>NC_062215.1:146373639-148773639 GCF_902686445.1 Sciurus carolinensis
TTCAGTTAATGAGCAAAAAGGGGACAGATTCTCTTTATAATGTCAAAAGGCACTAATTGTTACTAGATATCGATTCATTCCACAAAAGAATATAGGACATTAATATCTACATTGACTAGACTCACATATTCTTTGACATGCTGATTCCACTTTTGTTTCTTATTTAAAACAACAGAATACATAGTGGTTCTCAAGTAAAAGTACCACAAAATACCATTGCACTTTGCTATGTATAAAGCAAAATTTTAAATCATCAATCTCTAATTCTTCCCTCAATTTCTGACACACACAAGCCCATATATATGTGAGTGTGTTCGTGGACATGGACACACACACACACACACACACACACACACATGCATTCTTTTGAGATGCAAGATCTAAGTAGTTTGACATTTCTGGAGAAAGCAGACAGCTGACAGGAGCAATATCCCTATTCTCTAATATGTTCTCCATCTCTGTGTTTTCCTCATAAAGACCATAAGCTGGAGATGTAATTGTTAGTAACTAACAGATGTTGTAACTTTGTGAGGCTGTGAAGGCAAAAAGGCCAAGGTGAGAAGCTGGCACTTGCATTAACTCATTGGATTGACTTACACAATTTTAAAAATTCCTCTGAGCTTCGGGCCTTTTCTCTAAGTAATGGCAATGATAATACGACCTTATAAAGTTGTTGTATGTAGGCTCACCTGGGACAAGAATACAAATAGAGGCCCATATACCATATGTCTAAATATTTAAAAGTTATAAATCAAGCCAACAAACTGTTAAATAAAATATGTTCTATCATCTTACCTTGACAAATATACCTTTATAATGACAATATGTGTACAGCTATGATTTTTCTATGACCAAAAGTTGGCAAATATTAAAGACCAGTCCTTCTGTTGACAGGCCAGAGGCTTTGGGATAGGTAACAAAATAAAAATTTATAAAATGCGAACTATTATATATTTATTCCATAGGAAAAATGATTGTCATTTTTTTTAAATTAAGACTTTTTCACATAATTTACCTTTTATTGATAATGAGCTTAAGAAACCTTAAAATAATGTATTTAAATTCAAAGTATGCACAAAATTTAAATATATTTTATCATGACTAATAACAAGTATCAGACATATATCAAAAGTATCCAATAAAAATGAAGATTTTTATCTCATTTCTTTTTGATGAAAACATTTAAAATCTCTTCTTCTTTTTTGAAATATATAATCATTATCTCTAGTCCCAGTAGTGTGAAGTAGAACACCAAAACTTATTCTCCCTAGTGTAACTCCATACTCAGAGACCAGCATTTCTTCATTCCTTCTTTCCCCCTAAATTCCCCAGGCTCTGATAACTACCATTCTACTTCAAACTTCTATGAAATCAAAATGTTTAGCTTCCATTTATCAGTGAGATCTTACATTATTTGTCTTTCTGTGCCTGGCTTATTTTACCTTTTGTAATGACCTCCAGTTGTAAGCATGTGGTCACCAATGACAGGATTTCATCCTTTTTAAGTCTGAATAGTATTCTATTGTATATACACACTGTATTTTCTTTTTCCATTCATCAGTGGATGGAAATTTATGTTGATTCCATTTCTTAGGTATTGTGAGCAGTGCTGTAAAAAAACATGGAAGGGCATATGTTTCTTTGACATACCCAGAAGTAGAATTTTTGGGTCATATGGTAGCTCTATTTTTAATGTTTTGAGGAAACTTCATAATCTTTTCCATAATGACTACACTCACTCACATTCCCACCAATGGTTCCCTTTTCTCCACATTCTGTGGTTTTGATTTAATTTTCTCCAATCATTAGTGATGGTGTACATTTTTTCATATACCTGTTGGCCATTTATATGTCTTTATTTGAGAAAATGTCTAATTAGGTCTCTGCTCTTTTTTTAATTGGATTATTTGATTTTTTTGCTATTATATTGAGTTTACATATTCTGTATATTAATCCCTAGTCAGATGAATAGTTTGCAAATACATTCTCCTATTATCTAGGCTATCTCTGTGTTGATCATTTCCTTTGCTGTTCATAAGACTTTTTTTAAGAGAAAAATTTCATCTTTACTGAACACATACAGATCTTTTTTCTTTAAGACAATCTCAAAAGACTTTTAGTTTGATATAATCCCATTTGTCTAATTTTTACTTTTTTTCTATGCTTTAGGGATTTTACTCAAAAAGTCCTTTCCCTTTTCAATGTCATAAAGCATCTTCTCCATGTTTTCTTTTAGTAGTTTTATTGTTTTAGGCCTTATATTTAAGTCTTCACATATTTTGAGTTGATTTTCATATATGGTGATAGATGGGATCTTGTTTCATTCTTCTGCATGTGGATATCCAATTTCCCAGTACCATTTTTTAAAGAGACTGTCCTTTCTCCAATGTGTTTTTTTAGCACCTTTGTCAAAAATCAATTTTCTGTAGATGCATATGGGTTTTCTTCCAGGCTCTCTACTGTTCCATTGTAGACATGAACATTTTTTCTGTTTTTAAAATATAATGAAATTTTATTAAATACTTTAATAAAACCATTCATAGATTCTAATATTCAGTCTATCTAACTGCCTATAAAATGAATGAAGACTACATTTCATATGTTACATGCATATGTGTGTGTGTATGTGTGTGTGTGTGTCTCACACATACAAACTTAAAAGTTGTTTTTATTGCAAAACATTTCCATTGGCAAGTGCTGCAGAATCAGTGCTAACTGTTGAGTAGTACAACCACTATTTAGAACACAAGAAAAGAAAATGAAGCTCAATACTGCTATAAACAATGTTTGTTATGCAAGAATCTTCGCACTCATGTTATCAGAGAGGAAGAATTTTACTAATTAATCAGTGTGACTTTTTTCTCATCTGAATGTTTTTGTTCCTCAAATCCTCTCCATAGTCCAAGTCCATGTTCACCCCAGAGGTCAACAGTAGCACATTCAACACATCTTCACAACATTTGGAAGCACCATCCTTCATTTCAGAGACAGAGGACAAGAGATATGAAATAGCTTTGCTCTGGGGTTATGAGAGCAGATGTTTAAGGCTAACAGGTCATGCTATGTACTTGCTGAGTGCTGGTCCTTGATCAAATCTAACAATGAATTTAACATCAAAGATGGCCAAAAATTGAACAAATATATTGTCTATTTTGTATTTGTGCTTGTAATATGTAGGACTCTCTAAAACATGGGACTCAAGGCCTGGGCTCCACCTGCCAAGGTTTTAGGGAAGTCCTAGTCACATGGATTAAATATGAAGCTAGTACAGTACATCAGGCAAGTAGTATGGGTTTGCTAGGTGGTAGCCATTGAAAACGAATTTTGTCAAGTCAATAGTCTTTACTGACTACTGTATATCTGTAATATTCTGTGGAACTTGGTTGATTTCTGATTATATTTCAAACATCCATTGTAGAATTAAGAGATTCTTCCACTTTTATAGTAATAATGAAAAAATTTGAAACTTCTAGTCATTTATTCATTCAACTAAAATTTACTGGATATTTACTGAGTGTAAGGCACTACATTAAGGACCTGGTAATACAAAGATGTGGTTCATAATCTAAAGAGGTTCACAGTCCAGTACAGTGGTATTTAACCAGGGGTAATTTGAGTCCCCAGGGGACATTTGGGAAAGTCTGAAGAAATTTTTGGTTGTTTGTGGGATGCTACTGATATCTAGTAGGTAGAGGCCTGGGATACTGCTGAATATCCTACAATACACAGGATAGCTGTTTCCCCACTTCCAACAAGAAATTACTCATCCCTAAAAGTCAATAATGCCAAGAATAAATGCAAGAATCTAATGGGAGGAACCAGTTCTATGATATGATCTGAGTTGCATATATGATATGCATCACCAGTAAAGCAAAGGTAGTTCTGGGTTTATCAGTGGAGAGCTACAGAGTCTTTGATTCACCAGGTCTTCTTGGGCCTGTGTCTGCATACAAAGTGTATGAAACATAAATGTGTTCAGAATGTCATTTAGTCTATCTGAATAATAGCATCCATAGGTGTATATGATTGGCAAAGTAACAGTCATCTACAGATGTCCATGTTCTAAGCTCCAGACCAGCAAAACTGTTACATGGCACAGGGGAATTAAGACTTCAGATGAAAACAATAAAAATGAAAAAAATATGAAAAAAAAATACTTCAAATGAAATTGTTTGCTAATCAATTGATTTTAAAATGGGTTATTTGGGTGTCCCCATATAATAGCAAAGTTCCTAAAATGTGAAAAAGGAAACCAGAGTCAATGTCAGAGTGATGCTCTGTGATAAATACTAGATTAGCCTTTTCTGATTTTGAAGATGGTAGAGGCCATAAGCTAATAAATACAGGCAGGCTCCTTTTACACTTCTGACCACCAGAGCTATAAGATAATAGATTGTGTTTTCTAAAGCTACTAAATTTCTGGTAGTTTGTTAGAGCAGCCACAACAAAACCAATACATAAACACATTTAAAACATCTGTAGAATTTGAGAAGACAGAATACCTACCAGCAGCAATACAATCATTCATTGGATGTCATTCAGTCATTCTTACATGGAAATTGTGGACTATCCTCTTTGTTTCTGCCAAGCTGGGTAATATTGAAACTCTTTTCGTTGGTACCATTTGGTTGCAGTGTGGCTAACTATATATTCCTAGTTTATCTGGGTCCACATAAAAGAGAATTAAGATTACATGTTTCTTTATCTCCCTGACCTGGGGAGACCTGTGTTAAAATTCTGTCCATGTGGTTAATTATCTGTGTAACCTTGAATGACTCCCATCACCTATCTGGACATTAGTTTCCTCAGCTTTAATTTAGGAAGTGGGACTGGACTGAGTTTCTAAAGAAAAAGATCCACATTATGGTCATCTTAATGCTGATTAAAGCAGTTAGTACAGAGGAAAGTACACAATATTTGTTGAATAAATGAACCATCTCTGAATTTCCACAATTATCATATTATGTCTTCCCTAAAATATCTCAGTGGAGATGGTGACCTGGCATTCTAAAAGAGAGCTAATCTCAGAAATTTTATTTTGTGCTTTGCCAACATTTAATCCCTACTGTCTTAGTGTCTTTCACAAGAAAATCACAAGATTTTTGGAAGGAAAACAGAATTCTGCCAACCATTTTAATGACACAAGAAACTGTAGAGTTTTGCTTAGGAATAAAAGATCAGCTTTGGGGCTGGGTTTGTGGCTCAGTGATAGAGTGGTTGCCTAGAATGCAGAAGGCACTGGGTTTGATCCTCAGCACCACATTTTTAAAAAATGAATAAAGTATTGTGTTCACCTACAACCAAAACATATGTATATTTCAAAAAATCTAAAAAAATAAAAAAAGATCATCTTAGTATGATGTAGATCCAGTCCTTGGTGTGCTCTTTCAATACATACAGAGAAATATCAATTAAGTCTCAATGAAGAAAAAAATCAATGGAAAAGATAAAATGAAACAAAACAAAATAGAAACACTAAACTGTTAAGGGATCTTTTGCAAATGCTTACTCTTATTCTTTTCCTTTCTTGTATCCTTTTCTCTAAATCCCAATTTCCAATGGCGAGATTAAAATGCCCTCATGCACCAGGCATGGTGGCGCATGCCTGTAATCCCAGTGACTCGGAAGGCTGAGGCAGGAGGATCTCAAGTTCAAACCCAGCCTCAGCAACTTAGTGAACCCCTAAGCAACTCAGCAAAACCCTGTCTCTAATAAAATATAAAGAAGGGCTGGGGATGTGGCTCTGTGGTTAAGCATTCCTGGGTTCAATCCCTGGTTCAAAAACAAAACAAAACAAAACAAAACAAAAACCTAAATAAATGAATAGAATCCCTTCATGAAGCCTTTCTACTATTCAAGTTCTGATTGAGTTCCTCTTTGGATATTCTATTTAGGATCTCAGTATTGAACACTGAACATTTTGGGCCATTAATTATATTGTTTTCAAATTGCTTTAAGTAATCTCAGTTAAAGAAAACAAAAAAAGTAAGCTCCTGTCTTACATTTTCCAAAAATGTTCTATAAAACTTTTCACAGCCTTTGGCACATGAAGAATACTTTTGATTTAAAGGGAACATAGTTAAACATAGAGATCTCTCAATATTTTTATCAAATAGATTTGGAGATTTCATTCCAATTCAAGTGAAACAGTAATATTGACAATACGAAGAAAAATAAAGTGACTCTAAATCCATTAGTCACATTAAAGCAACCAAAACAAGTATTGGTACAAACAAGATGGGGAAATAAAACAAAACAAAACAAACAGAAAAAAAAAAAAAAAAACAGAAAGAAAGAAACAAAGAAGGGGACAAACTTCTAGTTCATGCAAAGAAGAAAATTCTACTAAAACTCATCCCTCTGCACGTAAACGTGTCAGATTTGGGGTCACTGTAAAGGTCCTACTGCCCTTTGTCTACACAAGTATCACAGGTATAATGGTTGGTGAATAACCCTCTAAGCAATATAGAAAAGGCATTCAGAAACACATACTGTGTGTATTGGGTGTTCTATGGTATAAACCTGCTCTGAGGAGATTCCTGAGACTGAAATATTAACATAACCTAACAAGCATACTGAAATAGATTTAATTTTTAAAACAGTTTTACAGCCTATGTTCACCATCTCTAACTGCCTTTTCTTCATAAAACATACCCACAGGAGTATGGTACTGCTTATAAGAATTTCAACCTGAATCCTGTGTGAATAATTCTTTTTACTGTTAATTCTAATACCATCTGACCATAGTCATTGGCACTCCTGGTCTCTGGGTCATGCTAACTTAGTTTTCAGAAAGTAAGGGGCAGAGATCTTAATTATCTCATTTGGGGATGGCAAGTAGGAAATCAAAGATATTAAATCTCTTTACGATCTTTATGTCTTAAAGATATTGTGCTTAAATTTTAAAGTTTCAAATCTAATAAATGTATTTTATGCTATGGCTTCTAAATATTACTTCTTAAATTCTTCAACTCCTATACAAAATAAGAAAGAAAATTAATTTTACGACTTCTGAAATTCATCAGAAATGACAATGTACCTCCCCCTTCATTTCCATTCATTCAGAGTACATTTTGTACTCAAGTTGATTCGACACAGATTTAATGTTTTTATATTTCACTTAGTGAAGTTTTTAAGTGGTACAGTTTTGCGATATTCTGCCAAATTTGTAAAATAATGGCAAATTAAGCATAATGTTGCAATTCAACCAAAGTCCATAAAAATAAGTGAGCCACTAAGTATCTAGTATTTGTTTAATAGTGTCTGAGAGTATTTGAAAATCATTATTATTACCTTATATTCTTATCTGGGTTCAACATTGTTAGTATACCTGCAGCTTGCTGTTTTCTAAACTTAATGATAGAATAATCTGCTGAAATTATTGTTGTCTGGTATCTTTATTGTCTTTATTATACTCACAACACTGAAAATAACTTTCTTCTTATTCTCTATCTTGGAAATATGGTCAGTGTTCTGTTTCTTATATTCCTAACTTTTCCTAATCCCAAATTATAGGCTCAGGAACCTGTGAGAGATCTGCACTGTGTGTAGGTGAGAAGGACATGTTGAGGAATGAGCAGCTGCCTGACTCCAGGGTGCAGAAATGTGATTTTTTTTTTTTAATTTCCAAGGGCATAGAAAAAATTCATACCTATTAAAATAAGATTTCCACCTCAATTTACACTTCAAATCACTACTCTATTTCTGGGAAACAGTCCACTAATTTCTCTAAGATAGATAATTAAGTGATTTTGACTAGATAAATATCAAAACTCAAAACTCACTATACTGAAGTGTTTATCCTGATAGCAATGAATGGCTCATGTTGTGCCATCCAAAATAAGTTTACTGACTTCAGTATTATTTCACAAAGAGAAAGAATTTCAGAGAAGTTGCACTGTTTAACTTTCAAATAAGATATTCAGAGGCAGTGGTCCCCTCACAAGCTCTATTCCCAGTATAGATGCTCTGATTTTCTGCCTGAGATGAAAACAGATGCATTTTGACCCATGATGAGGTCAGGTCCTGATAAAGCCAGTGTATGTTGAAAATATCATTAAGTCAAAAATGCATTTGAAGCACCTAACCTCCCAACAGCATGGCTTAGAGTTTCAGTTCTTTACCCTCATAACTGAGTGGCTGACTGAGAGTCATGATTCAGTGCTGCTGCCCAGCATCAAGCTGGAGGATCATACCACATATTGATAGCCCAGGAAAAGATCAAAATCAATATATGCATATCACTTTTGCACCATAGTAAATTAAAACAAATAATGTCGATTATCATAGGTTGGTAATCCACTACATTCAGAAACAAATGAACATGGATGAAGCACATTCAGATATATGAAATTCTCTTATACAGTTAGAACTGCTTACAAGAAAGTTGATCCTTCTGATGGTTTCATTTCCTAGACTATGACAGTATTCCATAAAACAATACAGTGCATGAAAGTCCATAGGGAAAAATGAAATATTTCCTTGGAAGAGTACATGTTAGTGTTAATCATGTACCTCCTGTGTGAGGCTTGCCATTCAGAAAGAATTTAAACAGGACAATGCTATGGGGATAAGAAATACTTTTCATAAATATCTGCCCAATCACTATCTCTTGGACTGCACTTCTATTTTTTCCCTAACTTCCTTATTTCTAAGTAATGACCAAGAATTGCCCTTCTTTACTAACTTGGAAACTGGATTAATTTAATAAGAGACCCAACTGAATCAACTTTTATAAATGATCTTTTATTAATGACAAGAGAAAAGTGCAAATTTCTCTTCTGTTTCTCAGTTATGTAAATTGCAAGAGTAAATGCTGGTTCTACCATAGGTAAGTAGATTAAAGTAAACCAATGAGGAATTTTGCTCATCAAAGACTGCTTTACATTTGAGGTAGCTTCTAGTTAAAAGTCAAAGACCATTTCAGCAAAATCAGAGTAATGTGATGTTACTGTCCTTCCTGAAAGAATCTAATTTATAAATATATAAAGGTTTTTTCATAGCTCTCAAGCCTTTTAGAAAAAAAATCTGTACCATACATCTGTAACAAAATGGAAGATAGTACTTGATGATTTATCATACGTACTCAGGCTACAATGTGTGTGTTTTATGTGTCGTACAATGTTCTTAGCTTGAATAAAATATTTAAATTTACCATAGTATCTGAACTCCTTACATGACTTTATCAACTTACCACAAGTGACATCAATATTTTTCAAGTAGAATTCTATTTGTTTAACATAGGAATTTTAAAGATAAGAATGCCAAGAGTCAAAGTTAAATATTCTTTTAAACCATACTTTTTCCACATTTCTACTTTATATCAAAGCACATTCAGAGTACACATTTTGAGAATTGCACAGTGCTAAGTACTTAGAGGTTTTGAGTAATTCCAGGAAAACATGTCTCTAACATCACTGGTGTACAGTTTTAAATTGCCACCTTATGTATTCATTTAGCACGTTAAATTTGCACAAGAGGGATGCATGATGCGATGTGGAACCTAGAATTTAAAAGTTCCTCATTGACATATATAAAATATCAAACAATATTGAGTAAACAAAGAGAATTTCATGCACTTAATTAAATTGACAGTCAAAAGCTCTTTATATTATGAGGTTGTCATTATATCTTTTTTATTTAAAAGATATTCTTCCAGCAATAAACTCCAGTATTCTTGACACCTACTTTACCCTTTCCAATAAGTGAAGGCTATAAAGAAATATGAAGGATCTATTTATTGCAAAATATTGTGTGGAGACCTTCTATTAGCGTGTGCATGCACATACACACATACACTTTGTATCCAAGTTTGCTTACTCAAATCTTTTCTGCATTGAGAAGTAAATGATACTTCTTATCTTTCAGTCTATAATGAATGTTTAAAGAGTAAGAGTTTATCAGTACTCAACTGTGAAAGTTTTTCTCCACTCTCCTCCAGGTCATCAGCAGATGGGGTGAGCAGTGGGAAGAAGGGGAATCAGGTTTTCAATAATATTTATCCTCTGAAAATAAAATTATTAAAAACGGTCCTTGCATATAGTGTATATTCAGGAAACTGTTTAATGTCTTTATTTTGTACAGAGTTTTTTTCCCTTCTCTCAAGAAAAGGATGAGACAGAAGTTAACTCTGTTCTCTGACATCACATGACAGAAACAACAACAACGAAAAAAAACTCTGGGTATTCCTATCCATTCCTGGTGCTTCTAAGAAAGAAGTAATTTTAAACACATCTCAATTTAATAAACAAATCCTTCCAACATTAAAAATACAAGAAATAAGAAAAGTAGATACCATTTTATTAACTCAATATTAAAAATTGGCGAGGTTTCAAAACCACTCAGCTTTATTTATAGGACCTGAAATACATAAGCCTGTGAAAACAAAATGATAATTTTATCTTTTGATTTCAAATAATATCTTTCATCTAGAAACAGATTAGCCTTTATGAAGTAGAGCTTTTTAAATTTTTAATAGAAAATGTATTTCAGAAAGAGAACAATTCTATAATTTCATTGTGAAGTTGAAGACTCTATGTCACATTGGTCATATTGTGAAGTGATGAAAATAGAAAATACATTTTCCTGAATTTGTCCTGTCATACTGTTATAGAATTATTTTTGTTGCCTTGATGGATACTAGGCTAAAAAGATTTCCAGATTGTATTTACATTTATGACTCTGGGAACTTTGGAAATGGAAAAGTAGTCATTGGAACCAGAATTTGAGGATCTAGGAGACAGTTGGAAAATATACAGTTCAGAGAGGATAAACAGGAGAAAAAAATCAGTAATCACATGGAGTGTTTAAAAAAATACATTATTAGAAGTGTCTTTATGGAATATAATCAAAAAGGATAATATTTACAGCTACCAAAATTTAAGTAGGTAGCATCCAGAAGTCTAAAATAAATAGGTTCTATAGACTGCATCATAAGGTCTATGCAACAGATCTGAAAATCAGGAAAAGTCTACTGACAACCGTCCTTTACCATTGTTCTTCTTTGCATACTGGGATGCTACCATTTTTTAACCTCCAGGCATATCCATTCTAGCCAGTTGAAAGGGGAGAAGAACATGGAAATGAAACATAGCAAGCTAAAATGGTACACATTATTTTCATTCACATTCCATTAGCCAGAATTAGTCATATGTCCATATCTAACTGGAAGGGAACCTGGGGAATGTTGTCTAATTCTATACTCCAATGAAGAGAATATAGATCTTGGTAAACCAAAAGCAGCTTTTTGCACAAATCTATATTAAGAACAACTGATCTAGTCATTCCACCCCTCCCCATTCAGTATCAAAGAGTCTGAATGTTTTTACTCCTAGAAATTACTCAACAAATGTCCTCTGAAGATAAACCATTTGCCTGAAAAGAAAAAAATGCTATAATTACATAAGAACCTATAGAAATAAATCTTCCACAAGAGTCACTGATAGAAAAAGACAAAAAAGAAAACCAACTCATCCTGAAAAGAAATATTCTAATGGAGTCAAGCTCATCTTATTTGTCAACAGACACGAAGAAGGGAGGGGCCAGGGTGTCTGCTTCTCTCTCCCCACATACCCTAAAGTTAAACCTGTCTATTGACATGTTCTACTCACTTATAAGACTACAAGAAAACTCTTATTTATATATATATACAAATATATATGTACATATATATAATATTATATATATATATATATATTTCATTATATATGAGTGTGTATGTGTATATATAAAATTAAAATTCAGGGAGAATAGCTTATATCTGAATCCCCCAAATACCTTTGTAGAAATTCCTCCCTGTGAGTCTAGGTAGAAGTTAAAAATTGAAGATAAAAATCAATTTTCAAAACTCTTTGCATCTAAAAGGCAGAAATTAGCAAATAATAATCAGACTCTCCCACCCTGGCTTTTGAATTGGGAGCTTGTAATGCTAAAAGAGGGCTAAAGAAGATGGTCTGTGGAAGAGGTAGTGGTTGCAATGTGATAGAGTTTCCTGACCAACCTGGCTGGCAGTGGTAACAATAGCATCCTATGGCAAAAATGCCCTAAGTAGACTTAAGTCAGTTCTGCTGACTGATTTCATTTTCCCTGAATATAATATCTCTGAAACTAATTCTTCTGTTCTCCTGGAGCTTATATGAGGCATCCAATACTTTTTAAATGAATATTTTTAAAGCATATATTAGCCAGGCCCATTTCTGTCTTGTAGTTGAGAACATTAATACAGTCATTTATTTCATGGGTAGTTGCAAATACAAACAGTAAGACATTAATTGAGGTAATAGGGGAAAACATGTGATTGGTATATGGAAATCCAGGACTAGTTATCTAGTCAAATTAGGACAGAAGACAATGAAAATTAGCTAGTAGTAAAGAGAGAAGACGCTGCTAACAGATGTAAAGTAGTAGTAACATTTTTATAAAATTGTCATTTGTGCAAATCTCTAAAGGGAACCAAGCCTACAGCACAGAATATTATACATAGCTCAAAAAATTCATAACTGTGAAAAAGGGTGATTTCTAACAGTACTAGTTAGCATAATATATCATTTTAGAGTGATAATCTTGAAGTTTTAAGTTATCCATTTAAGGCACAAACTAGAGACTTTCTGTTTTAAAAGAATCTGTAATATAGTATAGCTAAAAGTTTGAAGCTAAGTAGATAAAAATAAAATGTAAAATTTGTTTAAATAGGTTGTAAAATTAAAAGATCAAGTGAAAAACAAGTATGTGTGTGTGTGTGTGTATATGCATATATATACTTACTATCATATATAATATATTGATAATTTTAGCCCAAACTAAAGTTATAAATTTTGAAACAAGAAATTTCTTATATGAAAGTAAGGACACTGATCAATGAAGAGTAAATAGTAACAATTCAAATGGAGATATCTTAGAGGAGTAAGAGGACTCAAAGTAACTGCACATTCCACTTTACCTTGTCTCCTTTGTTAGATGAATCAGCCCCTCCTCCCTACCTATAAAGACTTCTTTTGCTTTATTAAAAGACTTTATATTATCTTTTGTCTGAGAGAGATGCTTTGCAAGGGAATGTCAACTTGGTTCATATCTACTCCAACAACCTTTAATATCTTCAAATCTTTACCTAAAGACAGAACTCAGTTTATCCACTAGCCAAATACAAAGTCAGACTTAAAAGGAAAAAAGGTTTATACATCTAATAAATCCAAAATTTTGCTTTCCATGGGGCGATCCAAGATGGCGGACTAGAGGGTGACTGCATCTCCTGTCACTCCAGAACCCAGGATTCAAGAAGGGGAGGCATTGAGAGATTGGGATTAAAATAAAGCCACAGGGTAAGTCTCCCCCACTGGGTGAAGCTCAGCCCAGGCAGCAGGCCTGGATAGGGGTGGCTTCTCAGAGCAGGGCAGGGCAGCTAGAGTCTTCCCCAGGTAGCCCTGCTCCCTCCAGCAGCGGTCTCCTTCCACTCGGCCAGCTTCTCGGAGCAGGCCCCCCAGTGAGAGCCTTTCCGAATAGAGACAGCTCCAAGCCCTGGAACCAGTAGTGGGCTAGGGGCAGCTTTCTTCGGAAGCACTGCATTATTAAGTTCCTTCAAGACTTCAGGCTACTGAAGGATGGGAGGTGATATACTGGAAATCTACAGGGACACTCTAAGTCAATAGAGGAAATCTGCAATATCTCAGAGTCCCATTGGCATCTGACCAATATGAGAAAACAAGGGAAGAAAATGTCCCAAACAAACCTAGATACTATATCAATGAAACCCAATGACAGCACAGCAGAAGAAATGTCAGAAAGGGAGTTCAGAATGTACATAATTAAAACAATCAGGGAAGCAAATGAGGAGATGAAAGAGCAAATGCAGGCATTAAATGATCACACCAATCAACAGTTAAAACAGCAAATACAGGAAGCAAGACATCATTTCAATAAAGAGTTAGAGATACTGAAAAAAAAAAAAAAAACGGAAATCCTTGAAATGAAGGAAACAATAAACCAAGTTAAAAACTCCATAGAAAGCATCACCAATAGGATAGAACACCTGGAAGACAGAACCTCAGATATTGAACACAAAATATTTAATCTTGAAAAGAAAGTTGACCAAAGAGAGAAGATGGTAAGAAATCATGAACAGAATCTACAAGAATTATGGGATATCATGAAAAGGCCAAATTTAAGAATTATTGGGATTGAGGGAGGCTTAGAGAAACAAACCAAAGGAATGAACAATGTATTCAATGAAAAAATATCAGAAAATTTCCCAGATATGAAGAATGAAATGGAAAACCAAGTACAAGAGGCTTATAGGACTCCAAATATACAAAATTGCAACAGACCTACGCCAAGGCACATTATTATGAAAATACCTAACATACAAAATAAAGACAGAATTTTAAAGGCTGCGAGAGAAAAGAATCAAATTACATTCAGAGGGAAACCAATAAGAATATCAGTAGATTTTTCAATCCAGACCCTAAAAGGTAGAAGGGCCTGGAACAACATTTACCAAGCCCTGAAAGAAAACAGATGCCAACCAAGAATCTTACACCCAGCAAAACTTACTTTCAGATTTGACGACGAAATAAGATCCTTCCATGATAAACAAAAGCTCAAGGAATTTACAAAAAGAATGCGGGCAGTACAGAACATTCTCAGCAAAATATTCCATGAGGAAGAGATGAAAAACAACAATGCTAATTAGCAACGGGAGGAACTAGCCTAAAGGAATAGCCAAATAAAGGAGAAACCAAATCATGTCAAAAAACAAAAATGAGTCAAAATTGGGAATACAAATCATACCACAATAATAACCCTGAATGTTAATGGCCTGAACTCATCAATCAAAAGACATAGACTGGCAGATTGGATTAAAAAGAAAAACCCAACAATATGCTGCCTGCAAGAGACTCATCTCATAGAAAGAGATTCCCATAGACTAAAGGTGAAAGGATGGGGAAAAACATACCATGCACACGGACACAGCAAAAAAGCTGGAGTATCCATCCTCATTTCAGATAATGTGGACTTCAAGCCAAAACTAGACAGAAGGAATAAAGAAGGACATTACATACTGCTTAAGGGAAGCATAAATCAGCAACACATAACAATCATAAATATCTATGCCCTGATCATTGGCTCATCCATGTACGTCAAACAAATCCTTCTCAATTCCAGAAATCAAATAGATCACAACACAATAATACTAGGCGATTTTAACACACCTCTCTCACCACTGGATAGATCCTCCAAACAAAAATTGAATAAAGAAACCATAGATCTCAATAACACAATCAATAATTTAGACTTAATGAACATATACAGAATATACCATCCAACAAAGAACGAATACACTTTCTTCTCAGCAGCACGTGGATCCTTCTCTAAAATAGACCATATTTTATGCCACAAAGTTACTGTTAGCAAATACAAGAAGATAGAGATACTACCTTGTACTCTATCAGATCTTAATGGATTGAAATTAGAAATAAATGACAGAATAAAAAACAGAAACTTCTCCAATACCTGGAGATTAAATAAAATACGCTATTATATGATGAATGGATAACAGAAGACATCAGGAGGGAAATAAAAAAATTCTTAGAAGTAAACAAAAACAAAGACACATCATATCAAAATCTCTGGGACACTATGAAAGCAGTACTTAGAGGAAGATTTATTTCATGGGGCGCATCCAACAAAAGAAATAGAAATCAACAAATAAAGGACTTAACACTACAGCACAAAGCCCTAGAAAAAGAAGAGCAGACCAACACCAAAAGTAGTAGAACACAGGAAATAGTTAAAATCAGAGCCGAAATCAACGAAATTGAAACAAAAGAAACAATCGGAAAAATTAACAAAGTAAATAGTTGGTTCTTTGAAAAAATAAACAAAATTGGTAAACGCTTATCCACACTACAAAGAGAAAGAGGGAGAAAACTCAAATTACTAAAATTCGGAATGAACAAGGAAATATCACAACAGACACGAGTGAAATACAAAACATAATTAGAAGCTATTTTGAAAATCTATACTCCAACAAAACAGAAAACCTCGAAGACATCAACAAGTTTCTAGAGACATATGAATTACCTAAACTGAACGAGGAGGATATACACGACTTAAATAAATCAATTTCAAGCAATGAAAGGGAAGAGGTCATCAAAAGCCTACCAACAAGAAAAGTCCGGGACCAGATGGGTTCTCAGCCGAGTTCTACAAAACCTTTAAAGAGAGCTCATTCCAATACTTCTCAAAGTATTCCATGAAATAGAAGAGGAGGAAACCCTCCCAAACTCATTCTATGAAGCCAATATCACGCTGATACCTAAACCAGACAGAGACACATGAAGGAAAGAAAATTTCAGACCAACATCCTTAATGAACATCGACACAAAAATTCTCAACAAAATTTTAGCAAATCGCATCCAAAAATATATTACAAAGATAGTGCACCACGATCAAGTAGGTTTTATCCCAGGGATGCAAGGTTGGTTCAACATTTGGAAATCAATAAATGTCATTCACCATATCAACAGACTTAAAGTTAAGAATCACATGATTATTTTGATAGATGCAGAAAAATCATTCGATAAAATACAGCACCCCTTCATGCTCAAAACACTAGAAAAAATAGGGATAGTGGGAACATTCCTTAACATTGTAAAGGCCATCTACGCCAAGCCCATGGCTAATATCATTCTAAATGGTGAAAAACTGAAAGCATTCTCCCTAAAAACTGGAACAAGGCAGGGATGCCCTCTTTTACCACTTCTACTCAACATCGTCCTTGAAACTCTAGCCAGAGTAATTAGACAAAACAAAGAAATTAAAGGGATACGAATAGGAAAAGAAGAACTCAAATTATCCCTATTCACTGATGACATGATTATATATTTAAAGGAACCTGGAAATTCCACCAGAAAACTTTTAGAACTCATAAGTGAATTCAGTAAAGTAGCAGGTTACAAGACCAATGCTCATAAATCCAATGCATTTTTATACAGAAGTGTTGAATCTTCAGAAAGAGAAATTAGGAAAACTACCCCATTCAATAGCCTCGAAAAAAATAAAATACTTGGGAATCAATCTCACA
Source organism: Sciurus carolinensis (assembly GCF_902686445.1). Classification (NCBI taxonomy): domain Eukaryota; kingdom Metazoa; phylum Chordata; class Mammalia; order Rodentia; family Sciuridae; genus Sciurus; species Sciurus carolinensis. Next base: position 146,390,717 of record NC_062215.1, read on the forward strand.
AAATAGGTGAAAGACTTCTACAATGAGAACTACAGAACACTAAAGAAAGAAATTGAAGAAAACCTTAGAAGATGGAAAGATCTCCCATGTTCTTGGATAGGAAGAATTAATATTGTCATAATGGCCATACTACCAAAAGTGCTATACAGATTCAATGCAATTCCAATTAAAATCCCAATGATGTACCTTACAGAAATAGAGCAAGCAATTACGAAATTCATCTGGAAGAATAAAAAACCTGGAAGAGCTAAAGCAATCCTCAGTAGAAAGAGCGAAGCAGCGGGTATCGCAATACCAGATTTTCAACTCTATTACAAAGCAATAGTAACAAAAATGGCATGGTATTGGTACCAAAATAGACAGGTAGATCAATGATACTGAATGGAGGACATGGACTCAAACCCAAATAAATACCATTTTCTCATACTAGACAAAGGGGCCAAAAATATGCAATGGAGAAAAGATAGTCTCTTCAACAAATGGTGCTGGGAAAACTGGAAAACCATAGGCAACAGAATGAAATTAAACCCCTATCTCTCACCCTGCACAAAACTCAACTCAAAATGGATTAAGGATCTCGGAATCAGACCAGAGACTATGCATCTTATAGAAGAAAAAGTAGGTCCAAATCTTCAACTTGTCGGCTTAGGATCAGACTTCCTTAACAGGACTCCCAAAGCACCAGAAATCAAAGCAAGAATCAACAACTGGGATAGATTCAAACTAAAAAGCTTTCTCTCAGCACGGAAACTATCAGTAATGTGTAGAGAGAGCCTACAGAGTGGGGAGAATATCTTTGCCACTCATACTTCAGATAGAGTGCTAATTTCCAGGATATATAAAGAACTCAAAAAACTCTACACCAAGAATACAAATAATCCAGTCAACAAATGGACTAAGGAAATCAACAGACACTTCACAGAAGAAGATGTGCAAGCAATCAACAGATATATGAAAAAATGGTCCACATCTCTAGTAATAAGAGAAATGCAAATCAAAACTACCCTAAGATTCCATCTCACCCCAATTAGAATGGCGATTATCAAGAACACAAGGAACAATAGGTGTTGGCGAGAACGTGGGGAAAAAGGTACACTCATACATTGCTGGTGGGTTTGCAAATTAGTGCAGACACTCTGGAAAGTAGTATGGAGATTCCTCAGAAAGCTTGGAATGGAACCACCATTTGACCCAGCTATTCTACTCCTTGGCCTATACCCAAAGGACTTAAAATCAGCATACTACAGAGATACAGCCCCATCAATATTCATAGCTGCTCAATTCACCATAGCCAGATTGTGGAACCAACTTAGATGTCCTTCAATTGATGAATGGATAAAGAAACTGTGGCGTATATATACAATGGAATATTACTCCGCCATAAAGAATGATAAAATTATGGCATCTGCAGGCAAATGGATGAAATTGGAGAATATCATGCTAAGTGAGATAAGCCAATCTCAAAAAACTAAAGGACGGATGATCTCACTGATAAGTGGATGAGGACATATAATGGGGGGTGGGAGAGGTTAGCATTAGGGTTAGGGTTAGTTTTAGGGTTAGGGTTAAGGAGGGTGGTAAGAATGGAGGAAGGAAGGACTGTATAGAAGGAAAAGAGGAGTGGGAGGGGTGGGGGAAGGTAAAAAAATAACGGAATGAATCAAACAACATTACCCTATGTAAATTTATGATTACACAAATGGTATGCCTTTACTCCATGTACAAACTGAGAAACAACATGTATCCCATTTGTTTACAATTAAAAAAAAGAATAGACAGTTGCTCTGGAAATTATAATAAACTTTGATGAACAAATTATTTAGAATTTTATAAACAAGCAAGTCACATAAAGACAAAATGTAGAGTAAATGAGTGACAGAGGCTCAATAAATGAATTTGAATACAAAGTAAAAAAAAAATCCAAAATTTTACTAGTTTATGTCAATAATATAATACATTTGGGGAGGATAAAAATGAAATAATATAATTTTAGTTTGGGCTAAAATTATTACTACATTATTTATGAAAGTATGTACATAAATTTATATATATATAAAAGCCTATGCACTCATACATATGAATATAAATAAATTATCAATATAAAAGGTTTTTATCTCAGTGTGCTAGTTAGAGTAGATGGAAGTAGTTATAATTGTTTGCTTAGCAGGCTAAAATATGAACTCAGCAGTGCCTATACTAAATGAAGTTGACATGGCAGAAATTTCTTTACCTAATATAGAGAAAGCAATCTAAAAACTATAGACAATAGAAATTTTAGAGTATATACTTCATGTATGCTCCTGTTATGCATCCCATAACAAAGTCCCTTAAGGGTTCATCAAAAGTTTGAGAAAGCTATCAGTTTAGGGATTACAAATATCCCTGTGACTGTTTTAGTGGATATACTAAAGTGGAACCTGTGAAAGAAGGCACCATAGAAATGAGATCCATGAGTTCAGAGTTGTGCCAGGTTTAATCAGCTTTTTTCTGCTCTGACTAAAGGACTCGACCAGAAGAACTATAGAGGGGGAAAGGTTTATTTAGAGTCTCACAGTTTCAGAGGTCTCAGTCCATAAAAGGCTGACTTCATTACTCAGGGGTCAAGGTGAGGCAGAAGATCATGGCATAAGAGTTTTGTGGGAGGGAGGCAGCTTACATGATGATCAGAAAGCAGAGAGAGAGAGACTCCACTCTCCAGATACAAATATATACTCCAAAGTCACGCCCCCCAATTCCCACCTCCTCCAGCCACACCTTACCACTTCAGATACCACTCAGTTAATCCTTATCAGAGAATTAATTCACTGATTGGGTTCAGACTCTCACTATCCAATCATTTTTCCTCTGAACCTTCTTGCATTGTCTCACATGTGAGTTTTTGGGGGACATCTCACATGCAAACCATAACATGCCTGCATCCCAGTTTAGCAAAGTTCAACTAGTGGTACTTAATTGCCTAAAAGAAAATTAAAATGATTTGTATAGTAGGCATCAAGAACTATAATAATTTGAATGGTCTGAAACTCCTGTAGTTGAGCCTACAGTTAAGAGATTATGGACTGATAACCTCTAAATGTGATGAACAACCCACTAACAACCTACTTGATGTGCTCAATAGAATAAATTCTATTTCTGGAAGACAGACATGACTTGACCTACCAAAAACCAAAGTCATAATCTCTGCCCCAATTCCAGTATCTAAGTGCATTCACAGACTTACAGACACTTAAAGGGGAAGCCTAAAACTCTTTAGGACATGCCTCCTTACTTTCCCCAAAGGACCTGCAGCCATTTACAAAGAGAACTATACTTGTAAAATATAAATAGCTAAATATTAGAAGCTACTAAGTACTGGCTCTGAGACAAAAATAATTCCTGGAGATTAAAAAAAAAAAAATCAAAGAAGTCCCATGAATCAGAGGGAGGCTCATGGAGATTTTTTACAAAATTGTCTCATTCTAATATTAGAATAGACACAGTGGGATCCCAAATCTAGATCCTGGTGTTATTAGAACATGTGTTCCCTAACAACTGGAAGAATCCCTATAGTGGATTCTTGACCCAGGGATAAAGTAATATGACCGATTAATAGTTTGGTAGAAACTCCTAGAGCTCATTCTATCTACTAAAATGGTAAATTATAAAAAATATATTACTTGGAAAATCACTAAGAATAGTGCCACCACCAAAGATACATAGGACAAGGTAGATCATTCTTCAGACATCCCTATTTAACTCTCCAGTTTGAGAAGTATAGAAATAAACATGGGACTTAGGGAATAGCAGTAAAGTTCATAAAATATAATCAGACTTTGATTCCAATAATCTGTTCCAGATATGGTTCCATCAACTACTCCAAGTATAATTTCTTTTGAAATGGCACATAGCTCCCTTTATCTTTCCAGATAAGCAGAAAAAGCCAGAGGCAATTTGTCTAATAGTCTTTCTTCTGGTAAGACTACTAAAACATAGCCAACTTGCCTGAAAATCCCACCATCTCTCCCCTCTCTGCCACAATTTAAACTTTAAATATTGTGACAGTCTGATGATTCTATCACGAGATCTATACAGACCCACTACTTTAATTACATCATGGTATAAAACTTCAAGATTGCTATGTAAAATTTTTTAAATGCCTTGGTAAGACCCATGAGAGCTAGATAATAGTAGTTCAGGTGACATTTCTGGAAATAAGAGTTTGCAGCATGTTTGGACACAGAGTTTGGACACTGAAAGATGAAAAAGAAGTTACTACGTTGAGAACCAACCAACAAGATGAGGGACACTTGTCTTCTTTGCATTTTGGAGGTCAAATTGGATGACTCTTAATTTTTTTTCTCTTGCCTAATTTCTCTGGTTGGCATTTCCAGTATTATGTTGAACAAAGGTAGTAAGAGTGAGCTTGTTCCTGATCTTAGAAGAAAAAATTTTAAACTTTTCATCATTGCAAGTAATGATAGCTGTGACTTTGTCACATATGGCCTTTATTATGTTGAAGTACATTCCTTCTATATCTCACTTGTTAAGAGTTTATTAACATGAAAGGATGTTGAACTTTATCCAATGTTTTTTCTGCATGTATTAAGGTAATCATATGACTTTCGTCTTTCATTCTGTTAACATGATATATCACATTTATAGATTTGCATATGTTAAAACCTCCTTTCATCCCTGGGATAAACTCCACTTGATCATGGTGAATGATTCTTTTAATGTACTGTTGAATTCAGTTTGCTACTATTTTGTTAATTTTTGTATCTACGTTTATCAGGGATATTGGCCCCTAGCTTTCTTTTCTTGTGGTGTCTTATCAGAATGATGTTAGTTTCATAAAATAAATTTGGAAGTATTTCATCTTCAATTTTTTAGAAGAATTTGAGAAAAATCAATATTTGTTCCTTTTCTAAATGTCTGGTAGAATTAAGCAATGAAACCATTTCATTATTGGTGCCTGCAGATTTTTTTAATCCTTGGTATTTCAGACTTTGTAGGTTATATCATATAGGAACTTATTCATTTCTTTTAGGTTATCCAATTTTTTATTGCATAATTATTCATAGTAGTCTATTGTGATCCATTGTATTTCCTTATTATCAGTGTAACAGTTCCTCTTTGATTTCTGATTTTGAGGGTTTTTTCTATTTTTTTATTCATTTGTTTTTGCTATATATAACAGTAGAGTGTATTCTGACACATTATACATACATGGAGTATAACTTACTCTAATTAGGATTCTATTCTTGTGATAATACATGATGTGGACTTTCACTGGTGGGGTATTCATATATGAACATAGGAAAGTTATGTCTGATTCATTTTACTGACTTGGCTATTCCCATTTGAGATTTTTTTATATAGCCTAGCTAAAGGTTTGTTTTTATCTTTTTAAATAAACAATTCCTAGTTTCATTGATCTTGTCTATTTTTTTTCTAGTCTTTATTTATTTCTGCATTGATTTTTATTATTCCCTTTCTTATGCTAGCTTTTGGCATAGTTTGTTCTTTTCCTAATTTCTTGGTGTGTAACTTGAGGTTGTTTATTGAATTTTTCCTCTGTTTTGATGTAGATCTTTCTTGCTATAAAATTTCCTCATAAACTGAGTTTTATGCATCCTTTCAGTTTTGGTATATTTTGCTTATGTTTTAGTCTTGGTAGGTTGTCTCATTTGTCTCAAGTTATCTTTTAAAGCTTCTCTTTTAAATCTTTATTGGCATGTTGGTTATTCAGGAGAATGATGTTTAATTTAAATGTATTTGTGAATTTTCTGAAATCTCTCCTCTTATTGATTTCTATTTTAATATTTTTATAGTCAAGAAGATATGATTTTAATATTCTTTTTATTTATTGTAAACAAATGGGATACATGTTGTTTCTCTGTCTGTACATGGCGTAAAGGCATACCATTTGTGTAATCATAAATTTACATAGGGTAATGTTGTTTGATTCATTCTGCCATTTTTTCCCTTCCCCCCCCCCCCTCCCACCCCTCCCCTCCTTCTATACAGTCCTTCCTTCCTCCATTCCTGCCCCCCTCCCTAAACCCAACTCCAACCCCAACACTAACCCTTCCCACCCCCCATTATGTGTCATCATCCACTTATTAGCGATATCATTCTTCCTTTGGTTTTTTGAGATTGGCTTATCTCACTTAGCATGATATTCTCCAGTTTCATCCATTTGCCTGCAAATGCCATAATTTTATCATTCTTTATGGCTGAGTAATATTCCATTGTATATATATACCACAGTTTCTTTATCCATTCATCAATTGAAGGACATCTAGGTTGGTTCCACAATCTGGCTATTGTGAACTGAGCAGCTATGAATATTGATGGGGCTGTATCTCTGTAGTATGCTGATTTTAAGTCCTTTGGGTATAGGCCAAGGAGTGGGATAGCTGGGTCAAATGGTGGTTCCATTCCAAGTTTTCTAAGGAGTCTCCTCACTGCTTTCCAGAGTGGCTGCACTAATTTGCAGCCCCACCAGCAATGTATGAGTGTACCTTCCTCCCCACATCCTCGCCAACACCTGTTGTTGCTTGTATTCTTGATAATCGCCATTCTAATTGGGGTGAGATGGAATCTTAGGGTGGTTTTGATTTGCATTTCTCTTATTACTAGAGATGTTGAACATTTTTCCATATGTTTGTTGATTGCTTGTAGATCTTCTTCTGTGAAGTGTCTATTCATTTCTTTAGCCCATTTGTCAACTGGATTATTTACATTCTTGGTGTAGAGTTTTTTGAGTTCTTTATAGATTCTGGAGATTAGCGCTCTATCTGAAGTATGATTGGCAAAGATTTTCTCCCACTCTGTAGGCTCTTTCTTCGCATTGCTGATAGTTTCCTTTGCTGAGAGAAAGCTTTTTAGTTTGAATCTATCCCAGTTATTAATTCTTGCTTTTATTTCTTGTGCTATGGGAGTCCTGTTGAGGAAGCCGACATGTTGAAGCTCTGGACCTACTTTTTCTTCTATAAGATGCAAGGTCTCTGGTCTGATTCCGAGATCCTTAATCCATTTTGAGTTTAGTTTCGTGCATGGTGAGAGATATGGGTTTAGTTTCATTCTGTTGCATATGGATTTCCAATTCTCCCAGCACCATTTGTTGAAGAGGCTATCTTTTCTCCATTGCATATTTTTGGAACCTTTGTCTAGTATGAGAAAATTGTATTTATTTGGGTTTGTATCCATGTCCTCTATTCTGTACCATTGATCCACCTTTCTATTTTGGTACTAATACCATGCCGTTTTTGTTACTATTGCTTTGTAGTAGAGTTGAAGATCTGGTATTGCGATATCCCCTGCTTCACTCTTTCTGCCAAGGATTGCTTTAGCTATTCTGGGTTTTTTATTCTTCCAGATGAATTTCATAATTGCTTGCTCTATTTCTGTAAGGTACATCATTGGGATTTTAATTGGAATTGCATTGAATCTGTATAGCACTTTTGGTAGTATGGCCATTTTGACAATATTAATTCTTCCTATCCAAGAACATGGGAGATCTTTCCATCTTCTAAGGTTTTCTTGAATTTCTTTCTTTAGTGTTCTGTAGTTCTCATTGTAGAGGTCTTTCACCTCTTTTGTGAGATTGATTCCCAAATACTTTATTTTTTTCGAAGCTATTGTGAATGGGGTAGTTTTCCTAATTTCTCTTTCTGAAGATTCATTGCTTATGTATAAAAATGCCTTAGATTTATGTGCATTGATCTTATATCCCACTACTTTACTGAATTCACTTAATATTCTTAAATTTGTTAGAACTTGTTTGTGGCCCAACATATTAACATACGATCTCTCCTAGAGTGTGTTCTATGTGAACTTGAGAAGAATGTATATTCTGCTGCCGTTGGATGGAATCATCTGTATGTATCAGTTTGTCTTTGACCTTCTTGTACTTTGATATTTTTATCTTTCTCCAAATTTAGAAAACTTCCCCTATTATTTACTTAAATTCTCTTTCTGTCCCTTGTTCATTTCTAATTCATGAATTCCTATAACTAAAACATTTATTCTTTTGATGCTGCTCCATAAATATTAACGCTTTCTTCATTCCTTGTATTATTTTTTCTCCCCTTACTGTATGTTTTGAAATTCCCTATCTTTAAGTGCATAGATGTTTTTCTTCTGCTAAACCAATTTTGCTGCTGATATATCTATTGCATTTTTTCTTTCATTTATTGTATTTCTCAGCTCCAGAGTGTTTAATTTTTCTATAATTTCAACTTCTCTATTTAATTTCTTTTTAGACATGTATTGACTTCTTGATTTAACTGACTTGTTTCTCTGTATTTTCTTCAATTTCACTGAGCTTCCTTAAAATAATAATTTTGAATTCTTTATTACCCAGTTTATATATCTCCATTTCTTTGGTGTCAGTTACAAGACGATAATTGTGTTCTTTGGTAGTACTAGGTCTCCTTGGTTGTTCATGATTCTTGTTTATATTGATGTCTACACATTTGAAGAAGTTGGGAATTATTCCAGCTTTCACACTGTTTTTGTCTGAGAAACCCTTTGCTAGTCATCCTGTCCAGAGATTTTGAGGCAGACTTTCTAGTGTGATTCAAGGGTAGACTTACTGCTGGAGTCCTTGGGCAGGCTGGCCTTATGCTTGGGTCAGCATATGGGATTTGACTTGAAGCCTCGACCTAGTGGGTATAACTGTTGATTGGGTTTGTGAAGATGGGCCTGGAGCATGTATCCACAGTGGCCAGTCTGAAACTTGGATCCACAGGGGCTGATCTGGCACTGGAGTGGGCCTAGAGTTTAAGTTTTCATGGGCTTTCCAGATGTTGGGATGAACCTAGAGCCTAGTCTATAGGGGCTAGCATAGAGTCTGTATCTTCAGGGTTGGTCTTGGAATCTTGGTGCACAGGGTCTGACTTGGCATTGACATCTACTATTGCGGGCCTAGATCCTAAATCTGTTGGAGCAGATCTGGATCCTAATCCTGTAGAGCCTAGAGTCACGGAGTCTGGCCTGGAACCTATGTTCACTAGTGCTAACTTAGAGTCTGAGTGTAAGTATTGGCCAAGAGGTTAAGTCCACAAGGATTAGCCTGAGATCTGGGTAAACAGGAGCAGTCTTGAAGTCTAGATCTGAGGGGTTTGGTCTAGTTCTGGGGTTCTACTAGGGCATGCTTGAAGTATGGGTCAGACAGTAAAGTGAGATTGGCACTTAGAAGACCCAGACCTTGTGTTTATGGTGACCACCTGGTGTTTGAAGTCAAGGGTACCATATTGGTGCTGAGATAGGCCTAACGTCTTAGGCCACAGGGGCTAGCTTGGTACTGGTGGGCCTGGACCCTGTGTCTCCAAGGGTCAGACTAGAAGCCAGGTCGAAGGGTGCTAGACTGATTACCAAGGATAGTTGAGCTATCTGTTGTAGTGGTGGGCCTGAAGCCTGGTTCTTTGGAGACTGACCTCATACTGGAAGAATTCCAGATTCTGTGGTCTCTTGGAAAGAAGCCTGGCCCTAAGGAAAGCCTGGAGCCTGACTCTGTAGAGCTGTCCTGGTGCCGAAGTAGGTTCTATGCTCAGGGCCACTGAGGCTTACTTGGCAATGGGCCCAATCTAGAGCCTGGCGCTGCTGGGATTAGCTTGGCCTCTGAATGACCCAGAGATGGAATCCATTATTCAGGCCTGGAGTTTAAGGTTATGAGATTCAGCTGGTGCTTAGGCAAACTTGAAGCCTCACTGTATGTTTATTAACCTGGAGCTGGAGACTGTAGAGGCTGGGTTGGCAATGGGAAGACCTGGAGTCTATATCAATAGGGGCCATCCTAGAAGCTGGATCCAAGGGTGCTTGCCTGATGGATAGGACTGTAGGGATTAGGTCTCATGCTGGGGATAATTCAGGGCTTGAGGCCAGGGGTTTGGCCCAGTGCTGAGGGTGGACTAGAAAGAGAGTGTGCCACATAGACCTGGAGTCTGGAGCTACAGGACCCCATCTGATGCTAAGTCAGGCCTGTAGGCTTAGTGCACTGGTACCAGCCTACAGTCTGGGGCTCCGAATACCAGTCTGGCACTGGGATCTAAGGCAGAGTTTGGTGCTACTTCACCCACACAGAGGATGTCTTTCTTCATGCCATGCTGCCTGGGATTAGAGGAAAAGCAGTGCAGATATAAAACTGTCCTTCCTACTTCTTCAATCTGTCTTTCTTATTTCTGTCCAAGAATATAAACCAGGTGCTATAATCTCTCACCTGGTTCCTAAGCTTTTGCCAGGGTACTTTTTGTGAGAGGATAATTGTTCAAATCAATGTTTCTGTGGGAGGACAAGGACTGGAGAGTCCTAGGTCATCATTTTGCCATCAGTCCTTCTATAAATTTTTTAAACAACAATAACAACAAAAAGACATTACAGTGAGTCCTGTAGTTAGGAAAAAGTTTTCTATGAGTGACATAAATAGCCCCACCAAAACAGGACAGACACTGGCTGTCTCTTACATTGGGTCCTGCAGATAAGAGTAAGAGGTCTTGAGACACTGGAAATAGTTTCTTCCACCCACCCCAAACCATTCCCAATTTAAAATTACAATGTTGTTACTTAAAGATGTCACTTGAAATTGAAGTGATTTTATGCTCTACCCAGGGATTTGAAGTTAAATCACAGCAATATGTTTTCAAAATAAAAAAAAAAAATTATTTCCATTCAGTTTCCCTCTAGAGTATGCTGTTGTAGGCTTTCTTTTGCCTCCTCAGTATAAGCTACTCTTGGGGAACTATCCTTTCTTTGGAATGAACAGACTCTTAACAGTTGTTTTCTATCTTTATTATTTACATGTATTAAGCCAGCTAATACAAATTCAGAGTAGATAATGAGCATTGCGCTAGTTTCTAGATTAAAGAAATCCTAAAACACCCAGAAAAGAGAGTAGTAGAAGAAATATTTTGCATTAATTCCCCTTTAAATCTCTGCTATGGACTGAATTAGGGAAGGAGGAAAGGAATGAGCTCTCAAGTGCATAATTGCCCTTTTAGACAATAAAAGGCTTTCCTGACATTAGTTCCATATGCTGAGGATGACATCTTTTTCTTTCCTAGAACTAGAAATCAGTAGTTAACATAGGCATTAGATTCCACTTCTATTTCTAGAAACCACCTTTCTTTGGCTATTTTTTAAACACAGAACTAACAGTTTGCAGCTTGCACAGCCTTAACCAGTAGGCTGCAGCCTCTATTGCCCATGCTGCTTTCACTTTGCCCATTTAGAAAAATAGCACTTAAATTTTCTAGTGTAAGAAAACACATCCCCACAATATTAATACCATCACCAACTCCTCAGGTTTAAGAACACTCTTCTACCACAGAAAAGCTTTGTTAATTCACACACTGATAATTCAGAATTTTTAGTAACTCAGATATTATGTATACTTCTCTGTTAGAGATAAAAGTAACAATACCAAACAAATTAAGAACCAACAAGAACAGCAATTGGATTTTGAATCTTATATTTTACCAATAAGAAGACCCCACTTTATTCATTATAAAGGAAAATATAAGGATTCCAAATCAAAAATTAATTTGCTCAATAGATGTAACTCAAGTTTTCTACAATAAACCAACTGGGTGAGGGAAATGGAGAGATTGGGGCAAAGTGGAAGTCCCATGGAATCAAGGAATATGATTATCTTTCCCAAGCCTTCAGGTAAAATCCTTGTAACCCTATGAACTCCAAATTCCTGCTTTTCTTATTGCTAGAATTCCAGAAGTAGATATGTTTAGAACACGGAATAGGACCTATTAGAATATTCAAATCTTGCTTCCACCTTGGGCAATTTACTCAGTCTCTCTAAGGCTTTAATCCATTATCTGCTAAATGAAAATTAATAATTACTTTGAGCAAATAGAATTAAAAGAAATAGTGTATGTAGCCTAAGAACAGCACCTGCTGTAAGTTCTGGGTTCCTCCACCCTGTTCTTTCCCTCACTCAGGTTCTCCTCTTTCTGTGTCCCATCATTGTGCATTGCTAACACTCTTCCTAGGTGCAGCTGCTATTCCAAATGCTTTCTTGCTTAGTATCCATGCACAGCAAATTGATGGTAGCAGAGTCTCAGCTGCTGCTACTGTCATGCTACTAAGTTGATCCTGAATATAAAGCCATTGTAAGTCTTAGGTATAAGGGAAAGTCCAAATGTAGGTTTCCTAGAAGTCTCAGGAAAATCCTTGCATTCCACTGTTGTCACCTGGGTTAGTACTTACATTTCTAACTAATTGCTATGGTTAGGGAATTAAAATTATAGATTATCTCAGACCTAAATTATATCTTTCCCCCATGGAACAAATGCTGATGCTGTAATTCAACCATATTGCCCAAATAGGGGAAGGAGTGGATGTTCAAATGTTTGTTGCCAGAAATAAGGTAAATAGATACAGAGAAGGTAGATTCTTTTATATCTATGTCTCCTGATACTTTTTAATGGCTATGTAATTCTTTTGCTTACAGTATTCTAAAAATTCCATAATATAAATGCTTATATATACAACTCAAAAAGTTTGCTGCCTAAATATTCCCAAGTCTTTTTGCTTTTGGGGAATTGCTTTCATAATTAAAGAATTAAGTTTCCAGTCCAAGTACTGAATTCTCCATAAAGTTCCACATATTCTCAGGGTAAAAAAATGCTCTTCCTCACCTCTCAATCCTTATCACTTCAATCTTCTGGGTAAATTTTCATACCTGACCTTCTCATTTCTTCAACTGCTATCTTCTTTCCATGTCACTGGGCCTTCCTTTCCCACTCCTCAGAGTAGAGTAGAATTTGTTTATTTTATTAAAATTTTAAGTGGAATAGGGAAGGAGTACATAAAAGAGTAGATCAGAGAATAATTGAAAACTGAATTCAAAAATTATTCTTTTTTAAAATTCCATGACCTCATGCCAAAGTTAATTTCTTGCTGACCATCATTTTTTGTTGTTGTTGTTGTCGTTTTGTTTTTCCAATCAAATCTTGCTTTTCTCTAAGTCTCCCATCTCTCTGGATAGCTCTCACTATTCCACATTTTAGGACTCACAAAATCTTGTCTCTTCCACTCAACAAGGAAAAATTTGTCAAATTCTCTTCCATTATATGCATAACAGCATATCACACTCAGTGAAATATCTCTTATTCATTTGATAATACGAATCTGATATAGAAAAATGATGACTTGTCCAAAATGTAATTTTCTTAGGCTAAATTTCATTCATTAGGTCAAATAGTCAAACTAAAGAAGAAACAAAGTCCTATTAAAACACATGTTATTGACTCTTTACAATTTCAAATTCTGAAAGTAAAAGAGCAATATGAAATAGTTGGTACTTTCTATAGTCCCAGGATTCTGCAGCTTCAGAATTTGTTAGTGCATTTCCCTTATTTATTTTATACGTAAATTATAAGTGATAGTAAAGTCTAATTCTCTATCTCAAGGTTTTCCCCGTTTAAAGTGTTAGCATATATCTTTTGGCAATTCTATCCCTATCAGTTCCATAGCTATTATTCTATTCATGTTCTGAACCATGAAATATTATTATCATATCTATGAAAAAATATTCTCAAAGAGGACATCTAGTCATATGTTCTGTTTTCATGCAGGCAAGTTGTTCAATATAAAATAACATCACCAATTACATATAGGCTGATGTGTGGTTGGTTTATGGTAAGCTACAGGAGAAAGAAAAGAACTTTATCTCCTGATCCCTGGCACTGCACTCCAACTCTGGAGACCCAGTATGCTCAGTGGATCCCCACAAGCATGCCAACAGGCACAAGCTCCATCTTAGTGTTTTAGCAATTCCCCTATTATTTGTCCAAGTGTTTCTATCTAATCCTTTTCCTCCATTGTACTTTTGTAAAGTCATAGTTTCTTTTTCCTTAGTTTTCTGTACACGTAGGCCATGCTGAAGATGGTATCATGGGCTCTAAGTAAATTTCAAACCACTTTCCAGAATTTTCCTAAAAGACACAGCTAATAGGAGAGTCAATGCTTGATTTATTGCTGGGATGTTATAATAGTTAATTTGAATTGTCAACTTGATGGGATTAAGAGATGCCAAAGATTAGGAAGTTTCTGGGTATGTCAATGAGGGTGTGTCTAGGAATGATTGGCATGTGAGATAGCAAACTGAAGTGGAGACCCTCCCTAAGCATGGGCAGCACTGTCCAATAAGATGGTAGCCTGAATGGGAAAATAAGTTGGAAGAAAAAGGAAGCAGTAGCAGATGCAAACTTGATTTTTCTTGAATGAGTTCTTGATTTCTACTGTGATCACCTGAGGATATCAGACTCTTGCTCCTTCGCTCTTCCAAAGTGGACTCTGCCAATGATTCTCCAGGGAGTTTCCAGAAGCTGTTGGTCTCAGACTAGGGTAGCACCATTGATCCCTCTTGTTCTGAGGCTTAAATCTCTTGGACTGTGCTGCTACTGGTTCCTGCGGCTCTCTAGCCTGCAGATGCCCATTGTGGACTATCCAGCTTCTGTTCATGTAAAACATTCTAATAAATCTCCTTTTATAATCATGCTTCCTATTGATTTTGTTCCTCTACAGAACCTTAATACATATGTTTACCAAAGAATCCATGTTGCTGATCCACAAATATAATGCTTATATAGAAAGTTCTTTCAAGAATCCAGTAAGAGAATATTTTGTGGGTACTTTAATCACCTTTTTGTTACTGTGACCAATATACCTGACAAGATCACCTAAGAGGAGGAAAAGTTTATTTTGGCTCATGGTTTCAGAGGGTCACAATCTGCTGACTCCATAGCTCTAGGTCCAAAGTGAGGCAGAAGATCATGGTGGAAGGGTGTAGTGGAGGAAATTGCTCAGTTCGTGACAGCCAAGAAGCAGAGAGAGAGAGAGAGTTCCACTTCCCAAGAACAAAATAAAATCCAAAGGCATGCCCCCAGTGACCTACTTCCTCTAGTCACACCCTACTGACTATAGTAACCACCCAGTACAGTAGTTTTTTCAAATTATTAATCCATCAAGTAGATTAATTGACTGATTAACTTACAATGCTCATAATCTAATCTTGCTAGTTCTGAACATTCCTGCATTGTCTCACACATGAGTTTTCAAGATATACCACATCTCTAAACCATAACCTTCACACTGATATTAGGTTTAGATGTCATAATTTATGTGTAATAATTCTTTTATTTAACCAATCATTAATTTATGCTTTTAAGTCCAAAAAAATTAAGAAGTTGAGATTCAGTACCTATCTCAAAAGAGTACTGTGAGAATTTTAAAAGCTAACATATGAAAAGGATATAGTGCAGTGCCTTGTGTATAACTAGTCATATTCAAATGTTTACTACTATTTATTTTTGTTAAATGGGTTGAAATGACCACATAAAACTATTTTTTTAATCTGAAATCCTTTGTATTAAAAAGTAAAAGCTCTACTTTTTCCAAGAAAAAAAATATTTCCCTTCTAATTTTCTAAACCTTCATTCATTCATCTCAGAAATATATATTGAGCATCCAAATACCATGCACAAAAAGAGGTGCTAGGAATATGGTATTGAACAAGAGAGATAAGATACCATGAATCCTTCATTCTGGAGAAAAAAGAAAACAAAATAATCGAAATAATATCAGATAGTAATAGAGCTGTGCAGAAAATGAAAGGAGTGATTTAATAGGTGTCTACAGGAGTAGGGGCGATAGTGGAGGAAGTATATTTATAGAAGGGAGATTGATACTGAGATCTGAACAAGATCATCCTGCAAAGGCCAGTTGAGTACTTTCTAGCAGTAAAAAAGCAGGTATTCAAGGGGCAGAAAGCAAGTAGTGGGGCTGGAGTGGTTGGAACTAAAGCCCTGGAGATGAGATCAGAGACATAGTCAGGAGCCACGTAATGCACAGCTTTCTGTTGATCTTATATCCTCTGGTCAACTTTAGGTTTTATCCTCGAGGAAATGGGAAGTCAATGAAAGGGTACAATGAGAAAGGATGTGATCTGATTAACAATTCCAAATAGTTGCCCCGGTAGGTAGACAGAGAATCCAATATTAGGGGGGAAAGAGCAGAAGGCAAAAGAGCTAAGAGGTCTCTGCAGTCAGTTAAGAGAAGATAGCAAGAGTGGGGTGGGAAGATTCACAGAGAAGTAGGATTAGGTATATATAGGGTAGGAGGAGCAGACTCAGGAATGACTGGGTTTGGTTTGAGGAACTAAAGGGCTGCTGATTTAATGATTTAATGATTCATTTTGGTCATTTGTGCTGAATTTTAAATGTTTATATTTTTCTAACTTGGAAATAAAGAAAATAAGCTTGTTTTTAGCCTTCTGAAAGTTTAGCATTGGTAAGGTTCATCCTAACTGACCAGAGAGAAAACCTCTCCATCTGTATTACCTGACTTATATATTCCATTTAAATAACCATAACAACTATAATTAAATGAATGTCTGCATTCCATTTTCCAGTGTCTTTCTGCTGGAAGTGCTAGAAAGTATGAACTCAAGAGGAAGCAAGAACCATACCTGCTCTTCTTTGTACCAAACCCACAATATAATTTACTATACTGTTATAATTTATAACATGGAATTTAATTGTGCTGACAATGGGGGCAGCCAAAACATGTACCAAACAGGAGCTAACAAAGTCAAGAACAGGTTGTATACAATATTTTATACCATTTCTTCAACATTAAATAGTTCTAATTCTAAAGGAGTCCGTTTTCTTCTATTTTAGGCCTTTGACAAAGAGTATGATCAATTCTGCTATGAATCTTGTCTTGAAGATGTCAATATGTTCCTTTGTAATTGATACAGTGAGGGATAATTTGAGGAAAATGTAAATTTCATATTTGCTTATGCATCATTTTGTCCACAAGCTGTACTAAGTAAATGCAGAAAACTGCACCCAGTTGATTTGGGCCACACACATCTAATATAAGATCTTTCCATCTTATTTCTGATAATCCACCTTCTACCATTTCATAGTAACTCATAAGCTATAATCCCATTCAGGTCCACTTCCACAAGCAAACCTCAGGTTTGTTTTAAGGTAAAGGAGCATATTTATTATAGCCATTATACATTCCTAACCATGTAAAGTACACAAAGTAGTACTACCAATTTTACTAGATTTTAATCTTTTTGTTTGTTTGTTTTTTGGGTCACTGGCAAAGTTTCCAAGCATTATGCCCTTAACACATAAGCCTTACAACACAAATGACATGTTATAGCAGAATTGACTGCATGTATTTGAAATCCAAATTCAGTCTTTGTAAGTTTCTAAAACTAAACATCTAGAATAATCTAGGTGTTAGCCAATTCTGTGAAGTATACATATGTGTGTTGGGTGTAGAGTTATAAGATTAATCTAAATTTCATCCTGGAAAAAAAAGTATTAATGCTTCCTAAAAGTTATACACAGGCAGTGAAAGGAAAAGAAAAAAAGAACAGAAAAATAAATTTTACTCTTTTTACCCTAAGAAGCTAAGAAAATCACTGCTTGAAAAAAATTTTAATACAGAAGTAGAAAAATCTTAATATTCATTAAAATAGTATAAAGTTCTTATAAGCCAGACATATAACTGTGTCATATTTTTATGAAAAAATAAAGGCAAATAAATATTAACATCAAGAGTCTTGAAGACTGTTTGATTCTGAAGCCCTTGAGATTTAGGCAGGCCTCCCTCCAAACTATACCTAACTAGCTCAGTGTGTGGGTGTGTACCAGAGACTCCCGTCCACTAGGGGCTAGACTTTCACCAATAAAACTGCTTTTAACTATAGCACTTAAATAAAGTCCTACTTGACTGGCAGAGAGAGAAAAGACCTTTCTGTTAATTTCCTGAAATATAAGTCTGATAATAAAAGAGATAATTTTAAAATAAGTAACTCAGGTTAATAGTTCAAATTGAGCTGACTCAAAAGATGCATAGTCTCAAATAAAATACTACTGTGGGAAGTTTATATTGTGAGAGTAAAACAGTTTGACCATAGAAATATCTGTTCTCTTCCCCTTTTTCACTTTCCACTTTTTGAAGGCTAAACACTTTAATTAGCACACATGAATCATGCTTCATTACTATCAAGCAATCAAGGAATCACAGTGAGCTTATTGTTAAATAAACAGATGCAATACAGGACTACAGTTATTAAAAAAAATTGAAATTCAACCATTTATCAAACATATATTGAGTTATTTCTGGATAATAAGATTCAAAATGACTTGTGTTTTATTGTTCAATTTTCTATAACAGAGAAGTATAACTTTATAATCATAAAAAGTATAATTTTTAAATTTAAAATATACTTATTAAATTCCTATGGATCCTGGCCACACAAGATGAACAAACTGAGAACCTGATCTCAATCTGCTTGGTCTCATTAGAAAGATAGACAGGTATAAACACAGGACCTTCCAAAAACAATGACCTGCACTTTAAGGTATGTAAAGGGAAGTAATATAACATAATGCAAAATGTGCAACAGTTAAAAGCAAAGGCGAATCTGGGCATGGTAGAGCATACCTACAATCCCAGCGGCTAGGGTTGAGGCAGAAGGATTGCAAGTTCAAAGCCAGCCTCAGCAATTTAGTGAGGCCCTGAGCAACTTAGCAAAATCCTGTCTCAAAATAAAAAATAAAATGGGGTGGAGTTGTGGCTCAGTGGTTGAGTGTCCCTGGGTTCAATCCCTGGTACAAAACAAAAACAAAAACAAAACAATAATAAAAAAGCAATGTACAGAGCAGTGGTCTAAATATCAGCTCTGCTCTGTGATTCTCAATATGTTTTTAGCAACCTTAAGTCTCAGTTTCTTCAGAGTATATAAGGAATGTCATTTCCTACCACACAGGAATGAGCAAAATGAGGTACATGAAGCTCTTAGTACAGTGCCTGACACATACTAAATGTTCAAAAGTGGCATGTTTTACCATAAAATACCAGGAAAGCCTGGAGTAGGGTACTGAGACTGCCTCATCTACTTATCAGTATGTGATGGACAGAGAAGGGTAATTCTTCACTCCACCAAGCATCATCTACTTTAGATGCCCTGCATTAGAATTTTAGGGTGAAGTGGGAAAAAATACATATATACATACATATATGTACATTCTCCAAGAATCATAATGGCATTATAGCAAAGTCTATTTTGAAGCTCCAAAACCAGTAAGATCATAGAGCTCTCTCAGGAGGAATGAGGACTTAGACAAGTTCTGCCCAAGGAAGTTCTCACAAGAGGGCATTGTAAAATATCCTTATTCCTCAGAACTTAACTTGAAAAATGTTCCCACTGAAACCCAATGGGAGTTTTATGGGAGTAAAGGATAGAATTAGGTCTTGTGTATTTTTAAAGGGTCATTCAAAAAGGCAAAGTCTAAATTTCTTACAGATGGCAGAGCAAGGACTGATGCAGTTGGCCAAAACTGACTTTTTTATGTTTTCCAAAGGCAAATGTTTACTGAAAGAGACTCTACTATACTACCAATGGGGGAAAAAATCCTGGCTGCTTACATTGGATAACTCAGTGCACATTCACTGCCAAATACATTTATAAAAATCAATAATAATATTTTCCATGGTACCTGTTTTCAACCTTCCCCCCACATTTTGCCCTGTTGTTGCTTTTTCTCAAACACAAATATGTTTCTTAGGAAAAATAACATTTTCCATGAGAATGGGCTTGTGAAAGTGTATGCATTTGAGGAATATTGCTGTCACCATCATGGTCCCATCTCCACTGCTGTGGTGCACAGCCATGGGTAAGGACGATAGATTTTGCCAGGTCTTCTGGAGAGTGAATTCGAAACCGATGCCTGGTTCTTCCAGAATGAAGCTCTTTTAAAATTTCTTTCAACAAGGGAAAGAGATGCCAGAAATGTCTCTGCTCTTTTGGACATGAAATAACTCTTTAAAAGTAGAAATTTGATGAGGTCAGCAAGGAAAAAAGTGAGAAATACAGAAATCCATTAAACACAAACAGAAAAAGTGAAAATGGTTTGTCACAATATATATCAAATTTGATTGACTTTAAAACTTTAGGGGAAAAACAAACGTGAACTCAAATTGCCAGTAGGATTTAATTTCCCAGATTAACTGGGAAAGGAGATAGGATATAGTTTAGAATTTCTTATTGTCTTATTCATTTAATGGGTTCCAAGTACACTTTAAACGTGTAGATTTTTAAAAAATGTTTTGTCTACAACCAATTTCCAGAAAACTAGATCATTCCTCTTTTCTTGCTCAGGAGAAAGCAAACACAGTAGGTGTTTAAGTAATACTAATAGCTGGTGTATACAGAATAAATTTGGCACCTAATCTCTGGATGGCCATTTTCTATTAAGGATTGTAGAAGTCTTCATCTTTTTTTCAAAAACAATTAGAATAAATGGAGAACTTTAAGTATAAAATAGTGTATGTATTTTGGAAAATGCTTTGATGGTTTCTCAAAAAGTCATATATGTACCTGGTTTTTAATGTTCTAATTCTACCCCTAGACAATTATCAAAATTAAAAAAAACAAAACATATATTCAAAAACTGCTTGCACAGGAATGCTTGTAGCATCTTTATTCATCAGTGGCAAAAGTTGGAAGAAATAAATTTTAGCATAAATTAAACAAATTTTATGATAACTTTAGGATAAGCAAATTATAGCATAGTCATACATAGGAATACTACTCAGAAATAAAAGAAATATTTATACACAGAATGATATGAGTCTGACAGATACTATGCTGAGCAAAAGAAGCTGAACACAAGAGTATATGATTCTATTTGTATAAGGGCCAATAGTAGGCAAAACTAATCAGCAGTCTTAGAAATCAGAGAATTGGTTATCTCCATGAGAGAGAGAGAGATTAAAACTGGAGAAGGAGATGTAGGTACTTGCTAGGATGTGGTCAGTGTCTACTCTTTCTCTTAGAGGGCTGGCTACATGTATTTGTCACAACTCATCAATGTATACATTTGGGATTTGTATATCTCACTACAGATTAATTTTATCTCAAAAATAATATTCAAAATATTTTTAATTGCCAGTATTTATACATATTTATGTGGTACAGTATGATATGATATTTCAATATAGGTATATATGATAGGTATACATATTTCATTATAAGTATACATATATATATTTCAATATAAGTATATAATATATATTAATCGGATCAGGGTAATTGGCATATGTCACTTGTGTTAAGAACATGCAAAATCCTCTGCTGTTTTGAAATAATCAAGGAATTCTTGCCAACCACGGTTAGCCTAATATGCTCTAGAACATTAGAAGTTATTCCTCCTAACTGTATCCTTGTATTCACTCACCATCCTTTTTCTGTCTCCCTCATACCTTTCCTAGGCTCCAATAACAATTATTCTAGTTTCTATTTCTTTTAGATTAACTTTTTAGTTTTTACATATAAGTGAAAACATGCAGCATTTGTCTTTCTGTGCCTGTCTTATTTCACTTAATATAATGTCCCTCAGTTCCATCCATGTTGCTGAAAATGACAAAATTTCATTCTTTTTAATGGATGAATAATATTCCATTGGTTCATATGCCACTCCATACATTTTCTTTATACATTCATCCATTAATGGGCAGTTAGATTGATTCTGTTATCTTGGCTACTGTGAACAGTGCTTCACTCTGTGAGTACAGTCATCTCTTAGACATACGGATTTCAATTCCTTTGGATCTATGCCCAGTACTAAGATTGCTGAATCATATGGCTTTTCTATTTCTGCTTTTTTTTTTTTTTTTGAGGAACCTCCATACTGTTTTCCATAATGGCTATACTAATTCATATTCCCACCAACAGTATATAAATGAGCCCCTTTCTGTGCATCTGTTACTTTTTATCTTTTTGAAAATAACCATTCTAAGGCAAATTGATATTTCACTGTGATTTCATTATACATTTCACTGATTAGTGATATTGAACAAATTTTCATAGAGTTATGGCCATTTGTAAACCCTCTTTTGATCCCCATGTTAATCATCAATTTTTAATTTTTTTGCTATTGCATTCCTTATGTATTCTAGAAATTAATCCCTTGTCAAATTAATAGTTGGCAAGTAATTTGTCCCATTCTGAAGTTAGTTCTTCACTCTGTTCATTGTTTCCTTTGCTGTGCAGAACCTAAAGTTTAATGAACTGCCATTTGTCAATATTTACTTTTGCTGCCTGTGCTTTGGGGGTCATATCCAAAAAGTATGGGCCCAGAAAAATGTCAAAAAGCGTTTTCCTTATGCTTTCTTTTAGTAGTTTTATAGTTTTGAGTCTTATATTTAAGTCTTTTAGTTCATTTTGAGATGATTGTTGTATATGGGAGAAATGGGTCTAATTTTTTATATGCATACAAACATCTAGTTTTCCCAGAATACTTAATTGAAGAGACAGTATTTTCTTCAATGAATGTTCTTAACACCTTTGTCAAAATTCAGTTTTCTATACATATGTGGATTTATTTCTGGATTCTTTAATCTATTCCATTGGTCTTTGTTTCTGTTTTTGTGCAATTACAATGTTGCTTTGGTTACTATAGGTTTGTAATGTTTTGAAGTTGAGTACTGTAATGTCTCTAGCTTTGTTCTGATCTTCAGTATTACTTTAACTATTCAGGGTCTATTGTGGTCCCAGAGAAATTTTAGGAGTTCTTTTTCTATTTATGTGAGAAATGTCATTGGTATCTTGATAGAGATTTCATTGACTCTATAGATAGTTTTAGATAGTAAACACATTTTAACAGTATCAATTCTTCCAATCCATGAATATGGAATGTCTTTCCACTTTTTTAAATATTCTCTTCAATTTATTTCATTATTGTTTTATAATTTTTATTGAGAAAATCATTCATTTCCTTGCTTAAACTTATTCCTAAGTATTTTATACTGTAAATGAGATTACTTAGTGGATTTCATTCTCAGATATTCCATTATTGGTATACTTAAAAAACTTCTGAGTTTTGTATGAACCAGTTATCATTTCTAAAAAATTTTGATGAAATTTTTAGTTTTTTCTATATATAAAATCACATCACCTGCCTATGGATAATTTGACTCCCTCCTTTCCTTTTTTTGGATACTCTTTATTTCTTTTTCTTATTTCTTAGAGTGGCTAAGACATTCAGTACTAATTGAATAAGATGGTAAAGACAGATAACCTTGTCTTTTTTCTGACCTTGGAGAAAACAATTTCAGTTTTTCCTCATTTTCAGTATGAAGTAGGCTATGGTTTTCCATATATACCTCTTTGAGGTATATAACTGTTACCTTTAGGGTTTTTATCATGAAACAATTTTGAATTTTATTTAATGCTTTTTCTGCTTCTATTAAGACTATCACAAAGTTTTTGTCCTTTATTCTCTTAAAATGATGTATTACATTTATCAGTTCGCATATGTTGAAACTTTCTTCCATCCCTAAGATAAATCACACACTGTTGTGGTGTATAATCTTTTAGATGTTGTGTTGGATGTGATTTGCTAGTATTTTGGTGAGGATTTTTCTATCTATGTTAATCAGAAATCATCCTCCTCTTCCTCTTCCTTCTCCTCTTCCTTCCCTTCTCCCTCGCTGTACCCCTTCCCTTCTCCCTCCCATACCCCTTCCCCATCACCCTTTTCCTCTTCCTCTTCTTTTCTTTCCTCTTCTCCTTTCTTGATTGTTCTTATTCTGGTTGTGTTTGTGTCCCTGTTTGATTCTGGATCAGAGTTATGCTAGTCTTGTAGAGTATATGTGAAAGGGTTCTCTCCCTTTCAACACTTTGGACCAGTTTGAGAAGAAGTGGCATTAGTTCTTTAAAAGCTTGGTAAAAAATAGCAATATAGCCAATATAGTCTTGTGCTCCTCTTTGTTGGAAGACCTTTTATTACTAATTCAATCCCATTGTTTGTTATCCATCTCTTCAGGTTTTCTGTGTCCTCATGGTTCAATTTTGGTAGGCTAAGTGTGTCCATAAATTTATCCATGTCTTTTAGTTTTGTCAATTTGTTGACATATAGTGGTTCAGATTAATCCCTAGTGATGTGATTTTTGCTATTTCTATAGTATCAGTTGTACTGTCTCCTTTTCATGTCTGATTTTATTTATTTAGGTCTCCTCTCCTTTTTTCTTGGTTAGTCTAGCTAAAAGTTTGTCAATTTTGTTTGTGTTTTCAGACAATAATTCTTTGTTTCATTGATCTTTTGTATTTAATTTTAATTTCTATTTTGTTTACTTCTGTTCTGATCTTTGTCATTTCTTTCCTTCTACTATGGGGTTTGAATTGTTTTTTCCTTTTCTAGTTCCTTGAGTTGCATAGTTAGACTTTTTAAAAAAAATTAATTTGAAATCTTCTTTGGGTTGGGTTGTAGACATATTGCTTTAATCTTTCCTCCTAGTACTGTTTTTGCTGTATCCCATATGTTTTGGTATGTTATATTTCATTTGTTTCAAGAAATTTTTTGATTTCCCTTTTGATTTTTTTATTAACCCACTGGTCATTCAAAAAAATTTTGTTTTATTTCCATGTATTTGTCCAATTTTTAAAGTTTCTCTTGTTGATGTTTGATTTTATTCCATTGTGACCAGAAAAGATACATTCTATAATTTTAATTTTTTTGGATTTGTCAAAATTTGTTTTGTGGTCTAACATATGGTCTACCCTGGAGAATATTCCATGTGCTAATGAAAAGAATGTGTATTCTGTAGCTTTGAGATGAAATGTTCTGTAAATGTCTGTTAAGTCCATTAAGTCTGTAGTAGATATTAACTTCAATGTGTTTTGTTGTTAATTTTTGGTCTGAGAATCTGTTTATCCATAAAAGTGGGAGTGTTAAAGTCCCTCACTATTCTTGTATTAGAGTCTATCTCTCCTTTTAGATCTAATAATACTGGTTTTATACAATCAGATGCTCCAGTGTTGAGTGCACATATATTTCCAATTTTATTTCCTCTTGTTGAATTGATCTCTTCTTTATCTTCTTTATCTTCTTTTACACTTTTCTTTTTATTTAAGGTCTATTTAATCTGATATAACTACAACTACTGTTGTTTGCTTATGGTTTTTGTTTATAGGCATATCATTTTCCATTCTTTTATTTTCAGCTTGTGTGTCTTTTAGCAGTGAAGTGAATTTCTTATAAGCAACATACCTTTGGGTCTGGTTTTGTGTTTGTTTGTTTATTTAATCCATTCAACCAGTCTTTGTCTTCTAGTTGGGAAATTTAGTTTGTTTGTATTCAAGGCTATTATTGATAAGTAAAGACGCTCCTGTCATTCTGTCATTTTTTTTCTGGTTGTTTTGCATATTCTTTTTTTCTTTCTTCCTTTTCTGTTTTTTGTGATTTTGCCATTTTCCTTATGTATAGGATTTTGTTCTCTTTCTCTGTTGTGTATCTGTTCTGTTAAATTTTATATTTTCATGTGTCTTCATGATGATAGTTGCCATCCCTTCACTTCCAGTGTTAGGGTTCCTTAAGCATTTCTAATAGAGCTGGTCTGGTGGTGATGAAGTCCCTCAAGTTTTACTCATCATGGCAAGTCTTTATTTCTTCTTCATTTCTGAAAAATAGCTTTGGTGGGTATAGTATTCTTTTTTTGGGGGGGCAGACTTTTTTTTAAGACTTTCAATATATGATTTCATTCTCCCCTAATCAGTAAGTCTCTATTAAGAAGTTTGCTGTTACTCTAGTAGGAATTCCCTCATAAATGACTCGATGCATCTCTCTTGCTGTTTTTATAATTCCTTCTTTGTACCTTTGGCAATTTGGCTATCATGTGACCTAGAAAGAACTTTTTAAATCAAGTTTATTAGAGGTCCTTTGAGTTTCCTAGAGCTAGATATTCATATCATTCCCAAGATTAGGAAAGTTTTCAGCAACTATTTCATTGATTAGGTTTCCCTCTGCCTTTTTCCTTCTCTTGTCCATTTAGAACACTGATAATGAGAATGTTTGCTCACTTAATAGTGTTCCAATAAGTCATGAAGGCTTTCTTCCTCCTTTAAATTTGTTCTCCTTTTTTCTTTTAATCTGACTGGGTTATTTCAAAAGACCTCTCTTCAACCTCAGAAATTCTGTCTTTTGCCTGATCAATTATGCTATTGAGGCACTCAACCATACTTTATTTCATTTACTAAGCTCTTTAGCTTTTAGATTTCTGATTGGTTCTTTTTTATGGTATCTATCTCTTTGGCAAATTTCTTAATCATATCATGAATTGTCATCCAAATTTCATTGAATTGTTTGTAGTGGCTTGTATTGCATTATATTTCCTGTTTTTTTTTTTTTAATCATTCAATTCTTTTTCAAGTAATTCATCAATTTCCTTTACTTTGGAGTCTGTTATTCAAGGGTTATTGTGTTCCCTGGAGGCATCATGTTAACTACTTTTTATATGCCTCTTATGCCCCTACGTTGGTATTTGTGAGTCAGTTGTCTCTACCCACTATATAAAGTAGCTTTATAGTAAAAATCTTTCTGTTGGTGATTTATCTTAGCATGTTGGTTGGATATGTTGCATAGTCTTTGGTTCTAGGTGGGTACCTTAGTGTAATGTTCATGTAATTTCTTCCGTTATAATCAACATTGGTTATCTCTGCAGGTGTCTCAGTGGTCCAGGTTGCAATACTTGTAGAAATGCACCATCAGCTGTGATGACATCCTCTTAAGTAAGGTGTGTGCAGTTAGCTCCTGGCATGGTGCATCTAGCTGCAAGAATAGGGTGCCCATCAGTTTCTACAGGTCTTATAGAGTCAGCACCACCTGGCTGTGCCCAGTTAGATATGGTGCAAAATACATAGTACCATAGTGGGTATCTATGGGTTACATAGTGGGCTCAGACAGAGTATCTGTCAGTGTCTTTGGACTACACCATAGACTTTTTGGTACCCTCCAGGCCAACCTGTTCTGAGTTCTGCCTAGCTTCTTCGCAGGGACAATGGTGGGTGGGGTAAAGCACCTGCTTCTCAGGGATTCAGTGAGCTAAGTTTCTGAGAACAGGATGCTCAAATGATTATCAGAGTCAAAGAGGATAGGCAGGTCCACCCAGTTGCTTTTCAGAGGTCTTTCTGGGCCAAGTCACTCAGGAAAGACTGATCAGCTATTTCCCCAAGTTTTGGATGGAAGGGTAGGGTCACTTAATGTGCTTTCCTGGGCCTCTATGAGTGAAGTTGCTCAAGATGGGCTTCCTAGTTATGTTCCAGAACTTAATGTGGGTACACAGGGCCACTTGGCTGCTTCCTGGCAGCCTTGATATGTCAAGTTACTAAGGGCTATTTTTCTGACTGCTCCCTGGGTCTGAGAATTTGAATAAATATATTTTTAGAGATGAAAGTATATCATACAAATAAAGGAAGTGTGGCCTTTTAATGTGGCTTACTGTATCACTGCTTTGTAACATAAATGGTTCTAACAAGTCAATGAACATATTTAATTCTGCAACTATGCATCATTTTTCTAACTGGTCTATTTTCCAGAAGGCAAGAGTTTGTCTTTTTTTAAAATTTAAATTGTTTGTAATACAGCACATAAATTGCCATTAAACATGGCAATGCAATGAGAACCTCTAGAAGGAACAGGTGGGATTGCTTCCCATTTTTTCTTATGACTTTGAGAATAAATCTCCCCCAAATGACACCTTTCTCCTTCAAACACTTCAGTTGTATATTTTATAACTTTTACATATGTCATTTTTACATGACAGTCACAGCTCCCACCTGGAGTTTTGCAACACTGTCCGCATGTTACCTTTTTTTTTTTAGAATATGCATGTTTTATTCTGAATAATTTTGCATAATAAAAATGAAAGTACAAAATAATTAAGACACAAAATATTTTAACAAGCTAAAATAAGTCATGAAAGAAAAAAGTAGAAATGTAATTCACAGCAGAGTCATTCTTTTAAAAGTTCAAAAACATCTTCCCAGTTTCACTAACTGAAAGACCGGAAGGTCAAAATCTAAATCCTGATATCAAGAGTCCGAAGTGTACAATACTGTTAGATTCAATGAGTGAAGTTAAAAAAGAGAGAAAAAAAAAAGTCACGCAAATTGTTAAATAAGTCACAAAGATTGTTAACTAACAATTTAAGAAAAACTTCAAGAACTCTGAGGGTCCTCCTTATGAGATATTTTTTAAAAATTAACATTTATTCACTGCCTTCATATTCATTTATTCATTAACTTATTTGTTCATTGTATCAACAAGCATTCATCAGGCATCCATTATGGAGCACAATGTTCTGAGAGTTTGGAATGTATAGGAAACTAACAGATAAAAATCTCAATTTTTCATATTATTTGATAATTACATAGGTAAAATATGGAAAGAACTGTGATATTAAGGAGGAGTTGAAAATTTTAATAAGGTAGCCAGAACAACAAAATCTCACTGGAAAACAGGTTTTGAGTAAAAAGATAAAATAAAATAAAAGTTAGATATATCAATATTCACCTAAGTAAAAAGAGTTTTTGTTTATTCCTTTAAAGGGATAAATGTGATTAGTGATAGTTACACTGGTTGTTCATTTTCCTTCCCTTTCCTTCTCTCTTTTATTTTTTTCAGCCTGATGCATGACAGTGGAAAAAGGAATAAAAGAGGAGGAGATAGGAAGTGACCTTGGTTTGTCTACCTCACATAAAGTTAATGACCTATGAGTCCCATTTATAGTAATTTTATTTAAAGATAAAGACTACATAGGAAATGCATTTTATTTTGATAACACTGATGCTATGAGTAATGTAGGTTGGTTAAATAAAGAGTCATTGCTTCTACAAAACTCTTTAGATATTAAATTATTTACACATTCCTCTTTTATATAAATGACCAACAATAACTGAAATAGTTTATATGACAAAGAACTTCTGGGAAATGAAGATTTCTGGCAGAAACATCCACAGGTAGCTATAATGATTAATGCACTTTTTTTCTTTCAATTTGATAGAATTCTTCAACCCAAGCTAAACTATCACTGTGAAGATCATTAAACTTTGTGGTAATAACCCAAAAGGTATTGTATCTACATCACAAAATGGGGTCTGATTAAATACACAGCAAATGTACAGCTTTTCTGACGAAGAAAAATACTACTATTCAGCAGATTACTATACAGCCAAATGAAGGGGACTGTTTGTGTCTACACACAAGAAAGGGAAGGAGGTAAGAGAGAGGGGGAGAGGGAGAGAGGAAGAGAGAGAGACACAAAGTGAAAACCTGATGTCAACAAAACCCTAACCAGTCAGTGCAAACTAATCCTTGAATCCAAACTAAACCTGAATCCTTCTACCTACAAATAACAGCCACTTTCTTTCATGCAATGTCCATCTCTAATAGACTAATTTCAGTTTACCAGGATTTCTAAATCTTACAAATCCTTTTGAGATTTCTTGGAATAACAATTAACCCTGTGTATGTAGAAGTATCAGCACTAACACACTTGGGGTGGTTATGTAGATGGTATCATTATCCTCAACTCAGGGAATTGGATCATCTCCTGACAGACATCAGGAGCAAGCAGAGAAACTACCATCAACTCAAGTCCATTGAGAAAAAAAAAAAAGAAAAAAAAAAAAAAAACCCTTTAAATGTGGAGGAATAGTCATTGTTCCTAAATAGAGGGATTTTTTTTTTTTTTAAGTTGAAACTCTACTTAATACATAGACATTCTTAGTGTGGCCCATTTGAGAGACAGGAATATCGGATGAATGAACTCTAGACCTCAACTCTTCTTTTCTAAAATGATTGAAAAGAAGACAGTGGTCAGATTCAAGTTACACAAGAGTCTACTCAGGAAGAGAAGCTCAAAAGCCTGGGGGGTACTCAGAATTCCCTGAGAAGCCCTGTATCAGGAAAAGTCTCTTTTAGTAACACTTCCCAGGTTGATAACCTGTGCAACAAAACTGTATGAGGAAATAAAAACACAAACAATCCCTCGAATTTTTTTTTAAGTAGCTACCA
Organism: Sciurus carolinensis; assembly: GCF_902686445.1. Taxonomy (NCBI): domain Eukaryota; kingdom Metazoa; phylum Chordata; class Mammalia; order Rodentia; family Sciuridae; genus Sciurus; species Sciurus carolinensis. The sequence continues at coordinate 146,420,596 of NC_062215.1, forward strand.
TGTGGTAAGCTCTACTCCATGTACTAGGGATACTCCGAGAAGTCACAACTACTGTCCATGAAGGCAGCCAGTCTAATGGGCATTAAATGAATGTAAATATATATTACCCAAGTATGAAGGGACTCATTAACATAAAGCAGGTGATTTGGAAAAACCTATGGAAGGAATAAATTGATTGTCTTAATTAAATGACTGACATAGAAATCTGAAGGATCATTGATTCTTTAAGGTCTCTTTAAAAAACAAAACAGAAAAATAATTATCACAAAACTTCCTTCTTCTATGCCTACAGCAATCTCTCTTACACTGATATAAATGAATAAATTCATGCAAGTCCAACTTCCAACCTAAAGACAAGAGAATATACTGATCAAGAAGCAAAGAGCAAAAGGCTATAACTAGACAAAACTATATTAGAAAGAAACCCTATCACATTTTTAGGTGGTTATGGTGATTTGACATGTATTCTTTGGAAATATGCAATGGTCACAAAGAATTTTTGTGAAAATTCTTAATATGATAACTAGGAACTGAGGTAAGAAATGTGTCACTGCTTACAACTAATAAGGCAGGCTGAATTCTATCCACTATGAATTCCTTTTAGAATTTGAGACAAAATGAAAAGATCACAAAACTGACAGATGAAAGGTCAGAAAGAATAGGAAAACCATTTATGGAGTTCGATAAGCAATGCCTTCTTTTTTCAGACAAAAAGTGGAAAGGTCATTAGGTTTTCAGATCTAATGGGTTGATTATTCAATGTAGTAGTTAGAAAGTAAATTTTATGATGCCAGTTATGGAAACCCAGGTATATTTCTTTCTCATATAAAGTATGTACAGAGGTGAAAAGACAAAGCTTGGATGGTGTTTTCACAGTCATCACAAGTCCAGGGTCCTGCAGTCTTTCTATCCAAAAATTTTGAGTTTGCCTCATGATACAAGAGTGTGGCTGGAGATCTAGTTACCACAGCCACATATAAAAAACAGAAGAGAAAAAGATGTGTGGGACTGAAAATTTTCACACAAAAAAATTGTTCTAACAACTTCCTCAAACACTCATTATTCATTTCATTGTCCTAGAAGGCTAGTGATATCATTATTCAATTGCCAAAGGTTACTAAAGAAAAATGAAAAGGATAGACATTGGATAACCCATTTTGTAACATCAGTATTGAAGGAAAAGACCATTTTGTGTCCTTTTACCTAAAGGAATATAAAACTATAGCTGTCATTGTTTTTTCCTTTTCATAATAACAAGAGGTAACAACCAGTGTTTAGTACATTAGTTAGTGTTCTAATTACTTAATGTGTATGAATTTATATATTCATAATAACCCTACAAAATAGGCGTTTTTGTCCTCACTTATAGTTAAGAAACTAAAGCATAGAAAGCTTAAGAAATTTGCTCAAATTAACAAAACTGGCAAATGACAGAGCCATGATCTGAACCCAAATAGTCTGCTTGAGTCTATAGAATACAAAACTATATTATAAATGAGATGGTAATTTTAAATAAAAGAAACAACCCTCCCCCCAACAAAAATTAAAATATAATTCAAGAAGGTAGAAATATACTGAAAATTACAGTATTTTGTTAATGTTAGCCATATTTTTTCCTGAGTATCAAGAATCTGCTTCCTTTTTCTTTAAACTTCCCTGAATCCTTCAAAATCCTCATAATAGATGAGTATTACTTTTGTTATAAGAAAGAAAAGACATTTAGTAAAATAAGGACATTGCTAAAATCAAAAGAGGAAAAGGTATTTATTTGCTAAGTTGAAAAAAAAATATGAAAAACAGGAGATTGAGGGAGCCCTGCACAGTACTATTCATAAATGCTGACACCAATGAGCATTGATGCACACAGAACTCAGTTACTGACCTTAAATGCAATTCCCTCTAAAGACAACGTAGTTGATCAACATGCTTTCTAAACAGTCATCAGTCTAAATGCTAGATGTTTAAACATGCCCATTAAATTCATCTCAGTTGGGCACAAATTCTAATAACAATATCTACTGGAAATACCACATTGTGATTCAACAGTCCTTAAAGGATATTTCAACTCAAAATGACAAAGAATGAGTGACAGAAGACCAAAAGGTATGGGGGAAAAAGGGGAGACCGCTCTGATCAAAACCACTAAATTTTGCTTAATGACAAACTTTATCACTCTCAATGTGATAAAGACAAAGTCTTTGTGCTATTAGAAAAGAGAAAAGGTTCTGGTAACTACTAAAAGGGTGGCTGACTAAGCATTGTACAAAAATACACTTTATTTTATAGGTCTTTTATGTGGAGCCATTACGATATAAGCAGTGACAATTGAACATTATTGAACCTAAATTTGGGTTTTGGGTCCTTTACGTCAACAACAAAGCAAGACCAATAAAACAAGTCATTAAAAAAAACTTTCCAAGAATTGATTGCATTGCAAGACCTATTCAATTATAGAATGCTTAAGAGCTGACAATCATTTTAGAAAAAGAAAAATCTATTCTACCTCACCATCAAGTTATAGACCTCCTGAGCAAAGAATTATCAACAACTGGGGAAATGGAGATAAAATGACACTAGTGGGTTCTTGGAAACATGAATTACAGGGTTCTTTTCCATTAAATAGAGGATTTAGATGAAGAATAGGATGTGAATGGGAGGGTGAGAGGTCAACTTTGAGCACAAAGAGGCCAATCTCATCTTCCAAAGGAGAATACACAGTGAAGGAAGAAGGGAGACAAGAAGGGCAAATCTCAGAAAACTCAGAATGCAGGTTCAGTGTGTCTGAGAAATAAAAATTCAGATGCTTTTCTGAATCTCCTACAAACCACTTGAGTTTGCAAAACTGAGTGTTATGGTTTAGATATGAGGTGTCCCCCAAAAGCTCACATGTGCAGCAATGCAAGAAGGTTTGAAGGAGAAATGATTGGATCATATCCTTAACCTAACCAGTAGACTTATCCCTGATGGTATTAACTGAGTGTTAACTGAAGCAGTAGGACATGGCTGGACAAGGTGGGAATTGGGGGCATGGTTTTGGAAACATATTTTTTATCTGGAAAGTGGAGTGTCTCTCTGCTTCCTGATCATGTAAACTGCTTCCCTCGGCCACACTCTTCCTCCATGATGTTCTGCTTCATCTCAAGCTTCAAGGAATGGAGCCATCTTCTATGGACAAAACCCTCTGAAACTGTGAGCCCTCAAATAAACTATTCCTCCTCTGCAATTGTCCTGGTTGGGTCTTTTAGTCACAGCAGTGAAAAAACTGACTAAAACACTGAGCATCCACATCTGCTCCAAATACCAGTTCTCTTGGGAGACTGTGAGTCCTTTTACCTCTCCTCCAGGAGGAACTGCTCAAATTCATTCATTTGATGTCTTTTCTGGGACCCCCATCTTGGTCAGAAAGTAGCAATCAAAGATACTCATTTCAATATTTTTTCAATTGTAAGTGATAGTTGCACAACGTTTTTCTTAAAAGGTTTTGAATGGAATTCTTAGTTTATTGTATTTCACTCATGCTTGTGAAGAAAAAGGAAACAATATTCTTTTTATTTTGTCAGATTTTTAAATGAATGTCAAAGAACCACACTTCCTAGGAAGGTACTTATTTGGATCTAAAATTAATGCTATTAAATATTCTGAGCTGATTATGATATGTGGTTTCTATGCTCTTTTCATTTGCTCTAAGAGGAGACATAATGGGACTATAAGAATGTCTTTTCCTCACTTGTTCTAAACAAAGCCTTTATTGATATATATAACAAAGCTTCACTAACTTTAGCTACTTTTGTGGAGTAATCTTTGTATTTCTGAAGTAGACTGGTAGGGCAAAAATTGTTATATAGGAGACACAAGGAGGTGTCTCCCTCATGGTAGGATTGAGCTGACTTCATGAAGGTAGGCACCGTTTGTAAAATCACCCCCTTCCAATTTTTGAGCATTGTAATTTTCCTCACCTTTTTGGGGGGAAATGAGTTTAACTGCTCTGCACACATGCCTTTAAGGAAAGCATTAAAAGTAACTTGTGAAGTTCATCATCTTGCCCCATTCTTAGTGGGGAGGAACACAGAGGGTAGCAGAGGCTGTTAGCTGTCCCTGATCTCTTTCCTTGTTTCTTCCACAGAACTTGAAGTCTTAGCTATGCAAATGAATTCCCAGAAAGACAGACTCCACTTCTTATTCTCTTTTTGCAGTGAAGTCTGGGATACAGGGTACTAAGTTGGGCCAATGGAATATAAGCAGACATTTGCTCTGACAGTATCTGTGAACTGTCCCTAAAATGCAAGTGCTAAGCATATCTTGTCTCATTTCTTTCTTTTCTTTATTTTTTATTTGTTCTTTTTAGATTAAATGACAGTAGAGTGTATTTTTACATATTATACATACATGGAGTATCACTTATTCTAATTAGGATCTCCCCTGTGGTTGTACAGGATGTGGAGTTTCACTGGTTGTGTATTCACATATGAACGTAAGAAAGCTATGCCCGACTCATTCCACTGTCTTTTCTATTCCCATCCCCTCTCCCTTCCCTTTATTCCCATTTGTCTAATTCTTCCAAGCCTGGTACTTTAAAACATGGATAAGTTCATGTTAGATTCTGAGAATAGCAGTTATCCTCTAAGAATGAAGAGAGATGGACTAGAAGAAGGTTGGCTCCCTCAGGCTTGTGTGAAGTAGACTCACCAGTAAAACTTCAGACCTGCATGGAGATAAAAACACTTCACGTGCCATGCTGTCTCTTGAACATAACAAGCATCCTACTTTCCCAGTGCTTTTATACTCACCCTTCTCTACTGATGAATCTGCTCACTCCCAATGTATTCTTATGACTTGGTCCTTTAGTCAGATGTCCTTAGTCAAATATCTTTCTCCAGGGGGGTTCCTTAGTTATGTCATTTGAATTACAGTCCTCTGCCCATTATTTCCTTTCCTCCTTCCCTGCTTTGTCTCCTTTTTAGAACTTACCATTTAATACGGCACGTTTTCCTATTAATCTAGTTTGCTGTCTCCCCTACTAAAAAATATGGGTCATTGAGGGAAAGGATTTTATTCATTTTTTCTATTCATATACTCAGTACCTAAACCAATGGCTCACACATCCATTAAATGTTTGCTAAATGAATGAAACCAAGGTCAGAAGTACAGAGAGACAAGATGTAGGACTGATCATAAAAGGGTGAAGTTAATCATGGAACTCTTCTGATTCACTTTCCTCCCATGATTTGGGGGCTCTCATCTGTGTCAAGCACTATCTTATTATCTTCACATGTAACATTCATATAACATCATATAACAAACAAGAACCTACCTCAGTAGGTATTAGTGTTCCATTTTTATACATGAGGAACCTGAGGTGTAAAGCAGCATTTTGAGCAAGTCACTGAAGCAAAAGAGACAAAGGATTTTCAGAGAGTCCCATGATCAAACTGGGTCATTTCTATTTCATGAGAAGGAATGACCTGGGTGAGGTAGAGAGAAAGGCAAATTCACCAGTGTCTAAAACTAAAAGCATTTATAAAAATAAGGCCTTAGAAGGGGCTTCCTCTTCCCTTTGTACTCAGGCTAAATAGGTAAACTGAAAAAAATTTCTTATAAGAAAATTGGTATGAATTTTTTTTTTTTTTGGTACTGGGGATTGAATTCAGGGTCACTTAACTACTGAGCCACATCCCCAGTCCTTTTTTGTATTTTATTTAGACACAGGGTCTCACTGAGTTGCTAAGTACCTTGCTAAGTTACTGAGACTGAATTTGAACTTGCAATCCTCCTGCGTCAGCCTCCTGAGCTGCTGGGATTACAGGCATGTATCACCATGCTTGGCATTGTGTACAACCATAGAAATGAAAAGTTGTACCCCATTTGTGTACAATGAATAAAAATGCAGTCTGTAAAAATAAAATTTATTTAAAAATCATAAAAATAAAGAAAATTTGTATGAAGATACTAAGAAAATAGTCACTGATATAATACACAAGGATGTTAGTTACTAGCATGTCTAGACCAGACTTCAAGTCACATTCATAACCACAGACGAACTCCCTATATCTACATTGGTTAGCACTCTGCTAAATGAGCATCTTCTAAGAGTGAAAATGAATTCAAATAAGCAAAGACAAACAAGCAACAGAAAACAACTTTCAAATTACTTTTGTACCTTCCATTGAAACAAGTAATAGATCAGCTATTTTATTTTTATCTAAAAATTCATAAGTAGCAAATAATAAAAATAGCCATTTGTTTCATTTTCTTATAGGTGTTCTTTACAGGGATATATGAGTAGAAATATAGACACACACACACACACACACACACACACATATATATATATATATACACACATATACACACATACATTTCTACATATATATGTATGTATATATATGTATTCCATACATATATATGTGGAATAAAATGCTTAGAGCTTTAAATCTTCTTCAGTCCAAATATTCAAAGTATTGTTAACATTATTTCCAAATTTTACCCCAGTTTCTCTGTATAGGAGAAGAATATGAGACAAGAGTACAGGGACTTCAGTCAAATAAAAGTAGATCCAAATATCTAATCCAACCCTATTAGTGATATACTTGTGATTAAATTACCAAACATCTCTGATCACTGGTTAGTAGTTTTGCTACCAGTAAAATGGGAAAAATAATATTTACCTGCAAGAATTGCTGACCGCAAGTAATAGAAATAACAATGTATGTAAAGTGATTAGCACACATGTGTCTCAGAGGAACATTCTACAAATACTAATCATTCTAATAGTTCTATAAATATAGAGCATGAAATCTTACTTTATCCCTCCTCCTTTTCTGTGAGGTTAATTTGACTTATGTTTTTCCTCCAAGATCTTAAGAAAATAGAAAGAAAACAATATATATGTTTTCCTTATTCAGATAATAGTTTCATAGAACCTATTCTTCATAATGTTTTATTTGCTATAATATTCAAACACAGCCTCCGAAAATATTAGCCTTCTTTTTTTTTGATCAAAGAATATAATCCACAAATTTTAATTCTACAAAAAGTTCTACAGGAAAAAAATTGATGGAAAGTACATAAGAATTTGAAATATTTGAGAGAACCTGATCACAGAAGATGTGAATGTCTCTTCCATAAACGTATTTATTCCCTTTCATACTGAATAATGTTCCAGATGTTTTTGGGCAACACTCCTCCGGTGCAGCTGGTGCCTGCAACAGCGTACCTGGGATATTCTGACACTTCAGTCATTCTAAGAGATGTGATAAATAAAATTGCATGCAAGATGTTCATCTGGGCTATCAGCAATTAGCTGATTAAAATGGAATGATTACTGGTAAAATTGAAAAAATGGCCACTTAAGCATGTGTTCATGGTATATAAAAGAATAAGACCAGATATTAATAAGAAACATGTTTTCAACATGCCATTTGTTGTGAAAGTGCCAACATAGCAAAGAAATACACAACAAGGGAATTCATTAGATTACGTGTTTGTAATTTGGTCTCTTGGTTATACTGTCATATCAGACTTTGCTTACCCCAAATGTTCCTTGACCTAATGAGTTTGAGGCCACATGGCCTGATTTTTGTTCCAAAGATCTAAAGTACTGGATTTTGATGAAAATATTTTCATACAATCTAAATATGAAAGTGATAATAATGAACATTATAATGTTTTTATAAAATACTGGCATGATTAAATGCAGTTTATAACTGCAAATTTGTCCACTTTTACACAAAATGCTTTCCTTTTGTTTCTATTCAAATACAATGATCCACTCCATCTCCTGCATACTGTTACCTTTATCCTATCTATTGGGTCTTCTCATTAGCATTTCGAGTGGTTTAAGGATCTACCAGCCTGTTAAAAACAAAATCTTTCCTTAAAACTTGTGACCCCACATGCCCCTCCAGCCTTTGCTTCTAATTTTCTTTTCCCATATAAAATCTAGATGGTTTATACCCTCTCCAATCATATTAAGAAAATAATTGAATACTCATTATTAACATTATTTCAAAATTCTTCCCAGTTGATTTGGATAGTAGCCAAAGACTTTTAAAGGAAAGACTACTTTCTTTCTCCCCACTTCTCAACTCTCCCCAAAATATGTTGTAATGGAGGTGACCAGAGAACTTGTATTGCCATGGTCCAAGGAATTCCTCCCTCTTGACCTCTTATTTCTTGTTATTGTTCACACACACTGGGAAGTTCTCTCTTATTTCCATGACAACACACCTTTCTGGTGTCCATGCTACTTTCCTGGATCTTCCTTTTCGGTCTAATTTTCAAGTTTTTTTTTTTTTTTTTTTTTTTATCTTAACTCTTCTTTAGGATCTGGCTGGTCCTTGGTCCTCTTCTCTACAACCCTTCTTGACAATCCTCCATTCCCATGGCAACAGCTAGTGACTCCTCATCATGCTGTCCACCAGCTTCTCCTTCTGTACTCCCTACTTTAGGTATCAGGTTCCCTTTCACCATGTTGCTCAAAATAGAAAGATGGGCTGCTTTGGTTTCTTCCTGTCCCTCGTACCCTATGTCCACTAGCTGGCCAGGTTCTGTCCTTCCTTTCTCTTAAATACATCTTGAACCCATGTACTTCTTTTCATCCCTTTATCCAGAGCACCACCCTTTCCTCCCTGAATCATGTGCAACAGCCTAATCTTTCTCTATTTTTGCTTGATATGCCCTACTCCTCTTTTCTTCACTCTGAAGCAAGAAAAATATCTTTAAAACACAAAATCTCTCTAAAAATCAAGTGACTATCATGTTGAAAATATCTCCGGAGTTCTCATGCCCTTATTATAAAGTCTAAATTCGTTAGAATTTTATGACAGACCCTTGGTGATCTAACCCAGGTTTAAATTCCCAATGTCATGCATTTGAATTCACTGTAATCTCACCAACGTGACAGAGTCCCCATCACCTTCCAGTGCAACATACTGTTCCTCTGGTTGGAATGCTCCCCCACCTTCATCTCACCAGCACCTATTTTTTCTCTACTCCTGTCCCTGACCGCATCCATCTCAAACCAGGTTAGATGCTCTTCCTGTGAATTTGAAGACCTCCCTAGGTCCTCAGCACTATAGTACTTACTTCATTGTGTTTGAGTGAACTGTTCGCTTCCTCCTCCTTCACACCTCTGCCAGACGATAAGCGGTTTTAGGCAGTAACAGTGTGGTGTTCTTCCTTAAATCACAGCACACTGTACAGTGTCAATATGAAGAAGATTTTTGATGATATTAATGAATACAAAGTGTACAAATCCTTGTATGGCAGGGCTGATCATCTAGAAACCCAGCTCATCATATTTTCCCACTTCTAATCTGTATCAATACTCCCTCCAACATAAAACAAACAGGATCACAGTGTGATCCTTCTTGGTCTCTAGCTATTTAGGACTCCTCTTTGAGTTATAAAATAATCTCCCAGTATAAAGCAGAATTTTTTTCTTAGAATATGTGTGTGTGTTCCTATATGTATATATACATGTATCAATACATACACATATATAGATACAGATATATGTATACATGTGTACATATAAACATATATTTTCTTATATATACATATATTTCTTATATACATATATCTATACACATACATATGCATACATAGATCAGAAATTTATGTTGACACATATTTTGCCCCCCTCACATCTAGGCAAGAAACCTTTGAAGGGCACATGCTCAGATTTAATATAATTCAACTACATTGCACCCAACACTGTAGCAACCACAAAGCACTCAATAAATATGTGCAATTTGTTATATTTTGTATTTGGATACTTAGTATGTTTCAGATTGTCTTTTTAAATATGAATACTTAAAGCTATAAATTTCTCACAAAGTACTACTTTAACTAGCATCCTATAGGTTTTGGTGGGTAGGATTTTCCTTTTTTTTAGAATCCAAGTTTTTCCTCTAATTTCCATTATGATTTTTAATACAAAGGGGATATAGAAATATATTCATATATTTCAAAATATATTCAAAGAGGTATAATAAATTTCTAACTTTATTGAATTATGGTCAGTGAAGATGAGCTGGAAGAAATCACTTTTCTATAAATTTTGAGATGTGATTTATGGCCTAGCACATAGTCAATGTGATAAAAAAAATTTTGAATTCTTGAAAATTGTATCATTTCTTTTAAGCAATTTTCTAAATATAACTGAGTATGCATGCTGTTTATCCTAATATTTTATCAATGGGTCCACCAGCTTTTGAGATAGATGTGTCAAAACTCTCATCTTTGTTGTGTGTATGTCATTTCCCCTGTTTTTTCAACTTTTCTGTTCATGTTTCAGTACTTTAATATTAATCTCAAAATGTCTAGCTCATGAATTCTGATTGTAACAACACTTAGGAAGCCTCTTTAGCTCCAGCCATGTTCCCCATCCCCTTCAGAACCTAAATTGTTTGGTGTTAATGTAACTATACCAGTTTTCTTTTGGACAATTTTTACCTACTATAGCTTTTCTTCATCTTTTTACATTCTCTCACCCCTGGCTGTTGTATTTCTGGTGTGTTTCTTAAAACAAAATATGGATACATTTTGCTGTGTTCTGTTTATTCAGTCTTACAAGCTATGCCTGTTAATGAAAGCATTTAGCCCGTGTATGCTGACGGAGGTTGCTGTTCTTTTTGCAAACATTTCTCACAATTTACTGTACATGCTTTATGTAACCTACTTGTTCTGGATTTCTTCTTTTCTCTTGGCTTCTTTTAGATTAAGGTTTCTTTACCTTTATTTCTAATTAATAGTTTGGGTATTATATGATCCTTTTCTATTCCTCTAATGTCAATCATGTATACTTTAACAATTTACATTTAACATTTTTTTAGTGAACTCTAAAGTTAATCACCTCTTTATCTTTGTAGTAGACAATAAAAAAAACCTTTAGAATGCTAACCCTATCATCTCTTCTTTAACTTATATGTAACTATTATCTAGCATTTTTCCTGTTTTTAGTTCTACATAGTAGACATTGTTAGTTTCATAAAATCAATATTTTTATTATATACATACTATTTTCTTTATTCACTATTCCTTCTTGCATCAAATTGTCTTTGAGATTATTTTTTCCTAAGAATTTACTGTTTAAAATTTCCTAATTGAAGATCTATTTATAATAAATATTCTTGATCTTATATTTTGAATTAAAATTACAATTACTTTGTTCTCATTCCTAAGACTACTTCACCATAGTAGAACTCTAGTTTGACATTAATCTCTCTTGGGATTTGTAGAAGTAATTCCACCAATTTTTAACTTGATCAGTAAAAGCCATTCATTAACACTATGGCATTGTTACTAATTTTCTGGTTTTATTTATTTATTTATTTATTTTTAGATTTTCAAATGTTTTTATTTTCTAAACAAAAAGAATAATGCAATATAAAAGAAAATATTACAAATATCCAAATTATTTTATAGTCCTTTCTTTAAATTTTATTTTAAAAATCATTCAGAGATTTGTATCTGAATATAAAATTTATAGTTAGAGAAACTGAAATAAGTCCCACACGTCCAAAAGGATATCAATGGTTCTCTTTATTTCTCATTTGTTTCTGTGTGTTCGTTTTTTTAATTTGTTCTTTTTAGATACATTTGACAGTAGAGTGTTTTTAGACATATTATACATACATGGAGTATAACTTCTCCATGTATATGTGGAGTATAATTAGGATCCCATTCTTGTGGTTGTACACGATATGGAGTTACACTGGTCATGTATTCATATATGAGCATAGGAACGTTATATCTGATTCATTTTACTGTCTTACCTAGTCCCATCTCCCCTCCATTCCCTTCATTCCCCTTTGTCTAATCCAATGAACTTCTGTTCTTCTCCCACCCTCCCTTTTGTGGTTTAGTATCCACATATCAGAGAGAATATATGGCCTTTGGTTTTTTGGAACTGTTTTATTTCACTTAGCATGATATTCTCCAGTTCTATTCATTTACCAGCAAATGCCTTAATTTTAATTTTTTTTATGACTGAGTAGTATTCCATTGTATATGTGTACCACATTTTTTTTTCATCCATTTATCTTGAAGGGCACCTAGGTTGGTTACACAGCTTGACTATTGTGAATTAAGCTGCTATAAACATTGATGTGGTTGCATCGCTGAAGTATGCTGATTTTAAATTCTTTGGGTATATACCAAGGAGTGGGATAACTGGGACAAATGGTGGTTCCATTCCAAGTTTTCTAAGGAATCTCTATACTGCTTTCCATAGTGGTTATGGCAATTTGCAGTCCCACCAGCAATGTGTGAATGAATCTTTTTCCCCACATCCTCACCAACATTTATTGTCACAGATATTCTTATTAATTGCCATTCTGACAGGAGATGGAATCTCGGTGTAGTTTTAATTTGCATTTCTCTAATTGCTAGAGCTATTGAACATTTTTTCATATAGTTTTTGACTACTGGTATTTCTTCTGTGAAGTGCCTGTTCAGTTCCTTTTGCATATTTATTGCTTGGGTTATTTGGGAGTTTTGGTGTTAAGTTTTTTGAGTTCTTTGTATATCCTGGAGATTAATACTCTATCTGAAGGGCAGTTGGTAAAGATTTTCTACAATTCTATAAGCTCTCTGTTCACATTCTTGATTGTTACCTTTGCTGTGAAGAAGCTTTATAGTTTGATACCATTCCATTTCTTGATTCTTGATTTTATTTAGTGTGCTTTAGGAGTGTTGTTGAGGAATTCAGTTCCTAAGCTGATATGATGGAGAGTTGAGTCTGCTTTTTCTTCTAGTAGGTGCAGGGTCTCCGGTCTAATGCCTAGGTCCTGATCCACTGTGAGTTGAGTTTTGTGCAGGGTGAGAGATAGGGGTTTAATTTCATTCTACTATGAATGGACTTTCAGTTTTCCCAACACCATTTTTAAAGAGGCTATCTTTTCTCCAATGTATGTTCTTTCTTCTGTTTTCAAAATTTCATCTTTATATTGAGTTATACAGTTTCACTAAAAAATATTTGTTAGGGATTTTTTTTTTCATTTATATAGTTTAGAATTCACTTAGTTTCCTGAATTTAAACACTTTAATAAAATTCAGGAAATCTTTTCAGACATCATTTATTTGAAAATTAACACCCAATATTCTCTTTTGGAGGGATACTGGATACATACGCTAGATCTTTTCACTCTACCTTTCAAGTTACTTAATCCCTCTCCTGTATTTTCCAGTTTTATAATTTTCATATCTGTCATCTGTTTATGGTTTAGATGTGAGGTATACCCTGAAAAAGCTCTTGTATTTACTAATGCATGAATGTTCAGAGGTGAAATTAGATTAGGAGAGCTGTGACTTAATTGGTGGATTAATCCATTGGATGGATTACCAGGTGGTAACTATAGGCAGATGAGTGATGGCTGGAGGAAGTATGTCACCGAGGGCATACCCTTGGGAATTGTTTTGCCCCTGGCTCCTCCTTCATTCTGTTTCCTGGCTGCTGTGAGATGAGCAGCTTTCCACCACCAGGCCCTTCCACTATGATGTTCCATCTCATTTTGAGTCTAGAGCAATGGAGTTGGCCAACAATGGACTAAACCTCTGAAACTGTGAGCTTTCCCTCCTTTAAGTTGTTCTTGTGATGTATTTTGGTCACAGAGTCAAAAAGTTGACTAACACAATCTACTCGACTAATTCTCTTTATTAATCTGTTTTCATTGTGAAAAATATTGTACATGCAAAAATGTATAAAAGCTTGAAAGCTGACTCCATGAGCCACCATCTAGGACAAGAAATAGAATACCACTAGCCTCCTAGAAATACAGCCCTCTCCCATGTACTTCTACCCAATCATAACCTCCTTGCTATTCCCTAAAGGTAGACCTTCCTGATATTTGTGCTAATTACTTTCTTGAATCCTCTAAATATGTGTCTTTAAACACTATTTCAGTTTTATCTGTTACTGAATTTTATGTAAGTTAAATCGTATAGCATGAATTCTTTTACATATAACTCATTTACACCAACACTACTATTGTGATATTTGTGCATGTTATTGTGGTTAGCTATAATTCATTCATTTTCATTAAAAAATTAAAGATGCTTTAGTCAAAGTTAGCTCCAATATCTATGTTGTTTGAATTCCTAACTTCTAATTTTTACCTAATAATCTTTAGCTGTTATCTCTTTGATACCTTCAAAGAAATACATTTTAAAAAATAAACTGTCTAGTTTTTCTAGTTTTCTTTGATGCATCATTTAGTCCAAATTATTTAATGTCTTAAGAATATGAAGTCTCCAAATTTTCATTCACTGTGTCTTATCCATTGAGTTTGTAAGTTTAATTATTATGTTTTTCATTTCTCAAAGTTTATTTTGTACATATTCAAATATTTCTATTTCATTTTCATATTTTGTTTCTTTAGTATACTTTCACTTCCCTTTTAAAATTATTTCAAATAAATTCACACATTTACTTAATGTTCTGTGTCTTTGTTTTATTTTGCTTGCTGTTTCTACTGATTCTTTCATGGAAGTTCATTTCTTTGTATATTTAATTGTGTGTGTGTTAGTAAATTCATATTTTTGGCACTGTATCCATGGTACTTGAATCCTAGTGCTACTTGATCCTAGTGCATTCTTGTATTTGCCTCTGCAATGTGTCTGAGTGTATTATGTGTCTGAGTATCAGGTATTATATACCTGAAACTTTCTTTTTTTTTTCTTTTTTTTTTCTTTTTTTTTTTTTTTTGGTGGTGCTGGGGATTAAACCCAGGACCTTGTACATGTAAAGGTAAGCACTCTACCAACTGAGCTATATCCCCAGCCCTACCTGAAACATTTTTAAGTTCAAATTTTACCTTCATGTTTTGCTTTGTTTCATTCTTTAATTATGCAGGAATATAAATTTATGCTAAAATTTGCATTAGTATAAATCTATGGCTTGGAATGCCCAGAGAAGATTTTTTACTTATTTCTTAGAGTCACAGTTTGTTCTTTATTGTATTTATTCAAGGAGTGTCTTTCATCTTTGTTCATTCTCTGAAAATATCACTCTTAGATGATCCCTCATTTTTGAAAGAGTATCTGGTCTGACCTCATATCCTCCTTGATCCTCAGCTTAGATCACCTGACACCTTCACATGATCCATAAACCTAGCATTAGGCTACCAGAGATACAAGATACTCCTAGGTTAACAACCTGTTCCAGGACCTACTGTGGATTTATGTTTACGCATCATTTCTGACCTCTGAGAATTTTCTTCAAGTTGGCTATTAGTTTAACTTATTTTATATATTTCAGCATTTTGGTTTTGTAGTATCTGATGGGGTTTCTCTAAGTAACTCATAATTATGCAGAAATGAAAATATAATAGGTGATTTTAGTATGGGCATGAATTTCTGCTGATTCAATTTCTGCTAATTCCTACCTGTAACACCTTTGCAAGATGACTGACCAGATGTTAAAGGAAGATTTGTGTCTGTGGAACAGAGCTGTTCTGTATAAGAAGTCAATTTGTCCACATGTTCTCAGGCCCACAGATAGAGCCTGATACAATCTGGAGCCTCTATAGTGTTATTTTAATGTATTCAATCAACCAGACTGTACTTTAAATGACAGATAAAAAATATTTCATGTTATAATAAATTATTACTCAATTTATTGCAGGACACAGTATCAAGACCCTAAACAGCATTTGTTTGTAATTTAAGCACTTAGAATACTTGCCATAATGAGAAATAATTCTCTGTGGCTGATTAGAACTTCTCTCACAACCACAATGAAAGAAAAAGTAGACTCTGTTGCTAGGGCAGGTGAAGCAGAATCACAGAAGGTAAACATCTTGGGGACTATTTTCAGAAGGTGATACATTCTAGCAGTGACACCAAGACTGTGGTGAAATGTACAACAACTGACTTCTTGGCATAATGTCTGAAATTTTCAATGCATTCTAATTTTTGCTGCAAGCATAGTAAGGAAATACACAACAAATTTTCAGTTGCATGCTGAACTTTTCAGGATGGCTCAGTTCAATGATTTTTTAATTTTATTTTTGTTTTATTTAGTTTTAGTTCTCTGAAAATAATTCTTTTCTAGTGGAAGAACTTGTAGAGGTTGGGATCATACAGGTAACAGCCAAACAGTAGTGTTATTTTAACTGTTCTCTAAATTTGTTTGATATGTGTACTTTTTTATCAAATCAATCTTAAACTTGTAATCAAGTATTTTATTATTCATATCATCATCACATGAAATTTTTTAATTCCTTATACAGTATATTTAATATTTACATTTTTCTTCTACTTCTAGAAATATTTTATATAAAAACTAGCAATAGTGTACATATAATGTAAAAATAAGAAATTTTAAAACACTATAAAAATTTCCCAGATTTCTATCATCCACAATGTCTGTTGACACTTTCTTCATTTTCACACTTATTTATATATTTATTTAATTTAATTTAATTTATTTCATAACATCGAGGGCATGTTACATATAGTATGTTGCTTCTGGTTATTTTCACATTAGCTCCTAGAATTCTTTGGTCATTAGCTAATTTTTCCCCCTGACAAATATGTCACTAGTATGCTTAATTGTTCATTTATTCTTAATTTTTTATTTTCCATTTTTAATATTGTAAATTTTGCTACAATGAAATTGCTAGACTTAATTCCTTATTCTTATTTGGTATTATTTCCTAAGGTGAAGTCCTTGAAGTTTTAGATCAAAAATATTATTTCCATTTAATATTATCAAAATATTTAATTCATATACATACATGTGAAGATGTATTTTAATACTATGTACAAACATCTTTTATTTCCTAAAGCTCCATAATGCTAGAATGAATCATGAATGAAATATTTCCTCTTCTTGTTTAATATTGAAAACTCCCTTAGACTTTTATCACCTTGTTCTCCTTTTCCTTTTGTACATTTACTTCATACACAAATTAAAATACCAACCGAGATCCCCTGTGGAGAAAGTGAAATGGTATTTCTTTTATTTTCCAGTCTTGAAACCAAAGCACTTTCCATGATCACTTTTCATCATATTATGGCAGGAGGCATGCAGTATAGGCTATTACCCAATAACCAGTCAATATTAATATACAAAGAGCTTGGTTGGCCAGCTCCAACCCTATGTTTAAGCACTGGAGTCATAAATGATGCATATATAAAATACAAACATAAATGTAAGATATGAACACTATCAGGTACTTTTGTCTAAAATAAACATATTGTAGCTTATCTTCCTTGAACTTCCTTAATTAATTTGAAAAATTTTATAATTTTCTTCATTGCAAATCTCATAATGCTGACTTCATTCACTATATCATTAAAGCATTTTCTCAGGGATTAGAGAGGATGCACACTAGCCAAGGACATCCACTTCACGTGCAAATTATCAGCAAATTAGCATCTCCCATGTACAAAACTCATTTATCCATTTTATGGCAATGAACCAGAAAATAGGAGGAAAAGGGGGGAAAAAAGCTATACGCATAATCAGAATAGATTGTCTAAATTCATCTAGCCAAACTCCACATACTTTATAAAGAAAAGACCTCAGTTCCTCATTCAGAGTATCTTTGCTATTATTTTAGTTAAAATTATAACAAGGATAATAGTCTTATTTTCCAGCAAGTCAAAAAGTAGACGAGGTGAAATGAAAGTGCCAGGAGAGGATCGGGACTGGAGGAGAGGTGACTAGGGTCGATGAACACTTTCATGTTGGCGTGAACGTCCTTCCATGTAGGCCGAGCACACACTCACGGGGTGAGGACAGGAGAGCCCATGTCGTCCTCAAGACATGTGAAGCATACTCAATACTCCTGTTGTAAGAGGCACGGATATCTCTATTGTTCCAAAAAGACTCTCATCAAAGAAGTTTCAAAGAATTTTAGGCATTTAAAAACATGTATGCTGCTATTTTTATTGACGTTTTAAATTAATGGTTCTTTCCGAAATCACTGTAGAGGCATGGCCATTATATATTCATGATCTAAAATTTCTTTCAGGACCCTGCTGCTTCTTGGAAAGTATATCATTCATTCATTCCTTCTCAATTCTCCAGGTGGGATTCCAAAGGAGAAATTCTCCTTAGGTTCTCAGTACCTGCACCTGTCTGCTTTCTTACTCAACTTTCCCTTAAGTTATTTCCTGAATTATTTTTAAAAAGATTATATCTTGAAGCCTTCTGAGATGAATGGTTTTGGCTAACAATACCTTATTTTACTACTCAAAATTCCCTGTAAATATCCTTATTGTGTATTGTTATTCACAATACTCCTAAACTCTAAGACTAATCTGTTGTCAAATATAGAAAAACCATTCTACTACGAATAGTGAGGCTATACATCCCCCTCCAAGAAGAGAAAAAGAATTCTTTTTTTATTCCTTTTGTAATTTGTTCTAATTAGTTATACATTAGAGTAGAAAAAGATAATTATTAACTTCTTGCATCTATATTTTAATTTCTGACCTATAATAATATTTCTTCATGTCGAGGGGATACTGAAACCCAGGGGGCTTCATACATGCTAAGCAAGTGCTCTACCACTGAGCTACATCCCCAGTCCAATATCTTTTTTAATCACCAACAAAATGGTAGGTATTCATTAACATTCCCATGATCTGCCTATCAACCTAGTCTTCTCCTTAACTGTATTTCATAGATAATAACTATTAATAACCAAATTAGTAGCTCTAAGGTCTGTGTTACCACCACCAGCAACCTCAAAATTGGAAATGAAGCACTTGAGCACTCTCCTTGTGGACACTAATTTTCTACATAGTCAGCATCTTGTTGGACTTATTACCCACAACACCTCTACAACTACCACTTCCCCATTTACAAATATGGGACTTTTAACAGCTCTTAATGACATACTGTGTACCAACAGCCTTCAGGTAGGAAGCAGGGTACCTAATATCCGCATGATTCAATTGCTATATATCATACTTTGAGTCAGAGCAGAAAAACAGTAGGGATGTTGAGAGCAGCAGGTCTGAGATTATAGCTTTGCAATTTCTTTATCTGGTCTGAGATTCAGAGAACTGGCAAAGAGGGTAGAAATAATCACCTCAGCCCAGCAAAGCTACAATGTGTGAAAGTCTGCTACGCATCAGAAACTGGAGCCATGGGTCTTCATTTCTAAAAGTCATTTGCCAATAACTTTTTGTTTCATTTTGTTTGTTTGTTTGTTTGTTTTCTTCCTTTGGAACCAGAGATGGAACCCAGGGGCACTTAACCACTGAGCCACACCAAGCCATCCTGCCTCAACCTCCTGGGTCACTGGGATCACAAGCATGGACCACCTTGCCTGGCTCATTGCCAATGTTTCTCAAAAACTATCATTTTTAGTTTGAGTTTTCTCTCATATTACTAAAAGTTGGGATGAAAAAGGAAATATCACAACAGACACTATTGAAATACAGAACATAATTACATGCAATTTTGAAAATCTATACTCCAACAAAATAGAAAATCTCGAAGACATCAACAGGTTTCTAGAGACATATGATCCACCCAAACTGAATCAGGAGGACATACACAATTTAAATAGATCAATTTCAAGATATGAAATAGAAGAAGTCATCAAAAGCCTACCAACAAAGAAAAGTCCAGGACCAGATGGATTCTCAGTTGAGTTCTACAAGACCTTCAAAGAAGAGCTCATTCCAATACTCCTCAAAGTATTCCATGAACTAGAAGAGGAGAGGACCCTTCCAAACTCATTATATGAAGCTAATATCACCCTGATACCCAAGCCAGAGACACATCAAGGAAAGAAAATTTCAGGCCAATATCCCTAATGAGCATAGATGCAAAAATTCTTAACAAAATTTTAGCAAATGGCATACAAAAAGATATTAAAAAGATAGTGCACCATGATCAAGTAGGTTTTATCCCAGGGATGCAAGGTTGATTCAACATCTGGAAATCAATAAATGTAACTCACCATATCAACAAACTTAAAATTAATAATCACATGATTATTTCAATAGATGCAGAAAAAGCATTTGATAAAATACATCACCCATTCATGCTCAAAACACTAGAAAAAATAGGGATAGTAGGAACATTCCTCAACATTATAAAGGCTATCTATGCTAAGCCCACATCCAACATCATTCTAAATGGAGAAAAAATAAAAGCATTCCCCCCAAAACTGGAACAAGGCAGGGATGCCCTCTTTCACCACTTCTACTCAACATCATCCTTGAAACTCTAACCAGAGCAATTAGACAGACCAAGTAAATTAAAGGGATATGAATAGGAAAAGAAGAACTCAAACTATCCCTATTTTCTGATGAAATGATTCTATATTTAGAGAAGCTGAAAAATTCCACCAGAAAACTTCTAGAACTCATAAATGAATTCAGTAAATAGCAGGATATAAAATCAATGTTCGTAAATCTAATGCATTTTTATTCATAAGTGATGAATCCTCTGAAAAAGAATTTAGAAAAACCTCCCCATTCACAATAGCCTCAAAAAAAAAATAAAATACTTGGGAATCAATCTAACAAAAGAGGTGAAAGACCTCTACAATGAGAACTACAGAACATTAAAGAAATAAAGAAAATCTTAGAAGATGGAAAGATCTCCCATGTTCTTGGACCAGAAGAATTAATATCATCAGTTGGGCCATACTACCAAAAGTACTACACAGATTCAATGCAATTCCAATTAAAATCCCAATGACATACCTCATAAAAACAGAGAAAGCAATCATGAAATTCATTTGGAAGTTTAAGAGACCCAGAATAGCTAAAGCAATCCTTAGCAGGAAGAGTGAAGCAGGAGTATCACAATACCAGAACTTCAACTATAGTACAGACAATAGTAACAAAAATGGCATGATATTGGCACCAAATAGACAGGTAGATCAATGGTACAGAATAGAAGACACAGAGACAAACCCACATAAATATAGTTTTCTCATACTAGACAAAGGTGCCAAAAACATTTCTTGGAGAAAAGATAGTCTATTCAACAAATGGTGCTGGGAAAACTTGAAATTCATATGTAGCAAAATGAAACTAAACCCCTATCTCTCACCCTGCACAAACCTAAACTCAAAATGGATCGAGGACCTCGGAATCAGACTTCATAGAAGAAAAAGTAGCTCCAAATCTTTATCATGTCGGCTTAGGACAGACTTCCTTAACATGACTCCCAAAGCATAAAAAATAAAAGTAGCAATCAATAATTGGGATAGATTCAAACTAAAAAGCCCTTTCTCAGCAAAGGAAACTATTAGCAATGTGAAGAGAGAGCCTACGGAGTGGGAGAAAATCTTTGCCACACACACTTCAGATAGAGCACTAATCTCCAGAATCTATAAAGAACTCAAAAAACTTTACACCAAGAATACATTAACCCAATCAATTAATGGGTTAAGAAAATGAGCAGACACTTCACAGAAGATCTACAAGCAATCAACAGATATATGAAAAAATGTTCAACATCTTTAATAATAAGAGAAATGCAAATCAAAACTACACTAAGATTCCATCTCACCCCAATTAGAATGACAATTATCAAGAATACAAGCAACAATATGTATTGGTGAGGATGTGGGGGAAAAGGTACACTCATACATTGTTGGTCAGGCTGCAAATTAGTGCAACCACTCTGGAAAGCAGTGTGGAGATTCCTTAAAAAACTTGGAATGGAACCACCATTTGACCCAGCTATCCCACTCCTTGGCCTATACCCAAAGGACTTAAAATCAGCATACTACAGTGATGCAGTCACATCAATGTTCATAACTGCTCAATTCACAATAACTAGATTGTGGAACTAACCTAGATGCCCTTCTATTGATGAATGGATAAAGAAACTGTGGTATATATACACAATGGAATATTACTCAGCCATAAAGAAGAATAAAATTATGGCATTTGCAGGTAAATGGATGAAGCTGGAGAATATCATGCTAAGTGAGATAAGTCAATCCCAAAAAAACAAAAGATGAATGATCTATCTGATGAGCAGATGATGTTACATAACTGGGGGTGGGAGGGAGGCAAGAATGGAAGAAGGATGGATTGTAAAGAGGATGGGAGGGGTGGGGGAAGGAAAAATGACAGAATGAGACAAACATCATTGCCCTATGTACATGTATGATTACACAAATGGTGCAACTCCACTTCATATACAACCAGAGAAACAATAGTTGTACCCCATTTGTGTACAATGAATCAAAATAAATAAATTATAAAAAAAAAACCTGTCATTTGTATCAATGAAGTCTACTTCACTATTTCTCTAGCTCCATCTCATCTGTCTTTTATTGAAACTGCTCTATTCCAACAATATTCTCAATATTTCGACAAGGATTTCCTAACAAAACCATGGCCTGTCTTTATGTCTTTTTTCTCCTTGATTGTTCACACAACAAGTCATTGTCAAATACTCCTTCCATAAGATTCCCTCAATTTTTATTTTTCAGTCTCTCCACACTGGCATTTTCCAAAGCATTTTCTTCAAATCAGTGGTCCAAAAAGATGAAATTCAAAAGAATATTTATGGGTGATTTATTTTGCCAAAAGTAGCTCCCCTAGAAAACTCATAATCCTTATTTGCATATTAAAGTCTCTGTGAAGTTCAACATTAAAAGAAACTTGCATAACTGTGGTGAATCCAAGGTTTCCAAACGTCTTGGACTACAGAATTCATTTCCTCACAACTTCTATCTTATTTCATCATTTCAAAGGCATATGTGTATATCACATTTTAGTATGTTTGATATTAGGTTGCATCTAATAGTCAATGTCATCTTAAAATCACTTCTAGCTGGTAGTAGCCATGTATTCATTGTCATTTTCTGTGTGTAAGCAAACATGTTCATAGCTGTTCACGTTCTCATAACATCTGAGTAATGTATTTTGTTGGTGCTACACATGCCAATTTTAATTGCTACTTACAATGTCATCAAAAAGATTGTACTATAATTCAGATTTTTAACAACAACAAACAACAACAGCTTATTTTGTAAGCAGAAAAGTCTGGAAATAGCATGTGACATAAAATGATATTAGTGAAGCAAATATTTATATCTCATTGGAGATACAACCACAAATATTTAGTTTTCTTACACAACAACAACCAATTGCTTTATGGGAACATAGGAAAGTACTACCTATCCATAGATGAATTGTGTTTTGTTCCTGAGATATAGATAAATGTTGCCTGTGACATAGCAAACAATGTTATTAAAGACTGAAGAAATTGCTAAATCTCTTAAAATAGATCAAAGGAATTTTAAGAAATGAGGGTCTGGTCTCATAAGAATTGTTATTGTTAGGACACTGAATCATAGTTTAGTAGACAGAAAATTTTTAAAGCTTTAGAGGCATAGATAATCATGCTGTATCTTAGTTCCCTAAAACATGGCATAAGTGTGTCATGACACTAGTGTTCTTTTTTTTTTTATTTCTAATATATTTTATTTTATTTTTTTTATTTTTTTACATTTACATAGGGTAATGTTTATTTTATTTTTCCCCTCCCCCCACCCCTCCCACCCCTCTTTTCCCTCTACACAGTCCTTCTTTCCTTCATTCTTGCCGCTCTCCTTAGCCTAACTCTAAACCTAACCCTAAATCTAATGCTAGCCCCTCCCACCCCCCATTATATGTCCTCATCCGCTTATCAGCGAGATCATTCGTCCTTTAGTTTTTTGAGATTGGCTTATCTCACTTAGCATGATATTCTCCAATTTCGACCATTTGCCTACAAATGCCATAATTTTATCATTCTTCATTGCGGAGTAATATTCCATTGTATATATATGCCACAGTTTCTTTATCCATTCCATCAACTGAAGGGCATCTAGGTTGGTTCCACAATCTGGCTATGGTGAATTGAGCAGCAATGAACATTGATGTGGCTGTATCTCTGTAGTATGCTGATTTTAAGTCCTTTGGGTATAGGCCAAGGAGTGGGATAGCTGGGTCAAATGGTGTTTCCATTCCAAGCTTTCTGAGGAATCTCCACACTGCTTTCCAGAGTGGCTGCACTAATTTGCAACCCCACCAGCAATGTATGAGTGTTCCTTTTTCACCACATCCTCGCCAACACCTATTGTTGCTTGTATTCTTGATAATCGCCATTCTAATTGGGGTGAGATGAAATCTTAGGGTAGTTTTGATTTGCATTTCCCTTATTACTAGGGATGTTGAACATTTTTTCATATATCTGTTGATTACTTGTACATCTTCTTCTGTGAAGTGTCCATTTCCTTAGCCCATTTGTTGATTGGATTATTTGTATTCTTCGTGTAGAGTTTTTTGAGTTCTTTATAGATTCTGGAAATTAGCGCTCTATCTGAGGTATGGTTGGCAAAGATATTCTCCCACTCTGTAGGCTCTCTCTTCACATTTCTGATAGTTTCCTTTGCTGAGAGAAAGCTATTAAGTTTGAATCTATCCCAGTTGTTGATTCTTGCTTTTATTTCTTGTGCTATGGGAGTCCTGTTAAGGAAATCTGATCCTGAGCCAACAAGTTGAAGATTTGGACCTACTTTTTCTTCTATAAGATGCAGGGTCTCTGGTCTGATTCCAAGGTCCTTGATCCATTTTGAGTTGAGTTTTGTGTAGGGTGAGAGATAGGGGTTTAATTTCATTCTATTGCATATGGTTTTCCAGTTTTCCCAGAACCATTTGTTGAAGAGACTATCTTTTCTCCATTGCATATTGTTGGAACCTTTGTCTAGTATGAGAAAATTGTATTTATTTGGGTTTGTGTCCATGTCCTCTATTCTGTACCATTGATCTACCTGTCTATTTTGGTACCAATACCATGCCAGTTTTTGTTACTATTGCTTTGTAGTAGAGTTGAAGATCTGGTATTGCAATACCCCCTGCTTCGCTCTTGCTACTGAGGATTGCTTTAGCTATTCTAGGTTTTTTATTCTTCCAGATGAATTTCATAATTGCTTGCTCTATTTCTGCAAGGTACATCATTGGGATTTTAATTGGAATTGCATTGAGTCTGTATAGCACTTTAGGTAGTATAGCCATTTTGACGATATTAATTCTGCCTATCCAGGAACATGGGAGATCTTTCCATCTTCTAAGGTTTTCTTGAATTTCTTTCTTTAGTGTTCTGTAGTTCTCATTGTAGAGGTCTTTCACCTCTTTTGTGAGATTGATTCCCAAGTATTTTATTTTTTTCGATGCTATTGTGAATGGGGTAGTTTTCCTAATTTCTCTTTCTGAAGATTCATCACTTATGTATAAAAATGCATTGGATTTATGAGCATTGATCTTGTAACCTGCTACTTTACTGAATTCACTTATGAGTTCTAAAAGTTTTCTGGTGGAATTTCCAGGTTCCTCTAAATATATAATCATGTCATCAGCGAAACAGGGATAGTTTGAGTTCTTCTTTTCCTATTCGTATCCCTTTAATTTCTTTGGTTTGTCTGATTGCTCTGGCTAGAGTCTCAAGGACGATGTTGAATTAGAAGCGGTGAAAGAGGGCATCCCTGCCTTGTTCCAGTTTTTAGGGGGAACGCTTTCAGTTTTTCACCATTTAGAATGATATTAGCCATGGGCTTAGCGTAGATTGCCTTTATAATGTTTAGGAATGTTCCCACTACCCCAATTTTTTCTAGTGTTTTGAGCATGAAGGGATGCTGTATTTTATCAAATGCTTTTTCTGCATCTATTGAAATAATCATGTGATTCTTAACTTTAAGTCTGTTGATATGGTGAATGACATTTATTGATTTCCGAATGTTGAACCAACCTTGCATCCCTGGGATAAAACCCACTTGATCGTGGTGCACTATCTTTTTAATATATATTTGTATGCGATTTGCTAAAATTTTGTTGAGAATTTTTGCATCGATGTTCATTAAGGATATTGGTCTGAAATTTTCTTTCCTCGATGTGTCTCTGTCTGGTTTAGGTATCAGGGTGATATTGGCTTCATAGAACTGAGTTTGGTAGGGTTCCCTCCTCTTCTATTTCATGGAATAGTTTGAGAAGTATTGGAATGAGCTCTTCTTTAAAGGTTTTATAGAACTCGGCTGAGAACCCATCTGGTCCCTGGACTTTTCTTTGTTGGTAGGCTTTTGATGACCTCTTCTATTTCATTGCTTGAAATTGGTTTATTTAAGTTGTGTATGTCCTCCTCGTTCAGTTTAGGTAGTTCATATGTCTCTAGAAATTGTTGATGTCTTCAAGGTTTTCTGTTTTGTTGGAGTATAGATTTTCGAAATAGCTTCTAATTATGTTTTGTATTTCACTCGTGTCTGTTGTGATGTTTCCTTGTTCATTCCGAATTTTAGTAATTTGAGTTTTTCTCCCTCTTTTCTCTTTGTTAGTGTGGCTAAGGGTTTATCAATTTTGTTTATTTTTTCAAAGAACCAACTATTTATTTTGTTAATTTTTCCAATTGTTTCTTTTGTTTCGATTTCGTTGATTTTGGCTCTGATTTTAACTATTTCCTGTCTTCTACTACTTTTGGTATTGGTCTGCTCTTCTTTTTCTAGTGCTTTGAGCTGTAGTGTTAAGTCGTTTATTTGTTGATTTCTACTTCTTTTTTTGAATGCACCCCATGAAATAAATCTTCCTTTAAGTACTGCTTTCATAGTGTCCCAGAGATTTTGATATGATGTGTCTTTGTTCTCGTTTACTTCTAAGAATTTTTTTATTTCCCTCCTGATGTCTTCTGTTATCCATTCATCATATAATAGTGTATTATTTAGTCTCCAGGTATTGGAGAAGTTTCTGTTTTTTATTCTGTCATTTATTTCTAATTTCAATCCATTATGATCTGATAGAGTACAAGGTAGTATCTCTATCTTCTTGTATTTGCTAACAGTAGCTTTGTGGCATAAAATATGGTCTATTTTAGAGAAGGATCCATGTGCTGCTGAGAAGAAAGTGTATTCGTTCTTTGTTGGATGGTATATTCTATATATGTCTGTTAAGTCTAAATTGTTGACTCTGTTGTTGAGATCTATAGTTTCTTTATTCAATTTTGTTTGTACGATCTATCCAGTGGTGAGAGAAGTGTGTTAAAATCTCCTAGTATTATTGTGTTGTGGTCCTATTTGAATTCTGTAATTGAGAAGGATTTGTTTGACGTACGTGGATGAGCCAATGTTCGGGGCATAGATATTTATGATTGTTATGTCTTGCTGATTTATGCTTCCCTTAAGCAGCATGTAATGTCCTTCTTTATCCCTTCTGACTAGTTTTGGTTTGAAGTCCACATTATCTGAGATGAGGATGGATACTCCAGCTTTTTTGCTGTGTCCGTGTGCATGGTATGTTTTTCCCCATCCTTTCACCTTTAGTCTATGGGTGTCTCTTTCTATGAGGTGAGTCTCTTGCAGGCAGCATATTGTTGGATTTTTCTTTTTAATCCAATCTGCCAGTCTGTGTCTTTTGATTGATGAATTCAGGCCATTAACATTCAGGGTTATTATTGTGATATGATTTGTATTCCCAGTCAATTGACTCATATTTGTTTTTGACATGATTTGGTTTCTCCTTTATTTGGCTATTCCTTTAGGCTAGCGCCTCCTGTTCCTGATTTGCATCGTTGTTTTTCATCTCTTCCTCATGGAATATTTTGCTGAGAATGTTCTGTACTGCCCGCTTTCTTTTTGTAAATTCCTTGAGCTTTTGTTTATCATGGAAGGATCTTATTTCGTCGTCAAATCTGAAAGTAAGTTTTGGTGGGTGTAAGATTCTTGGTTGGCATCTGTTTTCTTTCAGGGCTTGGTAAATGTTGTTCCAGGCCCTTCTAGCTTTTAGGGTCTGGATTGAAAAATCTGCTGATATTCTTATTGGTTTCCCTCTGAATGTAATTTGATTCTTTTCTCTCGCGGCCTTTAAAATTCTGTCTTTATTTTGTATGTTAGGTATTTTCATAATAATGTGCCTTGGTGTGGGTCTGTTGTAATTTTGTGTATTTGGAGTTCTATAAGCCTCTTGTACTTGGTTTTCCATTTCATTCTTCAGATTTGGGAAATTTTCTGTTATTATTTCATTGAATAAATTGTTCATTCCTTTGGTTTGTTTCTCTAAGCCTTCCTCAATCCCAATAATTCTTAAATTTGGCCTTTTCATGATATCCCATAATTCTTGTAGATTCTGTTCATGATTTCTTACCATCTTTTCTGTTTGGCCAACTTTGCTTTCAAGATTAAATAATTTGTCTTCAATGTCTGAGGTTCTGTCTTCCAGGTGTTCTATCCTATTGGTTATGCTTTCTATGGAGTTTTTAACTTGGTTTATTGTTTCCTTCATTTCAAGTATTTCAGTTTTTTTTTTTTTTCAGTATCTCTAACTCTTTATTGAAACGATCTCTTGCTTCCCGTATTTGGTCTTTTAACTGTTGATTGGTGCAATCATTTAATGCCTGCATTTGCTCATTCATCTCCTCCTTCAATGCCTGCATTTGCTCTTTCATCTCCTCGTTTGCTTCCCTGATTGTTTTAATTATGTACATTCTGAACTCCCTTTCTGACATTTCTTCTGCTGTGCTGTCATTGGGTTTTATTGATGTAGTATCTAGGTTTGTTTGGGACATTTTCTTCCCTTGTTTTCTCATATTGGTCAGTTGTCGGTGGGACCCTGAGATATTGCAGTTTTCCGCTACTGGCTTATAGTGTCCCTGTAGATTTCCAGTGTATCACCTCCCAGCCTTCAGTAGCCTGATGTCTTGGAGGAATCTGATAAAGCAGCTCATCCGAAGAAAACTGCCCCTAGCCCCCTACTGGTTCCACGGTTTGGAACTGGCTCTGTGCAGAAATGCTCTCACTGTGGGCCTGTGCCGTGCAGCTGGCCGTGTGGGAGGAGCCCACTGCCGGAGTGTGGAAGGCTACCTTGGGAAGATTCTAGCTGCCCTGCCCTGCTCCGATAAGCCACCTCTATCTGGGCCTGCCACCCGGGCCGAGCTTTACCCAGTGGGCAGACTCACCCGTGGCTCTATTTCAGTCCGAGTCTCTCAATGCCTCCCCTTCTTAACTCCTGGGTTCTGGAGCGACAGGGGGTGCAGTCTCCCTCTAGGCCGCCATCTTGGATCGCCCCGTGAAGAGAGCCTGCAGCCGGAGTGGGCAGAGCCGCCTGAAGAGGTCTCTGGCTGCCCTGCCCTAATCCCAGAGGCTGTTTGCGGATCGCGGCTCTCCGCTGGTTCGTTGCCGGAGTCCGCTGCGCTGCAGGGGCTCTGGGACTCGGAGCTTGTTCTGGTCAGAAAGGCTCTCACTAGCGGGCCAGTTCCGTTCCGAGAACCCGGAGAAGCTGACTAGTGTTCTTTATTTAGGAAATGCTGATCATTTTCCTTACAATCCAGCCACTACATAGTTTATACTCTTTCTACTACTTCCCTTAATATTTGCACCACCTCCTTTGGTCCAATTTAGTCATTACCTTATTACCTTCCTTTACTTTGTTTTGTACACAAAAACGAGCTCCTGTTTATCTTTCCAAGTTGACTTTATAGACAAACATTCTCCCAGATATCTAGGGTGAGGTATCATGAGCATGGAGGCAAAAGTACCAAGGACAAACTCAACACCCCCAAAGAGAGAACCTCAAATTCATGGATAGTCCAGAGCCTCTGCCTGGGCTTCATATCCTCCCTCAGAATAGGACTCCACCATCAGAGAAGAATTCTGAAAGGTCTTGAATGAAAAAACTTATTTCTCTCTTTCCTCTTCCAGGACCAGAAGTTTCTCTACAGTCCTTCAGTGCTCAGATGTGTTCTCTGAAGGGTAAGATAATGTAATAATAGAAATTTCAACTTCTGGATTGTGACGAGCAGTAAAGAAGTATTTGTGAAAGCATTGTGTCAAGGCTACTTCTCCCCTGACTGTGATGATGACATACCTTCATTCTGACAATCTGGGAGAATGTAACCAAAGAAAATAAATGAAATGACATAAAAATGATTACTTTTTACAGGTTCCCACATATCTCATTTTATCTACATTTTATAGGTGAAAAATATCTTCTGGAACATTGTCATTCTTGAAGAGTCATAAAGCTATTAAAATGTTCAGTCAGCCCTCTAAATTTGATATCCTTGCAGTAAAACATGTATCTGACTTCCCTTATAGCAATCACTCCAGGGGGACATCTAATCTGTACCTAAAAACCTCTGGTGACAAGAAAAAGGAAAGTTTCCAAGGCAGTGCTATCTTTAGCAAATCATAACTGTTGTGGGTACTTGGTGTTCCGGATTTCTGGGAATTCAGTGGGTAAGGTAAGTGAGCAAAGGGGGAGAGCTGGAAGGGAAATGTGGAAAAGTGACCCAGCTAAAGCTTACATCTTTAAGTGCATGGTCAGTGTGTCCAACTTGCCCAATCCAAAAGTAGAGCCAACTGTTTTTGTGCTTTGGTCTAACAGCTCTATACAAGAAAGTCTGATTCAGACAGTGATGTCCAGCAGCCAATGTAGGAAGAGAAGGCTGCATTTGATGACCAGCAAGTCATCCTACTTCAGTGATTATGAGGACAGAGATAAGGTAGTCATCCACTAAGAAGATATTAGTGGGACTGAAAGCCAAAGGGAGAGAAAAGAATGAGACAGAGTCCCAAAAATCTAACCAAAGTGCTGAGTTCAAGACAATACATATCTCAGTACAGGGCAAGTTAGAAATGGTACCAAAAAAAAAAGAAAAGAAAAGAAAGAGAGAGAGAGAGAGGAAGGAAGGAAGGAAGGAAGGAAGGAAGGAAGGAAGGAAGGAAGGAAGGAAGGAAGGGAGGGAGGGAGGGAGGGAGGAGGGAGAGAAAGAAAAAGAAAGAAGGAAAGAAGGAAAGAAGGAAAGAAAGAAAGAAAGAAAGAAAGAAAGAAAGAAGGAAAGGAAGGAAGGAAGGAAGGAAGGAAGGAAGGAAGGAAGGAAGGAAAGAAAGAAAGAAAGAAAGAAGGAAAGAAGGAAAGAAGGAAAGAAAGAAAAAGAAAGGAAGGAAGGAAAGGGAAGGAAGGAAGGAAGGAAGAGGGTCTTGGCCAACTCTGTAGAGACCGAGGAAATGTTACTACAGAATGCAGTGTTAAACTGAGGCAAAAGCAAGATCTGAGCAGCAAGCAGGCCTCACAAACTGAGCCTCATGAACTTAACAGGACCGAGTCTGCAAGGAAATTCCACCCCTGACATCTCAGAAAGACTACAGGCAAGTCATCTTGTTCACTGCTGGACCCCAGAATTTAACATAATATCCAGCACCCAGTAGAGAGGCTCAATAAACATTTTTTGCATAACCAAATGGATATTAAAAGGAGTAAGTGTTCACCAAAAAACACAGAACAACAAATTAATACTGCATAACAATGAATCTGAACAAACTTCCCCACAGCAAGGGTAGGTCTCGCTGACATCATGTTGAGCAAGAGCAGCAGCAGCATGAGCTAGATATTATATATTGCATGATTCTGTTTATATGAAATTTGAGAAAAAGGCATAATTAATCTGTGGTGACAGAAGTCAGAATAGTAGCTATCTTTGGAGGAACAGTGTTATCTTGACTATATAGGATTAAATTACTATAGCAATTTACTTGCAATTTACAAATTCCTCTCAAATTACTTAAGTCTGTTAATATTAATAAAGGATCACAATAGGATCAATAGGTTTTGTAGTGGGGAGAGAAGTCTGCTATTCATTTCTAGTCTCTTCATTTGTCTTAAATATAGTGATCACTACTGTGTGGGGAAATCCCTGATACTAACATAACTTTTAAAAAAAATTATTTGTTCTAATTAGTTGTACATGACAGAAGAATGCATTTATGCATTTTGATAGATCATACATAAACAGAGTGTAATTGCTCATTTTTCTGAGTATACATAACTTCTAAGACAAATCTTTAGCTATGATGAAATAGAAACAGAAAGAAATTGTAATCACTGGTGAAGGAAGGAAGGCAGGCAGGCAGATAAAAACATAAAATTGAACTGAATTTCCCTGACATTTGTGAAGGGAAAAATACTGGTCAAGACATATTGACTTTTTTCTGTATTAATACCTAATTCATTTTTTAAGGTGGTAAAAGTCTAGGTCAATTAATTAGCCTCCAAGATATTCCCACACAAAATGCAGGCTTCCTCTTAACCAATCAACAAATAGACTGCTCCCCTTTCAATTAAGTAAAGAAGTAGCAAATTTTGGAAACATAAGTCACATTGACAATATCACTACTTAACTTCTGCAGGTGTGCAAATACAGAACTGAAGAGTTCAACTCTGGGAACTCTAGATACTGTATCTTACAAGGGGTAATGAACTTTGCAAGTATTTACTGAAGAGAAAAAGGCATGGTAGACATTCAAAATTTCTTGTCAATCTGACAACACATTCCAGTCCTTGAGCACCAGTGTCTTTTTCATATATGGATTTTGGGGAATCGCCATTTACTATAAACTGAAATGTGTTCCCCCCAAATTCACTTGTTTTAGTTAACCTCCAAAGTGGCAGTGTTTAAACATGAACCTATGGGAGATAATTAGGTTTAGATAAGAAGGGGAGTGTGGAGTCTTTATAATGGGAGTCTTTATAAGAAGATAAATCAGAGAACTCCCCATCCTCTCTCTTCCTTCCCCCTGGCTCTCTGCCATCTGAGACTTGCCCACTGCAAACCAGGAAAGGAGCCCTTACCTGAATTTGGCCATGCTCCACCCTAATCTAGGATTCCAGGCTCAGACCATGGGGAAATGAGTCTTCGGTGCTCTGTTTTGGTGGTGGGAGTTGACTTAAGACACCGCTATACTAGAATTTATTAACAAAGTGTCTAGAGAGACATCATTTTCAAACTCAACTCTTCTACTTCAGGAAAACTGTGATTTATATTAGTTATACAAGTGAACTTATTTGGTCTGGGCTATTATAATAAAATTTTAAAACATTACTGTTCATAGACCAGGCTTATCAACTCTAATACTATGGTGAGTTAGACAAAATAATGCCTTGTAGGGTTTTTCCTTTGCATCACGTGTTTGGCAGTATCTTAGCTCCTATCCAGTAGATGCCAGTAGCATCCTCGCCCCCATCATGACAAACAAAACTGTCTCTAGACGTTGCCAAGAAACACCACCACCCACAATGAGAACCACTGCTATGGGCCATTCATTAAAATAATATTTAAACACCATGACCTGTGTGTTCAACCAAGCTCACAGAGAGATGTGACAGATTGTTCCACACTCATACAAATTAAGTATTTTTAAAGCAGTACTATATT
Organism: Sciurus carolinensis; assembly: GCF_902686445.1. Classification (NCBI taxonomy): domain Eukaryota; kingdom Metazoa; phylum Chordata; class Mammalia; order Rodentia; family Sciuridae; genus Sciurus; species Sciurus carolinensis. Next base: position 146,453,765 of record NC_062215.1, read on the forward strand.
TACCATTCTGTATATAAAAACCCTACAGATTAATAGTTTTAATATTTACTAAAAGTTGCTTCACTATTCTCTCTTTGCATGCTGAGAGGGTGTGAAAGAGAAATAAAGAAGTTTTTTGTTTTGTTTTGTTTTCTACTTAAAGTAAAAATAAGTCATCATATCCAACCCTCCACTTTAAATGGAAATTGTATGGAATCTACAGGGAAGGACGGAAAAAAAGTTGGGGAAGAACAGACCTGGAGATTAAGGTGGAGACTGGTTTGTGCAACCAGAATTTTCCCTTTGTCCTCAGGCTAAAAATCATATTCTCTCCCCTAGAAACTGTGTTCAAATCAATGCTTATCTTTCAAAGAACACTTTTAGTTCTGTGGTTCTGCTACTTTCTGACTAATTTAAGATGCTGACTTACAGAGGGAGTTAAATGAACACTTCTCTCATTGTTTAAATGAAGAAATGAATTCAAAGTACCAAGCAATGCATTTGCAAAAGAACTCATAGGACATAATTTGCTCATAAATTCAGGGCCTTGGATGAATGAGAACATGGAAGCATGACAACCGTCTGCCCCACAGAGTCATCACACTTCATTTGCAGGTTCTGTTGCTCAGGGAAACCACAGCAGTATCTACAAAGTCAATATCATATAGATTTTGATTTCATGATCCTTTAGAGAAAACAGGAACTCTTCACACCTTTCAGCATCCACATTACAGAAAACAACATAATATTGTATTTAAAACATCATTTTTTAAAATAAGAAAATGGGGATCCAGATTTTTTCCTTAAGCTAATTCAGTAACATCTTTTTTGTTGTTTATTTTTTTATTTGTTGTTTTTAGATATATATGACAGTAGGGTGTATTTTGACATATTACACATACATGGGTCAGGAGGCTGAGGCTGGAGGATCATGAGTTCAAAGCCAGCCTCAGCCAAAGTCAGGTGCTAAGCAACTCAGCAAGACTCTGTCTCTAAATAAAATACAAAATAGTGCTGGGGATGTGACTAAGTGGTCAAGTGTCCCTGAGTTCAATCCCTGGTACACACACACACAAACACACACACACACACACACACACACACACACACACACATATCCACACACATAAAGTACATACATGGGAAGAAACCCATTACAATTTTGATGCCATTCTTGTGATTGTATGTGATGTGGAGTTACACTGGTCATGCAGTCATATATGAGTAAAGGAAAGTTATGTCAGATTCATTCTATTGTCTTTCCTATTTCCATTCCCCTTCCCCTCCCTTCATCCCCCTTTGTGTAACCCAACTGTACAATGAACTTCTATACTTCCCCTCTCTTGTTATGGATCAGCATTCACATATCAGAGAACATTGAATCTTTGGTTTTGAGGGATTGGCTTATTTCACTTGGCATGATATTCTCCAGTTCCATTCATTTGCCTTCAAATCTTGATAGAACTGGTTTAAACTACCCTGATAATCTACCCTGATGTGGTCACTCTCAAAATTTGAGAACAGGACAGGGTGAACACTCCATCACATGATTTGTAAAAAGTGAGTGTCTATGTTTGCTGGATGGAGTCGATAAAATATCACATTAGCAAGTACATAGTAGACATCTAATCCATTTTATTCATTCTGTCCTCCTATGCTGTCACCTATGAGACACCATGCTCACTTGCTTTGTTAGGAAGAATAAGAAGGGTAGAGAGGAAAGGAAGAGAGGAGGAGAGAAGACAGCAGAAAGGAACTGCTCAGTCACTGAGGAATAAAATAGAAGACAATGGATTTATTTACTTTCCAGCACCATCTCAAATTCCTCAGTACAACGAAAATAAAAAATAGTTAATTATGATCCTGAGAAACGAGGCTTTCTTTACACTCTACGATAAGGTCAAGTTATCTTGAGAATGATTTACCTGTTAATACCGACAATGATTTCTCAGAAATGGAATCCTCTTTTCTATTGGGAGACTATGTCTTGAAAACTGTCAACTTACATTAATTCTCCCTGCAGACAAGCCTCCATACCCTCCTCATTCTGCCTCTCTCACCTCTCTCCCAAGATTGCATAGCTATTGTGTGGTAGTTTTCAAAACCTAAACTATAATAACTTCTAATAATATTGAGCAAGACTCCTTCACCATAGAATCATTTAATCATTATTAATTAGTATATTTTTGATTATCAACTTATAATAGGCTTTATCCAAAAGCTAATCTCATATCTACAGTTGAAATGTTAACCAAGAATGTTGACAGGGTAAAGAATTTACCCACTTGTAAATCTTTACCTTGATTCCTGAGCTCATAAAACTGGCAATATAAATTTATTTTCATCTTCATCTACAAAATAAATCGAATCAAAGTCCCTGGAAAAGTTGGTGGTTTATATTTCCTGACTGACTAATGTTTGCTTTAATTATGAACTGCACAACTATTTGTCTTATAAAGGTTTTTTTGAGTAGGCTTATTTTAAATAAAAATTATGTATTTTTTCAAGGACAACTTAATATACAGGCATTAAAATAGCTTAAATTGATATCTTTAATAAACTATAACCTAGATAATCAAGGGCTATAAAGGATTAATTTTTCTCTTATATTATCAAAGAGCAGCTGTAAAAGTACAAAATCCACTGTTAAACCTGTGTTTACAATTCTAATGGCAGATTTATAAAGTAATGTGTTAGCAACGGTTTCTCTATCATGCTTTTTCTTTTCTTTCGATAGAAAAACCCTCTTTCTTTTTCAGACCTAATGTTGACGACTCCATGGTAACTGCCTTTTTATTTGATTTCCTTTCTTAGCTGTTGTTCTTTTGCTTTGCTTTTAAGTTGGAAAATAATTTTGTTTAAAAATACAGTACAGGGAAATCAACAACCTAGGCTTCAGTATATAGACACTCCTGAGACACTTTGTTTTAAGAAAAGATCAAAGTTTTGCATTAAGACACAATACAGAGAAGAATTAAACTGGACTGCTGAGAGTAGAGCAGAATTGAGTGGTTAAAATATTGAATTCAATAATTCAGTGTTCAGTTTTGAGTCTGTAAGCTACCATTGGTTTGTAAAAATTAAATGAAAGAAGACACAGCACTGCATGAGAATTGCCATTCCCCTTGAAATGTAAGGACAGCCCACACTGTCCTTTGGATCTAAGTCACTGTGTCCATAAAATAGAACTGAGAACACTTCCTACTTCATTCCATTTCAAGAATTAAGGTGATCATTAATGAGCCTGAGTAAGGTATTTGAAGCTGTTTTCCTTGGTATAAAATAGTATTATAATTAACCCATAGCTAAATTAAACTTTTTTCTATTCATATTTTCTGCTTCCATTTTATTTTATATATATTTAAAGGGGTTTACTGATGTCTTTACATTGAAAAATGTAAAAGATTTCCAATATCCTTTTATTTCTTCAACCTGTCAAAGACATAAAGATATACAAAAATGGTAGGATTTTTCCCCTCAAAAGTTAATGATTTACAGAGGAGTTTCAATGTGTAATATCAGTGTCTTATATGAACTTTTTATTTGCAGGAATTTTTAAAACCATTTTCATTGATGATTAATTGTACCTGTGTGAGGAAAGTCAGAATTATAACCTTACTTTAAAAGTTAGTGAATGTCACTTGTTTACCAGAAATTGATAGGACAACTAGGAATAGAATCAGCTAAAATAGAGAACTGAGTTACAACATCGACCAACAGTATATAATTGACATATTCAGAACACTCCACACAACAAAAGCAGAATATACATTATTTTGCAGGGCCTGTGGAATACTCATGAAAGACAATATAAAAATGTTAACAAATTTAAAATATTAGAAGTCATACAGTATGTTCTCTGACTACAATTCAAACTAGACATCAGTAACTGAAAAATTTTCAAGCACTGGCTAACAAAAACATACATTTAAATATCCCATTGATCTAGGGGAAAAAAATCTCCCCAAAACTTACAATGGAATTGAATGAAAGTGAAATAGAACATACAAATTTTAGGATACAGCAAAAGCAGTACAGCGAGGGAAATTTATAGCACTAAATGCTTACATTATTAGTAAGGCAAGATCTCAAATCAATCATTTAAGTTTCTATCTGCAGAAACAAGAAAAAGAATAGTAACACAATCCAAAGAGAGCAGAAAAGAGTAAACAATGAATACACGAACATAAATTAAAGAAACTGAAAACAGGACAAAGAGAAAATTATCAAAACAAAAACTGGTTCTTCAAAATCTTTTTTCTCTAGCAAGACTGATAAAGATAAAAAGAAAGAAGGCACAAATCATCAATTATCAAACTAACCAGGACACACCACAACAGATCCTGCTGTCACTAATGAATAAAAAAAGAATGTTGCAAACAACTTTACTTTCATAAATTTAACAAGTTAGAAAAAAATGGGCTGATGATAACCACAGACCACCAAATCTCAGTCAAAACAAAATGGATAATGGGAAAAAAGTACTACAATCATAAAATAATTAAATATGTGATTTTATAACTCATAAAATAGGTATTTCAGGTTCAGTTGGCTTCATTGGGGAATTTTACCTGATACTCAAAGAATGAACACCAATTTTACAACCTCTTCCAGAAAATAGAACAGGAAAAAATGCTTTCATACTCAATTTATGAAGCCAGTATTACCTTGATTTTAAAATCAAATAAACACAAAAGATAGACCAATACCTCTTAAAAATTTTAATGCAAAAAATCCTTAATTAAATATTAGCAAACTGAATCAAACAATGTATAAAAATATGCATATACCATAACTAAGTAGAGTATATTCTAGTTATACAAAGCCATTTCAATATTTGGCAATCATTTCAATATACCATATTAATAGGCCAAAGAAAAAATTATATGACAAAAACAATTGATGAAGGTAAAATATTTGAAAAATCTACTACCCAACCAGAATCAAAACTGTCAGTACCCTACCAATAGAGATCTTCCTCAACTTTGTACAAACCATTTTTCAAGAAAACCTATAGTTAACATCATACTTAATTGTGGAAGACTGAATTTGCCCCTATAATATCAGGAACAAGGCAAGGATGTTCATTCTCACCCTTTTTATTCAACAAGCACTAAAAGGTCTAGTCATAGCAAGAAACAAAATAACATTATCTAGAGTGGAATAGAAGAAAGAAAATGATTTAAAGATGTCATGATTGTCTATAAAGAAAATCTCAAGAAATCTAAAAAATGAAACAAAAAAACAACCCCTGCAAATAATTGAGGTCAATAAACCACAGGAGACAAAATTACCGTGCAAAAATCAATTGTACTTCTATATATCTTCAATAAGTCACTGAAATAAAAAAATTAAAAATATAATGCCCTTTAAAATTCCTTTGTATCTTCTTGTGAATATAGAATTATTTCAAACTAAAAAATTTTCTTTGAAAGTTTGTAAGTGAAACAAATCAACTGGGTCTGAAAAATGCACTGAAAGTCAAAGACTAAGTCTAGAACCTCTATAATATTATTGTACAAAAAAAAAAAACATTGTCAAGGTCAATTTACATATCAATTTGTCATTAATAATTGGACAAGTAAATATGTGTTTTTTGGATTTTTTATTTTTTTGGTACCAGCGATTAAACCCAGGAGTACTTAACCATTGAGCCACATTCCCAGTCCTTTTTTATTGTTTTTTTGAGATAGGGCCTCACTAAATTGCTGAGTTTGATTTTGAATTGGCAATCCTCCTGCCTTAGCCTCCTTTGTTGCTGGGATTACAGGCCTCAGTCACTGTGCCTGGTGTAAACTATGTTTAAACCTCTTAATTTTTTTCAGAGTATTCTATAATCTTGGCCATAGTAATATTTTAGGTAAAATTAAATTGCTTCAGATTAGCAATCTGCATTAAAAAACTTATTAAGAAGACTGTATACCATGATCAAATTGGTTTCAATCCCAGGGATGCAAGGTTGGGACAAGATATACAAATCAATAAATGTAATTTATCACATGAATATATTCAAGGACAAAACTCACATGATCTTCTCAATAGATGCAAAAAATAACTTCAGTAAAATCCAACACTCATTCATGTTTAAAACACCAAAGAAACCAGGAACAGAAGAAACTTACTTCAACATCATAAAGTCTATATATGACAAACCCAAAGCCAGCAATGTACTGAATGGAGAAAAACAAAGCATTTCCTCTAACATGAGAAAAAATACAAGGATGTTAACTCCCACCACTCCTATTGAATATAGTTCTTGATATTCTAGCCAGAAAAATTGGGCAAGAAAAGGAAATTAAAGGAATACAATTTTAAAAAGAGGAAGTGAAATTATCTGTTTGCAGACATTTTTCCATATGAGAATATTCAAATATCCCATCAGAAGTCATTCAGAGTTGATAAATGGATTCATCAAAGTAACAGAATACAAGATCAGCATGAATAAATCAATAATTTTCCTATACACCAATCTACTGAGAAAGAAATAAGAAAGTAATTCCATTCACAATAGCCTCAAAAAAAGTAAAATACCTGGGAATAAATCTAATGAAGAACATGAAAAGACTTTATAATGAAAACTATAAAACACTGAAGATGACAAGGCCTCCCATTATACCTTGGATAGGTATAATTAATATTGTCAAAATGGTCATATTCCCAAAAGCGATCTACAAATTTAATGCAATCCCCATCAAAATACCAATAACATTGGTAAAGCAGTCATAAAATTTATATGAAAAAATAGAAGACTAAGAACAGCTGAAGCAATCCTGAATAATAAGCAATGCTGGAGGTATCACAATACCTCATCACAAATTATACTGTAGAGCTATAGTAATGAAAACAGCATGGTATTTATCAGAAAGAACTAAAGCACTCCTCGGTATTAATCAAAAAAAAAAACTAGACTCAGCATACTATAGTGACACATGCATACCAATGTTTATAGCAGTGCAATTCACAATAGCCAAGTTATGAAACCATCCTAGGTGCCTGTCAACAGATGAACAGATAAATAAAATGAGGCATATAGGTACAAGGGACATTTATGCAGCCACAAAAGAATGAAATTGTGTTATTTGCTGGTAAGTGGATGGAACTGGAGAACATCATACTAAGTGAAATAAGTCCAACCCAGAAAGTCAAAGGTCAGAGGTTTTCTTTCATATGTACAAATTGGAGAGGAAAAAAGAAAAGGAACGTGAAAAGGGATCTCAAAGAAAACAGAAGGGAGACCAATAGAATAGGGAAATGTGATCTAAAGAGAAGGAAAGAGGGTAATGGGAAAGTACAGGGGAACAAATCTGCTGAATATTATGTCCATGTATGAATACATCACAATGAATCTCAATTATATGCATAATTATAATGCACTAATTAAAATAACAGTATAATAGAAGGAGATCAGTAATGTAGAGCAAGTGGAGGAAGGGAGAAGGAGGAGGGGAGGGAAAGGGAAAGTATGGGGGAATGAGTCTGATAAGTTATGTTATGTGCCTTTTTGAAGATGACTTAATGGATCACACTATTCAAGTAATTGTAATGCATCAATAAACATTTTAAATAAAAAGATTAAATTTTTAAGAAAAATTATGAAAATTGAAAATTCACTTTCTTTACTTTAAAAGCATTTTTACACTGAGCCCATCAACAGTTTTCACACAATTCACTTTAAAATTGTAAAAGATTTTGACTTGATAAAATTTAAGGGGCATTTGAAATAGATATGATCATTTTTGTAAATTTTGCTTTAATCAAAAATGTTGTTTGACTTGAAAAAGAATTATTTAATAATGCATTTGTTATACTTGAAAAAATGAAAGATTTTAGGATGTTAGAAAAGTAAAATTTCTGGGTTGGAAAATACAACTTACTACAAAAGTCTTTAAGTGTGATCTGGATGTGGTTCTAAACTTCTATTTAGTTTAACATTCAAAAAACAGCTGCATGAGTGAATATATTTTTTTAAATTGTCAGGACATTTTAGTAGACTTCTTTTTATTTTGCATCTTTTGTCATGGTATTTATCCAAAATAGCTAAAGAACTCCTTGGTATTAATTCAAAAGATTTAAAATTAGCATATTATAGTGACACATGCATGCCAATGCTTATACTACACAATTCACAACAACTAAGTTATGGAACCAGCTAAAGTGCTGGTTCAACCCATACTTTGATTTTTAAAAATGGGCAAAACCAATGATGTTTAGAAATTAAAACACATGAAGTAGCTAAATGCAAGTAAGTCCTCCTACTAAGAATTCCAAATCAATTTTGCTATTAAAATTCATATGAAATGTACATATGAAATGTAAATATGAGAAAAGATAGATAGAAATCTTAGAAAATATTCACCCTTACTACCAATTGAGAACACAAAAATAAAATCAGAAAGATACCATTTCCTTTTATTATTGAATTAGGCAATAAATATCTATTCAGCTTTAGCAAATCTTAACAAGTTCTCATGTTAACTTTGAATTTTTTTATAAAGTCATACCACAGATGTAATGGAAACCTCTTGAATGCCACATCACTGATTTCATTGTCTTCCACTTTTACAGAAGTAATAACTAACTTGAGTTTGATGTATTATCATTTCTTCACATGTTCTAAGTGCCCTTACTACATAAATGCATGTTCCTCTTACCTTAACTATTTGCATGTATTTATAAGCAATCAGTATGTTTGCATGCTTTCAATTTCTAGTTTGTGATTTTTTTCCATGTCGATATATGTAGTTCGTTAACTGTTAATTAAATTTCCTTGTATAGCTATACCCAGGTTTACTTAATACTTTTCTTTTTGATGAAAATGTTTCTAATGTTTCATTAATGTAATAATGTTTTATTTTATACAAAATGCTTCAATGAAGATAACATTTTTCATGTCTCAAAATAACAAGAGATTTAAAATTAAAATATTCTGCCATGAGACTTAGTAAGATTGCAATTTGACAGAGTCTTTCCAAAAACAATTTGGCAATATTTACTAAGAATCTTAAAAAATATGTGTACTCATCAACCTATGACCTTACTTCTAAAAATGTATTATATAGCAGTGGTTCTCAAAGTGTGGTCCCTGACCAACAGCATTGGTACAGCCCACCTTAAACCTACTCAATCAGAACCTTTGGCAGAATCTCAAATTCATCATTCTCTTAGCTAATGGCCACAGTGTCTGCACAACAGACTTCATTTTCTCCTCTACCAGAGAAGAGAGGAAACAACTAACTTTACTACCTTCTAAAGAAAAGGCCTATTCTCTAATTATATTATCTAAACTGTACAAAAGGGACATCAGTAAAGCAAAGGAAAGGGACCAGGAGGAGGGAGGAGGGAGGCAGAGGAAATACTGGGGAATGTTATTGACCAAATTATATTGTTATATTTTGTGAACGTATGAATATGTAAAAATGAATCCATCATTATGTACAATTGTAATGCACCAATAAAAAAATAGAAAAAAAAAAGAATCAGCAATTTGCCTGTTAACAAGTCCACCAGTTGACTCTAATGAATGTCAAAATAGTAAATATTGCTCTAAATCATGGATCAGAAAGTTTAAGGATATTAAATACATCAAAGAATCTTTATACTAACAAAGATGGACCTCATTGTCAATATCCCATAAAGGGAAGAATAAATGTAAATAATGAAACAATATAAGATGGAAATTTAATTACATGGGGGAAATGGCTTTGATATTGTAAAATAATGACACGAGGCACAGTTGTGATTATAACAAATTTCTAATTTTTTTAAAAGGAGACATATATATCATCCTATTTCAAGGTATTAAATAAGGTAAGAATAATCACATTTATACACAAAGTATGAATTAATATATTTGTATTTAGCTAATATGCCACTAATTTATACTATCGTTTGTGACCTCACTTATTATATTTATTACCTATGGAAAAATTATGCATAATGCTTATGCTTTTATAATTTAAATCATTGCTACTTTTGGGTTGGGGGAGTGTTGCTGAGGATTGAACCCAGAACCTCAAGAAAGCTAGACACACCCTGAGCTATATCCAATTTTTTTCAAAAATCCAAATGCTATGATACGTCAATGTGCTAATAGAACTCCAATAAAAATAAACTGAATTTTAAAATATGTTGCCTTATACAATAACTTGCTTAAAACTGACAGACCTGATCAATCAATTATATAACCCTTCACTGCAAAATGTGTCCACACATATTCTAGTCTACTAAAAGAAGTACAGGGAATGTTAAAACTGGGTATTGTGTTATCTGGTGAAATAAAGACATAAATTTTATGTCAGTACAAATGGTAAATTTTAAAGAATGAGCTTTAAATTCTTTGGCAGCTGAATTTCTACGTAAAGTTGTTAGCATTCTCCTTGGCTATCAAACAGATCATTAGAACATTAACATTCATTTATATAATTCAAATGTTATTTATTCTATAATATATAATCCCATTTATCTAAAAAAATAACTAATATTATTTTGCTCATATTTGAAGTATATACATGATCAAAGTTTAATTCCAATTTTCCTAAAATGGAGAATAGGTTTTGTCTGAGTTCTATGGCACTTACATTCAATTTTAACTTGTAATTCTCAATATGTTCCTATTACATTCAGAGAATAATAGGAAATATGCCTGCAGCTAGTTTAATACCTTTAAATTCCTATGAAACACAATGAAAGACCATGTAGCCCAGCATGCTTTATATTTCAAAGGTTGTGGGCTGTTAACATTGTACTTTTATTAAAATTCCTATTAATTTTTTGGTGTCAATCTGAATGTAAGATTATCATTTTTCTTCAGAATAAAAAAATGAAGAAAATACTGCTTTTTTTCCAACTACTTTTTCTCGCCAAAAATGGGGAAAGAAATCTAGGAATCAGTAGCCTAAGAACAGCCAATTTATAAATATTCCAATGTTGAAATGACACAATTACACATTCATGAGGCATTTCTTAACAGATATATAGAATTGAGCTTCTGTATACTGTGCGCCAGGAGATGTGTTAGGCACTGGGAATAGAGCGGGTAAGCAAGACAATTCAATCCCTGACCTCGGGAGCTATCATTCTAGTGGGACAATAAACAGTTCAAGCAGTGGTACAATGTGAAAAGAAAAAGCAGAGTTTAAACTAACATATAAAGAAGGTATGAAACCTAAACATGAAAGGCAGAGAAGACAATCCAAGAACCCAGCAAAGACTATAAAAAGTCCCTACAGTAAGAAACTGCTGACGAGAAGTGATCCAAGAAGAGACAGGCAAGAGACAGAATCGTGAGCAAAAGAGGACAAGGTGTAAGGGGAGGCTGCAGGAAAGCAGGAACCAGAGCGAGGCCTCTATAAATCAGGAATCTGTGAATCATGACATTGAACTTGTCCTAGGAGCAATGGCATGACACTGCTATGTTCAAAAGCCATCCCTGACCACTAGGGAGAAAAGATGAATCGTGAGGTCATGAAGGTGCTGTAACAGGCCAGGCAAGTGGTGGCAGAAGACAAGGACTGAGATGGTCCCTTCCAGATGGAGGGATACAGAAGTAGCCACAATCTGTTTGGAACCTGTGTTGGAGACAGAACTTGGTCACAAAGGGATGAGGATGGGATGAGCTGTGGGTGGGAAGGGTGCAGATGGACCCTGAGTTGACTCATTTGGAAGGAGCTGAGGTGGGGGCGCTGCAGCCGGGCAGATTTATCACATGCATCGGTCGTGTTAACTTTGAGATGCCCATGGGATATACATGGAAAAGCAGATGTATATTGATCTGACTTGCAAAGAGGAAGTCAGCTAAAAATCCAAATGTATCTTTTTAATTTTACTTTTCACTTTTAAATTAATACATAATAATTGGGGAAAATGTTATTTCCTGTATCTATACTATGTACATAAACTCATTATTGTTTTAAAAAATACTGGATTACATTGTTTTTAATCTGATTTTTACCAATATAGCTGAGCACATTTTCTTCAGGGAAATAGAGATTCTTTCTGTGTGTGTGTGTGTGTGTTGCTGGGGATCAATTCCAGGAGCTTTGTGCATGCTAGACAAGCATTCTAGCACTAACCTACACCCCTCACCCTATAGATTCATCCAGAGATATGTGACTTTTCTGAGAATTTGTAGAGTTGTACTAAAAATTGCCAACCTAATTCTCATTTTTGTAAATGTAGATGGCTTCTAATATTTTTCTACAATAAACAGTGGTAGAATTAATACTTTTATGTTTGTGCTTTTTATTGTATACAAACATTGTATACATTATGTGTGCTTAATATATTAAGACAAAATTAAATTAATACACCACTTGTAACCAAGTGGGAAATTAGGTAGGTTGTTTTTATTGTTCTTGTTGTTGCAAAAGACCATAAAGAATTATTTTTCTTGCAATTGTAAATGTTTTAAAGCTGCTAGTGGGAATATAATTGTCAATTTCAACATTAAAAATGTAAATCTCTCAGCTAAAAGAAGGACATAACTTATAATAGATAAGAATAAGAAAAACACTGTATTACATTAAATTTTCTATCTTTCTTTCCTTTTAGGCACCAAAGGTTGGGTGTGCAGTTCAGTGATAGTGTGCTTGCCTAGTACACTTGAGGCCATAGGTTCCATCTTCAACAGTGAAAAAAGGAAAGAAAGGTGGGGGAAAAAGTGTCAGGTGTTCCTAAATGCCCTAATTAGGATCTTTTGATTCTGGGGACCTGGGTCACTTGTGTCTCCATCTACACACCCATCCTCATCTCTGATATGTCTACCTAAATTATACCATATTATACATTTCCATTTGTAATACAGATTAGCATTTTTATTTCCCTAAAATCAAGAGAAAAGAGAATAATTTTTCGAAGGCTAGATTTTTTTTAAGGTAACACACAGGCCTACACCCCAGGAAATACTGAGGCATCTAATGAGAACTGTTCCACTCCAAGGAGAATGCAACCCCTCTTTAATGCTTTTTTCCAAAATGCTTCAATAACAACACAAAAAAAGACATGTGGGCAATCTGCTTCCTTTAGAGGCCACTCACTGCTGAGCGTGGAGCAGGTCTGCTGCTCTTAGTAACAGATATCACCTAGACATTTTTAACTCCCTTTGCCTCCCCCAGTCCCACCTGCAAACTGGAAACTGAAGAAAGAGGAGTCTCAAAAACACGAGACCCTCTTTTGCCTGGTGGGATATCTTTATTCATGAGTAATTTCTCCAAATAACACCCTTGAGCTTCTGAAAATGTAAAAATTGCCTATAGAGTCAAGGCAAATGAGTGCTAAATCCATTCATTATTTCCCTCTAGATTCTCATTTGCCTCTAGCTGTAGGAAGCATCACAAACACAGGACTGATGGAAAGTGTATAAACATATTATCCAGATAGGTGTCACAAGGAGCAATTTTTTGGTTGTTGTTCTCAACTCTAATGTAAGCAAAGGTGAGTCATAGAAATGTTCAGGCATAAATACAGATTTTTCTCTCTGCAAAATAGTATTTCTCATTTTGAATGATTTTATTATTTTTCCTTTGAATCTCAAAACAAATTATGAGATCTAGTCAGACTTGACCTATTCCCAGAAATTTGCTTGCATCTTCACTACCCAGTAAGAAGTAAGCATAACTGATAAACAACAACAGCCCTAATCTTCAGTTTGTTACAGGTCGTCTAAATTTTTCAGGATAGTGAAGATTGTATTTTGGTAGCAAAGTACTCCAAACTCTAAATGGCTTGATACAACCTAATAGTCAACAGGCAGGGACCCTGGCAGAAACAGTGGTCATTGTCTCAAATGTCTCATGCAGGCAAACCTAGACTCTGACCCTGAAGGGATATGCTCCAGATCACTTCTATTTGCAACGTATTGTCTGGTACTAAATGAACAGACACCAAAATGGTCCTGAAATTACAAACCTAACATATCTTTGCCTGCAAAGAGTCAGAAAAAGAAGAGAAACAACAATAAGGTCTATCCCAGTCCTTTAAAGAAAGAATTTTTTGTTTTCAAAAATGTTAAGAAAAAATTAAGTAAAGTTTGCTGGATAGCAAAGTATGGGAACACACCCATTCTTTAATTCATTGTTTAGAGTCAACATATAGAAATTTATATTCAGCTAGTGCATGCACTGTTTCCTTAGGAGTAAAAACTGTGTCCTATTACTCTCTTTGAATGCACATGCTTTGGGACTTCTGTCCTTTATACCTCAATTTTTCCAAAAGAAGGCTTTGAGATAGCTTAAAAACATACATCAAAGAAAATAGAATAAGGAAGCAGTAAGTCAGGAAAAAAATAAAAAGGAGCTAAAGAAGATACTAAAAAGAAATTTGAATCCAGTATCTGTGACAGGAGATCTGGTATGTTTTTCTAGAAGTCAGTGACGAATTTGGCTCTAAATATATCAGGAACTATGCAATAAAAAGACGTGATCAGTAGTATGACACATAGTATCTACACGATACAAGAATTTCTGTTACAAGTAGCAGTGCAGTAATATCTGGCATTTGGATCCTTATGAATAGGGCATGTGTAACAGTGAAACACAAGCAGAAGATGTGTCCACAGTAAACAAAACATTCTAAGGTAGCATCTTATAAAACATATTATAATCACAAATTTTTTTGTTGTTATTTTCAGGTTTACTGATAATTATTGTGGTGATTAGGGCTTTTTCAATATCACACATCTTCAAGGTTGCCCATAACATTAATGGAGCAAAGAAATAAAGCTACTTTCTCAACTATAACATTTATATAAACCACAACTCACAAATGAACATGAAGACTGCTGAATGTAGCCTTCAATTGTTTGTTTACTTCACAGTGCTGTTTTTGAGCCTGAGTTTGAATGAACTTAAATTCGACTGTCTTTAGGTCTAGAATTGATTCTCCACTTTAGCCATAATTTTTCACCACTTCCTACCATGGTCTAATTTATGTTCTCCATGTCCTCTGTAAAAATTTGAGTTTGAGACCCTCAGTATGAGATTCAGTAAAATAAAATGTTTCATAAATTCAGAGTCTATTCCTCTGTACCAGCTGTTTTGAGGAAATATAAAACAAACAATAACTATACCCATGTTTCTCAAACAGCTAAGTCTGTTGGGGGAGATAATAGCAAAACACTTAAGAGCATATACTACTAACATAACAATAACTATTCTATATATTTTATGGTTCTTTATACTTTAGCAAGCTATTTCACATTCATCACTGCAGAGGTTTCTTCCAGGAGTCTCATGAAACAATCAAAATAGGAATTATGGTTCCCATTTTTCAGATAAAAAAACCTGAGATCCAAAATGTAAGTTACCTTAGCTTACAGTACAGAGCTAATAACAGGCATAGCAAAACCTCCAAGTGAGACTCTTTATAGATTTATGTCCTGCACAGAACTACAGACAGAAGGTATTTCAATAAACACTCTCTAAATTAGTAAACAATAGAACCTTTGGGTCAATACACATATTGACTCATAAGGATGGACAGTAGAAGAAGCTTATAGATAAGAATGACCAGAAGAATCCACAAGTTACACTATATTGTACCTCAAATCTGTGGAACACACCAAAGCAGGACACTAAATGACCCTCAAGATACTTACAGTGTATAGGAAAGATTAAGAATGCAAGGCACCTAAAAATTTATATAAAAATATGATAATCCCAAAGTACTCATGAAGTGGGTCAGTGATCACTCTCTTAGCCTAGAAGATCAAATTCATTCAGAAAAAAAAAAAAATCCTAGAGTTTGTAGACTTTAATAACATGCAATTGTTATTAAACTACAATTGTATTTAATATTGTATATAATAGAAAAAATATTGAAAGCTACCCTAATGTCCATTGATAAGAGCTAATTGAACAAATATGGTATATCTTTACATCTATAAAGGAATAATGAAGAAAGCTATATGCTAGTCTGAGTGACTTTGAGGCTGACTGCAAAGTAAAAAGAGTATAGTAATAGACCATACATATACATATATTTAGTTACAATTGAAAAAAAAGAAAAAGAAAATCACTTGTCACATAAACCAAATATTAATTTTTATTCTGAGCTGGGCACAGTGGTGCATACCTGTTATCCCAGAGTCTCCATAGACTGAGGCAGGAGGATTGCAAGTTTACAGTCAGCCTCAACAATTTGGCAAGGCCCTAAGCAACTCAGAAAGACCCTGGCTTAAAAATAAATAAATGAAAATAAAAAGGACAGGAATGTGGCTCAGTGGTTAAGCATCCCTAGGTTCAATTCCTTGTTCCCCCAACAACAACAACAAAAAAGGTAACCTCAGGGGTATAAAGCATTTGTATGATTTTGGAATAGATTAAAGCTTAAGTGGAAGGTAATTAGATCAGACTAAAGAACATACAAATGATTTTAAATTCAAAAAATAAATAGAAGTCTATAAGAATAAAAACAAATTTGAAATAATGAATCCAATTATATGCCAAATTTGTGACATAAGCACAAAAAGAAAAGGCTTCATTTCTAGCAACTTTAGCACAAAGTACAAGGTTTTGGATATTCTTTGTAGTTTGTATTTAAGAGCAAATACAATAGCACAGCATAATGTTATCACAGTGACAGATAATCTAACATGTCTTAAGAAAATGTCTGGTCTTGGCAACAATGGCACATATGAAGAAGTATATATCTATGCTTAGCAAATAAGGACACTCCTTGGCATGATGTTTGCTGTAAGTAAAGTTTGAGATAATGAAAAGTTCACGAACAAATAAATTTTGGCATTTCTCTCAACAAGACTGCGAGGATCTTTGCGTGCATTCATCAAAGAAGAAACTCATACTCATCTATTTGCTCCATTTGAAATACCACTTAATGATGAGATTATTTCATAAATAAAGGAAACTATAGAAATTGGACTTATAGAGCAATTTTCATAGCCTACAGGTGACCTGAATATTATCTGCTATATATTATTAATTCTTCCATCTTTACTAAATAGGAAGAAATAGATTAAAGCTTAAGTGGAAGGTAATTAGATCAGACTAAAGAACATCTTTGAAAAAAGAGAAGAGAGATTATGGGACAACTTTGCACAACAATAGATTATTTATTTTCCTTGAGTGGAAGCTAGTGAAATCCACCATGATATGCTAGAACATAAACTTTCTTAAGGTAAGACATCTATGGTGGGATGGAGGGCGGTGTTAGCATTTACAAAATACTGACGAATGTTAGCTTTTAAATCAAAAGCAACATGTGGTTCTAAAATTACCTTGCTTATTTTGTGATAGCATTATTCCATTAAAACACACACACACACACACACACACGCACACACATCCTGGCTGAAGAGTAAGCCACCATACTACTTATTTGTGAATAAGATTAAATGTTCAATTATAAAATTACAGAATTTAAAAAATATTAATATTTTCAACAAATGGTTCTGGAACAAATGTGCATCCAAAAAGAGTAGGCATTTAAAAACAGACAGAATCTAGGCACAAATCTTTCACCTTTTACAAAAATTAAAAATAGACACAGACTTAAATGTACTTATGCAAAATTATAAAATTCCTAGAAGACAACATAGGAGAAAATCTGTATGACCTTAATTTTAGTGATGACTCCTTAGATATAACACCAAAGGCATGATCCAAAAAAAAATTATAAGTTGAACTTCATTAAATTAGACATTTCTGCTCTGCAAAAACCTGTCAAGAGAATGAAAAGACAAGTCATAGACTGGGAGAAAATATTAGCAATACACATATCTGATAAAGAACTATCAGCTGAAATATACAAAGAATTCTTCAAACTCAACAATATGAAAACAACCCCATTAAAAATTAGTCCAAAACTTCAAAAAAGACATTCACCAAAGAAGATATGAAGATGGCAAAGAATCATATGAAAAGATCTCCATGTCATATTTTCATCAGAAAAATATAAATTAAAACAGCAATAAGGTACAATTACACACACATTAAAATGTCCAAATACAGAGAGCAAATAAATGCTGGCAGTGAAGTGGAGCAATAGGAACTCCTCTCATTCATTTCTGGTGAGCATGTAAAATGGTACAACCACGTTGGAAAGCATTTGGAAGTTTCTTACAAAACTAAACATACTCTTACCATGTGATCCAGAAACCACATTCTTCAATATATACCCAATGGAAAACTTAGGTCCACACAAACTTTCTCATGGATGTTTATAGCAGCTGTATTTATACTTAGCAAAATTTGGAAGCAACCAAGGTGAATGGGTAAATAAAAGTGTGGTACATCCAGACAATGGGATATTAATCACCACTGAAAATAAATGAGTACCAATCCAAAAAAAGTCAGGGAAGAAATGTAAATACATGCATGTTACTGAGTGAAAGAAGCAAATCTAAAAGGGCTAGAACTTGAAGCTATGGAGACAGTAAAAAGATGAGTGGTACCAGCTAGAGGTTAAGGAAAGAGAAAGATGAATAGGAGCCCAGAGAATTTTTTGAGTAGTGAAACTACTCTGTAGGATACTATAATGGTAAATGAAAGTGAATAGACATTTGATCAACACCAAGAGAGGACCCTATGTAAACTATGGCCTTGGATGATGATGTGATGCTGTGTAGCATTATCAGTTGTAACACATGTTTCACTCTGACAGAGGATATGGATAATAGTGGAGGTTATGCATGTAAGGAGACAGGAATATATAGGAGATATTCTGAACCTTCCCTTCAGTTGTGCTATGACCTAAAACTGCTCTAAAAGAGAAAATCTATTTTTAGGAAAAAAATGATTGGTTCTTCTAATAATTTAAAATGAACTTTAATAATTGGTTAAATCAGAATTTTGATTGGAAGTCTAAATTTTGCCTAAAATCATAATCCTGCTATGTTAATCGTTAAGGGAGAAATAGGAATACATATCATGTACATGTTTATGGGAAAATGATCCAGCCTAATACAACTTTATTTTTTCTTGCCTTTTCTACTGTATTTTGTACTGTATTTCTACTGTATTTTCTACTGTATTTCTACTGTATTTTTCTACAAGAGAGAGTTCAAAACTGGAAAATAGAACTAAAAATATTCAGCTAACAAGAAATAATATGGATGAAATTCAAGGAAAGTTTGCTAAGTTAACCAGGAATATAAGAACTCTACATTGATGTAAAGATATAAGGGAAAGAATAAAAGAAGTCATTTCAGGAAACTAAGTAAGTCCTACAGAAGAAACATTATCAAGAGTTCAATTTTTATTTTTAATGTGGTTTAATTCCTATAGACATGCTATTAAGAAACTAGCAGCAACAGGAATTTAGCACATACTTATTTATATTGAATCCCAAAGTCTACCTTTATTCCTTACTTCCTCTAAAGAGAGAAAAATCTTTTTTTCATTTTGTTCTGTATGCTTGGAAAGCCTTTAAAAGATAAATACTTAGTTTTGGGGAGGAAAAAATCACAAAATTGTTAACAGGCAAACATCAGGAAGTTGTCTTCCAACTCAGATAAACTTCAAAGTGATACAGGGTTTCCAGGGCTGCTAAAAGAAACATCAAATTGAAGACTGTATATAAACAAATGTGTTTATGGCTTTTATTCTATATTAAATTTTTCTTATTCTTGTGACAGGATCAAAAAGTAACATTTTTAGCACAACCTCTGAATTTAATTTTTTTTACTAAGTTTTCTTTTGAGGAAGTGAAATTATAAAGATCAATGTTAAATCAAGATCTATTACATTTTCTTATGATTTTAGATACATGTTGAATCTAAATCCCAGTTAAACTAACCTCTTTTCATAGTCCTTCATTGAATTAATCTCCTTAAATATTTGCCTTTTACCTGTACAATCTCTATCTAAGGATTCTAAATGATGACAAACAGCTAAAGATATGGTTTCCTGAATGAAATCGTCTTTCTGCCTGTGTATTTAAATGCCTGCTGTGAAGTAATTATAAAATCAACCCTTTTTAATATTATGTTCAAGTCACAAAGAGAGTTTAATAGCTACTACAGAAATAAGTCAAAAAAGGCATATAAACTTCACTTGATAAAATACCACAAAGTTACACAAGGAAAGAGACAAAATAAAATAAATTCCCCTAATGTACCGCAAATATCAACCACCACACACTACCTACAAGCCATATGTTTTTTCCATCTGTTCTGTTATCGTCAACTAAATTTATAGTATTTGGGCTATCAGAAGGATTGTCAAACATGAGCTGGGCATGATTTTAAAACCTAGGTGTTACTGTTAGTTGTTTTTCTTTTCTTTCCTTTTTAAAAAAGCTACCCACTTCCATGCCCATACCGTCATTGAAGATATTTTGGGAGTTGAAGTTAAGATTCCTCCAATATCTCTGAGGAATATGTCAATCCTCAGGAAATTGGTTGGTCCTGAAGTGACTAATTAATCCATCACCTACTTCTTTCAATGTTTTGAGTGATGGCTACTACATAGAAGTTGAAATTTCTGTTGGTAAATATAACTCTTCCAAAAGCTGCAGTGCTGGATTTGTGGCTTTTTATTAGTAGATGTTGGTATGTGGTAGGCAGAATTCTAATGTGACCAGAGATGATCCAAGCCTCTGAATAAGACCCTCCCTTGAGTGGGCGAGGACCCACTGATTACTTCTAGTCAATAGAAGATAACAAAAGTGAGGAGATATCACTCCCACGGTTAGGTTAGGTTACTTGGTGAAGGTAGGTAGTGAATGATCACCCTGTGATTATATCTAAGACTCCAATGCAGCAGACTGAAGTGGGAGGTTCCATTGACTTCAAAGAAGGAAGTTTTCTTGTTATAAACAGGGTATCTAGCAAGGAAATGCAGAGAACACAAGGAGCTGAAAACAGCCCCCAGTCAATAAGACAGCACAGTCCTCAGTCCCACAACCACAAGGAGTTGAATTCTGCATACCTATGAATCTGGAAGAGAGACCCAGGATCTTGAAAGGTCACAGTTTTTTGCTTCGATTGCACACTGTGAGACCCTGATCAGAGAATCCAATTAAGCCATGCCAGGACTCAACCTATGGAAAGTCAAGATAATAGATGTTTATTCCATTAAATAGTTAAGTGTGGCATTTTTTGTTTTACAGTCATAGAAAACTAATACACCATACATAAGAATTCCAATGACTTCTTAAATGTAGGTGAATCTAGTCATGTGTGAGAAGCCAGGGGTTCTAAGACTAGTCCTAATGGGAATCTAACAAACAGGAAAACATAAAAAAAAATCATCAAAATATAATGAGATCAAAAAATACATTCTGTGGTGGATTAGATCATGGTTTAGCAAACATTCACTCCCTGCCCATTATTAGTCAAATTATTTTTCCACATGCCATTGATACTAGATGCAGCCATATGACCTACTTTAAAAAAGGGGTAACTATAAGTTCCAGTGTTGTAACTCTCAAGAGGCATAGGTCTTCTCAGCTTCCACCTTAGGAAAAAAAGAAAGAATGAACGAACAAAAGAAAGAAAAACCTGTCCTAGATATCAACTTTTCCTGGGTTCCCAAATGAGATACAAGGAGCAGAACTATTCTATCTCCCAACCCAGGCCCAGGGTAAAGTACAGCCCCACCAACAGATTCAAGAATGAAAATAGATACTTCTTGTATTGCCACTGAGATTCTGTGATCGTTTCTTATGCACATTACAACTGCTTTGGAAACAAAATATTATCTGATACAAGTTCTTTAACAATCTTATTAAATAAACATTCCAAATATCTCAAGATATTATGTACTATAAAATCAAAGACAAAAAAATGCTGATACCTCTTACACTAACTCTAAAGGAAAGATCCGAAAGTGACTTTTGAACCACTCTGAGGAGTTCAACAAAACTCTACTCCTTAATAAGCCAAATCAGGGAACTTAACGATAGTAATAAAAACACCATTCGACAATACATTTCTAAATTGTCCTGAACATAAAATGTTCATGGAAAACATTTTTAAAGTAACCTCTAATCTCAATCACAAGCATTTAAAGAGTGAACAACAAAAAAAATTATTCAAATTTCAAAGGGAAGATATCACTTGAATGTAGCACATGAACAAGTTGTTGAAATTATAGAATATATACAAACAAACATATTTAAGGTAAAATGCTCCATGGTAGATATATTTTTATGTACCCTGAAATCAGATTTATGCATGAACTCTTTTCTTAGAATAGTCTCTGTCTCAAAGTACTCTTATCAGGAAAGGAACAAAAACACTCTGAATTCAAAGTTTGCCACTAAACTAGGATGGTTTTCATATTCAGGGCCAAAATGTGTCTTGAAATAGTCTAGGATTAATATTATTATACGATTGCATGCAGATGAATGCATAAAAGAATGTACCAGAATGATACATACCAATAATGGATGGTCTTACATTATACACATAAACAATTTCTGAACCTGAATTATCCTTAAAAGAAGCATATGTATACATGTGTGTACACACACACACACACACACACACACACACACACAAATGTAGACTCTCCTGTGGGCCTGTTATTCATGCCTAAAAGAATCTCAAATAAGAAATAAATCACTTTCTTGAATTACAATGAACAAGAAGAAAGAAGTGAGATGGAGAAGCTAAAGATCTGCTGGGCTGTAGGTAAGGTTGATATGAATTCCATGGAGTAAATAAAAGACTTCCCAACATTTCAGTTTTTATCAACTGTTTGCAAAAATATAATTTTTAAATGAAGTAAATATTTTTAAATCTGAAAATAACTGTAAAAATTGAAAAAAAATCAATAATTTGCTTACTCACCCTATAGTAAATCATGATTTAATTAAAAATTTAAGAACTATTTTGTTAGAATAAATGTTAAAGTCTAAATGTGTCTCATAAATAAAGAAATAAATAAGTCTCTCAATGATAATGCCAGGTAATTAGGGTCTCCTGTGTGCCTCTAAACCTCCCCTATTAATTTCTGAAAAATTAAATGTGTTAAATATACTAAAGAAACAGACAGGGACCTGGTGCTGTGGTAATTTTTTTTTCTGAAGGACATCGTATCTATTATCAGTTCTACTTCTTCATTTGTTTACAGCATATAGATAATGTTCCATGATGTAGAACTCTCCAGATACTTTTTTCAAATCATGGCTTCAGAAAAAAATATGTAATTACATATATTTCATTTATAAATGTATTTTAAAAAATATACTGGGCATTAAGCAAATGAAATGGTGTCAGGGAAATCATGCATGTGTAGTTATCTTGTATACCTTATTTCCTTAAAGAAATCAATGACCTGGGTGTTTTCAGTGTTCTTTGACTCTTAAACTGCTAAATTTCTTTCATTACAATTCTCTTGGAAGGAAACATTTCTTTACAAAACTGCGACAGTATGATAACCTAACACACAAGAATGAATTCTGCTGTTATTTTAAACCTATAACCACACTGCATTTCTTCAATAGAATGCCTCCATTTACATTCTCCTCTGAACATACTAGAGACAATGTGTGTATGCATGTATACATATAATTTTATAATATATATCTCTATGGACCTGTGCATATGCATGTATCTTGAAAAGAATTCTTAAATCTCCTTTATTAGTATAAACCACTGATACGCATGGTTTGGTTAAATTACCCCTGCCAGGTTTATTATCTACTCTTTTTCCCTGCTGTTAGCGTGTGTAATTGTATGGTTTTAAGAACTTGAATGACTCACCATAAAGCAAGCTGAAAAAATAAGGGACAGATGTGTTTCTATGTATTTTTTGAGGGTTGCTAGGCTGGGAACCCTTTCAGCTAATTTCGGAATCTCATCTCAGAGGTAGCTTTTGCCTCCTTAGAGCACCTCTCCCCACAGTCCTCAACCACCAGAAGGATGGAATGCACACACTACAAATGCCACCCACTAACTTGAATGAGGGAGCAAACAATAATACAATGGCCACCCATCAGCAGGAGAAATGATTATTGCTGTCACTTCCAGTAAGGTTAAATGAAGGGGAACCTTCCTATGCACAAAAGATAGAGTGAAGTGACTCCCTCCAGCTCTTCAAGAGATGATAAATGGGAGGCAGCCTAACAGACCATTTGTGGCAAGAGATCATAAACAGGACTGTGACCGTTGATCAGATTTCAAAACTTTGGTCTTGATCCTTTAACTGTGTAGAAAAACCCACCCTATGTTTAACATAACCAGAAGCAGGCAGGAGCCAAAAGATTTAATGAGAAGTCAAATTGGCAGCAAGAGAGTTTAACTTTTGTAGTATCAGGATCAGACAATTTGTCAACAGTAAGAGTCCCCCTGCCTTTCTTTCCGAAATGCCCAAGATTGCCATCTTTGAACTCGTAACCCTTCTGCCTCAGTCTCCCAATTAGCTGGGATAACAGGCATGTGCCACTGAGTCCCTTTTTAATGGAAGTCCAATAAAGTCATTGAAGTAATCATTGGCAAAACAGTGCTTTACATTTAGATGAAAGCATCTTAGTAAAGACCTTTTAACTAGTCACCACATCATTATACTTCCAGAAGGAAGAAGCTCTAGTTTAGATGTGCATGGATTCTTTATCTACCTTGTCAATTTTCAGGTCTCCTCTGATTCTGTTCTTACTTTAATTACCAGGCAATTGAAAAGAATGCTGCATCTTTCATAAGTATCAGTTAGATGCTAATTTTGAAGACGATGTTAAGGTAGATGATAAACTATATGTGACTCATTTTGAACTGAGAACTGAATCCCCCATCCCTGGGAAGACAACAAAAGAAATTTTGGATCCAGTTTCATCCTCCAATATCATGTAAGATCTCTTTGATTATAAGCACAAACCCCATCTGATGAAAATTTAGTAGTGTGCAACATACCCTTAAATGCAGTATAAGTCATCCACGGAGAGCAACAGCAGCGGGAGGTCACAGGCAGGAATAGCAGGAGTTGAAAAGACAGGGCTTGACTGAAAGACTGTAAGTAGGCAGAGAGAAAGGAAATCATTCCAGCTAGAAAAGGGGATGTGGGCAAGCAAGGGGAAGTCAGTTTTCTAGTCAGACTAGAAAAAGCAAGGGCCAAAGATTCTAGAACTGGGTTCTGTTCACTCACCAGCAGAGAATCTAAGGGAAAGAACATGGGAACACCCATGTCCTCAGTTTATACATGGGTATACTTAGCCACCTCATAAAGATTCTTTATTATTAAATAAAATTATGTGCACAAAAAGGTGCCTCTTCAACTATAAAACCCTGTGCTAATCTTATTAATTGCTTCTTATTTATTATAAAAGTAAAAACTATTTACAATGATCTCATTTATTTTAAAAGTAGTAACTATTTACAATTTGATCTCTATTTGTTGTTTTCTTTCCTATTCTTATATAAGAATATGTGACATTTTTATTTTATAAGAATAGAAACTGTTGCTGTGAACTTGTTTTTTTTCACCTAATAATAGATCACGACTGTTTTTCTAGTCAGTTCTACTTTCCCTGATGCTCTGTGATGGCTATATACTGTACCCTACTGATAGGCTGCAGCTATCTATCTAGTTTATACCACTAAGCATATGGTAGTTTATACCACTAAGTATGTAATAAGAAATAATAATAATAAAATAATGCTTAAATAAGCATTTTTGTGAAGGAATTTCTTAAAGTCCTAAGGAAACTGCTGATTTAAAGTCATGCAAAAAACCAAAGGACAAATGATCTCGCTGATAAGCAGATGATGACACATATAGGGGGTGAGAGGGGGGCAAGAATGGAGGAAGGAGGGACTCTATAGAGGGATAAGAGGAGTAGGAGGGGTGGGAGGGAAGAAAAAAAAATAACAGAATGAACCAAAACTATTACCCTAGGTAAATGTATGATTACACAAATGGTACGCCTCTACTTCATGTACAAATAGAGAAACAAGATGGTATCCCATTTGTTTACAATAAAAATGAATTTTAAAAATGTATTTAAAAAAAGTCATGCAAAATTTAAATTGATAGCTATTGTCATATTTTCCTCTAAAATGTTGGACCAATCTTTTATTCATAGAACCAAAAAGTTGTATCCCATTTGTGTACAATGAATCAAAATTCAGTCTGTAAAAATAAAAAATAAAAAACTATAGCATATGAGAATGCCCATTTTTCATAAAATTTAGTTTTTATAGTTTTTAATTAAACTTTTTTATTTTGAGATAATAGATTTGCATCCTTGTAAAAGTATTATACTGAGATTCTCTGTACTCTTTACCAAGTTCCCACCAATGGTAACCTATTGTAAAATTATAGCACAAAATCACTAGAATGTAACACTGTTATAGCCAAGAAAGAGCATTTATGTCACTACAATGATTCTTCATGTTACTCTTTTATGGCCCCATCTACTTTCCTCTTACTCTCAATCCCCTCTTTAATTTGTGGAAATATTTCCATCACTATAATTACATAATTTTAAGAATGTTATATAACATTCTTACATAAGTATACTCAATGTGATTGGCTTTTTTTCACTGAGTCTAATAACCTTGCTGTACATCCCACTTGTTGCTTTGATAGAATTCTCCTTTTATTGCTGAATAGTATTCCATGATATGGATGTACCACCAATTAGGCATTGTCCTACTGAGGGTAATTTTTTGCTATTATGAGTAAAGTACTTTTGGACTTATGTTCAATAGGGTGGTGAGAGCCCACATCCTTGCCTTGTTCCCAGTGTTACAGAAAAATCATTCTTTCACCATTAAGTAGAATCTTGACTGTAGTTTTTTCCTAATATTGTAATGCTCTGTATCGAGTTGTGGTGATTTCTCCTTATTTCTGACCTACGGGAATTTAACATGAATGGATGCAGGATTTATTACATGCATCAATATACATGATCATATAATTTATCTTCTTTAGCTTGTACACATGGTGGATTACATTATTTTGACTGATTTTCTTTTCTTTCTCTACAGTGGTAAGGATGGAACCCAGGGCCTTGCACATAGTGGGCAAAGGCTCTACTCAGCCTGGTTTTTAAAGGTGAACTACCTTGGTATGAAATGCACTTGGTCATGTTGTACAATTCTTTTATACATTGTTGATTCTGCTTGCTAATATTCTGTTGAGGAATTTTGTGTCCAAGTTTGCCAGAGGTATTGATCTAGAGGAGTGTTTTTGGCATTGTTTTATCTGATTTGGTGGCAGAATAATCCTTCCCTTAGAAGATAGGAAGTACTCTTTCATCTTCTATTTTCTGGAAGAGATTGTATAAAATTGTTGTTGATTCTTCTTTAAATGTTTAGTAGAATCCCTCAGAGAAACAATTGGTGTTTGGAGATTTCTATTTCAAGGAATTTTAAAATTACTCATTTAATTTCCCTATAGTCACAGTGCTATTCAAATTATCTATTGCAGGCGGGAATTGTAGGAGTTTACTTTTTAAGGAATTGGTCTATTAATCTAAGTTGCCAAATTTATGCATGTAAGGCTGTTTGTAGTCTTCACTTGTATACTTTTTATGCTTGCAGTGGGTATACAGATATTACCTGTTTCATTCCTGACATTGGTAATCTGTTTCTTCTTTTTTGTTTTGTTGGTATTTCTAGAACTTGGTCAGTTTTACTGATCATTTTAAAGAAACAGCTGTTGGTTTTGATTTTCTTTATTGTTTTTGTTTTCAATTTTATTAATTTGTGCTTATATTTATTATTTCCTTTTTTTCTACTTCTTTTGAGTTTACTTTATTTGGGGGGCAGGGTCCTGAGATAGGAATTTAGATTATTTATTAGAGACTTTTTCTCTATTCTAAAATATGCATTTATTGACAATGGTGAGTCAAATACAGATGTGTTCCCAAACCAGTGGAAATTAATTCCACTACACTCCTTAGTTCCCAGTCTTAACATGTAAAAGTCACTGTGAGAAAAACAAAAAGTTAACAAAACTTAGTCACTGTATTCAAAGAGTAATTAATATGTTACATTTTTGTGTTGATATATGATTTTCAAAGCACACTGGCATTCAGCAACCATTTATTGTCCACCTCCTGCCTCCCAGGTACAGTGGCTGTTGATATACATAAAGTCTTGTCCCTTTGTGAATTGCATTTTGTATGTTTTTATGCCCATTCCTTAATATGGGGCTATCAAACAGAGGTTTCCAGTGTATAGTTGACTTGAAGACATAAGCACAATTAAAAGCCAGAGAAAAGTTTCAAATGCAGAACCTATGACTCCAGCGACACAACAATATCTGTTGGGAGACCCCAACTCAAATGCAATTACAGAAGTTCCAAGAAGATTCCAGAAGAAAGGCTAAGCTTTCATGGAACCACAGCCTCCCTTCTCAGGTGCAGGAAGGGTGACCTAAACCTGCTGTTCTCTCTCTTCCTAATTTCCTCAGCAGCTGTGGATAATCTGGACATTTTGTCAATGATCCTTTTTGGTATGTGACTCATGTTTTGATAAAGACAAGTATGTTGGCCACGATTCTGGGAGATATTGAAGGGATCATCATAGCTGTCAGTTAAACCCACAGAGAGTAGGGAAAATTAGCAGAGAAGTTCTTAGCAGAATCATTTAAGTTTGCGCAAAAATCTTTTCAAGGAAAATCCAGCTAATATCTTAATATCATTCACTTCTTTGCCATTTCATGAAGGGATCATTGTTTTGGAATAAATTACTATAATATTATAATATAGATTCAAATGTTATATTTTAATTCAGTTTGTTTCCTCATGTGTAACTTATTGATAACTTTGTTTTCCTTCCTATGAAATTTCAGTATAAAGGATGATATTTTTCCATAAATACTATCATCACATGCATTTTTTTTTTACTTTGCCTATTCTTCAATGTGGTTCTCATGGTTGATACAGCTGTATTGTGATGTTCAAGCATCATACAATTCACCCATTTAAAATGTACATTTCAGTGGCATTCAGTATATTCATAAAATTGACCAATCATTATCACGAGCATCTTACAGCATTTATGTCATCCCCCAACACAGCTACTCTACCTCTCAGCTATAACCTAACAGCTGAAGGCAACCATTGGGCTGCTTTCTGTCTCTGTTGTTTACCTATAATGTGTTCTTCCTATAAATGGGATCAGATAATATGTGAAATGGCTGATATTTTAAGGGTGAAAAAAATCTATTTTACCTGGAGTTCTGATTTTTTTTAAGTCCACTGATAAAGCAGTGTATGGGGTAGATAATACCACAGCCTTTGTTTTAGCACCTATAATCCCTAACCATTAGAGACTCATCCTGAGTGTCCCAGTAAGCACTGCTGGCTTGCTGGAAGCATGAATCTCCCTGCCTCTGGTTCCAATACTGCCTCATGCTCCATGTGTGAGCACTTCAATTTGCTTCAGTTCTAAGCAAAACTTCTGTGTACATAAATATTCTGACAAGTTTTTTTCCTCTTTTAAACAGAATATCATATTTGCTCCTTTTTTCTTCTCTCTCATTGCTTCCTCTGCCATCTGCTCCCACAGGAACTTAATTTTGGGGAATTTGAGACTCTTTCCAACATAAATTCCCCCCTTTAAATCCTGGTTGTCAGCAGCAGAAGATGATGTGAAGGTACTAGAAGAGCAGTTGAAAGCTTCAGACAATCCTCGTTGTTGACAGTAAGAGTGCTTGAGCTCTGTTAATACATCCTTGACTGCTCTTCCTAAGATGACAAAGGAATCTTGAGAAGGGAGTTTCCATCCAGAAGCAGTTATGTGGCATTTGAGTGATTTGATTTCACTCTCAGAAAAAAGAAAAATCCCTTTTTTTTTAATAAGGCAAGATGTACATATGTACAATTAAATGAGAAGTAAAAGCAATGTAAAATCCCATGCTACCACTGTTGAGTTATAGACCATTTCCTTCACCCAAGAAAGCTCAATCACCCCAGCACTTCCCAGGCTATTGCTGTTCTGATCTCTAGTATTCCAGATTAGTTTTTTTTTTTTTTCAGTTCTTTAGCTTTAAATATACTCTTGTGTCTGCTTTCTCCTACAATAATGCTTTTGAGATTCATCCATGTTGTGTGAATCAGAAGCTCATTCCTGTTTATTGCTAAGTAGTATTTCACTGTATGAAACATTTTGTACATTGTATAAATCTGTAGAATGTTGCTACCCAATTTTTGGTTGATTGACACTCAGGGTTTTTCTATTTATGGTTATAATGAATACATCTGCTATGAAGAGTTTAACAGAACTGTATGAGAATCTTGTACAGGACTCTAACAAGAGTCTGTCTGTGGATATGTGTATTCATTTCTGTTGAGTAAATTCCTAGAATGGCTATTCTATTTTTCAAGTTTATTTAAAAACTACTAGTTTTTTTCCCAAAATGGTTATATCATCTTACAATGCTGCTTGCAGTATATAACGGTTCCAGTTGTTCCATATCCTAAGTAACATTTGGAGAATTTAATTATTTTAACTTTATTCTAGTAGATGTGAAGTGATATGTTAGTATGGTTTTAATTTGCATTTTTCTGATATTTAAATACGCTGAACATTTTACTTATGAATACTTTGTTCATTTTTTTTTTGCCATGATTTTACTTCAGAAAATCCAGAGACAAAGGAAGGTGATTTTTTGTGTTTCCATTATAGTAGTTTTAAGTTTTTCCTCTTTTAGTTTTGTTGCTAATGGTAATTAAGCTATAACAAAGAAGAACCTGGGCTTAAGCTATATAGAGATTTCAAAATGGTTATCTAAATATTTATAACAAATTAATCAAATGTCTATCATTAAATGAAAGATTCTGTATTTAGAAGATACATTTTAAATGTTCCATTTCAAATAACTACAACAAAGATTGCTTTCAATATACATCACAAGATTAGAGCACAACTTCAGACAATACTGAAAGATACTTTGAATGAACATTCTCATCTTCAAGGAAGCACAAATCTGCCTTCACAAGATGAAGAATTAAAAAGACAAGTGGAATGGCTTATCAATAAAGCTTTTAGCAAAGTCTGAAGTGATTTGAAAACATTCAAAATGGTAAAGAAAACCAGATTAAGCCTTGGGGTGGACACTAGGGATGAACAATTGGATTATTGTTCTTACATAGTCAAAACTGGAAAATGGATTTAATGAATGCATTAGAAAACAGAGACTTCTTAGAGGATGAATCCAGAGGAGTTTTGAAGAAACCAATGCAGCTGAATTAAACTTTTAATAACTGTTCAAGATAACAGAAAACAAGTATACACTAAATTGAATAGGAGAAAACAAATTACATACTTAATGATCACATTAAAAGCCTCTAAACTGAGACATCTTAGTTGCAATCAGGTGGAAAAAAAAAAAGAAATAAAGTAGAAATTTCAATTCCTTTCTGAAATTTCATTGAGGAAGTGAATTTTTACCAAACTTATAGAGAATTTATCATAGAAGAGTAGAGGAGAATCTTTTCAAATGTGTAAAAAGCAATTAGTCCTGCCTATAAAGAGCTGGACACCTACAAAATATAAGCCAAAATTCTTTCAGAGAAAGTAAAAGGAATCATTCACTATTATCAAATACAGCTTTGGTGGTTGAGAGAAACCTTGTCACCTTAGAAAATGTGTACATTGGGCAAAAGCTTAAGGAAGAATATAATTGCTTCAAAACATGCTATGTATACTGTGACCCAAATGTAGCATTAAGTCAAAGACGACTTCCAGCAAATCTTCTGGACAACCAGGTCCCTGAGGAAGGAGGAAAATCAGGCTGTGGTAGGATCTGGGGTCTAGTGCCAGGTTTGGTGCAGATCCTGTTGCCCCAGGATAGGACCATAACTGCAGGGCCATACCACCTGGCCAGCTCTGTCCTAATTTCTCACAAGGCAAAGCTTGTCCTAGAGATCGTCACCCTGGCAGATACTTGGGCATCTTTAGATTCATTCCACACATACACATACATGCAACTTGATGGCCAGAGCCCTCTACCTCACTGACCTACCACATGGATCTTAGGAGTTAATTCCTAAGAAGGAAAACTAAGGAGGAACTTCTCAGAGATCACCTCCATCTGAAGATTTCCCTGGTCCAACACATCCTCCACCAAAAAAAAAAAAAAAATATATATATATATATAGAGAGAGAGAGAGAGAGATTTGTTGGATTTGGTCTTCTGCCATACAATCTGGACAGAAGTGGGTCATCTTTAAGCTGATCCCATCTTGCAACCAGTCTACTTTTGGAAATCCTGAGCCTCAGATAGGTGCCTTTTATTGTGCCTCACTAATATAATTGTGATTTTTTTCTTTTAGCTTTATTGCTAAATAGCAAGTAAGTTATAATATAATGACTTGAATGGAAAATATTATAATTTTTAGAGTAGTGTATAACTATAAATAAATAAACCTTAATTGCTTCCATTATTTTCTATTTGTAGGTGATATAATTAGCATATGTGTTGCTATTACATGTTTACTGAAATACTCCAGAAGCACAGCAAGAATTTTTTGTCTTCTAAAATAATTCTGAATTTTTTCTCTTATTTTATTGCTCTTATTTTAGTAGTTACACAATGTCTCAAATGGATATGTGATAGAATTGCAATTTCTGGAATGGTATTTTATAATTATACATTATATAAATGTGAACCATATTAGTAAATTGTTTCTATCTTACTTGATTTCCAGTTAGTGCCTAAATCCCTTCTGTTCTTCTAG
The DNA here is from genome assembly GCF_902686445.1 of Sciurus carolinensis. NCBI lineage: Eukaryota > Metazoa > Chordata > Mammalia > Rodentia > Sciuridae > Sciurus > Sciurus carolinensis. Next base: position 146,486,327 of record NC_062215.1, read on the forward strand.
AAACACAATTTTCTCTTCTACAGGATGTTTTAATTTTCTTTTTTAGTTATTTTTTTAATATGAGGTGTCTCCCCCAAAGTTCTTGTGTTAATGCAGGAGGTGAAATAATTAGAGAGCTGTAACCTAATCAGTGGATTAATTTATTTGATGGATTAATAATTTGAATGGAGTAGGTGGCAACTGTAGGCAAGTGGGGTGTGACTGGAGGAAATAAGTTCCTGGGGGTTTATAATATCTTTGAGATTGTCTTATCACCCTGGTTACTCCCTCTCTCTACTACCTGACTGCCATGAACTGACAGTTTTCCTCTCCTGTGCCCTTCTGCCGTGAAGTTCTGCTGACTTTTGGCCCAAAGCAACAGAGTCAGCTGACCATGAACTGATACCTCTGAAATTGTGAGCCCAAAATAAACTTTTCTTCCTCTAACTTATTCTTTCCAGGTTCTTTTGTCACAATGATGAAAACCGACTAACACACGACTGTAGAGAAGTGAGTATATTTTTTTGTGTGAAAAAAATAAAGTACCTGACTGATGGATTACCCAAAAAAGGAATTTATTGAAAAGTCAACTGTTGAATCTCAGTATAAATAAAACATAATCATAAAACATAAAATAGAATCATTCAAAACATTAGATAGTACAAAAGATCTGACTTTAGAATGCTTAGGTAATTTTTTGATATGTAATATGGGCTCATTAAATTGTTTGTAGTCTAAATCTGGAGATCATGTAGTAAATACTCTACTATGTAGAGTCTGGGTGGCTTACTCCAGGGACTGAGCTTGCTTCTCCTTCTTTTTAATAGGTCATCAGCTTTTCCCACAGGGACTACTTCCTTCCATAATGACCACATAACATACTGTTTTCTTAAGGTTATTCCCCATTTGTCCCTTCCCCTGCTCTGACCTCATTAAGCTACTTTTGTTTTAAGGGCTCCTTATAATTCACCTTCCTTTGACTATGTTTTCTTCACTGGGCTTTGCTAACTCCCTTTCCCAGGTGCTAAAATACTTTTGTCTTTTACTTCTTTGACACAAGAAACCATCCTTCGTTTTCTCTTAACTGTGAGGAATCCTCCTTCATGTCCTGGAGCAGAAGTCTCTGCCTATCATGAAGCCTCCGTTCCATGTCACAGGCTAAAATTCCTTTTAGGGTGCATGGACATATTAGAGTGGACCATTCAAGTGGACAACTTACATCCCAAGTGAAACTCAGAAGGAAGTCTTTCATCTCAATAGATCCCAAGAAGACTCATTTTCTGATAAAAGTGACTGAGCAGGAATGCTGGGTGGCAGAAGACAGACTTATATGTAATGGATAACTCATTCCCAAGCATTTGGGACTTTATTCTGGTTAGCATTGCTCTTAAGATATCAGATATTCTCCCATATCAGCATTTTACTATCATTGACCAAAATATATCTTGCTCCATCTGTAAAACTGTTCATGATTATGAAACTAAAACTGAGAAAATGACCCTCAGCTGTTGGTTAAGTTGCTTAAATTCTCTGAGCTTCATCTTCCTTATGGGTAAAGTAGATATAACAAAGTTCACCCACCTTATAGGATTGTTTCAAGTACTTTATGAAGTGAATGTTTGTGACCTCCCAAAATTCATATGTTGAACTTCTTCCCCCATGTGGTATTAGGAGGTGGGTTTTTGAGAGGGAATTTATGTTATGAGTGTAGAGTCTTCATGAATAGGACACATACCCCCATAAGAGATCCTGGAGATCGCTCTAGTCCTCTTTCTGCAATGTGAAAACACAATGAGAAGCTAGCATCTGTGACCGGAAAAGGTTCTCATCAGACCATGTTGGCACCTGATCACCAGCTTCCAGCCTCCTGAAATGTGAGAAATAAATTCCTGTTGTTGTTCATAAGTCATCCAGACTATGATACTTTGATATAACAGCCCAAAATAAAAGGAGGCTCAAATGCAATGTTATCCTTCTCACATACTGTGGTCCAGCCAAATGTGCTGACCCATTCCCAGGAAAGTTTCAAACCTTCTGGTCTCTGGAAATGCTCTTGTGCCTGACTGCTCACTTCCACCTCCTTTTTGGCCCAGCAAGTCCTAATCACTTGCAAAGCTCCAGTTCAAATGCAGTACTCTCTGGTAAACCTTCTTTCACTCCCAGTTGAGCAATAACAGTTGCCTTCTCTGGGCTCCATTGCAATGCAAGTGTATCTCAAGCCAGAACCACAACATGACTATCTCCACATCCAGACCCCTAAGTGAACCTGTAACTCCATGAGCAAGTGTCTCAGTGCCATTTTTATCTATTACCTCTCATTTTCAGGGACTACCACAGAACTCAGAACATAGTTGACATTCAATAAATACTGCTGACTTAACATTATGTCTTTACTCCTATTACCAACAGATCTCTAAACCCACCTGCTAACCAGTGAAAGCATAGCCCATTGTAGAGAAATTAGAACAACACAGGCACTTACTCCACCACTACAGCTTCTACTTGTCATAGCTATCAGAAAATCGAGATGCTGTTTCAGTAGCATGTGGGAAGATTTCCAAACTGAGGATTTCTGACAGATCCCATGGTTCCCCGTTGGATTATGTTAACTTGCTGTTGTCCTATTTGCATTAAAGCAGCTAGATCCTCCCTTACTAATAATTCAGCTGCATTAATTTTTCCATATTCAGGGTACCGAGTATTCTTTCTCTAACCTCAGTACTTGGGGTTTGTGAAATAGGATATTCATATTAAAACCACCAAGAATTTGTGGTTACATGGTTTTCAGTATACCAGGAATGGAGTTCACATTTTTAATATGTCTCAACCCATGTTGTTTGTATACCTCTACTTGGTCATGTCTGAAATAAATTTTCAGAAATCTAGGTATTCATCATAGACCATAAAGCAAAATAAATTAAATTATAACTTATTTCTGGGTAATAAGTAAGCTGAGGATGATGTGTTCCATCTTTTGATGGAATGCAAATTTACCATTAAAAGACAAATTCTTCACTTCCAAAGTTTGAATAGGGTGGTGCTTTAAAAAGCATTCCATCTGGTTAAATTTAGGGTGCTGAAAAAAGCCCACTATAAGAATATTCTCTGGCTCTGGACCCGTAACATTTTTACTTGATTATGAACTGGATTCACTTTCATTTACTTGAAGCACTTCCACATCGCTATTTTTTTCCCTTCTGCAACAAGGCAAAGTTGTCACCATACACGTTGACTTTGGTAATATTGTCTTCTCTGAATAATGCATTTCAGATGCATTATTGCCAGTAAAAGAAAAGCTCGTCTGTACAGGGTGACATTTTTAGAGGATGTTTCTAAAGGGCTTTTTTTTTTTTCTTTACTCACCCACTGAGGCTTTTCTTCTCCATCTCATTCCCCTTTTCTCTCCTACACTATCTACAACCTGAATCTTGTCCTCCTGTCTTAATGTGTTTTGTGCTGCTTTAACAGAATACCAGAGATTGGGTAATTCAGAAACAATAGATTTATTTGGCTCATGGTTTTGGAGGCTGAGCAGTTCAAGATTGAGGGGCTGTACCTGGCAAAGGCTCCTTGATGCATTATAACAGGGCGGGATTCCCATGAATAAGTGAGCTAGAGTCAAGAGGGTCCAAACTCACTTTTATAACAAACCTACTCTGATGAGAATGAACCCACTTCCAAGATAATCCACTCACAGGGAAATAGCAATTACCTCGTGAATGTCCCACCTCAGTACTGTTCAATGGCCTTGACTACCTTAAATAAAATGGTTATTTTGGACAAGCCAATTTGGGCCAAAAACTGTATCCCAACATGAACACTATGATATTATGGAAGAAGACTGGATTTTGGAATTAGGGAGACTTCCCATTTTCCAGACTCAAGACCTTGGACAAGTTATTCAAAATCACTGTCTTAGTTTTTCAGTACATAAAATGTAGATTTGAAACCCCACCTTATAGAGTAGTTATAAGAATTAGAAATGATATGTATTATATGCCTGGAATAGTTAGTTGCCCAATAGATACAACCTATCCAATAATAGATATTATTGGACTCAGTTCTTTTGTTATTTATTGATTCTCTGGAACAACTCATTTACCATTTAAAAAAATAATTTCTTGAGACTCTACTATGGAACACTTTTCTAAATACTTATGGATAACTAGACAATATGATAAAGGTTTTTCATCAAGTATTATGGCATACAGAGATGGCAGCTACCCCTACCTCCTCCAAAAACATCATTTTTGTGTGTGTGGGAAAGAGAATTTGCCTAAACCTAATACATAAGTCAGGATTGATGTAAGCCAATTATGAGAAACCCATTCTCCTTTGCCAATGACCAGTAAGATAGATATGTAATTCAGTCCTAGTCAATGAGATTTAAACCAAAGTGACCTTTGGAGTCTTCTGGCAACAATTTTCTTCCATTATAAAAGAGACAGAGGAGGAGAAAGACTTCCCTTCCCCAAACCTTGTTTTCCCCTGTTAAAAGACCAAATGTTTGTGATAACATGATGCGTGGTGGCTTCAACAGTCCATCTTCAGACCATAAGAGGAGATACAGTCAACTTACTCAGTGTGACAAAGCAGAAAGATCAAAAAGCCCTAAATCCTTGGTGATGTTGCTGAACTGCAAAGAAAACCTAGTATCATCTGTTAATGGACTTGGCATTCACTAACGAATTTCTTGGGTTTTGGGTCAAGCTTGAAACCAGAAAGTATACTGGGAAGGAGGCAGTGGAAACACCACTCATTCCTTCATTAATTAACTTTTATTAGATACTCATTCAGCCAAGTCCTACAACTCTTTGAAACTCCACCCTTGCTCCACGAAAAGGAGGCAAATCCAAAGGGTTGCACTGCCTGAGAAAATTATTCTATCATTCTATTCATAGCTGGCACTGTGCTCCCTCAGCAAGCAGAGAAGCAAAACCCTTTTACTGGTAGCACACCACAGATGCTCCCAAAAGGAGATTAAACTCCTACCTACAACCCAGAGCTACATTTCAGAAAAGAAACAAGTCATATACTAGCCAGTATTTTTCCAGCAATAATTTTCCTTATCACAGAGGAGAGGCCTAGGTTCTCAGAACATTTCTATATTCTCAAGGTTCAGGCCACCACAATAAGCTTAATCTTTCTATTCTGTTTTAGGATGGTGTTGGAACAAAACTATCTGGATCTTGTTTTATTCTTAAATACAATATAAGTGAACAGCCAATAGAATCTGACAGTTTCCTTCTATGAGTGTGCTGTAAAAATTGCAGTATTTCCATAGGAATGTGATTAATGTCAAGTGCTAGAGCCAATGATGTTGCTCTCCTGCTGCCTTCCCACCTGTCCACTGCCAGGTGAGCATATCCAGCCACTGTTCTCCCTGTCTGACTGCCAGATGATGCTTTCCCGCTGATCCATCCACGTGCTTTGTGGTATCTTCATAAGCTCTCACCACCTGTTAAGAACTGGCTTCTCAATACTTTGTTTCAAGTGTATTTTTGGTTTTTACTTTGGGTTTGATTTTTAATAAAGTTTCTATCAAAGTAGTACCATTTCCCAAGGAATCCAACAGCAAAATGCAATCCCCACTGGGAGTAGCAATCAGTGATGGAGATGATCAAGATGAATACAGATTTTTTATTACCAATTATAATCGTCTCTTTCATGATTTCCCCTCCAGAATCACCATTTTAAGTGATATGACAGGCAAAATACTTATCATTCTCATTTTATGATAAATCCAAGGTTCTGAAAGCTTAAACAATCTACCCAAGTTTCATAGCTGAGACTAGAACCCAAGCATTTTTACCTCCTTTCCTCATGCACATGACTTGCATGAAGTGCAAATAATACAATATAAAAACATTTTTTAAGTTATTTTGCAAAAAAGGTTGTCTTCCATAAGAGAAAGCCAATATTGAAGGAACACACTAAGATGTCCAAATACAGAAAGAATTTTCAAAAAGCAGACACAAAGCATGATAGATATATATAATGCATATACTGGGTTTAAGTTCTGAGAGTCACAGTCTCACCTGAGGTCAAGTGAGGTTGATGCATCCCCTTCCTACCATGAAAATAGCTGTCCTATGCAAATGAGCACTTTGCCAGCCAGCTGAGTTGGTGCAGAAACAACTGGTCTGCAGTCAGCCAGAAAGAAAAACAGCAGCCAAGGTGCATGGTGTTACTTTTCCCACACTGAATGAGGCATTAACTTCCAAATCTCTGACCCTTTAAATCTGTGTGACAATAATTAATGGAAGAAAGATAACTAATATTTACATTTGCAGTAAAAACCTCAACTAATAAGAACAGGAGTTATGTAAGAAGACTTGAGAGCCTAACCATTTTTTACATTTGTTTCCGGCAGGTGAAGTATTAATTTCTTTTTCACCATGCTTGGGGCCCCTGACTATTCGAGCAATGCTATCACATACAGTGTGGGAACAAATTGGAGATCGCAGTGAACAGCAAGAAAAGGTTCAATTTTGAGGATTTATCAGCTGGTGTAAGGTGAAGAATCGTTTCGATTGTCCTAATAAATACATACTTCTGTGCTGTGCATATCCTAACTCTTGTCCTGGATCACTGGCAACTCTCATACCCATACAGCACACTCTTAAAGAATTCACTTCCCTCTTCTGGGTTCAAAATTTCCCTTTGAAAAATAGCTAGATTTAACTAGATGGATAGTGTCTAGCATCAAAATCACCTGCTTCCAAGTCTCTTAAATATACAAACCCTCAAATCCTTTATACCCAACTCCTTAATTTACTGAATAAAAGGATCTGAAAAGGAATCTGTATTTTTAAGAAGTTTTCCAAGCAAAGGTGATGCCCAGCCCAGGCTGAGAACCATTAAATTACTTCGTATTGTTATTAATCTGAATTAGACAAGCTGTAGACTTCCAGTGATCTCTCAAGAACAGAAATCCAATTGTCCGTAATAAAAACCAAAGTGGACAATGAATCATGTCCACACAGTTCTTTCAGATAAACTGTAAGGGGACATTAAGTGTGGTCTGGTAGGAAAAAGTTATGGAGAGGATGGGCAACCAAATTTTTCAGAAGAGCATTCTAGGTTCATAAAATACCAAACACATTTAAATTAAATTTAGTGCAAGAAATTATTGATCATATTATTTTTTGGTTATTATAAAATGGTTTCTCTCTTTCCCTTCTACCACCCTTCCTTTGATTTTGAGGTAACTTTTCTTTTAGGACCCTACTTATTCCTGTCTTTGGAGAGAGAGAAATGAAGGTGAGAGAAAAATTAATTTTTAAAACCAATTAGGCTTTCCTTCTTAATGATTTTTAGCATAAAATAGCCTAACTCCTTACCCTAGTCCTCCCCAATCCAACTTGATTATTGAGCCCCAGATAGACCCCTCTTCTATATCCCTCCCTATATAAATGCACTCAGTACTTACAGAGACACTAGAGAAAACAGGGAAAAGTTTGCTTTTTGTCTCACCTTTGAAGTTTTGCATTATTCTCAGTTTGAAGCCTTCTTCAAACCTTAGAAAAACCCAGAATTTAATCTCAATTTTTTCCCAGTGATTTCTAACCATGTAAGAAAAAAAATCTCTCCAGTAAAAGAAAGGATTAGAATTTGTTTCAAGCTTCAAAAAGTGGCAAAGTAAGCAACACAATAACTTCATTCAACAAGAATTTCTGGAACTCCTATCATGTGCCTGGCACCATGCTAAGTGCTATGGATACAGCAGTGAACAAGAAAGAATTTCCAAAATTTTGGCACTACTAAAAGCAAGGATTCTTTTATATAAGGTAGTTATGATTTATAAAATATCAAAATAGCATCTTAAATTTATGTAGTGCTTTATACATATGCCACCCTTTGACATTTATAATAACCTCTGGGATAGACAGGGCAAGTATTATAATTTTCATTTTCTATTACTAATGGTTAATGTACACTGAGCACTTAAATTATAATACTAATAACAATCTATTTCATGCTTTCCCCTATAAGGCACTGTGTGAAGCATTTTAGAGAGATTTATCTTACTTTGTCATGATTTTTATCCTCACTTTATATTTAGAAACTGGAGCTTAGGGGAGGTCATGTAGTGAGTGAAGGGAAAGAGCCAAGATTCAAACCCAGGTCTGTTTTCCGGAGTCTGTGTGCTTAACTGATTTGCTGAATGCAGGGAGGTTACATGATTTTTCCAAAATAATCTGGCTGCTAGGAATGGATTTTGACCCATAAGTTCTGTTTCCTTTTATATTATAAATATCTCCACATATAAATATCAACTGGAGATACTCTATACAGAACAAAACAGACTGCACAAAGAGGAAAGATTCCACTGTTCTTAATTTCAATAAATGGACTTTAAAAAGAAAGACGCTCCTATTGGGGAATGAGTCCAAAGTCCTGCCGTGTCTGTTAATAAGCTATATTAATTATTTGCAAACATGCAAAATGCAAATAATTTTGGAATTTTCAAAGAATATTTCCCAGAACCAAGCTAGGCACAACAGGAAAGTACAAAGTTAAGAGGGAATTTAGTAGAATCTGTACCTTTCCTAAAGATGCGAAGGACTGTGATGCTTACCACCAGACTTCCACAGCTACTTCAGAATTTGAGAGAAAGAGAATGGCCAAAAACTGAAGGAGAGTGCTACCAAGAGCCTATGAACTACAAGAGTTATGTGATCTGGAAATAGGTAATTTTGCAAATTATAGCAAATACAGTTTACAGGGAAACCTCTAAGGTTTACAGGGAAAGATCAGCATTTTATTTAACATTCATATTTTCATCAAAGGCGATACAATTAGCATTCTGGCTGAAAGATGTCATGGCCCAACCCTTCATTTAAAAAGAGAATTAAAAGGAAAATGAGGAAAAGCAGCTTAGCAATTATTCTCCATGGGAAAAACGAAGTAAGTGCACCTCATAAATTATTTGCAGACATGTCCATATTAGAATGAAATAAGATCTTTCAGAGGATAACACACCTGTGCCATAGATAATTGCCCTCATTCACAAATAATAAGTGGTCTACCAGATGTTTAGCCCCACACAGACATATGTAAGGCAAAGCAGTGGGAGAGGGTGTCTTAGCTCAGACCAGAGATGATCTTTTTCATCCCTTACAAGCTCTCATGCTGTGTCATCAGCTTATCTAGTAAAGTAGCCAAAATCATAGAGAATTCCAACTGTTAAGCACTAACATTTCATCTCAGTTATTTAAATTACACAGAAATTCAAAGGCTCATTAGAAGTCTCAAGTCTGGGTTAGATACCCATATTTCTTTAATTTACGTTTTAATTTGATAGATATAAACTTTATAAAGATGCTTAAATTTCAAGGGTTTCATTAAGATGAAATGGGCATTGCAAAGCTAAGTAGAAATTCAATATATGAGAAATAACTTTAATTAATATGATTCAGTTTTGGAGAATGTTTATTATTTTATTTATTTATTATTCAAGTAATGGTAACATATTTACCATTTTTTCTTGGCAATACTCAATCTACCAAAACATGCCATCTAAAATAAAAGCTAACTTAATTATAAAAATGGTGGGCTATTTGGTGTTCGGCAGCAAATTGAGTATAATCTGGGTGCATACAAAGGTGATTTCACAAGTTACATTTTTGCAGAAGTATATGTTCAAAACAGTTGAACCTATATGTTTAAATGATGTACTATTACTATGCATATCTATTGGTGGTGACATCCAATAGATAAATAATTATAATCACAAACTTACTCTCCTAAGTCTCTCACAAGTAGAATTATAAAAGCATGTAAAGATCATTTCAGGCATGCTACTGGGTAATCAACATCAGTATAATATCTTATTCATTAATATTAAATCATTAATTTTGTGTGAAAACAGGGTTGTCTTCCATGGCAACAAACTAGGAAAAGAACAAATCCATCCCCAAGCATCCAGAGGTGATGTTAATAATTGTACATGTACAGTATTGGCATGTACTATTCTTTTCTCCCTTCGCTTGGGAACTGCTCCTAGCCATACCCCAGGGCATTCACACATACAATGCATGCATACTTTTACATAACCCTGCTACCAGGACAAATTTAACTAGCCCATGAGAGGACACCTGACCTAAGCCAGACCAATCAGTGTCCTTGAAAAAGAGGAAAGCTTCCTCAGTTTGGAGGAGAGTTTGCCTGGGGGCCAAAGATACAGAAGAACCAAGCCTTCAGAGAAAAAGCATGAACCCACAGGCTGAGAGAAGCTGGGAGGAGAGGCAGAGGGAGTCCGGAGGCATGCATGGTCTCTGATTTCAGCTGTTCCAAAGACTGCTGAGTTCCTATTCTCCTGTAGTTTGGTTGTGCAAATTGTACTTGTCTTCTATGAAATAAAAATTTACTTCTCGGCCCTAAGCAAACTTGACTCGGCCCTAAGCATACAAAGAGACCTAATAAGTCATATCAACCATATGCAGCATAGAAGTGAACTTTAAAAATTTGGGCTGACTGTTATGCAATGTAATACTGTACCACAATATAAGCAAAGATTCAGAGGTAAAACTGAGCATGGTACATCTAAATAAAGAAAGGCAAGTATTACCAGAATGCACAGATTTTGCAAGAAACAAAGTAGTTTTATCAAGAGTAAAATCAAAGAAAAGTACCAAGAACACCAAAATATTGCAAGGGGCAGTAACTGCAGTATACACCTAAGTGAGAGAGTAGCAAGATAAAAACTAGAACCACAAATGAAGGATTAAAGAAAAAAATAATAGGCAAACATAGGGACCTACACATAAGTCCTATGGCTGTGGGACTCAGGAGACAGGGAACTAAAGGAGTCTATATTTCACAAGAATAATGGATTATGAGGCGGTAGCGACTGAAACTCAACAATTATATGTCACTCTTGGTTTTAAGTACATATTTCTTCATTTAAATGTGTGTTTACCTATACACATACATACCTACACTCATACAAACACATATTTTAATATTTGCAACCACCTTTCATAATATAATCCCTATTTTAACTGAGAAAAATGAGTCTCAGAGATATTACTTTAACAAGTTTATATATAAAGAGAGAGAAACACAGAAGAAGCAAAGATGAGATTCAAATCCAAATCTATCTGACCTATTTTATGATACCTCTCAAGCCTAATTAGATTCAGAAAACAAAGGAAAGAAGCACATGTAAAATGGAAACAGCCTGAAGGCAGCTGGAAATATACTCTACATAATCTTCCTTGAAGTAGCATATGACCTCAGACCAATATAACATTAGCTTTGAAAGTCTGTGCACATCAGTGATAAATGTGAAAACAATAAATATATGTCACAAAATGATTAGAGCAACTAACTAGTGGAAATTTTAAAAAGAAAGAAAAAAGGATTGCATACTTCTATATAGGAGAAAAGAGAAATATATGTCCTTATTTAAGCTTAGCAAGTCCAGAAATTATGTCTATTTGGTTTAGTCCCATAACCCAAGGATTTAGCACAGAGCCTGTCATATACTGCAATTAGTACCTTTAAATTTAGAATTCTTGATTGGAAAAATACTTTGAAGAGTTTGTGTAAATCCAAGATAATGACAAATTCAGAATGGTCTACCTTGCAGATAAATAACAGGAGAAATCATGGTGGAAGGAAGGAAGTCCAAGAAGGCTATTAAAATCCTGGAGAGTCCCACTTGTTACTTTTCTTTGAAAATTTCTGCATGTTAAAGAATAAACTGCCCTCATGCAAAGCTGCAAGAAGCAAATATTAAGAGCATAGATTTTTCTAGCTTCTTTCATGCTGATTCTTCCCATGATATTTACACTCGGTAAATTCAGGTGCTAACTCTTACTGGGAAAGTTCTTCTCAGTTGCCAGCTTCAGCAGGCAGCAGCTGGACAAATCTTTTATTTGGGGTTTTTGTTTTGTTTTTTAGTTTTTGCCCTTTCCAGTGGATCATCTTTCCATTCAAATTCCACAATCTGCCACAGATGACATGCTAATGGCTCAATAGTCTATACAATGTCATATTAACTCCACTATCTAAATGTGGGACTTGGAACAGTTGACCACTACCACAGAGCCTCAGTTTGCATGAAACAAAACAAAGACAGAAAGGTTTTTGTTTGTTTCAAAGGTGACTATTTTTGAAACAAGATCCAGAATATTTTTTCTTACCTAAGCATACTAAGAAAAGGTTTCTAAGGCTTTAGGTTCAAAGCTATGCATATTGTCACACTCAGCTAGACCTGCAGCAGAGGTCTACAAGTAAAAATGTGGAAATACCTGATGGGCCTAATTCATAAAGAAAATAATACTTGATGCATTTCGTTGTTTTCAGGAAAAAAAAATTAGCAGCAACTTCCAAAAGAAGCTTTATGCAATTTTGCCTCCTTCTGCTGAAAAAAATAGATAATAAATAAATCAATAAAAATTAAGCTGCCCAAATCTATGTGGAATTGAGACAATAAAAATGGTGTGCATTGCCACGTCTCCATGGATCCCCAGAAGCTCTATAGCACCTCTAGAATTCTTAAGGTTCTTGGGAATTTAAATCCTAAGTAAAAATAGTAAGTAAAATATAAAGTTCTGTATCAACTGATAGTATCAAATTAAACAGATTTAAAAACTTGAATTTTTATTCTAAATCCTTTTAATACTTAAAAACAGTAATTCTCAAACATTAGTATGCATCAGAGTCACCTGGAGGACTAGTTCAAAGGCAGATTGCTGGGTCCCATCCCCAGGGTTTCAGATGCAATAGGTCTGGGGTAAAACATAAGAGCTGCATATATAACAAGTTCTCAACTGATGTTGATGCTGCTGATCCAGGAAGCACTCTGAGAATTTGAATTATAATTACTAGCTGTTTCTCAAATGGGACTTATGCTAGGTAGAATAATGGCCCTCCAAAGATGTCACATCCTATTTCCTGAAATTTGTGAATGTGTTATGTTACAATGCTAAGGAAAATTAAGGTTGCAAAAGCAATCAAAATTTCTAATCAGCTGACCAGGAGATGGAAGAATAGCTTGAATTATTCAGGTGGGTTTCAATGTAATCACTAGGGTCCTTAACTGTGGAAGGTGGTGGCAAGAGGGTGATAGTTGATGTGATATGAGACCTCTACCAGCCACTGCTGACTCTAAAAGTGGAGGGGGACCACAAGCCAAGGAATGTGGCAGCATCTAGGAACTAGAGAAAGCCAGGAAATGATTCTTCTGTGGAGCCTCTAGAGGAAATGCAGCTCTGCTGGAACCCTGAGTGAGGGTCATCATGAACCTCTCATCTCTAGAACTGTAACAAATTTATGTTGTTTTAAGTCATTTAAGTTGTGGCAGTTTATTCCCATAGCAATAGAAAACCAATGTAGGACCCTAAAAATTGGGCTTTGATGAAGCATTCCAGAAAAATTTCTTGTAAAGAAAAATCAGCATCAGATTTGTGGTAGGTTCTTTCTCTTCCTCCTCTTTCTCCTCTTCTTCCTACCCCGCCGACCCCAGTGGGAAAATGCGGTGATATACAAAAACACTGGTCACAAATCAGCTGATCTGAAATGCAAACCCTGGTTTCTTGGACAAACCCCTTAACTTTTTTTGGCCTCAGTTTACTCATCTACAAAAAGAAAGTGTGGAACTTGGTAAATAATAGACCCTTTCTTGAATTCCAAGGTTCCAAGTCTCTTGCAGAGACCTCTGCCTCCACTGTTACCACCCTCAGAGGCCTACCCTTTGGCCAGTAAAACGCTGACCTAGGAACACTTGGGTCTGCTGAGAATATTTATTGTTGACATAGCCAAGAAAATGTTTTACCTTTAAGGCCTTAAGCCCTGAGAAGGAATTGCTCAGATTAGCTACTCCAGACCAATTAAAATGTGTCACTATGTTCACTCCAAAGTTCCCAGATCACCTTAATGAAACAGGTTTCTAAACTAAGAAGGCAAATTCTACTACCTTAAAGGCTGACCTGAAAAATAACAAAACTCATAGATTTAGCCTAATGACTAGTGGTCTATTCTAAAATGAAAAACTTTCCCTGAAACAACATTATTTTTCCAACTAAATTTCATGAAGCCATAGCCAATAATGAAGGGGGTTGGGACACGTTAAGGAGTTCAAAAAATCTAAAAACAAAAATATTTAGGTAGTGCTTGTAGAGTGTCAGTTTCATTTAAGATAATTAGGAAGAACCAAATTTTAGCCTGAAGATTAAATATAAAATCCAAAAAAGTTAAAACAACTTTATTTCCCTTGCCTAGTCCATTTCAGTAGCCATTTCCCAAAACACTGCCTATTAAAAAACTTCTCTGTAAATACTGGGCAGAAACCCACACATGGGAACAGCATGCAGAACTCTTTGAAAATATGCCCAAAAATTCATCGTCTGCTATTCAAACAAGAAGGAGAGAACATCTGAAAAATTAAGTTTAGGAGGGAAACTTGAAGAAGCTCAAGTTTTTCATCCAGGAGCAATACAAGTGAAAAGGGGATCTTAAAATTGTTTTAATGCAAAAGTTTGTATCTGGCATGCATGCAACTCACAATGGCATTTGTAAAATAGATTAACTTCCAGGCCTAAACCTTAGAGAGACTGACTCAGTGGTACTGAGTTGGGCCCCAGAAATGGGCATTTCTATTAAGCACTCTGATGATACTATTGCATGTGGTTCTTGGACCACACTTGTTGAAAAACAAGTTGAGAAATGCTCACTAAACAAGTAGAAGAGGAACCCACACAGCTGTTCTGGATCTCTGCACAAAACAAGTGAAACCCATTTAAACTGCATAAGAGGCCTCATTCCAGAACAGAAAAAATTAAATAAATAAAAGACTCCCTGACAGTGAGTTCATTGTTAAAGGTGACCCAGCAAAGCAATGTACAGCAGTGACTGGCTCACAGAACTGATGGAGGAGGAAACAGAATACAATGCCATCTCTTAATGAGTTGAAGGTCTAAGACTGGGCCTCTTGCAAAGTGGCCCTTAGACCAACAGCATGAGGATCATTTGAGAACTTGGTAAAAATGCAAATTATCAGGCTCTCTCCACACCTATTCCATCAGGAACTTTGAGATTGGTATCCAAAATCTGTCTCAATGCCACCATCTCCAAGATAATTCTGATGAACAAAAGTTGAGAACCACTGCTGAGAAAGAAGGAAACAGTTGATATTTTAAAAGTTACACATATAGTATAAGTGGTGTGCTGAAAGATAAGTGTTCAAAGATCCCAGCTTCCTTGTCTAATAGTTTCTTGAGCATGGACAATTATTTAGTCATGCCGAGTCCATGCTGAGCTTCATCTGGGTGGCTTATAACTTCTTCACTTACTATGTTAAAAAAAAATACTGAAAAATGAAAGGGGTGAGACATGTAAAAGCATTTTGCAACCTGTAATCTCCAAATAAATTTACTAGTGTAGCTATATATGCAATCTTGGGAAGTAGTTACATTTGGAAAGAATCATTCTATTCATTGCACAAGCATTAATAGAGCACTTACCACCATAGGCCAGTCATTGCTTTCTACTGTAAGAACACAAAAATAAATTACTTCTTCAATTCCATAGCCTGTTGTTTAGAAGAGGTCAAGAAAAAAAAAAAAAACATGAATTGGGGAACAAAGTACCACAATTTCAAAAGTAGAAATAATTCATTTTGATTAAGAATCCATTTTGTTTTATACTCAACAGAATGTAAGTTTCAAGGGCAGAGAACTTGTTCAATGCTATATCCCCAGTACCTACAGCAGTATCTGACAGGTAAAAGTCAACTAAATGTAGTCGCAGCGAGAACAGCAGAAGTGAGGACAGCGGAAGTGAAGACAGCGGAAGAGAGGATAATGGAAGTGAGGACTGCGAGAGTGAGGACTGCAGGAGTGAGAATGCGGGAGTGAGGGCTGCAGAGTGAGAGAAATGGTATCAAAGTTAATGAACTAGCACACAAACGTATTTACTAGAAGTAATAATCCACCTGCAGAGCAATGAAAAATGAAATTATTAAGTGCTTTATGCCCTTTGTTTTGATTCCCTGTGATAGAGTTTTTTATGATGTTAAAAACAAGAAGAAAGAGCTAATGTAAGTTTTTTGAGTGGGTATCATTTTTAAATTACCTTCTTCTTTGGAGATCCTTAACCATAGACACAGAAGAGTGAAGTATGGGCCTGTCTGAAGAATAGATTACTTAGAAATCCTTACAAAATTTAGATGCTGAAATTATCTATCCAGTCTTTACTTCATTAATTCCATGTTTTTTAAATGAATAAATTATTTAATCAATTGGTTCCATTAAGAAAGGCTGGCGATTTTTTTTTCTTTGCCTCTGGAATGATAATAACATAGCAATGGGCTATTCTGGGTCCTTCCAACCAACAAAGTAATGATACATCTTTGTTAGCAGAAGGCTTTTAAAACAAAACAAACTCTGCTTTCAATTCCTAATCGAAGTTAGTGAGCCCAGATGGAAAGCTTCAAGGACAACTTTTGTTTGCCAGCTTGTCTATAAATGTGGAGGTTTGAGAATGGCTAAAGGAGTGTCACTTGTTAAGGTTCCTTTTGCAAATAATGAAGTGTGCCTGTCTCTTGAGTTGATGACTGAAAACATTCCATCCACTAGTGAATGATTAGACACACATGTGATTAGTGGTCCCCATTCCAAAAGGAAGATGAAACTCATTAATAAATCATTAGGCATTGTGAATTTTTATTTTTTCCACTTCCTCTCACCACCCACATACTGGTGGCAAAATAGTCTCTAGCTATTATTTTTAACACAGAATTTGGAAAATTCTGAATCCCTTTAATTAAGCAGGCATTGAGACTCAAAACTAAGGAATTATTAATAATGTTAATTGTGAGGACTTACTTTTTTTCTCCCCAAAGTGGGAGTTCTAAGACATTTTGCTAATTTTTCAAATAACTCCTTTTAGCAGGATCTATTTTTAATTTTGGTTTAGAAATTCATGTTTTATGTTAAGTTTAAGCATTTCTAAATTAGAGGTGGAGCCTTATAATTAAAATCTGTTCCTGTAAGCACCCAGTGCACTCCAGGATAGCTAGTTAATAACAAGTAGGAAATAACTCTCAGCCTTTCTTCAAATCCTGATTCAGGCTCCCAACTGACTGAAAGCAGAAAACCAGACAGTACAAATCCAAGGAAGCTATCCCAAGTTTTCCTTGCATTGTTTTTTGTTTTTTTGTTTTCCTATTTCTTTCTTTCTTTTTCCTTTTCTGTGTTGGGGGAAGGGCATGGATATGTTTTATTTGATCATTTACTTATTTGTTACTGAAGTCTGTCCATAATCTTATACCTATTAAACAACTTAATATGCAAAAATTGAGTCTGGCAAATAGAAAGCACTTTGCACATTAGCTTTTATTGCCTTCTTTCTTTCTTTCTTTCTTTCTTTCTTTCTTTCTTTCTTTCTTTCTTTCTTAGGGAGAAGCCTAATGTTATCAAAGCAAGAATCATAAGAGATCATGTAATAAATGATGGTAAAAAATACAATATGACAATTTCTTTCTCCTTTTCATAATTCTCAAAGCATCATTTGAACACAAAACATTTGGGAAATAAAAATTGTTTTGAAAATATCCTGGGGAGGATAGAAGAGGCTAGGAATTTTCCCAGATGTAAAGTTCTTCACACTCAACATTTTTCTTCTTCTTTCCTTTACGTTTAAGAAATGAGACTAACATCTTGCACCTTCCACTCAAATTGTGAATTTTTGCTTTCTAAAAATGATAAAATTCAAATAGTAAAAATTTTACACTTTTTCTTTTCCTTTAATTAACCATGGAAAAACACTGTTGTTGGAGTTGAGGCTGTATGTATGGGGATTGTCACAGGCAAGGAGAAGCAATCTAATAAATGTCCTCAAGGGAGATTTCCTAATACAACTAAGTCAGGCTATCAAACAGCCAAAAATTGTGTCATAAATAAGATCTGCTACCAGTTCTGATATGTCCAACTGGCTTCCAAATGATTTTAATATACATATATTATTAAAATTATTATCCTGATATGACCACATTCACCAGAAAGAGGTGCTTAAAAGTTGATGAAGAAAATCCATTTTTCCTGAGGAAGGAACATACTCAGATCATCCCAAACTCTTGGTAAGATGTTTTCCAGCCTCTTAGTTAATCCATTGTAATATTCAGCCCCTCTCACTGTCATAGAATTATTCCATATTTTGCATAGACAACTTATGTTATTGTAGAAACTCACTTCTAATCCTGCCATCTGTGAATAAGAAAACTGCTGAAAGTCCTTTCATTATTTTTTCTCTTCCTAAATTAATTATTGTTCCCAGAAGTCATTACCTTTCCTCACACCTCTAAAAAACAAACAAAAAACCATTGTTAATTAATATCCTTTACTTTCTGTTCTGCATTGTTCCAAGCTTTCTCAATCTTTGCTTCCCAAAATGTGGTCCTCAGAGCTTTCTGAATCTTAGCTTCTCAAAGTTTAGTCCTTTCCACATCTGTGTAATTTGGGAACATATTAGAAATGCAAACTCTCAGACTAACTGAATTAGAACCTATGCTTCTATAAAGTCCTCTAATGATTTGTATACATACTAAATTTGGGAGACACTGACCTAGATGTTTATGTAACTGGAATTAAGGGCCAAATACTAAAACTACTTTAGAATAAGGGAGAAACCATGAATTTTCCATTCTTGTTTGTATTATTATTGTTTGGTGAAGAATATGGTGTCATGTTAAATATAAAAGGGTTGTTAAGGTAAGATTCATTTCATTTTCTGTGTGTCTTCAAACACACAAACATAAGTTTTATATGTTTATAAAATGTTTTTATTTATAAAACATATATACCTTTACATATATATAAAGTTATATGTATATATATCCATACATACATATTTTTTGTTTATTAGCTGGTTTTCTACAGATTATAATTCCACCCCATTTCCATTGCCACTCTATAGTAGTTATCACTTAGTAAGTAAATTTCCTGAGATTATAATTTTTTGCCTACAAGAAAAAAACAGGATATAAATCTTTTCAGTAGCTTCTCCTTGAGGAATGGTGGTCCACCTTTATACATCATCGTTTTCCTCTCTGAGATGGAAAAGATATAGGGTGAAGAATGAACATAGTTTCTTGAAAGTCAGAATACATGGTAAGGTTGTCTTAGTGAGTCAGGAGTCACATCTCTGATCACCCACTTTGTCAGTAATGGAGTGGGCCTTAGGTAAAGCTTCTCTTTACTGAAACTGAGCCCCTTAACTTTGCTATTTCTTTCAACATAACATTCTATCCTTAAATCTCTTCCCCACTTACCTCCACAGAAAATTAATGTCATAGTCTTCATTCTTTGAGAAAATAAGGTTATCCTTGTGATTGATATGAGAATCAATGTGAAAGTTTCCCACACCCATTTTCCTTTTTCTTAAAACACCTTTGCTTCTACCAGAATTTTAAAACCTAATCATTCCACTTGACAACACAGTCATATTAACCTGTTTGAGGTTGTGAATTCACAAATGCAAAGTGCTTAATCATACTGTCAGTATGGACAAATTGTGCATAAATGTTTTAGTTTGGATGTGAGGTATCCCCCCAAAGTTCATGTGTGAGACAAGGCAAGAAGGTTCTGAGGAGAAATGATTGGGTGGTGAGAATTTTAACCTGATCCCCTGATGGGATCAACTGAGTGGAGGTAGATGGGGTGTGATCGGAGAGAGTGGTTCATTGGGGGCATGGCAATGGGGTATGTATCTGGAGGATGGAGTCTTGCTCTGCTTCCTGATGATGTGAGCTAATTCTCTCTGCCACACTATTCTGCCATGATATTCTGCCTCACTTCCAGCCCTGAGGAATGAAAGCACCTTCTATGGACTAACACCTCTGAATCCCTAAGCCCTCAAATAAACTTTTCCTTCTTTAAAATTGTTCTGGTCAGATCTTTTAGTCATGATAGCGAAAAATCTGACTAAAACAATAATAATCCATCCAAAATTGTGTGTTTGGGACTCCAAGATCTGTGTTCAGTCATTTGCCTACACAAACATTGGGGTGTACTTTCACTTTTTCCCCCTCTATCAGTATATGTTGCTGATTTCTCCTGATGTGTGAAAATTTTCACAGCTCTATGTAAGACACATTCATCTAACTAACAAGCTTTTTCGTCCCTTTAGGAGGAAAGTCAGAATAAAGGAAGAAAGAAATCCAGATTTTCCTGCCCTGTTGGAACAAGGCTGAAAATTCCAGTCTGTTTTAGTCAGCTTTTTTGCTGCTGTGACTAAAAGACCCAACCAGCACTACTGTAGAGGAGGAAAAGTTTATTTAAAGGCTCATAGTTTCAAAGGTCTCATTCATAGACGACGGCAGGTTCTAGTTCTCCGGGCTCAAGGTGAGGCAAAACATCATGGTGGAGGAAAGTGGCAGAGGGAAGTGATTCACATGATGATCAGAAAGCAGAGAGAGTCCACCCGCCAGATACAAATATATACTCAAATCCACGCCCCAATTCCCACCTCCTTCAGCCATACCCTACCCCTTCAGTTACCACTCAGTTAATCCCATCAGGGGATTAAATCACTGATTGGGTTAGATTAAATCACTGATTGGGTTAATACTTTCACAACCCAATCATTTTACCTCTGAACCTTCTTGCATTGTTTCACATGTGAGTTTTTGAGGGATACCTCACATCCAAATCATAACACAATCTTACTTTCTATCACTGAACAGACCAGGTATGAGAACCCCTGCCAAGGTCAAATATTAAAGATTGAAAAAAAGTAACAGTGGCACAACATTCACAATTTGTAATTCTGATTTTCAATGCACTTATTAAATGATAAGTGTTGTGTTGATATAGATGCTATGATGCCAACCTGGTCACTCTACTAAGTCAATTTAACATATGAAATAATATTCAATCCCCTGAAAACTTTAAAAGAAATGGTAGTTGAAACCCTACATTTTTATAGAATTCAATAATTATTTTTGAGTAGTGCCACTTTGTAAAATATGTGAACAGCTGAACTTCTTCATATTAAATGTCTTAAGTAGCCCTTAATTTCTTATAAACATTATTTAAAACTTCCCAAAGTATAATCACTCACACATTTATTCCATAAATCAAGAATCAGTAAGAGCTAATAGTAATTTCCATGTTCAAACACAAATAAACTCTTGATGTGTTCAATGGATGCCAACCAAGAGTACTATATTCAGCAAAATTAAGCTTCAGAATTGACAATGAAATAAAAGCCTCCTGTTTTTGTTAGCTTTTTCACTACTGTGACTAAAAGGATCTGGTCAGAACAATTTTAGGAGTAAAAGTTTATTTGAGGGCTCATGGTTTCAGAAGTCTTAAGTTCATAGATGGCTGACTCCATTCATTGGGGTTTGAGGTGAGGCTGAACATCATAGTGGAAGAGTGTGGCAAAAGGAAACAGCTTACATTGTGATCAAGAAGCAGAGAGTCTCCTCTCAACGGACACAAATTTATACCCAAAGTCACACCCCAATTCCCACTTCCTCCATTATACCCTACCACTTCAGTTACCATTCAATTAATTCCTATCAGGGGATTAAATCGCTGATTGGATTAAGAATCTTACAACCCAATTATTTCTCCTCTGAACTTACTTGTATTGTCTCACACATGAGATTTTTGGGGACACCTCATATCCAAACCATAACTCCTTCCATGTTAAAATTAAAAGAATTAGAATGCCTGCACCACAAAACATACTCAATAAGACATTTCATGATAAAGAAATGAAAAGTAAATGTGAAAACCAGCAAAGGGAGGAACTACCTTAGAATAACCAATTAAAGGAGAAACTAATTCAAATTAAAAGCCAGAAATAAATCAAAATGACAGGGAATAAAAATAAAATTTCAATAATAATATTGAATGTAAATGGCTTAAACTCCTCAGTTAAAAGACATAGACTGGCAGATTGGATTAAAATACAAGGTCCAACAATATGCTGTCTCCAAGAGACTCACCTCATAGGCAAAGATATTCATAGACTAAAGGCAAAAGGATTGGAAAAAACATTATTCACATGGAACTTATAAACAAGCAGGGGTTTCTATCTTCATATCAGATAAAGTGGACTTCAAGCCAAAGTTAATCAAAGGGACAAAGAAGGCCATTTCATATTGCTTAAGGGGATTATACATCAATAAGACCTAGCAATCATAAATATTTATGCCCCAAACAATGGAGTATCTATATATATCAAACAAATCCTTCTCAATTTCAAGAATCATTTAGAATAATTTCTCCTGTCCACTGCTTATTTGCATGTTTATAATTTTCTATAGCCTTTAAGGATGAGTCCTCTTACAAGTGCTTATTATTGGTATTTCTAGATACTATATAAATAATTTATGCTTTATTGAATATGTTCATCCTGATCTAGAAAACATTGCTTTGTTACTACCAGGGTTAGGATGCATCACTTTTTAATTTAATTGAATCACTTCCCTTTTGTATGAAATAAGGATGACAAGAATCCTACTACTGAAATTTAACTTGGATAGTGATGGGAACTTAGCCTCACCAAAGGCTAGTGGGGAGCTCTTTGAAGACAGTGCACTTGACTGAGTTGATGGAAAGGTCTTGGTGTTGGAATTAAGAGATCAGTAGAATTTGTTGATATAAATGTGATCGCTACCAGTGATCTATGAGGAATTTTAGAGAAGTAAAAGTGACCAAATATTTGAAATAATTGATGTGATACCCCCACTCACTCCTAGACCCAGGATGAAACAGGATTCTAGAAACTTGGAACCAGCAAGAATAAGACCTATCTCTAGAAAAGTCAAACTTCTAGAATAAGCTATTCAATGGGCAGTTCATGAACTAAGCAGGAGGAGCTGGGGCATTTGAGCTATGGTAACTCCATGCATGCTAACACTATTAGAATAGATCCCACAAAGGAACAATAGAGAAGTGGCAATGTATTTTGGCTTCCAAATTTACAAATCACAGCATGGCATCCCATTAGTGGGATGCCACCAGAGCAGTATATGGAGTGAAATATATAGTGCTAAACACAAATACTAGAAAAGAAGACAGGTCTCAAATCAATCACCTCAACTTCCACCTTAAGACACTAGCAAACTAAACAAAACTTGTAACTAAAATAGCCATCGGCAAGTGAGTTGGTGTAGTGTATCTGTACATGAAGTGATATTCCTAAGGAGAGGGAACTGTTGACGCAAGGAATGACACAGATAAATCTCAAATATTGATTTTCCATATGAGAATTCAGACAGAAAAGTTTATACAATGTGATTCAATTTATATAAAACTCTACATAATACAATGCCTACAGTAACAGAATGCAGATCGGTGACTGTTGGGAAGGGAGGGAGGAATAGGAAGGCTGGATTACAAAGTGGCCAGAGGATATTTTTGGATGTGATTGTCCTATTTATTTATTTATGATAATACTGTGATCATGTTTTCATGGTTGTATAATTATGTCTAAACTTATAAAAATTACACACTTTAAATGTGCAGTTTATTGTATGTCAATTATATCTCAATAAGACTATTAAAATAGGTGGCAACTTCCTAATAATGTAGTATGAGATACTGATTGTGGATCCCATGGTCATATGCCCAATATTGCACCTTCTTCATTATAAAGTGTAGTCCCTTGGTCTAATGAGATATATTATGCAGGATCCTGTTGATGTCAGGAGGAAGAAATAAGACTGGGAGGATAGGGAGATGGGCCCCTGGGCAACTTCCTGGGCAGTGGAGTGTAAACAGCACCTGCAGTTATTTGCTAAGAAACTTACAAAAAATCTATTTTTAAATCAGGACCTATGTGACTGGAGTCCAGGACTCCTCAAAGAAGGAAAAATGCCTGATTGATATTTTGACTAGACAATGCCTTACCCAGGATTGGGCAGGGGGCTGACTTCCTTAGACCTATAGATCTATGTAAAGCCCTAGACAATAATAGCCCCTCTTTGGTATCCTTTTCTTGGGACCCTTCCCTCTTTGGACTCTGCTTTCTTTCTATTACTCTAATAAATTCTCTTAGTTTGCTCTCACCATTGTGTTCCTGAATTTTATTCTTCAAATTCATGAGACAAAGAACCCAACTCCGCACTACATGATATACATCATTTGTTGTTAAAATACTCTAAAAGCCAGCAGATAGTGGTGATGGCTGAGGCAGGCAAGGAAGGAGATCCATAACTGAAATATGTATCAATTTGGTGAAGATAAATCACTCCCCTTCCTAGGGTGGAAAGGCCCAATGTAATCAAACTATGATCAAGTACCTGAGTGGTCTAGATATACATAGCATTGCCAGAATGATCATCCAGCAGTGATAGTACCTAGGTCATCCTTGGTGAATGAGAGTCAGAGTCAGAGCATGCTCAGTCAGAGCTTCTGCCTCTACCCCCATGGATACTCTCTTTATTTAACCTTTCTATCAGTTCTGGGGTAACCTATAACAGGAGCTGTTGGAAATCCATTAACTGAGTTTATTTTGTCTTCTTCATTATTTAGATCATCTCCATAATTCATGCCCAATTCTTTAGGCTTATTCATGCACCTCTTATTCAGTCCTCCTGTTCCCTGATTTCTGTAATTTTTCCTCCTTCTTGCCCCTGACAAATAAGCCAGAGCATTTGCCTCTACCAGAACATAAGCTTGAGCTACTTCTCTTTTCACATAAAGTGAATGATCAGATGCACCATCTAAAGTCTGACAACTGGAGGAGGGAAGAGTTTTCCTCAAATATGCATCTCAAGGGCACCACAAAGTGGGGATATAGTACTGAAGCATTCTATAGTGGGCATACATTCAATACCAAGCTTAATCACTTTTCATTCTCCATTAGCTACTAAAACTATTGGCCCTACATGTGCCTAAACCTGACATTTGTATTTAATGTGATTATTGATATGTTTAGGTTTATCAGCTAAAACTTTTGTATTTGTCCTACATGTTCTTTTTCTTTTTCTTTTCTTTTTTTTTTTTTGTTTTTGTTTTTGTTTTGGTCTCATATGTTCTTAACTCCTTTTATTCTTTTTGTTTTGCTTTCTTTGGGATTAATATTTCTCATGATTTCATTTTGTTGACTTATTAACTCTAATGTTCATTTTGCTATTGTAGTATTGTAGTGGTTACTTTATAATGTATCATACATACCTGTAACTTACCACAATTTACTTTCATGATGTTATCCCACATCATATTTATTATGAGATTTACAATAATACACGTCCATTTCTACTTTTCCAACCTTTATGCTACAGTTTTCTTGAAAGCAGCTTTTTACATGTGTTATAAACCCCAAAATGTATTATTATTTTTATTAAGCAGTCTATGATCTTCAGAAATATTTCAACAAAAGTTTAAATGTCATATATATACCATGTAGTTAATGCTTATGATGCTCTTTAATTTCTTTGTACAGATATAGATTTTCATCTGGCATAATTCCCTTCTGGCTAAAAGATTTCATTTAACATTTCTCGTAGTATAAGTATACTGGTGATTAATTCTTTTAGCATTTGTATGTCTGTAACATCTTATTTTAACCACATTTTTAACAATATTTTTGACAGATAATTCTTCTTTTTAAATTTTTCTTCCAGTAATTCAAAGATGTAACTTCACTCTCTTCTTGCTTGCATTGTCTTTAATGAAAAATCAGATATCATCCCTATATATCTTCCTCTGTATGTGATAGGTCTTTTTTCAATAGCTGTATCTTAAGATTTTCTCATTCATTGCTGTTTTAAGCAATTTGATTATGATGTACCTTGGTGTTGTTTTCCTCATGTTTCTTTTGCTTCAAGTTTACTAAAATTTCTTAAATCTATAGTTTGTGTGGTCCTTGTTAAGTCTGAATAGTTTGGGACCATTATTTCTTCACATATTTTTCTGCCCCATCCCCTTATTTGTGTCCCGACCCGCAGGACATCAACGAGGACGGCAAACCTAAGAGAGAAGGAATGAAGAGACAAGAGACGCAGGGAGAGACAGCAAGACAGGAATTCTGATCAAGCTGCAAATTTTTATTGTTCTCACGGGTATTTATGCTGAGGGAATGAGGGGTATGACAAGGTGCAGCCTGGTTGGTTGTGTTCTTCTGCTGGGTTCCTGATAGGGTGCAAATTCGCGCTGGCGGGAAGGTGAAGTTCGCGCCGGCGGGAAAGTGTAGTCCCGGAAGAGAAGCCGTGGGCGCCATAGGCGCCATACTGTCAGAATTATCAGCCAGGAGGGGGGGAGGGGCGCTGCTGCTTATTGTAAAGGTCAGAATGTTCTCAGAATGAGAACTTCTTGGTCCCTGACATATTTGAGCACTCAAATTACTCAGGTGTTAAGCTTCCTCAAATTATTCCATAGCTCATAGATGTTCTCTTTATTTTTTTTTTTTTGGATAGTTGCAGTTGCTATGTCTTCAATCTTTTTTCTTGCAATGTGCAATCTTCTGTAAATCCCATGTAGGTTATTTTTTTCTCAAACATTTTAGTTTTCATCTCTAGATGTATTCCATATCTGTGTGTTACATGGTTATAACTGTTTCAATGCCTTCCTCTGTTAATTTTAACACCTGGATCAGTTCATTTTTTCAAGTTTGATCTGTGGCTTCAATTGATTGATTTCTCCTCTTGATGGGTTAGTCTTTCTTACCTCTTTTTATGCCTGATAATCTTTGGATGTCAGTCATTTTGGATTTTATCTAGTTAGGTGTTGGATTGTTTGAATTCCTGTAAATCTTGAATTTTGTTCAGAGTGGCTATTAAATTACTTGGAAACCACTTGATCCTTTTAAGTCTTAATGTTATGATTTTTTAGAAGGTTCACAGCAATCCTGGAAATAGAGATAATTGTTCTCCACAACTAAGGTAAAACCTTCCTGAATGCTCTATTTAATTCCCTGTTAATTATGAGTTTTTCCAGCTTAGCCCATGTGTATAGGCACTATTCTCAGCTCCATGTGAGTACCAAGTATTATTCTCTCTAGTTCTTCGGTAAGGTTTTTTTCAGTATATGCCTGTACATCTATATATGGCTGATGGATACTGAAAGGAAACCCTTTGCAGATCTATAGAGTGCTCTCTCTTGAATCAGATTAAGGCAATCTATATAATCTTGCAGCCTTAATCTGTCTGGACTGCTGGCTTCAACACATCAACTCAGGAAGTTTTCATGACTGTCTCCCTGTTCTCCTTCCTTATGCCATCTCAGGAGAAGTCTCAAAGCAACAGAGGGAAAAAATCATATCAATCATCATTTTTTTTTTCCTGTTTCTCAGGAATAACTTTCCTTTTTTGCTTGACATAAATATCTTAAAAACTGTTGTTTGATGTTGTTTGATCTTGTCTGGTATGTTTGTCAGGAAGAAAGGTAAATATAGTGCCTGTTAACTCCATCTTTTCCAGAAACAGAAGCTACAATGACTTTTAAGGCATAATTGAGCCTCAGTCTTGGAGACAATATTCTGAGTTGGAGGCATCATTCCTCTGGATGCAACACACATGCCAAATCAATAGCCATCATTTTCCCAATACATTGAGTCAAAAGACCTGGGAACCAAAGACAGAAATATAGTTCTATTCTTTGTATTTCTGCTTAATATGCTCAGTGATCCTTCAGAGAATTTGGCTTCCTATCTCTACAACTCTAGCCCTGCAAGTTTAGAGATGTTAGACATTCCTACAAGAGTAAATTGCAAAAATATTTAAAAATTTAAGCTCTAACTCCCATTCTGTTACTTTGGGCTCCCTTTCTGAAGAATTAGCAATCAAGGAAAATCAACATCATCCTGAGGGTAGTAATTGGCCCTGATCTTCAGGAGAAGGCAACCCTGCTCCTTACACACTGTAGGCAAGGAAGAATTTGCTTGGCAAACATATAATTCATTAGGGCCACTCTTGATATTCTTCCAAATTTTTATAATAAATAAAGGGATCAGTCATGATCTGAGAAGAGGAAGATAAACCAGGGACTCAAGATCCATTGTGGATGAAGATATGGGTCAGATGACTGTGATAAATTGGGTGTGAGCTATGACAGAAGCAGATTTAAAGATGTCTGCAAGATTTCTGGCCCAGGTTGTTAGAAGAATAGAGTTCTTATTTCCTGGGTTAAGAAAGACTCAGAGAGGAATAGGTTTCAGAGAGAATCAGAAGTTTGGCTTTGAACATGATGCTTTTGAGATATCTAGTAGGTATCAAAATAGATTTTTCAAGTAAGCAATGGGATATGAGCAGTGAAGTTTGAAAGACATTTAGAAGTTGCTTAAAATGTCATTATAAAAAAGATAGGGAGACTTTACAGAGTGGTGTTTAGGTTCAGGGAGGACAGATCTCTCTCAAACAGTAAGTGGCATGCCATATTTGGGAATCCAGAACTCATCTTCATGTGGCATCTGCCCCTGATTTGCTGCATCTGCATTCACATTTTCCCCCTTACAACCTCTCCCTTTTCTTTCACCTCCTACCACCCTTGACTTTTCAAGGGAAATATTACAAATATTCTTTCAAGCAAGTATTCTTTGCCCATTTTGGGTGTCTAAGAAGGCCTGTGGTGATGGCTCTGAGCCAAGGAATTTTTCCAAGAAACAGAACATGGGCTTCCTTGGGCATGGTGTCATTCAGCATAGAAACTTGTTCAGAAACAAAGCAGAACAAAACAAAACAAAACAAACCCTCCCCCCAAATCCTTTCTTCTTCTAGAACACCTTTTCTCCTCCTTTTCATCATTACTGACTCTTCTACAGATCTAATGCCATCTCTTGGAAGATTATTGAACTACTGGATGGTTTCTATGTCAAGCCATGACCATCAGATCTTTGCACACCAGTCTATTAGTGAGAAGTCTGACAGCCTGAACAGTTTTACCTCCCTGAGATTTGTGTTTTAGCAACTGTAAAATAAAGGATTTGGACTAGATCATTTCCAAGGACCTTTCCAACTGTACAATTCTATTAACTATAAAATAATTTAAATAGGTCAAAAAATTTCAATGTTAATTTGAACCAAATGCAAAACTAAGCATAGTTTATATCAAGCTCTAATTATAATCATCTAAGAACTGGATTAGCAACCAGAAGATTCTTGGCACTGTTAGCATTAGCAGCAATGACCTTTTAGCTTTGGCAAGTAACCTGAAGTATGGCTTCTAAAGAATTAATCAAGAAAACATTTACCTACCTTGAAGGAGTCTTTTGTTAATTCTCTTTAAGGAAAGAATTATAGAGCTATCAGTACTAGGAGTTAGTATTTATGTTTTTGAGTTTGGGTTTCCATCTGATGTGCAGAAGAATTTGGGGGTTCTTGTTTTGAAGGGCAAGAAAAGATGCTAAAAACTTCCTGAGTCTACACAGAGTTGCCTATTTTTAAAAAAATTAACATTCTATAAATATCAATCACTGAATCAACTTTTAAAAATAAACTAATTTATTCCAGCAGTGAGTGGAAATTATTTTTATTAATATTAAAATTATTCTTCTCCCATGATAATAACTGTTAATATAATATACTAAGAATAACCTCATGTTTACTTGGTACATGGGAATTTCTGAGAACTATCAGAGAGAGTCACTGGGAAGGGTTAGAAAAGCCCAAGAATAGAGTGAAAAGAAACTATTTTGAAAGGTTAGTTTTCCCATGTAGAGTTAAACTATGAATCCAAATAATTCCAGTAAAACTAGAAGAGAGAATAAAATCTCAAACTGAATATCATGGATATTCAGCTAATAATCCAGCAGAATAAATTTTCCACCTGGCTTTTCTCATACCGTTCATTGTGTGAATAAGTCTTTGTGGAGTCCTAATTGGCATGATCAGGAAGTACAAGAGGGTGGAATAGCATGAGATAACTACTTTTTAAAGGAAAAAAGTAAAAGCATTGATAACCTGTTTTCTGCTTCTAAATTAGCAAAAACAGAAAATAATAATATAATTGCATTTCTTTATAAAAAAAAAATTAAGCAGCTAAGTTATTAACAGGAAAAAGAACTCTAAACCAAATGAGAAAACCCTTCTTTGATCATGATCATTATCTGTCATCTTCTGTTCCATTAAATAAATAGGGTATCATTTTATTAAGAATACATGAGTATACTCAACTCTGAAAATACAAACAGAAGCATCAGATGGTTATGCTTCAACCAAAGAGAACACTCACTGAGTCCGCTCAGGGTGAAAACCTCCTTTATTCAGCCTGAAGATATGACATTTGGAATTCTTGCCCCAGAGCTTATTTAATTATCAAAATATAAGAGGATAAGAGAGGTGGACTGGTACAAAATGACATCTGATCATTGACATCCCAACCAGTGTCCAATCATTTGTGTCAGATACAGTGACATGGTCAGATACATATAATCCAGAGAAATAACAATGAACACTTCTCGTTAGCAATACTGACTCACTCACACCCAAGTCCTCATTCAAACTAATAAACTGAAATGTCTACCTTTCACACTTTCAAAAGAACATTAGTGTGCCTCTCTTTTAAGAAAACATGGTATTTAAATTAAAACTTGAAGTATATGGGGCATTTTTTTCCTGTAAAACAGACATACTTTTCACATAACAAAAGAGATCATTTGAATATTGTATTTACAACATAACAACTTATCATCCCAAGTGGAAATACCATATCTCTACTGTCAAATTATCAAAGACCAACCTAGCTAGACAAGAGAAGTAGATTTGAAGATGTGTGCTTACCTCTTCCTAGCCTCACTGCTGCATTATTTTTACTCAACAGTTTACCAAAGAACAAATAAGAGTCAAATCTGTTCTTATCAGTCCACCAGATGAGGACTATGGTTTCATGTAGTGTACTCATTGAGTTAAAGTCTAACTATTAGAAAGAAAAAAAAAAATCTGATGCATACCTAAATTTATTGTAAAGGTAGTTGACTCTAATAATTATATAAATACTATGTATAAAAATACTTGAGAAGCTAACAAATACACTCCCTCTTCTATAGGAATGCTACCCAGTTGTATTTGAAGCTTTTAATAAATGCTTATAAATATGACAGTGACAGATACTATCAGTGCTTCTCTCCTATCCCTTCGATCTCTTTAGAATGCTCATGAACAACAGCTTCCAATGTGTTGTTACTGCTCACAGCCAGAACCCGCATCTCGTTGGAGGTCTTCCCTGGCTGCCAAAATTCTCTTTTTTCTGTATGTAGATTGAGCCAGAAGTGCCAAGATTCATGTCACCTCAGGTGCAGCTCTCCAACAATGACTGATTGTGACAGGATGACATTTCAACTTCCTTTCCCCTGGTCAATACACTTTGAAGTATGACCTATACTGTCTGCTACGATCTTCTGAGAGACTAACATAGTTACCCTCTGAAATTTTGTTTAACATTGCACCTTCCATTGGACTCTCTCTTTTCCTTGTCATAGGACCCCACTGCCTTACCAGTTTTTCCTAGAAACATTTCCTTGTGTATGTAGCTTTGCTTCAGCTTCTGCTTCTGGAGAATCTAGTCTAAGATCATGAGTACTAAGTATGTTCAGAGGAAGTAGACTCTCAGTATATGATTCTAAAGTTGAGTCATTTGCTGATCAGAGGGCAATAAGAACCCTATCGCTGGAGGTAAATAAGGTAACAATAACCCTTTGAATGCAATATTATGACTTTCATCTGTGAACTTGGACTGGACATTTAGCCTTTTCAAGACTCACTCTTACCTCCCTGCTGTATTAAACCATGAATATGAATATAGTCAAGTCTCAGCATGGGTCAACTGGAAAGCTGTAGGAACCACTACAGCCTGAATGTTTGTGTTTCCCCCAAAATTCATCTGTTGAAACTTAATCCCCAGTGTGATTGTATTAGGATGTGAGAAATTTGTAAAGGAATGAAGTACTTACCAAAATTGCCACAGCACCTAGCTAATATACATTAGTAGGAACCAAGAGAACAGAGCTCAGAAAGGACCCTGAGGCTACTAGACTAAGTAGGAATTGGTGGTCAGAATATAAGAGTTTGATAATAGGACTCAATATCTTGGCAAAGGCACTTGGAGTCAATCCTATAAACTGACAAAATGATTTCTAGAAGACTGGAAAAATGATATCCCACATTAAATGAGATGAAAATGTAAGAATTAGAGTTGTTATATTCACCAGTCAAGAACCTTTGTATCATCAGTTCATTGACATGTGCTATAAAGAACATCATGGGAGAAAAGGCCAGTTCCCTAAAACCGATCCCTACCGTTCAACTTGGCCAAGGTTGAAAACCTGGAGCAATGTCATATTCAGACAGAATGATCAGGATTTATACTACTTTTGAAGATTTAATGAATGCTAGAGAAAGATTTCCTGTCACATTCTTCTTAACTCACCAATCTGATAACACTCAAGTGGACCTAGCACTCTACCAACTGAACTACATCCCTAATTTGGTATGCAGCTATGCATCTAGCTAATAAATTATTTCCAATATTCATCTGTAAGAACTGTTAGAAACAGTTCTCATTCTCTTTTAATAAATAACAGTACACATTCATGATCTTATCTCAAGATTATCTTAACATTTCTGCCCACTAATGAATGACCCTGGAGTAAGGTACAAACTTTGCATTTGTGCAGAACTTTGAACAGTATACCTGATCATTCACTTTGTAGAAAGAAAGAACTAGCATAAGGTGAAAATATACAGAAGCTCCTGGGTAGTGGCAAATATATTGACTGGTTGGTAATGAAATAGAAAGGAAAAGATTAGAAGTTAGAAGAAAAGATAACTAAGAAAAAGTCATGTAGATACATAAAGGAGTGGACACTAGTGTATAAATCTTTGCTTCACATATAAGTAACCACCAGGGATCAAATGAGGGGTAGTCACTACACCATGAAGTAGACAGAAAGATGCATTTGGAAGATGTCAGCTAGTCTCTTTCCTGGGTCATACTAGGGCTTCAACAGTGACCCCAAGAATGAACCACTCTCAGAATAGAATAGCAGCAGATATGGAGACTCTTCATGAACCCATAGCATGGGATTATCCCTCATATGGCTGATCTAGTTACAGCTACACCCTGTCAACAGCAGAGGAAATAGTTGGACCTTAGATATGGTACCAGCCCTTGAGGAAATAAACCAATTTTTTGGTGCCAAATTCATTACATTGAATCTCTTCTACTTTAGAAAAAAATATTATGGGCTGGGGATATAGCTCAGTTGGTTGAGTGCTTGCCTTGCAAGCACAAGGCCCTGGGTTCAAATCCCAAGTACCGCAAAAAAAAAAAAAAGAAAGAAAAAAATATTACAATAATTTGCCCTGATCCCACTTTACAGAAAAGAAGGTACAAGAATGGGCACTTGGTCACAAGATCCACTGTTACTGCCTTATTATCTCAAAGCCAGTTAGTTTACAATACTTCAGGATGGTTTTAAAGATGCAAAAGAAACTACCTTAGAAATGATACCATGTGGAGTTGACTTTATCCTTCAAATTGGTCTATATACCTTGAACCAATAGCCATTGTACAATTCTGTGTTCCCAGTACGTGCCGTAAGTCCATGAACAAAGTGGTAAACAAGGTCTCTCTCACCATCATATCTACTGCTATCTTGGGGAATTTATGCTCCCATTCCTACAATGTTAGGTTTGGTGTGTTTAGAAGCCATACTTCCTGGTTGGGGATCAGTAGAACATTCCCATCAATGGAGACAAGTGTTTGATTTAAACTAAACATGCAACTTTCAGGTCATTTGGAACCCTTAGTGACAGCAGAAAAAAGTGAGGAGTTGCCAAACTGCTAACACTAATGACCCTGATTACAATGAGAAAGTAGAGTTGTTGCTACATAACAGGCCAGGGAGAAGTCTATTTGGAACACAGACAACTATCTCTGCCATCTTTTGGTCTTTTGTCAAGTTTCAACCACAAAAAGTAATTACAGCAAAAGCATTGTAATCAGGTCCCAGCACCACAGGGTTAACCCACTAGGCAAGTCACCATATTTGCAGAAGTGCTGGCCACAGGTGAGGGTAAAACACAACAGGTAGGACAGGAAATAAAGTGATCAGCAACTGTATGTAATAGAAAGGGCTAAAGCTTGTTTCATTAACCTTCTTCTTGAAGGTGGTTTGTGGTTTTTTCCCCCTCCAATTTTCTAGAAAGTATGACCTGCCCTATCATGAAGAATCAGTTGAGTGTGTTAACATAGAGCCTAATGAAATCTGTGTAGTGGAGGGATAGACTGCCTTTGGAGTGCCATTGGCGTTATATCCATACAACCTTGCCTTCCTTCTACCAGGGTCATATACAACAGCTCCTACAGTGCGTTCACCCCAACAGCCAGTAGCCTTGTTCCTTAGTCAGACCACTGCCCTTAGGCTGTGAGAACCCACTTAATCTGCTGGTAGGAAGAGCCCGAAGGGCTTAAAAATGTCTCCCCTGGGTGGCAGCCTTTAACCAATAACGATGGAAATGGGAGTACAAAATATATCAGCTCCTCCGTTCCCTGATTCAGATGTCCTGGCAGTCTTTCTGAATTAGGGTTCCTTTTCAGAACCACAAAACATAGAACATGATTTTAGAGATGATTTTTCTCAATTTTCCCAAGGATGGTACATGACTGATACTATTCTAGATGCGTAGGGGAAAAATTTCATTCATTATATAAAATGGAAGCTTCCAAGAGCTAGGCTTAGTTTTCTCTTGAATTTGTTGAAAAAACTTGTTTGAGGTGAGATCTTCACTGTCTCCAGTAAATACCTCCCTGAGTAATTAAGCCAAAGTAGTTCTCTGAGGGACTTTATAGAATGTCATGCCCTCATTCATCTTTCCCTTCCTGGTCCCATTTCTCTACTCCCGTACCAGTTGCTCCTGAGAACACTTTCCAGTAATCACTTTTGCACAAACCTACATCTCTGGGCCTGCTTATGAAGCATCCAAATTGAGACATAAACTTCCTGAGCCTCTTGCTGGAATAACAAGCATACATAGATGGAACCCCAGAAGCAGCTTCTGTGCTTGGAGATGTATACAATGTCAGGGTAGTAGCTTAATGGGTAGCAGGTGAAAGTATGCAGAAATGGAGGTATGTGAAGAGGTAGACTAAATAAATGTTGTTTGGGGTTGACACAATCTAAATTTAGTCCAAATCAAAGTCTTCCAAAATAGCCTCACAACAAAAATGTGTCAGAAGTAAATTTTATAAAAATAAAGGTACTGGTGCAATATCAGTTTTCACCACAATCCAGTTAATGATTCCATAAAAAATTTCCACTAGCAGTTTACATGTTCGGTTTTCAACATTTTAATGGTCCTTTTCCCATTAATACACTGGATTGTCAATTTCACAAGTTAACACTTAATAAGACTAGATTAATAAATAACAGTGATGTGGTACAAGGAAGGAAACTTTGCTTTCTTTTCACAAGTTCTATTAACTTTTGGTTTTCTCCTAGAAGGCTCAAAAATGCCAAAGGTTTATCTTTAAAGTATGAGAGTGTAAACATCAAGGTGATGGTATGTTCTTTGTAGTGTCCTTACTAAAATCTGACCCTTAGATGTGTCTTGTATCATGTTCTCACATTCATGGTATGCCAGAGTCAGGGGTCCTTCATAAGCTACTGTTCAATAAATGAATAGACAATCTATTTTTTGAATAGAATATCTACCAGGACCATAATGGAAAAGAAATTTCTATAGCAAGTATGAATGTCAGTTCACGAACCTGACTGTGTAAGAAAAATAGCAGTCTTCATTTGTCCAGGTATCTTAATTTCTGTTTCAAGATGCCTATTCTGCTAGGATTTTGGAAAATGAATGCAATTTTAATTTAGAGCTCTCCCTTCTTCCAGAGATCAGGCTAAGTTCCAAAAGTCTAAAATAATTCCATTGCATTGATGAGAAGTAGGAAGAGAGAGGTAATGCTAAATGCTAGTGATCTCATGAAACTGTGATGGGAACGCCACAAGTTTATGTTTGTAAAGTATTTAGAACAGAGCCTGGTGCCTAGGAGCTGCTTGTAAAGTGATTGATATATAAGTAAGACAAATAACTCATATTATTATTATTTCAGTCCCTCTGTACATATTGAGAATTTGATCCACCAGTTCATGAGGGTAGCGGGGACAGGACCACTTGCATTTATTTGGAATCTATTGAGGAAATGAAAAAATAGTTATTTTAATCTACATTTAATAGATATTCCAGGTGTTAATGAATATGTGTGTCAACAATATACAGTAATTCAGAGAAATAAATTATCTCAGTGTACCCAGCATATACATATTTCTATAAACATTACTTGTCTATATTGGTGATCTGAAAAATAACAGTCAAGTACTAACTGTGCTTCACCTCACTATTAAATGATAAGCTCATTCAGTCTTTGACTCTGACCATTAAGCATACATGATGGAGAATTTCCTAACTTAAAGTGCTAGCTATAGTCTCTCAGGATTTAAAATGAGCTAAAATGCATAAATCTGTATGTATGATTGTGCTGTGGCAATAGAAATTAGAAGAAAAATGTCAACTTAACCAGGGATCAGAATACAACTCAGTTGCTCCCAGGGGAAAGGAAAGCAATGTGGAAATGAGTACAATGGCATATCTCCAGAAAAATCTTTAAAAACCAACAAACCCACAGCAGAAAGAATATCTGCATTTCATAGACAGTAATTAGTTGTGATGAGATGGTGGCCACTGACAGTGAGATGGATATTTCTGAGAAATTAATTAGTTGCCTTCATAAGCAGCTATTTAAGTCATTCTGACTCTAACATTGGGCTCCCCTGTGTTTGGGTTCCCCATGAAGGGCATCTCTGAACTTTCATCTAAGCAAGTCCTGCTTCTCAGAACCTTTGCAGAAGGCTGTGTTTCAACACAGTGTGCAGAATCTGGGACATTTCCTTTACTCAGTAGTACAAATGTTAGATGTTAGATGTTACCTCAGTCATGTTACATAGGAAAACCACCTGCAGAGAGAGGATGGGCTTTCATACCAAAATTGGGAAACCTTGGTTCCATTTCTAGTTCTACAATTCACAAACTGTGTTCCACTGAAAAATTCACTTCATGTCTCTAGACTTCAAATTTTTCCTTCACAGGATCTTTCAACTTCCTTGCTTCTTCTTTTTTTGGTATTGGAATTGAACCTGGTGGCACTCTACCACTGAGCTACATCCCATCCCTTTTATTATTATTTTTTTTTTATTTTAAGACAGGCTCTTGCTAAGTTGCCCAAGCTGGCCTCAAACTTGAACTCCTCCCGCCTCAGTCTCCTGAGTAACTGGGATTACAGGTATATCATTGTGCCTGGCTGGCTCTGCCTTTCATCTTTAAGAGGTTATAATTTCATTATAAGATTATGAGCATAATTACATAACAATATTGCTATCCACCTTTCTTTCAGTGTTTATCACATTATAGACACTGTGCTAAGTGTTCTGCACATATTAGCTAATTTACAGTCTTCTCTAATACACAGAGCCTTCAGACTCAGTTTCTTTGAATGACCTCTCCAATTTGTACTAAGTGATTGGCAGAGGATGGATTCAAAAACAGTGTCTGCTAAGTTCAAAGGTGATACTGAATAATTTTCTCTAGGAAGAATAGATAGCAATGTCATAAAGAGAAAAAAAAAATCCAGTTTCAAGAATTAGTTTTCTCACCAAAGATGGAGCAAATTCCAACCCAAGACCACCAAGAAAAGAAATGCTAGGTGAATAAGTCATCTAGTCTATTAATTAGTCAGTCAATAATGGGAATTCAGTGATTTGGACAATGTGCTAATGAAGTTAAAGCCAAGGTCAGAGTATGTGCATAGTTCAGAGTCAAAGCCTGCTCCTGAACTAATTGGCCTGTATTTCAAAATGGTAGAGAATATGTATTACATGGCCCTTGCCTCCAGAGTCCTGGTAATCTAATTAGAGAAAAATGGTACCCATTATAGGTCTAAAGCCAAATAAAATAAGTAGGTCCCATGCAAGCTAGACCTGGATAGCACAGGCAGTTTAGAAACATGTCAGTTCCTAAAATAAAATGTTTTATTCATTTTTTTAAATGCTTTTTTTTAACAAGGAATGCATTGATGCATTTATAAAAGCATTTATAACTCTGTAAATATGAAGCAGTATAGCAGTTGATGTCACCCAATGCAATGAGGTAGTCATATCAAAAATTAGGGGAACAAGAAGTTATAGAGCAAGATTCCCACCACCCCCTCTCCTCGCCTCCCTCCCTCCCTCCTTCCCTTTGTCCCTCCTGCCTTTCCTCCCTCTCTCTTTCTTTTAGTTTTTAATTTAAAAAATACAAGAGTAAACATGTAAATGTGGGGGTTTTATTTTTATTCTCTGAGTATGTAATTCTTTCCTGCATCTCTTCCCAGAATTAGAATGAATTGTGTAATAGTTTCATTAACAATGTCCTTATTAGATTTTTTGGGTGCCCCACCTAGAATGTGTAACTGGATTCTGTGTATCTAAACCAATCCACACAAAGAAGTCAGAAATTTATGAATTTTTTAATATAATTAATCAAAATTGGAAAATGGCAAGTCATTCATTAGGGAACAATTAAGCTATGATGCAAGAAGATAATTAGTAAATTGGGAACAACATGGGTTGATTCATTACTTTAAAACTTAAATTGTGCTGTTTATCTATTATTTTCTTCAATGGTGACATTTTTAAAAATTTTTGTAGTTGTAGATGGACAGAATGCCTTTATTTTATTTTTATGTGGTGCTAAGGATTGAACCCAGTGCCACATACATGCTAGGCAAGTGCTCTGCCACTGAGCTACAGCCCCAGTGACATCGAGATTTAAATAATCCTATATTCTCATTCTGTATATGTTTATTATGTAGCTTTCAGTTTTTCTAGGAATAAATATGATTGTTTCATTTCTCCTAACTGCCAACTTTCCCCCTACATTTTTTTGTCACATCAGGATATTTTTCTCACAAAGTAGCACGACGTGTCGCAGAAGAGGTATATATTAAACTACAACTTCTTCCATTTAGTAATTGTTGTTGTTATTGCTATATTTAAGGTTACCAGTTAGCCTTTGCTTCAGGGGATTAGGCCTCAGTAAGGTAGTTAACTTGTCTCTTCTTTTTTTTTTTTTTTTGGTATCAGGGATTAAACCCAGGGGTGCTTAACCACTGATGTATTAGCCACATCCCCAGTACTTTTTAACTTATTTTTTTATTTTGAGACAGAGTCTCACTAAGTTTCTTAGGACCTTGCTCAGTTGCTGAGGTTGACATTAAACTTACACTCCTCCTGTCTCAGTCTCCCAAAAATCTCTGGGATTACAGATGTGTACTACCACACCTGGCTTCTCCTTTTACTCCTTGGCACTTTTTGTTTAGCTATAAATTATGTACCTTAAGTCATATAAAGCTAGGATTTTTGAAATTCAAAAACCTTGTATGGGAAAAGATTCAATAGATATCAGATAAAAGACTTGAAATGAAAACTTCAAAAAGGATATAAAATGGTCAATAAAAATAGGAAAAGGTGATCCACTTCACAAGTCCTCAGGGAAATGCAGTCACTGCACATTCACCAACATAGCCATTGGCGAAAAATAGTTCTAAATCTTGCAAAGGATATAGAAAATGTAGTAAGCCTATCTTCTATTGGTAGCAGATAGTACAACCACTTTGAAAATTGATAGTACATACTAAACTGAACATACACAGATTACCACCTATAACTCAGAATTACAGATAACTATCCCCCCAGAATTTGGACATATGTTTACTAAAAGACATGCACATGAATGTTAATATCAGCACTATTTGTAATATTCTCAAACTGGAAACCACTGAAACACCCATTCATTGCAGAATGGATGTTAAAGTATATGCAATATACAAAGAAAATGAGCAAACTAAAACCAGACATAACATGGATTACTCTAACCAGTGTGATACTGAACTCATTACAAGAGTACCCTCTATATGTTTCCACTGACATAAACTAACAGGCAAACTAATCCATGGTGTTAGAAGTCTCTGTAGTGGTCACCCTTGAGAATGGAGGAATGACGGTGACTTCTGGAGGTACTAGCCATGTTCTGCTGCTGGATCTGTGTTTCTTGCAATGGTGTGTTTTCCGCATGAAAATTCATTCAGCAATGAACTTTTGATTTGTACAATAAAATTATGGACAAGAAAAAGTCCAGACTTCTCTAAGTAATTTTCTTTTATTTTAAAAAATAAACAGCTTTTGAAATTCTAATGCCTTTTTATTTGCTGTTCTGCTCTCTATAGTTCCTGGAATATAATGATGCTAATGCTGCTAATCAGAGGATCCCATTGAGAGCCACCATTTTGGGGTTAAACTATACTGATTTTTTCAGGCTTCTTATTTCTATTAATCCCTAAATACCACTTTCCATCCCCAATACATCACTGAGTCTATGCTCTCAAAGTATCCCTGAACCTACTTCAAAATGCTTTTCTGTTCTTTCCCCATTGAAAACTCTGTAGCATTTGATCAAATGAAACCTCTTTAAAACCTACCCCTCATTTCTGTGTGCAGTCTTGCCTAGCTTTCCTGCTACTTCTCTGAACTCTTCCTTGCAGGCTTTTCTTTATGCAGTGTTAATGTTGATGTTGCCTAATACCTTATTCTAAACCACCAATTTCTTCTTGCAAGTGATCTCATCCTCTTTCTTGACATAAATTATGCCTGTTTGCTAATTCTCAAATCTCAACCTTCAGTCCACTCCCTTCTCTGAGTTCTGTCCTTCTATACATCATGCCTTCTGGACATTTTTTTCTCAGCTATCTCTCACACATCTTAAATTCATTGTGCTCTCTCACGAAACCTTTTCATCCTACAGCCCCTTTCTCATAGTTATCTGCCCACCTAGACCAGATACCTGCACATCAGCCTAGTCTCTACAATCTACTTCACCCTCATTCCAGTGTGTTCTGCATTCCTGTTTTGTTTGTTTGTTTGTTTGTTTGTTGGGGGAGGAGGTGGTAACAGGGGATTGAACTCAGGGACACTTGATCACCGAGCCACATCCCCAGCCCTATTTTGTAATATATTTAGAAACAAGGTCTCACTGAGTTGCTTAAGGCCTCACTATTGCTGAGGCTGACTTTGAACTCACGATCCTCCTGCCTCAGCCTTCCAAGCTGCTGGGATTACAGGCATGAGACCATGCTGGGTTTTTTTGTGGACTATCAGCTCTGTTCCACTGCCATTTACCTGGCCTCTTGTTTTGCCTAGACCATGGCAATAGTCTCAGTCATCTCACTCAGAGAGCCTTCTTTTCTGTGTTCTCTTTCTGCTGCTACTACCCAATTCTTTCAATAACTGAATATGACCATCTTAATCCTTTGCTTGAAATATAAAGAATTCTCCTCACCTACAGAGTAAAGTCCAAACTCTGTGATCTGGCTCCAGCCCATGATTGCACTCCCATTTTCAGGAACCTTGGAACTTCCCAAATATCAAATTTCTTATGAATGAAGGGGAGAAGAACCATGTTAAATGCAGATTCTGGTTTAGTAAGTCTAGAGGGGGACTGAAATTCTGCATTCTAACAAACTCCCAAATGATACTGATGCTTCTGGCATTCTAGTATAGGCTACGTTTTGAATAACAAGATTCTACAGAACCTCTCTGCTCCAGTTACAATGATTTACTCATAGTTTCCCAAATATAACTGGGGCTTCACAGGCTCTGTGCTTCATGCCAGAGGTCTTCTCTGCTTGCAATGTTCTCTCATCTCCAGCTAACTAATGGAACATTATCCTTCAAGACAAAACTAAGACAGGGGTTTTTCAGGAAGACTACCTGGTCTACTTTTCCTCCAGGATAATAGATACCTACTTCTTTTCATTTGTTATTAATCAGTACCGTACTTAGATTCAGACAAGAAGGACCACAAGCCAGCCTGGGAGACTGAGGCAGGAGGATC
Source organism: Sciurus carolinensis (assembly GCF_902686445.1). Classification (NCBI taxonomy): domain Eukaryota; kingdom Metazoa; phylum Chordata; class Mammalia; order Rodentia; family Sciuridae; genus Sciurus; species Sciurus carolinensis. Next base: position 146,528,193 of record NC_062215.1, read on the forward strand.
ACAAGTTTAAAGCTAGTCTCAGAAAGTTAGTGAGGCCCTAAGCAACTAAGTGAGATCCTGTCTGTAAATAAAATTCAAAAAAGGGGCTGGGGATGTGACTCAGTGTTAAGCATCTCTGAGTTCAATCCCTGGTGAAAGGGAGAGAGAGAGAGGAAGGAAGGAAGGAAGGAAGAAAGGAAGGAAGGAAGGAAGGAAGGAAGGAAGGAAGGAAGGAAGGAAGGAAGGAAGGGAGGGAGGGAGGGAGGGAGGGAGGAAGGAAGAAATTTCAGGTTTTGCACCTCAGGGAGTCCTGTACTTTGTAGTGCCTTCCTTGAAAATTCCCAAACTCCCTTTCAACATCTAGAAAGAGCTAGGGATAGCAATACTCTCTGAGTATGATGTCCTAAGCCAGGATTTGGATATACCTGGGCCTTGGTCCCCACTGTTTTCCCTTCAGGGCACTTTCCTATGCACTCTTGAATGGGAAGGATTGACCACATACCCTAAGTAACTCTAGGGGGTCCAATAGCTGGGCTCTAGTTGCAGAAGGTGGTCTAGTTAGCAAATTGCTCTTATTGAGCAGTGTGATACTTCTTTCACAGGATAGCATGAGATAGAGCAATAAAAGTATTGCTGACATATTGAGTTGAGATGACTCATATTCACACAGGACTCAAGACAATTTCAGGACTCTGGGGTTCTGATGCCTGATTGTGTTAGTCAGCTTTCCATCACTGACCAAAATACCTGATAAAAACAACTTAGAGGAGGAAAACTTTATTTTGGCTCATGGTGTCAGAGGTTTTAATCTATGGGCAGCTAACTTCATGTCTTTGGGCATAAAGTAGGATAGGACATCATGGTGGAAAAGTATAGTGGAAGAAAGTTACTCAGTTCATGGAAGTCAGGAAGCAAAGACACATGCACACACACACACACACACACACACACACACACACAAACACACAGAGGCTGGGAAGAAGGTAAACCCTTCCAGGGCAGTCCTTCAATGACTCAACTCCTCCAACGAGGCTATTCCACCTTCACTACCTTACCGTGGTCACTAAAGCATGAGAAGTTCTCAAACTAAGGCTTGCATATCACTGAAAAATAAGTGTGTCAGCAGTTTTTTAAAAGACCGATACTGATTCACATGCACTCTAATTAAGTCAGCATTCTCATCTCAACTGCTTCATTTGTTGAGGACAGGTTTACAAGCCCTGGTTGTACTCAGAACCTTATTCATATCTGGGTTATCACTAAGTATTTTAAAAAGCAGAGAGGAAAAGTCATCTTTTCTTTTTGATTTTTATAAACTCATACATTCACCTAAACCTAGCCCTCTGTGCAATGAACTTCAGGTAATAAAAGGTGAAAAGATAAGAAATGGCATAAGAAGAAGGTGGGATGAAAGGATACTTCACAATTTGTCAATATGTGATTATTGGCACCCTCTCTTTGACAGAACAAAGTACTGCCAAAGACTCTTGTCAGAAGTAATATGTGCTGGCTCAGGCAAGACACACAAAAAGACACAAGATTGAATATTTTTGTTGTAAAATACCTTTTTGATTTCCCTGAACACTTTAAAAACAGGTTTTTAACACTTCCTTTTCCATAAAATTCACTCTGACCTCTGATGCACAAAGAAACAGTCAATAAAAATGAGAGATGATTCCAATAGGAACTTCACAGTCACACTTAAAGCAAGAAGAATTAGTCCCTAAGCATAAACTCAAGAAGAGAAAATATATGGGAGTGTGCTGGCCTTTTGTCCTTGGGGACTGTCCACATGTTTAATTTTTCTGAGTCAATGTTCATGGCAAATTTGATTTAGTGATTTTATGTACTCTTACCCACTAAAGTAATACATATTTTAAATCAACTGTCAGTAACCTTCACAGAGTGAAGCACATAAATGAAAAGGATTTAATGAAATGCTACAATATGTATATTACTGCCCCCAAAACAATGCCATTTCACAAGGTATTTGCTTTGTTTTGAATGCAGAATAAGAAATTACCCTCAATAATCATTTTATGCTTTTGCCCCTTAAGTGCTTCTGACCAAAAAGATATAAAACAAGACTTGGCAAGAGGAAAAGAATCTTCTCTGTTGACTTTCAAATAAACATTTTGTGCATTAAAAGGCTAAGATAGAAATGTGCCTGTGCATGGTAACTGCCCTCACTTTGATGGATGCAGAGAAAGCTTCCTGAATGCACCTTTGGGTCAGCAGGCATGAATCACACACACACACACACACACACACACACATACCCTCTTCTTTTCAGAATAAGTGCTAGTAGCAGAGGTGTTTCAGCAGCATTGCTTGGACTCTGCAGATTCTTCCAAACTACCTTAGGGAGCAAAAGAGGTAACTTGGAGATTCAAGGATTCAGCGGACACCCTGAGCTCTAAGCTTCCTGTGTACACTCCAAGTCATAACTACAGTGTTATGTATCCAAGCAAGATTTTCTTTGTAAAGATCTTTGTCATCCTAAATACTAAAAATTTTAAAACTGTTCCAATTTAGCTAGAGAATGATTTATGTATTTATTCAATAAACATGTATTAACTATGAACACCACCTAAGCACAAAGAGGTCTGCTAATTTCTGTGAACTTAGGAAGGGAGAATAGTGGAGGTAGAGAGGATAGGGAAAGGAAAGAACAATGCAGGCATGGGAGTCAATACATGGTAAGGTCCTGCAGCAGGAGGAAAGATGACTGTGTGCTCACAGGTACCACAATGGCTGCATATGAAAAACACATGACATGCCAGGTGCAGAGGTGCACACCTATAATCCCAGTGGTTCAGTATGCTGAGGCAGGAAGATTGTGAGTTCAAATCCAATCTCAGAAAATTAGCAAGGCCCTAAGCAACTCAGTGAGACCCTGTCTCTAAATAAAATACAAAAAAGGGCTGGGGATGTGGCTCAGTAGGTAAGCTCCTTGGGTTCAGTGGGTTCAATCCCCAGTACCAAAACAAACAAACAAACAAAAACATTAGAGGAGCAAGTGATAAAGTAACGGTATCAACAAGACGAACATGGTACATGGTATGTCGATGTTCAGTCAAACACCTTTAGTTGTTGAGCGCACAAACTCATGCTGAATTGTCATAAAAGGCATTCGGTGCCAGGCTAAGGAGGCAACAGGGATTTTTGAACAGGATTTTTCAATAAGAGGTAGGAATGGGAAGACCACTGCCTCTAATAATGGAAAGTTCATGATTATTTCTGTAGACAATAGGGACCACCCAACTGTTGGAACAGGACTTTTTAACACAATCAAGTATACTAGGTTTCGCTGAGAAATCTAGTGGCAGCATGGGGAATATATTGGACAGAATGAAACTAGAGACCTCAGATAAGACCATTAAAAAACTTATAAAAAGAAATATTCCCTTCAGATTTTTCCCCTAGTGACAATAATACAATTCTGTTGAGGGAACAGGGATCTAATAAACTCAATCATTGTTGATGGCTGTTTAAATTGCAACAACCCTTTTGGAGAGCACACTTCAATTTGTATCAAAAGTCATTATAATTTTTAAACTAAAATTAGCCTCTTAACGATTTATTCTGAAAAATAATGAGTTAAAAGGCATGAAAAGCAATAATGATAAGGTTAGGGTTTTTGTGTTCTTTATAATTGTTTAAATTGGAAAAAAAATAGAACTCATGGTAAATTGTTTTCATGTAATATTATTAAACTGTTCAAGTGTTTACTTCATATAAAGAACAAGGCCATGGCTGGCAAGTACTTAAGTAGTGTGAAGCTTGAGAACCAGTAGATCTGGCAGTGCAGGAACTCTGGTGACCTTATTTCTGATACAGCAGCCTCTGTAGGATGGAAGGAATTATAGTGTAAGCAAGAAATGATTAATGTTGGGACTGAAGCAATGGAAATCTGGACAGATTCAAAGGAATTTAAAAGACAGAATTACCATAACGAGGGGTGTGAGTAGAGATGACAATGACAATGAAGATTTGAACATGGTGACCGGGATGATGGTCCAAGCAGAAACTTAGACAAAAGATGATAACACTGCTGTTATATGAGATTTGAAATATCAATTGAAATGTCAAATGGAGAGGTCATAGAGTCTGTTGGAAACACAGACCCAGCAAAACAGGGAGCTAAAAATTAATGATTGGCATTTAGAAACACTGAAGTTCATGAGGTTCTTTAGAGACAAATTAGGCACTCAATAATTAGAGATTTTTTTTAAATTAAAGATAGAAATGCAACCTTAAATATCTACTAAAGAAATCCTATTAAGTTCTCCTGCTAATACTAACACACATTCCTTCCTCTCTGTAGGAGGTCAAAAATAAAAGAGGAATGAGGAGAAATGAAAAACAGGAGAAGGGGTATGTAAAGAAAATTGAAAAAGAATAGTGACAAAGGCATAGACTCAAAAGAAAAAGCTGCTGGTACTAAAAAAAAAAAAAAAAAAAAAAAAAAGGACAGATGAAAGAGCAAGAGGGGAAAGGACAAACCAAGACAGACATTTGGTGGGGGAGAAAATGTAAAAACTTGTGAAAAAGAATCAAAGGGGAAAATAAGAGAGGAAATGGAAATAATTTGGGAAAATGAAAACTTGAAAGTTCTATGGACCTAAAAACATGTTATTTTCATTACATAATACCTAAAAAATAGGCTGATGAGGACTTATTCTAGCTGCCACTTAGAATACAGAAAGCTGGTATGAGTGTCACTCCACTCTGATGACAAGAAAAAGTTGGAAGATCTTAAAAAATCATGACTTTTCTTGGATTCATTAGAGAATAAAGTCTAAAGATTTAAAAAAAAATTCTAAAACTGAAGAAAACAGGTGCTTCTCAGGAGAGTCAAAGATAGAAGCACAAGCCACCTGAGCAGAGTGTGGGAGGAAGGTAGGTGACACCCAGGGAATGAGATTTCAGCTTGAAGTTCTTGATGGACTCTTATTGGCCCAATGTGAACCAACAAAGTATGGAAGCCCCTGGGAGCCACAGAGAGTTATAAAACAATTCACAGGCTCTTCTCCACAATCATCACCATGTATTATTAATAAGAAAGAATGGGGTTAGGGTGGGAGATGACAGATAACTTCCCCAGTTGTAGAAAGTTGAAAATAGATTACATAGAGGGAAATGGGGGAGGGGGGAGGGCAGGAAAAATGGTGGAATGAGACAGACATCATTATCCTATGTACATGTATGATTACACAAATGGTATGAATCTACATATGTACAACCATAGAAACAAAATGATGTACCTCATTTGTGTACAATGAATCAAAATGCAGTCTGTAAAAATAAAAAAGAATTAAAAAAAGAAAAGAAAAGAAAAAAGAAAAAGAAAATGACTTGCACTGTAGGAAAGGCAAGAACCCTTAGTAGATCCTTTCATACTACCTCCCTGTGGAATAGAAGCCTTACAGGAAAGACAGGAAACCCCATGATCCCCAGGGGACAGGTAAAAGTCCTCCTTTTCTTTGTTTGTTTGTTTGTTGTTTGGGGATTAAATCCAGGGTCTTATGCATTCTAAGAAAGTACTCTACCACTGAGCTACATCCTATCCTAGAGCCCCTGAATAGCTACAGTGTGAGGGAAGAGGAGGAGAAGTAAAAGGGAGGGAGGGAGGAAGGGAGAGAGAAAGAAAAAGTTAAAAGGTCAAACCCAACTGAATTCCTAACCAGACTAAATCAACTCCAACAATATAGTCCCATAGATAAAAAGGTATGCCATTTCTCAGGCATAAATACTATTTATCAGTGTATCTTCTGTCCTATACACAATACCTGTAATTGTAACACCATAAAGAAGAAAAGAAAGAAAAAATACCCTGTTAAAAGGGAAAAAATTGAACAAGACTCATACAACTCAGCAGTTGGAACAGACAAATAATTTAAAATATAATTATTATATTAAAAATTCTCAAAGAAATTGTGGACAGCATGAATGGTCACATGGGGAATTTTAGTAGAGATATAGAACTTAAAATAAAAACTTATATGGAAATGCTACAAAGCCTGTAATCCCAGCTACTTGGGAGACTGAGGCAGAGGGATCATAAGCTTGAGGCCAAACTTAGCAACTTAGAGAGAACCCGTTTCAAAAGAAAAAATAAAAAGAGTTGAAAATATAGCTCAGTGGTAGGGCAGTTCTTGATTTAATCTCCAGTACAAAAACCAAAAATCATGGCAAAAAATAAATAAATAAAAGAATTCCTTTGACAGGATCCTCCATAAATTCAACACTCCTAAGAATAAAAAACAAAACAAACTAACAAAAGATAGGTGAACTTAAAGATGGGTCAATAACAATTAATTGAAACTGTAAAGGAAAAGAGTAATGAAAAACACAATAGAGAATCTACAATCCATGGAAAATTATCAAAAGATCTAACATATACATAATTGGAATTCCAGTGCACACAAGAAAGAACGGTGCATGAGATGTGTCTAAAAAAATAGTAATGTTAAAAATTTTCCCCCCAAAAGTGAATAATATCAAATCACAGATCCAAGAAGCTCAGAGAATACTAACTATTATACACACCACCACTACCACCACCACCATCCACCACAATTCACCTGGGCACATATACAAACAGCTGAAAACAAATAGAAAAACAAAATTTTGAAGGCAGCCGGCACAGGGGCGGGGGCAGTGGTACTCGCAGCATATACATAGATAAATAAACGTAATGATCACAACAAGTTTCAGAATCTGTGCAAGCTTCATCTAATGAGTTGGAAAGTATCCCCATCTCCTGTATTTTTGTGGAAAAGTTTATGTAACACAAGTATTACTATTTCTTGAAATGTTTGGCAGAATCCACCATGAAGCTATTTAGGCTGGGATTACTCTTCGTTAAAAATAGTTTTATCTATGAACTTGACTTTTTGAAACAGATATAGAACTAGTCATGCTACTTCTTCTTGAGTAAACTTTGAGAATTTGTGTCTATCAAGAAATTTTTCCATTTCAACTTATTTGTCAAATTTATGGTCATTAAGTTCCTCATATTTATATATAATATTATATATAAATATATTAATACAATAACATTAATATTTATATAACATATAATTATATAAATTTATACATAATATTGTATTACATATAATAGCAAATTAAATATATAATACTCTCATGTTTGATTTAATTACACTTTAAAGGGTTTTCCACATTAATTTATATGAGAAATATTGGACTATAATTTCTTTACTAGTAATGTCCTTGACTGGTTTGTTATAAAGATTATTGTAGCTTTATAAAATAAGTTTTGAGTTGGGCTTTTTCTCATTTCTGAAAATATTTATGTAAGACCAGCATTATTTCTTCCTTAATTCAGAATTTACCAATGATGTCATGTTGGCCTCTAATTTTCTATTTAGAAAGGTTTTTAATCATGAGTTTGATGTCTTTATTAAATATGAATCTATTCAGAGTTTCTTGTTTTCTTGTAACAAATTTGATACTTTTTAATCTTTTAAGGAAATTTCTTGTGAATTATTGAATTTTTTGACATAATATAGTTTATAATATTTATTTATTATCAGTTTTAGTATCTGGCAAATTTTTTAATTGTTAAAATTGGCATTTTATGTCTATTTTTCTCAATTAGTCAAACTAGAGATTTATCCCACTTGGAATTTCTAGTGTTTTTAAAGTTTGTATACTGACACTTTTCGTGAATCAAATTTGAATAATTGTTTTGTAATTATTTCTTCATTTTTTTCCACCCAGATCTCTCTCTCACCTCTCCTTTACTGAATCCAATTACATACATTAGACTCCTTGACAATGTAATAAGGTAGGAGAAACAAATAAAAGGCATAAATACTAAAATTGAAGAAGTAAAATTGTCTTATTTTTAGGCAATATAATTGTGCACATAAAAAAACATCAGTAATCCAAAATAATATACTAAATCTAGTTTTAAAATTTCAGTATAATTACAGTATATGAGGACAATATTTTAAAAATCAATTGTAGTTTTACAAACTAACAACAAAGAAAAATTAAAAATAGCGTGTACAAGTGCATTGAAAATACTTAAATATATATGAATAAGCTGAAAGCAAGCCTTTGCAAGACATATACACTGAAAACTACCAAACGAGCTCAGAGAAATTTATTGGACTTAAATATGTGGAGAGATGAGCCATGTTCCTTGATTAAGGTCAACAGTAGTATTAAGATATAAATTCTTGCTGGGCATGGTGGCACACGCTTGTAATCCCAGTGGTTCAAGAGGCTGAGGCAGGAGGATCATGCGTTCAAAGCTGTGTACTCAGCAAAAGTGAGGTACTAAGCAATTCAGTGAGACCCTGTTTCTAAATAAAATACAAAATAGGGCTGGGGATGTGGCTCAGTATTTGTGCCCCGAGTTCAATCCCCCGTACCAAAAACAAAAGAAAAAAATTCTTCTCAAACTGATCTTTAAATACAAGCAATCTATCCTAACAAACTTTTTTAAAAACTGAAAAAAAGAAAAAAGAAAAAAAAACTCATTCTATAATTTCAGTGAAATGAAAATCTTAAATTCTTTAAATGAAAAGAACTAGAATAGCTAAAACAGTCAACAAAAGTAGAACAAAGTTGGAAGATCATCTCATTTCTATATTTACTATTGGTATAATATCAATTATGTGTGACATTGAGTTAGGAATAGATAAATACATAGTGGAACAGAAAACAGTAACAGTGCAGAAATAGACCCACAATTATATTGTGAACTGGTTTTCATAAGTATGCAACACAATCTATTGGGCCATCAAAGGAAATCTTTTCAAAACATAATGCTAAAACAACTGGGTATCCACATGAAAAAAAACTAAAACTTGACTCCTACTTCAAACTCAACATATAAAATGATTTGAAAAGAAAACTTGACCTAACATAAAAGATAACACTATGATGCTTCTAGAAAGGAATGCCATAGACATTCTCAGATTCAAAGTATAGGAAACTGAGATTCAGAATAAACCACAAAAGAAAAAAGTGATAAGCAAAACTTCATCAGAACTCTAAATTTCATCACAATATACTACTAAAAACAATACATAAGCCAGCTACCGACTGGTTGAAAGAATTCACAATGCATACGTCCAGGGAAACTTGTATTCAGAACAATTTTAGAACTTCTTTAACCCAATGACAAAATAGACAACCAAATAGAAGTAGTAGGAAAAAGACACTTCATGAAAGGAGTTCAACATGAAAATCAGGTCAACAAAAAGAATGAAATGAAGTGATGAAATGATCAAAAACATAATGATATTTCTAATCTTTTCATCCATGTTATCACTTGTTTACATTTGTTTTATATCATTTGATGGCTTCATATTTTCTGTATTGAATAAAAATTTGTGATGGCCTATTTGAGTCATCAACTTAACTGGATTAAGAAATATCTGCATAACTGGCAAGGCTTTATTTCTAGGTGTGTCTGTGAGGCTTTCTCCCAAGAGGGCTCTCATGTGAGTCAGTGACTAAGTGGGGAAGATCTGACCTCCATGTGGGCAGGCACTATCCAATCAGCTCAGACTCCAGACAGTGAACGAAGCAGAGAAAAGGGAATTTTTGTTCACTTTCTCCTGGAACTGGAATACCCCTCTTCTGCCCTTGGACAACAGAACTCTAGGCTTTTTGGCCTCTGGAGTCCTGGAATGACACGAAGGCTCCTTCATGGCATACCTCAATCCCGCAACCTTAGACTGAGAGCCACACCATCAGCTTCCCTGGTTTGAGGTTTTCAGATGTTGACTGAGCCAAGGTACCAGCATCCAGGGCCTCCAGCCTGCAGATGACCTATTGTGTGACTTCTCAACCTCCATTGCCATGTGAGCCAATTCCTCCTTAACCCTCTTTCTCTTCCTTCTCTCTCTCTCTCTCTCTCTCTCTCTTCCTTCCTTCCTGTCCTTCTTTCTTATTTTTTCCTATTAGTTCTATTTCTCTGGAGAACCATGACTGGTACTGTAGGAATATTAAAACAAAAGTATGCAATTAGATCATTTAAGTTTTTAGAAGAACAGTCTGATTCCGAGATCATTTGACCATGTGATCCCTCTTCCTGTAGTAAGGTTTGATTAATCCAAAGAACCTATTAAACCATATATTCTTGGTTTTGCATAAAGCTGGGCTTATTTGCAAATCCCCTCCCCCCTTCTGGGAGGTAAAGGATAGGAAATGAAAAGGTTATTTTCTGCTTGGAAGGTCTTGTAAGAAGAACTTGGTAGTTTCACACAGAGGTGCCCCATTCATAATCACACCATCTAACAATGAACTGGCTGTTCAGAGCTGCTTTAAATTCAGATGAGAAGATTAACGAACATCTCCGAAGCATTCCTAGCCCCTAATCTCTTTTAAAAATTAATTGTTTTCAAAACCCTTCCTTATGTTTCTCTAGCAAACAGCTGCACAAGATAAACAAAGTGGATAATCATACAGTATAGATGCTCTGTGTGGAGCCTAGGTAAAGAACACTACAAAATTGAAGAATTCCTTCACAAACAATTTCTAACACACAATACAAGACAAGCAGTGATTATACTAAGTGTTACACAGAAGGTCTCACAGCTGCACAAATCATTAGCATTTAATTTTGATTCCAGGGTGCTCTCAATCTTATGATATAGGCATCCTACATTATTACTCAAACTATCCTTGTATTTTATACATCTTATATCATGTCTTCTTTGACTATTCATGCAAGGTATAATAAATGGAAGAACTTTAATGGCAGTCGAGCATAACTGATATGCAATTTCCTAACAAACTCAGATAAAGAGGTAATTTCCTGGTAATTTTTTTTCTTTTTAAATCAGCTGTAAGAGAAGTATATTCCTAACATATTCTTAAAAAGGCATGTTATTAAACTGAATTATTACAAAAGCCTTTTTTTTCATGTAGTCACATTGGTCTGAAACAGCACAAAATCTGTAGCTCACTAATAAATGCATGGCAATCACATATTTTCTTATTTTTTAGACGACTCTGTGGATTGTTTAATTTTAAATGTCCTCTACATTTAAAGGTGATTGAAAGTTAAATAGTGCAACAGTTTTGGAACAGTGCATTCTAAGATTAATGTCCTGCGGTAATATGTAGTAAGATGTCTTAAAATATCAGAGCAATCTAGAAAACAGGAAACCTTATTAAAATTATATGTTTTTTAGTCTTGAGACAATTAGGGCACCAGATCCAATGCTGAGTAGTGCTTAGAAGTTAAAGTGCCCTTTCCCACTTCCAAACACATACCTCATACTTTTTTGTTTCTTATCACTCTTTTTGCTTTTTCATCTTCTCCTTATTTTGATTAGCTTTTTATTCATTTTTCCTTTTTTTGTTGTGTCTGTGTCTAAAGATTGTCTGCTGGAGAATTCCTAAGCATTACATTTAACCTTGTAGCCATCTCAACTAGAGAAGATGGCAAATTGGAACTACTTTGATCCTCTTCATCCCAATTCATTCATCCATCCTTTCATTCAACAAGTACAGATATGGCAACCACATAAAATGTAGCTATTATCAGATAAATAAAATTATCCCAATGATCTTATGTAACCAGCAGGCTAGAAGGTCCAAAGTCTAGCTGCTCAATTCAAATGTTCTAGACCTGACTTTAGTTATATTAATGAGTAAAAAGATATTCTCTTCATAAACAGGGTCATTATCTGAATATAAAGAGAAGTAGAGATAGAGGTAGATGAGTACAGAAATACATTGGGTTACACAATCAGGAGAGACATTTCTGGGGAGGTTGAATTTGACCTGAGAGTTGCGTAAGAATAAAGTATGTGGGGACCTGGGGTAAAGGGTCCCAGGGTTGGGTGGGGTGTTCTGATGTGTGGGAGGAGCATGAAGAAGATCAGTGTGGCAGAGCATTATGACTAATGAAGTCAGAACGGTGGACATTGATCACTGACAGTCATTTAGGCTATGGTCCTTTGTGTGAATTCCAGGTATGTCCCATGGGAAGATGCTACAAACCTCGAGAAAGGAAGTCTTAAAAATAATCACACTGTTTGTTGTGGATCACATGGAATGTTAAAGGCTGAAGAGTGGAAGTAGGCTAGTTACAAAAGACAACATATTCCATTTATATGAACTGTCTAGGCATATCTGTAAACACAGAAAGTGCATTAGTGGTTGCCTAGAGCTCAGGGATGGGGAGTGGGCTGGGAGGAGATGGGGAATGACTGCTAGTAGATATGGAGATTTTTTTCTTTCCCCCCCCAGGGGGGATTATGAGAAAGTTCTAAAATCAACTATAGTGATATAGTGATGATTGTGCAACTCTGAGAATATACTAGAAATTATTAGTTGTATGCTTTAAATGGCTAAATTGAATGTTAAGTGAATTACATCTCAATGACTCTATCATTAAAGAAGTGAAGAAAAAAATGGAAGCAGGGACAGGGTAAGGAAGTGATTACAATTGCTCATACATACTGAGGGGGATAGTAGCAAAGCCACTTGTGGAAATACTCTCCTGGATAATGCCCTACAGCTTTATGGGATGATTTTTACCTGGTCCCTGCTTTACCATGCTACTCTAAGGACTCTAAGGAAGCCCCTGTATTAGTTCCAGAAACTAGGTCTGAGATCAAGCTGTCAGAACAGTCGATTTCTTCTGAGAATTCTCTCCTTCATTTATAAATGGCTGACATCTCCCTGTGTCTTTACATGATGTTCCCTCTGTGTACTTATCTCTTCTTTCTTTAAGAATACCAGTTATATTGCTTAGGTCCCACCCTAATGACCTCATTTTAACTTAATTACTCTTTAAAGGCTCTATCTCCAAATACCTGTGATTTTTCACTCCACAATTTTAGTTACCCTTAGTTAACCACAATGCAAAAGTATTAAATGGAAAATTCCTGAAATAAAGAAACAAACCACTTTCATATAATTTTTATTAAAGTACATTGTTATAATTATGCTATTATAACATTATTAGTTATTGTTATTAATCTCTTACTAGACCTAATTTATAAATTAAACTTTATCATAGATATGTATGTATAGGAAAAAACATATATGTTGTTCTGCACTATCAGCAATTTCATGCATCCCCTGGGGGTCTTGGAACACATCCACCATGGCTAAGGGAGGACCAATGAAGTCATATCTTGAACTAATTAGAATTAGAACTTCAACATGTGAATTTGAAAGGGGAAGTATACACAATTCATAATATCACCCAATTTTTGTCCTAGGACTAACTTAGAAATGTCCATTCTGTTGTAGCATCTAATGCTTCCAACTCTGAGATGATCTCAGGGCTCAGGTCCTCAGCTAGCAGAGATTAAAAGAGTTTTCAACCTCATTTTAGCCATGAGTTTCAGACCACCCTTTTTTGCATGTCCTGAAAGACTTTTTCAGCATACTTAGAAAATGCTCAAGGTAAAATCTTTAGCCTCAAGAACTAAGTAAATCATTTAACATAGTACTGTCTCTTATTCTACAAAACTAGATGTTCAGGAAATAAATAGAACTTGTAATTTTCTTATGCATAAAATATATACAACAGCGCTGGGGATATAGCTCAGTTGGTAGAGTGCTTACCTTGCAAGCACAAGGCCCTGGGTTCAATCCCCAGTACTGAAAAAAAAAAAAAAAAAAAAAAAATATATATATATATATATATACACACACACACACACACACACAACATATTATACCAGAAAAGACATGTGGAGGTCTTGCACCATGATGGGGGCATCAATTTTGAAGAGAAATACATGTGGCTAGGTCCAAGAAAAGCCATAAAGAATGGCTGAACAAGCCAGGATGTTTCCTTGGGTGATATAGCCTGCTAGCTACTTCCAATATCCATTCTTCTTCTGTAATAAAATGAACACTTTTTAGCTGTGTACATGAGTACCTAAAGGAAGACTAAACCCCAAAGTTTCTTTTGACAATCAAATGTCACATTGCTTAGGAAGCCATTAGAGAAATCACAATGTTGGCTAACACACATTAAGCACTCACTAATAAAAAGGTACTATTCTAAGTGTTTTACATGTGCTAACTTTCTTCTTTCAGTGTGTGACTTAAAGATTGAAATATTTCTCATCTAACAGTCTGGTAGAAGATAGTCTGGAGCTACTATGGTAGCCTGGCTCCATGAGGTCCTGTGGGGGCCCAGCACCTGTTGTAGGGTGCTGTTGCTATCCTCACATACAGATTCACTTTTAATCATTCCAACAGCCCTACCTAAGAACTGCTATTATCCCATCTTATAGAAGATACTGGGATACAGAAAAGCTAAGTAGATTATCCAGTGACAGAGTTAAATCCAAACCCAGTCCTCCTTGCCAGACTCCTTCTCACTCACTGCACTGGGTTGTCATCCCTCTTGATGGCTTCTACTGGACCAACTCTCACTGTAATTATTGGCCCCCTTTACTTCAAACTCACATTTTAACATAACATGTAAAAATATTTTTAATAAAATAAGTTGTCAGAAGGCTATGTGTATGATTCATCTTCACATTCCTGCATACCGCCTGTGGTGCCTAGCATACAGTAATGGCAAACAAATTTTCTTAAATGAACGGCTTTATACTTGTCCTGAGTGCTTTTAATATGACAAGCTCATTGAAGCCTACTAATTACTGCATCTTCTTCTTTAAACTGCTTTTTTTTTAATAGAAAAATCTTCAATTTCACCACTTCATTTCCCCTTTACAATTGTTAATTTGAGCTTCTTCTTCTTTCACATCTTCTATTGACAAATTAGTATCTGTATCTTGAGTCTAATATTTTTTAAACCTTTTCTTCTTTTCTGTATATAAGATAAGACTTCTGGGGGGTATTATTGATGCTTTTGTGTTATTCTATTTTATTAAACACTATTTTGTTTTAATTTTTACCAAAAGTGTATATTCAAGATCATAAGAACTATGCAAATCCTCCTTTTCAGCAGATATTGTAAATATTTGGCAGACCATATCCCAATTGAAACTCTCACATGAATTCAATAGCTACAGACCATTATAAACCCAGGAAAATAGTATTGTTCTATGTGGCTGGTTGTTAGAAAGGATCTAAGAGAGTTTTAACTAAGGGGCCAGGGACATTACTATGCATTTGTCTATTTAACCTTGATTCAAGCAATGAGAGCATTGTGAGCATTTCTATGGGAGCTCAACCACCCAACATAAAGCCTAGTAAGATAATAATGAAAATCCTCATCCACCTCTACAGGCCTCTTAACACCTGCCACCAGTGAAGATTCCTGTGGTACACAACTCCCAACTCCCTCCTCATATGCTCATTGTTGCCTATAATGAGGTCCATGAACCATTCTAAAGATGCTGTCCACCCTTTAATATCCTGCACAACCCTAAGTTGTGCACAGCTGAGCCATCAGTAGCTAAGGAAAAGGTTCAAAGAATAGCGATTCATGGTGCAGTCACAAGATGCAACATGAAGACCAAAGGGCACCAGAAGAATGAAGATTCAGAGAGTAGAATGTTGGAGAGAGGGAGAGAGGCTCTTGAGAGAAAAGGAAACTTTGAGACAGCACTTTTACAAGGGATTGAGACAAGTGACCCTGTTTACCTACACAGAAGATGACTTTCTTTAATTAGTGGTCTCAGGAAGGATTTGTGATGTTGAGGACATAACAAAGGGCAGGTAATATTTGATACATCTCAAGCATTCCAGAGACCTTGGAGTATCCAACCCGAGAAACAACTTCTGAAAAATAAAAGAAGAAAGAAAGCAAACCTTGGCAGTTAATCAGAGAGTGACTTTCTAACTGTCTGAATTTACCCAGATGCAGTTCAAATGTATGCAGAATGTATTTTATCACAGCTAGTCTCTATTTTTAATTCCATGTGGTATTATATATCTGAAGAATACAAAGTAGTTGTTTAATTATAATAGTATTAGAATCACACTCATCAAAAAGTATACGTGCTGAGAATAAGTCAAGCATAAACCTAAATTTTTATGATTTTATATGCATTCCACTATATACATAATTAATAATTCAAGTGATAATAATAATAATAGAAATACCTTTTATTTTTGTTTCAGTTTACAAAGCACTTTGTGCAGACAGTGAATTCATTTCAGAAACAATATTTGAAGGAATTCCATAAAATTTTATGGAATGATTACATCTGATTAAAAAAATTCATGTTTCTTATAAGAAATAACATGGACAAATTTAAAGGAGATAATTAAAAGCACTTTAACACACACACATACAGACACATACAAAGAAACTGAAAAAAATTTTGCTAAATTTCTTTCCAGAAATTTCTTATGTAATTTATTTATACCCTGCCTTGTTTCAGAAAGGATTTAAAGTGACTTACAATGAAATGCAATTAGAGTAAGATAAATAAAAACTGTTGAGAATGAAGAATGAGAAACAAGGACAGACAAAAAAAAAAAAAGAAAGAAAGAAAGAAAGAAAGAAAGAAAGAAAGAAAGAAAGAAAGAAAGAAAGAAAACTGAAGTGAAACTAAATTTTTTAAATGCAAAAAGCAGATGATGACCTGCCACCAGTCTGTCATGGTTTTAGCAACTCTTTAGCAACTAATACAAAGAAGAAAGGTTGACCAAATACACAATTTACTTAGGAAAACAGACTTCTCCAGCAAAGTATATCTGTTCCTAATATTTTTTCAGAGGATCTTTATAAAGATGAGAATGAAGGACACCTACACCAATCTAATGACAGATTTGACCATGAGTTTCAAAAAGCTCTTCCTCACTGGGTTCCTCAATCTAGGTTAATAGCAACATTTTTCAGTTAAGTCTACTACACACACACACACATACACACACACACACTGTCTCTTGATTATTTAATAATTCATTATTTAGGACATTTATATTCTTTCTAGCTATCACTCATTTAAATAATACTGGTATCAACACTTTTATACATAACTATCTCCAACTATTTCTTTAGGAGTAATTTCTTTAAGTGGAGATGAGGACTACAAGGTATGAGTATGTTTAAGACTCTTCTCATATAATGAAAAAATAATTGCTAAGAAATTATTGATAACAATGTATCTTTCATCTCACCTTCTAGATTATAAGCTCTTTGAGGGTAGGTATTATGCCTCTCAGAGCACAGCACATAATAAGTGGTCAAAAGTATTCTCTGGGTGAATAAATGATTATGATTTTGCTTATATCAGTTTCTTGATGTATAAGCATTTTTGCCTGACTTGAAATGACAAAGATTCTTTCTTGACTAAACTCTAATAGAGGTTCCTCTGAGCCCTCTTCTCAACTAGACCTATCAATACACTCAATGCAAATGATTTTGTCTTTCCCCCTGACCCTGCCATATTACATGACTTAGCACAAACATAGTTTCTAAGGACTCAAGAGCATCCCTAGGATGACCCTAGCTCTCCATAAAGTATCTGGCTTTGGAAAACCCAAGACTGCCAAAATAATTTTCTTTGTTCTGGCTCACACCTGACTATAGGTCTCTGACCATCCTTTCTTAGAGCATTTACTTCAAAGACCTTACAAATGTAAATCCTTCCTCTGTCCATTTGAGATGTGTCAGTATCTGCTACAACTCAAGAGTGTCTTCCCCAAGGACCTAAAAGCTGCTCCTTTAAAATATAATCCACAGGAAAGATAGGGTTCTCCCTCCCCATCTCTGTGGAAGGATAGAATCCTAACTTTGATTAACTTCCCTCTAGTAGAAGTAGCTGGTCTAATCATTGTTTACACTAATCACCTTGTGTGATTTTTCACTCCCTGGAGTCTACTGAGTTCCCACACACCCCTTCCTTGTCCCTCGTTCTTCATTTACAACACCCAGTCACTACACAAATTAATTCGGTTTACTCCAAACTCTCTTCCCTAATGCATTAAATGAAAATCTATCCTCACATTAACATTCAGCTTTGACAAAAGTCTCACCTTGTCCTCTCTATCATTTCAGATAATATTAATGAACCAAATGTTGTAACAGAACTATTTATAGCACATTCCTGAAGAGTCTTAAGACAGAGGTACCAATCAATTGACATTTCGTATGTGGTTACATACTTTTTTTTCCCTTACATCCCAGTAAAAGCATCGGGCTTGTGTTAATCACATTTTCATAACAAAATAACTGAGAAAATCAACTTAAAGGGGGCAAGATTTATTTTGACTCATGGTTTCAGGGTTTAAGTCCATGGTTATTTGGTTCCATTGATTCTGAGCCTGTGGTACACAGAACATAATGGCAGAAAGCATGCAGCAGAGCAGAGCTGCTTGTGTTATGGCAGCCAGGAAGCAAGAGAGAGAGGAAGGGGCCAGGGAAAAGGTAAACCGTTACAGGGCATGTTCCCAGTGTCCTACTTCTTCCAATCATGCTCCCCCTCCTACAATTTCCATCACCTCCCAATAGTTGAGTTAATTATGAACCCATCAATGGACTATTCCATTGAAGAGATCAGAGCCTTCGTGATTCAATCACTTCTCAAACGCTCCAGTTTTGAACATTGCTGCATGGAGACCACACCTTCAACACATGAATCTTTTGGGGACATTCCCACACCCAAACTATAACAAAGCTTATCTGATTATAACTTGAATAACATGTTAGACAATTTTTTCCAAACATAAAATTCCATTAAAAAGCATAAATTTTTTTAGCATGTACCTAGAACTTTATCAGTCTTTGTGCCAGAAAGTATATTATCTATCTAAATGAAAAGGTATCAAATTTCATGAGCATTGGTTTAAGAGTTTTCCATGTATGTTCGTCATTTTCTATATCTTCCTCTGTGTTTTAATAGTTCACAAGTAAAGTAATAATGGCTACCATCGATGGTTACTGAGAAAGTATCTGACTCTGTATACGATTCTCTATATACTTGAAACTTAACAATAACACGGTAAGATTAACACAATTAAAGATGAGGAAACTGATACTCCAAAAGGCTAAACAAATTGCCAGGGATCGCAGAGCTTGTAAATAAAGAACCCATGATTTGTATGATGGACTATTTGACTTCAAAGACTGTGTTCTTTCTACTACTCTTCCCAACTCCAGTGGATATAGCCATGCATAGATTTTTGGCTCTTTCAGACTTCTCATCCTTGATAACTAACATGCAGTCAAAACAGAAGTGAATTTGGGGGAAAATTATACTCAGAATAAATATTGTAATTATAAAAGAAGAAAAAAAAGGAAAAAGAAGAAAACAGTCAAGCTGTGGCAAAGCAAACTCCAAAGCAATCAAGAGGCTTCTAAACCTCTAGTTCTCTTTAAAGAAGCTATATTTCATTCCTCTAAAAACTCTGGCTTTGGAATGAAGGTGACATACTGTGGGAAGACCAAGGAAATTAAACTTTTTTCATCTTATTGATTCCTATTTCTTTCATTCCATCTGTTTCCTTGGCATGGTGAAGGGGGTGACGATCAACGCAGAGTAAGCCGGCTCTGTCAGTCAGAAGATAGGAGCTGACACACCAGACACAGGCTTGGGAAGGCCTTCCATGAGGGAAAGATCTGTGCCAGATGACAGGACTCACGGAGCTTGACAAAATGTTGCAGACAATCAGGAAGCATTGGATCCAGATTTCATAGATAATAAGCAGTCTCTTTCCTGTGTGCATGCGCATAGATTTGAATATTTCTGATCAAGTGCCTTGGTTTTTGCACAAAACAGGAAGTGCATCACAATAAAATATAAAATGACAGAGGAT
Source organism: Sciurus carolinensis (assembly GCF_902686445.1). NCBI lineage: Eukaryota > Metazoa > Chordata > Mammalia > Rodentia > Sciuridae > Sciurus > Sciurus carolinensis. The sequence goes on from NC_062215.1 coordinate 146,547,867, forward strand.
AAGAAGGAGAGTATGATAAAGGGAAAAGAAATAACTAACTGGATCATAGAGAAAACTTGAATATTTTGGGCCTATAAAATATATAATTTTGATCACATGAGGGAAAAATGCCTTAGAAGATAATATTTCAAATACCATTACCAGGGTGAAAATACATTGGAATTCCACAGAGGAGTTTGCTATAAATTAAAGCTTTCTTAAAAAATCATACAGCATTCAGTGACTGTTCTACCATAAGGAGCATATTTTGCAATTTCTATAAGGTCATCTCCAACATAAACTCTAAAATAGCCACAAAAAAGATGAAATTTGCATATGAAAATCTGAAGCATATACGTAGACAGTCTTGTGATTGAATTCTATTAAGAGATACAAATTCTATATGTCCTTATGAAGAGCTTCATGCAGAGGAGGCTTCTACCCTGGCAGAGAAAAGACTAAAATGAAAAAGCAGTTCATCAAAAGAAGCTCATTTTGTTGGGAGCCAAGAGACCCATATATGGTGAGGCTGGAAAACGAATCAGTTTTACCATTTCATTGCCCTCCCCCAACCAAGTTAAGCTACTATCAACAACAAAAAAAGGCATGATATTATCTCTTTGCCTGTTCTCCCCTGGACCTGAAAGCTCTCATCAAAATAGAAAGATGTCAAAAACTGAAATCATTTGAAAGCACAAGACTGATATATAAGATCCACGTGTGAATAACTTGGTTGTAAAACCATCTCAAACACTATTATGGGTTGAATTTTATTCTACAAAAAAAAATATATTGGAGTGCTAACCTCTGTTTTCTCAGAATGTACAATTATTTGGAGACAGGTTTTTTTTTAAAGGGGTAATAAAGCTAAAATGATATTATTAGGATGAGCCCTAATCCAGTAAGTGGTAGCCTTATAGAAAGGGGAAATTTGAACACAGTGTGCTTATTAGAGAGACTGCCATGTGAAAAGACCCAGGGAGAACATGACCATCCATAATCTGTCTTATAAACAGACTGGGGCTGGGGACAGATCCTTCCCCTACAGCCTTCATAAGAAACTAAGGAATCGAGGAACACCTTGATTTCAGATTTCCAGCCTCCAGATGAGACAATAGATCTCTTTAAACCACCTAGTTTGTTGTACTTGGTTATGAAAGTCCTCCTAACTTAACAAAGATTTTGGTATCAGTGTGGGGTTACTATAACAAATAACTTGCAATGTGGAAATAGCTTTGTAATTGCGTAATGAGTGGAACCTGAAAGAAATGATAGAACAATCCTACACTACTTTAAAGAGAAAATGTCCAGAAATGTGGCTCTTAAGGGTGCTTTTGGTGAGGTTTCAGATAGAAATGAGGAACACATTACTGGAAACTAGAAGACAGGTAACCTTCAACTGAGCTGTGTTCTATTGAATGGAAAGTAGAACTTGCATATGAATATGCAGTAGAAGAGATTTCTAAGCAAAGTGGTGATGGTGCAGCCTGGTTTGTCCTTGTTGCTTAGAGTAAAATGCAAGGGGAGAGAAAGAAGCAAAAGAACTAAAAGTTGAAGATGTGAAAAATCCTTGCCTATCCATATTGCACAAAAAGTGACAATGGGCTCTAGAGAAAACTCCCAGGGTTGACTGAAGGATCCAACCCATCACCTCAGCAGAAACAGTGCCAGCTTGCACTGATAGGTGAGGAAACAGGACAAAATGAGGCAGGCTTTGGGACTTTGGGGATTCTACAGGCAGGAAAGAGATCAGTAGAACTACTTGGCTGTGAACACATGTTAACCTTCAAGAAAAGGAAGAACCACCCAGTTCAGAGGCTGGTAGGGCTGCCCCTCTTGACTTCTCTGCCTTCTATGTTCTCATTTCCAGTAATCCAAGTTCAAAAGCTGTCATCAGTGACTCCTTTCCATTCATTCATATTTAATTAGGTACCTGCTTCTGTTGGTGCTTCCATTCTTCACAATCTTCACTGTTGTGAAGGATTTTACTTTTAGTAATAGGAAGCATCCTTAACCAGTTAATGACATTGGGCTAAGACCTCACGGGATTTCTGCTTTTAATCCTTACAACAGTGCAATGAGACCGGCATACTATTTATATTCATTTTATAGGAGACTGAGGCTCAGAGAGGAACCAAATGTCCAAGATCACATCGTGATCAAAGCAAGGCATTGAACCAGTTCTTCCTGACCTTTAAACTTCATTCTTCAATGGCACACTGCCTCCTCATGAATCTCTCTCATATTTGTTACTTCCTTCACATTCCCACTTTACTGATCGGGTTTCATAATCCATCTCCATTTTATTGCTGAAAAAATAATCCTCTTTTATTTCTCCTAAATCTAGTCTCTCCTTCTATCAACCTATATATTTCTCATCTCATCTAAAATAAATCTGTCTGTAAGTCACTCCTTAGCTCTAGATCTGTGACTTCTCACTGCCTGAAGGACAAAGCCAAACACCTTGATCTGACATTTCACAGTATTTTTACTCATCACACCACCTGTTAAAACCTTGCCCATCCTCAGTACCTCATCTCTATGAAAACTTGTCTGTCAAACTTTGAGTATTTCATTAAAAAAATTCTTTCTCCTTGAAATGCTGTGATCTGTAAGATACTTCCAAGTTGAACTCAGACTTGATATATCACGGAGACCAAAAGTATCAACTTCCCTGGAAACCCCCTCTCCCAGAGTCCTCTGTCCATCTTTTACCCAACCTTGAAATGCAGGTGCAGTCTTTGACTCCTCCACCTTTCACATGTCATCTGCTGCTAAATCCTGGTGTTTGTTTTGATCCTGAAGGTCTCTCAGTCTAGCCCTTCTCCACTGTCACTATCTCAGTCCTCATTCCAGCTCCCTCAACTCGAGTGCATAAGAGAACCCAAGAGAAGCACCACGAGGTTAAGTTTCCACTAAAAAATAGGCAAAGATTAACAGAACAGAGGAGCCCCAGGAGGAAGGACTCGGGAGGGAGATCATCTGAGCCTATGTGAGAAGACGTGTAGGCCTGAGAGGGAATGAAAAGAGGGAAAAAAAAACCCTGCATCAACCTGGACTGAGGGCTGAGGAGGAGGAGTGGTGATGGAAGTTTCTAAACTTGAAGATGAGGAAATTGAGGCCAAGAAAAACCAAGGTAGGAGAATGGGGACTGGGATTATAAATTGGATCCCTTGGGTTTGCTTTTGGAAGACAAGCAAAGTATGGCATCCTCTTCAGACTTACATTCTGACCACACACAGTGCTCCTTCGACATAACTGCCTTCTCTGAACCAAGGTGAATGGTCATTTGCAGTGTTGCATCCTCCACACCTCAGCTCTCAACAGTCTCCTAAAACTCTCTGCTTGGCTTTAGAGACCCTGAAACCATGGTTCTACTTCACATTCCTCGGTCACCCTCTTCTTCCCATCACAGCTCACAGTGACAGCTGCCTCCTCCACATGTGTTTTTACCAGTGCTCTCCTCCCCCTGAAACTTCAGCTCCAACCCTGCCTCTCAAAATCATCTCCATTCATCAGGCTCTAAGGAAATACCATCTGCATGCTTCCCTCATCCGGAGATGTTCTTGCTCTCTCCTTTAACACAAACAATGCTTTAAAAAATCTTTTTGAGCCCTCTTTCTGACTCTTCTTGTCTCAAACTAGAATAGTCACCTGTTTTACCTTCTCACTAAAATACACACAGCCCTGGAGGTAGAGACCATGATTTATCTTGATGCACTGAACTGAGTATCTTGCACAAAGTAGATAGGTATTTATCAAACAAGTAGCATTTAATCTCACTGGACTCTTTTCATTTTTTGCTTCTATTAGGGAATGAGGTGAGTTGTCCACCAATTTTTGTGTGTGTGGGAAAGCTTCTCATGGAAAATTTTAGCCTCTTTGTTATAGATGAAGCATCATTTAAAAAGCACAAAGCGACATGGTCTGAACCTAGAATATATCCTGGGGCCTAGACCAAAGAAAGACAAATTTAAAGTTGTACAAACCAATGGTGGGAGGACCATCTATACTTAGTGACTAGTCTGTCAGAGTGAAAAACCTCAAGTGGGTTGTAAATATAGGGTTGATTCTTTGGGGGATTTTTCTTCTATTTGCTGATTCAGCACCTACAATCAAGAGATTTTGTTGTTGTTCAATTTTACTTAAGGCAGACTAAATCAACTGATTTTATGTTTATCCCTGATTTTTGTTTTTCTTACTTTGGCTAAACTACATTTTTACAAGGCCTTTTTAGTTAACTTGATCAGAAGTATGCTTTTATCATTTTTTAAGCCATCTACTTGTTTGTATGGTCTGCTATGAAAATCCAACTAATTCATTATAAAGTGTGATTTTATTTTTAATTTTTAGGAATTCCAAGGACTCTTGACTTCTAATGTTCTGATTGATGATACTGATGCACTTTCTTCCCAGCATCCAGTAGAATCCCCTCTGAGTACATCTGCAGGACGTGCAGGTGGAACACTGGTGGGCACAAAACAGTTGTTTTGACATGTGTGTCCCAGTGGAACTCCTCTTGTAATTCTTGTTCTCTAGAAGGAAAGATGGAAGGCATATCTTTCTAGGACTGTTCATCTCATAAAACCCAGTAGACTTGGTATTTACTTATGTATGATGAACATAAATGGAGAAATTAGTAAAACAGCAGTGATTCAAGTTTCCCAAGCACTGACTAGGCGGACGTTTCAAAAGGTTTTCTCCTAAAGCTATGTGATATGGTCATTAAGCATTTAGAGGAATAACTAGATGATTAGACAAAGTAGCAAACCAGCTCTGCCCACCCCCACCCCCCAACTTGCCCCAAAGTTGCAGGAGAAAGAAAGAAGAAAACAATGGAAAAGGAAGAGTCCTTTTGGTCCACTATATAGCAATTACCAGCAACTTACACTCTTCATGAGCAATTGTTGATTTTCTCAGCCTACACCCATATCTCTAAATAACAATTTTCCAGACCTAAAGTTCTGGTTTTTGACAATCCATCTGATTGCAGGCACCCACACATTCACACACATACATGGTTTTTCTTTCATATTTAGATTTGCAGAGGGGTCAGAGGAAAAGGCTAGGAAAGAAAGACAAGAAAGAAAGAAAGAAAAAGAAAGGAAAAGAAGGAAAGAAAGAAAGAAAGAAAGAAAGAAAGAAAGAAAGAAAGAAAGAAAGAAAGAAAGAAAGAAAGAAACCTCCAGTAGGTTTGATCTAAACAAAATGGTTATTCAAATGGGTCCCTACTAATTTCACAAAGATGCGTGATAATATCCAACATATGGCTTTAACTATGTTTTTTAATATTAGAAATTGAATGCACATTTTAAGACACAAGTTTTGCTGATATGCTGTTGATAATATAGGCAAACTATTTTCCATTTGTTTCTAATTATCTTAAAGACAGCCTGGGGATCATTTACTCATGGTTTAAGAGTACTCAGATAAGTCCACAGATGCAACAGGCGGGCATGTGTGTCAGCTACTGCAGTAGAGTTGCATGAGGGTGGCTTAGCCAAGACAATCCTCTTATGTCTGTAACCACTAGATACGGTTCCTAAGGTCAAGCAGTACTGAAAAATAAAATCCTTCCTTTGTCAACATTCTTAGGGTGTGGGCTCTGGAGTCAGACTGCCTGGCACCACTATTTAACTAATGGGGTGAACTTGGGCAAGTTAGTTGATCTCTCTTTGCCTCAATTTCCTCATCTGAAAAATGGGGCTGTGCCTACAATGTTTGGTCACTGTGAGGATTAACGCACCTTGAGTAGTTCCCCAAACATAAGAAGTACTTGATAATTGATCTGTCCCCAGCTGAACTCTGCTTTGTCTCTGTCTCCCTTCCCACCACCAAATTCTTCCACTGAATCTTGCCAGCAAGATTTCTTCCAATTCTTCCAACATGCTCTCTTGCTGCTCCTGGAACCTTTGCTTCTTGCTAACTCGCTCTCCTCCTCCAGGACTCAGTGCAGTCAATGTTCACTCAAGTCTGCGTTAGGGGATCCTCACCTATGTGCCCACAACTCACTGAGTTTCTTCTGTTATCATGCATGTGTCATGCCATCCTAATTATTAGTCTCTCCCGCTAAACTCTAAGCTCTGAGGCAGAGACGGGATCTGTCTTGTTCACTGTTGTAATGCCACCTTCTTAAAAATTGTTTTGCAATGGAACTAACCGAATGAATATATGTATTTACTTTTTACAAAGTGGGAAAAAAATATCCCTCCTTGGGGCTACCCGTATAAAAAGTAGATACAAATGCAGGGAAAATAGGAGAGAATTACACCTTTTTTGGAAAGGAGAATATCTTTAACTTTAGATCATTCACATCTGTGTACATACACATCCAGTCACACTTTGGTGTCTACAAACATCACATACTTCTATTAGTTGCTTCGTTTCTAATTCTAATTCTAATTCATTTGTAATTCTTCTTGGGCAATGCTTATTGTTTACCCATTAGATCTCCTGGATTTGTATTCCTTATCTTTTTAATTCATCATTTTATTCATAATTTCCATTCCTTTCCTTTTTTTTGTTTTTTGTTATGTGTTAGAAATTATTCCTCCATTCGATCTTACTAAAGGATCTGACCAGAACAATTTTAGGAGGAAAGGTTTATTTGAGGGCTCACCGTTTCAGAGGTCTTAGTCCATAGAAGGGCAGCTCCACTCCTCAGTCCTTGAGGTGAGACTGAACATCAAGGCGGAAGAGCATGGCAGAGGGAGTCACCTTATATGTTGATCAGGAAGAGGGGAGACTCCGCTCTCCAGTTGCAAAATATATATACCCCATAGCCACGTCCCCAATTAACTGTCCTCTAGCCACCCCCATCTGCCTCCAGTTACCACTCAGTTAATCCCATCAGGGATTAATTCAATGATTAGGTTAAGACTCTCACAACCCAATCATTTCTCCTCTGAACCTTCATGCAATGTCTCACACATGAGCTTCTGGGGGACACCTCATAGCCAAACTATAAAAGATCACTAATTTTGTTTCCATTGGTGTGTAGTCTCTTTTTTCCTTCCACTAGTGAGCCATTTAAATTTGGAAATTGTCATTTCAGTGTTATTACTATTTCTTAAAACATTATTAAAGCATTCTGAATTTTTTCTTTGATTTTTTTGCCATACTGGGGATTGAACCTAGGGCCTTGTACTTGCGAGGCAAACACTCTACCAACTGAGCTATATCCCCAGCCCCTTTCTTTGATTTTTTTTGATTCAAGTTCTCTTCAACTTCTTTCTTTAAGTATTTCTCCATACATGACAGCTAAGTCTCTCTTCTTCAAGTAGTGAAATCCCTTTGCTTGCTCCTATCAATTCATGTCATGAAGTGGGTCCCCTCAGTACCATGTGACAGGCTGCTAGAGCTCTGGGCAGTGCTAGAATGGCCAGCTATTAGAGACAAGGCTGAAGTTCCTTCTCTTGGAGGCTGGTCACAAATGTGGACACCCACCTAGGACACTAAACTGACAGCTGAGGCCTCTTCCAACATATGCAGGCTCTGCTCCCACTCCCCAGGCTCCAGGTCTCTGCAGCTCTGGAGACATTGGCACTTTGTATTTGCACCCCCACCCCTACCCCGCCACCCTGGCCCCAGGTACTGCACTTCCTCTTAAGGATGCCTGACCTTGGGAGGTTGTTTCACACAGCCTGAATATATCCTGTGGGGTGCTCAGGGGTAGATCAGTTGTGGGCCTGTCTTCAGGCTGTCATTTACCATTTTTAAGATTTTAAAACTATCGGAGGGGATGAGGGTAGACAAGAAATACAACAAACATTTTTATATTAAAGAAAAGTTTTTATACTAGAGAAAAGTTGGAATGCTCCAAGTTAAAACAACCAATTAGGAGCAATTTCCAATTTTTAAGAGAAAATTACAGAATTAAAACTTCTCTGAAGTTTAGTAAGACACCCGTAAGACACCCAGATTCATCTGGGAAAAATTAGCCTCAAAGCTTGGCATACTCTTTGAAATATATCATGGCTGGCCTTAAAATACTGACTATAGAGGCGGCATGGTGATTAAGAACATGAGTTCAGAGGTGCATTACTTAATCTTTCATTGCCTCAGTTTCCTCATCTGTAAGAGGGGGTTGATAATTCTACCTGTTTTGTAGGGTTTTGTGAAGATTAAATGAGTCAATATCTGAAAAGTGTTTAAAATAGACCCTGAAATATAATAAATACTGCAAAAGTGTTTATTGAATAATATAAAGCAAAATAGGAAAAAATAAAATTATTATAAAACCAGAAGTTAAGACTGCAAACACAATAGGGAATTTCTGATTTCCAGGGTGTCATTTTTTTTTTAATCTTTTAAAAATATCTTTGCCATCAAAATGAACTTGCCACTGCCTATTTGAAAATGATCGCCTAACAGGTGTTACAAAGAACTGTAGTATAGATAGTTCTGGAAGGCAAAGAATTTCCAGTGAGAGGAAACATAAGGGAAAAAGTGGAAATTTTTACTTTAAAGTATTTGCTTGAGGTATATGTTTTCATTATAACAAAGTTTCAACTTTTTGGTAGAATAGCAAAGCATTTCTATCAATTAGTATTAAAAATGGCCTAAAATTCTCCATGTTTTATCAAACAGTACGCCTGCAAGACATGGCTGCATATTCCCCATGTTTATCTCCCATCTTGAAGCAAACCCCACACACCCTCCCAGTTGCTCCATCCTCCCAGTTGCTTAGCAAAACTGTAAGTGCAAATGAGCCATCTTGCTGTCCCTTCTTAACTCTACAGTCACGAAGATGGAAGGAAAACAATATTGGCATCTAAACACCAAGAGTAACGCCAAAACTCCTAGTAATTAACTAATTTTAGAATAATAAGTTATAAAAGCTTACATCTATTGCAACATCTTGATAAGCACTTCATATGCACCATTCCATTTTCTGTCAAATAGGATTTAATATTCTACTTTCCAGCCTTTCGAATTAGCTTTACCTTTCCTGTTCCTAACGTCCAGGAAACAAAACAAAGTTTAGCTCAGTTTTAATAATTTGATGAACCCAATGACAATAGAACTTTGGAATAAAAATGTTTTTTGATCCATGCATAGGTGGAATGTTGAGCAGTACTGCGTAAATAGTTGACTCTGAACCTCTGAGCAAGCTTCAATCAGCTGTATGATTCATGCAAAATATTCTCATCTTGATCCAGGCAACCAAGGACAATGTGGGATTTTATCCTACTTACTTCAGAGTGGAAGCATTACTCATTACATTTCTTGTCAACCTTCTACATTCCTTAATGTCATGTAGAATCCAGTTCAAAGAGAATCTTCCGGTAACATTTTTTAAGAGCCGTTGAAGCTTATGCATTCGAGAGAAAACAAATGTCTGTGACACACAGAGCCAGGGAGGAGGTCAACTTAACTGCAAATTTGGATTTTCAAATCTACACCATTGCCCAGGTCCTGACCCTAACCTTCTGTCTCCCACTGGCAAAGGGAGCCAGGGCATTCTGCCACCCATAACACGAGAAGCCACTCTGCTGTGTGAAATCCACCATCAATTTTGCAAAGGTTTCTGCCATTAGCACACTCCAGGTAGGCAGTTGTCACGTTGCATTAGAGCTGGAAGAGGCTGACAGCATAACTGCAGGCGAGCTCGGGGCTCCGTCCAGCCCAGCACCTGCCGCCTGCTCAGGCAGGAGTGTCCTCTGTCAGCTCACAGACCGGAGAGAGGCTTCGGGAATCACTTTGTGTCAGTGCCCTTCATTGACAGCATGCTGGAGGGCAGCCTGTCTAGCAAAAGCAGGACAGAAACCTTTGCCAGCCACCTGCCTGCCCCCATATGGTGGCCATTTAAAAACCTATCACTTTTACAAAGAAATCCTCAAATTATTCATTCATCAAGTGCAGTTCTGACCAGTCCAACTGCCTCAATGCATGGTCACCTGACTGTGATTTGAAGAGTCTTGTTTTCTCAGGACTTCCTTTGGGTATCAGTTAGGAAGAAATGGCCTACAGAGAACTGGGTGAGAAAAATCTAGACCATTCTGCTTCCAGGACTCTCGGTATTCCTAGGAGTACATTCCCAGGGAGCAGGAGTGCTTTCATACCCAAGTGGATAGCACCAACATGCCAGGAATTTCTCTCATGAACAATGAAAGGAAGGGCTGAGGAGTCTTGAAATGAGATGTCTTGGTTCCTTACTTGCCAGATGCAGAGGCAGAACGTTAACTGGGGAAGGAGTGGGAGGGTCTATTCAGAAACCATAACAAAAAAATGAAAGAACTCTGTATTCATGGGAGCTGTCAACAGATTCCAGGTAAAAATTAACAATAAAAATACACTTTAGAGGGGCCCAGAAATCTGTTAGTACTTGCATATCAAACATCAACTGACTACTGGTGTCTGATTCTCAGGATGTACCAGGTAAGTATATAATAAATGCACAGACTTCTAAAATATTTTTTCAAAACCTACTAATAATTTTTTTCTTTTTTAAAATCATTTTTATAAGACAATCTAAATGTATGGCAAAACTTCTCTGGACATGATGATATTTTCTTATTTATTTCCACATCTTCTGACCACCTCCCTCCATTATCTTGCAAACTCCATGAGATTAGGGGCCTTGCCCATGTCCTTGTGCTCAATAAATATTTAGTAGGACAATTGGACACATAAAGTCAAAAAAGAATGAACAACAACATAGGAAGTCAAGCACCAAACTTTTTATAACCTTTCTTTTCAAGTCTCAGGCAAGAGCTGTGATAGAAGGGATTGAGTGAAATTAAATGACAAGAGTAATACAGGTTTTCTTTTAAAAATTTCAGATTAGTTTTGGTACATTTTAGTTAAGGGTTTATACTTTTGGGGGGTGGGGACAGGTATAATGGGAAAAAATGAATGAAGCAGGCACCTGAGAATTGGATACACCATCTCTCAAAAGAGTGGTTTTAAAATAAGACCAACAAGTGAGAATTCACATCCTTTCCTCCAAAACCAGTTGCTAATCTTCATTTTCTTCTTTCTAGTCTCATCATCTGTTCTTTTTACTGAATCTTTCATCCAGATGATCTCTACTCTGAGGTTATAAGATTGAACTTCTGTTAGGTGCTTCTACCACCTAGACCTAGCTCCACCCAGGTGTCCCACAGCCTCTCAAATGCAACAGTCCAAAGCTGAATTCCTGCCAATCCTCCCACACCAACTTCTCCTCCAACAGCCTCCATCTCAGCAGAGGGTGCCTTATGCTTGTCATCACTTGATGCAGAAATCCCAAGACATCCCAGTATTCCTCCCAGACCCTGCCTACCACCCTACACTCAATCTATCATCAAACTTAGTGGATTCTAAGTCTTTGCCACCTCTCATTTTAGTTCTCTTCTCCCCGTTTTGCTGCAACCACTAACTTATTCCATGTTTCCATCATGCTCACAAGGATTATTGCAACAATCACTTGCCTCCAGTTTCACTGTGTGATCTTTATAAATGAAGACATGCACACTGCTCCACCTCTCCACATAGCTTGGCTTAACACCTCTTTGTGGTTGCCTCTTGTCTCAAGGTCTGTGGCCTAGCCTCTGTAGCATGGCCTGGAAGAGCGTCTGTGATCGACATGCTGCTTGCCCTCTCAGTAAGCCTTGTCTTTACTTCCTCCACTTCAGTTATTTGAATTTCTCAGGGGGTCATGTTTAATCCATGGGGCCTCACCTCCCAGTGATGCCTTTCCCAGTATTCTGAACTGCCACTTATTCCCACAGCAGCAGATATGAGGTAGGTCCCAAAGAGGAAAGGTAGTACTCCAGAGCTGAAGTTCCCTCCCTTGGGGTGAGTGAAAGAAGGAAAGTTGGCCAGTGTTGACTGCTGAAACACCCCTCCTAGTATGGAACTCAGAAAAGGAATTAGTCTAAGGTATTTCCCTCTAATTTGGGTATGAGAAAGTATCAGTCAGACCCTTCTTGCCTGGCCAGCAAAATGCCTTTTGAATTGTCTCATCTCAGTCCTTCCCCTAATCCACTCTCCATACCATTGTCAATCATCTTCCCAAACCTCAAACCGATTCATATCACACCCCATCTATAAAGTCTGCAGTAGCTCCAGTCTTCTACCTGGGAATGTTCTCCATATCTCCCAGTGCACAGTATAACACACACAATAACTTCCTGTTTAGGGTAATTATATTAACAACTTGTAAATTGACCAACTAAAGGTTTAATTTTTTAAACATTTAAAACAACAGCAAGCATCAGACTGTCAGAGTATCAATACAACAACATGGTTTGGGCCTGTAGTTAAGACTGAGAACTTTGCCTCTCCCAAATTTAAGAAGCAAGCAGGAGCTAGAAAACTGTAATAAGCTTGAACGTCATAGACCTTGGTTCAACTCCTGGCCCCACCACCTATAGATGATCATGTATAAATGGCTTCTCTCTGGAAGTCTTGAGTCCTCATCTGTAAGTGGAAAACAAAGTTCTCATATCACCAGTAATCATGAGGCTCATGAAGAATATACCCATTTCAAAAGAGCCCTAATCATTCTCTGGAACACAACATGCCCATCAATTCTGATTATGCACCTTGAACTTAAAAGGCATTATGGTTTCTTCCCATTTAAAACTTTTGTTAAACAAATAAATAGATATAACCACAAAAATATTGATCCCATCACTAAAATTAAAATTTTGACAATTTGAAAGAGGGCTGGTTTTTAGTTTGTATTTCTTTCTATTGCTCAGATGTTGGGTTGTGAGCGATTGACTGAAATGGATGTTATAAAGAGATCATGTGACAGAAGGAATGAACTCCAAGAAAAGGAAAGTCCTGTTTTTAATTCTTTTAAATCCTTAAGGTCAGCTTCGAACAGGGAGTTGGGATAACCTAGCCAAATTGGCAGTGACTAGGAAGTGACCCAAGCCAAGCAGCAAATGACTTGCTAATAGACCCAAGTCACTTTTATTGCAGCCCCCAGCCAGGTTCCAGGTTTGTCTGCCTGCCACTGAAATCACAGTATAATCTGTCCTCAGAGGGACCTCCTTTGTCCTACAAAGGCCAGCACCAATTCGGGACTGGGATGGAAGGTATTTAGATAAACTAATAATTGCACAGGGATGTGGTTTGCTCTGGAGAATCTGAGATTGTGTTTAAATGTCTGAAATTCCTGGTGTCGCTAATAATTGTAACTTCTGCTTCAATAAAACACACAAATAATGTTACTGAAACATTTCCAATCACAAGGTATTATTTTTGGTCTGAAACAGATGCAGCCCTCAGTACTTAAAAAGAGGATGTCTGGATGGATTTACCTCTGCTTGAAGTGAAATAAAACTCCTGGAATTTTGGCTAAAGCCCCATTTCTGAGAAGTATCTATTGGAGCTATGGCAGCCTTGCAGCATGACTGTAGAGCCATTCCTAACACAAGGAAAGCCAGTCAAGGTGTTGGAATGGAATATAAGCCAGGAGTTTCAAGGGAAATGAGTTAGCATTTTTGGATACCTATTAATCATCAGGCTAGGCATTAATATATATTATCTCATATGATTCTCATAGCAATGCTGCTTCACAGATGAAGAAACTGAACCTAGAAAGGTTAAGTACTGGACTCAAAGATGCCCAGTCACTACGTGTGGAACTAGGATTTGAACCCAAGGCTGTCTAATCATAAAACCATGCCCTTTGCCATGTATTATATGGCCTTTCTATGGAATTGTTGAAAGTTAACTCTAAACATAAGGATACCTGGTGTCAAACCACTAGGATAAAAATCCTCGATCAATCATTTATTACCTCTTCGACCAAGGATAAAGCAGGAAACCTTGATGTCCTTCAATTTTCTCATAATAAAATTGGAAGGTTTATCAGTACCACCTAATGGCACTGTTGGAACATTGTTGTATATGGGATAAGGTTCGAATCTAATTTCATTTTCTGCATGTAGATATCTACTTTTTCCAGCACCACTTATTGAAGAGATTTTCCTTTCCTCATTGTCCTCTCTTGGCACCCTGGTCAAAGGTCAGTTGAACATATATGTATGGGTTTATTTCTGGGTTATCTATTCTGTTCCATCCACCTATCTGCCTGTTTTTATACTAATACCATACTGTTTTCATTACTATAGTTTTGTAATATATTTTTAAATCAGAATGTGTGATGCCTTCACCTTTATTACTCTTATTCAAAATTGCTTTGGCTATGATTCCATGTAAAGTTTAGGATTTTTGCTTTTGTTTCTATAAAAAATGTCATTGTGATTTTGAAAGGGATTGAAATAAATATATATTTGGGTTTGAGTGGTGTGGATATTAACAATATTGATTTTTTAAATCCACAAACATGGAATTTGTGTTTGCTTTAATTTCTTTCATGGGTGTTTTATAGTTTTCAATGTAGAAGTCTTTCACCTTTGTGGTTTAGCTTATTACTTCAATGCTATTGTAAGTTGTATTGCTTTCTACATTTCCTTTTGGATAGTTGATTATTTTTTATAGAAAAATGATTTACTGGTATTTATTTGTGTCCTCCCACTCTATTGAATTGTTTATTCCCACCAGTTTTTTGTGTCTTTTGTTTTTCTATATATAAAACCATGCCATCTGCAAACAGATATGATTTTAACATCTTCCCCACACCCCAGCCTCCCCCACACTCCATGCAGAGGCACAGATTTATTTAGGAAAGCAGATACACATACAAGGGATAATGCTGTCCCCTCAAGAGTGAGAAGCTTTTAGGGGTCAAGCAAGGAGTAAAGCAAGGAGAATGCAGGTCATCTTGAGAACAAGAAGCAAACACATTTTAACTTCTTTATATCTGATTTAGATGCCTTTTGTTTATTTTTCATGTATCATTACCCTAATCAAGACTTCTAATACTATGTCAAATAGAGGTAGTAGGAGTAGTTCCAGACTTTAAATGAAAAACTTTCAATTTTTCATAATTGAGTATAATATTAGCTGTGGGTTTTTTATATCTGAACTTTATTGTGTTAAGACAAATTCCTTCTCAGTCTAATTTATTGTGAGTTTTAATAATATGGAAGTTAAATTTTGCCAAATGCCTTTTCTGCATCTATTAAAATATTCATGTATGTTTTATCGTTCATTCTGTTAATGCAGTGTATCCTACTAATTGACTCAAATATATTGAGCCATCCTTGCATGCCAGGGATTAGTCCCACTTAGTCATGGCATATGATCTCTTAATATGTTGTTAAATTTGATTTGCTAATATTTTGTTGAAAATTTTTATATTCATCTTCATCAGGCATATTGGCCTGCAGTTTACTTTTCTTATGGTATCTTTGGTTGTGGTATCAGGGTGATACTGGTACTGGTTTTATAAAAGATTTTCCCCCTACATCTATTTCTGGGAAGTGTTTAATAACAATTGGCATAAATTCATTTTTAAGTGTAGAAGCTATCTGGTCTGAGTTTTTCTTCCTTAAAAATGTTTTTGGTTACTGATTCAATCTCCTTTTTCGTTATTGATTTGTTCAAACTTTCCATCTTTTGGTTTAGTCTTGATAGTTTCTATTTTTTATGATTTTATCCATTTCTTCTAGGTTATCCAATTTTTGGTATATAATGGCTCATAGTTTTTTAGTCTTCTCTCATTTTTCTTAGATTAGTTAAGGTCTTGTTAATTTTATTTATCTTTTTGATTTCTTGATTATGACACCAAAAGTGTAGGCAACAAAAGAAAAAATAGACAAATGGAATAACATCGAGCTAAAAACTCTGCACAGCAAAGGGAACAATCAGCAAAAGCAACCTATAGAATCAAGGTGAAGTGTTTGCAAACCCTGTGTTTGATAAGGGGTCAGTATCCAAAATATATAAGGTACTCTTATAACTCAATAGAAAGAACCACCAATAAACGACCACCCCTACAAAATAAATAAGTAAATAAATAAACAACCCAAGTAGCCTAAAACAAATGGGCAAAGATATTTAGATATTTCTCCAAAGAATACATGCAAATTACCAATTATGTAAAAGGTAGTCAATATCACATATGTTCCAGAAATCTGACTTCTGGGTATAATATCCAAAGGAATTAAAATCGGGATTTTGAAGAACTATCGGAATCCCCTTATTAATTGCAGCATTATTCATGAAAACCAAGATATGAAAGCAACCTAAATGTCCATAAATGAATAAATGCATAAATAAACTGCACACATACATACACACAGGAATCCTATCAGCCTTAAAAAAGAAGGAAATCCTACTGTTTGACACAACTTGGAAGAACCTGGAGGACAATTTACTAAATAAAATAATGCAGACATGGAAGAAATACAAATGTACATGATAACACTTATATGATGAATCTAAAATAGTGATGACTCATAGAATCAGAGAGTTTAGAATGTGGTCACCAGGTGCTGGGGAGAAAAAAGAAATGGGAAGATGTGGGTCAAAGGGTACAAAATTCCATTTATATAAAATGAGTGTGTCCTAGAGATCTACTATACAGCATACTTTTATAGTTAACAATACTATATTGTATGCTTAACCTTTTTCTGAGAGTAGATCTTGTGTTAAGTATGCTTACAAAATAATAATAATGATAATAATAAAGAAGATTAAACTTTTTGAAAAAAGAGATTTATGGCATAGATTGTGGAGATAGTTTTGCAGTACATATTTATCTCTAAATTCATCAAGTTCTACACATTAAGTATGAACAGCTTTATGCATGTCAATCATATCTCAATTAAATGGTTTAAATAAAAAGTAGTGAAGTTAAGCAAACCAAATGAGACAAAAAGATAAAGGACTTAGTGTTGTGCTTCTGTGTACCCAGTCCAGATGCCTAGACATCCAACCATCAGGCAAGAAAATTGGCTTCTCTCTTCAGCCCAGCCTGCTAGAGAGAAGAGTTCTGAGTTATTCCAGACTGCTCGCCCAGTAGAGGACCCAACCCTCCACTCAATACCTTGAAGACAACCATGGCCAATAGCCAAATGCTTCATCCATCACCACGCAGTAAGTCACCCCCAGATTTCACATTGAGTTGACCACCTATGCATGTCCCTAAAGAGCAATCCTCAGAGGCTATACTCTTGGAAATTCAAATGTTTTAGTATTCATATCATGTAGGAGCTCACCAATAAGGATTTGCTTGGTACATGTGGAAAATATTAGTTACTATGTAGATTTAAGCAAAAGGTAGTTAGTATCCAAATAAATCATATTGATGCTTTCTAACAACCATTAAAGCAAAGCTTGAATTCAACATTTTCTGGCTGTGGACAAGACTTAATATAAAAAACAATCACCCCAAATGAAAAGAAATAAAGTCTTTAGGTAAAGTAATGTTCTCTCCTTAGCCAAAATATATGTATACCAGTGTTACAGACGTTCCTATCTTGTATGGGATGTATTAAACAAAGATAAGGTACACAGCAATTGTAGGAATTATGAAAAATTAGGCAATGGGGTAAAAGAAATTTTTCCTTTTTTCAAGTTAATCATTAACATTTCTCCAGGAAGCAAACAACCGAGACTATTGTCTTATTTCCAAAGGTTGCCCAAGGGTGAGCAAAAAAGTTAATTTCATTAGATGCAATACAAATCCAAGGGTGGTCATACAATCATTGCATGCATATGTGCCTGACCATAAAAATACCTCAAGAAATAGGAAGTTTCTAAGTAAATGCAAACTAGGATACATGAAGACATTTCACAGTGTTTAAACATGTATATGCTTCAATAAAATGCACAAATAATGTATTCATTGTTCAAATATGACCAGTTGGCCATTATCCAATGCATGTCAGGTATCAGAAGGGTGAAACTGACTTCCTCTTCAATCCTGTTTCTAGATTCTTAGAACAAAGATCCAGAAATTACAGAAACAATTCATCATACAAAGCAAATAAGCATGTAGGAAGAGGGAAAATCAAAATGTTAAGTTTATAGAAATCAACAAAGAAATCAAGAAGAGCTTTTAATTTTTCCTCTGAAAGTTAAAACAGTCAATAAACTTATGAGTTAACAAGATTTTCACCAGTAAAGGTAATTAAATTCCACCCCATTTAGCATTTTAAGGGCCAGGCTCTTCAATGTAAGGAAGGGATTTGCATAATGCCTGGCACTTCTAAGAACTTGCCATTACTCTCAACTATTATTCATTTTCCCCAAAATTGATCTAAACAAAGTAATATGTCTTGTGTTTTGTCTTTTTTAAATTTTTTGTTTGTTTTTTTCATGGACAGTAAACCACTAAAGGAAGATAGCTGTCTCCATGGAATAAATCCTTAAAAAGTAGATTCGAAACATGTTAAGTCATGACTTAACTTGACTCGTGCTCAAAAACCTTGAGTACTTTGATTTGTTGAAGCTTCCAGTGTATCAGAGGGAGAAAAATGCCCCAACAGGATTACAAAACTTAAAGTGAATTGAATTCTAAATGTTTATCCTTTGCACATTCATATTTTCAACACAAAATGTACACTGCAGCATACCATTTGCAATGTAATGGCAAGATTCACTTTTAGGAAATTTACATGTGCAGGTCTATAGTGGGAGGAATATTTAAATTCTTTTGGGATGCCTGTTTTCCTCCCTCAATTGTCAAAACTGTATGCAGAGCCTCAGAGAGTTATTTAGTCTAAAGATGGAGAATACTGGTATTATAGATTGAGTTGTGTTCCCCTAAAAAAATCCAAGTCATGATTTTTAATTCCTCAGTATACGACCCTATTTGGAAATAGAGTCTTTACAGAAGCAGTCACATTAAAAATGAAGTCATTGGTGAGAACCCTAGATCCATTGTGACGGGGTTCCCTACAAAAAGGGAGAACACCATGAAGAACCCAAGGAGAATGCCACTTGAAGTCCAGAAGTTTAGAATGACGTACATACAAGCCCAGGAATGCTGAAGACTGCCTGGAAAACAAAAGACCCTGGGAAGAAGCAAGGAAAAAGTCCCCCATTCGTGTCAGAGGGAGCTAACACCTTGATTTCAGACCTCTAGCCTCCAGCACTGTGAGAAAATAAGCTTCTGTTATTTTAAGTCTCCCAGCATGGGAGACTTTGTTACAGCAGCCCTAGGAAACTAATAAACCTGATGACGGGTGACTTTCTGGGTAGCTATCATGGCCACCAACCCCTAGTTCATTCCAGACCACAGGAGTGTCTCCTTCGATGAGTGAGGCAACATGTAAGAATTCCAGCCAAAGATACTTCACAGATGAAGATATATAACCGATCAACAAATATATGAAAAAATTGTTCAACATCTCTAGTAATTAGAGAAATGCCAATCACAACTACTCTCAGATTTCTCCTCACTCCAGTCAAAATGGCAATTATCAAGATTACAAGCAGCAATAAGTGTTGGCAAGGATATGTGGGGAAAGGTACACTCATACATTGCTGATGGAACTGCAAATTGGTGAAACCACTGTGAAAAGCAATATGGAGATTCCTAAGAAAACTTGGAACAGAACCACCATTTGACTCAGCTCTCCCACTCTCCAGTCTATACCCAAAGTACTTAAAATCAGCATACTACAGTGACACCACCACATCAATGTTTAGAGCAGCTCAATTCACAATAGCTAAATTGTAGAACCAACCTAGATGCCCTTCAATAGATGAATGGATAAAGAAACTGTGGTATACATACACAATGGAATATTACTCACCCTTAAAGGAGAATGAAATTATGGCATTTGCAGGTAAATGAATAGAGTTGGAGAATATCATGCTAAGTAAAATAAGCCCATCCCAAAAACCCAAATGTTTTCTCTGATATGTGGATGCTGATCCACAATCATGGGGGTGGGGAGACAAGGGAAGAATGAAGGAACAACTTTGAATTGGGCAGAGGGGAGTGAAGGGAAGGGAGGATTATGGGGGTGGGAAAGATGGTGGAATGAGGCGGACATCATTACCCTAGGTACATGTATGATTGCACAAATGGTGGGACTCTACATT
Organism: Sciurus carolinensis; assembly: GCF_902686445.1. Taxonomy (NCBI): domain Eukaryota; kingdom Metazoa; phylum Chordata; class Mammalia; order Rodentia; family Sciuridae; genus Sciurus; species Sciurus carolinensis. The sequence goes on from NC_062215.1 coordinate 146,567,748, forward strand.
GTGTACAACCAGAGAAATGAAAAGTTGTGCCCCATTTGTGTACAATGAATTGAAATGCATTCTGTTGTCGTGTATAACTAATTAGAACAGATAAAAATTTGAAATTAAAAAAAAAAAAAGTATTCCGGCCTATAGCCAAACCCAGCTTCAGCAATGAGATTGGAGTTTGTCTGCAATGTTAAGGTGGTTTCTTTGGGTGTGCTATGCTCATGAGGAGAATAGACTTGTAGTGAGTGTATCTTATATTTTATAAAATAAATTCCAAAAGAAAGGCAAAGAAAGTAAGCAACCATCTTCTGTCCTGTGTTCATTTTAGTTATAGGGTTATACATTATCATTAAGTAAGTCTTTGATCCTTCTGGATTATGAAGTAATATAATATTCTAACATGACAGTAATTCTTGGTTTAGGAAAAACAGTACCTGCAAAATACAAAGAACTCAAAGACACAAATTCACACCCTAGCCTATGTCACATTAGCTAATATGTCCCTTTATCCCAGCAACTGCTCTGAATCTGATAATAATAATGATGATAACATTGTTAATAGCTAATATGCAACACATGCTACCTACTGTGTCAAATCTTTCATATATGTCATTTAAGTTTAGTAATGATCTTTTAAAATAGGTACTATTATTTTTGCAGATGAAGAAACAAAACCTGAAGGTATGAATAACTTGTTCCATGTAAGAAGGTAAGAAGCAGGGACAGGCCAAGCTTGTGACTCCAAAGCTCCACTTTTAGGTACTACCCACCCCCACCCACACCCCCACATCCCTTGCTGTTTTTACCTCTGGTATCATTCAGATAAAAGATACTAGACATGGTATAAAAGATACCACGACATAGATACTTGAATGCTTCCTGTTTAGATTGACAACTCTTATTCTCAACCGATGTTGAACCCAAAATGTGACAGGTCCACCAACAGATATATAAATATCAATAATAATTGTAATCATTATTTGTAATTGTAATCATATTCTTTCCATTGATTTGAAAGACTTCTTTTTGTAAGCCAGGGATTATTTTCAACATTATTGATAACATATATATTTAAAAGCACCCAGAGTTAATAGAACTTCAGGCCAGCTACTGATATTAATCAAACTAACATTTTCTTGTGTGATCCAGGACTCAAAATGAAATTTATAATAAATGCAGAGTTTCACAGGAAACATCTTACATTTCCATGTCTCCAGTGATTCAAGACATCAGGTCAAATTTGGTAGTACTAAACTGTCACATGGAAATATTACATAAATTGTCAATACAAAATTACGAGAGAATTTAAATAGGAAAAATGACACTGACAGAACAACAGGAACCCCTGCCATTTGATGAGTGCCTCCTTCACTCCTGTGCTAGGGGTTGGGTACTCTGTGCACAAAGCTAACCATAAACTCCTCACTTTCTGTATGAAGGGTGGTGGTCAGACCGTGCGATGTCACAACTCACTAGTGGCCCCACAATCAGTAAAGGGCAGCACGAGGATTCCAGCAACAATAGTTTCACTCTTAATTGTTCTGCTACCCTGGTTCTCTAGCCACACTGTCTGAGTGTTGACCTGGGGACAGAAAAAAGAGAGCAGGCTAGTGACTCAGGCATCACATGGAACCATCAGGGGCACATCATTTATCTCTTTCTTTGCCTGGAGACAAGGCAAAAAAGAAAAAGTCATATTTAATCATGCCTACAATTCTGATTAAAGGATAATCCTGCCCCTTGAGCATCTATCGGTTTTAAGTCAAGATTACCCAGAAAACCCCAAAATGACTCAATTCTCTTCATTCCTCATCTCCATAAACAAAAGAGAAATGTCACTGTGAGGGAGACAATGGTGCCGTCTATTATAGGAGGGTGTCAAGAGTCACCATCTTATTAGTCAAAAAGATGAACACTCCAGTATGGTCCTTGGTGCCACAGTCACATAAGTACCCTCCAGTTATTTTATAAATACAGCTGAACTCAGTCAGACTCAGGGTTTCCTCTGCTGGCCATGTTACCTTGGAAAAGATCCTATAATTCTCTGTTCCTCAGTTTACCAATAGGTGATAGTATAAAAATAATATATTCTTATCATGAATACACAGTACAACACACATTCAAGTTTTAACGCCACCACCACATTCTTTGCCTGTTATCAGTGGTAATGATAACATACCCCCTGGTATTTACAACCAAACACTAGGAAAGTTACTATTTGTCAAATATTTCTCCAGTTGACTTCTATTCACATCTCAATTAAAAGATCTCAGCAATCATTTTATTTTTTGGACATTTGGACATTCATCCTGACTTGTTAGCAGCCAACACAGTCACCCACTAGCAACACACTCCTCCTGCCCACCCCACATCTTGTCTACCTGGTAACAAATCAAGCCTGGAAGAGATGCTGGGTGGGTTCCATCACAGTCACTCCTGAATGCTAAATATTAAATTGTGATTCTCCATCTCCACAGCCCTGAAATTTCTTCCATTTAGTACAACCAACTTAGGTTCCTACCAAGAAGAAAAATAAATTGTTCTACTTTATGTTTATTAAGTATACTAAAAGTTGCCTAATTTTAAATGATAGTGTCAGATTTCTCTCCTACCACCTGAGGGGAGGGCAAAAGAAGATACATCAATTGCTTCCACTCCCTCATCCTAATTATTTTGGTATTGACAGAAGGCTGCCTACTATGAGTATTATTAACTAGGTATTGAGGACACTAGATCTCAAACATCACTGTACTTTGACAATACCTGAGGAGCTTTAAACATCCTAACACCCAGCCAGGTGCAGCGGTTCATACCTGTATTCCCAGCTACATGGGAGGCTAACTTAGAAGGACCACAAGTTTGAGGTCAGCCTGGACAACTTAGTAAGACCCTGTCTCAAACTAAAAAATAAAAATGGGTGGGGATGTGGCTCAGTGGCTAAGCCCCCCTGGCTTTCCTAATATGGGGGAAAAAAAGATTCTTAGACTCCACCCCTGAAACTTCTGATATTATTGATAGGGAATATAGCTTAAGCATTAGAATTTTTAAAAGTTCCCCAACAGAATTCTAAAATGCAGTGAAATTTGAAAGCCACTAATTTCAAGCTTTGGGAAAGGTAGATTTGAGTCGCTTTAAAAAGTCAGAGAAGAAAATTAAATCAGTAGGGATGAAGGTACCTTGGTTTCTCCGTGACTTGCCATTGGAAATTCCTGGTATACTCCAGTTCACAGTGGTGTAAAATTCAGTGATTTATATTTCCTTTACAATTTCCCTAACATCCTCCTTTCTTTTAGTGTGGAGATGTTTTTAAAATATTATTGAAATCCATTCTGATCTTCCTTTTGCTATGCCATGCCTTTATACAAAGAAGATCAACTTTCAAACAGTTGAAATAAACAAACCTTTCTTTCTGAAGTTCCTTAGTAAAATTTCTTCTAACTACCTACTAGCAGTGAAAACAGAGAGGACCACCTGAATGACAGGATGCCATTTCTCCCTGAGTAGTAAGTGCTGAGTGTCAAAAAAGCCAAGGAAACACCAGGTGAAGAAAGAATTCTGGTTGGTAGCAGTTCACTTCAGTGTGGCTGAAAAAAGGCAGTGTGGTCCTGAATATTTGGCTTAATTTGGAATTTCCTTTCTTTTTTTTTTTTTTCTTCTTTTTTGGATTTTAAGTTCTCAGCCCTAATGTCATGCAGTTATTTTTGTATGGTTGATTTTCTTTTCCTTTTTGTCATTCAATATTCAGAACAACATGAAACATACCTTCTTCTGCACATGGAGAATGAATTCAGCAACAACTCAAGCATATAATTCTTCTCTGCACGAAAGGGATGCTGGACATCTGCTCACCCAGGATCTCCAAAACAACAGGGCACATTTATATGAAGTAACTGAGGAGATTTTGTGGGGTTCCTCCTATCAAATGATTCAGCTTTATTAGACACAAGGAACCTAATATATATCTTTTTTTTAAAAAAATGTTTATTATTTGACTGCCTGTCCCCTTGAAAATGAAGGTTTATAAAATTCAGTGTATTCTGTTCAAACTGTATCTCCTGAACCTAATCAATTCCCAGAATATAGTAAATACTTGATAAATATTTTCAAACAAATGAAGGACTCCTACCTTAAATATGTAATCTGAAGATAAATTATATTGTATCTTCTTTTCACTTTCACTGAAGAAAATGGGATTAAAATGGTCTCTTTTTTTCTCTCTTAAACTCCATAAACAAGATTTTTTACATGCAAGGGAAACATCCAATTCCATGAATACCTTCTTCAGGAATCCTCCCAAACCTAGGCAAGCTCTTCTGTAACATGCAGAGAGGTGTCTTGGAGCAGACAGGCTTCCATAGAGCACCCAAGTTTGTTCCGCCACCAACACCCCTAAGCTCAGCATGACTCCAGCTTACCCTACTCCTGACTTGCCATTGGTCCTCAGGCTTTGGTGCACATCAGAATCACATGGAGGGCACAGGAAACCAAATTATGGGCCCTTCATTCCCACCACAAGGAAATACACCTGTTTAGTAAAAGACCTGAGGCCTAGTTTCGCTAAACCCTGAGTGCATACGTAGGTTAATCTAGCTCCTATTTTGAGCTTCTGATCCGAAGTCCCATTGCCACTGCAATTGTGCTGAGTGACTTCCATCAAGTTATTTAATCTTTCTGAGCCCCAGGCCTCCTATTCTCATCTATGAAGTGGATACGTTGCTTTAAAAAATTAAGAAGCTTTGCTTCTTAGTCTAGCTTCAGATTTATAGAAAAATTGAACAGATAATGCAGCGCTCCCATATACCAGTCCCCTGTGCCAAGTCCCCTATTATTAACATCTTGTATTAACGTGGCATGTTTGTTACAATTAATTTTAAAAAGTTAGATTATCTTGTTATATTATGAACTGACATCCAGAGTTTGCATTCAAGTTCAATCTTTGCATTGTGTTACCTTAAAGGACAATCTTCGTATTGTACAGGTCTTGGTAAAAATGCATGTCATGTTCCATCATTACAGTGTCATATGGAATAATTGTACTGCACTAAAAGCCACATGTCTGCACCTGTTCTTCCCAGCCTCTCTTTCTCTGACAGTTTTTGCCTTTTTCACAATGACATCAACTGGAATTATGCAGGATGTCGCCTTTCAGACTGATTCATTTTATTCAACAATGTGCATTTAAAGTTCCTCCATGTCTTTTCTGTGACTCAGTAAGCTGATTTCCTTTTATCACTGAATGAGGTTCTATCGTATAGATGTGCCATGGTTTGTTTATCCATTCATCTATTAAAGGACATCTGGGTTGCCCCCAGGTTTGGACAATTATGAATAAAATTGCTATAAATATTGATGAGCAGGTTTGGTATGGACATAAGTTTTCAATTCAATTGGGTAAATACCTGGGAGCAGACATATGGTAAGATTACATTTATCTTTATAAGAAACTGCCAAACTGTCTTCCAGAGTGGCTCTACCATTTTCACTTCAATTAACAATTTATAAGTGTTCCTATTGCTACTCATCCTCCCCAATGTTTAGTATTGTCAACATTTTGGATTTTAGCCATTCTAATGGGTATATGATAGTATCACTTAGTTATTTTAATTTGCACTTCCTTGATCACACATAATATATATTTCATGTGCTTATTTTCCATCTGTTTTTGATGAGATGTCTCTTCAACTTCCTTACCTATTTTTAAGTGTGTCATTTGTTTTCCTATTGTGAGTTTTGAGAATCACTTTAATATTTTGGACAAAACTTTATTGATATTTGTTTTGCAGACAGATATTCTCCCAGTTTGTGACTTTTACACTAAGGTCCAATCTTTGTGTTAAACAGTTCTTTTTAAAAAAAATGCATAATGTTATGTACATTAAAGATTGTTATATCTTCTTAGAAAATTGCCTCTTTTATCATTCCTTCCCTCCACCCTGGGTACTCTTTTTTTTCTGAAGTCTTCTTTGTCTGAAATTTATAACTTCTCCAACTTTGTTTGATTGGTGTTGGTGGTAAGTCTTTTGCCATCCCTTGACTTTGAATCTGTCTGCATTGTTATATTTAAATGGGTTTCTTGTGGACAGCATATAGTTGGGTCTTATTTTTCTATATACTTTGACAGTCTGTCTTTTAATGGATATATTTAGACCATTCATGTCCAAAAGGATTATTGATATACTTGAGTTACTATCCATCATGTTTGTAACTGTTTTCTATTTGTTTCCATTAGTAAAGATAAAACACATGGGCAATTATAAGAACATGTATTATTGTAAGACTGATGTGCAATAATGCATTTTATTTTCTAAATTAAAGGAATAATACTTTAAAAATTACTATTCAAAAAGCAAAAAAAAAAAACCTTCCTTTCTTTGTTATATTTGTTTTTAATAAAGCATTTTACATGACTTCACTTTCTTTTCTTAGCGTATAAATTATACTTCCTTTAACATAAAAAAGGCAGTGGTCACCAAGAGCTTGCAATATAATTTACAGTTAATCTAAGTAAAATTTCAAATAATGGTAGATGGCTACACAGTTCGTTCAGGCACCTAATAACAGAGTATTCCCAACCATTCTCCCCATCCTTCATAACAACTTTGTCAATTATTTTCCTATAGGCTATAATCACTCAATAAATTGTTGCTATTATTACTTTGAATTTTAAAAGTCTCTATTAGATAAATTAAGAATAAAAAAATTTACTTTACCTTCATTTATTCCTTTTCTGATACTATTCCTATCTTTTGCAGCTCTGAGTAATCTGAGCCATTTTTGCTCTGCACCAATCATCATGTTCCATTTTCCTTCCTTCTGAAGACATTTTTCAGTGTTTTTTCCTTTTCCCAATATGGTTCTACTTTTTCACTTTTTGTCTGAGTCTTTCTTTCATCTTCATTCTTGAAGGATAATTTCATTAGGTACCAAATTCTAGGTTGGTGGTTGTTTTTTCCCCCCAACACTTTAAATACTTCACTTCATTCTCTTTGTGCTTTCAAGATTTCTCATGAGAAATCTGATATAATTCTTATTATTCCTCTATAGATGTTATTTATTTATTCTCTAGTTTCATTTGAGACTATCTTTTTTTTTGTCCTTGGTTTTCTACAGTTTGAATATGATAAATCTAGGTACAGAATTTTGGGTATTTATCCCGATTGGTCTTTCTGATTACCAGATCTGTGATTTGGTCTCTGTCAACAATTTTGAAATATTGTCAGTCATTAACATTTCAAATATTTCTTTTGTTCATCATTCTCTTTCTTCTCCTTCAGTTTTTCTCATTGTGTACATATTACACTTTTTATAATTATCTCACAGTTCTTGGGCATTCTGTTCCTTATTCCCCTCATCCTCCTTCCTTTTGCATCTTATTTACAAAGTTCCTATTGATACATCCTCAAGATCACTGATTATTTTTTCCTTTAGGGCATGTATAGTCTATTGATGAATCAGAAAAGGCATTCTTGATTTCCATGACATTTGGATTCTAGAATTTCTTTAGATTCTTTCTTAGAGTTTCCATCTCTTTGCTTATATAACCTTTCTATTTTAGCATGTCATTTACTTTATCCATTAGAACTTCTAATGTATTAATAATCATAGGCATTTCAAGTTTTCTATCTGACAATTCTAAAATCTGTGTCATCCCAAAATCTGCTTCAGTATCTTTTTTCTCTTCAGAATGTTTTTTCCTCTTGTCTTTGGCATCCTTGTAATTTGTTGTTGTTGTTGTTGAAAGAAGAACATGATGTATTTGATAATAGATGCCAAGACAATCAGGTTTTGAATGTGAGCTTTTATTAGTTTCTGGGCTGCATTTAATGTTGCAAATAACTGTAGATGCCAGAGCCTTTAATTTCCTCTGGTTTCTTTGTTGGTCTTTTCTCCTTTCCCCTGTTACCCCTTGGATTTCCCTAAGAACTCCTTCTTAAATAGAGTCTGGGTCATGCAACTCTCTTAGTTTGTAAAGCTGTTACTATCCCATGCCCCATTGATAATGGTGGTAAATTGTTGAGGAAGGGAAATATATTTTATAGTTCTATGATTGAATCTCTGCTATGTTTAGTGGGCCTGAGTCCCTGAGCTGTGCTCTTCAGAAGCATTTCTTGCTTTACTTTTTCCTGTAATTATATAAGACTGGAAGGCTCAAGTGAGCTGGAGTTGTCTAATTCTCCTATCCCAGGTCTGATAAGTCAGTGATTTCACTTTAAGTTCAGGTCCTTATTATGAAGAATGCTCTAAGAATATTCCAAGATGATTACTTTTCCCTTCCTCCTGCTGGAACCATGAGGGAATTTTTCCTCATCTTGAACATGAGAACCTGGAGGAACTCTTAAAGGAAAACAAAATGGTACCCTCTACACCCTCCCTCCACTCCCAGCTGAGGTTAGGCCTCCAGAATATTTTAAAATCTCAAGATAGTTGACATCAGCCTCTAGCAATTTGTCAATTACCATTATGTTCCTTCTAGTTACTGGCTGTTATAGCTTCTGCTCCTGGTATGCTCCTCTGGGCTGTGATTCTCTGTATTCTTTTCTCTTTCCAGTTCTTGGAGGAAGGGACAATTTGCCCTGTGATCTCAGTTCTCTGGTGGGGCTCAGAAAAGTCACTGATTTCTAGTTTATTTAGTTGTCTTTTTTTTTTTTTTTTTTTTTTTTTTTTTTTTTTACTGTTAACATTAATCTGATGACTTTCCAGTTTTTTACATCTTGGAGCTGAACACATTTCTTAATAAGACTGCTGAGAAAACTATATGCTATAATGTATAAAATGCCTCATATGGTGCCTATCAAATAGCAAGTCATAATAATTATAATAGCCAATCACTTTCACAAGTATTTTACAAACATCAGCTAATTCTCACAAAACCCCTATACTGTAGGCAAAAATTATTATTCCCACTTTAAACATATGAAAATTAAGGCTCAGAGTTTTTCTGCCTAATAGAGGATTCCAACCTGACAGGCTTCAGAAACAGGCTGGGAAGTCTATCCCTCAATTACTTTTTCCTGTAATTATATAAGACTGGAAGGCTCAAGTGGGCTGGAGTTGTCTAATTCTCCTACCCCAGGTCTGTTAAGTCAGTGATTTCCCTTTAAGTTCAGGTCCTTGTTATGAAGAACACTCTAAGAATATTCCAAGACTGACTGGGAACTCTATCCCCCACCTTCACCATACCCTGCCTTGTCCTTTCCAGTTCTCTCAGGGATTAGGATCTTGCCTCTGCTCCCATCTCATGACTGAAAGCATGTTAATCATGCCCAGATCTCTCCAACTCCGTGTATCTCATCAGTGGATGGCTCTGGAGCTGCTCAATTAGTTTGAGTCACTAGTCTTTCTGGATCTACACTCCAGGTACATACATCTGTTCCCTTGTCTACCTCATACCATGATTAACATTTCAAAGTTCCCATCCTGATCTCACTCATATTATACACAGAAAATTTGAAGAAAGGCATTTAAAAGATGAAGATTAACACCAATAACAATAACAATAACAAAATGAATGTTAACACACAAGTGCACATACATACAAACACAGAATTAGTCTGCAAAATCCTCTCAGAAATCTTAACCTGCCAAGGGTGATTGTCAGAGATTTAAAGGGATTATTTGGCTACAGCTTTTCTGGGGGCAGAAATGATAGAAGGTGAAGAAAGAAAACAAGTTAGTTAATTTGATGTGAAAGTAAATTAAAGATCGTATCATCCCTGTTTAAGCCTGGACTGGTTTCTGTGAGGAAGGGGACGGTACTCACACCCAGCTAGAAGTACCCAGGAACTTGAGTTACTGTCGAGGTCCCTCCTGAGACAATTGCTCTGCGGCTGCAGACCGAACAACTCCAACAAAAAATGTTTTTTTCTTGATTCTCTCCTAGTGGGTGGTACATACTTTCAGAGAATTATTTTCTCAAGAATAATTGAAAAACCACGGAAAAATCATGGAGAAGTGAATAGTGTTGGGGAACTCCATTTATCATCTTAACCCTTCCTTGTCATTTCTCTCTGTTGCCTTCTTTTTTGACAAAGCAAGATGGTTGACCAAAAACAAAACAAAACAAAAAACTTGATTTCCCATCAGTATGTCATCCATTGATCTAAATAACCCTTTATGAAGGATCAATTTACACCAGGAGATCAGTATTCTAGCATTGCTCTTCATTAGAATTCATTACTGGCTACAATCAATTTCACATTCTTTGCATTTTACTGCTCTGAAATCAACTGCCCAGCATAGCTTTCTAACAATTTTATTTCAATTTAATGTCTAATATCTCACTTTTGCACTAATGAAAAAGGATCAATGTCCAACCAGTGGTATAGTATAAATGTTTAACAACTGGCTCTGTCCCACCCCCCAAAACACAGGGACAGCTGATTTTTCTGTGGCATAAATACTACTACTATGGCCAATTTTAAGTTACCAATATGCCATCAACAAACATAGAGCTGGAAATTTATTAATTGGAAATTTATATCATTTAATTTTTAATGCTGGCTGTAGTTAGCCATTAGCTTACACATTCCTAAAAACTTACCCATCTGCAAGCTGCTTTGAGGTTTGGCAGCATGTTAGAGGAGTGGAATAAGTATTGCTGTAAGAAAGGCCCTGGGTTTTAGCTGAAGAGACTGTAGGTGGCCTGCTCTGTTCTCTGGTTTTAGTGGATAGAGTAGGCAATCTTTCCTGATCCATCCTATTCAAGTTGTACAATTATATGACTTCACAGTCTAGGGTTATCACCTCAAAGAACTCTATTCTGTGGCCCTTTGCACTTACAGATTCCTTTCTACTCAAATGCAAATGAATTAACAAATAATTTTGCATGACAATAATAACAAATATTTATTGAGTATGTATTATGTGCCAGGAATGTCCTCTCTTATAAATCCTCACAACTCAGTAAGATTGATGCTATGATTATGATCATTTCTAAGATAAATAAATAGAATGCACAGAGAGGTTTAATGAATTGCCAAAGGTCTTACACTCTGACCCCTGTGCACTTAATCACCTAATTCTAAATAAGCAAAACCAGGTATTTCTGATTGAGGGAACATTTTTAGGACAATTTGGGGTTATGATTTATAAAGGAAAACCTGGAAAACAAGAAGTGTATATCTGAGAGCAGACAAGCAAAAGAAATTTCCATTGCCAGGGTAAATTTTTAAAAATGGTTCAAATTTAAAAGTCTTGTCACCATGATGCATGACCCATTCTTTTTTTTTTTTTTTTAATCTAGTATCTATAGTAGTTCCTGACAAAGGAAAGAATTTCTTATTAATTTTTAAAAATACTCCTTTACTATAAAATGAGAAAGATGGCATCATTCCGTAATACAAACTTCCATAAACAAATCAGATATTCCCTTACCCCCCACCAATAAAATCTTATAAGAAACCACCAATTACTGTGAGAATTAGTTTCATTTTAACCATCTGGTTCTTCTGAATGGAGAGAGTGTATACACATGAGCCTGAGATGTAAGACAGAGAACTGTTGTTATCTTGATATATTGCAACATGTGAAAATAATTGCTTTTAGTGTGGTTAATACTCATATCACATACAATACAACTTTAGGGCAAAATTCTTGTCTGTGTGCCATGTAAATAATTTGACTCCAACATTCAACTTTCCTTATATGTATGAACTGACTAGACATTCTAAGACTTACTTAATTTTGCATAAAATTTTCCAAACTAACTCAATGAGGAAAACCCATACACAAGAAAAATGGGGAGTTTCTCTGTCCATTTCCTTCATGCGTGTGAACACGTGATTTGAGATTTTGAGTTTTTTTCTCTGGTTATTCCCTTGAATTTCTTCCTCACCTCCCATCACCCCGCTCTGTGTCCAGGAGTCCAACCTGCATTGTTTTACCCATCAGGCCCAGTTCCCTCAGGTTTCAGTGGGTTTGGGCCAATGGGAGGAATTGACTGGAGATTAGAACATGTAGAAGTGATGGAACAAGGGTGTTATATGCCTGACAATATTTTGAGGCCACAAATCCTGTTGTGCAGTCTCTCTTGTTCTTCCCCACCCTAGGCCTAGGGTCATTCTAGACCTATGGCATTTGCTTCCCACTGTTATTGGTCTTCTCAGTACCCAACATGCCCCACTAGTTGCATCAATGCTAACTACACCTACATACACAGGCCCTTCGTCAAACTCACTTTGGTCAAACATTTTGTACATGCCCACGTTTTCCCTGCAAAGATATTTACTGGAACACTATACTTCAAAAATTAAAAATGGGTTCGATCCCCAGCACCGCAAAAAAAAAAAAAAATTAAAAATGGATATTAAAAAATGTTAATATATATTTGCTCTACATACAACTTGTCATTTGTATGTGTGTACATATGTGTGTGTGTTTTCCCCCTCTCAATATTCCTTTAAACAAAGAATAAATCCTAAATTGTTTGATTAAAGTAAAACTGACTTACAGCAACTTTTAGGCAACACACATGTTGCATTAAATTGAGGTGTCCTGGAAATGCAGACTGCAGCTTGATGTTGAAGAAGAGAGATATTTAAAGATGTCTTGATTTCTGACCATCGTCTTAGTTATTAAATGTTGAAAGCCAATAGAGTCCAGAAGAAAATAAGATCAATTCTATTCCATGTTGTAGGATTCAGATTTCACATTCTGTTATCATCTCCAAGAACTCTATTCTGTTGCTCTTTGCACTTTTTATCTACAGATTCCTTTCCAAACACTAATGAAATCAATCAGTAATTTTCAGTAACAAAAACAGCTACCATGTATTGAGCCAAATATTACATTAGCATATGTATACTAAAATAATTTGTTTGTCTGAAATTGAAACTTAACTAGGTGTTCTACTTTTTAAATTTTTGTTCGTTCTGGTTTTGCTAAATTTTACAACTCTAAACATATGTGAATGGCTACTATTTTGAATAGTATAGATGGAGAACATTTCCATTATGGCAGAAAAATCTAATGGGTAAAAACCCTGTTCTATATTATTAACTCAGTTTGCATAATGTACTTATTGTTAAAAATCAAAATAACACTTTGCATCATCAGCTCACTATCTAGAAAGCAACACATTTTGACCAAACAGATATTTGTGTAGTTGAAATCCTGAAAAATTACATTTAGTTTGTTTTGGTGACAAAACAGAGACTGAGTCTTCTGACATAAATTTTAGAGAACTACATAGACACTTTCCCAATAATTAAAACTTCCAGAGTCTTTCTTTTAATATTTCATAATGGCACTCTCTTAAACATTTTTATAGCAAAACACAATCTCTATCACAAGTGTGCTTAATATACATTTTCATAGTTTCCAATGCTTCTAAGGTTTGACATTACTCTGTGATATATGTTAGAGGCTGATTTCTCTCATGGGATCAATCAGATTTTATGCCTTATAGTTTTCTAGGTCTGACCAGAGATATTTTTCCTTATGTGTTACACTCCCCTTCATTCAGCACCTAGTAAATATGTAGCTAGAATCCTCAGTGCATTATTTTGAAATGGATTGTATTAAAGGTAGGTATCAAGAAAATTGACCTCTGTTTCTCTAATAAAAGTAGGAGAAAAAAGCCCCTTCCAGCCCAATCAATGCCATTAATTGGTTATTGGAGTAAATGAATGATTCTCTCTACCTGCCGTCCTCCAAGCTGAGGAGGAACTAATCTGGTCAATTAACCTCTGGCATCATGGATTTGAAGCAATTTGGAAGAAGGCTATTTTTTACTTCCCCAGGCTGTTCTTTTGTCCCATGCACTTTAAGAGAAAACTCTATCCAAGACACTCCAACAAATCCAGAAGGAAAAATCCTGATTCCCCTAATGCTTCAGAAGTGAGAATCACAAGCAGGCGATCGGCCTTTATTTCTGGAGGGAGACAGCTGGAGCAAGCTCTCTTTGAGGGGCTAAGAGCATCTTGCTCTTTATTCTGCTCCTCTGATGAGGCCTTTCATTGGGCATCAGTTTACCCATTGGTAAATGGAGTTGAATAATATATACTTACCACTCCATAGTAAATGAATATTGAAGATCTTTGGCTAAAGAGGGCTATGAATATGTAAAAGCACTGTGAATACAAATCAAGAATTCATGACTTAGTAAAAGCTCAATATGTTGATAAATCTTGAATTTTTGCAAATGCTGAGATGTTTCGCTTTTATTCAGAATATATAATAGTTAGGGATTGAGGTTTAGCCAGAGCGGCTTTATGCAAAGGACACATATGTAACTATGTACAGTAAAAAGCTGTACATCTGGCATGTTGGGGGAAATTGGAGGCACCAATCAGTCAAAAGTTCTGACTAACAATCTCATTGCTTCTGGTAGTTCTCTTGTTTCTTGTTTTGGCCTCTCTACTAAAGCCTAGATGAGGGGAAAGTTGTCAATTTTACTCAGACAAAGCCCCATTGTTTACCCAAAGTTCACCAAAGTGGAGCACATCCCTCTGCAAGGCTCAAAGTAGCCACGTTCACAAATCATGAGACCCTCAGGTGGAGCACTAGGACATCAGGGGAACCAATGTCAAGGTGGTCCCTTGAAATGTAAATGCAGTTGTGCTAAATTGTGCACAGAGTCATTCCTGGCCCACTCTGTACCCTGGTACTTCAGACTGTCCCCATTACAATGGTCCAGCTTATTTTTGATATTATGATGGTACAAAAGCAGTATGCATTCAGTAGAAATTGCACTTCACATTTTGAATTTTGATCTTTTTCTGGGCTAGCAAAACATTTTCTCACGATGCTAGGCAGTGGGAGCAAGCCATGGCTGCCAGTCAGTCTCAAGATCATGATGGTAAACAACTGATCCCTGTAGTTGACTGTGTTACTGAAGTGTGATGTCTTGTTGGTTAGGTGTGTTAAGTGCATTCTTGACTTAGTATATTTTCAATTTATGATGACTTATTGGGACATAACCACATCATTGGTCAAGAAGCACCTACAATTTGGAAGAAAGAGCCAATTCCCCTGAACATAAGTGGATACCACAGCACAGTACATGACTCTACAAGCCTCCACTTGCCTCTTTATCTGGATACCTGTGATTTGCATGACCTGTGTGATCATATGAGGAGACTCTGGATATGAATCTGGGGGGTTCTTTAGTCTCTCCAAAATGATGAATTTGCTTCTGTGAATAAATTATATTAGGTTTAATTTTTTATGGCTTGCTAAAAAAAGCCCTGTATTTACCAGTTTTTTTTTTTTTTTTTTTTGAGTAATTTGAGTTGCCCTCTTTTCAAGATTAATTCAATAGCTATGAATAAACATCAGAGTTTACTCTGAGCTTCCTAGTAGTCAGGGGGGAAAAGTAACTCAAGAAGTTAAATTGTTCTCATTATTGGAAAAATAAAATAGCATCCCCATTCCTGTGGAGAGCCCTTTTTTAAATTTCAACTTCAGAAAGAAAAAAAATTATTGTGTGGAATTTCACTTCGAAGTCACAGAGTGACATTATAGGTAATGGTAGCATCAATAGTTCAATAATAAATGGACCAAATGACAGTGCTTTCTTGTAACAAAAAGTTTGATAATAGCAGAGCAACCCAGTGGGATTAGTTTTGAGAAACCTAAGTTACTTTTGATTTAAGTGTGGATCTTCTAAGGGTTCTTGACTCAAATAACAGTAGTTCTTAGAAAGCAAATATATAGCCAAGATCTTAGAATAGCTGTCCCTAGGTTTCATCTCCAGTCAACTTCTGGGCAGTGACAGTTTTTACTCCTCCATAGGAAAAGGAGAAAAATAAGAGCAGGATATATATATTTTGTAGCAAACTGACTTTTTTCATGTTTCATTGTAAGATTGTTTCCTCCCAGTTGAGGAAGTTTCAAAGTCCTTCCTTTGATATAATAATATTGGAGCTGATGGTAAGTTTACATTTTGTGCTGTTTTTTGAGTATCTTTATTTAACAGTATGAACCTGACAACTCTTTGTCAGCTCCCAAGTCTAAAGGATGGTTACTACTGATCCCTGAAGTCCCAAGATCTGGCAATAACTGCCACAGACCATTTTTGCAAAACAGATTTCCCAAAGAAGCAGAGAGTTGAGGGTTATATTTAATGTTGGGGCTTGGCAGGTATGCCCTTGTTTTCTGATGGTGCTGAAGATCTCAAAGAATCCCCCAATATTTCCATTACATTAGTCTCACAGCCACCAGAACTGGGCCTCAAGGTTATCACAGAGAGCAACTGTGGTATGTGGAAGCCCACAGATGTAACTGGAGTTTTCAAAGCAGGGCCTTCTGTAACCTCTTGCTAATATAGATTAAGTTCCCTTGTGTTTTGATGACACTTTTGATGCTCAGTGGCCTGAGGTATTCAATACTTGTTCACTAACTGGAATTAGGTACCAAATGTACTCGCCTAGATAAGCTACTGAGTTGGTCTGTCATCTGGAAATATTTAGTAGTGTCCAACTGAATACAGAAGAATGATTGATGGAAGAGATTTACCTTCAGTCAAGTTCACACTGAGTCACTCTTACAGGAGTAAGTTGTCAACACCCAGTATTATTTGAGGCTAGTCCTCATTTCTTTCCATAAAAGCAGGCATCAGAACCTTAGGGGACTCTTACCTGTCTATCTATGCTGGATCTTTTAGTTTATAGATTACAAAATCACTGACATATGCTTTTTGAAGGCAAAAGCAATAGTTCCAATAAACATTTCTGCATTTAAAAAAAAAAATTTTTTTTTGTACCAGGGCCCATCCTTACATCCTGCAGGAAAACTGTCTATTATAGGCAGGCTCTGTGCTTTATGTACTTTAACCCTAATTCAAACATGCATGTGCACACACATATACACACACACTCAAGGTAAATATTATTCCTCTCTTTAAAGATGTGGAAACCTAGACCCAGACAAGATCATGAGTAGGTAGGAAGTGAAGTTGATTTACTACTGCACAGATACCAGATCTTTCTGATTTCAAACCAAGCACTATGTTTTCAAACCAAATCAGTAGGTGATTAGGTGACAAAGCACCACCCTCATCAATGGTTTAAAACCAGTGTGAAGAAAAAAAAAAAAACAGTGTGAAGGAAGTGAGTTAGTTACAAAAGTTAGGAATTTTGTTCCCTTCACTTCCTCCTCCTCCTCCTTCTCCTCCTCCTCCTCCTCCTCCTCCTCCTCCTCCTCCTCCTCCTTCTTCTTCTTCTTCTTCTCTCTCTCTCTCTCTCTCTCTCTCCTCTCTCTCTCTCTCTCTCTCTCTCTCTCTCTCTCTCTCTCGATGCCTTTCATCATGTTACAATTCAGCAAGAAGGCCCTCACCAGAGGCAGACCCTCCATCTTGGATTTTCCAACCTCCAGAATAATAAGCCAAATAAACTTCCATTGTTAGAGCAAAAGAGAATGAACTAAGATGCCTTCTGCCTTTTGAGTGTACTTCAGTTTAACAATATTCTTCCAGACAATGTCATCCAGGGCTGAAAACAACATTGCAATATGGTGTGGGTAATATTGAAAAGTGTAGTATGACTACCTTCCTTGATTTAAGCTGTGTGGACAGCTCTGCTTGTTCAGTCTTGAGTGACATGATTAATTAAACAAAACCAAGAAGCTACAGGATTCAGTAGTAGGTCGATTTGAATGTAAATATGTGAGGTCATTAATAGAAGAGCCAGTGTTAACTTAAATGGCATCAGAAATGGTTCAGGAAAGTAGAACTGACCAAAAATGGAATGGATTAAGTTTTAAACTCATGAGCTCCTAGTCATGGAGGAATAAGGACTGCAGAACCTTCAGCCAAGAATCCCTGAAAAAGTTTCTGCTTTGAGTAAGAGTATGTGCTAGATGACAAAATCCATGGCTCAGCAATTCTATCTTCTAAAATAGCATAAACTCTGAGACTAAAAATTAGCCAAATGTGGGACTTACACGTCAGTCATGGAGGGTCTTGAGGCCAAGGGATTTACACCTCAAGTACTTTGGTTATGCATTGAAGAAATGTTCAGATGAAGTTCATTGCTATAATGCAATTTAAATCCTTAATCTTGGCTGAAGTTATGAGAAATTTCAAAATCCAACTAGATGGAAATTGGTATGAAATGTACCCTATTCAACAAATATTTACTGGTTAAAAGGTAGGGAGGCACTAAGGTATCCTCCTAGTCTTTTTCAGTAGGAGAAGGGAATTGATAAAAAATGAAAACATGACAAATAACTCACCTGTAGAGAATATTCAAAGCTATTAAAAAAAAAAAGTAGGACAGGATAAAAGGGTCCCAAAAGCAAGGAGTGGAGTCATGCAGTTTTAACTATGGTGGTCAGAGAGCTTCTCATAGAGAAGGTGACTGCTGGGCAGATGAGGGAATTGAGGGAGCCGGTCATGTGGCTGTCTGGGGAAAGAGCTTTTGTGGCAGAGAGAAGAACTGGAGGAACAAAGACTTGAAGGCGAGAGTGGACCCAGTGTGTACCAGGGACAGCAAGGAGGCCAGTGTGCCTGGAGCCCACAACCAGGGAAAGAAAGCAGGAAAGGAGGTCAGAGAAGGGTGAGATGCCTGAGGGCCAGGAGGGTTATTGTAAAGAATTTGGTCCAGTGCTAAAGGGGTGTCAGGGTAAAGCAGGAAACACATTACAGGACAATTGTTACACCCCAGGTAAGACATGATAGAGGATCTGACCATTGGTAGCAATGCTGGCGGTGAGAGGATATAAGAGCATAAGACTGTGAATATATTTTGAAGGTAAAGTTAATGGGATTTTTCTGTCTGACTGAACACAGTGTGTAAAGAAAGAAAAAAGATAAACCCATAACTTTAGAACTTAGCAACTGGAAAGTTGGAGCTGTCAACAGCTGGGTAGAACAGATTTGGGGAGAAGATGAGGAGGTCATCTGGGGACCTGTTGAGTTTACCAAATGGAAGTTTTGAGGAGGTAGTAAGACCTTCTAGCTTGGAGGCTAGAAAAGATCTGGGTGGAGATAGAACCCAGAGCATCCTCAAGATATGGGTGCACCTAGTGTCATGATACTAGGTGAGAAGGGAGTGCAGATTTTGGAAAGTAGAACCAAGGAAGGACCCCTGGGGCATCCTAAATATTATAGGGTTGAACAGAAGAGAAAACAATCAGTAAAATACACTGAAAATGAGCGAGTATCTAACAGGAGAGTGTGATGTCATCCCTGTTAAAATGTATAATCTTGAAGATTTCAGAAGGTCACTCTGTCACCTCATTTGTTTTGTTTCTAATTCAGAAAGAAAATCAGACTAAAGTTTCGAACAGGAAAACAGAAAGAGGAAGAGAGGGAGAGAAAAGAGAGAAGGGAAGAAAGAGGGAGGAGAGACAAAAGCAGAAAATATAGATGAGGTTCATCTCTGTATGGCAATTTAAATCCTTAATCTTGGCTGAAGTTGGGCACAAATGTTTTAAATCATGTTAAAAAAAATTTAAACATCAGATTTTAATCCTACTCCAAAACTCATCAGAATTATTTTTAAGTCATCTATAACACTTGATTATATCCTGCTTTCTTTCTCCTGAGAAAGGAGGAAAGGACAGAAGAGAGAAATTATTCTAGATGCTTCTATGTTATTTTATTTGATCATGACAGCTTTAAGATATATAAATTATAGCTCTACTTTATGGATGAGGAAACTAGAAATCTAAAAAATAACTTGCTGCAAAATCAGTAAGAAATAGATACTAGGGCAGCTCACTGCATTTTCCCATATTCAATTCAAAATAAATTAAAATTTTGAAGAATTTTTCCCTTTCCTTTATTTTCAGGGTGGGATCTAGGACTTCTCAGTCCAAAGTTGCTAGCAAGTCGGACAGAATTCCCTTAGTCTGTGATGTTTTGTGTTGAAATGGGATTGTATTTGTGTTTTTTGTTTGTTTTTGTTTTGTTTTGTTTTTGCAATGTTGGGGATTGAACCCAGGGCCTTGTGTACACTAGGCAAATGCTGAACCACTGAGATACATCCCCAGACTGTACTTGTTAATGGATAGTGAATAAGTTATAGTTCTCTTTAATTAATCATTGCTCTGCACTAGTTATTACAGTGCTAATGGAATATTTTTGTAATTATTTCTCCATATGGAATTATTTCTCCACTTCTGCTTTTAAAATGTCACCAAAGAACTACTTCTAGATTCTTCTGGGGCATTTATACTAACAGAGTATGGTGTTTAAAAAAAAATACCATGATGTTTTTGAAGGAAAAATCAAAATCCATCAGAAATGTCCTACTTGGACAAGGTTATGAAAAAAGTGTGCGAGGAGATAGTCAACCCATATGAAATATGCTGGTCCATAAATTGATGCTTTCTTGACACAGCCTTTCTAGGACATTGTAGGAAACAACAGGAGAGGTGATGTGATGCAATGAAGGAAATGCAAACTTTGGAGGCACGCAGATCCGACCTTAGACCCTCACTCTATTATTTCTAGCAAGATTGAACTTGCAGGAATCCAAGTCACCTGTCCCTTATTGCATCTTTATTTCTGTCTCTGATTCACTTTACCAGTCCTGGACATCATTCAGGAAACATCCCTGTACTCAAATGCCTATCCCATGCTCTGCATGATAAGTGCAAAGACCTCTGCCCTCCCCTGGAACTTTAAAGAGTCCCACCATCCCATACCTGCAGAACTGTGGCCCAAATCTTTCTTATTTACCTCTGATTCTAGTTTGCTAGAATTTATCCTCTTCCTCCCACTTCAGAACAATGATTAGAATCTAGAAACGAAGCAAAATGTGTCTACTTTATGTATGCTCACTTCATAATGACTCAGTTTCACTCTCAGGGTTCCTTGAACTGAAATCCTCTAAAGTTATAGAAAACTAAAACTTTATATAATTATTAATTTCAATGTGTTCAGAACAATTTTGATTCTGCATTAAAAATTGAGGCTCCTATTAGTGCTCAATAAATCAATTGAATCAATTGAATCAATAAATCAGTTGAATCAATTGAATTGATCACAGCATTCTTATGGCATGCCTTAATTTAAAAAGTCTGCAACAACTATATAAAAGCTTAAATGAGGCTTCATTTCATCAGGATTCCTGAAAGTTAATAAATAAAATTAATTAAAATGAATGCTAGATCTGTACTTGGCAATTTCTGACGGCGAACATACAACATTTCTGTCAGTTTTAGGGTTTTCAAAGCATCTCCAAACTACTAGATTCTCCTCCATGCTTTGAGAGTCCCAGGCAGGTATTTATTTTCCCAGTTTTTAGATGAGAAACATTAGGCTCAAATATGTAACTTGCGCCAAATTACACAACCAGAAAATGGTGGAACCACCATTAGAACTCAAGTATTGACTTCGAACTCCCTTTGAAGTTCAAGTTTTTTCTTTTTTTAAATTTCTTTTATTATTATTATTATTTTTTTTTTTGGGTGCTGGGGATCAAACCCAGGGCCTTGTGCTTACAAGGCAAGCACTCTACCGACTGAGCTATCTCCCCAACCCCTCTTTTATTATTATTATTTGATTCATTGTACACAAATACGGTACAACTTTTCATTTCTCTGGGTGTACATGAAGTAGAGTCATACTGTTTGTGCAATCATACATGTTCATAGGGTAATGATGTTGATCTCATTCTCTTTCCTTTCCCCTCTACACCCCTCATTTTCCTCTACACAATCCATCCTTTCTCCAACATTGTGTACCATGTTAAGTCACCAAAGACCACAACATACACCAGAAGATGTGACATAGCCACACACCAGACAGTATCCTGTCACTTCTCTGTTTCCAATGCGTGTTCTAGACAGGCACTATGAATTAGGAGGAAAAAGCATTTATCCACGAGTTGGAATGATCTTGGAAGGTGTATCATTTTAGGAGATTTGGCTTTTTTGCACTTTATTTTACAAGTATTTTAAGAACAACATGAGACTTTGGAAAAAAACTTTGTTTGAACATCCTTAACTTCTACCTAAGTTCATCACCCTGAGGAATTTAGGCGATGTTCATGGTTTTCATCAGCTACCCAATTTTCACTATTTGGAAAGATCTACAAAACATAAAAGATTAAATGAACCCTGAAGTGTGTGTCTTGAATAATGGACTAAACCAGTGAAAAAGAATATAAACCCACTCTGGGCTCTAAAGTCAGGCAGTCTCCTTTCCCCGTTACTTGAGGATGGTAACGCTTGCAGGGGTTGTGAGGACCTACAGGAACAGAAAGCTGGGAGAGGCCCCTCCAGATGAGGCTCCCTTCTCCTGGTCCTCTGGACTTGCCTCCAGCCTGTTCACTGCCCACAGCATGCCTCCTAATTTTCCAGCTTTAGGTATTTGAATATTTTTCTTTGCACGTGTTTAATAAATAATCATTCAACATGAAAACATTCTGTGACTGCAGCTTGTCCTGGTGTTGGGTGACCAGTGACTGGGATGCAGCCACTGGCCTCAAGGCTCATGAGGAGCAGGCACCCAACAGGAAGCACAGAGCACTGACATCCTGTGCAGTGGAATACCCTAGAAATCACCTGAGCACAGAAGGACAGGCATGAGCAGATCAGGAAGGGTTTCTTGGAAGAAGTGATGTTTAGACTGATCCCTAAAGTTAGCAAGGAATGAACTCAGTATGGGAAGGAGGAGGAGCAGCAAGACAGGGAATAGCAGAAGGGCCAATGTGCCTCTTTACTTTCCTCTTCTTTTACTTACAACATCCTTCTTTGTATCTTCTGTGGCAGAGACTATTAGCTGCCTCCCCCAAATCCCTTTTCCTTGGACTTGTAATAAAATGTCCTTTTCCTTGGACTTGTTAAAAAAAAAAAAAAAAAGGGATCATTCTTTATTTATTTTTTCCATTCTGGCATGTGGAATGTGGATGTGAGGGCAAGAGCTCTAGCAATCATCTTGGCCCAAGAATAGGAAACATAGGACCAAGCGCAGAGGAAAGAAGTGCTGTGAGCTGAAAAAGTGAGTGTGTTTCTGACAACTTCATGAAGACGGCATGGCTCAGCTATTTTTTTTAAGCAGATAAACTCTTTGTTGGGGTCATGATTGCCTTGTTCTTTTTCCCCATATTATATACAATGAAACCTAATATTAACTGATCTACCTTCCAAGAGCATTCTAGATCACAATCATTTTATTCTCACAATTCATAGCATGCATTGGAAACACCCATTAAACAAATAAATCTCTGTCTGAAGAAAATCTTGGTCTGACTATTCTCTTCTCCTGGATTTGCATTGTGTCTGGTTATAAGCGCCCCGAGGGGAGAATACCAAGTAATACATTTCTCTTTGTCACTACCACTGAACAAATTTTCTGGCATAGGATACATGTTTAGTACATGTTCACTGCCTAATTACAGTATAATTGCCCTTTAGAAATAAGGTGGGAATTTTTAATCTTTATTTAAAACTACCCAGAAATGCAACTAACTGTCCTCTAGCGGGGATAAAAATGTTAAAACTCAAATTGCCCCACAAAGTGATTATTCTGAGATGCCATTAATATAACTTTCAGTATAGATGAGAAATTTCTTCTGCTTTCTTGAAAACAGAAGTCTCCAGCACAAGGACAACCCTCACTTTTGAGTCTGTTATCTCTGATGAAGTCTGAGTCCTAAAAACACCATCTCTGGTGGAATCTGTTATACTGAAAGTCAAGCTAGCTCTCAAATGCTTTCCTTCCTATTCTTTATTCCAAATGCAGAATTCACTTACATTTGCATAAATGACATGCTTCACCCTGCTTTGGGCCCCTGGTTGCTCTTTCATTTATTTTTTGCAGCACTGGGATCATCCCAGGTCTTGGCAGCTATGCCCACCATCACTGAGCTATATCCTCAGCCCCTAATTCCTCTGACCCTGAGCTGCCGGCCTTTCTGCAAACACCCTACCAACTGTAGATATTCTTAACAGATCTATATGGCCTGTGGGCTATGGACCATTATGGGGAAAAAGGAAAAGAGGTTGAGGAAGAAAGGAAAGTTACATCTGTTCATCAACCAAATGCAGAAAAATGAAATAAGGAAAAATATTTATCATGTCAAAAGAAAACAAAATCACTTTTTAATTTACTTTCTCTTCACCAGTTCTGAAGCTAGCTAGCACTTGCTCTTTCCTTATTAACTTTAGTCTTTGGAGTAATTTTTTCCATTGTAAGCACTTTCTAAAAAATCATTTTCGCACATTTCTCAGATACATCAATCCTTCCGGCATTCTTCTAAGCACACATTATGGTACCCCAGCTCTAAATATAAAAGACTTTTATTATGTCCATTAACCATGGACATATGTGCTCCAAAAGTTTCCTGACACGCAGTCATTTGTGGTTTTTTAATTATAAACAGAAAATATTCACTAGAAAAATAAAGAAGCAAGCCCATAAATATATCTTTATACATTTGAGTTTTGTTTGTATATGACAAAATGATTGGGTAAATGACTCTCAGTTGCCAGCTCCAGGATGTGAGCCTGTATGTGTTTATATACACAGAGACACACACACAGTCACGTGCAATTGAATCCATGCCTTGCACAGAACTTGAACATCTGTAATTGCGGGTGCTGCTGTCTCATTTCTAAAATAAGGGTACAGATTTTCCTTAGGCTCACCAGGTCTTATGCTACATGAAAAGCTAAATGGGAAAGAAGGCAACGCCCAGTAAAATACTTGACAAACAAAGTCAGATTTATTGAATGCGTTTTATTTTAACAACCAAAAAATTCTAACAGCCTAACAATGCACATAAGTTAAAAATTAATTATCACTTAGTGATAACAAAGATAGTTGATTTACATGGAAAAAAGAACATTTACAATATGTTAATCCTTATTCACATTGTTGATACTGCAATAAAACACAATTTGTTTTTTTTCATTTCACAAAAAAAAAAGGCGGGAAATTGTGCTTTGTCAAGAGGCACTACAAGAGAAAGTTTCTTCTTCCAAATAGATATTATATGACAGATATTGAATAAATAGACATATATGCATTGTAATTCGCAAAGATCTGGCAAGACCACAGGCTAAAATGCCCACAGATTCACTTAGAACCACTGCAAACTTGGCAGTGAAATTAAAAAATAAAAGGCAAGACTTAGCATTGAAAAATACCTAATAAATTTTTGGTTGAAGTGTAAAAGATACCAAATGCGGATGCCATCAATAGATGAACCACCTCATAAGAGCTTGGCAAAATTGGTTTCGATGATGTGTACAGAGTGACCTTCAGCAACAGTGTAAGAAGACAATTTGGAAAGAGTAACTCGGAGATCAGGAAGCAGCAACCATGGACTTTCTGATTAAAGCTGCAGCATACTACAGAAAAAGAAAGGATGGGCCCAAGGCTTAACTGCAAACAGCCATCCTTTTGCAAAGATACGTGACACTCATGTCAAGATAATTTTTTTAAACATCATTATTTGAAAAAGTACAGGAAAATGTCCCTTTAAAAACTCCAGAGGTTACTGAGCAGCTAGAATTAGCTTGTATTGCAACATGTCTTCTCCCTGTATATTGTAAGTTCTGAGTTAATATCTACACATAGAGGTTTTTTTAACTCCTACCTTTTATACCTTTCAAATATATAAATAGTATTAACAGTTATATTACAATGTTTGTGTAGTAAACAGAAAATAACTTTCAAAGTGATATTGCATGAGGTCTTTGACAAGGTTGCATGAGAGCACAACTCAAAAAAAAAAAAAAAATTAAACCATGTGGGACTGTTGAGTGGCCATTTGAAAGCATGGAGCAGTTTCACTAGGCCAATCCTGAAGGGATATCTCTTCTTGCAATTACTGTATGAGTGGGAAGTAATGCTACTGGTGCTTCCAATGGAAGCTGAAAGATATCTGGAGAACTATAGCAGATTGCAGCTTTAATGCTCGTTCCACTAAACAGCCAGTCGGCATTAGTTCTGCTTTACGTCAGGTAATTGCTATGTGGGTAACTGGGACAGTGTTTCCTTTCATGATGAGTAGGTGATTCTACTGAAATTGTTTCACTTACTCTAATGGCCTGGAGCTGCACAATGATTCAAAAACAGGTTCTTGTTAGGGCTGCAATACCAGGGAAAGGGACAGAGGCTTCGAAGATCAGGGACTGAAAACGTTTGACTTGGGTGAATGGAGTGTGTACAAAGAGGAAGTTCAAAGTGAAATAGAAATAAGAAATGATTTGGGGAAAGGGAGGACAAAGATTGATTTGAGAGGGAGCCCCTTCAACCGGGCAGCAACTTCTTTTCTAACTTAACATTACATTGAACTATTTCTCTATTTAAAAAAAAAAAAAAAAAAAAAAAAACAGCAACAACAAACAACTTTTAAATGAGCAGGCTTAATAATTTTAAGATCTGAAGCCACAAGCAGGTAAATAAATTTCACAACAAAATGTGGCTCATAGTATGAATTCTGTATGTCCAACGTCAAAATGTCGTCTATCAAGACTGCACTAAATGGACAAGTTTCCTCTGCACTTAATTTTCAGCTTTACTTATCTGGAATTCTGCAGAAATGCATCTGTTTACTACAGTAATGACAAACTGAATAACGGAACGTAGCAAGTCATTTTACTGAGTTATCGTTAAGTGTTCATTGTGTCTTTCAGAGTAATTTGACTTATATTGTTTTAATGTGCCCTGATTTTTTTCACTTTACTTTCTTCTTTCTTTACCTTTTTTTTTTTTTTTTTGGCAGTGTTGATTTTGTTAAATACATACCTCAAAAATTACCCATTAAGCTGCCAGATAGGAAGCCATAGAATAAAAAAAAAAAAAAAAAAAAAAAAAAAAATTTCAGGGACAAACACAAAAAATAAATAGGAATTCAAAAATAGTCACCCCACCCTGAGAGCAGGCCGCAGTTTATCAAAAAGCCAAAGCGACTCACTGTGAAGTGGTTTTTTAATACATAAACAAGTCTTTTCTTTAAGAACTCATTTCACAGTCTATTCTTTCGGATTGTAAAGTTCTCTGTCCCATGCAATTTTAATATATATATGTAAATATAGAGATATATACATATACATATACACACACACTTGTAGCTTCCTTCATTTATTTCGTAGGTCTTTTCATCCTAGAACTTGCCTGATGTCTCTTCCGTAAGTGCAAGGATAACGAAGGCAGAGTCTCCTGTGATTATAATTACTATGGTCCAGTCAATTGTAAAAGTGTAACACTTTAGTGTCTTTGCCAAGGCGATGTCTGATTCAGAAATACTGAACTTATTCAGTCTATAGGTGTATCCTGTGCAACAAAGAAATGTCATAAAAAGAAAAATAAAACAGACATAAAAGACAAAAAAGACAAAAATAAAGCAAAAAAAAAAAAAAATTTTTTTTTTTTTTTTAAAGAAACTAAAACAGAAAATCCTTGGACCGGTGTATTGCTTTGCCTGGTAGGAGTTCACATTATCTCTGGTCGATCTCAGTGGGAGCGGCCTTGCTTTTCTCGGCGCCTTCCTCCTCGGCCTCCACTTTGTACATCTCCTCTGAGCCCTCCTCGCTGTCGTTCTCCTCCGACTCCGTCAGCAGCTCCTCGTCCTTATACTCAGCCACGTCCACCGCAGAGCCCAGGTGCTCCTTCAGCTTCCCGTGGTGTTTCACGTGGTACCTCTGGTTCTGGAAGAACTTGATGATGGTGTGTTTGGGGAGATCCAGCTGGGCCGAGAGGGTGTGGATGGCTTCCTGGTCAGGGTACAGGCCTACATCATGAATAAAGCTTTGGAGGATCCCCAGGGCTTCTAAAGAGATCTTTGTGCGTGATCGGGGCTTTTTGGCACAGCTGTCTTCGGTCGGAGGAGGTGGGGGAGGCGCTTCTTCTCGGGGAGGGGAACTCTCCTTGGTAGGCTGCGACTGCTGTCTGTGAAGGACCTGATAATTAAAAGGGGGGAAAACGAACATTTGACTCAGGATTTACCTTTCAAAAGCAACCAGTCCTCTGCAAAATGTGCTATCCAGAAATCTACTTAGCTGCAGTCATTTGTAAAGTCAAGTTTTGGAACCCCTAAATGACTTATGGAGATCTGTAGGATCTCATCTATAAAACAAGGGTTCAATTATAGTCATGTCTGCCAGTATTTAAATTCTTAGGCACAAGGAAGCTAAGTCATTTGCTGTGCAAGGTCATCTGAATTCAAGCTCGGAGTCTTCCCTACCTTTAACCACACCAAGAAAATGCCATCTCTCTGAAAGCTAATGACAAAGGAACTGGACACTGAGGAAAACTCTGGACTCTACAATAAGACCCCAGACTTAGCTGGGTGTCCTTGGGTAAGTCACATCAGTGGGCCTCAATTTCATCATCTGTAAAAGAGGGATAAGAAACTGACTCCTAGGGATACTGTAAGTATTGAATGACACAATGGTTATAAGAATCAGTTTCTTAAATTAGGAATTAGCAAATGTTTTACTAAAGGGACAGATAGTAAATATTGTTGACTTTGCAGGATTGCATAATATCTTTTACAGTTCATCAACTCTTTTCAAGCTAAGCAAGCATGGATGTGTTCCAATATGGCTGAATTTGGCCCATGATCATGGTTTACCAGTGATGATAATCATTAGCACCAACAGCCTCATAGTTAGTCTTCAAGTGTTAGAGAGAAATAGTTGGAACTTGAACTAGAGAGATGAATCCTTTGTACAATCAGAAAGAAATAGAAAATAACTTTTATTTTAGATTTGACTTTGATCCTTAAATAATATACATATACTTTATATATAAAGAAATTAGTATAAATTAGTAATTTTTCTAATTCTCATAATTTAAATAATTTCTCTTTTATTTCTACCTATAACCCAATTCATTTTAAAAGATCCTACCTAGGTAAGCTTACTCTTGATCTTCATTACTGCTTCACCATTATTTCTCTGTGTGAAATAATTTCCTATTCTAATGTTAAGTTATCTACTTCTTCAGTCTGACCAAAGAAAGAGAGGGATATGGGGACACCATCAGACCTCTCACCATAGGTCCCTGTGACAGGAACTTTGTGGAGAGGGGAGAGGGAACCTGATATCAGGTGAGGAACCTCAGCACTGCACATACTCCAGCAACTCCACACATCACAGAATTAGAAGGTGCCATGACTGTTCCTATTAAAATGTGTGAGGTCACCTCCAAAGGCAAGTGTCACACTTTCTATGCTCAGATCAGCGCCTAACCTCCTGCATTTCCCCCAAGACCTTTGTAGACCAGTGACCCTACCCTTTAAAAACACATTTCTTCTTTTATCAGCCTCTCATATTTTTACGCAATCTTATTTCATACTAGAGTCAGAAATTAAACATTTTCAGAATTCAGGGTGCAATCAGTCCAATCAGTGAAGAAAATATGTCCAGTTACATTAAAACTCAATTATAGCATCCACCAACATCCCTGCCACCACCAGGCACTACCCATGTGACCCAACTTTTTTCTTTTTGCTAAGAAGCATCAACATCAAAGCAAGCAGTTAAGCAGGCTGGGGGAACTTCTGACATTCATTCCAGTCTCAGAGCACTGAGAAAAAGCACTTTCACCTCAATGTGAAAATATTAGCCTTTTACAGAGGATTTAATAAATATTAGGACAGATGAAATAGAGTAACAATCAACAGAAAAGGTTTCAATTGGTTCAAATAATCATCTTCAAATAATAATCAAAAGCAGAATGAGAATGTCTGTCCTAAGGAAAGCTCACTGCTGGTGGCAGAAAGTAGTCTAAAACACAGGGCTATAAAACGGTGGCACTAACGTCCAAATAATGTTGACCAATTAAAATCAGTGTTCTTAGCATTTTCTTTACCACTTTCAACTAAGAGTAAACTCATGTGGTCTGTTGTGGTAAGCTGGCATCAGCAAAAAAGTGAGACCCGTTACTTCAACACCCTAATTATCCCCGCCAGGGAAAGTGGAGCTGCGGGTGGGCTTGCCCTGCTCGTGTGGGCTTTGACGGCAGGAAGGCATTTGCTCCGAGGCCGTGATGTGGGCAACATGAGCGATGCACTAAAGAACCTCTGTGTCCACAGGTGAGGATTGTCATGTTTGGTGAGAAAGAAAGAGAAACTGACATTAGGTACAGAATACGTGCTCAAAAAACATACACTCTAGCACGAGTACTCCCTATTAGAGCAATTGTGTTAATTGGAAAACAAAAGAGAATTAAAATGCCCCATTTTCTAAATTATGCTTGCCTTCTGTAGTAAAAGTCAGCATAACGGTTCCATTTAATTGAATAATTAGATTGGTTCTTTAGGGGTTTTCCATTGTGCATTGGTTAGATTTAAAGAGATTTTCCAAAACTATACTTTGAAGTTACTATAATCTTTCTGCATGATAGCATTTGTTCTTCTCCTTAGGCCCAATCAATTGCACTCTTCCTCCTCCTGACTTCTTAGGACTGAGCACAGCAATACATTTGCACAGAAAAGCCAAATATGAAATGAAGAAAGAACAAGTATAATAGCTACCACTTGCTGAATGCCTATTCTGGGCCAAGCAGTTCTAAAAACTTTACATGGATTAATCAAAATTTAATCCTACAGTTCTTCATGAAGGTGTTATTTGGATTAACTAGAAACATGCATCATCTCTGGAGAATCCTCTGAATTGGAAATCATAAGCATAGGGAGCTGTCAGCCTGAGAAAGTGGGTTTCCATGGGACATGGGAGGACTAGGAAGATGTTTTTCAAGAGAAATAATTTCAAGAAAGATTCTCTAAAATGTGAAAATACATAGTTTCTGGTCAGGCAGTATAGAAGAGCGATTCGGATGGCATGACAATATCTACAAAAGGCTGGTTATGTGAAAAATTTAGCATCTTCTAACAGATGAGAGAAGAGCAGTCAAAATACAAAATGACAAAATGGGCATCTCTGAAGTGCAACTGCCTTGTGAGTCACCAAAAGGCCTGAGCCTTTTCTCTTATGCTGTCACTTTTCTTTGGCTATAGCTCCCTTTTAACCACAATATACATAATACCTGAGATGAAATGATTCCCAAAGTTATCTGTCCCACCTATCTTCATTCCTCCAAAATGTTCTAATTACTCCAGGCAGAGAATGACTGTCTTCAGACAATAATTTCTAGCAAAAGCACTGTGTAATGTCCTCTCCAGTCAATTGCCAAGAATCTTCCTAACATCATGGACTGCTTTCTTTGAGTGGAGTAAGTACTTTGTGCAAAAAGAAGTCGAGCTTAATGCCTAGAAGACATCTTCCCCGAGGAGGAAATCGCTCCACTCGCTCTCCTAAACTCCCAGCTAAAGGGCAGAATTAGGCCACCTTTTCTTCTTTTTCACACATCTTGACTAAATAATATCATCTCTTTTAGCCCCTTCTTCACAAGACAGGGTTTTGAACTCCCATTTAACTGAATTCTAGTTTTTCTGAATAATTTCCCAGAGCATGTTCCCACTTCCCTCTTAGTTAATTTGAATGAATCAAGTCTGGTCTGTGTTCCTAGCAAGTGCTCTGAGGGTCGTGTCATTAATTCCGGGTGAAGGGACATATAAACCTTCCTATTCCTAAGCTCATTTGACATTTCAGACGTATACTTCTGGATACTTAATTGCTTAAGTCATTGAGTTCTCAATTGCTTCAACCAAGACAGAGAATGCCCTGCTGACTGAGGAGACATTCTCTTCCACAACTATTTATGCACACACTCGGTTTATAGTAATTCTGGGATTTTCCTTAAATGAAATTTAGCTGAGCACCTTCCCATCTCCTTATGTAAAACTGCCCAAATCAATAGTCTTTCCAGTTTCATCCTGTCCCCCTTTTCTAAATTAGGACCATTGGAGGGAGAAATGACCCATTGGTAGCACCCACTAAAGTCAAATGCACATATACTTCATAAAAACAGAAATGAGTCCTCCAAAAGATATGTTTATAGCAGTTTTAATCACAAAAATCCCCTAACTGGAAGCAACACAAATGTCTGCCAACAGAACAGGTAAATTGTGGCAAAGTCACAAACAGAGCACTGGGAAACACTGCTGAATGCACCAACGTGAATAACTATCACGACCTTGTTTTTTGAGTGAAAAAAGTCAGATGATAGACTGAGGACTGTATTATTCCACTTATGGGAAAGTCAAGAATGAGGGAAAAAACTAGAAAATATGTAAGGGCAGGAAAAAAATAGGAAAAACCTGCAATGACAATGTCAGTGTAATGTTTACCTTTGAGGTCTACTGAGTGAAGGGTGGGAGATAGACTTCAAGAATGCAGAAAACAGGGTTGGGGAGATAGCTCAGCCCTGGGTTCAATCCCCAGCACCGCAAAAAAAAAAAAAAAAAAAAGAATTCAGAAAACATTCTTTATATTGACTTGGGTGTTGATTGAAAAGATGCGCACATGTCTAAAAGATTATTGAGCTTAAGATCGATGCATTTTACTGTGTGTAAATTACACTATATCTCAATTTAAAAATGTTTAATAGACCCAGTAGTTGACCCTTACCTACTTCTAAGGTCCAATACCTCTTTTCCTGTGATTTCCCCAAACAATGAAAGAAATCATTTTGTAAAGATAGCTATCCATTCCTTTTTACCCTTGACCTTTTTATATACCAAAACCCATCAATTTATCCTAGATTTATTTCGGTATGAATTTTTCTCTATCATGGTTGAACTTAAATTAATCTAGTCTACAAACTCATTTTTGATAATGTCTGTAAAGAGAGTCCTGGAAGTTTTATTTAAAAACCTCTTTCTTTTACATAGCTTCTGTTGTTGATTTTCAAGATGACAATTAGGGTTCATAGTAGTGAACTATCTCAGAAGCTTCCAAAACAACAGTAGTAGTGAAATCTTACTATGAGTTCAACACTGGCCTAACTGCTATTTAGCTTTATGTTATTCTATTTCACGGTAATCCTGGAGGTAGGTATTTTTATCCCCATTTTATGTTGGGAAAACTGGAGTTCCGAATTTGTTCAAGGCACATAGCTTGTAAGTAGCAGAACTGGGTTTTTAAAGGAGCTGATTTTAAAGCCCATGCCTTTAAACATTATGTTCTCCTGCCTTCTGTGAGCAAAACTGAACAAAGTCTCTACAGCAGAGAAGACAGACCATAAATAAAATATCAGGTAGTATAAATAATATGAGCAAAATAATTGAGCAATGCATAGGAGGATCACCGTGAGGAGGGAAAGGTGTTTTGATCAGGTGATTCCAGGAAGGTTCCCCAAGGAGGCAGCACTGGAGCAGAGGCCTGGAGGAAGTGAGGACCTCTAGATTCAAGGCTGGGAGACAAGAATATGTGTGATATATTCGAAAAGCAGTAAAAAGTCAGTTTGTTAAGAAAATCTCAGTTCCTCAGTCACATCAGCCACATTTCTGGAGCTCTGCAGTATCACTTGTGCACTGCAGGACAGCACAGATAGAGAGTATTTGCATTATCACAAGCACTGTTGGAAAACCTGTGCTAGAAAGAAATGACAACTGAGAGGTAGTGAGGGCTGGAGGATGTGGGGCATTGGCAAGTTACCATCAGGGTAATACAAAGACTCACAGGGAACTGTGACCATATAACCTGACCCAGCCAAAAAGACTGGGAGTTGGAACCTCCTACTATTATTAGAGAGAAAGGGAAATATGCAACATCACATATTAAGTAAGAAAAACCCAGCTTGTAAAAATTACCAGATTTTCACCAACGTATCACAAATAGCAACATTATCACAACCAGAAGTGTGCACTGATTCTACTATTCTCAAAGGAATGGTTAATTTACATTTAACTGATGGATGCCTTCTTCATCCAGGCTGCTAATCATATCAAAGAAGAGTTATGTTGAAAACAATCAGACTTGAGTTAACACAGCAAAACAAGAAATGTATCTATTTATCAAGTATTTATGGAATATCGACAATAATCAACCCTATGAATTTACAAGGCTTTTCAATAAGGAGTCCTCAACCAACAACAAAGGGTTGACAAATAAGTTATGGGACATAAACAAGTAGAAAGCTCAAAGTCTAAGCAGTTCCTTTCTATTTATTTACTGCAATCTCTTTGGGCCGAAATATGACACATAGGTACATAAATGGACACAAAAATAGCAATACAGAAAGAGAAGCTGTAAATATATTCAGAGGACATCAACTTCAAAATAAAACCCAGAGAGCTTCCTGACTAGTCACAAAGCACAATTATAATATAGACACATGTTTTTCTCTGCCTTCAAAACTGGAAATTTTGAAAACAAAAGGACCTCATGGTACCATGACAAAAGCTGACTAAGAAAGATAAAGCAGCTCTTCTTAAAGCTCTCAGCGTTCAAATAGATTTTGAAGGCCTCAATGAAAACCAGCTGGAAGCCATGTGTAAAATATAATGGTTCTTGCCTGCAGGGAAGGAAGTAAGATCTTGAATGATTAAGTTTAGGAAAGTATATAATTCACTGTATCATTATGGGGTGAACGGGATTACTTATAATAAGCCAAGATTTTGTGGTCTTTTTTTATATAGAGAAAATGAGAAATTATTAAGGAGGTGACTGTATAGGGTGGTGGATCCAATGCTATAACAGGTTAAAACTGTTTTCCAGGTGACCACACATGCTTCTCTATGACAAGATTCACCCACAGGAGCAAACTTCATCCACAGTGTCCAGGCCTGAAGGGTAAGACACAGCAAGAGCAGGAGGAGAACACAGATAGGATGATTTTTATCTATGTTTATTTCACATTAATATCAGAATTACTTTGATTTGTCTCATTTCACCTCATCTATGACAACAAAATATAAAAAACTGGTTCGAAAACAAAAGCATCCTTCCACTCAAAGTTCCAAGAAAAATACATTTGACAGTGATCAGAACAATTGGTTGAAGTTCTTATGCATAACTCAATTAGAAATTGCTAAGTAGATGAATACATGCTATTATTTAGTTTACTAGATATAAAATATCATATAATTCAAGTTTCAACAGCTTAGCTCTACTCTCTAAATATTATTTTATCCAAAATCAGTATTAGAGATAGTTAATTTGGTTCTGAATTCAGCAGGGAAAAATCTAACATTAATGATTAATAACTAATATGAATATTAAGGTAATGATGATATATCTGTCTCATCAATTGGGCTATAAGTTACATGCTGGTACTCAGTGAGGGCTCTGTATGTCTTTGTTCTGCAGCCCTAAACTCATTTTATATTCTTTCTTCTTTACTTTCACACTAGCTACTATGACTGCTCAATACAACTATTTATTATTTTACTTGCTATTATTCATTTTTAGTAGAAATATGTCTAATAGGTAAAAATGTTATCACTAGCAATACACTAACACTAGTATATTATCATAATACCTCTAGTGTGTATCTGAGGGTGGGGATATGCTTTTTTTTTTTTCCTTCTTCACCATTTCTATATTAAAATAAAAATTTTAGGGCATTACATAACCCATAGGTAACAGTGTATAGAAGTTTTAAGCCCAAGTTCTAGGGTTACAAAGTTAACGGTTTTGAATCCAAAACTACAACTGCCTAGTAGACTTATGTCTCTTAGTAAGTTACTCTGTCTAAGTCACAGTATTTCTTAATCTTTAAAATCTTCCTTGTAGCATTAAGAGGATTAGGTGAGATAATGTATGCTAAGTACTTAGTAGAATTTTTCTCATAAAGTTTCAATAAGTAGTAAGTAGTTGTCATTTAAAAAATGTGAGGAGGGTTTAAGAACCAGCAATAGTATGTCCCATGCATTTTTCTATTAATATGCTTATAATAAAAAATCAGCAACAAATTAAAAAAATCTGTGATTTAACCTCAAAGATCTATAACTCTACAAATAGGCATGTCTAGTAATGACTTTTCTTATTTCTCTCATGCATAGACTATATATATCTTTGTTCTTAAGATGGCACCTAGCACATGGAAGTTACCTCTGAAGCAAGTGTCACATGGAATTGAACCTCAAGGTCATAATCCCACTCAAGGTGACACCTTCTATACATACAGCATGGTATCCCTGTAGGAAGATATTCTTTATCAGTGGTTCCCAAAACGTGGTCTGCAGACCCCTGGGAGAATCCCTATACCTCCTATTTTCATAGCAAAACTAAGACATTATTCACCTTTTTGATGGTGCTGAAATTTGCACCCATGGTACAAAAGCAATGGTGGGAAACTGGCCAGTAGTGATCATGGCAGTGGCACCAAACTGTACTGATAGCTGTTGTGTTCATTCCTGCAAGCTCATGGCAATAGTGATGCTATTTGCTTTTTTATATTAAATATTTTTAGTTGTAGATGGACACAATACCTTTATTTTGTTTATTTAGTTTTTTTTTTTTTTTTTTTTAATGTGGTGCAAGGGACGGAACCCAGTGCCTCACGCATGCTAGGCAAGCGCTCTACCACTAAGCCACAACCCCAGCCCAACAATGATGCTACTTTCATGTAAGAATATCCCTAATACAGCAGTGAAATTGTATTAAGTATATTAAATCTCCCCTGGGGTATATATCTACTTAATATTCAGTGTGAGGAAATGAAAAATTTGCAAAAAGCACTTTTGTACCATACCCAAGCAATATGGCTGTCTTGAGAGAAAGCACCCATTCTCTGCAGAGAATGTCTGGGTTGCAATTGTTTGAGTTGCAGGCTGACCAGACCCCTTTATCATGGAATATTATTTTTACCTAAAAGAACAACTAACAAACTGTGGTACTCAGATTGGGGTATTTAGCAGACTTTCTCTTAAAAGTGAAGTAAGCCTGTCACTTCAAGAAAAATATCTTATGGCATTTGCTTGCCAGTGATAAAATTTGATCTTTCAAGCAAAAATTAGAAATTTGGAAAACTTATAACTATCACGATAAGCCTAACAACTTCCCAATACATCAAGATTTTCTGATAATACTGGTGGTGACCTAACAAATGTTTTAATTTTCTTTTTTAAATATGTCACACAATGAAATGTGTCAACATTTGTAAGATCTGCATAAATGAGCAAACTAACATTTTCCAAGTGACACTGCATGACGTTACAAAGTCATGAATCACTAAAAGATCTATTCAAAGTGCAAGACAGACCAATATATACGCTGACAGAGTAGGAAAGAATGAAATGTTCATCAATATGGTTGAAGATTCAATTCCGCTTTGCAACTAACCTTCAAGGTACTGCCACTTGTAAAATTTTTCTATAGTTATCAAAGAAGAATTTTGTAATTATCTGGAAAGCCTATTAAAATATTTCTTCCTTTTCTAATTACATGTTTGTCTCAGGCTTGATTTTCTTCATTGACTTCAACCAAAATCACATATTAAATTAAATGCAGAAGGAATTATGATGATTCAGTTGCCTTTCATTAAAATACAGTAAAATATTTGCAAAAATACATAAGACCCTGGTACGCTTCCATTTATTTTAGAATTGTTATTTTTCATAAAAATATATCACTTAATGTATGCATATATTATCTACAATTATTTTTAAATTAGTAAAAATTTTTCTTAATTTATAAGAATTAATTTCTAACACGGTAATAGTGATACACAACACACACACACACACACACATATATATATATATACATATAAAACGAAGTCTTGGGATGATCAATAGTAACAGGGTAAAGTGTCTTGAGACCAAAACAGTTGGAAACTCATTATGATGTGAATCACACTTGATACACATAGCCCTGCCTCCTCCTAAAGATAGCCAAGTACTTTACTGCAAAATTCAAAATGGGCCCTGCAGTTAAAAACATCCTGCCTTGAGCCAAATTACCTAGAAAGCCCTTAGAGAATAGGAGTAGGGGAAATTACACATGCATTATGATTTGCCTCTTGACTTTATCATTCATTTTCACAGGCAAAACATATTCTCCCAGGCACACGACTCAGCACTATTTCTAACTTCAAATGATGTTACTTGAGTTGGTTCTTATGGTTGTAATTTCACATCCTAACATTATAAGACTTATTAAAAACCATGGTTTAGTCTTGTTGCTTTTTTGGGACTGTAGAGTATCCTAAGGTCAAAACTCAGGAAATCTGTTATTAAAAAAAAGAAAAAAAAAAAAAAGGTATCCACGAAGTGATGACAAATTGCAGACTACAGGTGTTAGATTACATTTTGACTCCAGGCAGGTTTAATATAAGTTGGTTTCCTTTTACAATTGCTTTTAGCACATATCACTATAGGAAGGGGATTTTAAAAAAGAAAGAGAGGATAAGGGGGGAAAAAAAAGTGGTGCTCAATAAAAGAAGACCCATGTCAAAAGAAATCAATACAAACAAGCAAGATGGTAGGAAGTCTAACATGGAAATATGTGTTCAATTTCATCCAGCCTTAGTCTGTGTTTCCTTTAATACTGTAACCAAGATACTATTGCAAGACTGTGTGTGTTTTTAATGCAGTTTAATAATTGCTTCTCAAAATAAACACTCTGGTCAAAGATAAAAGCATAACAACACTGTGACACAATGATCTGTTAAAATGAACTTGGGTGTTGGAGGAAGCATGGATCTTGAAACAGTCTTTGGCTTATATCATTTCCTCTTCAGTAATAAATTGAGAACAACTATACCAACCATTTTGGTATACTCTGGGAAAAAAAGCCCAAAAAGTACCACAGTCATTAACCTGATTATTGTGAGGGTCAGAATCCTCAAATACTAATGAGGGGGCTGAGGGAGCTACTTCTTGGCTATAACAAGGTGGGCTGATAGTCAAATTAGCAGGGTCAGGATGAGTATCCAAACCTCAATCAGACACCAAGATGGCATAGACAACAGTCCCCTTTCCATGGAGCATGGGTGTATATTGAACCTAATAAGGATTCTACATTTCACTTCTTCATCATAAGAAAATCAGGGTTACTAATCACTTAGGGCAAACACAACCAAAACCATTTCACACTCAAGCATCCCTACACCTGGGAGAAACCACCCCTGGCCCTCCTCTCCCATCTCCCTGGCCTGTCATCCATAAGCTCTCACATTCTCCCTGTCTCCACACTCCTCCAGACTCCACCACATCTTCCTGGAACACAAACAGCCTAAATATTCTCAGAAAAGGCCAACTGTTTGAAGACCATATTTGAAACATAGGTGATTCCTAAGTGTCTTTAAAGATTTTATATTTGTGTTAAATTGAGCAAAAAGTAGCATCGAAATGACAGGGTTGATAGTTACCTCTGGTGAGTCTGACTTTTAAATGAATATAGGACTTGTATTAGAATAATTGTGGGAAGAGTG
The DNA here is from genome assembly GCF_902686445.1 of Sciurus carolinensis. Taxonomy (NCBI): domain Eukaryota; kingdom Metazoa; phylum Chordata; class Mammalia; order Rodentia; family Sciuridae; genus Sciurus; species Sciurus carolinensis. Next base: position 146,606,860 of record NC_062215.1, read on the forward strand.
GCTTTGGTACCAGCCTGAGTGAAAGGAGAGACTCTTAAATAGTTAAAGATAACCAGGTTAACTACATGAGGGGCACAAAACTTTAGGATGACTTGGGTGCTAGGAATTCAAAATTTAAAAAAAAAACCTGGAGATTCATAATAGCTCATCAATGGCAAAAGACCAAGGAAGAATGATGCACAAAAGGTTCATGTGAAGAATGATCCATTAAAATTCTTGAACAGTTAATCTGGTTGACTGAATAAGTCTCAGGTGAAGAAAAATGTGACCCTCAATGCCAGAGATACATGATTTGTGAGCTCTGAAATTGTTTGTTTTTTAAAAACAAAAAATGGCGATGGCACTAGTGACATCACAATTGTGTTATTTTCTAGCTTCTTAAAGGACAGAGTTTGAATTATTTAAAAAAAAGGGTGTTTGGATTAGATTCTTTAATTGGATGGAAAAGTCTCAAAAACAAAAAAAGGAACTCATGTGTCTGAGGCCTCACGTCAGTATCTTTTGAATCCCATGATTGGCCACATTTTCTGTATAATTTTTACCATTGGGGAACTCAGAACAATCTGACAATTATAGTTAGTGAAAATATTAGATGCTCACCAATAAAATACTACCTCAGCACAGTTTTTTGCTTTCTGGATGTAACCACTTAATAACAGGATTTGAGAAAACTGCACTGTGTGAATCAAACACATAAAAGTACACATATTCCCATAGAAAACAAATCTTAAACAGTGTATTATAATCAGCTGCTCTGGTAAAAGACAAAATATCTGGCATTACCACACCACCAACAGATTACAGTTTATTATACCCTGAAGTCTGAACTGGGTAAACAAAGTCAAATGATCAAAGAAAGATTTTTCCTCAGCCCATAAGGCAGCGGTCACTGGACTCCAGGGAGTGGCAGCAGAGATTCCTTGTGACTTATGCTTAAAAGGTGTCAAATGAGGCTTTATCAAACATAGTCATTAATTTTCCACATCATTTAATTTTATCAGAGGCTGGCCTCCTTGGTATTGCTTCTTTCAAGAGAAAAAGAAATGGAAAAATGAAATGATAGGAGGTATTACTTACCAAAGACTAACAGGCTTTCAATTCTAGAGTATTTTTTTCAATTCTAAACCACTTGTCATTAGTTACAAGGATGCTGTAACTTCCATATTAATGATCTTCCTAAAACAGGGTAAAGGGAGGCTTTTGATTCTAAATTTTGTGTCAGACGCACCTGGGGAGATAGGGAAACTTGAAAGAGCTAAGCACATGGATCCTTCAAGAAAATGAGTTTTCTTCTCTCTGGGTATCATGGATGGTCACTGGGAGGAGAAACCTCAGTTCCTGATTCCCTGGGGCAAAGTGACTAGATTGATAATTCCTTTTCCCACAAGAAAGATTCCAGTGTCCAAGCTGCAGATGACCAAGATATTCCCATGAGGCCAGTTACTTAGCATTCTTATCTCCTCAGATCCACAGAGCAAGTCCAATTTGGTCTCCATGCCACATCACCTTGGTTTTTCAGAGTGTATTTGCTCACCCTGGGCAGGTCGTTCTCAGAAGCTGGAACTGTCAAGTCATTATACTTTCAAATGTGAATTTGCTTAGGGGTAGATTTAATTTAATAGCTGAACTCAGTATAAAACAAACATACTTAAAAATGACATTAGCAGGGAATTAATCATTAATGCTCTCAATTGGTGTTCCAGACCAACCCCCGCCCCTGCCAAGTTGCCCCAGTCAAGATCTTAGAGATCTTATCGATTGCTTCTTCTTGTCTTAAACTCCATATCTAGTCAATCCCATGTGCTGCTTGTTATTCTTTTTAGAAAGTTCTTGGATAAATGTTCCCCCTGTCTGTATTGCTGTAATTCAGACCCTCATAATCTCTCACCTGAATTACCATGACTTTTCCCAACAGTCCTCCCTGCCACAGCCAACGGTGCATCTTGCTAAAGCCTATAATGGCCTTAAGATAGGACAGGGTTTCTAGAAACTCTGTAACCTGACAGCAGTTTGTGCTGCTGGTCGGTTTTGTTCGTTGGCCCTGACCTTGGAGGCTGTGCACCAATAACATTCATGTGGTTCAACACCCCACCTCTGTGCCTTTGCTCTGCTGTAATAATAATCTCTCCCTTCCTGGAAAGTTCCTGTGAGGACAAATTCGGAAGTGATCCTGAACAGCACAATTTCTTGGCAGTCTCCTGGGTCCTCGAACTGGCCAGGTTTGGGGTCTACATGACCCTTCGCGGTGTTCTGTCCTTACAGGTTGTATCCTGGTCATCCATCTCATTTCTCTCTCCACAGTGTCAAGACACTGTGCTTTGAATAAACAATTGAAGCTCAAAACTTATCTTAAATGTTCATAATTCTTCTGTACTGGTAATAGCCATACTAAACAAACTGAACGTCTTTTTACAATTTAGAACTCATCTAATAGCTCTAAGGGGGAAAAGTACAAGTCCACATGGGCACTCATTAGTTATTTCTGGGAAAAATGGAATTTTCGGCTAGCTATAGTTATTTATTACAGGCACATATACACTTTGCTTAGGCTAATAATCCCATACAGGTATTCATGCAGTTCTCTAATTTCAAAAAATGACCTGACTGAAAATTACTTACACTCAAATGATAAATATATATGCTCTGAAGGATGAATATTGACATGTCCATCCATTTGCTTCTTTTCCCTCTCCCCAACCTGCAGAACTATTTCTACTATCAACAGAACTCCAAAGGTCTGCAGCAGACACTTCCTATGACAAAGTTGCTGGAGGCAAAACAACAAATAAAAATTGGAGAATCCATATAAGACAAAGAATTAAACCAAAATAGAATTTATTGAAACTAGAAGATTTTTTAAAACTGGATCATACGAATCACAGTAAAATCCCAAGATGGTACTAGCTCCTGACTGAGTAAAATGTGAAAGGATGTTGTCTATGTACAAAACTGAATGTTTTGTCCAAAACAAATATTAAATGCCAAAATGATTTTCTTTGGAGTAGAATGAATAAAGTTAACCTATGTGAAGAACCAACAAAGAAAGTAACCAAATTAATTCAAAGTATATATTATTGCCCCACTCTGATTCAACTTCTATTGCTCTAACATCACACATTTCAAAGTGAGCGAAGCAAATGGTTTAGATTTTGAGTCACCATAAACTATTTCTACTGCATCTTGCCTGCTTTTGTAGCTTATTTATGTTTTATCAAAATCTGTTTTTAAAAATATTCAACTAAAACTAAATAAATCATGGGAGTAAAGCACAGAAATTCTAGAAACCAAATATAAGCCATCTCTCTTACGCTTAGATCAAAAAACATTTTGGCATTAAAGAACATTTTTGTTTTAAGGTACAGTGCTTCTAAGGTATTATATAATTACCATTCTGGAGAGCATAGTTTCTAGCTTTATCAGGTTCTCTGTTGGAATTATAATTTCAGACTGAGCATAGAATTCTATCAAAACTCTATTATCATATTAAAACACTTGATCATGTGTGCCTTCAAGAATCCCAACTTTCTATTTCTGAGAGGAGAACAGATTTAATGAAATATTTTTAAAGTGGAGCTGGTAAAGGGAATATTTGCGAAAAGCACCGCCAAAAAGGCAATTCATATGACAGACACAGAAAAGGCAAAATTTACCACATGTACTGAAGCAATGGGTATTAAATAATCATCTCTGAATAAACTCTACAAATCAATACAGTCCTGTCGGTCTAAACTAAGAATGGTATTGCCTAAAGGAAATCTCTAAGGTCAACCAGCAATTAACTGAAAGGTTTTGATTGAAAATGCTATTGACTGCTTTCATATCAGACAGCTTCCTGGTTATTATACTTCATGGGCTAAGTAGGTGCCAAGACATTAAACTGTCAATAATCTATTAATACTCAACGGTTGCACTCACTCTCCCTGAATCTGCAGGCAAATGTATTCAAGCCATGTACCTGTTTAGAACTAATGCAAATTCCCCAATCCTGACATGGAAATCACATCTTCATTACCTCCTAGTTTAAATGCCTGATAGTGTTGACAGAATAGGAGAAAAATATGCACGTGAGAAATGCTTATTTAGATGAGTTAAACTAACATTTGCTTTTTCAGGGATTGAAGAAGGGATAGAGAATGTGTCCTGGAACCTGACTTTCTTTCTAAGTCATATTTAACAGTCTCTAAATGGAGTGTAATAAATACTTTACAAAGAGAAATGAGAAATCCTTTAAAGGAAAGCTTATAGGTCCCTGCCGCTCAGCATCTGGGCAACAGTCATATGCTGTGGAGTCGGGGGAAGAACTTTTAATGAATTTAATAGAGAAAAGCACTTTAATTAAATGCTGTCAAAGTGGATTGTATTAATGACCATACACAGAGGAATTTAAAGCCAGCCAAGTTTATTTAGCAAATAGAAACTGGGCTTTCGAAGGCTGCAAGTATTTATGTTTCTGCAGTTGCAGTACATCTAGAAGATGATGGTGCCACATGAAACCACTGAGTTATTAGATATGATTTTATTTATTGTGTATTATTAAAGTTTCAAAGGCCTCAGGGGAATCAGTTTCATTTTCAAAATTAAACAATGCATTTGATTAGAAAGGGTTAAGAAAGGAGAGTACTGTCTCCTGGTTTTTTTCTGTTGCCTACAACTTTGATGCAGGTGAGCGGTTAGTAGAGTCGACCGTTTCTAGGTTCAGCCAGTTCAGATTCGTTTCATTGAATGGTAGTGACAAAGAAATCAATGACAGTATTTCTCCTGACTCCCCCCTCCCAGCACACACACTTCATTTTCAGTGACTTGCCACTAAACATAATTCATTCTATTATATATAGTAATAAGCTGAAAAATGACCAAAGCTCTTAAAAATCTCCATGAAAATTTGGTTGCCATAACTTTCTTAATCAAAAACACGAGTAGCACAAAAGTTCTACAAAGTAAAAGGTATCAAATGTTTGACTTGGGGCAACAGGAAAAAAGGGGTCTTCCTTCATATCTTCTATCTGGAGGATGACCACAGAACAAACCTATTATTAATGATAGTATTTAAAAAATAAACAAAGAAAACATAAGCCTTAATGCATGAAAGCTGTAAAAGATTGAAAAGCTGGTCTGACTGGAAAAATACTGTGTGTGTGTCAAAATGATTTTCTCCACTGTTTGTAAAAATGTAATTATCCATGATACGCTATTATCCATGATAGACTACAAGGATGAGGTTCTCTCAAGGAACTCCACTGGAAACTGAGGATTCGCCTTTGGTCTTCAGTCTCTGACACCGCCATGTCTGGGAGATCATAAACCACGGTAGTGATTTACCACATCCTTCATGCAGTTATATATACACCCTTCCAGTCTGTCTTTAGATTTTTAATTCAAAACATGAGAAAGGGGGAGAAGGGAAATGTGAGGATAGGAGAAAAAACAAAACATAAAACCCAGCACCTATTTCCTTTTAAGAACAAAATAATGGTCACAAATGGAGACTTTCAACTTTCTAAGTAAATAATCTAATTTTTAATCCTCCCCCCACCCATGATATTTATTAATATCACATGTTTGATCTGTGTCTTTGTAGTTCTGGAACTTATAAGTAAACTCTGCTTTTCCCGTCTGTGCCAAGATGTTTCAGACTAGTCTTTGAAATGCTGCAAATGCAGATGAATAATGACATAAAATAGGAACTGATTACACAGACATTCTATATGTGAGGAATGGCAACACAGAACACAGATGACATTACATGTTCATGTAGCATAATGTACTACTCTGCTTCACACATGCAAATACATGGAGATCACTAAAGTACACAGCACACCATCTTCAGTCTTTCTGTTCTAGCAACTCAGAATATATAAGTTGATATCTTGCATATAAAGTGACAAGAAAACTCTCCTGCTACACCCGTAGTTCCAGTGTGAAGATATATGAAGGAATTGTCAACCGCTGGAACATACTGATACATTTGGTCCAGATTATGTTTTACAAGCCAAAGAATCAGTCACTTTGCTTTTCTTTTGATTTCTAAGGAAGTGATTGTTAACTTACCATGTGCACTGTTGGTTTTAGCCCCTCTCTCTTTGGGAGGTTTACATTTTACATGAAGTACTCAAAAAACAATTCCTCCCAAAAGTATACTCCCAAATCACACCTACCTGGAGATATTAAACACTGGTCCACCACAGTTCCTCCAACTCGTCTATAGCTATACTTTTGAGTACACTGCTGACATGAATTGCCAAAAAAGCGAGTTGAGAAAAACTAAATTTTAAAAGATCATTTGAATGTGGACTTTGCACTTACATAGCATGTACTCACTTAGCACCTTATTCACTTAATTCAAACAGAAATAGGGAGATATTTACATGTCCACATATATTTATCTTAAGTATCTGCATCATAGATTTTATCTCTCAAAGTTTAAAGTGCTTTTAAAAAAACTGAATCCTCATTTTAAGTTGGTCATATCTAAAAATGTAACTCTGTCACAATAATTTGTCCCTTGGTTTTCTACCCACAGTCCTCAAATCTGCTCTGAGTGGTTGATACTTAAAATCAGGGTATGAACTCATTGTACTATACAATTCTGCAAAATGGATCCAATCAGATACTCAGATGAACCTTGTACATTTATACAGAATACAGAGACAAATCTTGAAATGAAGAAATAAATTTAAAGGACAGTGTGAAGGGGAAAGAGTAGAAACAATTGCTATAGATTTTATATATATATATCTATATCTTTATATCTATATACATATAGAGAGATAGATAGATAAAATCAAGTGAGCTATAATACCAATCAGCCATTCAGTTCTAAAAACGTCTGGTCATTTTTTCACACAATGGTTTTCAGCATATTTTGTTTATAAAAAATGAAGACATGGATGGCCACAGAGCTTAAAACAGAAAAAAACCTGAAGTCAATTCAGTGCTGTGCTGGTAAATGTTTAACAACTGGTTCTCTGGTGTGAAAGGCCCCGGTTGGATCATTTGCCAATTTTTGTGAATGATCCCACCACAATCAGTTTCATACTACCAATGGTATGACAATCAGTTTTCAAAATTCCTAAAAATTTAACCACCAGTTCCCATGGGCTGGTATAGGTCCATTCCAGTGCACCCTGACTTCACTGTAGAGAGGGATACATCCCTCCTCCAACAAGCCATATGTAGCTTCTCAGACCTGCTCACTGGAGTCCCTTTGCCTGACCTGACTTACCTGTCATTTTCCCAGTCCCAAAGTGAGCAGGATGACCCCCACGGGATGTACAATTCCACGAGAGATTCTACATTAGAAGGTGAAAGGTTCTATGATTTGCAGTGAATTAGATCTAGAAACAACTTGTGAAGAAATTGAACTTGTGACCTTAGAGCTGTCAAACCTATCCAGTTTGCTTGATCTCCTATTTCTAGGGTCAAACCGAGTAATAATAAAATAAATGAATTTCAGAACTTTGGCAGTTTTCCTTTAATTGAAAATGTGCTTTTCTATCATTACAAGGGGAAGTTCCAGACTTCGACTTAATAAAAATCAGCAGTAGTTTTCAGCTACATTAGATTTCCACACTAAACAGAAACAGCTGAGAGGCCACAGTAGGTAGGTTTGGCTGCAATAGTTTAAAACTCAGTGGCTGACTTTCTCATGCAACTGTCAAAACTATCAGTCATAAGAAAACCAACTGGATCTCTGAGTCCTATAATATAAGGTGTTCATAATCTGTGATGTTATTGCTAATTTGTTTTTCCAAATGCATTTTAATCTCCCAGGAGCAATGTGTTTTTGTTTTATTTTTTGTTTTTTATACTCTCATTAAAATACTCAAATGGGAATCAGAAATGGAAAAACCAACCCACAGAACGAATGCTTCAGATAAAAAGTGTCTCTGAGATTACCTAATTCATGCTATAACCGTTTACAGGACAGTAGATGGAAACACAGAGAAATGCTTCCTCCAGAGTCGAACACTCTGCCCTGTTACTGGAGCCATGTCACTTAACTGAGCCTTTTTCTTTAATCTATCATTGTTTTTCCTCCCATTGGATTGTAAGTTCACTGACATAGAGAATAATTCTTATTCTTTATAAAATGATCTGGTTTCTGAAACAGTGCATAAAAACTTTAGAGGGCAACAAATATATGGAAAATTTTTAAATATTTGGAAAATGCTATGGTTTGGATGAGTGCCCCACAAGGGTCCATGTGTTAAAGAATTGGTCCACCAGGTGATACTACTGGAAGGCAGTAGAACCTTTAGGAGATGGAGTCTTATAAGAATTCCTGAGGTTACTGAGGGCATATCCTCTAAAGGGACTGTAGAACCCCTCTGTTCTTTTTTTCTTCTGGTTGCTAGCTCAAGAGATAAGCATTTTGCTCTACTATGTGCTCCTACCATGATGTGCTGCCCTAGCCAGAGATCGAAAGTGATGGGACCACTTGATCTTGGACTAAAACCTCCAGAACCATGAGCCAAAACAAATCTTTTTTCTTTATAAGTCAATTTCCTCAGGTATTTCATTAAAGTGACAGAAAGCTAACTAATACAGGAACTCCTTACTTAAAAGTCATACTATACTTAGGCTTAAGCAAATCCCAATCATCTATTTTTAATGTACTTTAAAACGTTTAGACCATAAAACCTTGTCTGAAAAGAAGCATTTGTATTTGATTCTACCATTCTATAAGTAAGACATCACAATTTTTCAAGATTAAAACTGGTTATATTTACTGTCAGGTTCTAACCTTGTAGCTTTAAATTGTGGAGCTATGACTTATTTTACAATTTGCTGTGAATGGTACTTCAAGTGATTCGTTTCCATCAAGAGTTAAGATTGTAAAATTTACAAATATCTTTATTTTTTAAAATGAGAGTTGACTCTGGACTCTTTCACAATGATGCTACACTTTCTACTATTCATATATGTTTGTCCACTCTGGTTTCTTTACATTTGTGGAAGGGAAAGAGGTAGAATTCTGGTGGTGACACCAGGAATGAAGTCACTCACATGAAGTTAACCCATGTGATTCTCAGCATAGAAGACCCGGCCCAGAGTGTCCCCAGATCTTAAGAAATTTTGCATCTCTGCTCTACCTGTCACTATAAACTTAATCCTCAAAAGTCTATACTCATTTCCCTGCTAGCCCACAAGCAACTCAAGACAAGAAAATATTTCTGTTCCTTTGAGTCCATTATAGGCAAACACAGAGCTGCTGTTATAGATGCTTATTTAATGCTAAAATAAAGGGACTCACAGTCACCACAAAGCAGCTTTGCAAATACATGGATTCTAATGTGCTTCAAGTGCAGCAGAAGTCCCAGAAGTTGCACAGAAGGGCAGTGATCTTTTTGCTTTTTAAGTTTAAAAAATTTAAGGCAAAAAGAGTAGTAACCAACTTTTTTTTCATACTCAGTGGCATTTTATTATGCCACACAGAGGGATTTTACTCAGCACGAAGAAGAGAAGTTCTCACTTTTAAATAACTTATAATGGTTTTTAAAAGATTCTTAAATGTAGAAAGGACATATGAAGCAAAACAGCTCTGTGACTCTCAATCTGTCTCGAACAATTGTGTAACATGCCAACAATAGAGGTCAGGCATGCTCTCAGATCTTGCTGTTATAAAAATGTGCTGATACCACCCTTGATTCAATTCTGGATTCTTTTGAATAAATATTATTCCCTTTATCCTCAAGATTAATCTTAATAATGCTCAGATTCTATTAACATTTCTCAGGAGCTTACATACAAAAAAACCATCTCATTTAAATCTGATTTAATTCCCATAAATTTGGGGATTATTACTGCTATTTCCAGAAATTTTAAGTGGCCTCTGCAATATCAGAGTTCTAATTCCAGGGTGGCCCTAGTCTTCTGAAGCTACAGTGGACTTCCCTCTTTTTCATCTTGGTTCCAGCAAAGCTACAGTTTCAGTCTACTTGGATGAGATCTTTGACAATTTATATCATTTAGATTTAAAAAGAAAAGAAGGGAGGTTAAAAGAAATGTAATTTTCATTTGGACCTTCAACTTTTATTGACACATTTTAAAATCAGGCAGTCCAAATGTTCTATCCAGGCTGAATTAGCAGGTAGTTGTGGATCATGTTATTTCAGTTTTATCAGACTCCTAGTGGGTAGTTCATTAGCTAGGGTTGAGTTCCCAAGCTACATTCCAGCTGTTTCCAGCGCAATCATCTCCCAGTTTTATGATCTTGAGTGATTACACCCAAATCAAAGTATGTGAAATAAAGACCCTGCACTGACCAAAGAGTCTGCACTTCACCCACTGCCCTTCTCTATAGATGTGCATTTCTGTTTCTTCTGCAAAGACCATGAATATCTTTTAAATCACAACTACCTATGAAGTAGAGGTACTCTGGTAGAAAATTTAAAGAGGAAATGTGAAGCAGACTCCTATGGTCCTAGAACAGTATATGCTTTTCTGTCAAACAGCTCACTATTAAGAGGGGCTAGTTCACACAACTCACCTGCTAAGGACCAAAGCTCAAGTCAGTGCATGCTCAATGAACCAGGTGGTTTGGTTGGTGGACCAAAAATGAATTAGTCTTTACCCAGTGCCAGGTAATAAGGTTGCTACTTGGAGAAATCACTCTAGGTAGAGAGGATAAATATAAACAAGACAAAAAAAAAAGAAAAGAAAAGAAAAGAAAAAGAAATCTATTTCCATGTGATCAGGATAAAAATTAGAGATAAAGTGGACACTCTTACTTATCCATCTATTTTCTATCAAAACAACTTTTTAAAATGCTACTTGATCATTAATCAACAGATATAATCCCTTGCAGAAATATGCAAATCACTTTGGACTCTAAATAGTAGATTCAGAAGGTCTGTTTGCTTTGGTGCTTCCAAATAGCCATTTTTTTTTTTTTTTAGGGTATTGTTGCCTCTGAAAGATTCAACACATTTTAGATATATTACCCAGTTCCTTCTGGAAATAGCTAGAAAAAAACTGCAGCCAAGAGATGCCATCCAAGGTTAGACTCAGAGAAGAAATAGAACCTATGGATTCTACCAAGTTATAGTCTGAATTTTAGATCAATTCAAGGGAGGAAGGGGAAAAACAGATATCTGTTTAAAAATGCACTCTGAGTAAAGGAGAAAATTACTCAATATACATGGGAAATTCTGTTTCATTCACTGTTATACAAGTGATGCCTAGAATAGTACCTGGCACCAAGAAGGAGCTGGACAAATACTAACAATGAACAAGTAAAACTGTGAGAATAAAAATGATCAATCTTCTCAATCATGTCTCTACTTTGAGGCTTGAGAGCAGGTTCATTGACCAATTTTAATCATCTTTTCCTAAAGCCACGCTTGGCAGATAGCTATGGAAACATCAAGGAATGCACTTTCCTTCTCTTTGATGAAACATGAGGAGGCCCTTGATGAGGATGACACATCTCTATCTGCAAGTGACCTCATTTTGGTTTAGGCTCACCACCACTGCTTTGCACGGGTGAAGAGAGAAGGCAGTCCACATTCTAAGGCACCTCTTACCTTGGCCTCTATTTATTTTCTTTCTTATTGCTCCACAAAGCTCACATTTAATGTTTATCCTTCACAAAATGTATTAGCCACTGTCCTTTGTTCTTCCAGGTTGAAAAAAAATAAAAAAGGAGTGCCTTCGATTATTGGAAAGAAGGAAGGGAAGGAGAAAAGGCAGGTAGGTAGGCACAGCCATGTGGAGTTGACCAAGAGAACAATAGCAAGAACGTCCCCTAACAAATTCCATGGCAATTTTTTAAAAGACAATTGTGCTCTGTGTTTTCAGTATGGTGTTTAATCTTCTTTTCCTATAAAATCATCAAGAAGAAATTGAGATGCCAAAGGTTTTGTATTATATGTGGTTTTATTTAATATCACCAAGTGGAAAAGAATATGAAAATGTGTAAAGAGTTCCTTGCTGTCCCAAAACTTTTAAAAAAGGCAATCTTTTATTAATATAGAAAGATAATGTTCCTAATTAGAATAAGTTACACTCCAAGTATGTATAACATGCCAAAGTACATTCTACTGTCATGTATAACTAAAAGGAACAAATAATATTTTTAAAAAGATGATGTATATTAGTGATTTTGTGGTTTCTGAGCACTAGACAGTGTGGAATTTGATCTATTGGTACTGATGTAAATAATAAGCTAATCCTGATTCTTCCCTTTACCTATGAGGCAGTGTTAGGCCAAGAGCCTTCTATTCAGATGTAGGATCTAAAGAACAAGGAGTGTATAACCCAAAGGGTGAGTGGCTGCAAATATACTGCCTCTCAAAATATAAAATATTAAAATTAGACTATTATTTAAAGAAACACAAGTAACAAGAAACTAAGGTTCCTCTGTTCCCTTCAGAGGAGGAAGACTGGGAGAAGTGGAACCCAGCTGTTTGACATTTCACTTCCAACCAGGGCTAATCCTGGATGTTTAATTTGGGAAGGTGGTGTGTTACGAAGTTTCAGCCACTCAAGGGGAGCTCTGCTTGGCAAAGACACTAGAATGATCCCATGAAGAGCAAAAAAGCTCACTCCAATTATTAAAATGAGAAGTCTAATAAAATGTTGAGCCCACTCCAAAGAAAAAAATCTAAGTAGACCCAAAAAAGACTATCATAAAAATTTAAGGTTTGTGTCAGTATCTATAGCACAGTGACTACGGAAATACATGATGGATGTTAGAAAAATCACAATGAAATAAAAAGGCATAATGCCTTAAAAATACACAGAACTTAAAATCTGTTGATTTCCTGCTATTTATGTGTTCAAAGAACTTCATATTTTTTTTTAAAAAAGGTCATATGAATCTCCCTTGACATGAATTTATACTAGACTTGTTAATCATACTTGCAATCATCTACCATGTCAGGGGCCAGGTTTTCAGTGGCCATAGTCTCCTGAAGGGGCTCTAACTTTCTGGCCCTAAGTTAGAACATTTACAGGTTACCTGTAAGTGGTCTATAGCCAGTTGGTTTTCTACTTTTTTTATGAGATTGTTCTGTATTTGCCCAACAAAGCTCTCCCTTTAAAATGCAGTGCCTTTCAAATTAAGCATTCAGACTACTTGTTGGAAAGTCAGTGTCAAGAAATCCTACAATATGTATGATCAGGAAAAATGAGAGATTATACTCCATTTATGTATGATCTATCAAAATGTATAAATGCATTCTACTGTCATGTACAACAAATTAGAACAAATTAAAAAATTTAAGAAAAAGAAAGCCTGCCTTCATGGCAAAAAGTTGGACCAGTCATTTCCTTCTCAAATGAGTTTTAAGTGGTAAACATGGAGTAGGCAACAGAGACTGGGCTTGATAAAGGACTGGAGAAAGATCATGAGATTGAACAGGAATCAAGGGCAGGCCAAGGTTTTGAGGAGGCTGAATCAAATTTAGAGAAACTATGAATATTACACAGAAGTTAATGATAGACAAAGATGTACAATAAACAGCAAATGAGGTGATGGTTGGGAGAAAAGTTGCACAGTGAGAAGAAGGTGACATGGCGAAGAGGCTCTAATGTTAAAGATGGCGAAGGAGAAGATGAAGCCATTAACTGTAGCTGCTGAAGCCCTAGTTCTAGGCTTGAGAAATCTGAACCTTCTCAGAGTCCTGGATTCTAATGACATTCTATCACTTTCAATTTATTTGAGATTTCTGTGTCTTATAAAAAGAAAACAAAAGTATGAAACTTTAAATGTAAAAAATGTAGGCAGGTCTACTTTCCCTAATGTCCAGAAAAGACACAGGTAAGCCTAATCTATTGACTAGAAACTGATAATCTGCTTCACCTTTCTGATATTTTCAGTCAGGGAAACCTATTCCATAACATTCTGGAAGAAAGTGAACCCAAGATGGAAATGTCTAGAATAAAAAGAACAGATTACAAATGACTTCCAATTCTCTATATTCCTGAATAACACATTTTTAAAAATTAGCCATGTTGAAGAACTGGTAAAAAATAAATCAAGAATACTTTTAAGTTGAATAAATGCATTCTGGATAACAGTATTAATACAAAAAAAAAGTTAGTGTGACTTCTCAAGTTTTCCCAAGTTAGGACCAATTTCTTTGTACCCAACTGCTGCAATATTTCACTAGAAGTGGCAAGGGTTCTTGCATCTTTTCTCAGGACTCGAGTTGGGTTTCAAAACTCTGGAGCCACAATTCAACAGCAGGCTTTGAATAGGAGTTTGGAATGAATCCAAGGTGAAAAAAACATTCTAATAACCTGATTACAGAATTTGCAAACATCCTTAATCAATTAATTAGGTTATTTATTTATTTTCCTGGAAGCTGTTCTTTTGGAAGCAAATTCATAAATCAAGATCTAGTCTGTACAAGCAAGAGTAGGAAAGCAGGACTGAAAGCTTGTTGCTGAAAGGAAGAACCCCAAGTGTTAGGAAGGAGAGTCACATTCTGACGTTATCTTAAAACTGCAAAAGCAGTTTGATGAAAAGTAGAAATTTTACTCCTTTGGATTTTGGTATCATACTGATAAGTTATATAGTTTTCCCTATATTAAATGTCCCTCAAAATGAAAGTTCACAAAACCATAACTGTTCAGTATAATGATTACAAATAAATGATATACGTAAGCAGTTCTGTATAATATCAGGCAGTTAACAGTAAATGCTCAGGGAATGCTGAATGTGGCCATTTAGAACTTGTTTCCAGCACACACACACACACACACACACACACACACACACACACACACACAAAGACTCCAAAGGTGAACAGATGTGAATTTAAGTTCTCACTTTGGGAAAGTAACTTCAGTTTCTCATCTGTGAAAGTAGACAAGAAAAATAACCACTCTCTTGGTTTTTCACAACGACTGAAGAAGATAAAATGTTAAAAGATATCTCACATTTTAGAAAGTCTGGTTTTCCAAAAGACCACTTGCTGCCAGGGAAGAAGAGGAGGAGGAGGAAGGAGAGTTGCCACTGCTATTATTACTACTAGATTTTGTACAGGGAAACCTCAGAATCAGTCTCAGAGATACCATGATTCTTCATCTTACATTGTTTGTGGGGCTTCACAACTAAAGCAATATGGGCACTTCAGGCCAGGGAAGCCTGTTTGGGGGACTGTCCTGTGCATTGTGGGATATTTGGCAACATCCCTGGCCTCCATCTAGTAGATCCTAGTAGCCCTTTCAAATTATAGTAACCAAAAATGTTTCCAGAAACTGCCAAATATCCCATGGTAGACAAAATCATGTCTAGGTGAAAACCATTAGTGGATACCAATGACAGGAAGTCTGTGGGTCAGAAAATGCGGAAAATTCCCTGAGTGAGCGGCAATCCAAATGAGTAGAGGCATAACGCTGGTGTCTGGCTGTCACCCGCCAGGTCTCACATTCTTACTCAATGTAGGGCATGGAATTTTAAAACAAGTACTTGTCAGGAAACCACATAGCAGCAAGCTCAGAATTCCTGAACTTAGAAAATAACCCATGGAAACCCTGTGGTGGAAATACAATAAAGCAATAAAAGCACGAACTACACAGACCTGAACAATTTGGCAAATGCTCCCTAATCAACCCCACTCAGAGACCTAGTCACAGTCTGAGAGATGTCCTTTCTTCTCTAATGCATTCGGGAGGGAAGTGTGGTCAGAGGAAAGACTGGATGCCAGAAACGCCTGTGTTTCATTCCGCTGGTGATCCTGGCTTCAGGCAAGGTTCAATGACTGCTCCGGTTTTTCCAATTGTAAAATGGAGTTGGTAATAATGAATACCCTGACCTAACTACTTTTTGATTCTATGAGAGGATATCCTTCACTATAGGGCCTCAGGTCATAATAACCACGAGGTGGGAATTCATTACAACCACAAAAAATAATTTTGTCCCCAATCTTTTACAGCAAAAAATAGAATTTATTTCATCTTTTTCATGGAATGTTTTGGTTTGGCTTGGTTTGCCTCACCATGTCTCACCTCTGTTGATCTTTGTGCTGGCTATACTTGGACTAGAGACCTAATGTAGGTTAGTATTTTTCAACTTTCTTCCCCATTATCAATTCCCCAAGGAGGCTTTTTAAAGTATTTTGTTCCTAATCATTTCCCCACTTCATAAAATTTTAATGCCAGAGATAATACTGAATATCTCTTTATGTATTGCATCCCTTTGGAGAACCACAAACCACTGTAAATCTAAGAGTTTTATGCTTCCTAAGAACCATTTTTTACCCGCTAGGGGCAGCACTGCCCTCACTATGCATCCAAAGGTGTGAATGGATTCAGTTAACAAAATGTGTTCAAAGGCCAGAAGGCCGCTTCTTCTCACAAATACTTAAATAGGGCTTCTGAAGACTTGCAATTCTAAAAAGAAACCTAGAGATGCCAGATAATTGAATATGACATGAAACCTCCCCTAAAGAGACTGGATTCCCAAGGAGGAACCATCTCACTCTTCAAAGATAGTCAAGTTTCTGGGGCTCACAATACTCCTTGTTGGTCTCACACTCATCATGGTCTCAACTGCAACCCTGCCTCATTTTTGAAGTGAAATTCAATCAAACATACATTTGTTGGTAAGTATGCAAAGGGTTGTGTCAGGTGTTAAGATTATAAAAATAAACGATATGTAATATCCATCATCAAAAAAATCAGAGGCCTGGGCAAAGGCACTTGTAGCTTTGGTGTGGTAACTTCAGATACGGGGCTGGAACCACAGAGGCCAGATGACCTCACAGGGGCAAAGTGACACTATAGATGCAAAGCCTAAAGGAACAGAGTGGATGGGCTGTATGTGCACATGCACAGAGTGCAGGTGACAGGGATGTGGACAGCAGGATGTGAGTGGGTTCCCAAGACAAAGAGCAGAGCTCCTGCCATGGAGCACTCTAAGTCTCTGGGTCAGATCTTTAAATTTTCTGAATTTTATGTTAAATTTCCTAACTTTTAAACATGGATTTACAATTTTCAGACTTTCATGGGCTTAAAATAAACATAGGTGCTGACAATTAGCAGACTGTCCATTTGTAAACTCTATCTGTACACCATTGGCAAGAAAACTTTCCCCTTATCTGTGAGGAAAGAGGCTGTGACTAAAGGACTTGTCAGCATCACCAAAAGCACCAATAAGAAAGGTGACAGGAAGCTCCTTATTTGATCGAGTCCATCTGTGGGACCCTAATACAACAGATTAACCCAGTGAGTCCTTATGCACAAACATCACTGCCTCGTATCTTCTCCACTTAGGAAAAATCAGGGACTAGTGTACCTCAATTAACTACAGAAATGTAAATGGCACTTTTCCATGACCAGTGGGGAGGACATCTCTACATTTTATTATGTTGCATATGTGAGAAGCTCTTGATCATCACCAGTTCACTCATTCTTCACAATTTAGTGATGGCACATTCTCCACCTAATTATAAAATACAGCATTGCCAAAATAATATCATCCTACATATGAATTTTAAAATTTCTAAAACATGTAAGTAAATATATATCCCTAAAATCCTAGCTGTTATAAAGAGCACAAGTGAATTCCAATGAGTCCAGTGACTTGGCTTTTTTGGACAATTACAGACTTTTGTTAGGGAGTTGGTATCTTTTTCAACACAGTCCTCCCCAAGTCACAGAGGCTATGCCAGCTAAATTCTCCAGTCTTAGGAATTATGATGGCTGGTTTCAGTTACTTTTCTTCACTTTTTCATATTATAACTGTAATAAATAATTAATCCACAGCTTTGCATTTTGCTGACAAATATAAATTCAGCAAAGCAGTTGTCAGTCATAGACAGCACACCATGTATAAAACCAAAAAAGTGATGTACTAAAAAAATGATAGGGTCAAGGTCAATGGCTAGGGTATTATTTTCAATGTATAGGAAATTACCTTATTTGTAAACTCTTTAGCTAATATCTGAGTACGTTCCCAAAATATATGAATTTCCCTTAGTGATATCAGAAGTTAATGTTAATAGCCACAAAGTGCTGAAAACTGAAATGGAAAATTATAGACTGATTCTTGTTTACCCAATAAATGTTGTCAGCACAGTATCTAATTCTGACATACTAACATAAAAGATAATAAAACTCATAAATCAATTGGCTGTCTGCTTCTTAGATACTTCACTCAAACTAGTCAATTGTAAGGCAATTAACTGTAAGCTGGACATCCTTTCAGCTCCCTACACACAAGGCCCACACAGAAGAGTATTGTTTTATGAAATGATACCAATAATAAATGGGAACTTCCACTGAGTTTTTCAAATAAATTTATTTCCTAAAATAAAATATTGGGCCCTTTTTAATTTTAAAAGTTAAAATTTCAAAGTCAGAAAACTTCTACTCTATGTGACTCATGTTGGTCTAATTATCTGTGGGAAGGTACCTTGGTGTTTGGATGAGGCCCCAGCCAGGAAAGGACTAAGACAGGAAAGGGGTAGGCTGGGTCCTGAAAAGTAAGTCTGTGGCTCAGTCTCCTGGGGATTAGTGACTGCCACTCACTAACTGGCACCCTGATCATCCACCCATCCTGTATTCACTGCAGACACTGCAAGAGAGCACCTAGATGAATCCATCAGCCTAACCGTTTGGGCAATTCATTCTATGAACTTGGCCTTGGAAACTGACCAATGACGGCATGAAAGCATTGACTGAGATGTCAATATTTGGATGAAAAGTGACCTGATGAACCGTTAACTTCTGGCTTCTCCCCCAGGCATGTGTGATGGAGCTAAGGGAAGGGACACAGATGCCTCAGGGTTTATTTTTCCACATCCTTTGCTGCCTCTCTCTTATTACTTCTTTATCAAGAAACCACAGTGTACCTGTCCTTAATTCCCATCTTTTCCATTCTTCACACATTTACACGCTTTTTTTCTTTTCTTTTCTTTGGTGCTGGGTATTGAACCCAGAGGCACTTAACCACTGAGCCACATCCCCAGTCCTTTTTTTGGTTGTTGTTCTTTTTAGATACACATGACAGTAGAGTGTACTTCGATATATTATACATACATGGAGTATAACTTCTTTTAATTAGGATCCCATTCTTGTGGTTGTACATGATGTGGAGTTTAACTGGTCATGTATTCAGGTATGAATAGGAAAATTATGTCCAACTCATTCTACTGTCTTTCCTATTCCCATACCCTTCCCTTCATTCCCCTTTGTCTAATTCAATGAACTTCTATTCTTCCCTTCCCCACTTACTGTCTGTTAGCATCCGCATATCAGAGAGAACATTTGGTCTTTGGTTTTTTGGGATTGACTTATTTCACTTAGCATGATAGTCTTCAGTTCCATTCATTTACCAGCAAAAGGCATAATTTCATTCTTCTTTATGACTGGGTAATGTGTATATATACCACATTTTCCCCAGCTGTTTTTATTTATTTATTTTGAGAAAGGATCTTGTTAAGTTGCTTAGAACCTGACAAAGTTGCTGAGACTGGCTTTGAACTTGCTATCCTCTTGCCCTGGCCACTTGAGTTGATGGGATTACAGGTGTATGCGAGTTCACCTGGTCCACATGTTTGAACTCTTGCCTCAGCTTTCCCTTTGTACACAGGATATACAGAAAGAGGCCATAAATGGTCCTGTGCAGTGGCATAGGGTCTGATGTTACTAGGCAGCAGAACTGCACCCATTCATGAGCAAAATTCTAGGGAGTCTCATCACAGAAACCGTAGATAATACTTCTTGAAAGTAACTGATTTTAGATAACTAAGTCAATAAACTCAGTTAATTTCAGAAAGAAATATTATTTGTTTTAATAAGAACAAAAACTAAGCCAACAGAACATGCTACCCAAAAGAAGGCAGATTTCTAAAAGAGGAACCAAAGACAGCAAAAACTCATCTTAAAATTCTAAAAATCTGTCACAGTTTCTCTCAAAAAAGGTTCAGTTGAGTTCAAAGGTATTCCTTAGTCATATGGCTATGATCTCACCTTTACCAAATATTTCATGGGGAATTTTGGATTAAAACTCCTTCTTTCTTTTTAAGAAGAAAAAAAAACTGATGGAGAATATGTTTTCTGGTTGGGAGACTTAATTCTCCACGAGTGCTGGGGCTTCACAACCTCACAAAGAATGAACTCTCAGGGAAACAGCTGTCTTTGCATTAGACTTCTTGGTCATTTTTCTCTGTGTGCATACACACACACACACACACACACACACACACACACACATACATACATTCAGTGCCATTGTCCTTGGGGATGTGGCACAAGTCACCATCCCACAGGAGTTGGTGTGTGGGCCACCAACCACTGGCAGCTGGGGCAGGCACAGGAAGTCAGGGAATGGGGGCAAGGGTGGGATGCTGACCTGCACCGGCTCAGGTGGGAGCTGGACCACATGCTGCATGCGCTCACTGTGGTGATGCCGAGACTCCTCTTCATAGATCACATCTCTCTCATGCTGGGGAAGGTTCAGGAAGCGACGGATAGTACACAGGTTCTCCCAAAGGGTGCGGTTTTCTGGGCTTGGGTTCTCCTTCCAGCGGAGCAGTTCACAGAGCCAGCCCTAGAGAGAGGAGGCCACCTGAGTTAGCCTGCTGAGTGGAGAGCAGCTGAATGGGCCTGGACTTGAGATAAGCACCATACCACTTCATCATGTGTTGCTGTCAAAATTGTTCCCACCAACCTGGGGAGATACTGAAAAAGTCCGATTCCAAAAACTAACCAATGTTCACAAAGTTACACCCATGCCTAAGAGTCTTCACTCTTGGGACTTATCACATTTCCTCTAGAATATATGCTTGATTACAGTCTCAAATAGAAAGAACTTTCTAGATCCTCAAGCAAGATTACAGTTACCCAATTCTCAAAAAAAGTAACTTGTATTGGTCAGCTACAACTTTTGCAAATTACCAAGTTTTCCAGAATTCCAGAAAGAACTAGCATTCTAAGAAAAGAATGA
This sequence comes from Sciurus carolinensis, assembly GCF_902686445.1. Classification (NCBI taxonomy): domain Eukaryota; kingdom Metazoa; phylum Chordata; class Mammalia; order Rodentia; family Sciuridae; genus Sciurus; species Sciurus carolinensis. The sequence goes on from NC_062215.1 coordinate 146,627,759, forward strand.
AGATAAACAAATATGTATCATAAGATGACAAATTCAAAAGAAGAAAAAAATGTCTACATGTAAACAGCACTGAATGGTCTAGGGAAGAAATATTCTTACAATCAATAGCAACTCTGCATAAGAAACAATAGCCCTAGCTAGAATGAAAACAACAATGTTCATTTGCCATTTGCTCAGTCTCTGAATGCCTTGGGTTCTAGACCCTCTTAACCATCATCTTCCTGCCACAGTCACACCTGCAGGAAGGTAGGCAGTTGGTCAGGTCACACCTGCAAATGTCTGCCTCCCAACTCTGGCATCCGGATGTTCTCTCTCTTGCAACTGCATGAGAAAGAAAATGCAATGCAAATACTGATGGATTATATGAAAATAATACAGAGGATGCTGTCAACATCGCTCACTGACTCATGTCAAAATATTTTACCCAGTAGCTTTCTAACCCATCATTTCTAAGCTACATTGCTAATTTGGAAAACAGGAACTATCCCGTATCACGCCTCTTGCAAGAGTAAAAATTTTTCTGAAAAGGTGCATAAATAAACACAACTGATTTTGTGAAAAATAAATCCCAAACCTCAACAAATTCTATATCATAACTTGTAAGCCTATGAAAGTTCCTGACACGCATCATAAAAAACCCATATAATATCATAAGCTGTTGTTTGTCTAACTCTCCACTGTGTCTTCTGCCTTTTCCCAAAAAAAGGCAAGATTTGATTATCTCCGCTGCATCAGCCAAGACAGCAACACCAGCTGTTCTCATTGTGCAGCCTCTTCCTCGCGGCCTCCATGTTAATAACCTGATCATTCCATTTTCTCCTTCAACTGCCGGCTGCAGCACCGCGAAGAGACAAAAACCCAGGCCCATCTGCAGCAGCTGTAGGCACTGAACTGTGAAGCCACTGGGGATTTATAAACTAATCTGTAACACAACACTGCCTTGTTTTTACAAGTGAGAGGCCACATTTGCGCAGACCTGATCTTTTCTTGCAATAAACTGGGAGCTTGGGAGAGTTAGAGGGTTAGGAAGAATGAAAACAAGATAACTTATCATTTGCTTGGAAATGTTTTTCCAAGCATTTTCATACAATTTTTTTCCGATTCAATTAAGAGACAGGTAATGGTTAATTTTCAAGGTGCCATGTGAATGAAAAATGAAGACAAATTCTTATCCCTACCAGAAAATAAATGATATTTTTTTAAAAAAAAATCTCCTGGTCCCAAAGTGTTTCCTCAAGGGTTTCTTCATACAAAGGAAAGAATTCTTGAAATGAAAAATAAACCATCTGTAGAAAAAAATAAGCTCCTATGTCTCTGTCTTTTCACAGATCTGAATAAGTCTCCAACTGAACTCTTTCAAATGTTTCAAACAGGTATGTTTAACATCTCCCAGGGGAAGCAAGAGCATGGAGACCAATCATCGAATGGAAAATAAAAACAAAAACCTACATCTGTTAAAAGATGAAGTTCTGAGATAGCCAGACCTTAAGGAAGACAGCACCTGCTGTTCCCCTGGAGGGATGAATTGCATTGTGGGAAGTCGCAGCTTGAAAGGAGACAGGTGACAGCTGAGTGGTATCTCCACTTATGACACTTGGAATGTCTCACACAACGTTCATTGCCATGTTTGATTTATATGCACTGTTATAATCTGCACTCATTACAATCACTTAGAACAACACTCCAGGCCTCGTTATGGACTATGTGCTGTCTGCCATCAGTCTTTAAGAAGTGTAGTGCTCAATTTGCCCACTGACATGCAAGGTCTTGACCTTGAAGCTATTAGGGAGTGGATTAGACACAAGTGTGATCATGTGTGCAGACATAAGCAAACCAAATTAATTTCTGGCAGAGGGAAGGAGGCAACAAGACCCTGTTCTTAGGGTACCAGAGAACTTCCCCAAATCCCTGATGGAGCTGAGCTAATAGCATGTTTAAGGGAACCCGGTTTTGAAGATGAAGCACATTCATGGTATTTAGAGGGTTATTAATCTAGTTTCCCCACAAAGTGTTTGCTTGGCTGATCAGATTAAGGGATGGAGCCTTCAACGGCACACCCCCACCACAGCAGGCCCTAAGAAATCTGTGCTACTTCACAGCCTTGGACATATTGCACCATGTGTACCCAGCTGCTTCAATAATTAGCTTATGAATGTATCAGCTGGTTCTGTGATTTTTATAAATAATAACTAACCTACGGAGCAGAAAGACTGTTGAGAGCCTTACAGTAGCACAACATCACAAGGTGCTCCTAACTCTAACTTGCTCTTCTCCTGAATGCTGTATTCCCCACCAGTAGGCCCCTGGGAGGCCATCTATGAATATTTATTTTGTATCTGAAATGGCGTTTTATTTTTTTGTCAGTTTTCTTCACAACAGCCATGATTTCCTTTCACTGACTCATTTGCCCACTCCATGTATCTGTATATGTATCTTCAGGAAATCTATTCTACCTCACTTCCCCTCACACCCACCATCTTCCTATTCACATGATCCTTCCACCAGACCATTTGGGATGCTTATCTCTGTTTTCTCAATAGGGTGTCTTATTAGCTTGTTTGGTGGCTAATGAACGTGTGAGGAAGTGTCATGCTGTTCGCATGAACACCCGTGTGTAAATTGTGAGTGAACCCATCACAGAAGAGATAAAGGGTCCCCACTTTGGGATTTTTTTCATTTATATAATTTTTGCATGCCATCCAAGAAAGTTCTGCAGTATCAGGCAAAAAAAAAAGTGTAAATGTCAAATAAAACAGTGACAGATGACAGTATTCTCTATTGAATAGCACTGTTTCTGTCGTGCATGTTCAATGGGAACTCATGAATTATTAATAAACAAATCTCCTTTTTCTGTTAAAACTCTCAAGTAGGTTTTTTGTTGTTGTTCCCTGTGTGTTATATGGAGCATTCCAGGAGAATTATTTTCATTTCAGAAATGCTGATGCAGAAGTTCAACTGATTTCCAGCCATGGCCAGCTCTGTGAGTGGCACCATGAACTATGTGTGTCTGTGGTTTCTCTCTTTGTCTGCTTATAAATTTTGACCAGAGGTTAGATGAGTATTCATATGGTTAGTTGAGCTTTTAAAGTTTGGTAAAACTAGGACTAAAGTGAGCTACAAGTGTTTGAGCACAGCTAGGAAGTGCAGACGGCATTAAACTTGGAGCCATGAGAACTAGGTTCCTGCTATGTCATTAAATAATTAGATAGGCTTAAAGTTAGTGGTTATCCTGTTGGAGCTTCTGGGTGCTCAACTATAAAAGCAGGGACTCACAAAAGATGACCTCTAAGTTGTCCTCCAGTTCTGCTTTCCATGATCTGTTACCTCACTATGTGAAATAAGTAGCCAATAGTGATTAGCAATCAGGGATAAAAGTACAAAGAAGAAACCACCTTGGCCAATTGGTCAAGATCAGCATTACTAATGATCATACATTGATACCATGATCTCCGCAATACAATGCACTCAGGAAACAATGTACTTCAAAGGACACAATATGATTTTCGAAGCAGTCTGACCTCATTCATTTTGAGAAAAATCAGACAAACCCAAATTGAGTTGTTTGACAAAATAATCTACAGTATTCTTCAAAATCAGCATGGTCATGAAAGGAAAGGAAAGACTTAGGAACAGCTGTGGACTAAAGAAAAATAAGGAGGATGAACAATTAAATGCAATGTGGTTCCTGGACAGGTTCCTGGATGTTTGTTAGTACGAAAACAAGAATAAGGTTTTGGTTTTGTTAACAGTATTGAAACCACGTTATTGTCCTACTTTTGATAGCTTCATTATTATCAATAATTATACTATTGTGACATAAGGTGTCAACACTGGGAGAAGCTAGGTAAGGGATATACAGTACTACACAGTTATCCTCTCTGTGCTATTTTTGCAACATTTCTATGAATCTGAATTTAGTTCAAAACAAAAAGAGTTTTAAAATACAGAGGCTACCCAGAAGTTATACAGAAAAATATACATAAAGCCTAAGTAAAATTATGCCAAGAAATTCATGATTAAAACTTTTTTTTAAATTGAAGATAAAAGCTTCAATATCTGAACCAAGAAAAGGAACATAAAAGAGTGCTTCCTTGCCATCAATGGTTAAAGAGTTCCTGACCATTCTATGCATAAGCAAATAGTATTTATTAACATCTCATTTTAGCCATCTCATCAGCCTCTTAAACAAATATATTTCCCTCACTAGAAAAACCAACCCTGACCTCCCTTTCCAACTGCACAGGTGAGGCGACACTCTACCAATCAAGGTACAGTTTGTTTACGAGCCACATGTTCCTGAAAAGTTGAATACCAATATAAATTTACAAAGCAAATCATGTTGTAAATGTATTAGGTCTCCTTACTACTTGAATAAATGTGCCATTAATTCCTTTTGGAGATGAATCATAACTTGATAGTTTATCTTTTAGTAAACTGGTCACCATTAGCAAGTTCCATAAAAAGGCAACCTCTAGTTCACAGTCCAAGAGAATTAGAGGAGGCAACAATAAGAACCACTTGCTCCTGTTTTCTTCATGACCTCATCCCCATCCGTTCCCCTGTTGACCCAGCCACTGCAAATTACTCATGCTCCTTGGAGATGCTTGGAACATTCCCATCTCCATGCTTTTTCCATGTTACTGCCTTGGCTGGATTGTCTCACACCAAAAACTCTGATCCCATGAGATGCTGTACTTCAAGACCCAGTTATTGTGGACTCACCTGACCTCCTTTGAGAATTGTTTCTTCAATCCTGCATGACCCTAATGTTGTGTACTCTCACAATTTGATAATTATTACTGGTAGGGGTAGGCCTGTCTTCATCTCCATCAGAAAAATCAGCTTCCGGACAAGAGTGGAGGACAAAGGTTGTTTTGTTAGCATTTTCAGAGTATGTTTCCTTGCACATAGTAGTTTCCCTACACATGATCATTTGACTGAATTTGAAATTACCAAAGCACATAGGTACTAGCCTAGAAGGATGTTTGTGGCCTCAAATTCAGAGTTATTGTTATAATGGGGCACTAATTTCCAGAAGCAACACTGCTGATGTTTTAAGGTCTGCATCCCCATCTCTAATGTATGGATATGATGAGGAAAATGGGGTGATCCAACACTACCCCTTGTAGAAATTACAAACAGTGAGGACTCTCAGAACATGAATTTAGCTTATGATCTGCTGAGCACTCACTGCCTGTATGCCATGCAACATGTCTGGTGGATTATATATATATATATATTTTTTTTAATATATTTAATATATACATTATATATATTGCTATGTTTTGCCTAAAAGGTTAGTGGAGATCACTGACAAAGTGAATAATTATTGACCATGAAGTTGCTGAGGAAATTCTCAATGAGTGCCGTCATTGAGAAAATGACATCAAAAGTGAACCTTGAGAGATAAAGACAAATTTTATCACATGGGGAAAGGGAGTGATTGAAAACACATGACAGAGATAAAGCTATCAGGTAAAGCAAAAACATGAAAAATTATCATACCCAGGGAATCAGAAGCAACTCTGAGAAGCCAAAGCACAGATTAGAAATGAAGGTAGAGGTCAATTGTAAAGAATACCATACAAAGAAATTTCATCTTAATCTAACAAGCCCTAGGAGTCACTAATGGCATTTTAACTGACATGACAAAGAATTAACTCTTCTTTCTTTCCCTCTTCTGCTTTCTTTCCTCATAACAAAAAGTCCTTGGGGAAAATACAATGCTGAAGTCAAGAATACCACTTATCCTAGTCTAGATATCTCTTCTTTTTTTTCACAATCAAATAGTGTTGCTGGGTATTAACCAGGACCCATAATGGCCTTGTAGTGGTAAAGTACATATTTCATAAATCTCATCCTCTAGGAGTTTTTATTCTAAAAATAGCAGAAATCATAAGCATGAAACTATATTGATCATTTTTTTAAAACTTTTCTCATATTAATCATTATCTTTTCTCTCTCTCTCTCTCTCTCTCTCTCTCTCTTTCTCTCTCTCTCTCTCTCTCTCTCTCTCTGTGTGTATGTGTGTGTGTTGCTGTTGTTGAACATGTAGTAATTTTAAAGCTCCCCTGCATTGAAAATCAATGATGAATGGCAGTATCTATTTTACTTATACAAATTTTTAAAGGTTTTCAATGCTCCAAACAATGTACCCAAAGGCTGAGAATGTTCAAATGACCAGGGAAGTCAATTACAAAACAACAACCTAATTTTAGTTTGAAAACTACCAAATACTAGTTTGAAGCCTAGTTCTAAGTCTTATGTTTAAATGGTACTGAGTGTGTGGGTGGGGGGACAGCAGATGAGAAGAGTGGGGTTCCTGTCCATGGTGCTGAAATGTCACTGTATACAAAGTTCTTTATTTTGCCACAACACAGTTGATCACTCTAACTTCTCCTATTCCTTTTGTCTTTTCTTTAAAAAAAAAAAAAAAAGTTTTATGTTTAACTAATTTTCTAGTTTTAATATTTCATAATAAATACAAACCAACATTAAACACAAATTCATAGCTTACTCTGATTTCCAAAAAATAACTGTCTCTGTTGGGTAAGGCCGTATGTTCCTCAAAGGTGGGACCTTGTCACAGTGCCAACTGTTCCCCTGGATGTGCCTAACACAGAGTTGAAGAGTGGATTCTCATTAATAGTAAGCAGCGCACCCTCTGCCCCTCGAGGAACTCCAGTGAATGAATAAGTCAGCAAATGAACAATTCCTCAGGAGGTTTCTCTCAGCAGAAATGGAAAAGGCCATTTCCTCACCCACATCTTCAATACAGAAAATGTCAGCATATGTAACCAAAAGGAAATGTTTTCTGAGTGTCTTAAAAGAAAATTCATATTATTAACCACAGACAGTTCGCTTTCTCAATGGAAGCACATAAAGTCCCCAAACAAACTTTTGTAACTGTGAAAGGATTTCTCTTCAGCTGGTTGAGATTCTTCTGAAGTGTGAAATGAGCCAGATAATATTCAGCTCTTGTTTCTTAGTCACCGAATTCTCTTTTCATGAATCCAATAAGTGTCTATTAAAACAAATAAACCCTCTAATGATTCAAGATAACCTAATCAAGAAGACTGAAATAGATAAGAGGCTAAGTATAGGGAGACTTGTCAAGGGCTTCAGTGAATCCCCAATGAGGAGGTCACTGAAACCTGAAAAAAGGTATGTGCTGCGCATTTGGTTACAGTTCAAGGTTATTCCTTGAATGTGGTAAGTAAAAATGATCTGCTCCTTTCTTTTTTATTTTCCAAAATTGTGTACTAAGAGCTAAACTGTATTTTCATGGGAACTGATTTTCAGCTGTCTCTGGGCTACCTTAGGCATGTCTCTCACATTTCTATGTATGTGTTTGCAAAGATCGAGTCTGAAATTGGGACTAATGAAAATTTTATTTCAGGACAACTCTTTAACCTCTGTTATAGATGCTCAGGTTAAGAGGGGATTACATAAAATTCTGTTGCCTTCCTCATCATAGCTACATGGTGTGTATATAACTATACAATACTATAGAGATTTAGCATGCCTTACATATATAAATATGTACACATATGCATACATTCATATATGTGTGCACACACACCTGAAAAAGTCATTCATATCTGTCAAAAAAAAAAGGAATAAATGTGCAATCTTATATGCCACCTAATTACTACACACATTAACAGAAAAATGTGCTAGGCTAAAATAGCAAGCAGAAAACACTTAAAATGTTTCCATTCCCTCTCAGTTCAGGTCATTTCCAGCAGGCCTGTCACAGAGCAGTATATACAGCACAAACTTCCTCAAGAACTTATCATAGCCCTAGGTGGAGGTGGGAGGGGGTGAAGGCCATGAGTAAGACTTTTTTGAAAAATCAGAGTTAGGAATAGAGTGAGACAAGCAAGTAACTAGGATCTGAAGGGTGTGGCTCTGAAAGGGTGTGCTCCTGGCATTGGGCATCCTAGGCCCTTGGCTTGTCTTACCCTCGTCTTGGTTCTATAAAAACAAAATGATTTAGTAGTCTCTTCAGCAAAATGGTAGGAACTCTTCATAAGCACCAGATTCTCCATCAAAAGGACCACAGTTTAACTCAATGTCTTCCCAATAGGGTTGGTGAGAGTTTGGAGAGGTGCCTTTAATATGAAAACTGAATTTGCTTCAAAGGTTCCATGAACCGGCAAAAAATCCAACTAGAGATCTCTGCCGTAAAAATGAGCTTAGAACCAGGAAAAAGACTTTAGCGATGGGTTCGAGGAATTTGACATTTTAAGAACTGCATGTAAGTCTGAGATAAGAGGGAAGGTCTGTAAATCCAGCAATTCATGGAGTTAAGGAAGGAGGATACAAGTTAGGAGCCAGCCTGGGTGACTTGGTAAGAACTTGTCTCAAAATGAAAACAGAAAGGGTTGGGAATGTAGTTCAGTGGTAGAGCTACATTCCCTAGTTTTCATCACCAGTGCTTTAAAGAAATTGCATATGAATTCTGTGATTAATTTTCACTGATACCCAGTCAAGCACTTCCATAATGCTAATTTCAGGGAATGAAATAGCAACACAATTAAAGTTAGGGTGGTAAAAAGAACCCTATTCTTCATAATGAGGTTGATACCAAAACTAAAATTCTGTGTGAATTTCTGATAATCCCTCAATAGATTCTAATCCCTTAAAATTATGCTTTTAAGGGAGTTTTAAGGGAGGGAAGACTGAGATTCCCACCTTGATGCTTAGGCATCATTACATTGACCACTCCCTTGTTGTAACATTTGGAATTTTAAGAAATTGCTTTACTGAGAATAACAATTTTCATGTAAACATATTAATTTTTTAAAATTTAAATTTGGCAAACAGCTCTGAATTGTTATATAAGTGCCCCAGTTGACGAGAGTAGAGACAGCTTGATAGGCTGTCAGAGGATTGTATTCCAAAGCAGCTTGCCCAATAGGAAGGGCAGCAACTCAGGCAAGGCCACCTGCCCTACATGATGAAGATGAATGGCAAAATGAACTTATGCGGAGTGAGAATGACACCACCAACTCATCTTATAGTTGGCATCCTATGACCTCTACTTCCTGTCACTCTGTACCATAGAGATCTGGGCAGCCACATTTCATAAATTCACTCTTCTACATAAAAAGCCACACACACACACAAAAGAATTATAATATTGTTAAAATGCATATACTACCCAAAGCAAGAAACAGATTTAATGCAATCTTTTTTTTTTCTTTTTTCTTTTTTTTTTTTTTTGGTGGTGCTAGGGATTGAACTCAGGGCCTTGTGCATGCTAGGCAAGCACTCTACCAACTGAGCCATATCCCCAGTCCCCTTAATGCAATCTTTATCAAAATTCCAATGACATCTTCATAGAGCTAAGAAAAACAATCCTAAAATTTGTTTGTTCATAGTCCCAAATTATTATAGATCTAATGTAATAATCCCTATGAAAATTCCAGTGGTTGGTGCTTGGGTTAATGCATGCTTAGCATACATGAGACCCTGGGTTCAATCTCCAGTGCCAAAAAATAAAACAGGAAAGAAAAAAGAAGAGAAGCTAATTCCAATAACATCTTCAAAGAAATAGGAAAAAAAAAAAAAACTCTAAAATTCATATAGAACCACAAAGAACCCCCAAATATCCAGAACAATACTGAGAAAGAAAAACACAGTTGGAGGCATTGTACTTCCTGATTTAAAATCATATTACAAATCTGTAGTAATCAAAACACCACAGCACTGGCATAAAAACAAACAGACTGATGGAACAGAATTGAGAGTCCAGAAATAAATCCAAACATAAGTGATCAAATAATTTTTTGACCACAGCACCAATAAGACACAAAGGGAAAAGAATAGTCTCTTCTGACCAAATTATGTTATGTGCATGTATGAGTACATAACAAATCTCACTACTATATATAATTAAAATGCACCAATTTAAAAAAAAGACTGAATAATGGTGCTGGGAAAATTGGGTTTCAAACACAAAATAATGAAATTGGACCCTTATCCTATAACATACACAAATAAAAACTCATAATAGGTAAAGACCTGTGCATAAAACCTGAAACTATCACAGTACAAGAAGAGAATGTAGGGGAAATACCTCCTTGTCGTTGGCCTTAACAATGATTTTTTAGCTCAAGCTCAAGGTCCTAAAGCAAAAGTGAATAAATGCGACTAAACAAGATAAAAAGCTTCTGCACAGCAATCAAGAAAGTGAAAATGCAACCTTCAGGGTGGGAAAAAATATTTTCCAACCACATATGTGATAAGAAGTTAATATGCAAAATGTGTAAGGAACACTCACAACTCAATAGCAGAATGATAAATAACTTTGTTAAAAAAAAATGGACAAAGGATCTGAACAGACATTTCTCCAAAGAAGACATAAAAATGGTCAACAGATACATGGAAAGGTGCTCAACATCACTAATCAGAGAAATGCAAATTAAAATCACCATGAAATATCACCGCATACTTTTAGGATGGCTCTTATCAACAAGATGCGAGTTAACAAATCACTGGCAAGGGTGTGAAGCAAAAAGAACCCTAGGACACTGTTGATGGGAGCATGTCTTGATCTAGCAATCATCGAAAATAGCAAGGAGATTCCTAAGAAATTAAAAACAGAACTACTGTATGACCCAGCAATTCCTCTTCTGGAATGTCAAAGAATACAAAATTGAAGGTATGAAAGATGAACAGTACATGGAGAGCTAATGTACAGCATGAGGACTATAGTTAATAACATTGTGATGTACTAGGGACTTCTGGTAAGTGTATTTTAGCTATTCCTGTCACGAAGAAGTAACAATGTTAGATAATAGAAATGTTCGTCTGTTTTCACTATCAAAACCATTTTACTATCTAGGTTTCCATAACATCAAGTTGCAAACCTCAAGTATAACCAATAAAAATTTCTTTAAAAAAATAGAAATAAAATTAAGACTTCAATTTTAAAATGTCTTATTATTAAGATAAGGTCTTATCTTAATTAGAATATAAACACACATGCACAATCCCATGTACCCACATACACACTGGAAGACTCTAAAATACTAAGAGTAACTATCTCTCAATTGTAAAATTATGGGTGATCCATGTTTTTGCCTTCATATTTTTCTTCACCATCTGAATTCTTTATAATGAAGATACAATTACTTATATAATTATAAAACAGATTATTTGTTTAAATAGAAATGTACACAACTAGGTTGTATCTGGGACATTTTTAAGAAGAGATGCAAAAAATAAAAAATTAGTATAGTACCCATGATTTTAGAAAATGTTAGCACATAAATTGAATGTGACATAAACTCAAATAGCAAAGAGCAATAAAGGAAAGAACCACAAACAAAATAATATATCCTTATGTAAAGCTCTTTTATTTTCCTTATGTTAAGCTCTCTTTCTTTCCTTTATTTTTGCTGTATTTAAAAAGAACCTACCAGAGAAACATATTTTAAATCATTTAGCCTGTCAAGTAAATTAGGCCATCAATAAGGATATTTTAGGGAAAAAAAGAAGAATGTTCACAAAATCCAAGCTTATAAACTACATCTAAAACATCTGTAGTCTCCTGTTTAGGAATACAATTCATTATGTCAGGAGTTGAGAATGCAGAATACAATTTTCTTTTTTAAGAAACATAGTGATAAGGCATAATGGCCAGTGCACAAATCTACTTAATCCTAATATATATGAAGCATAGAACCTACTGAAATCCAATTACTATGCAGAACAGTTTCTATATGGAAAATCATATCAAAACTGTACTGGAGGCCAGAAATATACCTCTCTAGCTACGTTGGGGATCACAATTTTGCCTCCTACTCTAGTTTTTGTAGTAGGAAGACAGATTCTCCCATTTCTGACTCTGGTTGTTGCTTCTGCAGTTTGTGAGCCTGGAAAGGTGTGAGTGGCAGAGAGGTAACTTCAGACTGGCAAGAGTCTTAAAATCTGGGTGAAGGTGAGGACATCCTACCAGTGTCATCTTACCAGACAACCTTCTGCATCTCTGTTTGTTCCCAAATCATCCCCTTCCTTTTATCCCAGCAGCCTTGGGGCTGTATCTTTCATTACCAACATCCAGGGCTTACCACCAGGCTATCTCTTTCCCCTTGTTCATACAGAACAGAACAGTGTCTCAGTTTCCCTCTATCTTCCTGATACAGAAATTAAGCACCCACAAGTGCCCTCCTGAACATTTTGTTCACTGGCTTTTTGTTTTTCAAGGAGGGACAGGAAACAGGAATTAAAATAATCCCCCTTCCCATTTCTCCCCCTACTCTATTTTTACCCAAACCTACTAGGAAAGCGGGGTCTTTGAGTGTACAAATAAGGCAGAGTCAGGCTCCTTTTCAAAACCAACTTCAACTGACTTTCAGCATTCTATGCACTAAACAACTGTAATCTATAAAAGAGGATAAAAGGCAAACTATAAGAAAAAAACGAATGTGTCTGGGACGAGGGCAACTGATTCAATTCAAATGAGACTAAAGATGCTATCACAAAATACCTGGGTATCCCTGGAAAAGTGCAGTGGGACATCCCACAGGTTACTGTGTTTTCTCCCTTTTGGATTTCTACTTCCTAGATCACAGGTAATCTAGGTACAGGGAGATTGCCCAAAACTACTGAGGGATGAAGAATTCCTGTGGCCTTCACACTGCATCCTGGGCATTCATTCCCTGGTGGCCCTTTGTACATAAGGGTCAGACTAAAATGATACAAAAAATGTCCTGTACTCATTTACATTATGACTCCTACTAAGGACCCCTCACTCCTATTTCACAGAGAAGTGGCATAATGCAATTCTATCCCATAAAGACCAATAATCTGAATATTCTACAGATAAAAAAGGTAGATAATCTGCAGAATTTACACACATACACACACACACACAGAGCAACTAAACTGATCCTAAATTGAAAACGAAGGAAAAGTTCAAAGTGAAATGTGCTTAAGCATATCTTTCCCTTCAATTTTACTCTTCTTTGACCTCTCTCTCATGAAAGGGGCAAAGGTCAGAGAGGAACTACCTAATAAAATGAGATGATTAACTGGCCTGTCTGTGACAAAGAAGCTGGCTCTGAGCTGCAGGCAGTGGTCTGTGATCCCACACACGCATCCTGACTAACTCATGCACTCAGGAAACACACTTACACTTCCCAGTAATGGGTTTTCACAACCAACTAGTTTGTCACCCTCGTCAATTCCTTTTCTGAATCCCTCCTGTCCCATTGTGCCTGTACCCTACACACTTACAGCTCCCAAGGACAATCTTGGCAGACCACCCTCAATCTTTCTAAAAATTTCCTCCCTTTTTCCTAGTCCTCATTCAAAGCTTCCCGAACGCTCAGGGCAGTGTTCAGTATTATTTTTAATAGCTGATTACAGCAATTCACACCAAGGAGTGAATAAGGTTTAATGGAGGGTTTATTTCTATTTTTAAAACAATTTCTAATGGAAGGGGAAAGTTGCTATGGATATTTGAACTGGGCCTTCGGGGCTCCAAGCCTCCTCTAGTTCACAAGAGCTCCTAATTAAAGGTTTCACTAATTTGACCTCCAGGAGAATGGAAAGCCCTTGAGATGCATTCACCTCCTCAGTCACTCCAAGAACTTCTGATCCTTCCAAAGAAAAGTAATGGAGGGAAGAAAATGAAGGAGAAGAAAACCTTTGTTCTCTCAGTTCTCACAGTACAATGAAGTGGAAGTTATCCCTTGATCATTGCTGCTGGGAGAGGTCAAGTCCCATTATGAGTAATACGTGCGTGTGTGTGTGTGTGTGTGTACACATATATGTTTATATATATGCATATGATATGCACCACATATACCTATGTGCAAGGTATCAAATCATGCAACTGATTTCATTACACTATCAAGTGAATGCTGCTGCTGCTTATAAAATGGAGTGAATATCTTATGCTAAATTGCTTTTGCAACCATCAGTTAAATTCACTTTCTACCATTCAAAAAAAAAAACATAATGTTCGATTTACTTACCTAATTAGCTATTTATAGTAATGATCCCCATTCATAAATGAGACTACTATCTAATGAAAAAAGACAAACTTCCAAGTGTCTTATCCCCACATAGGCTCTACCTCACCTTTCAGCATATGAATCACCAGAACTACAATTTCCTCTGGGTTCTACAAAACCAGGGCTACTGATTTCTTCAGGAGGCATCAAAAAATGTGCTCCTGCCAATTGGCAAACGCAGCTTTCAATCAGCCACCTGAATTATTTTTGGAAATCTGGAGGCAACACTAATTCCAAAAACCATGATGCCAAGTCAACAGGAAGATTACAGGAATTGTGAATCAAGTTCGCAGACTGTGGTCTTCAGTTTTTCTTGAGAGATGCTTCTGAAAGAGGGACTGAGTGAAACTTTGATATTTACATCAAGTCACAACCAAGAGGCAGGTTTGCAAAATCAATTGTGCAGCTTTTATACTCAGTGCACATTTACCACATATGTCCTTTATTACACAGTGGAAAACCATTAAATGCACAGTAGTTTTGCCAAGTGGCATTATGCATTTAACAGCTTTATTCATTTAACAGCTCCAACTCTCATTATATTTTGCCATGTGGTACATGGGATTTTATGCATTTAACAGTTTAAGAAGGCTCTACGGTGTTTTCTTTTCATGTATTTCATACTATGGTTGGACATCACATCTTAGCAAAATGTATTTCACTGATTTCATTGATGGAGAGAGTCAGCGTAATCTGGAAAAATGACTATATCGAAAATGAAAAGGGAAACAAACATTTCGATCCTCTTCAAGTTCCCTGATAGTCTTCTCCTCTCCCTTCATTAACATCTGAAAATAAGTCAGGTTTCTGCAAAACTGCAAGCAAAAAAGGCTAACCCTAAAACAATACAATTAGTCTAAATATACTATTTCTCATTTTTAAAACAGTATTTATTGAACACCTTTTTGCTAAGTAGAAATCTAATATTCAGTAACTTTCTCTACAGCACACACCAAAAGATCTGTTAGGGAGATGATGAGCAATTTTACCATTTACATATGGAGGGATAAAAACATTTGTCATACAAAGCCACAAAGGAAATCAAGATCAAAATCAAAGGCATCTCAAGATTATGCCTTAAATATCTTTTGTTTCCTTCACCATATATTAATGGTTTATCTTAGGGATTAAAAAGTGAGGTCCTCAAACTAACTTAGGATTCTAGGAATAGGCAGTAGTTGCCCCTTTAAACAAATTGAAGCAGATAGTAGATCCCGTCAACTGTTGCTGCTTTCAGAAATGAAAAACCTAAGCATCTGTCTGCTCATTTCCCCTGAGCATTACATTCCCCACAATTCCAACACCCTGAAAAATTTTACTGGATAAGCTTCTATGTTTTTCTGTTAAAAGATTTTAGCACTTACTCTGGATCCCTCCACGTGTGTTTTCTCCTGGAAAAACAACTGTATTCTGTACATAAAAGGAACACCTGACAATCACAACGTGTCTCTGGGGCTGGGGAAAGTGGTTATTATAGCCAAGTCAGCCCTTTCCCTATGGGAATAAGAAAGGTGATGAGACCTGGCTAAACTCGGTCTCCAGGAACGTACTGTTATGTTCATTTAAGGTTTTGTTAAAAAAGAAAGAAAGAAAAAATAATAAAGAAAAGAAAATTATAAAAAAAAAAAAAAAAAAAAAAAAAAAAAACAGAAAAGTAGAATAAAGAAAAGAAAAAAAAAGGTGCATAGCCGTACTTAGAATAAGGGGACAAATCACTAGGACTGATTCTTGAAATTAAAAAATCCTTTAAAATAAAAAGGCTGGGTTTGAGCTTAATCTGTATTTGAACTCCAGTGGGAGTAGAAGCAAACGGAAGAACAAGAGGCGGAACATGACAGGTTCCCTGGGGATTATTATTGTTATTATTATTATAGGAACAGATGTATTTTTATTGGTGGGAGGAGGAGAAAGGTTTAATTCCAGCCCTCAATTTTGCTCTTTTAAAAACCACTCACCTGACTTTTATTTGCAGCCACTTTGGCGAACAGGGCTTGGGACACCTTGGCCCTTTTCATCTCTTGTTGGATCTCGTCATAAATGGCAGCTGTGATGTTGACGTTGGCGCCGTCCACCTTAATAGGGAGGTCTGTTGTCGGTGTCGAGGTTTTGGCCTACCAAGAGACCATGAAAATAATAATTTAAAAAGTGCTGCATTCAGCCCAGCCATCTGTGCAGAAATTATCAAAGGATTTCAGTCAGCTGATGCCAAACTGCATTAGCTACAGAGGGACACTTCCTGTCCATTATTCTAATCAGGTTAATTGTGATTGGAAATAATTGCAGTGCATTCCTATAGGACATGCAGAATCCTGTCAACTCTGTTCTCTCCCTTACAGTATCCTAGATGGTTCCCAGGTAGGATGGCAACCCTGGGCATCAAATATATGCAATCATCTATTGTACAACGAACATGCAGAACACACACACCTTTTTCTTTCTAAAAATGGCACACCTTGCAGGAACAGCCAATTCTTCCAGAAAAAATGAGTAAATGGGTAGAGGTCTCTAAATAATAAATTATTACTCAATTT
The DNA here is from genome assembly GCF_902686445.1 of Sciurus carolinensis. Classification (NCBI taxonomy): domain Eukaryota; kingdom Metazoa; phylum Chordata; class Mammalia; order Rodentia; family Sciuridae; genus Sciurus; species Sciurus carolinensis. Next base: position 146,644,320 of record NC_062215.1, read on the forward strand.
AATGCACTCCCTTGAGTCTCTCTCATTCTTTATTAAAGCTTTACGTATGTCATTTGAGTACGTATGGTTTCCCATCATTATCATCATTATGCTACCCAGACAGTCACCTAATTTCACCTAGGAAATCAGTGGAAATGAAACAAAATTTCATTTCATAAAACTAGGCTTCAGAATGCCTTTGATGTGCCGTTTTCATTTTCTTAAACTCATATTGCAGTTTTATGTATTCTGCCGTGCTCGTTTTAATTGAATGATTTCCCATCAGCTTCAGAGACAAATGAAGGACAATTCAGAAGGTGTCTGTACTTCGTGGGGTTAGGAAAATCCTAAAACATTGCAATCTACTTGAGTCAAAGACTATGAGAGGATTTGCTTAGTCTGGGCCCTAAAATGCTTTGTGGGTGTCTAACGAGACACCTGAGTCATCATCTTAGAACCTCTGGCAGCAGGAATCAAGGACAAGTTGGACCTTATCCTTGGCCACATGAATGGCTCTTACTATTTTCTTCTTTTGGGATGCCTTCACCCTAGAATCCCAAACCAATCGAGCTGCCTCCAAATCACAACTTTCCCTCTGTGGATGCCCTGTGAGCCCTCCACTAGGCCGAGCAGCATGCTGGTTGGGAGAAAGATGGGGCATGTAGTCTGGACACCATGCAATCATTTGCAAGGGTGTGTTGAAGTCACACTCAATGCCCTAAGTTTTCATGAAGGTTTTGCTTCCCAAGAGTGCTCAGGGGCTTCTGTCATTCTCCTTTGGTCTCCCTATCTCATACTATTTTCTAGTTACTGCCAAGTAATCGTAAGTATAATGTATGGGATTCTCTTTGTGTGCCAGGCATTCTACAAAGTGTTTTAGCTTTGTTATCTCATTTAATTCTTGTAAGAATTCAATAAGTTAGGCATCATCATTTTCATTTTGCAGATGAAGAAATTGAAATAAAGGAGGATGTTTAACTTGCCAAAGGACATGCAGCAGTCAATGAAGGAACCACATCCTGAATGAAATCTTTCAGACTCTGAAGCAAAGGTTGGGACCACTGTGCTACACTGCTTCCCAAATCCCCAGTTCACATGGAGTGCTGGGCTTACAGGTATCCTCTTCCCTGCAGGTATGGGACCATCTCATAATAATTCAATCCTTTGTAAGTTTTTCAAGTAACTCCTTTTCTTCTCAAATTTTCTAATTAACCTACAGTGCTTTCCCTTTTAAGTGAATATTTTAGCAAATAATTTCTGCATTTCTCAACTGTTTTCATTAGCTTCCCCAACACTCTCCTCTTACTAGACTAGTCAAATCTTCTCTAGAACTCCAAGAGCTAAAACAAAAAATCCCTTGAGTTACTACAATATACTGTTAAGAATTCAGGTTCTAGAAACAGAGTAATTGAAGTTCAAATGCTAACTCTACCACTTAGCCACATGACCTTATACAAGTTATTTCACTATACAGACCTGTTTCCTCATCTGTAAAATGGAATCAACAGCACAAAAGAGTGATGACAGAATTCATGCAAAATGTTTACAATACTTGATACATGGGTACTTAACAAATGATCATTCTTAACCTTGTATGGATGTTTTGTTATTATTAAGTATACTGAGCAATAGTAGCCAATTGAATTATGAGAAGAGACTCAGGAGGCTTAATTCCAAATTTGAAATTTCTTCAATTTGTTGTTAAACTACTAATAAAGTTTTGGTGGAGTCAGGAAAATAATCCACATAAGGTCACCTGAGAGTATGAGCTGCTGACTCACACCAAAGGTTGTCAGTGGCTACACCCCTATGCTGTTCTCAAAATAAAATCTTTATCATACAATGGATCTTTAATATTCAGATATGTCTGTGAAGAATTTTAAGCAAGTAGGTATTCATGAAATATTTTAAAAGACTTTAATATCTTCAGTTCCATGACTATACTGTTTGAATATTTCATATTTATTTTCTGAAATCTCAAAACCTTGAAACTGAATGATCAGTTTCCTACATTGATCCCTAAAGGGCTCCTTTGTCTAGGAATTTTCAAGATGGGATTCTGTTGAAAAATAGCAAAATACTGTCACTAATTGTATGGCCTTGTAAGTTTGGTCAGGTAAGGAAGGTTTCAAGTCTTTGGAAAGGTGCCTAAGAGAGAATTTTGCTTAAAAAAAAATTACAAAGAAACTAAAAAAAAAAAAAAAAAACAAGATCTGTGCTATTTTCTAACAAGTAGAAGTGATTTTTCCAGGACGAGCATTAGGTGGACATGAGTCTGGCTAGGGTCACCAATAATAATTTATTGGGCTTCAAAAGTGGCAAAAATACTGGTGAATTTCACAGAAGTAAATATTAGTGCAAATTAACAACTTGCCCAACTTAATAGCTCAATATTTAAGTCCCAAATTAAAAAATAAATAAATAAATAAGAAGGTTTGGTTATATTCACCCAAAGTAAGCAGTCAAGGGACTTATTTTTGGTTGAACAGTAACTAAAACTCATAATTCAGTAAAGACTAAAGTGTAAATAATACCATTGGGCAATGCATGATATAAAATGAGCTTAAATTAAAAACCTATTGCACAGTGAAAAATATAAAAAGTCAAAATGTGTGAAAAAATTGATGTATTTGAAAAAATTCAACTATTTCTACTAGAGTAAAATTCTGATTCTATGTTAACCAGCTCCTTGGAATTTATCAAAAAACAAACTCATTAACAACAAAAACAAAAAGCAAAACAATCTCCAGTTTTTGAAGAACCCAATTTTCACTTTTGTACAACTGTGTACATGTTAAATATTAGTCCTGAAAACCACCATCAGACAGAACTTGCAAAAATAATAGTAATAGTGAATGGGATGACTCTATCATAAATCGATTTGGTAAAAGCTTAGAGGAAATAGGGACTAGACTAGAGATGAGCAGGCTCAGATCTGAGTTGGCAATGATCCCTGGCTACCTTGGGGTAGGAGCTTTAAAGTGCACTACCTTAGGAGATGTCTACATCTTCAGCAGGGCCTAAGCACAGAGTACTTCAAAAGTGTGAGAGAAAGAATGGAAGTCACCAAATTCTATGAGATCATCCCAGGAAGGAAAATAATTAAGGCCTACCTTTCCCCTGTCATTTTGTATGGGACCTTTGAGTGATACACCTACTGTTCTGATCTAGCCTCTGTATTTGCATGCCTTCCTTACACATAGGTGTTCCCCAGTTTGTAATTTTTGAACTGCATACTTTTTGAATTGCCTAAAGCAGTACTTGAACTACTCTCTGCCCTCTGTCCTTAACCACCCCCCCATCCCATTTAAATAAACATATAATTTAAGGAAAACAATGGTCTTGCCATACAAACTCAACTTCCCTGCCCCTTTCATCCAAAACTAAGCAGTTATGTACAGACAATCTAGAGTCTACCCCTCCACCTGTACCTGCCTACACCATCCACCCACCATGTTTGTAAGAATGGGACTTTCCTAAAGGGATGGAAATGGCATACCAAATAGTGTGGGATTACCACTAGTACATGGCTAGAGGTCATATCCTTTGGCCAACATATTTAGTGGCTTAAGAAATCCTTGAATGATGTCGCTGGGTAGTTCTTAAAGAAAAACACAACATCAATGAAGCAAGATGTTTCCAAGTAAAAAGTGAGTGGAGCAAATCTCTCACCTGAGGGGTTCGGGAGGAGCTGGGACTGCTAGAGGCCGATGAGACCATGCTCACATTGGGGTTCATGCTCCGCTCCCGCTCATCCTGGTAAATGCGATCCCGCTCCACTTCCGGAAGATTGAGGAAATTCTGCATTGCCCTCAGATTCACTAAAAGAGACTGAGAGGCTGTCCTAGGGTCTTCTTCCTTACGCAGAATCTCGGACAACAATCCCTGATTAAATTGGAAAAAAGAAAATAGGTTGAGTTATATCTGCAGGTGTGTGTGTTTCCATCTTCGTCCCTGCTCCTCTTTGGTGTGACCAGCTGCCTGTGATGTCAGGAACCTTAGTCTAATTCCTTAGGGTTCTCCAGGCAGAAAGATCTTGTGGGGATGCGCTTGGCTTCCGGGGCCTGTATCTTATTTTAGGACCATTCTATTCTGACACTTCATCCTCACTGTAATAATCATCGATGCACAGAGATGCCACCTAGCAAGGTAGGCGCTTGGGATGAATTGTGAAACTGCAATTACCACCAGGTGCCTCCTACAAGTATTTCAGGAACTGTTAGAACTCTCTCTGCTTGAAACTGGGAACACTTGGCAGTCCTGCTCAGCTTTACAAATCTGCCAAGTTTGGTAAATTTAGTTCCGACATTTAAACAGCATGGGAGATTTACATCGATTTAAAAAAAAAAAAAATTGGCTGAATTTCTGTGTGACCGGCCACTGTTTTCAATATAGATGTTTCTTATGGTGAGAGAGAGAGAGAGAGAGAGAGAAAGTGGCTATAACTTGTGTTAATCCCCTGATAACTTCCCAGTTCACATTCACAGACAATAGTTATCCTTGCATATGTACTAAAGGGCATCTAAACCTTTTTATGGGATGCCCTCATGGGGGAAGCCCTAATTCCACCATTAAAGCAATGAAAATGTGGTCACATACAGTAAGGAAACAGAGCACACTTTAATTGCAGTTGTGTATAGAATACCATGGTGGGTTCAGATACTTTGAGTGTGTGACTCATACAAATAGCAAGCTTTAAGTAGGAAATTAGTGTTTTTGCATGCTCTAAGGATAGAGAAGTCACAAAGAAAAGTAAAATGTTGACAAGACTAAAGTAAAATGAACTCGGAGCAGAAGACCTAAGTTGGAACATTATAGCATTTTGGGCAGATGCAGAACCACTTCCATTCTGCACACTTGTTGGATTTTATGTTCCCAGCTAATATCCCTTCTCAGGACAGTATGAGATCAGGGTTTAGGACCATCCCCCAGGAAGAGCTGAGATGTTAATCCTATATATTAGAACAGATGGGGCAACCCCAAATCATAGAAAGTCACTTCTATGAACTGTAGTAAAGTGGTACTGATGCCAAAGACAAGTCTACTGAGGTGAATTAATGTCAAGGCAACACTATCAGATTTCTAGCACATGACTTAAACAGTAAAGGGCATCAGATGCAAGGGGAATATGTAATCTCTGGTTGGCCAGAAATCTACAGGGTAAGATAAACATTTTGAAATAAAGTAATTCATTATAATAGAGTGAAGCAAATGCCTCTTATAGGATGGTCCATCAAGCAGTTATCATCACTGTGAGGAAGTAATCACTCCTCAAAACATCACATAAGACAATTTATACTATAAGGAACCTAATAGTGACATGTCATCTCATAGTTCTACAACTTGAATGTCATGTTACTTTCGTTAGAGGAGGACTCTTTAATATTTTAGAGAAAAGCATACACAATCATGACTAGAGAGCACTCTGCATATGTTTGTGGGGAATGCGCACATGTGCATGCATTACACACAGGGAGGTCAGAATGGGAATAAGAATAAAATATGTCACACAAAGAAGCTAGAAGAAATGCTATTGTGTGTGTGCATATGTGTGTGCTTGCGAGTGTGTGCATGCTCATGTATGCTCAAGGAAAGAACAAGACAGGATATGTACATAAAAAATACCCTACTGGTAAAATGATTCTAAGAAAAAACAGATTGCTTTTCATGCTTTTAGAAGCAACAAGTAAGACATTTGTCTTCCAGAAAATGTTATGCAATCTATGAATTGATTCTCTTTCCGAAATTAAGTCAGTCTGCCTTAAGTTATCCTACTTTCTACTTGCACTGAGCAACCTGAAATATTCATAATGGATTTGTTTCAAGGCACACACACACAAAAATCTCTAAATTAATATGTGCAGAGAAGCAAATGGGAAGGGGATTTGAAATCACTACCAAATTCCAATATCAGTAAGACACTAAGATTGATATTTTCTGAGCTTTCTTTAATAATGAATCATGTATAAAAAGAATGAGTTGGTTTTCCTCTCCCTTCTCCTCCCCACCCTTTCTCCATTGGAACTAACTTTAGTATTTTAATAAATCTCAAAATACTAAAATTAGGAGGAGTTTGAGGATCAACATGGATATATTCTTTAAGATAGCTATTATGATTATAATTCAACTTATTGCAAAGGCAAAGTTTAACTTATTCTTCCTCCATGAACTTATTTTACAAGTTATAGTGTATACTACTATAAAAAATTTTTTCAAACAAAATAATGACATAACAAAAATTATTGTTCTAGTGGCTCAAGATTATGTTTATTGACTCCTCATCAATAAAAAGATTATTCAAAAGCACAGTGTTTTTGTTTAATTTTTTTTCTTTTGCTTTGAAACTGTTTAGATACCTCCTTTAACTTTTTTACAGGATTGACAAACTTATGAGGAAATTAATCCATCTCTAAGGAAAATGCAGACAAAGCACCCTGAGAATGAATGCTTGTCAGCATCCTTTCCAAAATGAAAGAGGCACAATATTTGTATTTTAAGTGGCTCGTGGAATACTCTGCTGCCTCTGGTTAATTTACCTAATTATAGATAAAGTCTCAAACCGACAAGGTAGCCAGTGCCACCTCTGTATATCACCTCCAGAGAATTAGAACACTGTACCAAATTATTCACTTAAACTCTCATTTGAGTAGCCATGATCCCGAAGTGGATTCTTTTTTACCTCAAACATTTTCAATAGCAAGTGGCTTACTAGCGAGCACAAAAAGTACTTTTGTGGTTTTGTTCGGTCTTTTTCACTTTGGTTATTTATGTGCTTTTAACTATCTTGAACTATGATTTTTAAAAATGTAGTCCGTACTCTGCAGGCTCAGAATTTATTGAAGTGAATTTAGTTAGTTGAAAATCATAGGAGGGTGGGGGCGGTAGTGGGGAGGGAATCACAAAAAAGTCTATAGCCTAACTCGCATATATACCACAAATCACCCCATCTCATTTTCAAGAAAAGTAAATGTTTATCATATTGAAACTGTCTCAAATAGAACATAAATTAATAATTTATCTCACATAAATATTTCCAAAGCCCTTGCCACTATGTCATCTGGCATTTTAATTATCAGCCAGCCAGGCAGGAGGTGTCACTTGGACATGGCCATTATGCAGCCTGAGACACAGAAAATGTGGTATGGCACCTGGGCACTGAAAAAAGATGTACTTTTATGAATAGAAAGGTCATGAATATTGAGAATGTGCAAATGGAGGGAAATTAATAAATTAACCAGGATATTGCTTATTAAACTTTCATATCAGTAATCATATTAAAACATATTACAAGTACTGAGTAAAGTGGCCATTAAATATTTTCTTCCTTGTAGGCAACAGAGCCTTCCCCAGGGAGTCATAACAATTTCCTCCATGGTGTTAGCTGAGGTTATGTAAGACCATGAAACATGGTAAATGCAAGGAGCAGAAAGAAGATTGGCACAAGGGGAGACCCTCCAAAAAAGTTCTTGGGATACAAGTCAAATGAAAAAGAAAAGAGTCAGGCAAAGAGAACCTCAAATTGGTCTTTTCCCTGTTCTATTAGTAGAGAATTTTGCAAGCTTCATATCATTTCCAGCACCAGCAAAGAACATACAAGTTTGGCAGAATACTCATTAAAATCAAAATAATTCCAAGTACAAAATGCAACAGAACAATAAAATGCAATCCAACTTGCTTGTTAACATGGGCCATCTTCACACACAAAGAATTTGAGTTAATTTTCTAAATGAAAAATTCACATCCTTAATTTCTGGTATTTTAAAATATCTTTGTAACACATTAAATGACCTTACATTTTCTAAATCTGTTCTTTCTGTTGATGTACTTTCGATTTCCTTACTTCTTCAGTAATTTACATAGTTCGTCCCAAATTGTTAGTGTGCATGATACATGCTAATACTCAAACAAGTTTGGGAAACATTACCATAACTGGCTCTATAAAATTTGCTTCCAAGTTTCTTCACTAGCCCTTGTCACCTTCTCTGAAATGGCTGATAAAACAGTTTAGATGGGCCTTTAATACTGCAAGAGAACACATTCAAACCCAGAGCAAATTCCAGGAATGCTGAGCCTGAATCCCTCAGAGGTCCCCAGGCCACTCCAGGGCTGGCTGCAAAAATTAAAGTCATTACTGACCTGACTAAATTTCAGCAGATATCCTTTCATGGTTCTCAAATATTTGCTGCTTCTCTAGGGCTGGGATATATCTCTCACAGAAAATCGAGGAGGACTCTAAACCCAATATCTACCATTGATTATCTTGGAAACCCCTACATTCAATACACTTAGTCTCAAAGAATGACAGATCATGCCATTAATTAAGTTCTTACTTATGGTACAAAACCCTGAGAGGGATGAGAAGATTAATAAGAGATGGATTCTGCTCCCAAAAAGTTGAGTATATGGTGGGGGGAAGGTTTTATGGTAGTACCATGGAAAGATGACAAGTGTCATAACCATGAGATAAAACCAGGACCATCTCGGTTCAAAGAAGGAAGAAAGCACTTCCAACAGCAGGGCCCAGGGAAATCTTTTTGGAAGAGATGAGATATAACTTAGCTGGGACTTTAAAATGCATGCAATGCCTGGGTAAAGAGATAATGGTGAGACCAAGCAAAGGGGAAGGCAAGGGACCCACAGCAACAAAACATTTGAGGAAAAAGAAGGAGCAAGCCTTTTTCAGAATATTAAAAGAAATCTGTTTCTTTAAAGCTTAAAAATAAGAAGTACAAAAACTGATAAAGTGATAGAAGACATTCTGAAGTAAAAATAATACAGTCCATGTTAATATAATTCTGAACTACTGGAGTATATACAAGCTAACCATCAAACATTACCCCCCAAAATGAAGTGATATTAGATAATCTGTTCAGCCTTTTTGTCACCTGCAACAAATTAGGCTTTCAATATGCAAAACATCTTCCTTCCAGAAAAACAAATGATCATGATTCCACTTAATTGTAATTTAATGAGGCATAATTTATTTTTTAAAGTGATATACACCAGGTGTGTACAGAGGAAAGTGGCCCAGCCAAGCCCCAGTGCTTCTCTTTGAAAAAGAATCAAACTAGCTGGAGACTGTTTTCATTTCTATAAATTATGTTTCGGTTTGTGGTAGTTGAAGTGGGAGATAAAAAGGGTAACTTGCAATGTTCACTTATTATAACATGTACCTTTGAGGTAACTCAATCCAAAAAAAAAAAATTCTTATCATATAAAGCAAATAGTCTAAAATTGTTGAGTTCTAATCTGAATAAAGGTAGACATTAAAATAGCACATAAACCCCAAAGAGAGTTTACATGTACTGCCAATGACTATGCTAAAAGTAAAATCATACACTTAGCTCTTCTTTAGAAACACTTAAGTTGGTAATAATAGAGAAAATAAGTCCTATCCATTCATATTTATTAATTCTGGGACATGTGAATAAATTACATAAGGTATTTAATGACAATTCTCTTCAGAAATCAAATTGCATCTCTTTACAAATGCAAGGCTCAAAAATGTATTATATAGTTGTGAGTCTGAAAATGTATTTGAGTTCATAATTACATACTGCCTGAAACAAATGGTATCATACATAACCAACCAGCAAGGCTTAAAAACCACATATACTCCCTTTTTGCAGATTTGGGCACTTACATGGGCCAACCCTCCATCGTGCCCCTAAGTATAACCTGCCTAACATATATTTTCCTTGGAGTGCAAATAAAAATAAAGGAAGGAAGGGAGGTAGGGAGGGAAGTAGGGAGAAAAGAAAGACAGATCCCCTCCACATTCCTCATATTTCACTCTCCCTTTTCATGCTTACTTGTTAACCTTAATTTTCATGAACTTCTGGAATTTGTCCAGATGACATGACAGCAAAAAAACTGGTATCCTCTTAAGAAGCCAGGTAATGCCAAATCCCAGCCTAATTGCACAAAATGAACTCTCACATTTTGGTGGTTAATTCAGACTTAGTGGAAGCAGTGAGGTCAGTGGCACAGCTATAGAGCCTACTAGCATCCTACCACCTGAAACTGACGTAACAAAATCGCTTCCCTCCTAATCTTCAGTCTCATTTCCTTCTAGATACTCCTGAGGCATTTTTCCCTGTTTGTGAATATAAACAGGTTTCCCTGGGTCCCATATTCATAATCTACAACTCCACTACAAATCTGGCTGCAGAAATTCATTTGTGTAATGCTAAAAATTCTCACCCCACTCCCTGCCCCCCAGAGCCCTGCTTAGCCATGAAGCCTTTAGTACTTTGTCTGATTTGAATAAAAGGTATACAGGGCACAACAATGACAATTTGATTTTTATTATTAAAAATGATGTGTTAAATCCTCAAAGAAAATGTTGTTATTGCATTAGTTTAATAAAACCTCTCTTTTATTACAATATTTCTTTATTAGGAAAGACAGCCTATGCATGTGGCATTTTTGTAGGATGGGGTGGATAGAATTGAGTATCTACAGGGAATGAATGTACTCTGCAAATATAAATGCATATACAAAAGTAACACTTGCAGGCAAATGTTACTGTAGACATAAATTTTTCAAAGTGCTGAAAGACCAGGACATATGTGTATGTGTACCTCCACTCCAGTTGGGTATTCTTTCTCCCTCCTTTGGACAAAGATAGCACAAAAGCATTGATGCTCTCTCAGTTATGAGACTTACTGTCTTTTATATTTGCCACCATAAAAGTCTTCTTCCTACAGTCATATCTTACAATTCTGGCAGGAGAATCTACACACTTCGCACTTAGTGATTAGTTGTTGATATATAGGAATCTAGGGCTCTAAGAAGGCACTGAATGTTTAGTTTTACATTTCTGGGATGGAGAGTCCTATCTTGGCAGGCTACATATCGAAAGACTGACTCACATTATTCCCAAGAGCTTTCTATTCAGCCTATTGAGCCATAATTGAAACTGAAATTTTGAGTCATGCAAACTGCTCTTTAAAACAAATATTCCATGTACCCCAAGTCTGCAATTTATTAAACAAAACACTTATCTCATAGACAGCTTTCTTCCCAGAGCATGAAATAAAACTTCACATGTGGAACCTGACACATCAGAACATAGTAAGCATGCAACAAAAAGTGAACGGCTACAGCAGAACATGCTTGAAGCCAAAGCAGTCTGTGCTTTATTCCAGGCAATTCCTTGTGCAAATCAGACTTGAGCTCGTACAATGGAGGATCTTGGCCAAAACCTAATTTCTGGCAAGTTAACTATTTTCAACCTACCTAATCTATGCAACAGTAGACATTCTTAGCTAAACAGTCCCATCTCATTTTCCTCCTTATCACTTCCTCCTCATTGTCTTTAAGAAGTGTTAGGTCCTGGAATGGGGGCTATGCACAATCTGAGTCAAATTTTCTAAACACATTAGCATCAAAAAAGTGAAAGCAAACAGAGAAATGAACAGGTTCCCTTTGGAAACATTTTACCAGTGGTGTTCTCAGCTCTGGGCACATACATGGTTTCTACTCACACTTCAAGTACCTGGCACCAGGGCTGTTTCATTCACAAAGTTCTGGGCCCTGGTTATTCCTAGTTTCCATGAGTCTTCTGTGAAACAACTGTTGGCACCCTGCCCAAAAAATTTACTAGCTTTGGCTACTTTGTCAAAACATTGGCAAAAATAGTACTTCCCAAAAACAAAACAAATCAAAAAAATACATTTATTGAATATTTATATATCAAATATATCAGATGCCTTTAGATATAAGTAAAGCATTCTATTAGCACAAGCTGATTGTCCTGAAATAGTTATAAAACATTATCCCTTCCTGCTGAAATATTTCTGCATTAACTTCAATTGCCTCCAGGGTCAAAAGCACCTGTTCTTACATAGCACATGGAACACATCACAGTACTTACTACACCACAAAAGGATTTCTGGTTCAAAAGACTGCTTATTGCTCATACTGCCTTGAAAAAGGAATTGTGTCTTTCCTCTGCCACTCTATGATAGCAGAAATTATTAAGAAAAAATTAGTTGTGAGTCTGAGCTTAGAATTCAGGCTTCCTTGGTTAAAAATTGGACTCTAATTGGACAACAATCAATTAATCTCCCTAAGGCACAGTTTTCTTGCCTATAAATCAGGGATAATTCGATGTTCCTCATGGGCTCCCTATAGAGGTTATATGAGTACACGATATGTATTAAAAGTTCAAAAAATGCCAGCCATCATTATGATGCCTAACATAGTCTCTGAATACTTAATATTTGTTAAATGAGAGAATAGACATATAACACGTTCTTATTTTAAATGTTCAACTTTAAATGTTCAAGTCAATTCTGTTATATTTTGTTAAATGTCTGCTCACACACAAGGTAAAAATTATAACAATAACTTTTAGGATGTGGAATAATTAAAATTATTTGGCTAAAGTCTCCTCTAGAGGAAAAGCTAATAAATTATATAAAGTGAAATGACCATATAGATATTTCAGATAGCACTAAACTATTCATTTTATATTTCGGAAAAGTAAAACAACTTTCATTCTCTAAGTAACTGAAATAATTTAAAATAGGTCTTAATCTGGATCATTTAAACATGGGTCATAATTATTAGTAGACCATGAAGTTAATTTAGCAGATCAAAACAAACTTTTCATAATTAACTGGAATTAAGAAAACTAGAAAGTACCAGAATGTTTCAAATATGGTGTGAATATTGTTTCAGGAAGATCTCTTTTTTTTTTTTTTTTCTTTCATGGAGTCTTTGCTTTAGAAATGTATACATAGATAGAGCCAGAGATTAACACAGATACACACGTGCACATGCGTGTGTATGTGCCAGCCATTACGTATAAAGCACTTCTTGTAGGCACCACAGTAAGAGAAGTCTGAAAGTATATGAATAGTCTGTATTGGTAAATTAGTCACAAAACTTGTAGGTAAAATTGAAACAACCTGGTAATTTCCAATTCATTTCAAATGGATATGGTTATATTTATCTCGCAGTATTTCTAGCCTTTAAACTTAATTCTCTTTATTTGAATAAACATGCACTTGACCCCAAGTCAAACAGTCATCATTTCAATAAATGTCTACAAAAGGAAACTGTATATGTTCTTCTATTGCTTTCAATAAGCAATGGAGAAAAGTATGTAAGTAATGAGACCTAAAGCTAATGTTTCCTTGTATTTCCTTTATGAAAATTATACTTTAATTATAAAACATCACCCAGGACATGGGGAGACTGGTTAAATAATACAGTAGTAGAGCTTCACACTAATAGCCCAGGATTCCATTAAAACATACTCACTAGAGGCAAAAGAAAGCCTTACTGAGGACAGAGTCCCCACCTGCAAGAAATGAGTCTGTGATTTCTTTTTGTAAAATGATGGGAAAAACTTAGAAAACTATCACCAAAAGGGAGTGGGTCTTTTTCCCTAAAAAATGGAGACAGCTGAATTTTCTATAATTAATCCAGTGACTCATTAACTTTTATGGACTCTGCACACTGATTAGGGGCAAAAGCAATAGATAGAATAGTAGACCACCAAATTTGCTTCCTCTGATTCTTTGGCTTGAGTTTTGTGAAGGAGGGAAGAAAAAAGAATATTTCCATTTCCTATTATACACAAGTTTCTATTTCAGGTAGATTTAGGAGTAGGAATTGAGTTGTATAGTTTGATAGGTGCCAAATCAACCTTTCCTTTACCCAAAAAGCACAAAGTCAGTTTCCCCAAGTCTGAATACATTAGCCCTTCGATCTAACTAATCCTTGTTGTTTTTTGACTGAGATTGGCCAAAGGTGCTAATTTATATGTAAAGGAGGAACCAAAGTGAACCTGCTACCCAGAGGGCCACCCTCAAGCTACCAAATAACTTTTGAGACACTGCTATCTTGGGAGATATTAATATTATTACAATCTTTACATCTATGAATTCAAGCCAGTGATTCTGAAATGAAAGATTGTTTATTTTATGAAGCAAGCAGGGCCATCTCTTCCTACTTTATTAATTTAATGTTCTGAAGTCAAAAGAGGGTATATTATTTACTTTGAAACTCAATAACATGTTCATGCCTGATCTGCAGCATTTCATATTTACAACCCATCTTTCAGTGGATGGACTTCCTTTTTCTCACAGATTTCCTTGCCATTTTATAACCAACTCACTGAACCATGGAGTCAAGACCCCTAGATTTACATTGTGTCCCATTACTCTATGACTTGTGGAGTGCCCGTATCTCTATTGGACACCGAGAAATAATGATGACTGAGACCAGATGTTGGCTGACAAAGAATTCTGAATATCTTGGAGGTCAAGTAATCTACAAATACAAACTGTATGTGTAATTAAACTGTGCATATCTTTGGTTAACAATATGTATAAATCAAACAAAGAAATTGAAAAACAAATCTTGTCCCCCCACAAAGAAATGAATTGTAACACACTAAAACTCAGATGTACAAATATTTAGATTGCCAAGATTTTAATTTTGTCACCACACATCTCTAACTGTGTTACTTCAAAACATAATGTTTAGCAAATCCTTAGACATTTTAACCTTAATAATTTGGGATGTGCATGTACTATAAACATTGTGTCAATAAAGCATAAAAGAAAAATCCATGTCATCTCACATGAAGACGTTTACACTTCTAGCAGTTGACCTTACTGCCAATGTTTCTGATACATCATTCAATCTAATTTTCCAATTCGCTGAAAACATTCTCCAGTTGCTAAGTGACTTCATAAATTGTATTTATGACCCTGGTCTTAAGTTTCTTCAAATGATGTGGCTTTGATGAGTAAACTGCAGATTTTCTGCAAAGTCTCATAAAAAATAAAAAGTAGTCAAACGAGGACAGGTCAACCAAATGAGTTCCCGAGGGGTTTTCAGAATCCTGTTCTCTATCAGATAAGACCAGGGCATACAGCTTTCTCACACATGGACTTTGATAAAAGTCTGGGAATGGGGTAACTCTGACTTTTATTTATTTATTTTTTATTAAACTAAAGAAGGAGCAAGATACCAAATTAGAGACCAACTGTTATAAAAGAATAGCACATTTTGCAAAACACATCTGTGCTTCCACGGAAAACATGTTTCTAATTGGCTCAGCAGAACTACCTGAGATACAAGATGAACCTGAAAATTTTTTGAGTTATGCCATGCCCTACTGGGGGAAGGGGAGGAGCAATTCACTCCATTAATAACAATCGTGGTAGAAGTCTTCTTTTCAAATGATGCAAACTTCTCCTTGATGGCTCCTTGGGTAAGGATGCTTCCTGTGCTCTGCCACCAAGGAAAAGGGCAGGCAGTGCAGACAGGGCGTGAGGATCACACCTAATTTCCCTTTTCTGGCATTCTAATGCTCCCATTCACACGTGGCAGCACATCCGTTCCACTGGATTTAGCCTAGTTTGGATCAAAGCTTCCTCTACTTCATTTAACAGATTTGTTCAGATGGAAGGTCTCAGAGGAGAAACGATGTTAGTAAGTGGGGATTTCTGAACATATGAATATGTAGGTCATTGGATTTTTAAATAAATTAGAGAATAGTTTATCTATTAAGGAAGATTCGCTGTACATATTTTATGAAACATTGCTCATTATAGGTCAGTGGACATCAGTAATATTAAGTCTTTTAAAATACTGTCACAAGACTTTTCATACTGGCATAAGCCTGTGATTAATTTTTTTTAAGTCCATATTGTAACAAGAGGCAAAACAATGCCTAAGATTAGGATTCATAAACACACTCAAAATGCAAAGATAGAAACACAGTACCAACCAACTTATTTCATGTCCATAGACCTATTAAGTGAAAGTATGTCAACACAAAGACAAATTCAGGATATAGACAAAAAAGAAAGAGTATGGGAAAAAATTAAACCTGACAGAGCTCTGGTCCTATTGCCCTCTGAAATTATTACTTCAGAGACACCATCTGTACCCCTGACAAAGAAAAGGAGACTGGGTGGAGTCAAGGAGAAAAGCTACTCTGAAACTCACATGATGACATAAGTCACCATTCAAACTTAGTAAGGATAGTTTTCATTCAAGTCAACTCTTTTTTTTTTTTTTATTGTAAACAAATGGGATACATGTTTTTTCTCTGTACATGGAGTCAAGGCATATCATTTGTGTAATCATAAATTTACGTAGGGTAATGTTGTTTGATTCACTCTGTTATTTTTCCCTTCCCCCCACCCCTTCCTCAAGTCAACTCTTAAGGCCTCATATCTCATGTCTGTTTCTGTCTCAATCTCACTTATATTCATTCATATTCTACCCTTCACACACAAACACATTCAGTATCCCTAAGTCAGTAGTCAGTGTGGACAATATCAATAGCCATTCAATGAACTGTAGAGATACAGGTTTAAAATAATAGTAGTGATAATATTTTCAAAGTGAAACATTCTATACTAGTCCCATAATAGCAAATAGCTTTTGTTTTGTGAAAAGAATGAGTATGAGACTGATAAAATTGAAGGTTTCGTTTTGTTTTTTTGTACTGGGGATTGAACTCAGCAGCACTCTATCACAGAGCTATGTCCCCAGTCCTTTATTATTTTTGAGACTGGAGCTTGCTAAGGTAAGTCTGACCTTAAACTTGCATTCTCCTACTTCAGCCTCCTGAATTGATGGAATAACAGTTATGTGCCAGTGCACCCAGCTTAATGGAGATATGCTTTATTCAAACTACTACTGGCATGATATGACTAATGTCATTTAGGTTAGCAATGATATGGACCATGTTTTTATCTGGAATAAAAAAACAGATCATGAAATAAAGATTCCCATGCAAGTGATTTGTTAAGTCAGGGCTTCCAAGGGAAACTGGTGAGAGACAAGAAATGGAAGAAATATTAGCAAAGTCCCAGACACAGCCTGATTCTTCAGAGGGCTCTGGAGAGGCAGAGCAGTCCCTACTACAGTAGGTAAGGGAGCTGGCTGTCATGTTCCTATACCATCAGACCACTGTCTAACTAAGCATTTCCAGCTCTCTGCCAATGTGAGCAAAGCAAAATCAAGTTACCCAAGGAAAGTCCTTTAAATGAAATGCCCAAGAACAGATAGAAGCTTTCAGAAATGAAAGCTTAGGGTAGGGCATCAAAAACAGAGCAGGGATGTTGTGCACCTCAGCCTCCTCTGTTGTACAACCATTGCATCTCGCTTAGTGACCACACATGAAAGTGCTTAGAAATGAATCATAGGACTGCCTGAATATTAATGACCAGATCAGAAAACACCTTATCACTTTCACCCTACTGTTCTCCTGGGGTCCTGTTTGCCATGGCATGAAAAGTCAGGCTAACAATTTATTTTAAAAAGACTTGTAAAGATGTGGTGCTTTGCAGCACTCCACACCAGAAACCAGAATTACATTATTTCTCATGCCCACACCAGAGTACACATCCCAGCATTCCATGACTTCAAATAAAGTCATGAAGCTATATCTCTTGCTCAGAACAAGTGGCACAATTTTTATGTTCTTAGCATAGACAGTAAATGTTTTTGTTAACAGAGAAAAGTAGGAAAAAATAACCCACAGTAATAAAAGAATCAGATTGCCCAAAGTTTGTCTCTGACTCTAGCAGTGGCCATTACCTTGTCATGAAGCATGGGTGGGACACCATTTCATTAAACAAATTCACTTTATGCTTTTTAAAGACATATTTATTAAAATTCAGTAAAAACAAGCTTTTGGAATTATAGTACTTAATGTTATTTTACCTCATCAAATGGTACTGTGGCAATGATTCTGCCATATATAGCAACTAGTTCTATGAAAAGCTGGCATTTTCAAATGCTATTTATTATGAATTTTAATTTTTCATCTAGAATTCTTAAACATGAGAAATAAGGCAGATAAGGTATTTTATTTCCAATTCTAGTTGTATTTATAAATATTTGCATATGATTTTAGTTTATATACACATATACAAGCTAGATTTCTTCTTGGTGAAAATCACCAAGTACACATTCAGGAACTAACTGTAGGGTGATAAAATGTATTTATTTGCTTTATTATTGAATTTTATAATAAATTAGTACTAAAGATCGTGAACTATTTATGGAAAACATTCAAGTATATGTGGATATGCTACATATTAGTAAAGCAACTAAGTCTAAATCTGATATCAGCTTTAGGTGTCCATCGAATGAGTGTAAAAGTCTGATTGTAATGCTCTGAGCAAAAAAAAGTTAAGATTCTTTTCTATCCCAAGATTAACAACTCATCTATGTTATCTGTAACATTAATTTTTTTATTAAAACTGAGAAATTATTATATCACTCATAAATGTCTGAGTCTACTCAAAAATGCTTCACCATTTGAAAAATCCGCGGTTGGTTTCGTGGGACATAGTACACCATATATTCCATTTAACAACGCTTCTGGTAAAACCAGCTGCCCAATCTTGCTGTTAGTGACTACAGTACACATAGCAAAAACAATCTGCCTGCTGACCTCCTGCTCAAGTTCAAACTATGTCATTCTGTCAATACCATCTACCTTGATTAGGCTGGGCTTTATACACAACAGGTTATGATCCCAGAGGGATGAAAAGCTTTCCCAAATTAAAAGCAGAATTTTAAAAGGAAATACTCATACATTCCTATGCAGTTTCCATTTGATATCCTCAAGGCTGGCCCAGGAACTCAAGCTCATGTTGATTGAAAGTGAATGTTTCTTTCTGGGTGTAGCCATCTTGCAAATTTAATGGAAGGAGGAAAATAATAAAATGTGTTCCATGCTTCAATTAGACATTTTATAACTTGGCACTTCAAAGATGGCAATGCCAAAGAAAAATCATTAATCCATAAAAAGAGACAAAATGGACTATGCAGAAGACAGACAGACCTCCAGGAATCCAGTGCTTTGGCCAAGCATACCCTCTCACCAAGATTGTCTGTCTTTGGTCTTGCCTCATTGTGAGTCTTCTCTCATGCTTCATGCTATTTGGATAAAATATATACTGTATTTGCTTCTAAAACCCAAAGTAATACAACCATGCTTTCAATTTTATCCTTAGTCAAAGGAGCTGTATACATAACCAGGCAATAAAATGTTGGCTAGGCATGAAATGCCTATTCATGCACATGCATGATAAATGAAAGAACACACACACAGAAAGAACTGCAAAATACAGTCAAAAGATGTATCCTTCCGATTTGTATTTTGCCATAGTTTGCAACAGACTTGCTCCAAATGACCAGAGTCTTTCATAAACCCAGTCCAGAGAAAACTGTAGACACACAAGTACTGTAGTCTAAGCACTTTAACTCACATGAGTAAAGTGATAGAGCAATGTTTGGAACATTCATGGCTCTCCCAAAGCTCTGAACTCATTTTCAAGTGAAGTGAACTGTCTGTCACTGATAGAATGCATAAATTAGCTAAGAGCCAAAGGAGCAAGAGATTCCACCACTCTTTGTCCCCCCCGTATACCTAAAATGTCAGTATCAAACCTCAAACTATCCCTGTTTCTTCCTTGTTCCCAGTCCAGCAGTTCCAGCATTGCTGAACATTGTTACCCAGCCACAATTTCGGGGTCCATCACTAGTTCATGCAAATTAAACCAAGACCCAAACTACCCCACAAATACTTTGATCTCAAATTGACTTTTTGCAAGCTGTCCACCTGCTTTTAGTCTCCTTTGCAACACCAAATTTTAGAAAATGTGGTCTGCTTCTATATCCTCAACACGCAGTTACTCCTTGACTCCTAAATCCCGGTTCCTTTCTCTATTACTGTCAGGAAGCTATATTGTGAAATTTGCCAAAGACTTCTCCCAACCAATGGTCAAATCTTATGGAGCTGTTTTGAGCTTCTCCTTTATGGACTTTCCACACATGAACAGTCTCCTGGAAACTCTACTTATGTGTTCTCTGCTCTCACCACTATCTCCCCATTCAACCTCCACCTGCCCCAGATCTGCTGGCATTTCTTCTGTCTCTCTTATTGGTGCTGTTTGTTGGCGATAGGCCTCCCCCTTCCATCTCCTGATTCCTTAAATTCTGGGTTTTGTGGAAATTCTTCTACTTTCTTACTCTACCCCTGAAAACTCTTATTAGCTCTAAACTCCCATTTTCAAGGACGGTTGCAAACCTTCAGAAGTCTGCTAACATTTTAAAGTCGAAATAACCCAATCCAAAACAATCACCTTACTCCAACCAATCTTTCAATGTCCTTCTTAATTCTCTTAATACTATACCTTTATTCTCAGTCACCAGGCTCCAACTTTGGCATTATCACTACTCCTTCCCTCTTTACCCATTCACACACTTTCTGTGAATTTTATTTCCACGATGTCTTGACTCTCAACTCTACTCCACTGCCACCAGCCTAACTCAAAACTTCACCACATTTCAGTTGGATACTTAATGGCAGCCTTCTAAATGATATTCCTATCATCTGTTTTCATAAGAAAGGGGGAAAAAAAAACCTTCCCAATATCTAATTCTGGTTACTGTATCATAGAATACTCCTACATAATACCTTCAAGAGTTTTAAGTTCCTAAAGATCAAAGTTCTTAGTATGACCCTGTTCCCCTTACCATCTTTAAGTTTTATAATCTATCTTTATTATAAACTATCAACTATTCTCACATTTAAAAAAATTTTTTTATCTTTTAATTTTTTACAGACTGCATTGTGATTCATTGTATACAAATGGGGTACATCATTTCATTTCTGTGGATGTACATGATGTAGATTCATACCATTTGTGTAATCATACATGTACATAGGGTAATGATGTCTGTCTCATTCCACCATTTTTCATACTCCCTCCCTCTCATTTCCTTCTACATAATCTAAAGTTCCCCCATTCTTCTCTCACTCCCCACTCCCTATTCCCACATTTGTTGACTCAACATTTTCTCATGAATCTCCTTAAATACTCTTCTTCTCCATCTTTGCCTATTCAATTGAATTTATTTTTCAAGATTTAACACCCCAGCAATCTAATACTCTAGAAAGTTGTTTACATGTGTTCAGCCATGATCTTTTTTATCTTTGTATCTGCACAGAAAGAAGCTTGCTGTCTCACATTTAGTAGGATGGCTAAACTTTAGCCTACAGTGTTCTTGAAGACTTATTACATTTGTTCTGGAATCTTAGAAGTATTTCTCAACCCCAACTCACCATGAACCCCCTACTGTGGTCTTGGCTTACTCTATCCTGTGTTGTTTGACATACTTTACATTTTATATAGCTATCTGGTTACATTTTGTCCTATTAAACAAGTAGGTCTCTGAGGCTAAGCACTTTTACTTTTTCATTACTCATATACAGGTTAGATTAGTCGTTTTCAAAGTGAGGCTCCTAAGCTAGTAGCATCAGTATCACCTTGAACCTTATTAGAAATAAAAATGTGGCGGGGGGTCCTACCACAGACTTAACTGAATCAGAAACCCTGGAGTGGGCCTGTAAATGTGTTTTAACAGCCCTCCAGGTGATTTTAATGCGTGGAACAATTGGGACAGTATTTCATGACCAAAGGATAATTTATCAAATTATATGTGTTCTGAAATGCATAAAATTTTTGAAGAGGTAAAGAATAATTAAGAACCTCAGATTAAAAACAATCTTTCAAGTAAATGGCTCTCAATAAGACAAGATATGTATGAGTAAATTGTTTACCTTTTATCATTTAATATTGTATTGTCATATATCCTTCTAAGACATTAAAAAATATGGGCAAATAATCTATTATCAGTATCTTAAATCTAACTTGTACATTTTGAAGGGTTTATAAAAATTAGAGAAATTATGACATAATGACACTCTTTTTATAAAATTCAACAGAAGATAAACAATAGATTAGGCATGCATAAATAGTTTTACAATGCATCTAAAAACAAAAAACAAGGGAATAATAATCACAGAATTCAAGATCAAGGTTACATACAGGGACAAGTAGATGGAGAGGCAAGGAGGAGCATAAACATAGACCCAAGTCATTAGGAATATTCTGGGTCCTCAGAAGGGTAGTAGACTCACAGTAAGTTCACAGATGTTCATTACAGTTCTGAAATTAATTAATTAAGGTCATGCATGGATCAATGGTGATATTTCAAGACCAAAGGAATATTAACAAAATTATATGCACTCTGATATGCATATAAAGAGATAAAGAATTAAGATACCTCACAAATCTATTCCTAGTATTATTCTTAACCACCAATTATGATGAATGTTAACTGTACCTGTGTGCGGTTGAATGCCACTCTTGCAAAGACAGCTTGGGACACACTGGCCCTCTTCAGCTCATCTCTGACTTGCTGGTAGATATCTGGAGAGACTTCCACAGAAGAGTTGGTTGGCTCTGGCTTAACTGCTCTAGGAATTGGTGGATGGTTCAGGAACTGCTGGTTGATGGCTTGAGGATGCTGGTGAGCCAGGAGCCGACTAACGGCAATCTGTTGGTTTATCAGATGGGCCATGGCTATTTGTTGCCTGACAAGTTGTGGACTGAGCTGTGGGGAAAGAAGACCAGGGCTCATGATGGGCTGTAATGCGGGCACTTGATTTCGGATTGGAGTACTGTGGTGGATTTGGCTATGAGGAGACTGTTCGTTGGTTTTCCCCAGGGATGCCAGCTGGTTCATATTTGGTAAATGCATTGGACGCTGGCCCAGAACACAATAGTCTGAAAGGTTTTCTCGTTCCACTCTTTCCACTGTTAAGAGATAAAAGTGATAATTCATGTTACTTGCGTTGTTAAACTTATTGTAAATATATGGAGTATTGAACTATCATATTTTGATACATTCATGATACAAACATTTATTCAAAGCTGGAAGCTCGGGCTGGGAATATAGCTCAGTTGGTAGAGTGGTTGCCTTGCAAGCACAAGGCCCTGGGTTCAATCCCCAGCACCTCAAAAAAAAAAAAAAAAAAAAAGCTGGAAGCTCTAGAGTAAAAGTATTATTTTTTTCCAGCAAAGTGCTACAATAATTGATTTTTTTCATAGAAGATATGAAAGTAATAGTATTTGTTACTTTAACTTTCTTAAAGCTTCAAAAGTAAGCACGTAATTGAATATCCAAGACAGAAACCATTAGCCATTTTAAATCCTAAATTCTCTCATATTCCCAAGCTCTATCGTCTCCCTCCTGCCCAATTCTCAGTAATAAATAACTAGTTATTCTTATCTTTTGTAATTCATGATCAATGGTATAGTACACAGTTCCCAGGAATGACAAGAACAAAAATCTTTTCTCAATTATCTTGTAACAAAAATCTCAAATACTGTTATATAACTATGAATATTTTCATAGAAAATGTCTACTGTATAGTAAACCCATTTACCTCATTTGCTATTGTTTTTATAGGAATGTTTCTTTAAGAAAGGAATTTTTCTGTGATTGTAATATGCACTGAGATTAAGAAAGAAATTTCACAAGATTAATAATAGCACCTTGACTTGTCATTCAATAAGGTGCTCCCAAGACTGTGCCAAGTGAAATAAGCCAAACTCAGAAACTCAAAGGTCAAATGTTTATTCTCATATGCAGAAGCTAGAGTAAAATAAAGAAAAGGGGAGGGAAGGATAGGCTAACATAAAGAACCAATCAAATATAAATTAATAGGAAAAGGAAGTCTAGTAGAGTAGAGGAAGGAGATTAGGAGGAGGGAGGAGGATGGGAGGGAATACTGGGAGGGAAAAGAGGGGGATCATGAACTGAAATCAATTTCCATGCATGTACGAATTTGTCATGATTAACCCAACAACTAGTTGTAACTATAAAGCTCTAATAAAAATAAATAAAGAGTCTTACAGTAAAAATTAAATCAATAAGTTTCTCCCCTTATTCTGGTTATCTATTACATGTTATTATACTTTTCTAAATATTTAAAGATTAATCTTGGAAAAGAAAAGACAAAATAATGTATCATAGATGTACAAATATAAGCCAATTATTTTCTTCCCCCAAGTTTACTTCTCAGGACAACAGGGTCATTTCCTAGGAAAATCCTTATCTAAGTGTTATATTACTATTTTATTGTCTAATATAAAGTTTTATTTGGAGAAAATATGTTGGGTTATAATAATGCCATTATCATTGGTGTTGCTTATATGTGTAATCTAACCAAATCTGTTTTTGAGAGCAAATTTCAATAGTTATTATTTCTTACAATTCCAAATGTCAGATATGATTATACAAAAGACTATTAAAGATAACCTTAAGAGGCAATGTTTTGGGTGGTTACATGCAGGAGATCAAAAGGATTCACCTGCAGGACAAACTTTTTAAAAATAACTGTCCCTCTATTATGCAAATGGCATTTGCAGTTTGGCACAGTTTCTAGTGATAGAATAGTATTTTTCCAAAAAAAAAAAAAAAATACTGAGGTTCGAAATATTTAGGCAGAAATTATGTGTGTTGGAAAAAATGGGTGAGATGACTCAAAACAGAAGATTCAGTAGTGACAAAATACTGATACCATATCACAAGTGAAGAATTTGAATAAAATCAATCAATGAACTGTAAGGGTGAAAAAAACTAGTATTTCTAAATTAGTATCTTATGTAATATGTGATTTTAAAATATGTATGCGGAAGTAAATTATGTTAAAAATATAGATAGGTGACTATTTTATCCACATGTCTAAGTTTTATATATTTAAAATTTCTCATTGAGGAAAGAGGTGAATTCCCATATCTTGGAATCACAATATACTTAGATTTATACAGTATTTTTTCCTCCTTTAAAAAAAACTGACTTTTTGCTTAACTTTCCAATGAACTCCCAAATAAGTCAAAAGTTTACCTCAAAATTCTTTTAGGGTTCAATTTCTAACTTAATCCTTTCAGTGTAATTCATTTAGTTTACATATCACCTTTTCTTCATAAGGTTCAAGGTAAACAAATTATTTTAATCTTCTCCTCCAAAAGCATACATTTTCCAATCATTATATTAATTAAACTTTAAAGTACATAGTCTTAAAACCAAACCCAGCAAATGGTTAGGGGCCTTCAGATAAGGTAATCTAATACAGTCTCATTGAACAAGAATTACTATTATAATTTCCTTATTGAAAGAAGATGTAAAGAAACCATGAGCTGCTTCCAGAGTAAAGTCATACTTTATAGACAGAAACCCTGGCTTCAGATAAACACTTGATTCACTTGTATTTGCCTGTTTTTTAATTCAAAGTAAAGAGATGAATTTGATATTAAAATGTATATCTTCATAACATAGTTGAATAGTTTGCTACTTAAAAATCATAGATCTATCTCTTCTCTTACAGAATGCATGCTTTGACCAAAGGCTAATTTTTTAAATTTTCATTTTTCAAAAATTTGATTACATTTGAGGGAGTTTACATTCTTGAGATACATCTAAAATAACATCACAACAACAAAAACTCCATTCCATAGATCTAGTCATAATTGTGCATACAATTAAAGGTAAATGTCAGAGTTCCATGAAACCTATATGAACTGGTGCAATAAGATTCAGAATAATAATGTAGTAAGGCTTATGAATAATAATTACTCCTATCTTTATAAGTTCCTGGGTTCTTTTAACTTAATATAGTTAAGAACTGTGGCTGTGGAAATATCCTTAGAGATGGGTGGTAACACCATGAAGGATTGACTACTTCATAAACCTCAACAAAGGAGCATGCATGCAAGTGCTACCCATCCAGGTAAGTAACAGCCCGAGAACTGCCTGCAGAGGAACCAGGGGGAGTGAGAGAAAGCCTGACCAGTAAAAGGAAACAACTACTTCCTTAGCTTGGCCAGTTTTGCTTTTCTTGTATTATCATTTCTTCCAGTTTTATGAAAATTTTGAATTTTCACATGATCTCTCCTAATTTTTATGTGTTGGCAAGTAAATTCACTTTCAAAGTACAACACAAGCCAAACATTTCTGATAACTAAATCCAGTCCATGGGCTACCAGGTTCTAAAATTCCACCTAACAAACTAACAACACCCCTTATGATTTTTAGTCCCTGACACCTTTACCAATAAAAGCCAGAGTTTTTCACTTCTAAAATACATAGGAGGGAGAAAAAATCATCAGCCCAACTTTAAGAATGCCTAAGGATCAAATATTCATCAACTAGCTGCACCTCCGCTGACCAAGGCAGCATACAGTTTCAGTAATGGTTTGCACAGATTTTGCCTAATCTGAGAAACCTTCTCATTTATTTCTAGCTGGCACTCTTATAAAAATAACATCAGAATGATATTTTTAGCCTCTTAAGTTACAGCAGGTGAAATACCAGTGCTCTTAAAATAAAATAAAATAAAATAAAATAAAATAAAATAAAATAAAATAAAATAAAATAAAAAGAAGAAAGAAAGCATCAAAATGTGCCAGACTCCCCATCCCCAATTGAAATGAAGCCTGGACATTGCTACTTCTTTTCCTCTTTTTCTTCCTTCCCTTCCTCCATTCCTGCTTTTCTTTTTTTCTTCCTCTTTTCCCCGCTATCACTTCCTTCTTCCTAAATAATTTGATAGTCATCACCATGACTGAAGCACAGAATCCACTGTAGCACCTGGATTTGTTTCTGTTTTTTCACTGTCATGGAAAACCTCATGTTAATTCTGCCTGAAACTAAACCAAGACAGTATCCTGGTTCTGAGGCCCAGTGAGTCCCTGCAATGCTCAGCAATAGATCACAAATGGTCAAAAACACTGAAGGATAAAAAGCTATGTTCCCATTCACAATGGGAAGCACCCCAAATAAAGTCAACAGGCTGAAAGAAACGTGAAAAACACAACTGCTTCCAGGGCTTTTAATCAGAGCTGCGTTTTCATTCACAGTGAGCCTGATTCAGCTGTGGCCAGCTCCTGCAGGAGAAAGTTGGAGTGGAAAGTGCTGGAAAGTCCCCAGAGAGGACACAGCTTGGGAAACTCTCAAGGAAAGGGGGCCTGCAATGCTTCTAGGCCTAGTAGCTGCAAGGCTTTTTGTAGCAACTTCCAGCCTCTGAGAAAGGCTCCCAGCCTAGCAGCCTTGTAGGCAAATGGTTAAATCTGGAGATTGTTCAGCCTTCTGCAAAAATCAGAGTTCCAAAGGCACCTCCAGATTGCTTTAAGCTTTCTATGTCTGTGTGAAAACTGCAGAGAATGGACCACCATTATCTAACCACTCCCCTCCTGTCCCATTTACCTTCAAAGTAGGTAGAGCTTTGTAACTGGGATTAGATTCCCTGGGGCTCCGATAGCCCACCTAGTTCTAAGACTTGAAACCAAGAGTACCCTAAAACCATTAGCTATTCAGATACCCATGATTGATGGTCATTCACAAAGTTACACACATCCTCAGGGATTTATCTGCATTATAATTTAAAAAGACATTTGATCCAAAAACCTTTTTTTTAATTTATTTCAAACAATTTTACTGTCCAGGAAATCAAACCAACTATTTATTTTAAATATTGCAAATCCCCGATACATAGTTACATATTTTAAGTTATTGCAAAAACATTTTCAACACACACACACACACACACACACACACACACACAGTATTGTATGCCAATATTCTGAATATTCTGGCACTTAACTCATTTTATTGCAAATTCTTTATTGAAGTTTGGGGTAAATATCTTTTCAGCTGTCAGGAAAGATGTATGGCTACAAACAGAGACTCATGGCTGAACTGACAGGATTTGAATACCAGCACTACAGTTTTGGGAGATATGTAACCCTGGCAGGTTACTTAACATCCCTGTGCCTTAGTTTTTTCATATATAAAGTGTGGATCAATAATTTTTACTACCATAAAGGAGAATCATACAGATTAAATGACTTAATGTGAGTCAACACTTAGAATGCACAACACGCATAATTCAGGTCTGTGCTACATCAGAGATGCTCAAGGTGTGATCCTTCAGTGTTGGTAACACCTGGAAAGGAAGTCTAGAAATACTAATTCAAGGGGCACAAATCCAAATCTTTTAGGGTTCTTATGTGTGCTAAGATTCCAAGTGATTCTTAGGTACACTAAAGTTTGAGAATCAATGTGCTATGTCACCTTTGCTTTTATATTATCCTTTCAAATTATTCCAGATGCCTTTAACTGCCAGGTGATTTTTATGTATGCTAAAGTTTGAGAATCATTACACTGTATTATCTTTGCTTTTATGTTGCTATCTTTTGAGATTATACCAGATACAATTGATATAGTCCATTTTTCTCTAATTCCTAAATATACTAAAGATTTAATCTTACTGAATTTTAACTATATTATAAATGTAGCTAAGCATTTTTTTTTTTAATTTCTCTATAACTTCCGAAGAAGCATTGATTGGAACTGGTGTTAAAAGACTATTCAAGAGCCGACCCTACTTTAATGTATGAGCTTCCCTGGGCTTCATTCTTGCCTTTGGAAAATTATTATTTCAGAATTCTAAGAGTAAAGTATAGATGATCAGTAGTATTTTGTGAAAGATCTTTGTTGAAGTGATAAGTTTTAGAAATATTTGTATAATTATGATTAACAGATAAAGCATCACATTCCAAAAGTTTTTATTAAGATATTCTGGCCAATGTCTATGGTCTCCCAAAAGATCATCTAAGGAATTGCAAACTTTTCTTCTGGTTTAAGTAACTATGCCATGTTATATCATCACTTTTGAAAATAAATCCCTACACTTTATCTCATTATCAGAATGGAATCATATGTCTCATGATACATGCAAGAACATGTTGCTATTCATTTTCTCTAAAGTTTGAAATTTCACATTTGATCTGGGCATGGTAGTGCACAAGGCTCAGGAGGCTGAGGTAGGAGGATTGTGAGTTTAAAGGCAGCCTTAGTAAAAGTAAGGCACTAAGCAACTTAGTGAGACCTGTCTCTAAACAAAATACAAAATAGGCCTTGGGATGTGGCTCAGTGGTCGAGTGCCTCTGAGTTCAATAATCCCTAGTACCCCCCACAAAAAAAGTTTGTATGTGGATCTTTGAAAATAGGCAATCGAATAGATAAGAACTGAAATGATATCTCCAACAACTTTTGAAATTAAATTTATAGAAATATATAGTTTTGTTTCAAAACAATGTGAATAATTCAAAATAATGAGGATCTATATATATATCATATATATATGATATATATATACCCTACATTTATATCAACCAACAGAGAGAAGGAAAGCATTCGTTGTATTTGTAAAGGCAACATTTAATGACTTGCTTTTGACTTTCCAGGGAATGTGGAGGCCTTAAAAATGCCCTAATTTTAAATGTACACACACACACACACACACACACACACACACACAATTATTTTTCCTCTTCAATTTAGTGCTTTCCTCAGTTAAATTTCATTATTTTTATAACATTTAATATCAATGCTATGCAAAGTAGACATAATAAAATTTCAATGCTCAAAATATACTCGTGACTTTAGTGCCCCAAAGTATAGTTTCTGAGGAGGATTTATGAGCAAAAAGAAGAGCATCTAATTGGCACAAATATTTGTCAATCACAGAAAGACAGCACGGGATAGGTGGAAAGAAGAGCAAATAGGTATTTCTATCATCTGGGTTCTAATTGGGTGATTCTGGGGATTACCTGTAATTGGTTTTATAGTCACCTTCTAGGTTAGTAACCAAATACCATGTTAAATAGCATTACTGCTAGTATTTTCAAAACAATTCTCAGAATACTTGTTTCTTGATTCTTAAGCAAGAATGTAAGACTTCCTAAGACATCTCTCTTTGAGAAAATCTGCATTACAACAAGCACAACACTAGTTTGTGTGGAGGTAATGACAATAGTAGTTGTAGTGTTAATGGTCTTGCAACTTTATCAAATACCGCTAAAAAGATAGCTAATGTTTCCAAAACTATGATCCTCATGTTTTAATGTAAACCTTAACATAGTAGATTTTATGAAATAGTCCCTGGAGTTTGTCCATAGTCATAATGTGTGGAAAGTAATGAATTGGGTAAAAGGCTATATGCATTGAGAAATTTACAGAATCTCAGGGCCTATGGATTTTTCTTTAAGCCATTAAGACGCTTATGCAAATGTAAATGGATTAGCATGAATGAGTGCTAATGGATTCCTTAATAAGATAACACTCTAGTATTCCCCAGAACCTCTCTTGGAAACCCTGGCTGAAAGAATATAAGCCAAAAAAACAAAAAAACAAAAAACAGCAGAAGTTCTCTGTAACTCCTTCAACCTCAGAAAGTCATCTATAAGTGGTTATTGTGGTAAGAAAGACAACAGGTTTGCATTTGGCACTCTTGGTAGGAAACCTGCCAATCATATCAGTAATTTTGAATAGGTACCCAAACCTTTGAGCATAAATATCAATCTTGAGCATTTGATTGCCTTAGATTTCCAAATCTCTACCCTTCATTCCCTGCCTGCTCTCCCACTCCAAGCCCCAACACCTTGAAGACCAATTTTAAAGATAATGAGACTGTCCAACATCAGAGAAGTTTAAAAAACTTCTTAAGGTCAAAAATCTGTCAACTGTAGATAATATTTATGGGTATTTAAAATGAATAGGGCTACTAGCTCTAGCCTTATAAATAGAAAAAACAAATCACATGGCCAATGAAAATGGTTCTTTGGGGTGGGTCGGTTGGTTTGTTTTTATCATTCTCTACATAACTCAAAGTCAAACTCTCAGGGCATGAATGTTTCACAAGTACTTCTTAATGAATATCCTTTAGTAAAAAGAAAAAAAAAAGCTTTCTTTAAGTGCAGGAATTTTCATATCTGTAAACTAATACACCTCTTTCAAGAGGCATTGGCATTTTGGGAACCATCAAGCCCTACCATTTACATAACAGCTAAGGCAGGGAGTTTAACCCTTCTATACATTGTTGTTATTTAACTCCTACAACTTTATGACCCAGCTGTTAACATCCCCACCTTATTGAAGAGGCTGAAGTTCAGAAAAACTGAAGTCACAAACCTTAAAGGTAAATGCAGAATTAAAAGAAAAAAACTTAAACCTGTGTTTTTAGGATACTAAAGCCTGTGTTCCACTGCTTAAGCTAAGCTTACCAAGTTGGGATACAAGGCCACTAATAGTTTAACGTTTGAGTCAGGATCAAATTACTTCCTTGCAAACCAATTCTGCTTTTTGTTTGTATGTGTGCACACACATAAGCATATGATATGTACATGCATGTGTAACATGATAGATGGATGAGTTATCTAAATAGTAAGATCTCAAACTGAGATCTCCACTCATACATATGCTCACACGTATACACAATATATATACACACACATATATATCTCTACTTGTGAATCATTCTGATGTGACAAAGTGAGAAGGTTGGTCAATTCTAAACTGTATGAAACCACTGATTTCTCAAATTGAATCACCTAATCACTAACAGGATCATTCACATTTTTGTATAATTCATATGAAAAATATTTATTAAACAACTGCTATATGCCAAGAGTGATGGCAGCTCCTAGAGATACAGTACTGGATAATATTAGCTTTAAAAAAAATAAAAATCTTCCATCTATATTTTTGATTCAGACAATTTAACTATTTGGTACATGCTTGTGGGCCTATAATATCTGCCTATGATTTAAAGTGCATTTCTATTTGATAATAAAATACCTACTTTGTTAGTTTACTAGCAATTCATTCTACTCATCTGTAACAGAAATATACACTAATTGTTTTTGTTTTCACATATTCTCCCTGCTACACACACACACACATTTTTTCCCACCTGTCAAGAAAGCCTTGTCCTACACTGAATGTTAGCAGCACAAAATCCCAACCAACTGATGAAATACACAAAGCACACAACAAAGAGCTTTGGCAAGTGCTTTACAAATTCTATGAAAAAAGAGTTTTTCTTTAAAACAGGTAGCCAACGATAAATAAAATGTGGTAAACGTACTCCTAGAACATGGCAATAGCTTGAGAATCTCAGGCAATCCCAACAAATTCACCAATGATTGAATTATATGAAACTGGCAATCTACAACAAGTTTGACCCCCAAAAATGGCAATTCCACATGGTTCAACCTGGTGTTTATTTTGACGACTCACTCTGAGCTAGGCTATCTATTAACACTAAACAAACTTATTGTCCCACCCTCCAAAGTCTTTCAAATTATTCCTATTACTAAATTATTTTTAAATGTAAATATAACACTAATGTCCCTGACAAAATCTAACAGCATACATCTTTGTATATTAAGTATATCCAGTCACTAAAAATACTTGTGATTTATTCTCTCCTAGTCAATAACTGTAGGTAAGAAATCAATTAATCATATGAAAACCATTTTCTGTTAACACAAACATGGACAGACATGATTGCAGAAGCCAGAGCTAACATGCTGTATCTTTCAAGTAAAAAATCTCACACCATTAACACAAACAACTGAAAAATCCTATTACCAAAAGAGTTCACTAAATATAATTAAAGAAAGTATTTAGGAGTCTAAAAAGAGCTGAAGGGTGAAAGGGGCGGAGGACACTAAGTCTCTCAGGACTACCAAACCTAAAGATCTTTTTTTCCCCTAAATTTGTTAAAGAGAATCTGTCTCTGGGTTGAGAACTTGCCTGCAAAGTCTCTGCCTAGAGCAAGATATTCAGAGCCAACTTGTTAACGCCTAATAAAACAGCCCCATAAGGAAGGTATACCAGCCAGCATTGTGATAATACCATATGACTGGTTTTCTTAGGTGTATTTTCCCCTTATTATCAACTTCCTTTTTCCATCATATTAAACTCTACACAAACATATATATCCACTGTAAAGCAACTGGAACCGGGACACCTCTGTTTCTTTGGTAATGAAAGCTCATAGGGTCCATTATGTTCCATGGAAAAAGTGAGCATTGTTCACCTTTACCCTGCTTCAATCTCTGCCTCCTGCATGCAACAGTATTGTCCCTTATGGTTGCAAACAACACTTTAGCACAGTTTTATAGCCTCGATCACTTCAAGTATTCCTTTAATTGTATAGGTGAGAGTTACTTACATCTAATGAAATCTTTATTTTTTTCTCTTTATTTTAATCTGAAGCTATAATTCCTAAGGTGCCTTAGCACATAATTTTTTTAAAAAGTCAGGTTAGAGAAACTTAACATTATTGTTTAGAAGTATTCTTCCCTTGCTACTTTGCACTCTATGCATATTAATTCTTTAATTCAACCTATTGAGCAAAGTTAATCAGGACAATCAACCTATGATTCATTCTTTTTCCATAGATCAGTTTCCCTGATTTTATAGGACTTACAGGTTTTAGGCCACTATTTTTAGAAAAAACATGAAGTAAATTAGCTGGAAAAAACCTCAAAGGGATGTTTTCCTTAGCATAAATAGTACCTAATTTGTACTTAATAAAGATATTACCGTCCCTTTCAGTGGAACTGATTAATATTAAATATTAGCCCAACAACTAATTAATAAAAAAGGAAAAATGATTCTGACTCATAATTTGCTAAGGACATCTGCCAAAATTTAAAAAGCAAAGATTTTAAATGCAATATAAGATATACAAAAATAAAACTGTTCTAAGTATATACACTCAATTCCATCTACATTAAATTCTATTCTATTCATATTTACAAAGTACCTACAATATTCAGGGTCCCAGGTTCACAAAGAATTTGGAGGATATGAAATGAATGCACCCTCAACTCCATGCTCTCTCGGGGACCTTCTGGGCCAGAATGATAGCCAAGAATCAAAATTACTATGGTACATGGAGCTTAGAAGGTGACAGCTTGAGAGGCCCAATTAGAACCCAGTCTGATTCGTTCTCCAGATGATTCAAGAGTCGAGGTCATTTCCCTGGAGGTTTAGGACTACAAGGTCAGATAACATCAAGTTCTTGCAAAGGGCAGAATGAAGGCCTGATCAGTTAGGAAAATAGCTAAACAACTGTCTCTGTGAGGCAACGTGATCTCAGTGTTTGCATTATCAGAACCCTCTGGGTAAGAGCTTCAAGCACCTTAGGAGTTTAAAGTAGCTCCTAGCTTTCAACTCAGTAAATTACCTGAAGAAAAAAAGAAAACAATTTTTATGTAAAAGATCAAGAAACCAAGAGATGTCTCCGATTTTAACTTCCTGGTTCCCCCTCCCAAAGAGAATATCCCCACAATCATGCCAGATTTTAAATTAAGCTGGGCATTTCCTGGTCTATCTATAAAAACTCTCATTCCACATCTCTGTTGATTCTCAGTCAGGCAACACCACATCTATTTGTTTTTGAGTTTCTGGTTTTGATTTGAGTAGGACAAACAGAAATATGAAAGTAAGAGAAATTCAATGCATATTGCAAGAGGAAAAACTGAATTAATGAGACCTGGTCCACTACAAATCCTTACCCAGTTCCACTCAATTCACCTCTCTGGTGCTGTCTCATTGCTTCCCACACAGGCTCTGTCCAGTGTCTATTTCAGGTGTCATCCTCCCCAAGACCCCAACCCAACCACCTCTCCTTCACTGCAAAATCATCGTGACCCCCAGTCCCCAAAGCAAAGTGCAGCTGTGTCTCTGATCCCATGCACTCTTGCCTGCCCACCTCCTCCTCTTCAAAATCACTGACTCCAATCCCTTTCTGCTAAGAATCAGCTACACCTAACCTAATGCTTCCTTTAGATTTCCTCCTCCACTAAGACAGCGTCTGTTGCCTTCATTTCCTTCCACTTCCTTCCTTCTTAGAGGCACCACTTGCCTGCTCCCACTCAGCAAGGAGGCAGCTCCCAGTAAAGCCATTCCCACCAGCATGCCTGCATTTTGCTCTCCTCTCCAGCTGCCTCCTGCTGAATGCTCACTAACACTTCCTCACTGGTGAAGCATGGACCCTTGGCTTCCACAACATCTCACTCTCTGCAGATTCAACTCATGGGCCTTATCATCTTATAGCCTTCACCACCCCACACCCAGCTATGTTCTATCATTAATTTTCATCAACTGCTGTAGTTTGGATTTAAATGTCTCCCCGCAAAGGTCCATGAGCTGCAGGCTTGGGTTCTCCAGAGTAGTGCTACTGGGAAGTGGTGGAGCCTTTAAGAACCTAATGAAAGGTGTGGCTGGGTGCCCATGAAGGGGATAATGGAACCCCAGCACCTTCCTTTTCCTCTCTTTTTTGCTCCGTGGCTGTAAGGTGAGCAGTTTTGCTCCACCACATACTTCTTCCATGATGGGCTTCCTCATCACAGGCCCAAAAGCAATTGGCCAACTAATCATAGACTAAAATTTCCAAATCTGTGAGCTAAAATAAATAATTCCTCTTTTTAAGTTGATTATCTCAGGCATTTGTTATAGTAATGGAAAAGATTATGGAATCATGATGAATGGACAACCTCTAAACATACCGTGTTCTTTTTTCTCCTTGTAAAACTCAACTACTCATTCTTCAAGTATAACTCACCTGCTACCTCTCCCCAACCACCTGTGCCCCCTGCAAACCTAACACCCAACTTCCACTGCACTAGTTTATACCACAGCTATATATTTATGGGGTTGCTTCTCCAGCTAGAATGAGCAACACAGTTAGAAGGAGGAACCACGTCTTACATGTTTCTGGCTGTCTCTCACTGCTTTTAGCACTGCCTGCAAGAAGCACTCACTAAAGGTTTGTTTAATTAAAATTGTTTATTTTATTATAACTGTAATTTTTTTAAGGAAGGCCTAAGTAATGTCCCCTACTATATTCCTACCCTTAGAATCCTGCCAGGTATATAAAAGAATGTCCAAACTTATTTTTAAATTATAAAAATGTGTGTCTTATGATTAGTGATTTCATAGAAACTAGCCTTTTAGAAAGCAAAGACTTATACTTCTTTCAAATAATAAATATATGTAATGGATGGATAGGAGGTAGGAAGAGAGGGAAGAAAACATCATTTTCCCATTCTATTTAACATGCATTTAAAATGGTAATATAAATAGTTATATATATTTGCTTATATATATATATATATATATATATATAAAATGTTTGTTTATTTTAATCAACCAACCACATCATTAAAAACAATTACTCACACTTCTTTGAACATTTATAAATAAATACATTAAGGCCAAAAAAGCAACTACCAAGATAGAATGAACTTTTTAAGATCCAAGCAAGGAAGGGACCCACATCTGAACTGAGTGCACAAGGCATTCCTCACACACCATTTTCCCACTTTCTGACACAACCAACAAGCTTCTCTTTGGAGGCCCATGCAGTCTAAGGGGATAATGAATATATATCAGAGATTGTGACAAGGCAAATGAACAAGGCTCTTCCAAATGGTGGAAACCCAGCGAGATGGAAAATGGCTGGTTGTGGAAGTGATGTTTCTATTGCTGTGAAATCAAATATTTATACAAAGTTCAAAGGACTTGATGTTGGTATTACTTTCTGCAAGGAATAATACGGGCCATGAGCAGACAAAGTTTCTCGCAGGACACCTTCATTTAGACCTGAAGGTGAAAGCAAATTTCTTTAATGACTCAAGAATTAGGTAGACAAAAGTAAGTTACTTTTACCTCATCAGAGCTAAACAACAGCAGAGGCAGAAGTACTGAGAGCTGATTAAAGGCATTGTCCTGACCGCCCATCCCACCGTGGCTAAGCAAGGGCTGCCTTATGGAACCAGGTCAGGAGACACTGATTTCTCTATTCAACTCTGAGGCACCACTTTGTAAATGACACAATCATTTTTGGGTACAAGAGGTGCTTTAAATGTGGTAACATTATATCATTTCAGCTATAATGATCATAATTACTTATTTCTTTTAATCACAACCCACTTAACCACTTTAGTACAGAAGACTAGTTCAAGGAGTTTAATTTTCATTCAACATCTAATCTTTGTGTTTACCGAAACCCTTCATGGGCTTTGTTTACTGTCTGCTTGCTGGCCTGGACGTTTGATCTTGCAAGACTAGATCAGACAGGGTCAGATAAAATACTGATTACTAGAATAAACCAGGTTCAGGAAAGTAACACTGGTTTTTAAAACCTGCTTTTCTCCCATATTTTTTAATTTTTTTTTTTTTTTTCAAAATAAGCTCAAGTAAACAAAAAAGATTAAGAAAACACAATCGGGGTTCTTGAGAAATGACTGAGAGAAAGAAAGTGATGGGAATAATTTTGCACCCTGGACAAAATACAGAGTTTGGTTAGGGCCATTCATTCTGATGGTACTATTTTATGACGCAAATAATTTTATGTTAATCACCAGTATTTGTGTGAACTTTGAATGACCCTTTAATTCTTGATATATGTTAAATACTTAAGGTTGACCCCACCAAAGATGATAATTTACTTTGATTTCAATAATAAAATATTTTAGATGAAAAACATTTTAAATATAAAATTATTTCTTTTTACTTATATTAGGATACATTTTACTTATATTAGGATACATTTAAAACATAGCTCATCATTGTTTAAGTACTTTTCTTATTTCCCTTGGGAAAGTAGATTGCCATAGAGTTTGGTGATGGTATTGCATACATACATGCCTCTTAGTTTTATACAAACGATGGGACAAGTTCACTTCTAGAGTTCACACAAAAAACAGTGGGTAAAAATCAGTGGGTTAAATCCCTTACAATACTAAGACGTTGAAAATAATTAGAAATTTAGGGCTAATTATTAGTTATTACAGAAAAAAATTCTGTAATAGCATGAATGTTTCTAGATGTCTAAGGATTATCTTTATGTCCAATACTCAATTTCCTCAACATTGAACAACTGGATCTTTTGGTTTTTGGCTTTTTTTTTTTTTTTTTTTGGTTTTTTGTTTTTTTTTTTTTTGGCTTTTAGATAAAATTTATATTTTTTCCCTTATACTTGGGCATTTATAGATTCTACCTTATAAAATCTAGACCAGAAGCAATGCTAAGGTAAGTACAATGATTGGTGATTTTTAAAATTTTTTAATTTATTTTTGGTACTGGGGACTGAACCCAGGGGCACTTTACCACTGAGCTAAATCCCAAGTCCTTTTTATTTTTTATTTTGAGACAGGGTCGCAGGGTCTCACTAAGTTGCCTAGGGCATTGCTAAATTGCTAAGGATGGTGTCAAACTTGTGATTCTCCCATGTCAGCCTCCTGAGTTGCTGGGATTTCAAGGGTGTGATCCCACACCCAATGATGGGTAGTAATTTAAAAAGACAATGCTGTCTATGCCAGCCTACCACCCCATCTATTCCCTCTATCTCCTTTACAATGGAAAACTCCTGGAAAGCAGATTCATGGTCTTAGATTCTGAAATCAGAATATACAATCTCTGTCTCACCATCTCTCCTGAAGAAATGTCAATGTTAACTCAAATATGTCTGTGTCAACCTTGATTGTCTTTGAAATTAAAGAAAAAAAGGTAAACAGAATGTGCTTTTCTGTGATCACTGGGGAAAATAAAGTTAACATGCTAAGCCAAACCAATTTAGGACTTTTTAAAGAATAAGTGTAAATAGTTTAGCTATAATAACAACAAATTCAAAAAATGCACATTAAAATGTTTACCTCAAAATTTAGACAATTCCATTTGTATACAGTTTTTACATCTGTTTTTAATGATATCAAATTATTGATTGTTCATTTTTCTCATATTTATTTAAGCATTAACTATAGAATTTGCAATCTGATCTTTTTTTTTAAAATCCTTCCAGTAGACTTTTATTTTTGCCAGGTTTTAGTCATATTTACTTTGATCTTTCAGAGTATATAATTATTTTACTGTTTATTTATTTCTATGAGAAAAGAAAAAAAAAATTGACCTAGGAGATCTATATGTGGCAATTTGTAACAGAATCACATAGCTTATGTTTAGGAAATCATGGTTTTGATTAAGAAGCAAACCATTTAGTTCCCACTGTTTTATTAAAACAGACATTAGCAGATAATAGGAAACATATTTAACAATGTAGTCTGCATTTACTTTGGGACATCAGTGAGCTAGTTTGAGATTTTCTCCTACACTGAGTATCAGCCATGGTAAATGCAAACTGGTAACTCTAGGATGGCAATGTAAAGGGGGAGCCAAGGAGGTACATGGAACTATGACTTCTGGGTTCTCAGGAAGAGCCCCAAAGTAGAATTCTAACTCATTTCACTACCATTTCCAGATTTGGAATTCATTATTTCTTTTATTTTGAAAATGGTTGGACAGAAACTAGCTATTCAAACCAAACCATTACCTTCCCATGAGAAATGGCTCCTGCTGGGTAAGAACTCCCACTGTGCCATCTATTCCCAGCAAGAAGCTTCTATCAAATGAAATATGCCCATCCAGGTCCAATACTTCCTTTTTCCTGAGGGTCGAAAGTTAATAAAACACACTTCTCTGGGTGTTTATTCTCTGTACACCATTATACCTGTCATGAATTCTTTGTTTTTCCTCCCACTCCCTTGGTTGATGAATCAACACCACTTGAACTGTTTTATGGCAGCTTGTGTTTACTTCACACATACCTTAACCTTCCCTTTTCTCCTCCTACTGACACACACACAGACACACACACTTCTCAACAGCAA
The DNA here is from genome assembly GCF_902686445.1 of Sciurus carolinensis. NCBI lineage: Eukaryota > Metazoa > Chordata > Mammalia > Rodentia > Sciuridae > Sciurus > Sciurus carolinensis. The sequence continues at coordinate 146,683,727 of NC_062215.1, forward strand.
TGACTAGCTCCGTCTCTTTGAATAGCATGTGTACACAGTGTCTGACAGCCTCTCAGGTGTGGATCCTTGACCTACTGAATGAAATCAAGGTCTCAGTCTGCTTTTATGGCACTTAAAGATTTAACTGTGCATTTACTATCTTGAAAAAAATACAGAGTTTGAAGAATTGAATCACTAAGAAAGAAGAGCAGAAGACATGAGTGTTAACGTACACACACACCCACCCCCCCCCCACACACACACACATACATATGCACACTGTGGTGGCAATTCTGAAAACACTGGAGTGAAGCGTTGTCAGTCTTTCTGAATCTGGAATTATATTCTAGCATACTAAAAGAGGACTCTTCTTTTAGCTTATAACAAAAGTAAATGGGATCTAACAAATGACCTTGAAGCTGTGTGACTCTTTTGAATTTAGTCAAAGAGGATATGTTCAAGCACTTTAACAATCCAATTTTAAAAGAAAAATTTGGAGGCAACACTTACTGGAAAAGAAACCTTTCTGAACCACACAATTATGTCTTATAATGAGGAGTTATTCATCTTCTCCTATACAAGGGTTAAGTATTAATATTCTAAAGCACGTGCCCAAACCAGACTCTAAAGGGCTTTAAGAATTTTAGAATACACTGAAAAGAAATGGATCTTAATTCAATTTTCAGGGCACTTAATTTCTCCTGGATAAGTCAACATTTTGACTTTTCTTTTAAATTATATATTTAGCATAAAATGCTTTTCTTTGTCATCGGAAATGTGCCAATGTATGTAAAGCTCAGTTCCTCAAAAGGTAGCCATGTGAACAAGCTTCCAAACACTCAGTAGCCAAAAGCATTACTTTGATAGGCTTACTCCTCTGAGGAAGCTTGCAGCTGGTCAAACAAATTCATCCTTTACTTATACCTGCCCACCATAAATTGTCCTGTGGCCCTCAGATGGGGCAGTGAACTGTCAGTCAGCTATGAATACCAGCAATACAGCATGATAGACACTGCATTGTCATGTAAACTATGGACTGGATGGACCCTCAAACATCAATGCTACAAAAATACCCCAAGTTCCCTCAGAGACTAATCACATTTATCTTAACTGACTGAGAGTAACGGAATTTTTCTAACATATTTGCAAAGGTAAAATAACACTGATATATTTAAAGACCACTGGATGGTCTAAATAGCATGCCATTCATTATGTAAGAGAACCGCATTTTCAGGACCAAACATAATTCCATATACAATACATTATTTCTGGCCCTAGTACTACTACTATTAGTTATTATGAGAATAATATAGTTACTAATTATTAAGTGATTATGCCAATATTATCTTATTTAGTCCTCACAGCTACCCAGTGACCAGAACACTTTCATTATTTTCACTTTACAGATGAGGAGATTGAGTCTTGGTGAAGTTAAATAATTTTCTCAAGTTCAGATAGCTGGCAAGTTTAAGGCAGAGATTTGAACACCAATCTGTTAAAGTACAGAGCCCTTGTTTTAATCACTGCTCAGAATGATCTCCAAATGAACACATCATCAAAACTACATTTCTGATCAAAGAACTCCTGATGTTGTGAGTGGTTCCAATTTGATAATCAGTAATCAAACCATAAGTGCTGATCTAACCTAAAATAACTGCTTTCAAATTTCCATTCTAAAGGATTTTGGCCTTTGCAGTTTTCACTGGTGAAAGCTACCAACTTGGTACACTATGCTAAGAATTTTATTTTTAGTTTTAATACCATCTAAGTTTTGAAGGAGCCAATATGTATCTCATGACAGATATATTAAGAATCTTACCTTTGTAAAAACAATATATAGGTGTGTAGACATGTACACAAAATCTGAAATTAGCATATATTCCAAACAACTAAAAACTCATTGACCTAGGAAACTAAAAATATGCTTTAAAAACAATAACTTCAGCTTACCTTTAATCTTCTTATATTTTTTATACCATCTCCCAAACTCCTGGCACTTGGTTGCTGACACATTGGCATAATATGTGCTATTTACAATGGATGAAATCATACTCTGAAAAGAAGGAAAATAACAGTATTTTCAAATATGCAAATACTCCTTTTTAAGGACAAGACATTGGAGCCCACACCAATCTTCTTTGTCTTTTTAACTTGAAGCACTCATTCTGCAAACTAAACCATTTAACATCAAATATGATGACCTAAATTCACTATTCCTTAAACTTATACAATGACAGTGCTTTCTCCAAAAACCAACCCTGGGACACTACCAAAGATACAGAGAGCAGGACACGCAGATTAAATGCAAAGGGGAAGAACAGTTGTGATTGAGGAACCAGAGCAAAAGGTGAGATCAGATGCTCCTGCATCCGTAATCCAAATAATGCCTTTCAGATGTTTCTGTTCCGCTTCCAACTGCAACAAGCTTACACAGCCAAGAATCTGAGAACATCCGTGCTACACACTGCAGAACAACATTTAGGGAAATAAGTTAAATTAATATAATTTATAGAAACGTGTGATTAGCACTCGTGTGAAAATTCACCAAACGAAAAAATTAACAGTGCTATTTTAGAGCAGGGGAAACTAAACCTAACACTTGTACTGTGTTTCAACCAAAAAGGAATCAAAGCTAAACTTCCTGAGTGCTTACGTACTTGATTCCTCCTTGCTTTTCATCCTTGTCTCCCTCCTCAGATTAACCCCTGAATTGATTTGTTTGCAATTGGGATTAGAAAGAAATCAAAAGAGAGAATAACCGGACATGGCACAGAAAAACTAAAATTATATTTGTACACCTTGAACTCAGTGTCCTTCAGAGACATGCGTGCCATGGATATGACATGTCTAGGTCAACACTGGTGGCGGATGTCAACTTATACCTGAACTGACTGTGACACTGTACATGTATGCTTTAGATATAGATTTTATTTCTGCAAATTTTTTCTGAAAACAAAAGAGTGTGAACAATTCAAGAGATCCAAATGACCTGCATGAGATTTTTACATCTTGTCTTGAAATCTCATCTGTCTCAAAAATGTTATCCCCAGACATGCAGCAGTTCAGAGGAATCTTAGAACTTCTAATGACATTTCTACAAAGTAGTAGAGATAAGAAGGATAACAATAAATCAGGTCAATGGCAAGTTATTTACCAGGAGGTTCAAACAACAGTCCTCTATAGAGTCCCATTTAAAACATCAGACTTACTTTCTTTTGTAATCACTATGCAGTACCAGTGGAGGCAGGGGATCCTAATTCATTTCACAGAAACCTCTTTGGCCCTTTCTACACAGCAGATGGCCAGCCTCCCCCATTTACTGATCCCTAAATGATAACTCTTTTCTCAAAGGGGAGACAGTGAGAAGAACTCTTTTAATCCCAGAGTCTGAACACAGCACTGGGAACTCAGAGTCAATATCACCTGAGTTTCTCATAAACCTTACAGGGCACTGTCTACCCTCTTAGAAAATCATATCCTAATCATCCTGAGAGAGGGTTCTGCTTTGTGTATCATCAGCAGAGTAAAGCTGGCTCTGCTAGCTCCCTCTCTGGACTGGGATTTTCTCTCTGTTCCTAGATGGTGGGACCCTTGAGGACAGTAGCTGTGTCTGTCTCACTTTTTTTTTCTACCTCGTGTCTCACATAGTTCTGATGTGGAATATCTGAGTCACTGAAATTTAACACATGAAAAGGGACAGAGATGAAATTTTAAAATACCAAAGTGAAATGTCATAATAATAAAAATTTTAGCATGAAGGCATCCTAATAATAGATGCACCAGCCACACTGGTATATGGGAATAGTTGCAAATGTGCTTGTCATTTCTCTATCTTGTTTATATAAATGTTATCCTCTGGAAAGATTGTATATATAGCATGGCGGGAGTCAGGGCTAAGCTTCCTATTGTAAAGTAGTCTAGAAAAAAGATTAAAATGGAAGTATTTAACTACTACCTGGAGCTATTCCTCAACTCTTCCTGGCCTATAAGGTAAGGCTGCAATCTCACATCATTCTGGCCTCTGATAATTCATATTCACCTCACTCTCTGGCTTCCCTACTTTGTCCTTGCTCCAGTGGCTTCTTCACTGACACTTCACAAGGCCATTGTTAACCTATGTGGTAGAGAAATGAAAAATCGGGGCTCTACTGTCTCCATCCAACTGGGCCTATATTTCACATAACTCATTTTAAAAGGAAGAGTTGGTAAAAAGAACCACACAGCTGGGTTTCTAGGGTCTCCACATATTTTTGATAAATGAAAAAATCTGTGACTACTTTTTCAATTAAGCATGCAATCAAATCTTGAGTATTCATGTAATATCAAGCAATATCAATACAAATAATCCAGGAGATATGTGTATTACTATTTTTAACAGTTAAACAAGGAACTATGTTTCCTGAGTTAAGTTAAAATTAAAATCACTTTGCATAAACTAAACATACATCACTTAAGGAAGGACTGTGACAAAGAAAAGAATGAGGCAGCGCTTCTAATGGACAATCAAAGCAGACCTGATCAGGTTTAGACATAGCCATAAATACTGCATAAATGGTGACTGGACAAATATTGTGTGAATGAGTTAAAATAAATAAAAAGGCTTAAGATAGTTTTCCAACTACAGAAACTTTTGAAAAATTTCAGATGTCTTTGAAACTGATTGTGAAATTTTAAATATAAAGATTTCAGGGGGAGCCAGTTGTGGTGGCCCACACCTATAATACCAACTACTCAGGAGACTCAGGCAGAAGTATCACAGGTTGAAGGCCAGACTGGGCAACTTAACAAGAACTTGTCTGAAAATAAACAGTAAAAGAGGTCTGGGGAGATTAACTCAGTAGAGTGTCCCAGGTTTTAATCTCCAATAACACACATGTACACACACACACACACACACACACACACACACACGGTATTTGGGATGGGGAATAAAATCTAAGTGACTTTATTTAGAGTCAATCTGACACATAGTTCAATTACTCCAAAGTAATCAGCTGATTTGACTTTTCTCTAAGTCAGATTGCAAGAGAATATTATAATAGTGCAGTCACATGCTGCATAAATGTTGCTTTGGTCAGCGATGAATTGCATACACAACAGTTAGATAATAAAGAAGCTGGAAAGTGTCTATTTACATGCCTAGTGACATGGCCATGTAACACAACATGTTACTGGTATGTTTGAGATGATGCTGCTGTAACCAACCTACTACTCTGTCAGTCATACAAAAGCATAGCATGAACAATAATGTATATTGCCTAATATTTGATAACAAATGATTATCACTGGTTTACATATTTACTATACTGTATTTCTTATACTTATTTTAGAGTGTATTCCTCTCACTTAAAAAAAAAAAGAAAAAGAAAATTTACTGTGAAAACAATATGCCAGGTTATGATGGCATCAGGCTCCTCCATCTCAAGTTCACCGCATCTCTTGAGTGCACCAAGAGGCCACACTGAGTGATTGACCTACACCATCCAGGTCTGTGTGAGAACACTCTATGATGTTCACACGATGAGGAAATCACATAAGAACACATTTCTCAGAATGAATCTCTGTTGTTAAGTGTCACACGACTATACTTATTTTAGCTCGATTGCCTTATCTAAAAATAAATTTTCTCTTAGGTTGCAGAGATAAAAATTTTAAACTCACTTGTTTTTTAACTAGTCCAGAGAATAGATATCTCATGTGATTGTAAGTATGGTTCTATTTTCAAATTGAGGGCTCAAAAATGAAAAAAAAAAAAAAAAAAGATTTTTGTCCAAAGTCAAACAGCAAGTGGGAAGCACCACAAAGAGACTCCACTACTGGACTGCAGCATTTCATGGTTTCTGAAGAAGGGAAAAGAATTAATGGGAGGAAGGAAATATTCACCACCACATCCATCAGCTGACATGAGCTCATGCTGCAACCAGTTCTTCAGACCAAACAAGAAATAAGGTGACAAATAAATAAAACCCAAGTGATAACTTCAGGTTCATTTTATGTGTTAATTAACAAGTTTAGAATCAGAGAGCACTAAGGAACCTAAAGCAATTTAAAACTCAATAGGGAAAAGCAAAACTTTGTTTAACACAGGTTAAGATGATTTTCACAGTACACTTGGAAAGACAGAGATCTGAGCAAAAAAAAAGATACAATAAAAAAACTGCATAATTATTCAATTAACTGAATCACTGAATATAAGAAATAATTGAACAACCTTCACCACATTCCTGTTGGTGAGCTGAGATTCATTTGTTTGAAAAGCAATGTGACACTAAGAGTAGCTAAATTACAGATACATAATACATCTGCTGTGAAAGAGAACATTTCAAAACCAGAGTGAATGATTACAGGTTCTGTGAGTGAAAACGCCCCGGGGTGGGGGGGCATCTCCTGCCACCCTTTGCATGAAGCAGGCAATGAGTAATATGTGCACCCTTTGCTCATTTTCAAGCTGCTCTGTGATATGCATGACAGCATATTAAACATGAGATTATAATCTACCCTTCAATTTAATAAAGAACAAAAATGAGAAATGAAAACTTTTGCCATTCTAATTGAAAGACACACTACCTCCAGACTTTGTAGAAGGAAAAGACTTCTGAGAGCTGATGGCCCCTCATCATGCCATCATTTCTTAATGGTCGCTACAATGCCTCAGTTAGATGTGATTTTCAAGCTGTCATCTGTGAGCTTCCTTCAACATGAGTTCATGAGGTTGGGCCACAAACTAAAACAACCACACTTGAAAATAACTGAAAGGAACAGTTGACAACTGCTTAACACAAGATAGGATACATCCCTATGTACATGCACTTGAGACTAAATGAAACGGAAAGTTGGCAACTGGTTAACACATGACTGGTCCACACAGTCCATCGGCCCTTATCTACAGATGAACGCACGCTCAATTTGTTTTTTTCTACTAACCCAACTGGCTGCTTGATTTCACTGCCCAGTTATATTGTACACATAAGTTAGGTGCTTTAATGATCTCCAATTGGACAAGGCTTGCTTAGGATGTCAGGAATAATTCTCCCACAGTCTATTTGTATAGGCAGACTGTATAAATGCTGTAGCATTGTCACACTGGAAATCCAGTAACATCTTCACAGTTCAATAACTTTAGTCAGTCCTTTCTTCCTTCAAATATCTTTAGCTTCAGCTAAAGGCACAGGACAGAGCTGCTTCAAAGACATATGGATATGCCAAGGAAAATAAGCCTGCACAAATGGACAAATATTCTATGATTCCACTTCTGTGAGGTATCTAAATTAAGCAAATTCATAGAAACAGAAAGTAGAAGCTACCAGAGGCTAGAGGGACAAGAGAATGGGGAATTAGTGCTCAGAGATTACAGACCTGTTTGGGGTGATGAAAAAGTTCTGGAAACAGGGGTGATAGTTGCACAACACTATAAAGGTAATGAATGCTACTCACAGACTTAAAAATGGTTAAAATAGTAAACTTCATGTTATATATAGTTAAACACAAAATAAATTATCTAAGTCAGAGATAACTTGTATAGTATAGGGGCATATTGCAAGGGGCATGCATTTGCAAATTATTTGTTCTTCACTACAATTTTCAGTTCTAAGATTGTCTCTGTAGTCAACCCATTTGACATCTTGGGAACCTACAAGATGGACAAGGCAGGTACTGGTAGCTCTGCTTAATTAAATAAATCAAAATCCTGAGGACCTGAGGTTTTGCAGTCAAAAATAGTCCTCAGGTTTTTAACTCTTCCTCATGTAGAAATAAATAAGCCACAGGAAACTGTGTTCATAATTCTTTCAAACTGGAACAAAAGAGGTCACCTAATTAGGTGTGTAAGGTGTGGTAAATAAGGATGCTTGGAACAGCCTATGAGGTTGAAGAGGCTGCAAGTGATGACTCAGACATCAGGGGACATGGAAGAGGCTGTCAGCACTTAAACACATTTTGAAAGGTGAAATCAAAAATAAATACACAGACACACAAAGACAACCTGTATTTTCCAGCATCTGGCCAGACAGAATGGCTAAATCATGACTTCCCCCCTTTAAATATACATGCTTCACACGACAATTGCTGCCCTTTTAAGGACTTCTCCACTCTTTTATTCTGCCTTAAAGGCTGCTTTTTTGAATTATAGACCACTGGGATGTTCAAGAAAATATGTACTATCCACTGAATTGTTCCTTTATGGAACTGCCAACTTGAGTGAGGAAATACCTAATATGGGTTGGCTTTGGTTCATTCCTTTGATCCTCTCAATCTCTTATTTTCATGGTTTTAGCTTATGCTTGGTTCACTAAAAATGGACTATTGCTTTATCTCTCATGATACATTTTTTGTGTTGAACTTGCTAAAAAACCTCTACAAGTGTAATAGATGTAAAGATCATCTCTTTCCACCAAAAGGAAAGAGGCTTAATTTGTCTTGCAGAGATGAATTAAGCATGACTGACCCATTCCACTGACAAAGCAAAGCAATGTTCTGGAGCACAGGCTTTGGAAGGGGAAATCTGGAGCCAGATTTCAACTGTCTACTTAACGAGTTTGAGTACTTTAGGTAGAATTTATTTATTTATTTTTTTCCATACTGGGCATTGAACCCAAGGGCACTTGACTATTGCACTACTTCCCCAGCCCTTTTTATTTTTCATTTTGAGACAAGGTCTCAATAATTTGCTTAGGGCTTTGCTAAGTGGCTGAGGATGGCCTCAAGCTTGCTATCCTCCTACCTCAGCCTCCTACAGACACTTAAGCGGGAATTTAAGTGTTAATCCAAGCCCCAGTTCCCTGATCTATAAAACAGAGACATTGATCCCTACTTCCAAAGATAAACATGAAAATCTGATGTACGTAAAAATCTTTTCACATACTGCTACTGCATCAAAGCTCTCAGTAAGTGATAACTTCTACTCTATAACCAAAAGCACCATAATCTCCGTTTTCCCACCACAAATGCAGTACACAACTGCATAAATAAAGACAGAGACAACAGCTGCATAAGCAGAAGTAGCCTCCTGCTAGACAGTCCACCAACAGCTTTCGGTTTCCCAGACCCACCTGCAGATACTGACCTGGGAGAGAGGGCATTCTTTGGCTAATGTGCTCTGGTTCATCTCTTTGAGCAGTTCCTTTAAGGCATTGCGGACTGTGGCATGGTTCCACTGCTCCGCAGGCAAGTCTTCCAACTTCGAACAACTGCAAAACAGAGGGACAATGAACAACCCAGGAACTCAAGCGAAGGCTGTGACAGCAGAAGACAGGAGTGCAGTGGTTGCTCCATTGTCTCGTGGCAGCATCAGGAGAGCTGCTGAGCAATGGTGTCTAAGGTGAGACGGAAGTGAAGGAAGGGAAGCAAAACTGCCTCTCCAGGACCCTGAACGTCAACAGACTTCAAAAGGGTCTCTAAGTAAGTGGGCACACTTACCTAACAAAAACAGTCACTTTCCATATGAAGAAACACTATTTTTAAAAATGTGATTTTTTTTCCCAAAGTACTGATGAAAATGGCAAGGCAGTGTGATGATAAACTTTCCCAACACGACTAAACTTTTAGGCATTCCTAAGGTTAAATGTCAGCAAATGTTCCATCAGATTTGAAGTCTGAAGGCCCAGCCTCCACCCTCACAGAAACAGTCAGAGATGTTACTCTCTTAGACAAAACATAACTGCTAAGATAAGACACTGGAGCATTCCTAGATAAGGAGGGGGAGGTTGGTCCCTATTAAAGAATAAATTCTCCAAGAGGAGAAAACTGAAAAACCCTTACACTGAAAGACAGCATTCCTGAAACCACAACTACCAGGCACTTTACAATTAAAGACTACAAAGAACCTCTAGATTCTTTAGAGGCATAACTTCTTTGAATAGCCTATCAGGAAGAAGGGAGGGAGGGTGGAAGGGAGGGAACATTCCAAGTGTCTCTGAAGGCCACAGAGTGCATTTCATTGGGGGGGTCATCAGAAGGAGAGGAAAAAGATCTCTAGTACCAGTGTATGCTGGGTAAACCTGCTAAAGGACCCAAACTCACCCTTCGCAACAACAACAAAAAGAGATAGCAGAGGGGTTTATTCTTCAAATACCATGTGCTAGCTTTGAACCATGCCTAGAGGACCCACTGAATGAGGGACTGTGGAAAGTTCCCCATTGAGTTTCCTGCAGATTTGTAATGATTTATCAAGCTGCCCCTGGGTTACCACTTCACTGCTTCTGAAAACAAAACATAAAACAGTTGGAATGTGGACTATAAAGATGCCTGGTACAGCGCCCCTCCTTCCCTCCTCTCTCTCTCTCCTTTTCATTTCACCCAATGTCTAGAAATTAATGAAAACAGGACATGCTGCTCTTTGCAGTGCATTTATGAGCGACAGAGCAACTCCAAGAGGAAGGAAAGGCAGATGTTCAGAAACACCCACCTTTGTAATTGGATTTTCAGAGTCACAACATGATAGACATCTTGTAGCATGTCGGCCACTGTTGCGTCGGGTGCATCTGTCACATAACTGAGGGGGAGAGGGTTCCACCTCCCCAGCTTGATTATTCCTGCACAGGGAAGAAAAACATAATAAACACATATCTGCTATTTATTAAACCTTCCCATTGTTTGCTCAATGTTAAGAAGGTCATTCAACAGTCAACACTCAAGGCCCACTCAGATATTTTACAACCCAGTGCAATAAGCTATTTCTTTCTGGCTGACAATTGAGTTAGTTAACTATACAGGAAGATGGGAATGAAAAGGATGAGGTTTAATCATGGACAATCAGTTCTTTTATGTTTTCCTGTTTCTTAAATTACTTAGAAAACCATACGGATACTTCCTTCCCCCAAAGTCTTTGATTCACAGTCTAACTTAAGAGTGATGCTAAATATACAGGACTGCTGATTTCATAGACCCAAAAAAAAAAAAAGAAAAAAGCTTTAAGTAAATACAAGATTCGGTTTTGAATTGAACAAGAAAATTCCTGTGTGTGGGCTCAGCACGCAGTCACATTCTGACTGTGGTGTTATTCCCAAAGCAAATGTAGAGCTGATGAAACAGAGTTAACCTCCAGATCCACATCCCGCATTCCACCAGAGAGAGGGGTTGCCTTCCTGTGCCAAATGCAATGGCACACAGATTGACCCCAGATCAGAAATAGCAAAGATGCCTCCAACTCCTTTTCTTTTTTTAATACCTTGACTCTTTTTAGAATGACGATAGTACCCTTTCCCTGTGGTTTTCCTGCTGCACAAGGCAAACACGCTGCAGAAGGGGAAAAGAGTGAAAATCCTGGTCAACCTTGGGCTACACCAAGCAGCAATTTTAGGAATACTCTTGTTCCAGGAAGATTCATGGGATGGCTTCAGCAACATATGGTGAAAATGCTAACTTATTCATCAGATGGGCCCAGTTTATCTGGTGCGTAGGGCACACAGAACAGCGTTGATGAAGAAAAATACAGAAACTCATTTCACAAATGGCAGAGGGTAACAAAAATTTTATTTCTAGACTATGAGAAAAAAAAAAAAAAGCTGATGGTCCCAGGATGTCAAAAATCATCACACATAAAAAAAGTTATGTTTTAGAGATAAAAGTAAAATAGCATTTTTTATTGTTATTTTTGAAAATATAGGTGAGTCCAACCACACGATTCTTTTAAAAAGATATATTTTATCACCAGAGAGAGAGAGAACACCTGTATACCTGAGTGTATTTTTTAAAGCTTCACAAAATGATGCTTTATAGCTAAGGGGCAAAATCCCAACAATCAGAAATGAACTTTCTGGTCAGGGCACGTCCTGTCCAAGATGAAATAAATGAATGCGCAATGCTTGACATAATGCTTGAAAACAGGGAATAAACAGAACAAAAATATTAAAATGATGCACTGTTTCAGTATTAAGATTTAACAATCTGGTGCTGAATATGCTGCAGTATAAATAGTGCCTGGACTCAGATCCAATAAAGTAACACAGCTCTCATTCATAGTACCGTATGTCTCCAGTTCTGGCTCCTGAAGTCATATTTCACTTGCCAAGAAAAGCTGTTTTCTTGTGGGGATAGTTTTCCTAACATTCTCCCTCATGACAATGAGGAGTGCACAGCACACAGCGTGTGGTCGCCATGAAATGAACAACCAGGGCCCGCTGGACACCACCCACCAGGGCTGGTGTGCTTCCTTGCTTCTCCTTCTGGCATTTGCAAATACTAAAAAGATAGTGGGTAACGTATCTTCTGTTTTTAAAACGTTAACTTCCTTTCCAAAACCATGATTGTGATCGCCCCCTAAGTGGAATCTAAATTGACCATGTCCTAAAGGTCTGATTTTTTTATTATAAAAGAATAGAGGGGGAAAATGAAGTCAGAAATCATGCACTGTGATAGACATGGAGAAGAAGCAGACTCTGAGGGTCATTTTGTTCACTAAGAATATGGAAAGAATATGAAGAAAATGAACCCCACAAACTTCTGTGCACAACTCTACAGAACATTCATCCCTGATGTGTGTCGGTTTTTACCTCTTTACTGTTGAAAAGCATTCCACAATGCTGCCACACACAACATAATATATCTGGATGATTTCATTTATATCAAATCCAAGAACAGGCAAGACTAATCTATGGGGACAGAAAGTCAGAGGAACAGGAGAGGGAATTAACTAGAAAGGGACATACAGGGATTTTCTTGTTTTGGCTGGTGGTTGCATGGGTATAGAAATTATCAAAAGTCATCAAACCAAGCACTTAATATGTGCACATTTATTGTATGTAAATTATACTGCAATTTTTTTTAAATGGAGGGGGAGAAATCTGTACAGGAAATAACGGACAAATCGGTCTACTGGAGATAGTCATCTCCATTTAGGTAAATTCTCTCTCCACCTTGATGAGCCAGAAGGAGACTTGTTTGGGCTGGAATTAGACACACACAGGTGTTTTCACAACACTTAATACCTCCACATAGAGCAGCTGCTCCAGGTTGGTTTCTACATCTTGGAAGAGAGCTGTTGATGCATGCTATTTTCTCAGGCAAGGGAGGTAGTGTGTGCTTTTTTCTTGATTGCATTACAGTGATTAATTAACCTGCACGATCCTAGAAGTCAGGTTCTATGCTCAACTATCTACCAAGGTCTACAGGTGCAGTCTGCTATCAGAGGGCTGTGCTCAGGAATCTGCTCTCCTCCAGCCAGGCAGGGGTTGCAGGAGTTACTGTCAATAAGACTTTCCTATAAGCAGGGTCTCTGTCTAATATATTCATCCTCTTTAAAATAACATTCCTTAGAGCAGTGCTCCTTCCCTGATTAAAAAAAAAATGGACAAAAATATTACTTACAATACTAGTCAAATGTTAATTAAGGAAATCAAACTGGCAAGCAGTGTGCTCAGTGACTATGAATACGAGTGCAGGTTTCCAAATCAAATTGTCCTCTGATCACATCCTGGCTCCCCAACTCCTAATTACATGACTCTAGAAAGTTGCTTAAATTTCTCCCTAACTCAATCCTCTCATCTGTAAAATGGAACGACAAAAGTACTGATCTTATAAGAATATTGTACATATTAAACATAAAGCCCTTAGTGAAGAACCTGGACATAATTCGCCCTCAACAATTGTTTAGTCATTATTTAGAACTTTTCAAAGGAAGCTACAGCTAATTCATTTCAAAAAATAAATAATCGATTCAGAGTTTTTTTATGAGGACCTAGTATGTGACTGGCTAAACTCTGTGTGTGTGTGTGTGTGTGTGTGTGTGTGTGTGTAAAATACTATCTAATTTAGTCTTTAGATTTCTCTTATTTTTCAGATTGGGGTTATAAAAATTACTCATAGGGTGTAAGCACTGAAAATAACATCTGTATACTCATTGCTACACCATGTTACTGAGATTTCTAATGCTGTGAGTTAGACATCATCCCCAATGAGCATATGACAATTCTTTCTTCTTTGTCCTCCTTCACCACACTGTAGATTTGGTGAGATCTGCATCCCATCTTAAAGTCCTGTTGGGGTTATATTTAGACACAACAACCTGGATTGCTTCAGTTCTCTTTTCCTGCCCTCAGCAAGCTTCCTGCCGTCAGAAAGCTTCACCGTCAAAGATCTGCTTTGATGGTGTTATGTTCCACAATGGGGTCTGTTGCCCTTGATTTTTATTGAGCACTTAATAAGAGGCAATCCTGTGCTACACTCTCAATCTCACTTAATGCCGCATGATAGCCCTAAAGGGTAGGCATTGTTATGGGGATAACAACACTGCAGATGTGAAAACTGACACGTGGACAGACTAAAGAACTTGCCCCAAATCTTGCAGCTGATACACGGAGGAGGCTGAACACAAACTCATCTCTGACTTGCTCCTCATCCCCAACTCATACAGAATGCTCCTGAGCCAGGCATTTAAGACCTTCCAAAATTATAAGATTTCCAGAAGTGAATACAGGAGATCAGTACTCCAGGCAGAAATTGTATACATTCTTCAAATTCTGCCCATGAAATATTTCCAATTCTGATCAACCCACCTGAAGTAATCCTTTCTTCACACGGCTGAACAATAAATTTTCTTACTTGGTTTGTGTATCTTATAAGGAAATTCCTTTGTCACAGGGCCCCTTTATGCTACTTTACAGTTTGCTGTCTGCTTTCTATGATCATGAGCTCATCCTCATGAAGATCACAGGAAGTCAACATTCTGCCTGCAAACAAGTGATCTAAAGATCCAAGGAGAGTGGCTTTTTAAGAACTTCAGTGGTGACAGTGAGATGAGGACCTGAATGTCACTCTGAAAGCTTTTGGCCTGCTAGACCAGGATCCTTTCTTCTCACCTCTGTTGCTGCTGCCCTAGGGTGTACCTGTGTGCCAGTGCTGGGCCACAGGACAATTTCCTGGAAAGCAGGACCACAACTCATCCAATCACACATCAGGCAGGGCCTTGACATTCAGTGTTAAACCAAGGACCAAATGAGGTCAATGAGCAAACAGGTGATGAGCCCAAAAGACAACCAGCTACATTTGGGACTTCTTGAGAAAAAAGAGTCTCCCACAGAGTGCCATTTCAGACATAAACATTGTTTCCCAAAGCATCTTTATTATTTCTGAGGAATTTATCATCTGCAAACATTTAGAAAATGCTTGGTGTTGAAGACTATTACAGATGCAGTTTCAAGGTCTTTGAGTCACAAATTATGGGCCTTTATTTTGGAGCTGAAATTCATACAAATGTTAACATGATTGAATTGAGCACAATATAAATAAAACTGTTTATATCCAGACAAATCTGTTCATTCTGAAACACAGAGTGCCAATCCACTCTTTGTGTAATGCATTCAGACCAAATAACAAAATGCAATTGTAGGTAAATTTCCCATTAGTGACATAAAATTAAGTTGGGAATGGAAGCAATTTTTGTCTAAAATTAAAAAGATACAATAATGGAAACCAGTTTTTTACTCTCTCAGTGCAGTATTCTGCCAGAGTCAAAGAGTTGGCATTTTGCAAAAAAAGAAATATCAATAATGGCTTGCATTCATGTGTTTGGGGTATTTTTTATCAGTTTTAATCTCTCAAAGAAATCAAAGACTCTTCTAAGGAAATGCAGAATTCTTATCTTCATTATCACCTGCTTCTTAAATGTAAAAAGGGTTGTGATCCTACCTATTACAGGTGACTGATATTTGATTCAAGTTTTTAGAAAGTCAATCACTTATGAAAATAAAATAAACTATGATACTACAGTATAACCAATGAAATATGAGAAGGGTTTGTATTAAACAATAGTTGTTGATTCATTCTAGAAATTTTGTCTGTCTCTAGTATAAGTCGGTACTATGCAAAGGTAACCCAATGTTCACCGTTCCTGCAATTATGGGGCTCACAGTTGAATAGAGCAGTTTACTACTGCTAAACACACAGCCAAGTGAAACCTCTCCTAAAATAAAGTAAGACAATAGCTTTTACCTCCTCCGTACAAATATCAGAAATATTTACTTCATGAAGGCCTACAACAGATCACCTGTAAAGTACATGAGAACAGTTCCTAGAGTTTGCAGTGGCATGGAGAGAGACACTGATAAAACAAGCATATTTTGGGAATATTGCAGATTAAAGCCCATAAATTCATCTGTAAGACAGATATAAGCAAACAAGCAAGGTATTAGCAGTATTCTTATAATGCAGCTGGGTGGATAGTTTTCTTTTATTCCAGGTGCATTTTGACATTAATTTTAAAAGCAAAGTGAAAACCCAGCCTGGGAAAAATGAGACATTAGCTTTAATATCCAAAGGCGGGGGTTTATATATCTCATAACTCCCTGGAAAAGATTTCAGCAAAAGCGTCAATAAAAACCCCAGTCTCAGATAACTAAGCCTTGGGGCTTCTGGTTCTCTGTATTATTTCCACAATGCTCCAACTGCTGATGAGGCCCCTAGTAAAAACAGGAGAACTCATGACATTGATTGCATCTGTTTATCCTCCTCAGAGTGGCTGTGTCCCTATGCTATAGCATATAATTTTCTGTTGTTAGGCCATGCTTTGTTAAAGAAATTAAAAACTGTCTGTCCTATATAATAAGAACATAGAATTATTTATCCATAAATCAGTTCACAGGAAATCACTACCCAGCAGTATATAATAACTCAGCCTGTGTTTCTAACCTGTGGCCTGACTGTGGTATATCATCAAACTGTAGCAGCAAAATGGCATAAATTGTAGTTATTATTGCTAAACCTGTGGTGGGAATGACTTTCCAATGAGGAGAGAGAAAAAGGCAAAGTAAAAATGGTTTTTGAAGTATACATATTTCTCTCTCTAATGCACAGATTAGCAGTATCCTAATACAATTTGTTGGAATAAACCAAACTCTTCAACATCTTCTATTTTGATTCTAAAGTCTATCTCTCTATGTATATATTTCAAATGGCTTGCATTGAAGTAAATGGAAAATGAAATAGCATTCTTTGGGCATTTTACATTATTCAAGTGCTTTTATAATTTACACAAATTAATGAAACCTCACAAAACACTTGTCTGGGAGCCTGCAATGCACTTAATCCTGTATTTACAACAACACAAAAGACAACACCAGACAAGGATAAATAATTCAACAATTCGGAATAAATGTTGAGGCCACAGTGTTAGATAACTTTATCTAAAAATCAACACACACACGAACATGCACTGAACACAGTATTTCCAACTCTGCAGACAGCTGTTCTACTTCAACAATTCAGGTATTATTGACAAACATAATGGAATTTTTAACTCTTTAAGAACACTGACTTTTATTTTTAAATCATATCTGTGTCTTACAGGGGAAATGATCATCAGGATGATTGTTAATATTTAAAAACTAAAATTAATTTTAGAGTTATATCTGAATAAACTATAATGATATACAGCAATCTGCCAACTTTTTTTGAGCTGACTACCCCCTTACACTACAGAAACATTCTACTTAAAAGATATATACAGTACCATTTGGTGCCTTGTAATTCTATACATGGCTTTTACATTTTGCAGCATGAAGATTTTGTCTCATGTAATAGATGCTGCTTCACATTTGGGAAACGTTATGTTAGAACCCTGACTTTTATTAGATTATTTAATATAAGCACTAAGTAACTAGACTAAATTAATAAAGACCCTATTGCAAAAAAGAGAGAGAGCAAGAGAGAAAAAGAGAGAAAGAGAGAGAACAAAATTATTGCACAAATTAAATAAAACTTTCTGAAGTTGGTATTTTAGAAACCTTTATTTAATTTTCAAAATTCCAATTCTTCTGAAAAGCAGCCAAAATATTGGTCAGGATATGAAAAAAATATGGCTGGTATTTAGCTATTTATTTCATAAGAGTGCCATTTAAAACTATTACATGGAGGAATAGGACAAATGAGAAAGAAAAATGTTGCAAGAAATTATCTGAGATCAGTTCTAAAATTCTGCCACTGGTTAAAAACTATTTCATCTGGTATGTATTTTCTTATTATTGCTCTAAGTTTAATCGTTATCTAAAGAGGACTAATTTTGGAAGGTAACATAAACAAGCTTCTCTCTCCCCCCACCCTTTCTATTCAGACATACATTTACCTTTGTCTCCCTACAGTATCTTCAATAATCAAAGAAAAAGGTTTAAACTTTCTTCTCTCCATTTCAGCAGAAGCTGTCCATGACCTGTTTAGCCCATGTTTCTGCATCCTCTGGGGTAAAAAGTCTCCACCGCAGATCTAAAAACAGAGTTACCTCACACACTTCACATCCTAATTAACTACATGTTCTTTTCAATGGGAGCTAAAATGTTGCAAAAGAGTTTCCTGAGGATCTGCCATTCCAGGTGCTCCATCACTGGGCTCAACATTCTTGGAAACTCTATCAATTGCCTATTCCCAATTATATATTCCAGAATCATCCTTCAGGCATATTCTGTTTCCTATAATTTTGGGGTCATATAATACCTGATCTCAAGGGCAATATCATAATGGCTTGTAGATTATCAAAGAAAATGTTGCCATATAATATGAAGGCAAAAAGTTGCACTCATTTATGTTGTACATTTTTATCCATGTATCAATTAACCTGATTTTACAGTAATTTGTTAAGAAACTATAAGACATGGAAGCAAATATGGATGTAATCATTACAAGTGGCAACTGCTTTTGATTTAGAGATCTGCTTTTGTTTTTGTTCCTTCAGAATATTTTGATTTTTTTATTTTCAATGTTCACATATGTATAAACCAGGTACCTCTTCATACATACTCTACTATTAAACCTAATAATGCACATAGCTTATAGATCTTAAATATTTTGCATTCAAAGATGTTCTGACAGTTTTTGATTTTCATTTGTGGAAATATCATATTTAAAGTTTGCAAACCAAACTTTGGAATATGCCACTACAATTATAATGGTTATGAAAGAAGCCAAGGACCCAATACATAGGAGGTGCTCTCTCAGTATAAACCACAAGAAAACAGAGGTTATGCCATTTAATTAATTTTAATTCATTTTATCTATACCTATAGATAGCCCCAAAAGCTTGAGGATGACTAAAATTCACTGGGTCATATAACAAGTAAGCCATTTCGTTTGACAAAGAGCAGGCAGGGAATCAGAGATCCAGTTTTGATCTTGTCTATAGCTCTGCACAGGTAGGCAACTCAACCTTTCTGGGATCCAATTTTCTCTTCCATAAAATGAGACTCTAAAAGCAAAAATGAAATAAAACAAATACCTGCCCAACTTAAAAGATGGTAATCACAATAAAATAACACAAGTTAAAGAGCACTGAAAATAATAAAATTTTGTGTAAACATGTAAATTTTAAGTTAACATAAAAATGAAGTAAGCATTACATTTGTGGGAACGTTTTTAAGGAAAAGTTTTCTTTACTTAAGCAAAAACTTGAATCTCCTAAAATGTCACTGACTAACAGGACAAGTTATCTGATATAGTACAAAAACCCTGAGCTTGGAAATGTATCATATCTGAGTGACAGAGGTCAGACATTTATCCTCTTTGAGCTCCATTCAGCCATGTTTGTGGCCACAATCTGAGAGGAGGCACCAGGAACTGAATTTCATGTCCTGTCCTCTGCTCCAAAGATCCCAGGGAAATTCTGCAACCAACACACTTGGTGTCCATATGACTTAATAGACTCAAGTTCCACACATCACACAGTGCCTGCAGAGGACAGAGGCTCAGAGAGAGAGAGAAGAAAAGGAGGAAGGAGGGAAGGAAAGAAAGGAGAAACTCCCTGCCATGCAGGTTTATCCTGAGCTCCCTACCCAGATTCTATTCCTGCCAACCCCCAAAAAGGATAAAATTGAGCTCCCACACTTTTTAGTGCCCTGAACACCCAGAAAGTATAGCACAAGAGATGTTCCACAGCTGAAGAAGGCAAAGGGATAGGCCTTGCAGCCTGAAGCCCTCAAACCAGACCTTCTTATGAAATCTACTCCATTCCCAGAGACTGATCAAGGATCTATCTCCGAGGCCTCTTGCAGCCCTGACATCCTAGATCAAAATGTGGTCCAGACACTTGGGGGTTCAATAATGGCAACTTTGATCACTGTCATCTAAAAAGACATATTAAGCCTTCAAAACTGTTTAAATGAACTCAACATTGAAGTGCTGGATTGATTTTTCTTTCATTAAAATTCCACGTTTCTAAAAAAAACAAAACAAAATGGCAAACACCCAGCTTTTTGTTTCTCAGGGAGGGTTTTTTTTTTTTTTTTTTTAACTTTGAGAATATAGTAAACAACTTCTAAATTCAGGACAACTAAAGGCCTGCCAGTTGGTGAGCAAAACAATGGCTTTCATATCAACCAAAAAAGGGAACGTGGCTCAATCAGGGTGCTTTTTTTTTTTTTTTTTTTTAAAAACTGAATATCATTCTACCAACTGTACTTCTTACTAAAATAACAAAAGTTGCTGCCTACAGACTGCTGGTGGACTAGTACCTAAATAAATATGATTGTATGCATTATATCTTTACCTTAAAATTATTAGCTTAGAGTGACTTTCCCAGGGAAACTATTATGTTACAAGCAATAACACAATTGTTAGGACAAGTCAGATATTCTCAGATCAATTTGTATTTGCACAGCACTAAACGGAATAAATTGTGTAGAGGTCTCCACACATAGGTAGTTTGCTCTCCTTAAAGAAGTTACTATGTAGTCAAACCCCCCACATAACCCACATACCTAAATAAATCTCATTCATTCTGGGAGTGCCATGCTGAAAATTAGGAACAAGGAACTGAAATCTGAAAATTATCTAATTATAAATACTAATAAGGAGCTATTGATACACAAAAGCTCTCAAAATATAGTTAGTCAAGACTTACCTTTTGTGTTTTTTTTGGGTTTTTCTCACTCAGACGCTTGGTACTGTCCTGCACCCACCACATCCCAAGAGTGGTGCCCACTGTGCCCACCCCTGGGCAGCCAGGAGCTCAACAGGCACTGCTGGGGGGCTGACCATGGGGATTTCACCCTCTCTACCACCGAGGGGGCCATGGCACATTTTCCTCAGTTTCAGGTTCCTCTCCTTCCCAAAACCTTACTTTTTTTCAGATTTTAAAAAATAAAAATTGGTAGAGAAAATGAGAAGACAGGAATTATTTGAGAACTGACGCTATGGATTTCTACTGTGTTCTAACTGGGAAAAGGTCTGCAAAGAGGTCTAAGAGCTAATGTGTCACGTGGAGTCACATGTTTTAAATTCAACCATCCTCAAACTAACGTGTGTCGTGTTTCATTTGGATTCTGATAGCAAACCACCACTGACATCCTACCACTAAAAGGAAGGAAAGTCACAAATCTCAAAAATATATTTAGTCACTCAGATTCCTAAGTCCAATAAGAAAAACAGAAGGGTTCATTTAATCTCACTTTGTGCAACTATTATATTTTCGTTTTGCTTTTGCTGTTGTTTTAACATATACTTCTCTAATTCAGGGAGAGAAAAATATTTGCTACAGGAATCCTGAATTCTTTTTACATCTAACCTTTTGTTTCCTGTGATGCTTCAGTGGGCCCAAGTTGGCCTCCACTCATTTCTAGTTATTCAGCAAAGTTTTATAATAATCACTTCACAACAATCCATGAAGAAATGGGGTATTTATTTCAAGCTTATCACAGCATTGCTGTGTTGCTACACAAGAGGAAAATAGTTAACCAAGTTGTCCACTATCACATTTTTAAAAATAATTGGTACCAGAAACAAAAAGCCAGTTGTTTGTTTTTAAGTTCTGACATAACACTTTTCAGTAAGACTTGAAGGAAGTTAAACTTACGTAAGTTAAATTGCCAATGGACACTTGTTTATCAATTTTTGGTTCTTACACACTTGGATACATCTCAAAACCAGTCATAATCAACCAGACTACCTCATTCATCTGAGAGCCCTAACCTTGTGCCTGACACTCAGTAGAGGCTCAAAAACAATGCTTATATAATACTATTGAGATAATATTGAGTTCCAAAATGATTGCAAATTTTCTTCCCAGTTTCATCTATGTGACATATAATTTTAGCATTTAATTTGAATTTTGCTAAAAAAAAAAATAAATAGAAAAAGCTTTGCAATTTCATGCCCCTGCTACTGAATTACTGAATGACACAAAATGGTGGATTGGGACAGTGTGTGTAATAATGCTTTTAATAAACAGAATGAGGCAATGAGGCTCTCGAGAAAACAGACTTTTTTTTTTTTTTTTTTTTGTACCAGGGATTGAACCCAGGGCTGCTTAACCACTGAGTCACATCCCCAGTCTTTTTTTTTTTTTTTTTTTGGACACAGGGTCTCACTAAGTTGCTCAGAGACTTGCTAAGTTGCAAGTTGCTGAGGTTGGTTTTGAGCCTGTGGGATCCTCCTGCCTCAGCCTACCAAACCACTGGGATTACAAGCATGTATCATGGCTGGCAAAAAACAGATTCATTAGTATCAAAATATTTCCATCAATCCTGCTTTAATATAGTCATAAAAGATGCTTGTGATTTCCATATTTGCTATCTCTATTATCTTTCTGGAAGATAATTAATGCTTCACTCAAGGGAATTCAAAATGACTGCTATAATAATCTAAAAATTCAACTGTTTAGAATGGATATTCTTCTACAAAACATTAATTCTGGATAATTTAAGATATTTGCTCTTGTAAACATAAGGCCTACAGATGTGTCTTACAGAATTGACAATAACATTTTCCTTTGGAATGTAGTGGCAAATGACTTCTCAAAGTAGCCAAAGCACAAAGTGGGGGGGTCACAGTCCCATTGGTCTCTGGAACCCCAACGTCCTCAGGGAGAAGTCATGTAAGACTAGAGGAAATCATAAGTGCTGAGGCTACGGTGGCTCCTCCACACACTGAGAAACTGCTCTACAGTGACTTGACCCACAGTTTTTAGTGAAAACATCACCTCTGTTGCTAACTTATCACCAGCAAATACATTTTTGTTTTAAAGAAAAAGATTTGGGTTCCCACTAATCAGGCCCAACCAAGGCCATATTAGCAATTTGGCAGGTGCCTGAGGGCCATACCTAATCTGCATAAAATGGAGCAGATTGCAACCGCCCTCATCTTTTTTATTTTTAAACTGGTTTTTGAAGCAAAGCATACTTAAAATTTCAGAGGAAGAGACAGGAGATGGTAGTGCATACATTTTCTTTAATTTTCATTCTTTTTGCACAAACCATTTTCCTGAATGGCTATTTACTGAAAAAAATGATAACAAAATAAAAAGTGCTAGAAAAGGAGTAGTGATCACAAATGTTAAAAAAAAAGCCTTTTATCTTGTAACAGATCTTCACAATCCTCTATAGTACATTTTAATTTTAATTTAGTGTTTTCATATTTTGTGAAGACATGCTAAATGGAACTATACCCCAAATTTGGGAAACAGCTGCAGCTAGCAGAAGAGATTACAAGATTAATAATTAATTATAAATCTATGATCTGTCTAACAGAGAAAAACACTATATCAAGTATCACCATTATCATCTCAACACTGGCTTCTGTTGCTTGTAGAACAATTTAAAGTGACTGTTCTTTATATCCTAGGACTTTATCATCAAAGTCATTCAGTTCAAGCATGGATGAATCTGGAAAACAGCTCGACAATAATGAACGTGACTACTACAAGCCATGCAAAATCTGGAAAAGTATAAACACATGAAGGTAAGTGTATCAGAATAAATATTTTAAATGGCATTCCCATAGACATGGAGTCCCCAGAGAGTACCATGATGGAAGAATTTTGGTTCTGTTGCTTTAGAAAGAGGGAGATTAGCACTATGCTGCAGAGCACAAGGATGTCACAAGTAAAATGGTGAGAAGCTGTATCGCACATTCCATACCTTCACAGGATGGTGGAATGAAACAGAATGCCTGGTGGCTTTGAAGAACATAAGAGGATCTTGACGTGGCTGCAGAGGACAATGAGAGTCCAGTAGAGAGTACTGAGAAGTGACTGAGAAATACCAATTTATCAATATCAACAAAAGGTCAGGTTTCTAGAGCCTTGGAGTCTGGGCCATAGGACACTGCTATACAACCTAAACCCGGGAACAAGCTTGTTGGAGTAGAGATTAAACGGTGAGGTGCGGGGGTAGAGAGAGGATATGAAAGCCAGGAACCTTGGAAGAAACAATGGAATCTGAAGATAGTCAAAACAGAAATGCAGGTACCCTGCTGAAAGGCAGAAAAATACGTCACCCTAAAACCTGCCACTTTGCATATTATTTTGGGTTAAAGGCAGCAGAGAAGAGGCAGATACAGATACACTGCTTGTTTTTCTCTTGTTAATCCATCTTTTGTCAGTCTACTTGGCAAGCGCCCAGACTGCCTGAGAACATGGAAGGGTAGAGCAAACAGTTAAGTTTCCCCTTCCCTACAATATAAAGACAGACATGTTGGCTGAGCTCAGAAGCCCACGCACCCAACTCACTGGGGCTCAGTCTCCTCATCCATAAGCAGGAACCCCTGGGCCCATCCCTAAGGGTTGCTGAGGGCCTTAACTGAGATCATGTGAATGCAGGTTCTTTGTAAATTCTGAGAAGCTAGCCAAAAGTGAGCTTCTATGATTGTGGTTGTTATTATTTGGAAGCGCAATAACAAAGAGTTAAAATGACTGAATTCCCAGGGAGAATTCTATAGGAAGGAGCACATTATTTTCTCTGACAGAGAATAAGAGAAACTCTTAAAGAACCAATAAACTGAATTTGAGGTGATGATGAATAGCCCATCTCTGAACTTCTAAAGAAAAAACATAAGAATTAATGCAGTAAAATAAATTTTAAAAAAATTATGTGTGACCAGGTAAAGACACATACATAGAGATTCTCGGGAGTAGAGCCCATTTTATAATTTCCTGGTATACAGAAAGGTGACAAAATTCCAGGTGATTATAAAAGCCCTGCATTTATATGTTCTTGTTATGTGCCACTTTCTCATTGTATTAATATTCACAAAAATCCTATGATATAGATATGAGTAACAGTATTTCAGGTTAGGCTGGATAACTTGCCTTAGTTTATGAAGATCTTAAAGGGAAGACCCTGAAATCCAGGTTTGCCTGAACCCAGAGCCCTATGGCCTCCCCAAGAAGGTATCTTATAGGGCATGCCTGCCAGACTTTAAGAGCCAACTTCTACAATGCCTACCAAGGGAATAGCACTTTTTCTATTGCCCCCAAGAGGGTAAATCTCACCACACTTTGGATTTATTAATGAGGAAAACAACTATACAATTCATGTGAAATCTTCTCCCATCAAGCTATCCTTCTTATAGTTCCATACTGCGCTGAACACTTCCATAAAACAGACATCCAATAAATATCTGATGAATGAATCAATATAACTTGAAGACTCCAGAGTGAAACCTAAATAACTGGGCCCCAATTCTTTCAAGCTATTTTTTTTAACCACCCTTATTCACTTATTAAGGGTTAACTATGAGGCAGGTAGAGTTGCTCTGAGTGCTGGACATCAATACACTTTTACATTATGCCATTTAACCTTCACATTATTCCTATGAAGAAAGAGCCACTTACATTTTACAGAGGAGGAAACAGGAGAAAAAGATTAAACAACTTTCTATAGGTACATAGCTAGTAGTAAAAATAATGATATGAATTAGTGATTATTTGTGGCAAGTACCCTGCTAGAATTTGGCATATATTTTTTTCCTTAACCTTTACAACAAAATGATGAGGTCAGTGTTCTCATGATATTTTGCAGATGAGAACTTCAGAGGACAAAAAAGGTTAAGCAATTTCCCAAGATCACACAGCTAACAAGCACCCCAATTACTATTTAAACTCAGGTTTTTAGGACTCTACGTCCACATTCTTTTCACTACATCAAGATCCCTTTCACTATATTATTTTGCCTAATTCTTTCTAACTTAAATAGCTGAGAAAAGCACTTGAGATAAAGATAAGTCTCTAAATGAGTATTTTAACCAAATCAGTTAGATTTAATAAATGGTTCAGTAAGAATTAAAAGTAATACATGTGAAAGGCAAAAGGAGGTCCAGGGATATAGTCTTGATTCATTGCATTTTGTTGGACCAAAATACAGAATATTTCTCTTAAACATAAAAATTTGAGCAATATTACTAAAGATTCTCTTGCAAATGCATCTCTAAACTTTCTTATTCACATATTTTAACATTTATGGAGCGTTTACTCAGGTACTAGAAGGACAGGATGGTGATCAAGAGAAATGTGGTACCTACACTTGTAAAGCACAGGTTTACTAGGCCTTACCAACAAGCAAAGACATAATTAAAAATTCAGCAAGTGCCAAGAACAAAATAATAGGATGCTATGAGAAAGAATAATCAGGTAATCAGGGAAAATAGCCCGAGGGATGAAAAGGAACCTGCCTTGCAAAGAGTGGTGAAAAGAGGGTGCTGGGCAAAGTACAGAAAAGAACCTGTGGTGTGAAGGCTGAGGGACAGGGCGGGCCTGGGAGGAGATCAGTCAATCATGGTAGGCTCACAACATCAACCATTAGGAAGTCATTAAAAATTCATGCAATGAAAATTGGTTATCATATTAAGCAAAAAAAAAAATAAGATATATAGATAGTTCATTATGTGGAGGGAAGGAAAAAGAGACTTTGAGGATCACAGAGAAGTTTTTAACTTTATCAACAAAAATTTTAAGATAAAAAAGTTCTTGGACCACAAGTGACACCAAGGGGAAACTTTACTTTATCCTTCACACCATTTTTGTAACATGGAAATTATTTATAATGGGTGTGTGTGTATTACTGTCAAACTGCTATACTTCCCTTGCAAATAAAGCAACCTACACATAAAAATAAAACTCTTCTGCATTCAGAAATCTCAGTTCTTTTATAAATTCTCAACTATTTTCAGATGAGAAACCCTCCAATTTAGAAACCTTTAGCTAGAAACATGAAGTTATGAAGATGCCTTAACAGGATAATAATCCAGAAAGCCTTGATATTTCAAAGTGACTGAATAGGAATACTGACAAATTAAATTAACTGGATCCATTAGCAAAAATTAAGTCCTCTTATTAATCACCATGTATTCAGCAAACATCTATCTACATGGTGGCTCCTGTGATCATGGCAGGATCCCAAATGTCAGAAGAACATGGAGAATCCCAAAGACACTCTGTCAGCAAGGGAACTTATTATCACCTAGTGGGACAAAAAGCAGGTAAGGCAAAGTCAGGAGAACAAAAGAGCAAGTAAAGAGCCCTCCAGGATGTGGAGGAAGGTGTGGGACTGAGATACTTCTGAACACCATACATTTGAGCTGTGCCACAGGAGGAAGGTGTTGCCGGCCCAAGTACCCAAGATGACTGCAAAGCTGAAAAGCAGCCAGGGTTCCTCCGTGAAAGAATGAATGAGG
The DNA here is from genome assembly GCF_902686445.1 of Sciurus carolinensis. Classification (NCBI taxonomy): domain Eukaryota; kingdom Metazoa; phylum Chordata; class Mammalia; order Rodentia; family Sciuridae; genus Sciurus; species Sciurus carolinensis. Next base: position 146,711,066 of record NC_062215.1, read on the forward strand.
GCAAGACCAAGGCAAAGAAGGAAACAAGAACCTTTACACAGAAACAACCATCTTGCACACAGGCTTACACTCCTGGCTCCTGACAGACCTGGTGTCCCTGGTGCAGCCCAATGAGATTTCCTTTGTAGACTGCCCAAGAAAATGATTATTATGTAACAGTAAGAAGACAAAGCGTAAGTGGCACCTCTAATTGACAGAACCAATAACTCTCAGTGATTGGTTACTTACCTTAATTAAAATAATATACATTATTGAGAAAAAAGTTTTAAAATACCACAGGGAAGAGTAATACAAGATTAAAAAAAAAAAAAAAAAAAACAGCACAGTATAATTTTGGGTACAACCACCAAAGGAAAAGATATCATTTAAATCAGAGATTATTCATTTACAATATATACTTAGCATAAAGAAAGTATATTCACTTAAAAAGTATGAACGCTGTGCATACTACTTTAATGCTAGTGTCTTTTTAGCCACCCCAAATCACATTTATGAAAACATCACTTTAACTGCTATTTTAAATAAAATCACACAGATCCCAAAGAAGTAATAATTTTTAAAAAGTAATTTGGCACTCTTCATTTTCCCTTTAGAATATGATAACACATTGATTACATTATTGAACTACCCTTTTTTCCCCTCTCTCCTTTCTGGTTATGCCCTTAAAAAAAACTGTGATGTTCCCGCAGCGAAGAGCTCTAAACTTGTAAATAACCCCTCCCAGAAGCCCAAATCTCCATATCTTAATATCATGAAAGCTGGAACTGTAAAATAAAATCTGTTAGCAGCTGAAATCTTAATGAGGTTCTACAAAGAAGAGGCTTTTCTGCCATGACTCAATGCATGGAAACAGTTGAGTAATTATAAATGCATGGGCTGAATGTGAGTTGGCAAATATAATACCACAGAATGTACCCAGAACTAGGGTTGTCCCAGTTCAAATGAGACTATATTCCTTTACCAGTGCAGGCAAACAACTAACCTGAAATGTCTTTGGCTGAGAGATAGGTGTGAGCCCGTAAAATTATGTCCCTTGACTCCGCATTTACATGGTGACAATCTGTTCTGGCCCACCGGCAGGCAGGCAGCCGGTTCTTCAACAACAAAACACTTCAGCAGGAGGACTGCATAATATCAGTTTCATCAGATATAACAGAAGCCAAAGGCAATGGACTGCAGCAGTGGTTCTCAAACTTGGGGACATGACCTCCCTCCCCTCACACAAGAAACCTGTGAAAGTGAAGATTGCAGGGTCTGCCTGTGACACCTAATTCACCAAATCCCTGTGGAGCAGGAAGTGACTTTAAAAAGCATCCTACAGCCTAGCTGATGACCTAGGAAAATAGAAGAATAGGGAGTGACCCCCTGAGGGAACTGTAGAAAGGCCCCAGGGAAAATGCAGATGACCGGCATGTTGAATTCCCACAGATTTGGGGGAAGGGGAAAGTACTCCACACTATTATGTTTTCGAGAAAAAGGGAAACAGTTTCCTCAAAAGTGTTCTCTGAACCTTCACACATGTAACTGCAAATTTAGAACATGTCCTAGAAATATTTTAGTACAATTATTCATGGTAAAGAAATCAAACTCCACATGCTTATTTCTGGATATATATTCTTAAAAAGGAAAAGGAGGAAAAAAAAAAAAAAAAAAAAAAGCTCACAGGGCCAAATTCTCTCACATCTATTCTTATTTAGAAATTCCAAAAATTTAGGAATGCCTAATTTTATGAATATGGCATGGTCCAAAGTAACTACTATTAGTATTCTCTGCACACTGCAGATAAAAAACAGCTAGTCTTCACAATTACCACACCTAACAAGGTAGAAATTTACAATGTAAACACATGAAACTCTATGCTCTCGTGATTATGTTCCCACAATTCTCATTTATTTTTTTCTACATCCATTAAATTCCAAGTCCTATATATGAATAATAATAATAATAATAAGCCCTATATGTGGGCAATGTATAGTCCTTTGTGAGAAAACCCAGTGAAACAAGAAACATCTTGAACTGAGAATCTCCCTCAGAGAGTGAACAGTGGTTTCCAGACCATTCTGGGAGTTTAGCACCCAGGGAGCTGGAGTTGCCCCACACTGTTTTCTGGCTTACAGTATCATCAATATCATTGTGGAAGACATAATGAATATTTTCATATAGGTCAACTATGCTGGGCTTAGATTAGAAGAATAGATTTCTGGGAGGTAAGAAGTGATGGTCTTAGGAATACAAAAGCCAAATTCTCCTGGTTACAATAGTGGTATTCTTAGAGGAGAGATGTATCCTATAGTTTAGGAAAACTGAGATCCAAAACCTGGAAGAAGGTAAGGTATGATTCCTCAGATGGAGTTCTTTTAGGGGAGATGATTTTTTTAAAAACTATGAGACTAGGAGAATAATAATAATTTTAAGATCACAATTATGTGAATGAAGATGAATGGACATGATAGGTGTTAACACTCTCTGAGCATAATGCCACTTATTGTCATTAAAACAAGGACTCAGTTATCCCTTAGATAGCCCTAAAGCAGGCATAATTCTTACTCCACTTCTCAGATGAAGTACAGAGAAGTAAGGAAACCTCCCTAAGGTCAGGTGCCAACCTAACAGGCAGTAAGGCCAGGATCTGAACACTGCACTTAACTGTGGCTGCTTAAGAAGGTCTCCAAGGGCTCACACTGTTCAGACTAAGAAGAACCGTGGAAAGTGGGGAAGAAAAATACACAGGCCTCTCAAAGAATCTTACCAAAGAGCTCACAGGCTGGGAAGGCCTGAGACACATGAAACTAGCAAACTTCAACAAAGTTCTCAAGTGAAGTCATGATCTAGAAAAAGACAGGACAACTGCTTGTGAGAGATGAGGTCATGATAAAAAGATAAAGAAAGTGGCGGTAAACCCAACTGCCTGCCTTTTTCCGTTTTATCTGCTGAAGCAAAAGAAGTTTCAAATTGTAAATGCTAGAACAATGGTTGAGGAAGCCCTGAAAGCTAATTCAAGAGATAAAACCTATAAGAACATGGGGCTGCTGTAAGCAAGTGTAAGTCTCCTGGCCCACCAATCCACATCCCAGGATATAGGAGCAATTTGAGGAAGTGATGGCTGATGGAAAATTTAAAATAATATTAAGAATAATCATAAAGAAACAAAAATCTCAAAACGGGTCAAATCTTAACTCAAAGTTCAGAATTTAAAAAACAAAAAGTAGTCTATAAGTGTAAGGCCAAACCACAATCATGTTGTTTTACCAGGGTTACAGGAAAGGCAGAAAGATTTGAGAAAGTCTTTCATGACAACTTAGTGGTCCTGACAGTGTAGTTAGATACTTTGTGACTCACTGGAATCCTATCATCAAGCTTAACCATTAATTTGAAGGGTGGTCATCAGGGTATGACCCAGCGTTTTGTCTTCAGTCCTGCCTTTGACATTCTGCAAACAATTCCAATGACGATGCATAGAATATGTAGCTTTCACAAGGTCAGCATAATTGATAACATAATTTAGATTCGAAATTATCTCAATGGACTAAAACACTTGACTGGACAAAATTTTAAAACTAAGAATAAATTCATTTATTTTTTAAATCACGTGCATACTCTATGTGCATATGCAATTTTTGACTTTGAATAAATTCATGTAAAACAAAAGCAAATAAACAAAAATAAATGAAACTTAATTCATTTCAGGTGACTTCATAATGAGCTACTATTTCAAACATGTGCTAAAAATGAATCATTGTGTTTCTGGAAGCCCAGATCACATCTGAGGTAATAATGGGACCAGCCACAGACAACCAGAGAGCAACCGAACACAAGGGTGATGCAGAGCATGAAAGGGCAGAAATGAGAATACATGCATGTAGAGACCCCTGAAGCTGTTCTACCTACAGAAGGGAGGGCGTGGTTTGACTTTCCAAATATTTAAGTTGAAGAAAATGAATCAGTAATAATAGACTTAAAGACCATTTCTCTTACCATCCCTGGAGATGGTAAAACTAGAGCAAATGATGACAACTTCAGACTCACAAAGAAGTGAACCCCTCATCCCTGGATGTAGCCAAGTCCAGGTTGAATTCAGCTCCACCAGGAAAGTCATGAAGGAGATTCCTGAATGAAGGAGATCCCGGAATACCATAGGGGAAAGAAGATGATCTTTAAATGTGTTTTATGATTCAGCCATAATCCCAAAGAGCCCATTCCATTTTTTTCACAGCCAGTTTTATACACCCCCCAGCTATGTCATTTTAATGGTGAACCATATTTCACTGGAGGGAAGGGCATTTGCCATACATTTATTGGTGTAAAACAGGAATCAAAAAAAAAAAAAAAAATAGGAAGCTGAATTTAAATCATGTGTAAACTTCCAACATTTTCCAGAGCAATATCTGGCTGTAAGACATTGCACAGTGAATACCATGTCCCTGAGGAACATCTTTTTCCATGGACAAAGTGGTGAATTAACACATTTATCACGGCTAAATTAATCTGTGCTCTAAAACTCTGCCTGCTTTATATTTTCAATACCTTACTTAAAAAATTGAGGCAGGATTTTTCTATACCACAGTGTCACAACACCACCTGCAACAAATGTCAAATTTTTCTGAAGGAGGACTCTTTGCTGGAAACATGCACGCACTGCTTAGCCTTGTTCTGTTTTTAAAGATTGGTCACGGTGCGAATGTCCTTTCTACGGCAGGGGGTAATGTTAAGAAATGTAGCTTCAAAAGAGTTCCTAGCTCATCTTCACAATGTAATGATACTGCTGCTAAGTCTGGGTTTAATTATAAGTCTGCAGGAATGAGGGAGGGAGGAAGTTTGTCGACATGGTTTCCCCTCTCTCTACCCTGCCTCTGTCTTCACTGGCTTTTTTTTCCTTAGGGTTTGCACACACTCTATAGGCCAGAGGCATTTATAACTGATGCAAACAAACTATTACATAGATCACAAACTGCCTTTCTCTATGTGTGTTAGTTCAGCAGTTAAAGCTGTTTGAGGGATTTTAAAAGCACAACAGAATGAAAGCTTTGTTTAAAAAACTATCACAAGCAGCTGTCCTGCCTGCCCCTGTGCCCAGAAAGTTAACCAGGACTCCTTGAACTCTGGCCTGAAAGGACACTTGTCAGACAAATTTAATCCCAGGCTCAGAGATTACTTTAATGATACTTGAGGCAACTGGGATCCACCAACCATGCTGAGATGTGTGACCACATTGTAAACAAGTCATTGTTCCTGGAGTGGAGTCTTTCTGTGGTCTTTAAGTTCAACCGATATTCCGGATTGCCTACCCCTCAGTGCAGGTCATTTCACACAATTAGAACAGGACTGTATTAATGCCTCATTTATCAGGACTCAATATTTTCCAGTATTATTTGTCAGCTCTGCTTCTTCCCAAAGAATTGGACCAAGAATGCTGGAAATTATCATCTTTACCAATCTCCAATCCTGAGGTGAGATTACAACCCTGAAAAATTGCCTGCCCAGAGCATGTTACTTTAACTTTAACTATGGGATATTTTAGGCTGCAGTTCAAGAAGAATGAATGCTCCATTATTTTAACCATCTGCTCAGGGTGGCCACTATTTTTTAATGCAATGTACTACACAGGAATGACATCATAAGGCCATCATAAAATAAAGTGTTAAAACCTATGATGAATTTTCCTACTATAACTACGCAGTTAATAAGTGCAAAAGCAGATCAAAACATACACTTATGGTCTGGTAAAACATTTACATTCACTTTTGTAAATACAAAAATAAAGAGGTTTTTTTAAGCCATAAAAGTCCTTTTTGCCTCTTACTTCTAAAGCTCCATTAGTGATCTTAGATGCCTGGAGACTTTTTTTTTTTTTCCCCTAATTAAAGCAGCCCAAATAGTAATTGCTAATAAATGGCATTTATTAATCCTGAGTAGTTTCTTTCTTCTTGTGATAAAGATCTCATTTGGGCAACATTACTATGTACTAAATCCAAATCACATTAAATCATTTGCTCTCCCCTGCCACATGCATCCCTGTTTGATTCTCTAAGGTGTCCTTGTCCCCCCCCCCACAAGACTTCTTTCCATGCCACTCTTTATATCTAGAAAAAAAATTTTTTTTAATTTTCACTTGCCATCTTTGCCATTCCACTCAAAACTTAACCCCATCCTTATTGAGGAGAGTTCAGTTATCACTCAGAAGCTCATGTGACAATTCCCCTTAAGTTTCCTTGCTCTCATGTACATTTAAACAAGAGGAAAAAGAGGGAGACGTATCACCACAAATGAGTATTGTTGTGCTTATTAATATATTTTTTTCAATAGTTTTTTCAGTACGAGTATCTGCCAGGTGTTAGGCACCATCTAAGAACACTGCTGGTGGCACTGTATCCCCACAATGTTATGAAGGTCGATACTATTTTTATTTAGAAATAAAATGAAATTTACGGAGGTTAGCCAACTTACCCCACATTCCCTGACAAGCTAGTGGCAGAGTCAGTACAGGAATTCCTTTAGTGTGACCCCAAACCAGAACTCTACAGTGGTTCTAGTATCATACAGAGTGCACGGCAAGCTGTAGAAGTGCATGGGACACTGTCCCTAGACTAGGGGGTTCTTGCAGTTCAGGAGAGAAAAGAGAGAACTGCACAGATCAACTACAACCCACTGTGTGAACTACTGTTACAGAAATGAAGGCTGCAGGACCAAGGGGAAGAAAGCAACCGGAACTATTTGGTGAATGGACCATGGGGTCTCTAAACTGGTAAACAGAAAAGCACTCTTGACCTGGGAGAGTGAGGAAGTTCCTTGAGATGAACGAGACAGAGGGACAGAGTGATGCGCACTTTGAAAAAATTTAACAAGACGACAGAAAATACAGTGGTGACCCGAGTCAGGAAATATTGAGAATTTCTATTTGGCTTTGGAGCAGTCTTGAGCATGAATTTCTGTCGCACAAACAGAAGGAGCCAGTGGAGAAGGAGAAATAAAAGACAAGAGAACTCTGGCGAGGAAGCAAGATCCCTCAGTGTGAGAGAGTCAGAGTGAACAGGGGAGAGGACACGCAGGGCAGGGCAGGGCAGGCGGGGAGCCCCTCACACAGCTGCACACCTGCAGGGACTAAGGCCGTGTCTCTGTCCTCGCTCCTGACTAGATAATAGGATTTCCAAAGGCAGAGGCCAAATTTTACATTTCTTCGTGTCGTCCTTCATATGAATCCAGCATGGATACGTGAGCTAGTCCTTTGCCACCGTGGACTGAGGAGGAGTCAGGGAGAAAAAGCAAGAAAACACCTTCCCAGATGGGGTCACATCACAGATGAGAAACAGAATCAGAGTTATCTTCACCTTGTACGGGACAAGTTGCCCCAGATGCAGCTGGAAAATGCACAGAGAATGCATGAAGCCATCTACCAGGAAAAGACTGGGGGACCAATTGTCACATTATAAATAATCCTATGAGAAGAGTTTTGCTCAAGAATGAATCTGTTGGGCTGGGGCTGGGGCTCAGTGGTAGAGTGCTTACCTAGCATGTGTGAGGTCCTGAGTTCAATCCTCAGCACCACACAATAAATAAAAATAAAGTTATTGTATCCATCTACAAATAAAAATATTTTATAAAAAAAGAATGAATCTACTATCTCCTACTCCCCTCACAGTAAATAAACGCAAGTAAGGTTGCTAAAAAGCCAGTGCCAAAGAACATTACAGGGTCATTAAATAATACATTTTAAATTAACACATGAAATATTTTTGCAAGTTCTTTGGTTCCACAATTTAGGAGAAAACATTTTAATAAAAATTATATTTTTTCATAACCTGTATTGTTTATTTTTATAACCGACTCAGTGTCTAACCTGAGAATAGTATTCAAAACATATATGCATTCACCTTTTTCTAGCATTATAGATTTTGGCTGACAGGTTTTTGAAGTCTCCGACTTTACAGATGAGAAAACTGAGGTTCAGAGAAGAGGTTTTCTCTCAACACATGCATGTTTACTAAAGATGGCTGATGGTTTTCCTGCCTCACTATTCAGTATCCTTTCATTAAACAAACCTAAAACTGAAACTGACCCATGGGGTTGTTCTGTCTGAATGTAATCAGGACTCTCTGCTGGTACTCTTCAACTTTCTGTCCCTCTGCTGTCTGCCCTAATTTCCCCATAGATTCACAAAAAAAGCTGCGGTCAACACTGCTACTTACCAACCAATATCCACTTTCCCTTCCTTCTACTAGAGAATCCCAGTTTGTCTGATTTTTCTGAGTAGTATTATGTCAAATGGAAAATTTGATTTCCCATGGCTCCACAGGCCTGAGAGTGAGATAAATGACAAAGTCCTAGAGGATACCCCTTCCAGAATCATAAATGCACAGTATCATGAGGACAGTTGTTTAGCCTTTTGCCCTTCTTTCCCCACCTTCTTTCTGCCTGGAATCTGAACTGGATGCCTGGAGATACAGCAACCATTTTGGAACCATAAAAAGAGAAGCCAGGAAGAAAGCCAGAGCTGGGGGCTCTGGTGGCAATTGGACATACTGTTAGCCTGGACTGGTCACCTGCCTGAAATAAATAAAAATTACTATTTGATTATGCCACAGTTGTGGCATAATCTTAACTAATGCCTAAGCTAACATCTTAATAAGGACTGACATATAACCTTAGCTAACTGACATATTCTTAACATGTCAATTCACTGACTTAAAACTTTTCAGTCTCCTGCTTAAAGACCACTAAAAAATATGAACTCTTCAGTTTAGCATCCAATATTCTTTACAATGGATCCTCCAGTCACATACTTCCTGAACATCCTGCACAGCAGCAAAACAGAACTCCCTGCTGACTAGCTCACCTCATGGCTGCCCATCAGAACCCTCCAGTCTTGTCAAGGCCCACTCATACATCACCTCCCTCAGCAGTCTTAAGGAGTCCCTCCCAGCTGACCAGATTTCTCCCTCTTTTGAACTCTCAAAGTAATTCTGCCATCCCTCTCCTGCGCACCCTTTGTGACAGGCACTGTACTTTGCTCTCCTGGGCCAGAGGCAATGGTGAGGTCAGGGACCATGTCAGGCTGCCTGGGAACCTTCCCCCAACTCCAATTAATCACAAATAATAATCACTTCCTAAATTGATACTAGACACACTCCCCTCCCAGTGCATCTCTGACTGATCCAGAAAGAGTCCACACCAGCGCTCTAATGACTTAGGAGGAGCATGTGTGGCAGCAGAGCCACTTCAGCCTGCTGTATTGTTTTGACACCAGCACAAGTGATAATGGGCTGTGACTCGGTGTGTCAAAGCGCTCACTCAAGACTCCGCGCCAGCCTCTGCTGCTTGTCACAAGCCCCAGTCTGTGAAATACTTTCTTTTTGAAATGCCATGTGTCTTGTGCTTAAGAAAGGCCTGTAGATGGCCCCTTCTCTCCCCGGGATCACAAACAAAGCCACATGGCTGCAGCAGGATCAGGTCTCGCTGCAGAGACCCTCAGTATGCTCGCTATCCCTGCAGGATCTTCCCTGGCATGTGTATAGAGACAGGGGCCAGGTGAAGCAGCAGTCTTCTGACCACATAAAGGCTGCATACCGGCAATATTCAGGAAGCCTTGGGTTCAGATCTCCAAAAGTGGGGATAGCAAAAGGAGGACAGATTTCCAGAGGAGAGCAATGGAGACGAGCCATTCAAACACAACGCAGAAAAAAATCACTCAGAATGAGAGCCTGAGAAACACACATATCACAATGAAGGAGCTGAAGCAAGAAACCCATCGTCCTTTATCGTAGCACAGGGGACAATATATGCCTTCTATACATGACCGTGAGTCGAGCTGGAAAGCATTCTCATCAGTAAGAGAATGAGTCTGCCATTTGCTCGGTGGCCATGGTCTCAAAAAACTGTTTCAAATAACTGAAACATAGGGGCTGGGGTGCAGCTCAGTGGTGAAGCACATGCTTATGAGCATGTACAGGCCCTGGGTTCAACCCACAGCACCAGAAAGAAAACATTAGTGAAAAGAAGTAAAGATACATACAATTAACTAAAATACTAAGTCATAGATATTACTATAAAGCTCTGAGAAAAGCTGTCAATCATTAGCCATAGAAATAATTTTAAATGCTGTATGGTATTGTTTTAATTCATTAGCTACCATGCATGATACGATTTAAAGTGATATGGCTGCAACAGGCTTCTAATATCAATGCTGGTTAAAAATAACTGAGCACACAGGAAGACAACATATATGGACATCTAAACTGTGTTGGAATACTGTGGGTAAATTATTTAATTTGATGGGAAGGTGAATGCTGCACTCATCAGAAGTCTGATCACTCTCCCAATGAGGTGGTGCTGGCTGGGTGATCCACAGTCCATGACCTAGTACAGTCCATCACAGTCCATCACAGTCCTAGCACCTCTCACGAAGGTCCTCTGTGGTCAACCAACCTTCATGATTAGAAGCTGGACCCAGGGCACCTACACTGTGCCCTTCCCTCTCCTGGCCTGAAGCTTGTCTTGCTTTCAAGACCCTCTGAGGGCAGCCTCCAGGTCCAGAAAGCTGTCCTCCTCTGCAGGGCTGCCCCCTCCTCCACAACCCCTGCCAACCTGCAGCATCACCAGCCGTCACCGCCACTGCAAAAGGCCACAAGGCAGAGAGGTGGTCGTCAAATGCACAAGCCTGGGTAGGAGCAAGCACTCAGAAAAGTAAAAATAGAACCACTGGACCCAGGAGGGGGTGTGTACCAAGACTTGGCAGAAGTCACATTATAATATTTGGCAGAAGGAACATTATATTCTATTTTAGTGCGTTTCAGTTATTTCCATATAGGTGTGCTTCTATTATACCAAAGTGGGTTATTTTGTCTAAGATCTAGTGGATTATACTTTATGGGAAACTGAATGCATTTTAAAAATACACAATTCTAAAAACACTGCTTTATGTACAATTCTATGAATGGATAATTATCAAATAGAAGACTATCCACTAATAATTATATTTGACTTTGAGGTACACCATGCAATTTTTGATACAGATTTACCTTCATAATTATACTTTTTCTTAGAGTATTATTAGCTTTCAGTTGGTAATTCTAATATTAAAATAAACACACAGCAAAACACAGTGGGACCACACATCTACTAGTTGGCAGGAGAGGGTTCTTCTTCAAATGCTGTTTTCCCACAGGTAAATTATGTTTAATTTTTGTTTTCTAGAATAGAATATTGCTCAAAAATGGAATGAGACAGAAAGAGTTTAAACACTAAGGGGGAGAAATAATGGAAGAAGTCTGGAGAGATGAGGGGAAGTTAGTTAATAAATCCGAATTAAATAAAACTAAGACTTTAGAATTCACTGTCACTCGATTTCTTACAGTTCTGCTTACAAGCTAATTGCATTATGCAGTAATGTTACTGAATATAGCCTAACACAGCCTACAGTTTTTATCTAGTTGGGTTCTTTAGTCCAAAAATATCACTTTTTAAGAAAAAAAATTTAAACCATGATCCTTTAATTCAGGAAAAAGTGCCCCAAAACAAGATTTGCCGTACTTGAAACTAGCTCCTATGAAATCCTCCAGGAAAGAGAATGAAAAGGAGAAGCCAGGACTCAAAGGTGACAAGTTCAGTTCTCATTACATTCAAATTTTCCAGGATACAAATACCTACTGACACCATGTCCCCAGAGGAACTCATTTACATCATTTTTTTCACAGCATGCCTTCTGCTCCACACAGCCCCGGATTTGTTTGAGGCGGTCCTACCAGTGGAACCACTTGAAAAGAAGCGATAAAAGCAACCACTGAAGGCAGTTCTGCTCTGGTCAGCTTCCAGATGATTTGGGGAGGAAGCTTCATTACACTGTCAGCCCATATAAAAAGTATCAAGCAGGCGGGAGAGAAAATGTAGTATAGAGAACACTCGATCCACAAAAAGTAAACAGATCTCTCCCAAGTTGATACAGAGCCAAGAAACAGAATACTGTCAATCTGAAAAACATAAATATCAGAGGATCTAGTCTTCCTATACCTTCAGGAACCCAAAAAGATTAAGAAAATAATACTGGAAGTTCATGTTCCAAATCTCAGAATGAGGAGCTACATGAACTGAAGCTAGAGAAAACAAAAGAAATTAGCAGATGACATCTGCCTTCTGCAGATGTAAAGTAGTAATAATAAGAGTAACCAACAGCCGCTGACATCATCCAGTCTTTCCCTGAGTCAAGGGTGATGTACAGCACTTCACATGGACGGCTGCATTCAACCTCTCTGATTACTCTGTGAGGAAGGAATTACCATTGTTACCCCTGTTTTCTAGAAAGGAAACTGAAGCAGAGAGTCACAGAAACCAGAAGGGATGGCACCAAGATTAAATGCTCACCAGTCAGTCAACAGGATACACACACCTAGCCACCCCATGATGTTCACTGTCCTCAAGCAGAGCACCAGGGTGGAAGGCTCAGAACTGAAGCACTGAGCCCTGTCATGCTGCATTCGCTCTCAGACTATCTGACTATTCAACATGCTAAGCCACCATGATCACTGTTCACCAGGAACAGCGCTGAACAATTCCTTAGGGGAAAGCAACCAGCAAACCAGTTTGCTTTTAACCACTTATATTCACTGTATTAGAAATTTAGTTGTTGTTGCTTTTTTTTTTTTAACCAAATTTCATCAGCAACTTTTACTCTCAAATCTTAGCTGGGTTTGCTTCTACAATTTTCCCCAAAACTACTTGGCTGTCTGATTTGAGATGTCTAATAAATCTTAACATTTAAATTGGATAGCCACTTTAAGCCAACATTTTATAACACAGAAGAAAAAAACATATCTAAAAAGAAAACATGACATGGCGCATCTAATTCAAGTCCCTGGTCATACCAAATAATGACCTCTGTCTCTGAATTTATCAGGCTGGAATCTGATGCAAAATAGAACAAGATCTACCATGGGGAGTTCCTTTTATAACTCTTTGACCCAAAGATCTGGTCTCTGCTCCTACTCCTGCCCACTCATCACAAATCAGACGTCATGGATCATATAGGGGACCAGATGAACGATTTGGGGGTTCAGAGAACATGTCATTGCTGCACAGCAAAGCCAATGCCTGATCAAGTGCCACGGAAAGAAACTCACGCATCAACCCTCTCCCGCAGAAGATGGGCTCCCATTTCCCCAGAATCATTAGTATTACACACAGAACTATTTTGGTTCCACACATCTCAAAGCCCTTTTAAAATTCAGGATAAACAAATGACTATGGCAGCTTGGGGACACAGGTCCTTTGAGAAGTGCTTCAACTCACAAGATCCAAAATTTGAGTTTTCACCTTCTACCACCACAGAGACCTGGAACGCATGCTGTTTTCAGTTCGGCAGAAAGAAAAAAAAGATTCTTACTCAGTCTTACTGGGAAGGTATTACCCTCCAGAAGAAGTGAACACATACCTTCCACAAAATGATCAAAGTCCCTAAAAGATGTTTTTTCTAAATGGCACCCTCAAAGCCCTGAAAATGGTCCATTTGCCCCACAGAATAAAATGACTAATTTCTGAGAAGTAGGCTGATGCTAACGAAGGTCAATTAGAAAGACGTATCTGCATGCCATGTCTCTAGAAGTTCGACCTGGGTTTTGCTTGACAGCGTGTTTTTAAAAACTTTTTAGCATGGGTTATAAATCACCCCAGGATGTCCGTACAAAAGTAACACCGCCAGGAAACAGTTTGTGTCGCGTATTGTAAGACTCAGCTGCTTCATCCGCACAAACGGCACTTGTAATGAAAACACTGCCATATATCTTGATTTGTCAGAGAACAAATCAGTTTTATCTGTTCATTTTGTGGTTTAGTGTCATAGGTATTTTAGAAAACATAATTTATAATTCCTCATGCAATTATATATGAAATTAAATCATCTCACTTTTCCAGAAGCATCAAAATATTTCAGATTAAGTAGAATGCATTTGTAATGTCTTTGAATTTCTCTTCCTCTCTTCCATCCTCCCAAACTACCCGCTAAAGAAAATAAATAAATGAAGGGATAAAAGGGAGAAATATTTAGCATCTTAATGAGTGACAGGTTAGGCCATAGGGGGGCTTTTGTTGATATTCTTCATAGAAACCCACTGTCACAACAATGGTTAATCATGCCAGAGAAAGGGGGGAGTGTGCAGAGCAAATCCTGTCTAGCAAAGCAGAATACCTGGCTTGAACATTGGGATACCAGCCCCCTCACTTATTTGCTGTGTGCCCAAGGGTGAGTTACTTAACCTTTCTGTGCCTCAATTTACTCAGCTATAAGATGGAAATAATTATATTTATGCTACATAAGATTTGTGATCATTAAATAAATTAAGATATGTGGCACACTTAGAATTGCACTCACACTAAGCTCTGTATCTGCTAGCATTATAATTAGCAAAGATATCCACACCACTCTTTTTCTTCCTTGAAGGATTAAACAGACATGAAAACCTAGTGAGCCCATGTCTTACTGGCTACTACTGAGGTATCCCAATGGGAGAGAAGAGAAAAATATCCTTTTGGTGTGTACTTGTTTGAATGTTATTAGTTATTTTTGTGAACCTTAAAAAAATGCAGCAGGACTCATTATTTAGAATTAAAGGGTCCCTCAGTACCCTGGAAAAACATACCACCCCCACAACTGTTTTAATCCTCCTGGTTATAGCACAGTTAGTCCCATTCTTTTTAATTTACCTGATTAAATTAATATCTGCCAAGAAATTCAGACAATTTCATGGTCTTATCATTAGTCACACACAATAGGAAATTCTCCCTTCATCAGTTAACTGGAAAAAGTGAGTACTGGTCTTAACTTCATTAGTATATCAGTATCCAAATAGGTGCATTTAAACATGTATAGGAGTCATATTTTCAAAAGACAGACACAGTAGCAAATTATAACAGTTATGTTACATAAATGTCTCCAGTTGCATACTTATGATAAAATGCTGGTTTCATAATTAAAAGTCTTCTTTCATATGAATCAACGTGAAACCATTTTAATAAATAATTTGAGTCATATAAATGCTGTTCAATCCTTGCTACATCTATTAAGAAGCTCCACCTTGAAAACAAATACTTCTCTCCATCAGGGATCACCAGTACACACACATTCAGGAAGAGAATGTTCCCTAGCTCCAAGGACAGGCCTCAGTGTGGGCTTAATGAGTCCAGAAAAATATACAGAAGAAAGATAATCTGATCAGAATCAATGATGCTGCTGGGAAAAGGTCCAGGTAGCTGGCCAAAGACCTTGGAATTCTAACTAGCCCCATCTCTCACCTGCTAACACACAGGGAGGATAGTGGGAAGAAGTTGGGTCAGTCTTAGGACTACGAAAAGCAGACAGGATAGATGTCCATCTCTTCTTCATGCCCAGTAGGACCTGAGGTCAGATAGAAACAAACCACAAAAATGGATTACAACCCACTGGTCCAGCAAACATGGGGGTGTTCATGATTTGTTTGACAGATTCCCTACCTCCAATAGTGGGCTGTCCTCAATCAACGCAAACACAAGGAAAACCCTATCCAGAGTTTCCCCCAATGACTTTTTCCTAAAATCTCCATCCTACTGCACACAGTAAAAACCAGAGGCTAACAAATAGACAAACTGTCATCAGTTATTAATTCCTGGGCCAAGGGACATCTTAACACAGGACTGTCATTGTGAAACTAGTAAGCACTCAGTAACTAACCCACACAATGCTGTGTATGTGCTTTCTAAAGAGGAAAAAGACCAAAATGTGGGTAAGAACAAGGCTATTACAAAAACAAAACATGAAATCAATTAACTAAAGTTTCCTGAATGACACAATGTCTTTTCACCCTTCTACATTTGAGGAAAAAAAAAAAAAAAAAAGACACAAAAATTTAACTCCTTACTAGAACTAAGAAAGAAAGCAGGTCAATGAAGGGAGAGGGGGTTTATAATTGACCTTTTACCTGCAATGAATCAAATGAAAAGAATTTTATTTTCAAAAGATATCCATATCTGCACATACATGTTAGAATGAATCCCAACACATGCTAGGAACAGTCTCTGTACTTAACACTTCCTAAGCTGATGACCACTCCTAAATCCTTATAGATAAAAACAACAAAAATCACTAACGTTTCACATTTGTTTGTAAACCAAAAGCTTCACTGTTGCAGTACTAGAAATAATAACAAAGAGTAAGAAATTATACATTACAATATTAATTGAAAATATTAGCTAAAACTATTATATAACATACACTCCTATGTAAAAGTATTACAGAACTATAGCCACAGAAAAATAACCTAACTAGTACCTAGTTGTTTCATTCACGTGGGATGTTTGTCTTCTTTTTTAAAATTTTTAAATTTTTCTATAATAAACAAGTAATGCTTGTTAAAGATTTTTAAAATTTTCTATATTTTTAAGGAGCTTGATATACAAAAATAGGGTCTAATAAAATAGGCTCTTATAAAATGCTATCCCAAGGTAGCAAGTTCATTTTTGTTATTTAAACTCAAAACAGGTTTCCCCCACAATACAAAAATATATATGTTCAGTTATCAATTCCAAAATGCCAGTCTTTGGTTTGGATTCTAAAATCAATTGACAGATTAGAAATATAATACTACTACATGGGACACTGGTTGACTACACATCTCTGGAGCCAGGGTTTTGTGTCAATCAAGTTATTGACAACTCTAAGCCTGTTTCCTGACTGGTAAAATGTGGATGATATACTTTGTGAGGATATTATAAGGAATGAATGAGTTAATGCAAGTTAAGACCTAGAACATTATCTAGTATATAGGAAGTATTCAGTAAGTACTAAATAATAAAATACATTCAAGTCAATTATGTAAGTTTGTTTCCCTCCAACCCCCCCCCGCAAAAAAAACTAAGCCATGCTTTAATATAAACTAATTCTAACAATGTTACATTTATCTTATTCCAAACATGAGTTAGTCCACATGGGTAAATTTTTCAGAAAACTGAAAATTTTTTACAGACTGTATTTTGATTCATTGTACACAAATGGTGTACATCAAACTGAAACTTAACCTTTTAAATGCTGACATCACTTTATTTTTAACTGTCAAAATCCATTCAAAATTTTGAGTTATTTTCTGGTTAAGCAGCTACTCTCTCGAACCCCAAATCTGCCAAAACCTAGTTCTAGACAAGATGGAAAGAACAGGGTCTCCTATGGAACATGTTATGTCCTATCTAACATATATTGAGTTATTTATTCTCTGGCAGGGAAATTCTGCATCTGGTTCATTCCTAGGTCCCCAACACCTAGAATGATGCCTGGAACACAACAGAGATTCAATAAATATTTGTTAAATTAATGAGTTGAAGTGAGAGTATACTAGAAAAACAGAGAATTAGGATGTGATCTCTAAGTTTCTTTGTAGTTTTCTTCTTCACTATCTTCCAATAGTGCTCAAAAGACTAAAGCCCTTAATAAAGTGCTTTCTTTCCAAATAATTCTGATATATCCTCCATTGCACATGATCTAAAACAGGCCTTCTTTAAATGAAGTCTCCCTATTCCCTTAAGGAATCACTATGTCCATAATAATAAAACGAGACATTTTGAATTATTATTTATTACTGTGGCTCTGGAGCATATATTCTCAAGAAGAACCACAGAAGTTGACAAAACTGGTCAAAGCATTGAATCAAGAACAGACTGCTCTCTTAACTGGGCTCCCCTGACGGCAGGCTTTTATCTGGGAGATTGTTAGGCTGTGTGGCCACATCATTGAGGGCAGAGGTTGGAAATGTGCTACGAGCGTTCCAGCATCCCTTTCTTCGATTTATAAAATCCACAGAAGGAATATGTCAGCAGCCTTTCTCCACCTAGTGCGAGCTGAGGCTGAGGGTACCCCCGGTGCTGGCTGATTTGCATACAGCCTGCAGCAATCTTTTCTAACCTGAGTAACGAGCCTGTAAAATAGCAGCGCAGATTTGCTCTTCTGTCCTGAGTGATATTTCCTCAAACCAAAAAGAGACAGAGGAAAACCTTTGTGTTTTCTCACTTAACACAAATAATTTTGCCAGTTACAGCTTCTGAGCAAGCAAATGGCACGTGCTCTAGAGCCTTGAGTTAAGACCCTTCTCAGCTCTGTCAAAAAAACATCACATTTCAAAGCCCTGGATTTTAAACGCTCACCACAGGCATGTGCAATCTCACTGGCATCTAGGAAATCAAACAAGGTGCCCACATGTGACCAGTCAGCACAGTGAGCTCTCACTCTCCACCTCCCACAGCCACCACCACACTTTCCCTCTGTCACACTGCAGACAGAAAACCTCATGTGTAGATTTTAAATACAAGGTCGAGTCATTTGCTGAAGACCTAGATCTGTTTGTGTTTTAAGAAGATGCCATACAGATTCCATCAAGAAACTCATTTGGCAAAAGAAAAAAAAGAAAAAAAAAAAGCACATTCATTGAAACACTTATAAATGCTTCTACAGTGCTGTTACCTTTTGGGTAGATTCTTTATACTTAAAGCTGTTTGTTGATACAATTATCCCATCTTATTCCAAATCTAAGTAAAGTCTGTTTTGTCATTCATGTTGGACTGTAAAATGTCTTGGCCATGTCTTGGCCATAGAGGGCATTTTGTAATATTAAATTTTTTTTAAAAAAACACCCTCCTTCCTAATTTTTTCATCTAATTTGGAAAATAATTTTTATTATCAAAAATCTTATAATTTCACTTAATTCTTTATGCAATTTTGAAATTTCTGTTGTAGGTCTTTCACTTTGTATTTTAATGTATGTTTTACAGCTAGACCTTGTCCAATTTTTCTTAGATCCAATGTTATTGTATTTTTATGTTCTTAGCAATTCATTAATCTGTATAGTAGCAGTAAGTGGGCAAGTTATGTATTACCTACATAACTACATAATTCTGATTATTTGGCAACCAGTGGGACCCTGCACTGTTTGGTACCTCATTTTCTGTCTGTGGTGTGACAGGGGGAAAACGGTGGTGACTGTGGGAGGTGGAGAGTGATTTAGAAGGGAATAAAATCAAAACTAAACACAGAACAAGTCATATCAGAGGATCACCAGTGTTAGGCTATAGGTTTCACACTTGTAAGTCCTCAAAGCTATACATGTTAATGAGGCAAAACTTAGCCACTTAAATAAAGTCTGTATAGCTCTGTAGTCAGTCTGTTTATCCTGGATCATTTTACACAAATGCCAGAACACAAAACCCATATTGATCAGCCCTCTTCATATCATGGACATTAATGTCTCTACACCTACGAAGTACTTTAAGCAGTTTAAGAAGTCCAGCAAAACTAATTGCAACTATAGATAATTGCCCCAAACAAAACAGATAACTGAAAACATTAATTCTTTCACCATGCAGGAAATCATAAACTTCTACTGAATTATTTCTATTGATGGAATATTTTTAAAATAAACATTCAAATAGAAATTGCAGGTCAAAGGTCAAGTGAGATCACCTGTACTTCAAAACCCCCAATGGCTTTTATCAAGTACCATCTACTCATGGCTAGGCACCCCCAAAATCAAGGTGGACCGAGTCTTCACCCTCTACAAATTTATATATAGACAATATTTCTCTCCGCTGACTTTCATATGAGCCATAAATGCATATGTACGTATTCAAAATAACATACATATGACAAAATAAACAGATACAAAGAATACAGAACTACAAACACTTATGTTTGATACTCAACCATATATTGGGCAAGAAAATAAGTAAGATGAGCATGACTTTTCCCTTGGCACTTAGTTACAAAGTAGTGTTACAGATTTTGCTGTATGCACATGGACACATGCATGGAAATTTAGTTTTATGCAGCAAAGGAGAGGAGAACATGGGGGTCTGTTAAAGAATTGTGACGTGCCACCAGTGATTTTACATTTTGGCCCATCCAGTTTTAATGAGGGTTGAGACGTGGTTAAAAGCAATTTTGGGTAGCTTTTTCAGCTCTTTTTTTTGGGAGCCACAGAATTTTTTAAAAAGCAGCTTGTTTGTTAAAAGTTTGCTCCAAGGCCTAAAATTTCTAAATATGCACCTTTCTTCAACATTGCCTTATAAAGAAAAAAAAAAAAAAAAACTGCTGAAAGCCTCCCAAACATGAGAGTTTAATTAAAAAAGGAGAAGTGGAAAAAAAAGAGAGCGAGCCAAAGAAAAAAGCAGAGAAAGCGAGATAAGACGAGAAATCATTTTAAACATTTTCAATAGGGAAAATGTCAAATGTTCAGAGCATAAAAACCTTTTGGCTTCTAAACAGCATATGTCTTTTAACCATCCTCCCTTTAAAAAAGTGTGAATTTCTGAATTCCTTTCCAAGGTTATGACTGAGCTTACTAAGTGTTCCTTTGAAGTCATAGTATTTGAAGGAATTTATAGGTTTAGGATTTTCATTAAGTTTAGCAAACAAAAATAATTCTGAATTAAGGAAGCAAATAAGTTTAAGAAATTTTTTTAAAATTTAAGAGGATGGAAAAGCCCAGAGATTCAGAAAGATTTAATAGACACATCAACCAAGTATAAATTATAGACATGTACGACTCCAGATTTGAGTAAACCAACACTTGAAAAAAAGTATAAAATAATTAGAAAAATTTGAACCTTAACTGGATATTTCATATTAAAGGTTTATCTTTTCTTTAGGAATAATGATGGCATTGAGGTTGTTTTTAAGAGTTTTTATCATTTAGTGATATTTAATAAAATATCTGCATGCAATATGAGGTTCAAAATACACTTTAAAATAAAAGGTAGGGGTAAAAAGTGGGTTGGGACAAAGAAAAGACAGGACTGGCCATGAATTTCTAAATGATCCTAGATGAGGAGATTATAAAATATTTAATACACAGGTTTCTTAAATATTTATATGTTGCATGTTTCCATAAAAAAGATTTAGAAATTAGTTTAAGAATCCAGTATTTCGTGCTGGCGATATAGCCCATCATGTAGAGTGCCTGCCTCCCATGCTGGAGGCCCGTGTTCGAGTCCCCAGCACTGCGGGGTTGCGGAAATAACAAACAAAGAACACAGTATTTCACATAATGAACCAATTAAACTGAAAGATTATTCAGTTCTACTGATGAATTTACCTTAAATGTAACTTTTATGTAAAGGTCTTCCCAATGTATATCATAAAATACTAGTCTACTGGAAAATACACAACAGTAAATAAATGAAAAATATGTAAAATGATAATATAGAATAAATGAAGCCATTCCTTTTTTATGAAAATATATTTACTATTTTGGCTTTAAATCTTATCATTGTTTCTAGTTCACAGACCACAGTTATTCTTAAAAACAATGCCTTTTAAATCTGGAGGTCCAGATCAATACTGACAAAATATCTCTAATTTTTATCAGAAGAATTTACATCCCAGCAATTCTGTAAGTACCTTTTGAATAACAACCTTTATCATTCAAAAAGTTTTTACTGGAGTATTTTGCCACTATAAACACAGCCAAAACATTAACTATAGAATAATGACCTGGAATAATCTGGAAATGAAGTAGCTGATCAATAAAAAAGACAAATTACATTTCGCTCTTCGTTTAAAAAAAAAAAAGACAGCTAATTCATGAATAGAAACCAACTTCACAGTAATGGACAAGGGAAAAATTATGGATGAAGTTTGGTAAAAATGCAACTTAACTGTCTTCACTCATTTGACATATATTTAATTCTTTTGTACCTCACAATGTGCTACATATAATCTTTTATAAGAGAACAAAAAAGTTTCCAGTGAACTAAAGTCTAATTATTGAAGGAAGTAAACTGATACTTTTTAGGAATAGGTACATTTCTACAGGGTGAAAAGTAATAGTATTAGGTTAATTCCTTCATTATTCCAGTGTTGCCTCAATGTCAAGCACAAGTGCCAGTCCCGTGTTCTGAAGAAAAAGCTAAGATGAGAACAGCTTCACCAACCACAGCCAAAGCCAAAGACAGGCCTGTTCTGAACCTAAGAAAACAATGTCCTGAACTGGCAAATAGGTTTCTTTAATAAAACAAAATGAGAATTTCCTGGAAAACTCAACCCATGCTTCTTACCTTATCTATTTCCAAAAGCTAACAAGAGGAGGGAGAATTCTTAGGCATTTTTAGGAATCAAGTGACTATTACAAATTTGCACCAAATCTGTAAAGAAATTTTATATGTATTTATATTCTCTGATCCTCAGCATAGGATATTTCTCAGAGGGTCAAAAATCAACTTATAACTTCAAATACTAAGTTTTTTATGACTAATTATACTACAAAATATAAACTTCATAAAAACAGATTTTTTTCCTAGTTTTTTTTTTTATCTCCAAAGGCTGTACTAGTGACTAACACAAGATAGGCATTTAAGACTGCTGAATTAATTAATTTGAAGGTCTGAACTTCTAAGGAATATGTTTTATTTTCATATCAGGACTCAGTTTGGCCTCATAAGCAAGAATTGAAATCCTCAACTTACAGGCCCTCTATTAAGTTTTAGAAGTTGGTTTCAATAGATAGCAATTCAGTGGGGGTTGGGTTTTTGCTTGTTTTTAATTAATTTGTCTCAGTTACCTTGAAAAAGTATCATCGTGGAAAGGAAACATATGTAATATTATCATTACCAAATGTATATAATCATCATGTATTTAGTAAGCATCCTGCCAAAAGGTCCTCTTTTAGGGCTTATGTCAAAAAGTAAAGAGAAAAATACTAAATAGAAGTGGCTCATAACCAGGTGCAGCGGCATACACCTGTAATCCCAGTGGCTAAGGAGGCTGAGGCAAGAGGACTACAAGTTCAAAGCCAGCTCAGCAATTTAGTGAGTTACTAAGAAACTTAGCAAGACTCTGTCTCAAAAAAAAAAAAAAAAAAAAAAATTTAAAAAGGGCTGGGGATGTGGCTCAGTGGCTAAATGCCCCTGGGTTCAATTGATGGAAAAAAAAAAAAATGTGGGGGGTGTCTCCTATTCCAAATCTAAACTGCTTTAGAATCATACCAATCACAAAGCCACTCTGTGGTTCAGGACCCTGCTCT
The DNA here is from genome assembly GCF_902686445.1 of Sciurus carolinensis. Lineage (NCBI taxonomy): Eukaryota > Metazoa > Chordata > Mammalia > Rodentia > Sciuridae > Sciurus > Sciurus carolinensis. The sequence continues at coordinate 146,734,081 of NC_062215.1, forward strand.
GCAGGTGGATCAATGGCTTCAGATCTGGACTCTCCTACAAACCAGGATGCACCCCTGAGAAAGGTACTCCCCTCCCACTCCTTTGCCTCGGTGTCCTCTCTATAAAATTGAAAATATATTATAACTTACCTCAAGAAGCTATTTTAAGAATCAAATGACTTAGTACAGGTAAATTTCTGAGAATAGTACCTGACATATAGTAACTGCTTGGTTGCTACCTAGCACTATTAAAACTCTAAGAAATACCTTGGTTTATCTATTATAGGGAGGGGTTCATTAGTGACTTATTCATTCATTTTTTAATCTTCCGAAGAATAAACAACAGAAATACATTTGTATCATGTGTAAGTTTTCATATTTATGGATAAATTAAGAACAAGATGAATTGCTTATATGTGGGACTAAGGTAAAAATTCTAACTTTCTACTTCTTCATAGAAGAATTCACAGAGGAAGAAGAATTTCTTACTTTACTTATATATTTGTTTTTCTGATTGGAAGAAAATCTCATATAACACCACCACCCATCCTGCTGACATTTTGATATATTTTTCCTTTGTCTTTCTTCTATGTACATATGTGGAATTTTACATAACTGAGACTATTTGGCACCCTGCTTAATTCACTTCAAGTTTACTACATTTTCCTGTGCCACTTTTAAAAAATATAATTTAAAATGACCAAATAAATGTAATTGTTCCAACATAAATAAGAAATGATTAATATACCTCTTCTTGAACTTATAGTTTTGACGCCAATAATGTTCAGGCAAAAAAGATATTTTGCTTATTTATTGCTCTGCATGTTCATTTTTAAATAAAATTCTCTGACCAAAAATAAGTTTTAAAATTTATTTCAAAATTTATAGAAAGCACAGGAGAAAATGTTCACTTACAAATTAAGTCAGATATGCACAGATATTGCCTTGTAATCACAGTCACCTCCAAAGCCCACCACCCACGCGCCAGTAAGATAGCTACTTAGTTGGCAGGCTAAAGACTGCAGCACCTGGGTCCTGGGGATGTAGTTCAGTGGTAGAGCACTTGCCTAGCAAGTGTGAGAGACCCTGAGTTCAATCCTCACCACCACCCCAAAAAAAGACCGCATCTCCTTCTTCAAGAATCACAGAACTGTGTGAAGAAATTCATGGCTATTATCAAAAGCTTCATGGGCCAAAAGGAAAAAAACAAAGAGGAAAGAATAAAAAAAATAGTGAGTTTAAAATGAGGGCAACAGGGACTACAATGTTCCCCAAGTAGGAGTGACAAAGAGCCTGCCCCCTTTCAGTTTTTTGCATGTGCAAAACAGCAGGCTTGATGATCCTGCATCTTGGATCCTTGAGAGTCACAGAGTCACCAAATGTGTGTTGGGAAATAAAGGGTATGGGCCAGCTAGAACCATAGTATCTTGTACCCTATTCTCTCTTGGGTCCCAGTATGGGACCTTCAAATTAAAGTTACCATAATCATGTGGGTGGGAGAATCCCTGAACCATTTTAGTAGCATTTCTATTATCCTTTAAAAGTAGACATTGTTTCTTTAAAAATTCTTACAGCTTACCTGGAGGGATATCCTCTCAGAAAAAGAGACTATCTCCTGCTTACAAGAGAATGGGTGCACTGCCTGCTCACTGGGACTCCAGCACCATTCCAAAATGATAACATTGCTAAATACTTTCTCTTTTCATACAAACGGAAATACTCTTCCAATTCAATTACTGAAATCTCTTTTGTCGCATCAAAATAAAAATCATATTTCAAGAACCTAAATTTTAAAAACAGGATCAAGCAAACCACTATCCTTACAGCTTAGTTTCTGCCTAATCTTTTCAGCACAGGAAGAAGAGATCCAGGAGCACTTCAGCTACTCTGCTGCAAATCAATTTGCTAGAGGGATCCTGGACAACTCCCCTATCTTGGGTGAGTCACAAAACACTAAACCAAGAAACTACAAAACCAAAACAATGCAAAGAAGAAAACTATACACGTAAAACCTCAAGCCTTGAATCATCAAAAACTCATGTTTTAATCTACCTCCTCTTGTATTTTATTCTTACTGCTGTTTGTCCAGCTTATGAACGACCTGACTTGTCATACATGCCATCTGGTTTATAATAAACGCACAGTAAAATGCATGATTCTAATGATCTGAATGACAAGAAGGATCTAATACATTCACTTCAAAATAAACAGTTCTAAGTTTTTCCATTTATCCAAAACAGAGATCAGCAGCCTGAAACTAAATAAACAAATTGTGATTTGTTTTTTCCCCTGTGAGATTACAGTACAGGACTCAAAGATACACCTCTGCTTACCTACAACCTAAAAAATATCTGTGATCTAGAGCACCTTCATTTAACTTACAGAATGTATGGCATTCAGTATTTTTTAAACTCAGTTTTAAAAAACTTTGAGGAAGAAATAATAACTCTTGACTCATCCCCTACTTAATCCTCCATTGTTAACCATATTTATTGCTAGTATATCTCACCTCGATGGGTAGACCTCTCAGTCCATATCACTGAAAGAACAGTGTGGTTCCCTAGTGCAAATTTCCTGAGAGCCCCTTTCCTCAGCATGTGCCAAGAATCAAATCTTGGCCACTTAGTGCTCTGTGTTCCACATGTGAGCTCACGACGCGCTGAGCAGCGGTGCTAACTGAGATGGATAGCCCTGTCAACAGGAAGCTGGCACACCAGGATGTAAGCAGTGGGATACAATGACCTTTACATTCAGAGAAAAATATCCCTAAAATGGCATGAAAAGTTTATGGGGAGAAGGGAGGCAGGATTCTTTTATTTCATTCAGGCACATAGCATGAAATAAAAGCAAAGGTGCCCAGTTTGCAATTTGCTTGGGATCGAATCCTGATTCCCGCACACAAGAATGAAAGTTGTCGGGGAAAGGAAATGAATCATCCTTTATCACACTGCTCTGAAAGCACTGCACCCAGATCAGTGTCAACTGCACCCAGATTGGTCAAGTGCTTGGACTCGGATTGCGCCTGGACTCGCTGGAACTCGTCGGGTACTGCCGGTCTCGGAAGGCATTCTTGACCCCTGGTTTCATATGGGTTGCTTTTGTGATGGAACTAAAATATTTTTAGTAAAATCAATGATCTACTTACAGAATCAGTGTCAAGAGCTTGGGAATTTAAATCCTATGTACTTGGTCACCATATTTGTAACTATAAAGATCTCATGGGTTTCCTATCAGAAAATATGAGACTCTGACTGACATTTCTTAGGACTGATATGAAGAACTCAAAAAGTAACAGAACTCCCTGGAACACAAATGTTAAGTAATGACAGTATTATAGGAAATTAACAAATAAAAAGAGACCTGGAAGTTAAATATATATATATTTTTTTCTCTGTTAGTTAAAACCATAATCATAAACTATACAGTTCAATCATTTCAGCTGAACACCAATAGTAATTCTATCAGGTCAAAAAATTATTGCAGTTATTCAAGGTTTGGGCAGCATTTTTGTTGTTATTTGTCAATTCTTTGGCATAAAAGAACAATGGGCTGTGCTTCAGAATGAAGCAACAGAAGCTTACAATGGGCTCCCTAGAATTATATAACAAACACTGAAATAATGATGCAATTTTAATAGTTAATTAAATAGAAAAAAGGAAGTGATTACAAAGACACTGTGATTTCTTTTTTTAAATGAATGGACCACATCAAAACTACAGAACAATTTTACAAGATACAAAAGGGGAAGATACATCCATTTCTTTCTGTTTAATTAAAAGCTGATCATAAATTGCAGAAGCTGTAGGACCAAAAGCTATAAATAAATTTAGAAAACTGAATATTTGTAAATTATAATAAATCAGGTGTCAAGCATCTCAGCACTGGCCCCGAGAGTATTGGTTTGCTGACTTCGAGAAAATACTAGCATTATGAACACAAAAATCCTAAGAAGGTCAACTTGAAATACAAGTCAGTTTGAGCGGCTCTAGAGGTGCTGCTCAGATGCTTCCTCAAGCAACAAGAAAACAAGACTTTTTACAAGAAACCTCCTGCTGCTCACTGTTTGGGAAAGATACTAACTCCTGCAGTTCTCCTTCAACCGTGGGAGAGCTGTTTCAGGGAACAGATTCTTCCTCAGATCATGACACACAGGAGCTGGGGAAGAGAGAGAGATGGAGATGGAGTGATACCTTGAGCCTGAGCTGCAGAGCTGTGGGAATACCCCAGGGCCAGGAGCGCAGTCTCCACCAGCTGGCTAAAAAGCACATCTTTTCGCACCAACACGAACTCAGCATGCTCTTCTCTGTTGTCATATTCAAGAGAGCCGTCCAACTGCTCCACCACACAGAAGACAGGAATCATCAAACCTGGAGGGACAAAATTCAAGAATAAAACACAAAAACATTACAAAGCAGAGCTCAGTCACCACCATGAGAAGGGAAGAAACAGTTATAAAAGTCACTCATCTGTGATCAACATTGGTTTAGAGTAAACAAGTCTCGTTGTCCTGTGGGCCTAATGGAAAGCTGTCCCTCCCCCATTATTACTATTACTATCAGACTATAGTAGAATTGCCAGGGGGCAGTGGTAGAAGCCCCCAGATTCCAATCATTGAGAAGTGAAATGCGCCATTCAGAGGTGTCCTAGCACATAGGTTAGGTAAAGGTGACTTTACAGAACCTGGAATCCCTCAATGTCCATAGTTTTATCATGACTACTAATCAGCATTAATATTTTCAGTTCTGATCAGTTTTTGTCTAAAAGTGCGTTTTAAAGCTTCTATTTGCAAGACACCTAGTAGGAAGGCATGTTTGATTTTTAGGGTCTAGATGTTATGTGAATATGTACAAAGAAAGTCAACAGGAATTTTATTTATTTATTCACTTATTTGGTTCCAGGGATTGAACCCAGGGGTGCTTAACCACTGAGCTGCATCTGTAGTTCTTTTCATTTTTTGAGACAGGGTCTTATTAAGTTGCTTAGGGCCTAGCACTAAGTTGCTTAGAAATTTTAAAAGTCCCTCTTGTAAGTTTTTGTTTTGTTTTGTTTTAATTCTGGTAAACTGGTCCTCAGCTTGAAAATACTCTGAACATGAAAGACTTAACATTTAACTTATGTCAAAAATATATATCCAAGTAGAAAATTTCATCTCTTTGAAATTATTATACACTAACACCAGCTACCAGTGGAAAAAGAGTATCTTTTCTTGTGTTTGCAGAAGAAAGAAGTAAACTACTCTAAAGAATAAAGCAAATTAGTCTAGTTGAAAATCTGTTGAAATCTGTTGTCACTGAAATATTTCTCTGCTTTGTATCAAAGTGTGAAAAGCTAAAAAATGTTTAATTCACCAAACACTTTTTAAACTGTTTTTTATTTTTCAAAAAAAAAAAAAAAAGGCATACAGGCATTTAAATCTAAACATAGCCAAGGCAGACAAAGATCAAAGTTTTACCAATATACGAGTAATAAACATGGACTCTGCCCCACGTAATTCACACAAATTAGTATGTTATGGAATGAGGATCTGCTCTGGGTCTTTGGGCAAGAGAAAAATCAAAAGTTATGAAGGATGAGTAGGCAGGCAGAGATGGGGAGGTGGAGGGTTGGATGGTCACGGTGAAGGTGCGTCATAACGAAAATAAGACCTCTGTGAAATGACCATATGAGAGTAGGGCCCTGACACTCAGAAGGTTTCCAGAAACCCTTCCCTGTCACCTGACTCTAGAAGTCTCCTGACTCACTCCCATCTGGAAAACTGAGAGTGGGAGCAGATACTCTATAAACTACTGGGTCACAGATTTAGGTTTTTGTTCTAAAGATAATACAATGGTACAACTGGTTCCCATGTGCTAATTATTATTATTAAAGATAATAAGTATTGGGTGTAATTATTAAATATAATCATTATTAACAATAATAATACTCATTAAGAATTGTTATCATTAAAGATCATGGTAATTATTATTAAGACTGCACAACATTCTTAACAAGTCTCACCATACCTGGGACAGCTATTGACTCAGTGTTCACTCTGAGAACAACAAAGCAGTATTATTGTCTACAGCTACACTATCCATGCAGATTTATGGAAAATATGAGACAATGGTGGAGCAGACCAATTTTTCAAACACGAAAAAAAAGGATTTAGTCTGGCCATGTGATGCTTTATAAAATATAGTTTTTAATTGTGACCAACTCTGGTGTATGCAACGTTTATTTATTTGTACTGGGTTTATCCCCACACATATTCAAGATTTGTAATGAATAGTATGAGTTACATTTCCTCCAAATTATCTCTGTAATCATTCATTTGCCTAGCATTTATTCACTGAACACTTACTATGTGCCAGGTATCACCTGTGGATCCAGGGATACAAGTGAGAACAAGTCTATATGAGTCCTCCCTGCCCCCCCCGTGTAGTGGAGAACATTGTAAAATCTTCCTGAGTAAGCATAATGGCATTTATAGGACCCTTGCAAGAGAAGCCTTACCAACAGGGAATAGCCCCTATTTAGACCTTTTAACTCTTACATACTGGTATATGATCTTTGTCCAAGGAAGCAGGTTGATTCCTACTTCTAATGATTCAAGCATATGCACACATAGGGCCATGTAGCCAGTGGTGCCATAAGCTACTTAACCACTAATACCTGTGTGTACATAAGTTTCAATGCTGAAAATCCATGTGCAGTTCCTAATGTCAACATCTGAGTGTCACACATCTGGGAATCACAGATAAGACCTTTAAATGAATCCAGTTGCTCCATAAACTATGATGTGTCCATTACTTAGGCACCATAAATCTTTCAAGTCTATAGTCAACTGAAAAAACTTAAGACCCTATTAATTTTAAAGATAATATTAACAGTTCAATCAGTTACATGTGAAATACAATGGAAAATCACAGAAATCTATAACATGTAGGGACTTGCATTTTATCAATGTCAGTAAGTGAAATATTTCCTAAGCATTTTAGTTCAGTGACTGAAGGAAGCAATTGTCACCTGATACAACAGCAATAACTCCTTACAGTCAAAAAGCAAACCCAACCTCCCATGGGCATCACCTACGTGGGGAAAAAAAGAACTCTGAAATCATTTATAATATAAAACAACATTAACCAGGAATGTATGATAATAAGATTTGTTCTGAAACACACATATATGAGACACTAAAGAATATCACAAACAGGTTATATTTAACCCACGAAAAAGGTACCTTCTTATTACAACTCAATCAACCTAAACAATTATGGTTGTACAATGAAAAACAGTTTTTAGAAAAGAAGTAGGAGTCAGGAAAAATATATGCAGTTACCAGAAAAATGAAAAACAGTAAAATAGAACAATTAAAATCAAGGATGGCAAGAAAATTAAGGCATAGGTTTAAAAGCCTTCAAAAACAGAAATCCCTACAGGAGACAAACCATAAAAGGATGAGTAGAAAATGAGTATAGAGAAGGGGTTAAAAAAGGATGAGTAGAAATATATACCTCCAAAAAGAGACATTTATCCATTTGGTCATAAGACTCCCACTAAGCAAAAAAGAGAAAGAAAAGAAAGAGGAGAAAGGGACAAAAGATGAGAAGATAGAGAAGGTATTTAGAAAGACTTCAAAAAATAGATTCAAAATAGGAAGAATTAAAGATAAGTTCTGATAAAAGAAACCACAGTAAAGTAAGCTGCATTGACAACAAAATTCAGAAATGGTCAAGAAGTAGAAAGCAGAAAAACTCTTGCTCTAACCCTGTATCTTGAGCTTACAGCATTAGTTTTCTTTTTATTGGAGCACAGACCCATTTCCAGATGATCAAGTAGAGAACTTTGAACCTTTCGATTCTAAGCCTTGCTAAGCCTTTTACAATTGCAGGAGGTAGGCAGGTAGTTCAATCTGAAAGACAGGCACCCAAGCCTAAGCCATTTGCTCCAAGCCAAGACTTATTCTGGCAATTGAGATATATGGTGAATTGTCATCATCAAGGCAAAATAAACCTGGACCTCTCTTCTCCATTAGGAAAAATGCACATTTCCACTGTCATTAGCAATGATGCTGAAACTGCCATTTCATAAGGATATTATTTCTGAAAAAGTGCATAGCTACAGTCATTGTTATTGCTGCTTTGCACCATAGCAGCCCTGTGAACTGAGACATGTAGGAAGATGGTTAGCAGCAGGTTAGACATAGGTGACCCCTGGGTGGGATCCTGACAGTGTCACTCCTGACTGTGGGTAATTTATCTGACCTCTGTAAGGCTCAAAATCCTCCTAGCTAATATTACATCACAGAGCTGTCTAGAGAATTCAACTGTGTAATATATTTCTCTGACACACAGCTCGCAAACAATGGAATTTATTTTTCTTCTTTTTAGTTGTTAGTATTAATACCAACTTACAGAGGGAAAATAAATAAATCAAATTTTTTCAGAGTCTATATGCAATGTTATGATACTTACTAACAAAGCTTTTTTTTTTAAATAACAGTGATGCTAATAGTCACTGAATGATCTCATCATGGAATAACCAAATGATACCAATAATCATTGTAGGCCTATTATGCAAATAATAATGGCTTGAGGAGTTCAACATGACCATAGCAAAGGGTGAAGTGTCAAAAAGCACCAAACTTCATGCTCTCAAACTGCATGTCCAAAATAGTAGTCACTAAGCACATGTGGCAAATGAGCCCTTAAATACATCTCATCTTGAATTGAGATGTGCCGTAAATGTAAAACACACACCATTAGAATGACTTACTATCAAAAAAACAAATATATATCATAGATAATTTTTTTATCATGAATAATTTTTTAAAAAATTAATTGCACATGGAAATAGAATTTTGGATCTAGACTTAAATCAAATATATTATTAAAATTAATTTCACCTGTACATATTTTAAATGTAGCTACTAGGAAACTTAAAATTACACATGTGGCTTGTGTTATATTTCTATCAGATGGTGCTACTCTAAGCAATCCACCAAATAAACACATACAATGGTTTTTCTCACAAGGGATAAATTCATCACAAACTGATACTACAACAATTATGTGCTTGTCCTGAACACTTCTTGGATGCCCTTTAATTATCTTTTCTCTATGTTCCAGATCTTAGGAGACCAGGGAACAGAAACCCTCTTGCTTAAACTCCATAATCCAATGCATTTCCTTCTTAGAATCACCAACCAAATTATAGGCTGCATTTTTTTTTTATTAACTATACTGATTCAAATTCTTTAATAAGGAAGGATTTTGTCCCCTCTTCCCTTCACTTTAAAGAACATTTACAGTCCTCAGGAAATGCCACCACACTGGCTATGAAAGTGACCTAGAGAAAAGGACTCCTGAATGCTCCTGATGTTCTACCTCAACAGTGAAAGATAAAAGTCAAGCCAGCAGCATGGGGTCCCATTGGCAGGACTCAGTCACCCTCCACCAAAGTTGGGCCAGCAAGCAAACCTCTCTCTTCTGTTGCACCACCTGGTCTAATGTACATACTTTTATTTTCTCCTCACAGTCACCCTGTGAGACAGTTGTGATTATTCTCATTTAATAAATTAAGATTATGGGAGAAGTGAGAAGCCCCATGAGGCAAGAGCAGAACAGTGCAGGTTATCCCATCTCAACTCCTTTGAAAACAATACACCAAATCCACAGGCACAGAAACCGAAGAGCTTGGCCTTTGAGTGAAGGACCCTTTACCATTTGGTACAGCTAAGAGTGCTCTGTGTTGCTTTTAAGTTGATTTACACCTACAAGGTGTCGGGCATTGCACTAGGTGTGGAGGAGAAACCAAACATGATTCGTGCTTTTCAGTCACTCACAAAGGCTCCTGTGAATGGGGTGGTGTGGATGAGATTGCTCTTCAGCCTCCACCCCAGACCCTTTATCTTCTTGGTCCACCCTCATTCTTGGAACTGCCTCTGAATGACAAGAGCCAGTCTGAGATGGTAGCAGGCTAGGCTTTCTCCTTCCCACTTTTTAAGGGCTTCTGAAGCCCACCTATTTCTGGAAGTAAGGCAGGGACCGGACCCACTCCCTTCCCTGGGGCAGGCGAGCAGGTTCTATCATAACCTGAGAAGGTCTTAGGGCTAACTGAAGATTACAAAGGCCGCTGGGCAGAGCCTTCCATATCTGTTCTTTGTATACACTGAAGTGGAAGAAAGCACCACACTCTGCAACCTCCACAGTAGGTGAATTGTAGACCAAGGGCCTTTGAAAGACTGCAACAAATTCTACCACCTAAAGAGGAAGAGGGAAAGGAACGAGGGACTACCTTTTCCTATTGCAAATTACCTAGAAAAACAAAACAAGTTACCTGCTCCTCATATTTGCTTTTTGTCTCTGTCACACTCCCTCACACACAGCATGCACTCACACATTTGCTCACACACATCCTGAGTCAGAGACAAGAACGGAAATAAGCTGCCAGTAGTAACCTCTAGCCTTTTCTTCCCACCCTAAAATAATAAAGTTGAATGCCAAGAACTGCAACCAGAAACAGAAAGAAATAACAAGGTTTCTCTCACCTCCTTGTTGGGGTCCCAGGGAAAACTTCAAAAAGGATCAAGTGTGTCTTTCCTACTCCCCTGTCCTGCACCTGCTGTCCCCCTCTCCCAGGCACACAACCTTCAGAACTAGGGCAACCAAGGGTTCCACATTCCACTTTAGCCTCCTACTCCCCCCAGGGGCTGATCTCAAGTTTTTCTGAGAGTAATAGATAAAAAGATACTACACTTTGCTGGGGAATGGCTTTGTGGTCTCTTTATCTCTCAGATATACAGTCATACTTCGCCTAACACGGATATGTTCTGAGACATGCATTGGTAGGTGCCCTTGAGCAAACCTCACAGTGTATATTTAACCTACCACGGTCACGACATCACTAGGTGTTGAATCTTGTGGGACTATTGTCATATGTGAGGTCCATCCTGGACCAAAGTATCATTATGCAGTGCATGCCTGCCTTCACTGTAAAAGAAACACATTTTATCCCAAATAAACATAATGGAAGAAATTTCAGATAGGATAATAAAAATAAAGTAGAAAAAAAAATTGCACTAATTTTGGGAGAAATGGAAGAACACTGATTGGGTATGAGAGCGGTCCATGGATCCATGGGTCAGCCAGAGGCCCTCAGGATTCCCCTAAGCTGCTACAGTTCCCTCCCTGCTGTTTGCCTATCAACTGCAGATTCCCTAAAGGGTTTAGTCACTTATTTTTGTTGTTAGTTTCATTTGTCCTTAACTCTTACTATAAAGGAAGCAGAAGCCAAGACACAAGTGGGACAGCAGCAATTTCTTGGTGATAGGTAGGGGGACAATCATAGTCAATTCTACAATTAGGAGGAAGAACAAACTGAGCTATATGCCAAAATTAGATTTTGTGTTTATCCATAGTGCAGCTGTTACATGCAACTCAGGATTAGACCCCCAACTAAAGTTTCAACAATCAAACCCCTTGAAGCCTCTCCCAATACATCAGGGTGGGGAATGATTATCAGAAAATATTTTATTCTCAGAATTTGCTCTGATAAAACTATACACTTCTTTGCAGTCCCCGAGACTGATCTTAACTTTGGAAGAAAGAGATAACACAGGTTGGATGGGAATGGGAAGGTGAACCCTGTCATTTGCCACCCCAAAGGCTCAAAGTGGGCTTCAAGAGATAGGAAAGGGAGACTGGCTCTGGCCTTCCACACCTCTGATTTCAGGCCTGTCCTCAAGCTGAGAAGGTCTGAAGGATGAAGGATAAACTCCAGATCCCTAAGTCCAACTTAGCCATAGAAATTCAGTGGCCAGATCAAGCTAGTGTGGCCGTTTGAAAACCAGGACTCACAGACACACGTGGGGAGTGTTGTGACAACTTATGGAAAATGGAAACAAAAAGTCAGAGCTACACTTGGGAACCTGCCATGGCAAGCCTGACCCGCAGAACTGAATTCCCTGATGTCAGGAGAGCCAGGACTTCTGCTGGCATGAGGAGAGGCCCACCATTAGCCAAGTCTGTGCTCCTCCATCCCCCGCCCAACCTGAGCCTGACCTGTAGTAGTCCCAAAATAAAACTAGTTCAGTTTAACAAAATGCTAATTCCAGTTAGACATCAATCACCACCATTAATAGACAGCACTGATTCTGGTTTTTACATAAAACTCTGCAGCTGTCAGACTTGTCTGCATCACTATGGGCCTCCTGCACTGCATTCAGCATCAGCAGACGAAGGAGCTTTCTAGGAAATGATCTGCACAAGCGGATTCAGGGGCTCACGTCCTGTCCAAGGGAAGCTTGCCAGACCACAGGGCTGTGCATGTTCACGATGGACAGAAATTGTTGGTCCATCAACATGAACTATCGTAGGGCATTGTATGTGACTCAAAAGGGTAAGTGCTCAGCGGTTGCCTTGGGGGGTCTTGTCAGTAGTCCATCCCATGTCCTGCAAGGAGAGACGGCAGCACCTTTTTAAAATTTAGTAGCTACAGAGAAATGAAATGTTTGCTGATCCTGGAATAAATGTTGTTGTTTTTTAAAGGAAAAAAGTAGAGGCATGAGTTTGGATATCACACAAAGTGCAAAGGTAAGGCATTTTCCTGAAGGACACTTAATTTGAAACTAAATTATGAAGGTTCTTTTCACAGGAGATTAGAAATGCATACCTTAGTCTTGGGACTCAATGGTGAGTTAAAAGTAACCATATCGTAATTAGCAAATACCAGGATTTACATCTTCTTTTAAGTTAAATTTTATTCTGGAGGCTTCTGAGAGAATAATTTTAAAATGGTATTCACATGGAGACATATTTGCCTCTCAACCATTCTCATTATCCTCTCTGGAAAAGCTATTTGCAACCTGGAATCCCATGACTCAAGAAAAAGAGTCAATAAAAATGGTCCTTATACTAACATTTGCTTCATCACCTCAGGTTTTAAGCTCTGCCTAAATGTTATTTTATCTAATTCAAACTATTTTTTTTAATCCTTGATTAATTTATCCAGTGTAGTGTTAAGGAAAGGTTAACTGTACTAAGGTTCTCTACAAAGGAATTAATAAAGGAATCAAGCTCTCAGCTCTCAATAAGACAAGACTACCTAGATTTCTAGTGGGAATATTTCATAGCACAAGCATGTTTTCTTTGGGGAGTTTAACTCACAAAAATTATTAAAAATTGAGATCAAACACTGGTGCAAATCCTCAAAGGAAATCATTCTAGAGTGGAAAGATTTTTATCAAATGAAAAACGAAAAGTAAAGTTTTTATAGCAAAAACTAAAAGGCTTTCTCCCTCACAAAAAGAAAATGCTACTCTCTATGTTTAGGATTCAAAGAGTAAAACATCTATGGATATTTAATAGGAGTGCAGAAATTATCACCATGAAATGAATGCACACTTCACACGGCTGACTCCACCTGATGGGCAACCATCTCACCCTATCCCATCCACTAAAAGCCCCGCATTCTTGTACTCAACAAATGCCTGTTCAGAGGCAACAGCAACCAGGTTCTTGAAAGAACTAACACTGGGAGGAAGAAGAGAAAAGAACAGGAGGACAGAGAGAGCCAGAAAGTCAAAATCATAGTGTGCATTTTCCAGTTCCCTTAGGGGATACTGAGATCTCTGGTTTGTAATACGTAGGATATTATTACTGTGACTCAGATCAAGTTAATAAAACCCAGCCTACAGAGCAGGGAAACTGTGGTCTGATGGAACACTTCCCAGACAAAATATTTTAAGTATACATGTACCTGTGTAATTTATAGCAATTACTTAAATAAGAAAAACAGAACAGAGAAGACTAGTATATTATTAATTTTTTTTCATTTTATGGTTCTAAGACATTCTCTTTATAATTTGTATAATTTATATAATTTCAAAAATAAAATACTAAATTTAATTTTTTAAAAAAACTAAAGAAACCACGTAAGTCGCTGCATATAAATCCATTGAAACTCTTATTTTCGCCCTTAAAATGGTTAGCCAAAGGCTGTTACCCAAAGATGGAACGTTATTTTACTTTTTTACTGTCTTTGAGAAGTGTTATCAAAGCAGCCTAAAGTGATTGTTTCCTGAACAAAAAAAGTGAGAAATCATCACCCCAAACAAAATTTTTAAAAATTTCATTTCCTAAAAAAAGCCCTGGAAGATGAGCACAGTTGTGTTTTAGGGTTGCGGGGGGGGGGGGGGGGGTTGTTTTTTGTTTGTTTGTTATTTGCAGTACTGCATACTAAACCCAAGAGCACTCTACCAAGTTCAGCCCCAGGACTCTCTCTTTTTTATGTTTTTTAATCTTGCTAAGTTGGTCAGTCTGGCCTGGAATTCTTGGTCCTCCTGCCTCAGCCTCCCAAACTGCTGGGATTATAGTCCTGCATTGCTGTGTCTGGCTCACAGTATTTTAAATGGGGAGAAATTCCAGGTATGAGCATCTCAAGCTCAAGCTCAGAGAGATTTCACTTCCCCTACATTCCTTGGATTTAAAAATTCTTTAATTCAAAAATAATTTCTAAGTCTCAAAAAAGAAGTATTTCAGTGTCACCCCTACCCCCACCCCAGGTCACAATTTCAAAACGGAGCTAATCTCATGAGCTGAACACAAAATGGCAAAAAGACAAGCCAAGCACTCTTTTCCAAACCCCATACTGAGGGGAGAAGGGTTTCATTTCTACTTAATTTAAAGGTATGGGTGTAAGTTTGTGAGAACACTTCAGAATGACCCATGAGTTCAGAGCAGCTATTTTATTTTCGCACCATCGCTGCCAGATCTGGACGAGGATAATATGAAAAACTACACATAATAGCTCCCATGAATTTAAGTTCATTTCTCTATTTTGTTAACAGACGTGGGACAGACAAACAGATCTGCTTTTAAGAGCAAGCCTGTGTTTATTATACATACTAGAGGCTGGCTGGGGGGAAGATGACTTCATTGAGTCACCCTATCAAAGGAAGAAGAGAGCCGCATCTCGGGAGCCTTCCTGGGCGAAAAAGAAGTATCTCCCTCGACCTCACTTCTAAGCTATACATCAATCTTCAATGTAATTATGTTTGACAGACTATAAGCTCTTGGCAGTTAACTTGTTTACAATAAATGCTTAGTTTGGGTACATGGACTGGATTTCAGTCTTACAAATATCAAACACAAACCTACAACAGTCCCATTATGGGGCTGAGAATTATTTTGCTATAAATCTTTTTATTGGGGGGCCGAGGGAATTACTTTGTAGCTTGTTTTCCACTAACCACTTGGAACAGTGTGAAAAAGGGTACATTTATCCCCTGACCCTGTACTAACTGGAATTCTATACATTCTACATTGCCACAGGTCAGCCCCCAGTTTTGCCATAGTGGCAAAAAATACACATGAAACAGAACAGTTCTTACTAAAGCCACGGCATTTCCTACAATTCTTTTTCTCCTCAAAGTCTCTTGGGAACTAATGATCATTTGCAACAGCACTGAAACACTTAATATTTTTTGTGTGTTTTGTTTTGTTTTCTGTGGGGAGGAGGGTTGGGTGGGTGGAGGTCAGCTGTAAAAATATGCTTAAGATCCAAACCTGCCATATGAATGAGCCTGTAAACAGAGTTATTTTCACTGTACATTACCTAGAGATTCATTTGAAAAGGAAAAAAGAATCAGGATCACCTTATTAACTCTTGTAAAGTGGCTCTACCAATATGTTACAATCTGTTCTTCAATAATAAAGACATTTTGGTCTTCTAATACCACATTCGTCAAATCTATAGGACAAAATCTTGTCTGAAGTTGTCTTATAACCTGAAAGGCCCGACTTCAGAGTCCTCTGGTTTAGCACTGCTCTGCCTCGAAAATTCCTCACTCCTGGAGGAACTTTAATGAACAATCCGAACACCTTCTGGGTCTCCGACAATGATAATAATTTATCTTTGCTGGAATTCTTCACTTGTTTTTAATGTTCTAATTACCATGCAATCAGATTTATGTAATAATTCAACTGTAACACAGTATCAATATAGAAGAGGTCACCTGAAGAATTTCAATATATTTTCCAAAATAACTAATACTGGAAAATTCAGTCACTTTATACTAAGATTCCAATTTATTTCCTTCTAGTCAATGTTATAATTGCAGGTGACATAAAATAAATAAATTTTATGTCTCTCAGCTTCTAATTAAAAAGATAAATCACTGATTTATAAGTTTCACAGATCATCAAAAATTATTTTGTAAAAAATGTTACCACATGACTTTCTTGGATACAGGAGAGAAAAAGAAAAGTATTTTCATTACATTATCAGCTTCGCAGATCTTGCTTACTATCAAAAGCACTCGTCTACAATGTGAACTAATGGAAAATTTTTAAGTTCGCCTAAAATAATCGCTCCTTTTTTAAAATTAAAGATGCCCTTTTAAAACCTCGACTATTTAATTACGATTTACTTGGGGGAGGGGGGGTCATAGAGAAGGTGATTGTATGAAAAAAAAAAAAACCACTTTTTTTAATTGTACAACAAAAATTCCCTCCAAGGCAAAAAGACATTATGCCAAGTTCCACCCAGAATTAATGTTTAGGTTTAAATTGTAAAGTCCAGAAAAAACGGAACCACTAATAGACCCTTAAAGCTCGTGGCATTCATCAGCACTGTTAGGTTATGTAAATGTTAAAACTGAAAAACCCTTTGCTGACAAAAGTATTTTAATGAAGGCGCTATTAACTAGACTCTCTGGACTGAATAAAAATTTTAAAAAGCTTTTTTGGACTGTTGAATATAAATTCCACTCTGAAGGGGATGATTTTGTGCTTAGGACAGTTCTGAGATTATGAGACTCCGACCAGGACTGTCTACTTCCTATCTTATTCCTTTCATTTTATCACCCTCAGAGAGGTTTTTTAAGCATTAGACCCAAGAAAACACTGAGCAACATATCAAAGAAATATTCCCCTCTAAGTCTGTCAACTAAGTCCAACCTTGGGCTTACAGCTGCTCCGGTGGCCAGCAGTTTTAGTAGCCCCTCAAGGCACTGTCATCACCAGGTTTTCAGGAGCTCACAGTTTCTATGAAAAGAGTAGCAAACATTGCCCAGGGCAAAGAAAACTAGCCACCGATCTTGGCTGCTGCCTGCCGGCTTGGAGTCGCTGAGAGCGGGACTCTGGGGAATGAGAGCTGGAAGTCCAACAATGTTAAGGATTATCGATGTAATGGTTCAAAGGATTACAGATTGCAGATCGAAGCCAGATCCTCTGCATCTCAAATGACAGACCATGTCACCTGAATACATATATGGTGATGTACATACACAGAAACTCAAGTTCCCCCACAAATTTATGCCTGCTGAGAAGGATACTAGGGGGCTCATGATTCAGCCTTCTCTTTCTCTCTCTCCTGGTTAGGACTTCGGGAAGAGGAAGAGCAGCAGGCCAGGGACCACACCTAGCCCTTGCTTTGGCAGGGCTTTATCACAAAAGGAATAGCTGTTACCTCTGACTTCCATCTCCACAGGTTAAAAAGGTTTTAGGGCTCAGTTACACACCTCAGATAGAATGTAAGAAAATGTAGTGTCCCTTGTCAAACTGTACATGAAGACAAAGTCAATGAGCACTTTTAATGTCTCCAGGGCAACCACTCCTGTGGGCTCCTCTCTTCCCAGGGAAGAACGAGAGCCAAATGGTCTCTCCCCAAAACGGATTTTAGCTAATAAGCACTATAAAATAAGCAAAAAAAAGCACTTCAGTTATTCTGCATCTTCTCCAAGACTAAAAATTTGTACATTGTGTGACAGGTCCACCTCATTTTTCTTAATGATGTTTTTATTATTCTTTCACTCAATTAAAGCAGAAATGGATATTGCATCTTCTGACTGTATAATTGTTATTGTAATCTGTTTTCGATCACTGCTTGGGAAATGGGTCCAATACAACATAAACTCTCCACTGCCTCAGAAGACAAGTCATTTTCTTTTACTACGACACTTAAAGAGACATTTATCATGCTGCTCAGCTACCGTCTTTAGATTATGACAAAAGAAAGTTCTTCTTCTGCTAACCCCAAAATAAATATTTCAACAATACTACAATTTGAAGAGTTTTTAATATGAATACATTTTTTTCTAATAAGCTACTAAAAATGTCAACTTTGCCTATTTATATGAATAAATAATTAAAACAAATGCAATAAAAATGTTCTATTTTAATACAGGGCATAATCAGGGAATGTAAAAATAAGGTTATCTTTACTCTACCCCTTTGGTCATTTCCCAGGAATCTTGAGCATGATACCTAACCAAATTTTCTCTCTTCACAGAGAAAATATTTTCTTGTGTTAAAAAAAAGCCAATCATAATCAGTTATAAAAGAACTAATACACTTGTTTTCCAGTCAAATGCAAACCCCAAGTAAATGTAAAATTTGTAAAAGAAAGAAAAAAAATAACAGTGGTGAGCATGATGAAATTCAAGTTGTTTCTATGAAAAATGCTTGAAAAATCACCTGTGTCAGAGCTTGGTGCTTTAGAAAACATTTGCTCTAACTACAGTCTCAATTTTTTTTTTTTTTTTTAATCTGTGCAAGTCTTCAAGGAAACAAAGACACTGAGCTGTTGTGCACATTTCAATAACTGTGCAACCATCAGTGAGTACCAAACTGTTACTTTGGTGTGAAATGCATTTATTTTTATAAATAGTTCCTTACAGTGCTTCCCTTAATTTTGTTACCTTTGCTGTTATGTTACTTAATAACCAACTGTGCTAGGATAGAACTCCATTTGAATAATAAGGGAACTTGTTAGAGGTAGAACTAAATTTGTCTCCTATACTAGCAAATAGTATCAGGAACAACAAAACTAAAATATATTTCCCCAGAAAATCTTACTGTTCTAATATGGCATAACCACAGATAACAAATGTTTGCTATAGACTAATATGGTTTGCTGATAACTTTATTGTAAGCTTCAAATTCTTGAAATTTCTATTATTGCTTTTTTTCTGTATTTTAGGCATTTCTCAAACTAGTAACTATAATATCCATTAGGCTTTTTTTTTTTAAGTTTTAAAAGTATAGGCATCAATTAAAAAGGAAAAAAAAATTCATACCATAAACCCAATTGCCATAATTGCATACCTAAAGCACATTCGTGCATATTATGTCCTTCTATCCAATTTTCTTTAAATCTGGAAGTAAGTAAAACTTTGCAAATGAAAAGCAAAAGACTCAAGTTGTAGAAGGCAACTTCTTATACCTTTCACTACCACTTAATTATACTGATTTTACCACAATTTTTAAATCACTTGCTATTAAACAGCAAAACAATTCTTCTAATTGAAAAAATTATATAGAGGTCTATGATTTTGAAAACTCCATCATGAAACATTTTTACAGAAACACTATAGCCTGCCATGCCTATGGATTTGTTTCCATGTGAAAAAGAAAATAAACGTTTGGTTGATCAGTAACAATGAAGGAAGCAATGTGACTTCAGAAAATAGAAAAATGGTACACTACAGAGGCTCTATCTGTGGAGTTTTGTTGTTGTTGTTGTGTGTGTTTGTGTGTTTAACCTAAAAGTCCTCAACTGGCTTTTGTTTTAACTCATAACTCAATTCCACTCAGGGTATCTACTTTGACTTTGAAATATCTATCACATTATCTTTAAGTAGTAGGATGATGAATCCTTTGTATATAAAGATCCATTTTTAACACTGAGACATTTTCAAAATCCCTACTACACTTTAAAATAAAAGGAATTCACAGCTCTCCTTACTGGCACCCAAAATTAATGCTAGAGAGCAGTAGCGATTCCAATTGAGAAAAGACCTATACAATCAAAGTCAGTGGAGGGAAATCACTCATTTTCAAATTGCTATGAAGAAAAGAAGGAAACGAAAAGGCAAACTCTCTTCTTCATTTTTTTGAGCTAAGCATAAAGGTCTCCTACTTGAAACCATTTTCAGTTATTTCCTTTTTTTTCCCCATAAAATAATGAGTTAAAATTGATGGGTTAGATCCAACATTTCACTGCTGTTCTTATTCTTGGGGAGTAGGGGGAAAGGGGAACTTGCTGCCAAAGCTTCTGAAAAGAGAGTTTGGGCTGCTAATTTTCCGTTCACAAAATCTAAATTCTCCTTATGCATCTCACACACAACTCATGAAATAATATGAAACAGTATTATATCACTGCAAATTGAGACATTTTTATCAAAATAAAGAGTGATGATGCCAACATTTCATTTGTCATTTCCCACTTGTCACTTTTCACTGACAAACTGTTACACATACAACTTTTGTCAAATGCTCCATCTTTAAATATGTTCCAAAATGCCATTGTATCTCAGCATTCATGTAAGGAAGATAGTAAAAATTACTATGTAAACTATACATTAGTTACATAGGTTTTGAAATAGCTTACTTATTAAGTGAAAAATACAAAGAAATTTTTGTTGATTCACATGTTATAGAGGATGGAGTTTGACTTCCTAAAATGAAACAAGCTATGTACATAGTTTATGCACCTAATGTGGGGTTATTAGTTATAAGAAACTTTTTTTTAATGGTAAGATATTATGTTGCTTTACCTCAACAGAAACCAACAGCAACAAAAAAAAGTGACTGAAGAAAATAATACATCTAACCCCATTAATGTAAGATGTTCTTTTAAATATATGCATGTAAATTGTTCCAACACTTAATTCTTTTTTCAAAAGAAAAGAAACATCGGGGTTTTAAATTATCAAAGTAGAACCACCAAGTTTCACTGCTTATCAACTTGCCAGCTATACCAAATAATTAATTATCACAGTCTTACCTGGAATAAAACTGATTTACTTATTCTTAAAATGACTCAACTTCATATTCTTAGATATCTAATAAATGATGATTAGTCTGTTTTCCTTCCCTACAGAGATAGATAGGCAAAAAAAAAAAAATTATTTAAGGGAAAAGAATGAATACAGGATATCTATGCAGACTGATTCTGCTAGTTACGACCCCCCTGGAAAAAGATGATACTGCTTATTTTCTGCAGGGGTTAAAAAACAGATGCCTTAAGGGACATCTATGTAGTTCCAACACATGCCACACACACACACACACACACACATACACACATTTTGCTGCAGATGATGTTGAATATATAATGGTCAGTGGGTTTCTGCTGATGGAACATAAGGCTTCCAAAATTACTTGAAACACCAAATTATGCTCAGGACTTGGAGGGGCGGATACCCTATGTTCTGTTTAATGTGTATGTTCCATTGCATATATTTTTTTAACCAAGTATATCTTTATTTTAATAACAGGCCAAGGACTAAAAACACTTTAGAGAAGGGCTATTTTTCTACCTCAGCAAAACTACAGAAGAAATGCTAGATTGTTGGATGACCCCAATGTCCAAGTTCACTCTATTTAAAAGAACTTAAATCTCTCTCTTTTTTTTTTTTTTTTTTTTTTTTTTTGTGGTACTGGGGATTGAACCCAGGGCCTGTTCATGTGAGGCAAGCACGCTACCAACTGAGCTATATCCCCAGTCCCAAAAGAACTTAAATCTTAAAAAAAAAAAAAAAAAAAAAAAAAAAAAAAAAAAAAGTGGATGGAAGAGGTAACTACAGTCTTTTCTCTTTTGAAGCAATAATACGAGTCCTTCCTACAAACATTATGGCATTCATCTTTGGAAATGGAGTTTTCTCCATCTTTCTCACGTTGACAATTATATTTATAAATCTTTAAGGATTTCATACATTTCAATATATAAATGTCTACACTCTTGTATCTGCAGTTCTTTCAAAGAGTAAAATGTCTATTATTGTTAACATGGTGTCTACACCTGACTTGAACTACATTTCTTTACTCTTAATCTAAAAGGAAATGTTCCACATGTAGACAATTAAACTAACTGATGTTGTAGACAATGTTCAGTTCTACATGGGGCCCTGCCTGACAATCTTGATCACATTTGCTCCCCTATTTGAACACCTCAATGTGTACTGCATAATGATTTTTTTCCCCCTTGCAACAGGACAGTTAAGTTCTTGATAGGGCTGCCTGGTAGCAAAAAGATCAGGTCTAGTGATCAGATAACTTCAACCTGCAGTTCTCTGATAAAATTAAATTATTTTTAAAATAAATTATTTTTCAAAAATAAGCAATTTTGTTTTTTGGAAAAGCAGATATCTCTACAAGATATTTCCAATGTTTAAATATTTTCCCTAAAATCTAGAACATTTACACCTCCCAAAATCATAAAAATTCATAGGAAAATGAAAAATAACAAAAAGATTTCTGATGTTTAATGCCTCCTATCAGCAAATACACCATCTGGTCTATTCAAGCGCTGTTCATTCAGTTTAAATAAAGCTGTCTGAAAGTTCTTCTTTAAGCCAAACATTAAAAAGCGAAAATGCTTGTGTTAACAATGAATGAAGCACAATAATTTATCACTATTAAAGCACAACTGGCCAGCAACTTCCAGCAATCCAAGAGGGAGGCAGAATGCCTGGTTTCCTCTGGAAACTTGATTGGCTTCACTTTCATCCTGGGCTGCAGGTTGTATGGCTGAAGTATTCCATACAGCACAGCATTTAAGATAACTTATTCTAAAGCAGTAAAAAGGATCATCTGATTCTTATTTTCATTATCCTTAATAATCTCATCTTTTCCTCAACCTTCAAACAGATCTATAAGTTTTAATCAACAATTTCACAAATATAAATTTCCCCACCATTAATCATCCTTTTTCAGATTCCTTATGGAGTGAATTACTAGCTGAGAGGGGACGCCAATTCTAGTAAGTGAATGTTACCCAGCAGGGATATAAAGCTGTCAACACCACGGTGCTCTTGCCTGCTCTAAACATTCTCCCAGCCTTCATATGTTTTTTAAAGAGATATTAGCCTTTTTTTTTTCCTGAGGACCTTCTATAAAAGCTGAATGTCATCCACATCTGAGCACTTACATTTTACTACATACACGCTTTAAAATATGCTGCTTTAATAAGTGCAAAAAACATCCTAGTAAGTGTTAGAAAGACAAAACAAAACTGATCTAGTTTCCGACAGTCTTCTGAAGCTAGCCACATTGTAAACAATGCACTAACTTTTAAGTTTCCCTTTAACACAACCTTGGTGACTATGGCAGAGTATCTACCACCTTTACTAATAAAATCCAGGCACTAAAACACGCTCCCCGCTTTTTTATGAATACATGATTCTCATTAAAAATTTTAAAAACTCCTTTTCTTTCCCTAAAAAAGTCTCATAATAGCAACAGAATTTATCATTGCAACCAATGCATTCAAAAACATTTATCTATCTCACTGCTTATCAAAAACAATAAGATAAATTGCTATTTTATCTAGCAGTCAATTAACTTAATGATTTCCCTATTTGGGGAGAGTTTTTTTAAAAAAAGAAGAACACTAAAGATTAACACAAATGTGCTATCAAATTTTGAGCTCTACTCTTAAAACATATTTTATACCCATTTTATGACATGGCTAAGAATGCAGTATATCTGAAAATGATAATAAACTATGAAGAGCCATAAATATTTTTATAGTTATCTATGCTTACTATGTTGCTTTATAAAGAAAATTTAAACAAAAGGATGTATGGCAGTAGAAATACAACCTATTTCATATTATCCCATGTTAAAGAAAGACTTTCAATTAGAAAGTACCTCTAACTAGAAATGTATTTTAAATAGCTTTTAAAATTTAGAATGTGCCTTTTTTAAAAGGATTGGTTTTACTCTAGTCTATATAAATGATTAAAAGTTACAAAGAAATGAAATTATTAACATCTTAATGTACATTTGGAAACTATATAAACTTAAACCAACAAAATAATTATTAACATTCAATGAGGAAGCTTTGTACTATCAAAAATTTATATTCTAAGTTATCATATTTTGAAGTTCTCTGAATTAATCTTTCAATCTATTACACTACATAGAATACAAGCTTTCTTTTAAAATCTTTTTAAAAAGCAAAATCCTTAAAAATCTACCACATGTAAACTTCTAACCACTTTACTAATAAGTATTATAAGTGGTACATACTAAGGAAGACAAAATAAAGAAATGTTTATTTTCAGTTTGGGAACCATCTAATAAGACTTTGAATATTACTAAATTAAGTTAAACCTTAGAGAAGGTGACTAAGGCAGCCTATTAAAATACATGTGATTTTTCATGAAGACAAAAATTTTATTTTGTATCAAATTCACAGTAAATAGTCTAATATAAATTATAGTTTTAGAAAATTTGAAAAGTAGTCACTATCTTAAACCAGAGGTACCCCTGATCAATAGAAAAAGGCAGTTTCTTTCACAGTTAAATATGATATAAAAGGGGAAAAAGCAATCTTAATTTAGGGAAGTAAAATTGGTAATAATTACATTTTTAAATGTTTACAGATTTCTTTCTATCAGTGAATTCTGCTAGGATTCACAAACATTGAAATTTTAAGTCCAAAGTTTTTCTTACACATATGGGCCACTTTCAGAATATACTACCTCCAAGGAGTTCCAAAAAATTTTTCAGTCAAACAGAATCAGCACTTATCATCTTGCATTCGGTCCCACCATATTCACTAAATATTTCTGTTCTTTAAATGCATATGAATGATTTATATGGAAAGTCCAAGATTGTGGCTTCAGTCTCAGGACAACACAATAATAAACTCCACTCTTAAAAGTGGGTCACAGAACTATTAAGTTTTCTTCTGCTTCATTAAAAGTATATTTTCACACCTCAAAAGGGAAGATATATAAGCCACTCTCTACAGTCAAATATATATATATTTTTTTAATTTTGAAAATTGGGGGAATGAATGCTTTTCAAGGAAGGTGATTAGTATAAAGAATTAAGGCAAACCATGCTGAACATCTACCACAAAGAAACAGAAATAGCAAAATAAGTTTTTTTAAAATTGTCACTTTATAAAAATGTATGCTTTTAACTATTTAAAAAGGAATGGACATTGCAACCGAAGTATTTTACTTCAAAATACACATGAGGGGCACGAAGAACATGGTGGTGGCAGCTTATCACTAAGTTTTGCCAGGGTTTTGTATTGTTTTAGGCCAGCAAATACAAAGAATTATATTAAATAAGACAGTCAAAATATTAGGTGGAAAAACGTAGATGTAAAAAATGTAAAGGTGTAATTTATCCCAAACCCAAATGCATAAAAATATGTGCCATGTAGAATCGTGCATTTTATATGTAAAAGGCAACTAAACAACTGGCATGTAAACTCAAAAAATATTTTAATGTTTAAATTTATTTTTATTCTATTAGATTCCTTTTACCGACCACTTTTAAAGAAAGTAGCTGTTTAAGTAGTAAAAACAACAAAAGACTTTCTTTAAATAATATTAAATTATTGGAGAGGAAATAACAGGTAGTTAACAAGGTTACCTTGCTATTTTTCTCTGTTCTTTAATTCATAATAAAATTACAAATGCCCGCGTCTAAATTTACAGACAACAGTAGCATTAAAGCTACTAAGGGCCTGATAGATTCATGGTGATTCTTTATTTCTCACTTGAAATTATGTAGGCTATGTTCTCAGTTAACTCATTCATCTTAAAGCACTGTCCTAACTACAGAGTAACGCCAACACTTGTTCCTGTACTAGCCTGAGCATTAACAACTATCTCATCAAAGCCATCGCACCTAAACTTCGTCTCTCCAACAGATAGTCTTGAGGCAAGGCAAAAGAGTTAAATCACTAAAAAGCTCTCTAGGAAAATCTAGAAACAGTTAGCTGGCTGTGACATAAACCTGCCAACACCTCAGCACACAGTGGCAAAGTGCCCAAAAAATGCCACCCTCTGGGTAAACCACTTTCTTGTTTTAACTCGAGATGAAGCTACCAGTTGCAGAGAGGCAACTAGGGCATTATTTGGCAACCTGGAATTGACTTCCTGTAATCCTACACCGAAACAGCGCCTAATCAACCTGAACCCTGACACCCGGGCCATTATCACTGGGCCGCGGGCTGCGCGCGCCTCCCTGCTCCAGGCTGTTACCTCCCACGGCCTTGGCCACTGCGCCGTTGGGCCTCCCGCGGGCTCCCATGGGGCTGCCGTTCTGCTCCAGCCGGGCCACCTTCACCGGGGGAGGCCCCTTGACGTCGGGGCTGCCGCTCCGCCGGTCGGGGCTGTCCCGCAGACACGGGCTCTCGCTCCGCCGCTCCATGCTGCTCCGATTCGGAGACAAAGTTCCCACCGGCAGGTCGCAATAAAACGCGCAGGGACCTAGGGAGGGGGCGGAGGGGAGGGAAGGGGGAGGGAAAAAAAGAGGGAAAACCGCTCACACACGTGATAGACGTTCAGGCCAGTGGCAGAGCGCTGCACCACAGCCACACAAACTTCCTCCCACGCCGCCCGAGGGGCCCGAGCCTGGAAGCCGGTCCAACCTTACACTGGGCGGCCCAAAGGCAGCCCAGAGCTTGGGGTGCTGCGACTCTGCCCAGTCACTGCTTCCCTAAGAGTTAGCCCTCGATGGAACGGCTAGACTCGACGCCCATAGACGCCTAGGAGTGGTCCATTCTTTAGGACCGGGTTGGCATAAACCGTTCCGAGGTACTACAGCCTCGCCGTCTGGGGGTCAGGGTTGCGGAAGAAGAGAACTTTTTAAAAAGGGGGTTTCGCCCACTCCTGGAGAGAGCGGGGGTGTACCTAAGTTCATAACCAAATGAATCCTTGATAAATGGGTTATGAATGATCAAAGGCCGGGTAAAAAAGACCCTTGAATCCTCACTTTCTACCTTTACGGAGCAAATTTTCTCTCTCCCTTTCTTCCTTCTCTCTCTCTCTCTCGCGCTCTCTCTCTCTCTCTCTCTCTCTCTCTCTCTCTCTCTCTCTCTCTCACACACACACACACACACACACAACCCCGTAATATTAACCCCAACCCCATACTAATACGCATCCAAAAACACTTGGAGGTATTTATAAGAGTAACTTCCATCACATGAGCGGAGACTACAATCGTTATATTTTGGAGCGTTCTTATCTTCATCTGATCCTAAACGCTTTTATAAAGCTCTTCAGCAAAAAACACAAGAGCAAAAATCATTTACATCCTTAGGTGCAGGAGCAGCCTTCATCGACCCCAATTTTTAAATCACTTCAGAAAGTTTTCTCTGGGTCCTTTGGCGGTTACTTCTTACAGAAGCCGCAGGTCTCGGCACCCCTGAATTGGGGTCGGGGGTGGGGGGCAAGAAAGGAGGAGAAACACCTGATGAAACGGCGCTCGCCCTGTCTCTGACACCCGGGAGAAGCAGAAACCCGGCACAACAGAGAGCGCTGGGAATCCTCGCGGGCGCTTTGGCCGCGGGAGAGGCCGCGTCGCCACGGGTCAAGGAGACAAGGTGGGGGGTGGCAAAGAGAAGGAGGAAAGGAAGGATGTAAGAGATGCAAAGAGGGAGAGAAAGGGTTGCGGGTGAGGATTCCACGCATTGCCTGGCTTCTCTGTCCAGAGGAGTGAGCGCGGCAGGAAAAGAACTTAGCCAGCCCCAGGGCTTCCCCGAACTCCCGAGCGCCGCGCGGGAGCCCCTGCTCCGCATACTTACTGCTTACGGTCTGTCTGAAACTTGGCTGACTGGGGCTCTGTCCATGGAGCAAAAGTAGAGAATCCAGGGTGGAAAGTTTCTGGTGCTTTGCTTTGCAGTGTTCTCCTAGTCTTCCTTTCTCTTTACTCCTTCCCTTTTCCTCTTCCCCGGGTCCTAACGTTTAAGGTCCTGGGTCAGGGTGTCTTCTTCTGGTGCGGAGATGGTTGTTATGATGATGATTGGGGGGGGGGGGGAGTGGGGGGAGGAGGAGAGGGAAAGGAGGACTCCTCCAAAGGGGCACCCGAGCGAGCGGGGGAGGGGACGGCGGAGGAGGGGGAAGAGAGGAGGCTGAAAGAGCCTTTCACACCTTCGGGAAGTAGACCGATTCTGGAGAGAAAGGGCTGAGAACTGGGAGCCGGCGGCGGCGGCGGCGGCGGCGGCGGCGGGTTCGCAGTGCCCCTAGCTCGCGAGGAGGCGCGGCTGGAGCAGTGAGACCGGTGCCACCGAAAGCCGAGAAGGCGCAGGGACCCCGGACGGCGCGCGGAAGAAAATGCGGCTGCCGCCCAAGCTGTCACCTCCAGCCTCTCCCCTCTCGGCCGCCTCTGCCAGCAGCCAGAGTCGGACTCACTGACAAGCCGCAGAGAGAGACACACTGAGAGGGAGATGATTATTAGTTGCGTTGAGTCATCAGGCAAAGTGAGTCCTTTTGGGTTGTCCTCGGTTTCCGATTTCTCCCCCTCCCCCTTTCCGTCCCCAGATCTAGCGCCTTCAAAATAATAATTTGGGGTGGGGGTAGGGGAAGTCTCTGGGTTATTTCGGGATGAGAATGGGGGGGACGGATCTAAACCCAAGCCAGACTGGTCCACCGCAATGGAGGAGGGGAATGGGGGGCGGGGAGGAGGGCTGGGGAGGTTGCGAGGGGAGGGGGGCCCCGCCTGGCAGGAAATTAAACATCAATCAATCAATCGCTGTGAGCACGGCGACCCAACGGCGGCAGGGCTGTGGAGGAGGCAGAGGGACAGGCGAGGGGTGGGTGAAAGGCAGGGAGGAAAGAAGGAGGAGGAAGGAGAGAGTCGGCGGTGGGAGCAGGGTGGCAAGGACCTCATGCGCGGGGCGGCGGAGAAGCGATGGCAGAGGACCGATTGCGGCGCGAGGCTGTGGCCGTAGCCGGCGGGTGGGTGCGTCTGAGTGCTGGCGGGCGCCAGGGCCCGGGGTCTAGTCCTCCTCCTTGTGGCGGGTCCAGGGCGCGGCCGCCTCGCCCAACCCCTAGGCGCACTGGTCCCGGCGCGGAGGCGGAGGCGACAAGGCAGGCGCTGGATGCCGCGTCTCCCCGCACAGAGGCGCAGACCGACGCGCAAGAGGCGGCAGCGGCTGCCTCGGCTCCGGGCTCTGTTAACTGCGCGGAGTACTTTCGACTTTGGAGATAGGAGGGCGATCGCCTCCCCCACCCACCGCCTCCGCCCACCACCCACCGCCTCCGCCCCTCCGAGCAACTTTTCCCGGTGCCTGCGAGCTCCCCCTCCGCGCAGAGCCGACGGTCCGGGCCCGCTGCGCTCCGTGCCTCCGCGCGCTCGGGGAAGGCCGCTTCTCCCTCAGAGCTGGCACGGCCGCGGGTCCGGAACAATAGCCCGGGTGTCCCGAATGGCAGGAACAAGGCCACCGCCTGCCGGGCTGTGGGTGGCACAGAAGAGAGGGTTGCATGGTGGGCGCAGGGCGGGGTGCCTCCTTGGATGGCATCCCTGGAGCGCTCGCAGCGCCGGCGACATCGCGAGCGGCGCAGCTCAGGCCGCCTGGAGGCCGTGACGCGATGACTGTAACTGCGGTGGGGCTGCCTGTCCTCGGTCTGCGGGACTGGGGCTCTTGGAGACCCCAAGCTGTTCGGGCCCTGGGCTTCGGGCTCGAGGAGGGGTGTGCGGTGAGAACCCAAGCTCCCCGCCCAGAGGGAGGCCGCGCAGGAGCGTCCCTAGCAGGTCCCGTGAAGGCGTAACAGAGCCACAAACTTTTGCCGACTCCCGCGGCCGCGGCCGCCGGCAGCCGGGCTCCAGCCGTGAGGCACATTTAAGGTGGAGCGGGCACTAGCCGAACCGGCTGGGCTCGGGGCAGCGCTTTTGTCCTTGACGTCCAGCTTGGATGAGGGACCTCCTTAAGAAAAAGCACGTGGGCAGGGGCCGTGGCCCCCGCCAGACGCCTGGGGCGTCGGTGGACACTAGCCGCTGGGACCTTGGGGGAGAAAATGTGAACACGTCCCGGCAGGTCTTGGCCAGAAAAGCCCCCTTAGCTGGCTGAGCGTCCTGTCTCTCCTGCACACTTCGACTGTCCCCTCCTAATCCCCAAGACCCCAAGGACTCTCCCACATCTCGCCGCCTGAGCCGCAGGTCCCCCTTAAGAAGCGCTGACTGTACGGCGGCGCCAGAGGGCCAAACTAAATTCGATTTCGGGAAACGCGCTCAGGGGCAGTTGTGGAAATTCGGGACCTGTGAAGGGACAGAGAAAAACTGCGTCCGTAGATAGTGCCCGGGACCAGGCCACTGTCCACTAGCGGCACACACTTCCCCCACCCACGATGGGTGGCGCGCTCAAAGTCGGGGAGGCGAGGTTTGAGGGGCTCTGGAAGAAAAAGGGTCCCAGAAACGAAACGTGTCCCCAGTCTGAGTCTGGGTGCCAAATCCCAGTGAATCCCGTACCCAAGGAGCCGCCCACCAAGTTCCAAAGAAGCCAGAGGCGACCCGAGTGGCCATCCGAACCCAGCAGAGAAAGGAAGCAAACCTTTGGGGAGCCTGAGTCCTGGAAGTTTTAGGCATCGCTTTTCTTTTCCCAGTTTTTTCCCCCAAACTCCATCCTCCCCACCCCCACCCCCAGTCAAACGGGTTACAGAAAAATGCATAATTCGAAGTCGGTAAGAGCAAAGTGGTTCAAGTTAATCAACCCGTGATGGTAGCTAAAAGATTTTTGGCAGCAAAGAAACAAACTGTAAGTTTGATCGGCAAACTTTTTAAAAAATCTGTTATATCATGTCGAAATGAGAAGGGGGTGTTGCAAAAACTACCAAACTTAGCCAGTTTCCAAAATGGGGAAAGGCGTATTTCTCATTAATATCTTAACAATGATAGTAACGCCGTTTCCTTCCTTACCTTGATGTTGGAACAGCGGAATCCACCTCCGGATCAATGTCCAGGAACTCTGAAGAATTGATGATATTAGGACTTCAGTACTTCTGGGGGAAAAAAAATGCAAATCGTTTAGCCAAGATCTTTTCTGTCTGATTCGTCACTATTATTATATCTGATGATGCGAATGGTTGGAACGATTCGATCCTAAGTCATTAATGAGCTATTTTATCAACACCACTGTCTGAAGATCTTCATTTACATTTCGCTAAGGATCACTTCACTAACCTCACAAGCTTGTGTCAACAGCATGATTAGGGGACTTCAGTAACACTCTTATAAACAACACGGCGTATTGTTAATCAGTTAATATTTTATAAAGTGTAAATATTTTATTATGTTGTGAAGGAAACTATTGATTCTAAATTATTAAACCCCCGAGAAGGGCTATTTAAATAAGCTATACAATTAAGTACAATTAAATGTACATTGTGGCTAGATTCTGCACCCTATTAAGTTCATTGATTTTTCTTGTCCATTTTTATAGAGAAAAAAAATCTACCATTTTGGGGGCAAACAAGCCAAATTGTTTAAAATTACATTTAAAAAATAAATGAAAATGCATTTAACATAGAGGAAACTGTAAAATTCGATAAATTACTACCAGAAATGTACTTTGAATGTTTGTAGAGTTATGTTTAGTAACATGTTTTACAAATGTCTTTCGATTTAAAAAAGGAAATCTAGGGAGTTTTGCGATGTGTGCCCGGTCTGAGGTTTTTTTTCACCTTCAGTTTTGTCCCTAATAAAGGCCTTTTCTGTTTCAAATTACATATGCTTTTTTTGCACAATTTTTGTATTGACCTTATTTCAACTAAATAAGCAATTATTTCTAGCTTGTTTAATTTCGACAAGAAGAGATATTTTAAATGACACTTTTTACCTTTCACTAGGATTTTCTGATTTTTTAGAACAATAAATAAATTCGATGATTATTCAAAATTTTGCTTGGCTTCGGTTTTTTTATTCCTCTAAATGGTTTATTTCCAAACTTTAAACAAAATCACTTTCAAAAAAAGAACTGGTAAAAGTACGTTTGTCTTTTTTTTTTTTTTTTTTTTTTAATACCTCTGCCCAAAACTCATTTTTGCATGTTAGTTACTTAGTGCTCAAAACATGAAGTTCACCTTTGGGGGACATTTTTATCCCTGTTTGCTTTTCACTGACATTTTTGTAGGGGATCTGTTCCAACTTTTCCGCCGTACCCCCCCTCCCACTTTTGTTCCCCCTTAGGTCAGTTAGTCAAAGGTCGCCTGTCTTTCATAATCACACTGAGATATGTTATTTTAAAAAATCAACGGTTCTTTATATCCTGGGTTTAAATATGCATGGTTTTTCTTCTTTCCATCTTCTCCCTTTTTCTCTCTCTCTCTTGTCAAACCTTTCCTTTCCTTTCTCTCTTGGCCTGCACTTCTAATGACATTACTTGATTTCTCTTTGTGGACACTGAGGTTGTTACCGTGCGGGCTTTCCACCCAGGTCAACCTTCCTTCGTAGATGAAGGCTCTTGGTCGCCTAGGCCCGACTGACTGAGCATAGGATGCAGAGGGCCCTACGCAGGTCTTCAACTCTCTGTCCCGGCCACCCCGGCTTCTGAAGTCCCAACATTCTTCCCCATCTTTCAAATTTGGTCAGCCAGGCAAAGCGACCCTCCAAACGGTGCGCTGCCTCTGAAAGCACCGGAAAGTTGTGTTGCGTTCTCTCCAACTCGGGACACAACTCCAAAAGATTCTGCCAGCGTCGAAAGCCTTCGACGGCTTCTAGGAACCAAATCGGGCCTGCCTCTTCGCCCCAGAGCTTGTCCTGCTGGGGGCGGGAGGAGGGCGGGAGGGAATCATTTCTTTCAAATGAAGCCCACGCCAACTCTAAAGCCAATTTCCGCCGCGTACTGTCTGTGGAGAGTTAAGCAACCAACATTTTCCCGGACAGCATAACCGCGCAGAGGTTAGACTGGAAATCCGATGCACCAAGAAGACAAGGCTGGGAGCCAGAACACCTCTAGGGGGACGCGCCTTGAAGGGCAAGTCGACCAGGATGGGCTCCAGCCCTTTCCCAGACTTCTGGGGGACTGACCAGAGTTTGGGGGCGGGGGACACTTACTTCGCTATCCGCTTGCCTGCTTCGTTGGCATCGGCTCGGCAAGTCAACCCGCACCAGGCAAAGATAAATTACTCCTGGCTGCTCCAGCGCTCAAGCGGCCCGGGCGGGGGCGGAGCAGTGCGGAAGCCGTCGGGCCGCCTAAGCTGGGGCGGTGGAGGTCCTCCTCCTGTCCGCGAAAGAACATGCCCCTGCGGCCTGGACAGAGATGCGCCCTGGGAAGACGACTAATTGGGTAGTGGGCAACTAGACCGCGTTAGGTGAGGAGGCTAGCACCCAGTGATCGGGGGTGGAGAGTTGGAGGTCTGGGGAAACCGACAGAGCAGAGCCCACTACAGTGCAGAAAGGAAGGCGTCTTGGTCCGCCCAGCAACTGCCTCAAGCGAGGACACGTTTTCTGCTCTGGGGTCTCAAGCCTAGGAGAGGGGCGTCGGGTGTGGGAGAATAACCAGAAGACAAGTATCAGATATGGGGAAGTCATTGGGTGGAAGATTTGGATATTTGTCAGCGGCCCCGGCCGGGAGACCTGGGAAGGCAGAGGGCCTTCGGGCTCTGGTCACTACCAGGGCGACACATGGGAACGCGCCCCACCTCCCCGGGGCTCCGGTTCCCTTCATTGTTTTCCAGGATCAAGAACTATAGGTGGATCTTAATAGGCGCTTCTTCTGCAGCAGCGCAGCGAGAAAATGACTGTCCTGCTAATCTAGTTTATGTGTAGAAATCGACTGTAAACAACCGAGAGATAACAAGGCAAAGGGGGAAGGAAAAAAGTCAAAAGAGCCGCCGCTACCTCCCCGCCCCCACCTCGGGGCTGCAGCGGCTGAGGCAGTGCTCGCTACCCGGTGCATTTTCCTCTGCGAAACAAAAACTGGGCAGAGGGACTCGGGACGAAGGTGGCGGCGAAGAACCCCGAGGTCTGGGCTAGTTGTTAAGGTCCGTCCACCTTCAAGACCGGGTCACTGCCGGGGTCTCGGCCTGGAATCTAAGCGTCCTCTTCCGACAGCGCCACCGCGTGGGCTATGGCCGAAACCTGCGGCGCCGGCTCGGCAGGCTGAGTCCTGAAGCGAGCCCTTCCTCTTCGCCTACAGTCCTCGAGTGAAGGATGCGACGCGGGGGCGGGGGGAGCGGGAAGGGCGGTCCCCGGACCTCCGCAACATCCCACCAATCTATACAAAAACGCAAGGGCGCTCGCAAAACATCAGTGCCTTCAATTTGCCCCAACCCCTTTTAATAAAAGTACACCTGGAAAGTCCGAGCCACGACACTCCAGCCGCACCCCAAACTCAGAGCAAGCAGGCCTGCATTGCGAAATCTGCACCCACCCCTAGCAGGAGCAGGCCAGCTCCAGTTGCTGGGTCCGAGGAGGACCAAACCCGAGCAGTTTTCTAAGTGTATTGCAACTCTTGGCCCGCGCGGGTCTTGAACCACTCCTGAGAGGTCAAGAGAGCCTGCTGCTGGACCCAGCGTCCCCGGGCACTTACTGGCACCGAGGAAGAGGCGGGTAGTCGGTCCATCAAGCGATCCAAACTCGTCTGGAGTGGCGGGGAACCTAGAGGGCTTCCCTGACTGGAGCCTTGATTGTTCTCTGGGTCGCAGGAAGCCCCTCAGACACCCTTTTGGTCCACCAAGTCTTGACATCCGGGCTAAGGTCCAGGTGGCCGTGACCGCGATGTCCCGGGACACAGTTCCTTCCCAGCCCTCGGTGCCTTCCCTCCCCGTTCTGCGGCCAAACCCGACGGAGCTGGGCATCACCTCGCGCTGTCCTGGAGCCAAGTCAGGACTTGGGAACCCCCATGTCGAGCTTAGAGGACTTCACTGGGTAGGTTGGGGCTTTTTATTTTAAATAAATTCTTTTCTCTGTTTACCCCACTCCACTCCCCCCCACTCGGGCGCGCGCGCGCGCACACACACACACATACACACGCAGTGAGACTGCCAGCTACTGAAAGGGACGACCCGGAAAGGTGCAAATTCACCTAGTGCCCACCCAATTACAAAGCTCCCGGCCCTAGACAAAATAGGAGCAAGCCCTGGACGCCTGAGCGGCTCCGGGGTCGCAGGGGCGGGTACCCAACAGTTCCCAAGGTGCTGCAGCGCTGCGGAAGGGCTGAGTTCTGGCACTGAGCAGTCATTTGTCCTCCTCGCCCACATCCTTATTATTGGTTGTGATCAGTTCATTTCTAAAGTCCAATACTCGATGTTCTACCCTAGACTTCTCCAAGTGTGCCAGGCCCGACACCCCTGCCAAGTGGCTCACCTCGGCTCGCTGCGTTCGCCTTCGCCCGGGTGTCCAATACCTAGGGAGGGGTGGTGGGTACGGGCGCCAACACTGGCTGCTCACCTCCAGTAGCTAACAAAAGGTGCCTAAGGCGTTGCTCGTCCAGCCCCGAGCCTGATTTAAATAACTAATAAGCCTAGAGAAATTTTACAAGGGGAACTTTTCCTTTTAGTATCAATAAAGCCTAGTAATTGGGTTTGTTGGCTACCTAAGCTCCACTGAGTGAGTCTCAATCTTTCTCTCTCTCTCTCTCTCCCTCTCTCTCTCTCTCTCTCTCTCTCTCTCTCTCTCTCTCTCTCTCTCTCTTTCTCTCTCTCTCTCCCCCCTCCCTACACACACCCCGTTTCAAAACCCCACAACTGTACATTTGTTTGTGTGAGGTGTGCTAGCGTGTGGATTCAAAAGTTGTTTGTTTCAAAAGTCCTTTGCCTGAAGAACAATCATCATTGTCACTATGTGAGTGAAGAGTTTTAAAAGGTTAACTGTTGTTATTTCAGAGGAGAAAAATGTTGACAATTCATGTCTCATAAGACAAATATACTATGGTGGGGTTCAAAAGATTTTCCCATTTGATGTGATAGAAAGAAATCTGTAGTGTTTCCCTAATAGTTTGCATTTTAATTAACTTTTACTACATTCTGACTCATGGATTGTAGAGATATCTGCTGGTTTTAGTGAACACTTCTATACTCTAATACATTTTAGGTTTATTTTTATTTTCTAATCTTTTTTGAAGCATGTTGTTAATAGTAAAGCATTTTTTCTACCTGAGAATCTAGCCCCAACTTAAAAATACAAAAGATTTTTCATGAACAATAGTGCAAACAGCCCATTCGTTAGTGTCTCCGGAGTCGTTGGCACCTCTACAAAAATCTCTGAAATCTAAAAGCAATCTAAGTATGTTATTCTCCAACCACAGGGATAATAGTTTTACATATATATATTTCATTTTGTTGTACGGAAGTTAAAGACACCCATTAAGATGACTTGTTGGAATGCGTTATGTTAAAATTTACCTGGACTTAAATTCTTTACCAAATAAAACGTAAATGGTGTTTACTACTGTCAGCCTAACGAAAGAAGAGAATTTCTGAATCACATTATTATTAGGGTTAAATGTTAGTCAATGAAAAGAACTGGTAATTCAAGTTTGCAAGTCATAAAGGGAGGAAAATGCTGGGTTCTGAAGTTAAAAGGAACACACACCAACCTGTTTACTCATATCTCCCATGTTTCCATATTTTGGAGAAATTTTCCTAGCTTTCCATCAAAGCTAGGAAATTGATGAACTTCGCTTGGTTAACCTCATTTTAGGCTGTGAGACCCAAAGTCTGCTAAGGGTTACCTCTGCCAGATAACATTTAGAGCAGAATTGTTCGGAGATAGACCTAGCCCTTTTCACATTTCAGGAAGAAAGAGGTATTTTTCTGACCCTTCCCACTGCTGGCTCCTCTCTAATCTTTCTGCAGGCATCCAGAGGCTGGAACACCGGAATGCCTGATCTTCCTCTCCCTACTTAAGTTTCCCACCCACCTCACCTTGATGCTTAGCTGCAGCAGGAGCAGATCTTGTGCTGAAATGGGATGTATACTCCTTGATGCCTGCTTTCTCAGAGAGTTCCAGTTTTCAGTTGACAGTTTTCCTTTCCATAGGCTCCCTACCTGACTCCTTGGCACCCATCATTCTCACTTGTTGCCATATCCTAACTCCCAGCATGTATGTGCTCGGTGAATTCTCAGATTGGGATCTCTTGTCTCCAAACTGGCCATGCTAAATGAGGAAGTGTAGTGTCAATGTCCCCCGAGTTTGAGGAAGTGGTAGGGAAGGATGAAAATATTAAGAAGGCAAGTACAGGGCCCAGCAGAGTAACAACACATAGTCTCAGGGACAAGCACCTCAGCCCCCTCAGCCAACTTGAGGTCTCACTGGCCCCTACCTTTCCACTCCAGGTCCCCCACCCCTGGGCTGTGATCAGACATGGTAGCTCTGGGAACCCAGGTTGTCCCTCACTACCTTCCGTCTATCCCAGGTTTTGGTTTCAGTTCAGATGTTTTCAGAGGATATAAAAATCCCCATTTTATTCTTTTTCTGCTTGTCTCATTTGCACTTCCTTTCTCTCTCTTTCTTTTTCTTTTCCTTCTTTCTTTTTTTCTTTTTTTTTTTTTTTTAAAGAGCATTCCCCAAACCAGGTTTCTGCTAGCCCTTCTACCATCCCACAAAGCTTTGTGCCAGAGCAAGAAGTGATTTGTCTGTTTACAGCAGGTTTAATTAAGACAGTTATGTGCCGTGAACTCTTTGGGCCCCAATCAATGCACTTTGATTTGGAAAGTCAAATAGAATCACATCTTGTAAGTGCGGCGCAGCTTGGCCGGCCAGACTGAGAACAGACGTGGTTGTCCTTCACTGGCCTCACTGGACCTGAGCGAATTCCCCGCAGGAGTGGGAGTTCTGCGACTTCCAGGGATTATCAAGTCCAATCTTCCGGTCTGAGAGGCCTTCCTGGTAAGCGCTCGAAGGGTTGGACGCCCTGAGATCTCTTAGTAGCGGGTGGTTAAGGATCTTGGTAGCCGGACTTCAGCGGATCCAGCTTTCGCATCGCCAAAGCGCTCTCCAGCCTGAGGCCTTCGCCCTTCGCCCTCCCTCATCTCAACCTAACAGTTTGGGTTGACGCGGTGGGGGAGGAGGGTCTCTACTTTCTCCAAGGTTGTGCATCCAGTAGCCTCCCCTCCCGCAAGTTTCCTAGGTGCTAGGCTGCAGCCCAAGCGTTTTTGTAATTTGCCATCATTGAAAATCTCAGACCACTGGTGTGTAAAACTTAAAGGACTTTTTAGGGACTCTCTGACTTAAGTCACTCAATGGAAGGCCAAGGGGACCAGAGACAGGGAAGAGGGATACGCGATAAATGTCCAGTGTGTTCTCCGGGACATTCCTCCCTCTGCAACCCTATTGCACCGCGCGCGCACTTGTCGGTCCTTCCCCGCCCCCCGCCCCCGCCCTAGGTCTTGGGAAGTATCCCTGTCACATTCTTCGGCCTTCAGAAAGGAAAGGGTCGGCTCAAGTTCTCTCAGAGCTCTCCTCCCCCAAAACGCTGACCTAGGACCCAGGACCCCGGGCGCCAGAGTCGTGGTGACAGCGGTTTGGTTTTAACCAGTATGGGGTGTACTCACCTTGATTTCTTTTATCACCCCCCTAACTCCAACCTCCACCTCCATCCCTGGCCAGCAATAGCGTCCCTGCCACTTCCTTAAAGTCACAGACCTACCACCAGCTTCAAGGTATCATCTATAATTGATGCCCACGATTGTAACATATATATATATATATATATATATATATATATATATATATATATATATATATAATTATTTCAAAGCACTTGAAACATTATGAGCGTGCTCCGAGCAGAGGGGTGTCTCCGAGAAGTTGTCCCGAAATCTGCAGGGGACAGTCGCCTTTGCAGTCATTGGGGTCTTGGTAGGGTAAGCTCTGGCGAGCGGAGAGTATCTCGGCTTCGGGGACACCCGGATAGTCTCTCACAACCTGGGTAGGATGATGAGGGCGGGACCGGGGAGTATTGTCTTTTCTTTATAATGTCCGTTTTTTATTTCTGTGGGAGATCAACCCTAGCACTGGAAGGGTGCAGCTGTTTGTCCCAAAGTGGGCTGTGACTCCCCCACCTCCCCGTATGTCAGACTGCAGGGGGCGGGAAAACAGTCTGGCCTTTGCTCTGGGAGCGCAACATGGCAGGGCTTTTGCTTTGGGACAGTCGTCCAGCCAAGGCCCAGGAAACGCCGGTGTGTACTTCTCTCTTGCAGTTAGGAGTGGGTTGCGGGAGCTGTTGCGGTACTGTGTCCTCTCTGGCACCGCCTACCTGAGCGGGGCTTCCAAGTGGACTTGAATGGATCAGCTCCACAGTGGAAGGGTCGAAGAACCAGCCGTCCTAGATAAATGGACTGTGGGCAGCTGTCGGCCACTGCCCCCCTCCACAGGCCCGCCTCTGGGCAGGCATGAGATGGCCAGGAGCCCCGCCAGCAGCCCCCGCCCCTCAGGCCAAACTCTGGCCCTGGCAATCTCTGCACTTTGTCATCACGCCCAAGTATTTGACATTCGCAATTATCTGCAAATACCCTGATCGGTTTGTATATGAAACACTTTTTTTCCTGCCTTAAGGTTGGAATCTGGTAAGTTTCAGACAAGTGGTTGTGGGGGGAGGCGACCCAGGGGAGCATGGAGGACTGAATTCTGCAAGGTGGGCGGAGAAACGGGACAGGTCTGCCTGCTCCCCTTGTTCATTGGCATCTCCCCAAGGAAAGGCCGCTTGAAGGCAAGGAAGGACCTAGTCCGCCAAACTCGAGTCCACCTTAAAACGAACGTCCCTTGATCACTGAAGAGAGGAAGGCTGAACGCGCTAGAGAGAACTCGCTCTAGGCAACACCCTGAGGTTAATCATCTTGATAACCGGAAAGGGCGCTGCCCGGCCTGGTAGCCATCAGAGAGAGTCAGTCACCAGCTCTCGACCCAGTCGCAGAATTACCAGCTCAAAGAGCCAACCCTGGGAGCCTTCTGCTCTGAGTTCTTCCCCCTCACCCCGCCGGTCTGGGGGAAGTAAGCCTAGTCCTGTTGCAAAAAGCGGATGCCCCTTTGACCCTCCTTCGCCTCCTCTTTCCTTGGGCGGTTCCTAAATCCAATAGAGCAAGACAGCTTTCCGCTCTGACATTGCAGCTATGGAGTACCTGACCACTATAGACCATCTACCGAAAGAAAAAAGGAGAAAAGGAAAGAATAGTGGTGATGAGAGCAAGTAGACTGAAGGAGCTTAGTCATTTGTCTGATTCTTCTGCTTTCTCAGCAGCCTTATCCTGGGGCTTGAGATAGCCTAGGGACCTCGAGTCCAGGACCCAGAGGCCAAACGGTGCTCCCGTGAGGTGCACACTGCCTGCGTGCCCCGTGCTCCACATCTTACTTGCCAAAAAGTCGAACTCCTTTGCAACAGGAATGTCAGCAACTTCAGAAAGAAACACTTTTTAGGAAACCCCTTCCCCAGGCATTTAACTTGCTACTCTCTTACATACAGCGGACTTAGTGACCTTTTACACCTATTACTACTTATCATTTCCCAGGACAGTGGGAGGAAGAGGGGTTTGAAAAAGAGGTATGTGTGTGTGCGCGTATGGGGGGGGGGGGCTTGTGCAATACCTTCAAGAAAAATGGAAGGGGGTGGGGTAAGTTTAGAAACTCTGTAACAGTCCCACTGCTAAATTAGTGGCATATTCTGCAAAGATGAAGAGGAAAAAAGGAAAAAATAGGGAGAAAAAAAGGAAGGAAGGAAGACAAATTCCTTCCTCCATTCTTCCTAGCTCCCCCTGTG
This sequence comes from Sciurus carolinensis, assembly GCF_902686445.1. Classification (NCBI taxonomy): domain Eukaryota; kingdom Metazoa; phylum Chordata; class Mammalia; order Rodentia; family Sciuridae; genus Sciurus; species Sciurus carolinensis. Next base: position 146,774,485 of record NC_062215.1, read on the forward strand.
CCCCCAGGACCTGGGCTGAGAACCAAGTGTATGAAGCTGGGAGGAAGCCAGCTTTCCACACTCGGGCTCAGCCCAGTCCTGCAATAAAGTGTGGGTGGTTCGCTAAAGTCTTTATAGTCTTCCGTGGCGCCCTTGCCCCACGACAGAATCATACCGGGAAGGCGGCTGAAGCGCCTTTTCCACTCATGGGTCTCAGTCCTTGTCCAAGGATCCCCAGCAAGAGGTCGGCGACTCCGGGAGAGTTTGCCTCCCTCTTTCTCCCCTGGGAGCTTGATTTGCTGTCTGAGCCACCCAGACCCTTTGGTTAGGCCCCGTTTCGGTCAAGGATAACAAAGTGCGGCACAGAGGTCCCAGGTTGCGCTGAGGTTGGAGAATTTCTGCTTGCGTCGGGGAATCACGACTGAAGTGGGACACATAGGTCAGGTGACACCCACTACGCCTTGCACGGGGTCCAGAACTGCCCTCGGCCTACCTATAGAGGAAGCGAGGGCAAGAAGTCCGGTGGCGGATCAAACCCTCACCCCGTTATTTTCAATCATTTTTTTCATGCCCACATCTTAGTGGGCGTGTGACTGCTCTATTCCAACGATTTATTCCACAGAAAATGTCCCACTGATTAGATTAGACTTTGTATATTTGATTTTCCGGGCGATACCTTCAGTATTCTTACCCACCCAAGCTGCCAGTGGGTACTCAGGGTAGCGCCCACTTTGGCAGAATTGATGACCCATCCAGCCCAACAGAGTGCTCATTGCACTAACCTGCGCACCGCATCGCACCTTTGCGTGGACATTGAGCATGGCTAGCCTAACGTGCTGGCAACCCCGAACTCCAGCAAGCATCCTCCAGCTTTGAAACTAATTTGTGCCCTTTTCTTTCACCCCAAACGACTTTCCCAATGGGCACTACTCGAACCCCAGAGGTAGGAGGGAAGGGCAGAGCCTGGGGCATTCCTCAGCTCACCTCAGTCCTTGACTTCCGAGGCCTCAATTAACTATCTGCTCTGTCAGGACCGGCGGTGCAAAGACGTTGGGCCCGCGGAGGCGGCGCTCTCTCCCTGAGTCCAGTCTCGGAGGGCAACCGGAGTTGGGGTCGGTTGTGCGGACAACCCAACGCGTGTGTAGATCTCAAGGAGGGAAAAGAGGCTCGGTGTAACAGGAACGATGGGTTACCTCTCCAGAGATCAGCCCTGACTTTGTGGGTAACTTAAGAAGCGTCTCTGACCTCGGGGAGCGCGTATTGGTACACCTCCCGGTACCCCCATCCTCACCACCGGATCCTTTCCAGGACTCGCGTCTTTCCCACCACTCCCACGTCCCCGCGGCCCCGCCCGTTAGAGGCGTGCAGCGGGCACTTGGTTTACCGAGCCGGAGCTTCAGATGTTTATTTGCAGCTAATTGCTTGTGCTGGAAAATGCTGGTTACCCTGGTCGAACGCTTCCGCCCTGCGCGGGTTGACCCCGCCGGCTGCAGCTTGTTGATTGCACTCGTGGAACCCTGCGACTGGGAGGCGGCTGTCACTCTGGACCCGGCCACCAGTGCTGCTTGGGACTCCCAGTAGGGGGAAACGCCCGGGGCGCCATGACAGCTTGCGTCCAGGCCTTTGGTCGGCACTGCAGCCCAGGGTGCACCTGGAAAGCTGAGCCCTGGTGGCTTCCTCACCTGCCCTCCAGATACCCGCGCCACTAGCCAAAAAAAAAAAAAAGGAACAGGGTCCATTCCGTTCCTCCCAAGTTTCGGTTTTTGCAGAGCGAAGCGGACTAGGGAGAACTAAAACAGGGCAGTTTGTGGTGAGATCACCTCCTTTGCTTTTATCTACACACATATATGCCCAAACGTATGTAGGCATATGTACATATGGTTGCAGCTAGTCTTAGTTCCACAAAATTTGAGCCTTTTAAAAAATGTTTTAGGTGATCTAATTTCTTCCCATTGTATTTCCCAAGTCATTTGTTTCCAGGAGCTTTTAGATGGTCCCAGCTCAGTTGATTCCCGATGGCTTTGTCCTAATATCAGCAACAGAATCTCGTTTTGATCCCATAGACTTAAGTATTTAGAATTTAAGGGATGAGGCACGTTTAAAGAGGCCAAGGCAAAAATGTAGGGTCAAGGCAAAAGTATTACCTTAACTGTAAACCTGCAGACTATTCCACTGTGCTTAGTGTGTCAGTACACCTGTGCTGAGGGACAAGACAGTATATGATCAACACTCCCCCTGATAAAACACTGCATCCTCTCCTTATACTAAAATACATCCATCCATGGAAACCCACAACTCATAGGAGTTCTCCAAATGCCAAGTCATCAAATCCTCTCTGGAAGAAGAATAAAAGCAAAGATTTTCAGACTCAGAAGAAAACCTAAAGATCATCTAACCTTAGAGTTGTAGTTTATTGGTCAAAAACTTGATCTTAAAGGCAAAGAATCACAAGAAGAAAGCTGCTGAACACTGAACCCAGACAGAAACGCTCTTCTTTTGACTCATTCTAGTACAGTTTTGACTATAGGGCACAATTATCCTTGTGATTATTATTCTGTCCCCTCATATTTCAGAGTTTTTGGTAAGGCATACTCCTTTAATACTATTATTATTTAATATGAATATTGGTGCTACTAGTGTTGTAATAATAACAAAGTCTGGAAGGTATTTAAGTGTATTATATTTGATTCAAAGGAAGGCTGAAATTTAGAAATGGAGTTATCTATAACATTGAAATATTTTGGGGAAAATTAAACAAAAATATTGTTTTATCACAACTTAAGAATATCAGATATATAAACACTTGAGTGAATGAACAAAACAGAAAAGGTGAAATTGTAAGCATCATAAAGATATTCTTCAAGTTGAGAAATTTTTTCTCCAGAATCAGACTCAACCAATTTAGTGCTTAATTTAATTGTGTGAACTTTTTGTCTTCCTTTGTCTTTTTCTTTTACAAATTCTTTATTTTATTTTATTTTATTTTAGTTAGTGGTGATTGAAGCCAGGGGTACTTTACCACTGAGCTACATCCCCAGTCCTTTTTATTTTTTTATTTTGAGACAGGATCTTGCTAAGTTGCTGAGGCTGGTCTCAAACTTTTGATTCTGCTGCCTAAGCTTCCTAGGTTGCTGGGATTACAGGTCTGTACCACTGCTCCTAGCTCTCTCTTATAAATTCTTAAGTGTTAAATTCTGGTGTCATTCTCAAGGACCAAAGGGAATGAATGTATACATTTCAAAATTTGAATTGAGAAAAATAAATCTAATTTCCAAAAAGTTGACTTTGCAACAGAAAGCAGTTTTTGAATGAAATACTATAGGATCCCCCACCCCACAGACAAAACTCCACACACTGACTTTATAAAAAACCCTACAAATATCAGTGACATTTTGTCATTACACCTATAATTACTTTGTTTTGTGTTTTGATAAGGTCAATACTAAAATGAATATTTATAGGGTCATGTTACTATTCTTTTTTTGTAGTTCTATTCACAAAAGCAACAAAATACATTATCAAATGGAAATGCCTCAGTCTCTTTCCGTAACTAATGTCCAATCTTTAGGAAATGGTGCTGTGATGTCATTCAAATGGGTATTGGGCAAGGTACTGATTGATTTATGGATTTCCCTTCTTCAAAGTCCTTTGGGAATTGGGGAGAAGAACGAAAGCATAGGTTGTCTGAGATTCACAATACTTACTCTGTCACACACACACACACACACACACACACACACACACAATTACATTTGGCTGATAAAATTGACAATTCAGAAGTATTGCTTACTGAAATTCATAATGGGATGACATTGAGGTCACTCAGCTGATCAACCTGACTTTCCCTCCACCCAGTTATTTTATTTCCCCTTCAAATCTCAACCTTCAAATGTCAAAAACACTAACTCTTCAGATTACCTGCAATGATGGGAGCAGGAGGGAAAGAGGAGACTCACAGGAAAGTAAATGGATATTTTTTTAAATACACTGTTTCTTTCAAACACACAAGCCCACAAACACTGGTCTAGGGTCCTGTAAACTCAACAGTATCCAAGAAAATTGGCACTTGCTGCAGATTTCATAAGGGATCTCAGTGTTCTATGGCCTGATGTAACTTCCCACCCGGGGGGGTCTCTGAGAGCTTCCTGTGGCCTAAACCTGTGATGGTTCACAGTAGACTCATGGCAATAAAGAAGTTGCTCTGATTGTCTGGTATTCTTAGGAGGAGATTTCAAAGCAGGGTTCCTTTCAGCCTCAATCACTAAACCAGTTTTTAAGGAGAAAGACTTTTAATTCAAGTCCTGTTAAAAATGCTAACTAAACTGCTCAGAGAAATTCCACATTGTAACATCTGTCTAGGAATTACCACACACAAGATTATCTACAGCAAAGCTGCAAATATATGGATAAAAAATAACCTCAGACTTTCTCTCCCTTGGAACTAGGGAGAGGTGTGCTGCGTTGAGTAACAGGGAAGACTTGCTCTAATGTATTCTAACACAACTGCATGTTAACTATTTTTCTTGCTTCCTCCCCCCACTGTAAGAAAAACTAAACATTTTTTTTCATTTTATTTATTTATATGTGGTGCTGAGAATCAAATGCAGTGCCTCAGGCATGCTAGGCAAGTACTCTACCACTGAGCTATAACCCCAGTCCCAGAACTGAACATTTTTGTCTTCCAAGTTTTCCTACATTTACATCAAGCCTCTAGGTTTAGCACCATCATCTAGGAACTCCTTACTTACCAAAGTCACTTGACCATTCTGTCTTGTGTGTGCTGGAGTTAGCAGAAAGTACAGGAAGAACATTCTCCTCCTTCCTTTATTCCTCCCTGCTAGAAGAGGGGTGTATTTCGAGAGCATGCAGCTTATTTTACTCCAATTGTGGGTCCCCTCTTAATGTTGGATTCTAGGTACATGCTCAGGAAGAAGGATCTGGAACACTGTCTATATCCCTTTCTCTATACTAGGAAAGGCTGGTGGTGAAGATTTTGAGTATGGAAGTAGGATTCAGGGGGAAAGAGAACTGGGATCTTCATCTTAAAGTGGGGACAGTATGCCAATGTGTGACAAATGACTCTCTTTTTAGAAGATAAATTGATTTGTTCAATAGAACTCATCTTCTTGTAATGATTAAAGACTATTAAAATTTCTAAATATTGGGGGAACTAGGTAATTATGCTTCCAGATTTCAAATCTAGATATTATATCTGTCTTTGCCACTTACTAGTGGAATTAATTTAGGGAGTTCATTTTATCTCTGAATCTCATACTTCTTATCTGTGAAATGGGTATACTTCAAATAGCTCTCATAAAACTGAGGATTAAACAAAATACTATATGTAAGTTGCACAGTCCCTAGAACATAGTAAAAACTCAGAAACATGTTCACTATACTATTAAGACGCGGTGATTGCTTATCCAATTTCTCTCTCTCTCTCTCTCTCTCTCTCTCTCTCTCTCTCTCTCTCTCTTTCTTTCAATTCATACTGCAAATGACTGGATTGGAATAAGGAGTTGAATATTGACTTCCATTGTTCTCTTTTTTTTTTTTAGACAAAATAACTCAAACAACACTATTATTTCATTCATAAGGAATTTTCTCTGAATTTTATTAGTCATCTAACACTTTTCTTCACCTGCTTTTGTACCCTTTCTTCCCTTACAACAGCGACTCCTCAGCTAGGCTCAGGGGGTCAATGTTACCAGGACCCTTCTAACAGGTCATTTCAAAGTCATATATAGAAAGCTGTGCTCAGGCATGTAGAACTTTCCATCATACATTTCAGAGATGTGACATTATATTGGTTTGGAGTAGAGAAAAAGTGACTGAAATGGTGTCCTTTGGTCCTTGGTTCTTGCTGCAGGGACACAGGGTGTCATACTAAATGGGTGAAAAGACCTTAAGCCCAACATTTCTTTTACTTTTGCATTAAAGTTATGCAGTAACCAGTATTGTTTGGTGTTGACAAAGAAATAAAACACACTGTGGGGCTGGGAAGATAGCTCAGTTGGTGGAGTGCTTGCCTCACAAGCACAAGGCCCTGGGTTCAATCCCCAGCACCGCAAAAACAATAAAATAAATAAATAAAATAAAATAAAATAAAAAATAAAACACACAGTAATCTGGTTTTCTGAAGGAAAATGGTTACTAGGGCAGGCAATATTCTCCATTTGGTTTATAAATTGCTATGCTGTGCTCATTGTGGTCAGATTTTTCTCAGGCTATATTCTTCCAGCTATGCTGCGAATAGGAGCAGCCCCAGGAGAGGGCAGTGAAAAAGCAGAGCCTTCAGGAGAAGCCATGCCAAGGCATCTCTTCACCTACCTGTAAGACCCAAGGCAAAACCAGGGGCTCTGTGGAAACCTCAAAAGGGCTGCTTTTCCAACCTTTAGCAAACAGAAGGGACAGTGACAGAAACAGTTCAAGATCAGCTTCCTCCCTCCTGTGGTTTTGTGCCTGTTTTCTGAGACTTTCTCAGAGTCCCTCTTTATTCATGGGGTCCAGCACTGCCTTGGACTGAAGAGGTAGTTATTAAATAGGACATCAGGGAAACACCCAAGTCTCTGTTCAGTGGGCTTTTCTTTTTTATTCAATGTTTTGTCCTTTGTGAGCTCTGCCCAGATATTTACATCAGTTTGAAACATTGAGACAATAAAATTTCAATGACCATGCAAACTGTGTTCACTCCCACAAACCAAACATAAATTGATTGCTCTTTACCAATCAATACTCTTCAGCAGCTTAAGGGGAGACGCCAGGCTGAGAACCCTTGTCCCAAGATAAAAACCTTCATGTTCTTGGGGCAACTGGGCTATTATAAACTGAAGTGGCACCCTGAAGCCCAAGGTGGCAACTCTCTGCACATTCCCTCCCCTCCTGCAAAACAGCCATTTTCTTTTATTGCTTCTGTGGCTAAGCTATTTTCAGTCTTGGGGAAGAGAGGAGAATAAAAAGGGGATGGCCCTGGATAATAGTCTTCAAACTAAAGTGGATGACAGGCTTGGGCTTCCACTGACTTCAGGAAACCTCAAAATGCAGTTCATAGATCCAATCCAGTTTAACAAATATTCTAAGAAACGATTGGTTCATTTGTTCTGCTACCTTTAATCTCAAGAAACAATGAAAACAACTACAAAAATAATAGCTATGAATGTTACTGGGCACGTTACATGCATTATTTGAATTAATCCTCACAATACTGTAAGAAAAGTACTATTACCATCTACATTTTACTTTCAAAAGTGAGTTCAAAGATATAGGTAATTAGCACACATTGCTAAGTGGGGCTTACCTAAAATTAGACTTTTTTTCTCTCTGGTTCTGTGATTGGCTTCACAGTGAGAAGTCAGAGTTGACCTCGTATGAACATGACCCTGTGTAAGGACACTCTTAATAATCATTTCAAAATGCTATTTTGTGAGGTAGGAACAGGTCTAGGCACATTAAAAAATATAGTATTGCACTCTCTTGGAGCTTACAACCTAAAATCAACTATTAATAAGACTATACTCTGACCACACAGATGATGAACAAAATACATAAGAAACAGAGATTTTATAGTCATATGCACAATGACACACAAGTTTACATTTTGTAATGTCAAATGCCAAAGAGTAGCATACTTAGAAATCCTGATCTTAGATGAGATAGATTCTACACCCCACTGATGGCGTTTGGGTCTTGTTCCATGGAGAAAGGGGCACCTCTAATGTTCATGGAAATTAGACCAACAAAGAGAACTGTCTGCAACAGCGTGGAAAGAAACCTGGTGTACACATTGAAGGTCACTTTCTGCTCGGTACATGAGCACATGTCACCAGACCAGTGGTCAGAACAGCCAACAAGAGTCACAGGGAGAGTGGGTAGCTGGTAAGTTTAGACAAAGCTAATGTTTTTGGAGACCACATAGTCAACTTGTTCCTGGCACACCCCCAAACTCTCCCATTAGCTCTGTATTTTTTCACATTTGTGATTACCATTCCTGTGAAATCCTCCTAAAAATATGTGTAGGAAGAATGACACTCTGGTCTGACACATATTAAGTCATTCATTTAAGATGTGAATAAAGTTCTCAAAATATAACTACTAACAGACTACCTATTATGTGTGTAGAACTATGCCAGATGGTGTGAGGAAAACAAGGAATTTACAAGATCTCACCCTTGTCCTTAAAGAACTGGGAATTCATTTAAGAGACAAGATTCACTCAGGTAGAACAGTTGGCAACAACTAAGAGGACATAATCGATTTCCAAGGGATGTGGCGCAGACATAAGTAATATGTCACAGAAGTGACAGATAAGCTTAAGGATTAAAATGGTCCCGAAAGGTGAAGTTTTGACTAGATTTGGAAAGATGGCTGAAACTGAAGTAGGCTGTGAGATGGGGATTGACAGGAACAGAACCTGGGAGCTGTACGCAAACTGCTGGGGCTTTCCTTCTGAGCCTGAGCTGAGTGAGAGCAGTTGGTAGCTAGAGTAGGACTGTTTGTGGAGGCCTCACGTTGTGCCCCAGAGGATACAGACATGATGGAGAAGAAACTAGAGTACTACAGCTCTCCAATGCCCTTCTCCCAATTTCTAAGCCCTTTCAAACTGAGCTTATCTTCTCAGTATTACAAAAAGCATATTGTTTTCATTGTGGAGGCATTAAAAAGTACAAGTCAGAAAAAAAAAAAAAAAAAAAACAAACAAACCAACAAACCCAGCTCCAACAAAACAAAGAAAAACAAAGGAAAAAGAAACAGAAAAGAACTCTAGTGACTCCATTTGGAAAAGCCTGAGGTAAAGAAGGCTCATAATGAAAAATATTTGGGAAAATTTTCACACCGAAAAGAACAAAAGGTGAGTAGCAGGAGCCGACTTATAAGGCTAGCAAGATAGTATGCTTGTCAGAATCCCAGGACCAGACCCAGGGCAGGAGCAGTGGGAATGGGGAGAGGAGGCTGAACCTGAGAGACCTCCCAGAGGAAGTCCTGGCAGGCAGGCTTTCCTGCTCTCCCATAGCTGAATAGCTGGGAGAGTCCTCCCTGCCTATTGTAGTCCCAACTCCTGGGCATAACCACAGGGATCCTTGCCTGGATTTCCCCCTCCAATTATTTTCTTCCAGAGTTGGGATTACCTAACATCTCAGAAACTGGTCTGATCCCAGTTAGGTATCAAAGTATGTCAGGAGGGTACTGCAGTTCTAGAAATTACTCTCTCTCTAAGAGAGATCCTGGAAAATGCTTTTCAGTCTTCCAGAAAAACATTCACGGATTCAGACTCATGGTTGGACTTTCTGAAGCCTTCTTCACTCTGAACCAGTGTAGAAGTGCTGCTGGGCTAGCTGAGGGCCAGACAGGCATCTCCTTCCAGAAAGGGAATGTAACCTCCAGTGGTACAAACAGCAATGGCCGGTCATAATTCACCACCACACACTTCCTTGTTTGTTCTCTCCCTCTCCATTGACAAGTTACTTTACTCAGTTGCTTTATAGTTCTCTCACTCCTTTTGCTGAAGTAATTCTTTACCATTCTTTCTACAACTGCCAGCAATTCCTGTCTTTACATTATTTTTGAATCACAAGCCAAGAACCGAGCTGTATTGCTAAAAGACACTTTTCTAGGCAATTAATATTTTTTCTTCTCTGTTAAAAGTGGAGTGGTTAGATCCTCAGAAGTATCAGCACTTACATTAACAGGAATTCTGATTGCTGTAACAGTAAAAGGAGCTTTGGGTTCTCATCCAATATTGTTCTTACCTCTTCATTCAGTCACAAGGGCCCATCACAGGTTGACATTTTCCAGCTCCCCTTAGAGTGAAGCAGCAGCATATGAACATGACTAAGTTTTAGCTAAATGAGAGAAGTAATGGGCGTCACCGTTGGGTCTTCATTTTAAAGGATCAGACAGGCACCTTCTGGTCCCATTTGTCTGCCCGAGAAAATATAAAAATTGAAAACACAAATTGAAACTTGGAGATAAGATTCAAATGTTGAAGTTGGTAGACTGCTACCAGTCCTACATAACCCACCTCTGGACCATCACACAAAAAAGAAACAAGTTCCTACCCTGCATAAGCCATTCTACTTAGAACTCTGTTCCCCAACAAGTTTTTTCCTACTTGTATGTAGGTAAATGGTGAAGTTAAATAACATCCTTAATATTCATTCATTCATTTATACAATCTGTCATAAAAATATCACAGCATAACTAATAAGTCGAACTACACAGGCATGCAGACTTTAGTAGGATGAGAATAAATTGTCACTGGGCATGGTGGAGCATATTTGTAATCCCAGTAATTCGGGAGGTTGAGGCAGGAGGGTTGCAAGTTCAAGGCCACATTCAGCAACTTACTGAGGCCCTAAGGAACTTGGTGAGACCCTGTCTCAAAGTAAAATATAAAAAGGACTGGGAATGTGGCTCTGTGCTTAAGTACCCCTGGGTTCAATCCCTAGTACCCCAAATAAACAAACAAACAAACAAAAGAATGAATTGTCACCTGGAAATCAGAAAAACTGAATTTTAATAATAACAGTTGTCATTTACTGGATGTTTACTATATTACTATAAGCAGATAATCTGTAAATGTTTCACTATTAACACTGACAACCTTTTGAGGGAGATACCTTTTTAATCCCAATTTTACAGATGAGGAGTCTGAGATTTAAAAAGTTAAATAAGTTGCCCAAAGTCACAAAACAAGTAATCAACAGAGCCCAGATTTGAAGTCAGATATGATTTCACAGCCAATGGTCTCCTTTAACTCCTCCATTGCTCAGCTGGATGGCACTGGTTCAAAGGCTATGCAGGGATTTGCTAGGATCCAGACAAGTAACTCAACCTATTTTTCCAACATAATCATGTTAGTAATGCTAACCTCTAAATACATCACCAATGTGTGATCAAGCTCAATAAGATAATTTGTGGCGTTGACTAGAAATCATTGCTTTTGCTACCACTTTGCCCAGCTCTCTGATTTTGTAACTCCTCTGCTTTACCTTCCTGCTTGTTCTTGATCAGGATTAACTGCCTTAACTGAAACAAATGATGGGAACCGAGGAAACTTGGTCCAGACCTTCCAACATTTCTAAATCACATCATACCCATTATATGAGTGTGAATCCGGGCTCCTTACTTTGATCACCATCTCCATTGTCATCCTCATCATCACCATCACCATCACCACTAATCACTGTACCGACAGGGAAACTCTTATAACCACCCTATTCTTAGATTTCCTCCTCTACCAGTGGTCCATCTTTGCAAAGCTCCCAGTTCTTACCCTTGTCTCACCCTGCAGTTGGCTCCCAGCACCCTCTGCTGGGCTCTGTTTGCAGCTCAGTACCTCTTTCTGTCTGCAAAGGAATCAGCTGGCTCCCAGTGAGGTCACTGAAGGAATTAAACAGAGGCATGAACTTCAAAGGCCTTCCTGCTGAATGGAAGGCAGTACTCCAATTAGGCCCCTTCCCTAGATTTGCAAATGGCAACTTTCCAAATCTTGACATCCAAGACCTTTAAATTATTTTCCTACTCTTTCCGGGGGCAGAATTGCTTGAATTCAGGAAGCTGTGGACCACTTACTCCCAACCCCACCTCAGTAACCCTCTATGCACCAATAAGAAGCCACCAAAGACCGGAAACCAAGATAGCCAATCAAATTTTCCAAGATCCATCACAATTTCTGTCACTTAACAGTTTTCAAATGCTGGTCAAGGCAACCCTTTTTTGGTTTCTTAACTATAACATATGGATAAAAATCTATACATGCCTTGCCTCACAAGATGTTGTGACAATAAAAAGTGATAATTTGCTGAAAAGGACATTGAAAACTGTAAACTACTATGCAAAATCCAGTTATTCCTGCATGATATCAATGTCGATGTGTCGATTCACGAAGTTGGTGTAGAAAAACAATAAAACAAGTTCTTTCACATAAAATATATTGTTCAAAATTTTTATATTAACCAAATCAATACAATGATTAACCTTCCCAAGCCTGAGTAGGATATCAAGTTCATAGTAAACATCTAGTACTCTACAATGTAGGTTCTGCATGTAGAATCTGGCACCAGAAAAAAGGGTCCCCTCAGAAATGAATTCCAAATCAAAGCTATTTGGTGCCATACAAATCTGCACCTCATCCCCACTCCCATTTCTGCAGGACAGAAGTCCGTAGGACAGAAGTCAAAGTGAAACACCTGCACCAGACACAGGGGGTGTTTTTATTACTGACCCTGTGTTGAGGCCACACTTTTCTCCTGTGCAGTCTACTTCCTTTGGCACCTCTGCCCATTCACTGGCCTTCAGCGCCCTCTAGGGTGGGGTCTGTCCTCCGAGCCACTAAAGCAGCCAATATATATAATTATATTGGTGCCACGGTCCAATATAAATATAATGCTACCCATGGAATTTAAAATGCTCTAGTAACCATCTTTTAAAAATAAGTAAGTCAAATGAATTTTAATCATGTATTTTATTTAGTCTAACATAATTTCAGTAAGTAATGAATATAAAAGTTCCTGAGATTTTTTTCCACACTAATTCTTTGAAAACTGGTGTGTATTTTATAGTTAGAGCACATCTCAATTTGGACTAGCCAGATTCCAAGGGCTCAAGAGCCACATGTGGCTAGTGGCTGCTGGATTCCACAGTGTGGCACTAGTGTGCATCACTACCATGCTGAACCTTCACCCCATGCCATTTGGCTTTCCAGATTCTCAAAACCAAGTTTCCGAGGCTCCCAAAGTGCTAATACGATAACCTGATAGAAACTCTTGTGGTTTAATGGTAATAGGAGGGAATTAGAGACTCTCTATCCTTTTTCTCCCCTTATTAACCACTGAATGCCATGTATACACCCATACACACAAACTAGAAACATGTAAGCTCCTCCCTCTTCTTCTAGTACCTGATGCACAGACAGACCCCAATCATAATGGTTTGACTTATGATGGTGCTTTTTGATGGTGCAAAAGTGGTTTGCATTCAGTAGAAACCATCCTTCAAACACTGAATCTTGACTTTTCCCCAAGCTAGGGACATGCTATAGAATGCTCTCATGCAATGCCTAGCAGCCGCTGTGGACCACAGCAAGCCACATCTCACAGCCAGCCACACCATTACTAGAGTAAATAACTGACACTCTACAGCATGCTGTGTTGCTAAGTTCCGATGTCCAGGAGATCAACGGTACTAAATGCATTTTTAAAAAACTTTTGGTGTTTTCCGCCTATTATGGGTTTATTGGGATGTAAATCCACAGTAATTTGAAGAGTGTCTGAATTTGAATGCAGCTGTGACTTAATTCATAAAAAGTATTATTAAATAATAGTGAGACTTTCAGGTCCAGCTGTGGTGAAAGAGTGACAGATGTGCTGGATGTATGGGAAAGTCTTGCCAGAATTCCCAAACAAAAGGCAATGGGCAGCTACCTAACTCTTTTTGAGTAGGGACAAGCCTATCAGACATAAGGGATAGCTGAAGGTTTTGGTGAGTTAGGGATGGTGGAGTTAGTGAATGCAATCACCTCGAGTGTTTCTTGGCTCTGAATTTAATTCAACAAGCATGTGTTGAGTACTTACCACATATCCTGCTAGACAGTGAAAACCCTGAAAATAGGGACCATCTCGTCCTCATCTCCGTATGGTCAATGTCTCAACTGGTGAGTTTATACAATTTCAGCCAAAAGCAAAAGACATTTGATGTTTTCATTTTTTCATGCAGTTTTATTTCAGATAAGTAAACATATGACATTTGGGAGGCTTTCTCAGACACTGAAATCCACTGGTGAACCTCTACTCCTACTTCAGGGCTCTTCTGGGTTTGTATGGTTGGGGAGTCCAGGGTGAAAACTCTACCTCCAATGCCTGACAAAGGGGAGATTCAGGGCACCAGATTCTGAACATATCTATAAAGACATTTTTTAAATACATTTAGGTAATTTTCATGGGGGAGAAGGGTAGGAAGTAGTCAGGCAATTTGTAAAAAATTGACAGAGTGTGGTCTACTTCATTTTTAAAGGCCCCAGGCTGAGCTCCAAACTGTAGAAAGGGAAGATGCCCAACAATCCACATGCAGGGAAATTTCAAGAGTTTTGTGGTACAAATGGTCAAAGGGACCTTTGTACTATTAGAAATGCATCTCAGGCTTTCAATCCTTACAAGCTGCCAAACTCCATGGACCACTTTGTAAACTACAAAAATCAACATCTTAAAAAACATAATGTAGTCAGGTCAATCCATAAAGCATCCCACACAGTACTCATTACAAAGAAACCTGGAACAAAAACTCCATGGACTGGGACATTTTCCAGGGAATCACAAACTTCTTGGAAAACCAGAAATGTCTGGTGGTCATCTCGTATGTGGTCCATGTGAAGAGTACCCAATCAGGGATGGATTGTGCTCCCAAGGTTCATCTGTAAGTCCATTGTTGGAAACTCTGAAGGCATTTCCTCACAGAAACACTGTTGTTGATTGGGTTCCCAGCCTATCCCCCAAGGAATGTTTCACTCAAAATGCTTCTGCTGAAATACGATACTTGCACCATGAAAAATAGTAGGATGCTATGTCATTGCTAGGAATTAAGCACTAGAGGAAAACAAGTACATTGAGAAAGAGCTTGATCCTCAGAATAAAAGCTGAAGCCACAAGGAGATCCTGTCCACTGCCTACCACCTCATTTCCATAACAGGGAGTTTGAGACCAGTAGCCCCTACCCCACTGACCTACCCATGGTTTGGGTCTGCTCCCCTCCACTGCCTTCTGTGGGCTCCCAGAGAAACCTGAGGAAGGAATTCCTCCCTAGTGTTTACCACTGGCCAAATGGGTTTCTTCCCAATACTGCCCCCTCCTGGGGGAGGAAGCTGTGTCCCCAAACTTCTGTTCCTAGTTAAACGTGCCTCCTTCCTGAATGAGGAGCAGAAGGGATTTCCATTATAAAGACACCCTGAAAGGGTGCAGGTGGGGAGGAAGGAAGGCTTTCAATTATTTTCCAGGTGAATGTTTTCCCTAAATGTGGGAAAGAGAAACCAAGAGGGTTGGGGCTGATCCCTCAACATAAGGAAGTAGAGCAGGCCAGGGAAAGAATTAAGAATAAAAGTTTGTTCATGAAAACTCCATTTAATATCTCTGAAGTTGACACAGTGCTACATTTTATAGGTATTTAATAAATGTGTTAACTTCAGTATTCTATTTTTCATATACTGAAGCAAACAATTTTTCAGATCTCAAATTTTTATGGTGAGTATCGTAATAGCTAAAAATATTGCTCAAAGAATTGTACCTGTGACATAGCTTTCTGGGATCTAGCACAGAAGATCTGTAGGGCTTATTGTTCATGGATTGATATTAGCCTTAACATGGACCTTGTCAAGAATTAACTGACTTTACAATTTTGGGAAATTCTGTGTACCAGTATCTGGGAGAATCCGATAGTATAAAAAACGAACAGCCTAGCAAACTTAAAAGGGAATGCCTTTAGTTCTGCTCATCAATTCTATGTCCAGGGATCCATTGCAGAGAAACATTTGTAGCATATACAACAAAAAATGTACAAGGATATTCACTGTAGCACTGCCTTAGAATCTTGAAAACCTGGAGGCAGTCCAAGTATCCATCAGAAGGGGAATGATTAAATGTCAAATATATATTTCTGCCATGGAATATCATTCAGTAGCTTAAAAAGAAAGAAGATTTATATTTACTCATGTGAAAACATTTGAAGACAGACTTTTAAATGAAAACACATTTCAAAATAATCCAAGCCCAAAGATAACAATCCATAAAACCATATATTGTTTCTATATGAATATATAATAGATATCATATAAAATATACTATACACATATGCAACTGCATAGAATAAAGGACTGAAAAGAGAGACTCTCAATTCCCAGGAGTGGACTTCTTTATTTTTTTAAGGGGGGAAGTGTTGAAAGGAGCCTTTCAAGTCTACTTTATGTACTTCTGTATAGTTCGTAGTTTTTTTTTTTTTTTACAGTAAGAAAGCATTTATAAATTAGTTGTATAATTTAAAAATTATGTACAAATGATACCAAAAACCTGAACAAACTACATATGTAATTTGAGGTTGGTCCAGGCATGAGCTTAAGTCTTATCTCCCCTTGGGACTTGGCAAGTTAGAGCATGTCTGGTGGGGCAGAATGACCAGGAATCTGTTTTTGAGACAGACAAATAGCTACCTGGGAGGGATTAGTCCCAAGGGAAGAGAGAGGCAGGCCTCATAACCAAGACTGGTTGGATGGAAGGAGGAACAGGTGTGGACCCAGTCCCATGCGATTCGTTAACTGACGACTAGAGCATAGGAAACAGACTCAGGGGCACAGAGAAGGCACTGAATGGATGTGCAGGACCACAATTCCTCTTCCTTATTCCCCAGACCTGTGCCTCCTTCTGCATTCTCAGAATAAATGCCATCAAGTTATGCAAGTTTAAAAATCTTTAGACTTCTGCTACCCTTTCCACTGTCTCCTACAGACAGGTCACCAAACCTTTTCAATCTGCTCTCAAGTGTGCCCCCCATCCATTGCCTACTCTCCATTCACACTTTGTTCTGGCCAGGAGGTCAGCAGAATCTCTCTGTCTCAAACTCTCCACTATATTTTGCCAACAAAACCTTTCAGAAACACTGAAGATTATTTCATCTTCTTAAAAATCCATGACTCTTTCAAATTTCTTGGAAAGTGGTTTCTGGTCCAGAACTGAGCATATCCACACACAACAAAATGACTTGCTTTCCCCCAACCTAATGTTTTTATATCCAGGCCTTTGCAACCACTATTTCTTTTGCTTGAAATGTCCTCTGCAGACTTCTCCATCTGGTGAACTCTTACTCATCCTTTAAGACCCAGCTGAGAAAACGCCATCACTTCCTTTGCTAAACAGAGTCAGTGACTCTATCTCCTGTGCATACGCATCTATCATGACACAATCATATCACATGACCATGGTTATTTCCAAGTTTGCCTCTCGGTGTAGATCATGAGCTCTTCCAGCATGGATTTTCATTACTCCAACAAATATTTATTAAATATTTACTACAAGACCAACACTATTCTAAGGCACTAGGATGACTGCAGTCATCAAAACGGACAAACCTTTTGACATTTCTTTTAGTTGGGGGAAAAATAAATATTTAACATAATGTTGGTTATTGAAAAGGGCCATGGAGACAAAACTTTTTGGGAAGGTGGACAGGGGGACAGGAGTAGAAGTTGGGAGTCTGCTATTTTGGCTATGAATTTTAGGTTAGGGAGGGCCTCTCTGAGAAAGTAGCATTTGAGCAGAGATTTAAATCAAGTAGATATCTGGGTACAGGTATGGGGTTCAGGAGGATAAGAGAAAGAGCAAGTGCAAAGGACCTGGGCACATATGAGGAATGTTTAAAGTATAGTGAACAGGTCAAGCAACTACTAAGGGTTTGAGAGAAGTCAAGCCATTTAGGTTTTGGGCCCAAGCTACTGGGTAATAAGAAGCGAATTACCTTATTTCTCTTCCTAGATATTCTCTGCATATGGTGCTTAATAGACAGCAGTTTTCAAGCAACTTTTATTGAAATTTGGCCTGTAACTCTAAGATTTCTTGATCTTCATCTCAATATTGCTGCTAAATTGTTCAGTCTTATATAGCATTTTTATGAAAGTTTTGATTTTTCTTTCTTCCTTTTTCTTTTTCTTTTCTTTTTTTCTTTTTTTTGAGGTTTTGGGGATGGACCTCAGATGTTCCCTATCATTGAGCTACATCCCCAGACCTTTTTAATATTTTATTTTAAGACAGGGTCTAAATTGCTAAAACTGACCTTCAATTTTCGATCTTCCTGCCTTAGCCTCCCAAGTAGGTGGGCTTACAGTCCTGCGGCACTGCACCCAGCTGAATGTTCTGATCTTGATATGAATTTGAAGTCTGAAGTTTGGTGCTAGCACCTACCCTTCATCTGTGGTGCTCAAGTGCTGAGTGACAAGCTGTGTGTGTTTTTATTTCCACAAGAGAATGTGACTGAAAGAAAAGTTAGTGCCCTAGCTTCAGCTGTACATGGTATTTGGTTTCTTTACAGTGTTTCTGTGTTTTTAAAATTAGTTAACAAAGGGGTGGTGGGTGGTGAGGACATAAGAAGACATGGAAAGAATTCAGCAAAGCCTCTGAATCAAAGACCAGACACACACACACACACACACACACACACACACACACACACTCTTCTGGCATTCTGCCAGCTGAAATGCTTTGCACATCTTCAACTAACCATATACAGAATTCTCTGTCATGCCACATATATAGCAATGAGCTAAACATTAAAAAAAAATACATAAACAATGACAATGTGAAAAATCACCTGAAATCCTAGTTTCATCACTGAAGATCAACTTATTACTACCTTTTTCTGGCAACTTTTGCATGACGAGTGAATGTTGTTCAATGTAACAATATGCTTCTGCATCGGGATCAATGAGTAAAGTTAGAGATTGGGACTTAAGAAATTCTGGGTCTTAGAGACTGGAAATGCTCAGTGAAGCTCCTAAAACTGTAAACATATGTGTTGACAGGCGTTTCTGCTGAAACGGTGCATATGACATGTGTACTCCTGAGAATGTTGGGTTCTGTGAAATCTTTCACTCAAAACCACAAAGTTTGTAGAGGAAATATAGTTGGGGCAAATCATCCAAAATCTGTGGCATTCCATCATTACAACACTACCTAAATCACTGACAACACAATTTACAATGAATAATGCAGCACAACTTTAAGAGATATGTTAGATTCCTGTTAAATAAAATTAATATAATAAATATGAAATTTAAAATTTAAAAAAGTCAAATTAGTTTAAGCAAAAAGGATTTGATAGATAAAAGATTTTTTGTGCGTGTGGTTTTGGGGTTAAAACCCAGGACCTTAGAATGCATACCAGGCAAGACTGCCACAGAACTACATGCTCTGCCCACCAACCCTACACAGTCTGTTATTCTGCCCATTGAGAGGCAAAATCCAATCCCCCTCTCTTTGAGTCTGAACTGGCCTTTGTAACTTGCTTGACCTGTAGAATGTAGCAAAATCAATGCTCTAGGATTTCTAGAGATGAGTTTATAAAAAGGCTTGGAGCTCCCACCATGGACTGGGAAGCTGGTTTGGGAGAAGTCAGCAACCCTGTAAGTACAAACACCCTGAGATCAGTGTGCTGTGAGGAAGTCTGTGAGCTGCCCACAGGGGAGGAAGGAGAGGGAGAGAGAGAAAGAGATGGGGAGGGAAAATGGGGGAGAGAACAATCAACAGACAGAGGTTGTAGGGGAGAAAGAGGAGCGAGAAGAGAGAAATGTGGCCATCTCCCAGCTATTCCAGCCCCGTCCCTTGTGGTCATCATAGCTGGAAGAGATGGTGCCAAGCCGAGAGGAGATGTCCTCATGAAGCCTTGCCAAAACTGCCAACATTTGAGTAAATTAAATACTTATGTTGCTTTAAACCACTAAGCTTTGGGGTGGCTTGTTATGCAGCAATAGATAAACGAAATGAAATGGGGTTGAAAGGGAGAATCAAGGTTGCTGAACCCTATGTAGAAAAAAGTAAAACACAACAATGAGAGATGCAGCCAAGTGGGTAAACTGAGTCAAGGAGAAGTCTGTGGTGCAACTGGAGACTATGCTCACTCATGGCTTATGGCATTCAGCCATATTAGGTACTTTTCTTTCAGTTGTTGTTACTTGCTGGCACAAAATGTGAAAATGCAAGGAGATAAAGATGTTTAAATGAACACAACCTTGGCCATTGCACTGATATCCACTTACCAACCATATACAAGGTAATTCTTATCAAAGAAATATTGGCTACAGAAAAGCAAATTGCACATTTTAGAAGCTCATGTTGTCCACAGCATAAAGAATTAAAATATTATGGCTGATCCTTTGGATTTTGCACTTCAGATTGAATTCACATGAGTTGCTGTGGGCAAATATCAGCAGGCAAATAAAAACTGAGTCCCAGAGAGAGTGAAGTGTTCCCACACACAGATAAGATGCCCTCTCTTAATTTTAGGCAAACAAAGAATAGAAGAAAATTTTCTCAACCAGGTAAAAGGCATCTATGAAAAACCTATAGTTAATATAAGAATGAACATATAGATCAAGGGAACAGAACAAAAAGTCCACACATGAACCCTTATCTTTATGGTCCGTTGATTTTTTAAAAAACGTTGTTAAAACAATGCAATAGGAAAGGATCGTTTTTTTCAAAACACAGTGCAGATCATTGAAAATCTACATGTGAAAACATCAAACAAAAACTTAGAACTTTATTTTACATTATATAAAGGAGAATAAAAAGGCAACACCTTAGACTGGGAGAGATATTTGCCAATCCTGTCTGATAAAGAACTTGAGCCCTCAATATGCAAAGAATGCTTAAAACTCAAATATAAAAGAACAATTCAGTTTAAAAATGGGCAAAATAAAACAACCTTCATCGAAAAAGGTGTACAGATGGCAAATAAGCGCATGAAAAAAATGATCATCATTATTAGTCATTAGGAAAATGTAAATTAAAACCATGAGATACCAGTACGTGCTTATTAGAATGAATAAATTAACAAAAACAAAGTGACAACACCAAGTCATGAACGATGATGGAACTTTCTTATACTCTCATAGGAATACTACATGAACCACTTAGGAAGAGTTTGCCAGTTTCTTATAAGCGATCACTTACCAATAGGACCCATTAACCCATTACTGGAGAGAAATGAGAACATCTGTTCTCAGAACTAAAGTGGATGTGTTTAGCATCTTTATTCATAATTGTCAAAATTGTAAAGAACCCAAATATCCTTCAAATGGTGAATGGATAAACACACTGTAGTATATCTATGTAATGAAACACAACTCATTTAACACATGCAACATGATGGCTGACTTTCAAATGCCTTAGGCTAAGAAAAGGAAGCAAGACTCAAAAGCCTACATGTTGCATGATTACATTTACATAACAGTTTGGGAAGTAAAAACTGTAGGAATAAAAGACAGATCAGCAACTGTGAAGAGGTGATCAATGAAAGAGGGTTGGGCTACAGTGGCTCAGCACAAGGTAATTTTTGAGGTGGTATAGTTGTTCTGTTATCTTGTTGGTGGTCATATAACTCCATGCACTATGTATCCAAAAGAGAGAATGGTGGTATAGATTAGTTAAAATATAAATTCAAACAAATCTTGCGACTATCTTATATCTATCCATTGCATGTGACTTTCTTCACTTTTGTAAACCTAAAATTTTCTCAGTATATCACATTGTTGTACACATTGTTTTCATTGTTTTAGGCTCCATGTAGGTCTTCAATCTATAAATGCATGTCTTTCAATTCTAGGGAACTTTCTTGAATTATTTTGTTGTAAATTTCTTCCTCAATGTTTTTCATGCTCTTTTTACAAGATTTCTATTAGTCAGGTGTTAGAGTTCCTGGATTCATTCCTTGTTCTTTTTTTTTTTTAACATCTTTAAAATACCATAAAATTCACCCATTTAGAGTGTACAATCCATTGGTTTTTAGAATATTTGTAGAATTGTGCAACTATCACCACAACCTAAGTTTAGAGCATTATCACCCCTGAAAGAAACCATGTAATGATCAGCAGTCATTACCTGGGTTATCTCATCAATCCTGGATTGAGTCTATAATTACTTACCTTCTCTCTTACATTTTGTATCTGTCTTTTGCTACTACTTCCTTTAAATTTTCTCAGGATTTACTCATTCTATTCCTTCTGTTGAGTTTTTAAGACTTTATTTGAAAAAAATTTTAGCTTCATTGCCAGTGTCAAACATTTGCTCCTTTGTATTATGAAATGGTATTCCATGGTACAGAATTACCACAGGTTGTTTGACCATTCATGTGTTGAAGAACATTTGAGTTTGGGTACATTTATGTATGGGTTTTTGCAAATGAAACTGTTTTCATTTCTCTGGGACAAAATCCTAGCAGTGTAGTTGCTGGTTCATGTGATTAGCATATTTTATCTTAAGTAAACACTATGTTCTTTAGGAGGGTGACTGTGCTATTTTACATTCCCACCAATGATATATGAGTGGTCCAGTTTCTCCAGATTTTTCATCAGCCTTGGATGTTTTCATTGCTATTCTTCTTCTTTAACTACATTATCTCATTATGGTCTTAATTTGCATTTACCTAATGGCAAAGATGATGAATATCTTTCTATAGGTTTATTTTCCATTTGTACATCTTTTTCAAGTAAAATGATTATTTGTCTTTTGCCACTGACCAAGACTTTACAGGTCACAGTGCTAACTGGTCTCCCTATAAAAGAGTATATATAGAGAATCACTGTCCTCCATCTGATATAGTACAGACCCACTACTCTGAATAAACAGCATGCATATTTACAATAATATCCTTTCTAAGAGTTTATTTTCTCCTGCACTGAGGAACATGTTGGGCCCAGTTACTTATGAAACCCCTTTACCACTCCAAGTGGTCTCCTTAGTATCTATGATCTCACAAATGAAAGGGGAGGTAGACTCCAAATCTGAAAATGCTTTGTATATAAACGAGTCTAGCACAGATAACTTCCATGTCTAGACTACTGCTATGGTTCAGCTCACCACTAATCTATCTGGTTTGAGACAGGAGAAAATCAGAGCGGTCCAGGGCTGGTGGTAGTAACACATGAACCATGGCTGCTGGTTGCTTGTACTGACAACCGAGCAGTATTGGGAGGCCTTACATTGTGACAGCATAATGGCAAGTGGAACAATTGTCTCTACTGGGAAATCTTTGACTGAGGTACAAACCCTGCCCCTGAGCTAGGCAGTGGGACTGGCCAAATGGGTACACAGAAAGAATGAAAGTAAAGTGCTAAGGTAGGACAGAACATAGCTAAGTGAGAAGGACTGCCCCTTAAACATAGTGACTCAGTGGCAGCTATGTTTAGTGTCTGGTGTGCTCTGGGCATTTGACCCACATGCAAGGATGGATAAACCAAATTTTTCAACCCATGCGGGATCCCCAGATTGGTTATATTGACCCTTTGCCAAACAGTAAAGGATATAGGCATGCTTTATCCTATGTAGATAGAGCTAATAGCTTTAGATAAGCCTTTCCTAGCAAAAGAACAAATCAAACAGCCACTAGTAAAAGGTCTTAAGAAGTTAATATGGGTAACTGTCCTGGGGTATCCAACTCACAGGTCACATTGTTCAGTATTGGACCAATAAGGTAGATCCTCTCAAGGAACTCTAGTTGAGAAGGGCTGGAGAGGGGTTAGAAGCAGAGATACTGGAGCTAAACTGCACAGAACTTTCTAAACAACCAGAGACAAACCACTTGATATCTCTGTGCCTCAGTTTCCTTGTCCCTATTAGGGGGTAAGATTGTTACCCATTCTCTTCCTAGAGTTATCAGGAGGATTAAGAGAGCAAATATATATATAAGGCACTTACTTACAACAATGTCAAGCACATCGTAAATATTATTTAAATGGAACATATTATTACAAACACTTAACTGTTAAAATAACAAAAGGTATCATTGAAAATTGTCTTGCATAATGTTGGCAATATACATACCACACTATTTCCTAGGTAATAGATGATTCCCTTTCCTGCATGACACTCCTCCTTCAGAAAGCTGTATTAAATATTTTAAGCTGCTGGCATGCAATTCAGGGAGCAACTGCTTTTACTCAGGTGTGGGGAGTCCAGTCCACACAAGTCAGAATTGCCAGCCCTCAGCCTGCAGGCAGGGACAGTGCAGGACATAAGAGTTCAGTTCTGAATTCCTCACTGATCTCGCAGGGTTCTTAGGTCTACAAGAAGAATCAAGTATCTATCCTTTACTGCCTCTCAACTCCAAACTGAATCTACCTCCTAGACCTCAAGTGTGGAGTACTGGTTCATTATAGACCTGACAGAGATACTGGAGTCCTGGAGGGCATTGTATGCACAGGGAGATGCCAACTCAGGGTCTTCACGTAATCACCATTACACACTAAAGGAACCTAGTTATCTGTAATGTAAGGAGAATCCTATGATTAAAGGCTCACAGTTCTTGCTTTATGGATGAGAGCCATGTTACAACTGTGTTTGAAAAGAATTTTAAGCTAACCCTACTGTGGGCAGGGTTCTTGGTGGGCGCTTCAGTGCCAGTTGAAGGGAAAAAAATGTGTGTAAGGAACATGTGATGTTTTTGCAGTGGTTTGAGGGCTGGGTTTTGTAATTATACTCTCGAATGCGAAAATCCATGTGGCATAATGAAAAACACACCTCTGTTCTGCTTCCAAAATGAATTCCAAATACAGGACAGTCTGCACGGGCTGATTGAGTTCCACAAAGTGTGCATTTGCTTCACTTCTTTGTCTATGAGAACACAAGGACTAAAATGACAGCAAAAAAACATGTGCCACCTTGTCCTCTTTCTATCAACTCTTTCCTTCTGAACTACCTTATTCCTGCATCTACTTATTTGAACACACACACACAAAACCAGTCTTAGTAGAAAGAGGAGAAAGAGTAGTCACGTGGGTAGAAAATCAACTGTGTAGTTCACATCAGCATTACAACAAAATACTGTTCATTAAGTATCCTAAAGAGTTATAAAGAGAATTGTTTATAATAGGAATTAAAAGTCAGCAAGGAATTATAGAGTTCATGTGAAAGTCCTTTTTTGCTAAAAAATTCTTATCTAAATTGTCTTCCCTGAAACATCAAGCATTTGACCACAGGAATTCAAAAGAACCAAAACCACCACTTGGATTTTGAACTACAAGCTCTGGACATTCATGACATCTGTCTTCCCTTATCTAATAGAATTCACTCATCAAGTAGGGAACAAGTTTTTAGTCTTTCTGTGTTAAAAACAATGAATATAATAATATTGTGGACTCCCCTGAGCTGCAAACATGGAGGGCTTATATCCACAGTATACATGTTGCTGAGAGCCTTGTTGACCACATTATGTGGCTTATTACTCTCTTTATGGGTATTCAGAACCCAGAATTGGGAATGACTGTGATTTTTGTGAACAATTTTCTCAAAAAAGTTTCAAATTCCTCCTTCTCCCCCCTTTTTTTTCTAATGCTAGGGATTAAACCTATGGCCTTGTACATATTAGGCAAGTGTTCTACCACTGAACTGAATCCCCAGCCCAATCTTTTCACTTTTGATTCTAGGAAACTTAGTCAAATTCTAGTCTATATTTCCCAACTTGTACTGAACTTTTTGACATGCATTTTGTGTAATAATGTTACTCCTGGTTTTATCTCATTTGTCTCACTTGAACTTTCCATTTTCCACAATTCCTTCACTAATTTTTTTTTTATCTTGTGCTGTCTCTTTCGCATGCAAGCAAATTCAAATCTCCTTTCAAAATAAGGCATAGTTTAAGGTATGTGAGGTGTCCCCCAGAAGTTCATGTGTGAGACAATGCAAGAAGATTCAGAGGAGAAATGATGGAGTTATACCCTTAACCTAATCAGTGACGTGATCCCTGGTGGGATTAAATGAGTGGTAACTGGAAGCAGGTGGGGTATGACTGGAGGAAGTGGTTAATTGGGGGGTGTGACTATGAAGTATATATTCTGTATCCGGCAAGTTAAACCTCTCTCTCTGCTTCCTCATCACCATGATATAAGCTGCTTCCCTTTGCCATCCTCTCCTGCCAGATGTTCAACCTCACCCTGAGCCCCTGAGGAATGGAGCCGGCCTTCTATGGACTAAAACCTCTGAAACCTTGAACCCCTAAGTAAACCTTTTCTCCTCTATAGTTGTGCTGGCCGAGTCCTTTAGTCACAGCAGTGAAAAATCTGACTAATATAATTTCCAAATTAAATATCTAGAAAAAGAAGTGACTGTATCTCTTGAGTAGTTATATTGACCAGAGAAGAACTATTGCTTTCTTCACTATGGGACACATTTCAGATCAGCCTAGTGGCTCACAATGCTTGCCACCGCTTGGTGGACCACGTGGCTGAGAAGTTACCTTATCTTCTATCTTTAAAAGTGTATTTCATAGGGCACATGACCTAAGTCACAATGGCTGGAACCCACACTGGGAAAAAAATTTTTGTTTATCTTAAACATTCCCAGCTGGTTCTGATAAAGATAATTTATTATAATTAATTAATTATATAGAGAGGTCAACTTTTATACCTACTATCATCAACTTGATATTTGATTTGTACTACTGCCAGTTGGTCATTAATGAGTTGGTTAGTACCTAGGTGCTTAAGAGATGATAGGTTCAGGGCTAAGTGGGTATCACCTCATTTAACCCTGGTAGATACTATTATGATATCCATTTTAGAGTTGAAGGAATGTGAAACAAAGACCAATTAAGGAAATTTCCTGTGCTCATGTAATGGATTAATGGACCTAAGGCTCTGAACACAGATATGTTAGACTTCTTTGTCCATGCTTTCAACCCCCGTGACATGGGCCTCACTCATACTTCATGCTGCACACAAAGCAATTTAGGGTTAGAAATGATAGCATCTGGCAAATCTACAAACACAGAGCCAAGATTATTTCAGTGGGTATGTAAGTTAAAATTAGGAGCATTTAAAATTATTTGAAGAGGAATTCATATTAAAACATCCTAATTGGGCATAAAAAAATCAATATGGCCTGTGACAAGAACTACCATCTCGCCACCAAAATGATTTCTTCCTCCTGGGCACTTTACTTCCCAGTCTCCTTTGTGGTTAGATGTGGTCATTTTATTTTGTTCTGGCCAATGAAATGTCAGTGAAAGTGAAACACTTCACTTGTAGACCTGGCCCATAAAAGTCTCCTAGGTAAAATCTACCGTGCTCTTTCTTTTTCCCTAGTCTAAGGAAACACCTATGGAGACCTCAGAAGTCACATCTTAAAGATGACACAGCCTCCATGGGTTGGTTTGCTGAATGACTGTAGAATTAAGCTTCTCTCCAATCCCCTAACTCCACCTCTAAATTCTTCCAAAGTTGGAACCACTTGGGGCTATTTTTATGAGAAAGTGGTAAATGTTCCTTACGTTTGAGCTGACCCTGTATCATACATAACTCAGGAACCTAGGTTATTCTTCTGTGGAAAAGTACACAATGCGGATGGGCCATAGAGCCTATAGATCTTCAAAGTCTGGTTCATTTCTGTACCAAAAAAGTTTTTGCATAGCTCATGTTGACAATTTCTGAAAGTACATTCCATAACTTAGCCAAGGAAACATGAAAACATTAGTCAAGGCAGTCTCTCCTTCAGCCCCCCAAACTTCTTTCACTTTGATCTTGTCCACATGAGGTTTTGAAGTATTGGCCAATGACCTTAACACCTTCCAGCTCCCTAGACCTGGGGGTGAAATCCACTCACCCTGGTGCTTGAAATTTGACTGTCCTGTAAACACTTTGACTCTGCCTGTCCTCTTGGCTCTCATTATCTTCATTACCCCCATATTTCCTATCACTAGTAAAACATTTTGCTAGAATGTCTGTGGAATCAGAGCCATTGGCTTCTATAACATTGGCTTCTTGACTGGGACATTTCTCAGGCTTTTAGGAATGTCAAGATTTTTAGAAAGCCATTAGAACACTGTATGTAATGCACACGTAGAATAAACTTCATAATCATTTAAGATGTTTCTGACATTTAAAAAACTCAGAAGAATACTAATCTTATTGTGTCTAATACTGTGTTTATCAGTGTATATATCCATTTCTCTCACTATATTTTAAACTGTTTGAGAATAAAGGACTCTTGGATCTTTGTATTATACCTGGAAGCTCTCCATCTTATGTCTCAAAGATGTTTAAGAAATATTGAAATGATTAAATTACAAATAAAACTCTGAAATATGAACATCAACATCCTTCTTACCCATAATCTCTATTTCATCAATGACTTAATGATAGCAGGAGAAAGTTCAATATGACAAGTGTTCCATCAGCAACACAGATTCTCTATGACCCAGCTTCTCAGTTTGTTTTTTTCAAGTTAGAATAGTAATCAATCATATACATATATCAGAGGACATAGATAATACATTTGATAGGTGTCAACAAAGTATTTGATGGAAATGCATTTCTGGTAATAATCATCAACCCATTGATAGAGAATATTTCTAAACACTGAAAATAACCAATAGCAGACATCATACTTAATGTGAAACCCTAGAACAAGACAAAAATACCCACAGGAATCTCTCTTTTTCAGTGTTATTTTAGAAATTCTAGTCAACCTAAGAAGAAAAGATGTGCCATGATCAAGTGGGGTCTATCCCAGGGATGCAAGTTTGGTTCAACATCTGGAAATCAATAAATGTAACTCATCACATCAATAGACTCAAAGTTAAGAATCATATGATTATTTCAATAGATGCTGAAAAAGCATTTGATAAAATAGAGCATCCCTTCATGCTTAAAACACTAGAAAAAATAGGGATAGTAGGAATATACCTCAACATTGGAAAGGCTATCTATGCTAAGCCCAAGGCCAACATCATTCTAAATGGAGAAAAACTGAAAGCATTTCCTCTAAAAACTGGAGCAAGACAGGGATGCCCTCTTTCACCACTTTGATTCAACATCATCATTAAAACACTAGTCAAAGAAATTAGACAGACCAAAGAAATTAAAGGGATATGAATAGGAAAAGAAGAACTCAAGCTGTCACTATTTGCCGATGTCATGATTCTATATTTAGAGGATCCAAAAACTCCACTAGAAAACTTCTAGAACTAATAAATGAATTCAGCAGAGTAGCAGGATATAAAATCAAGACGCATAAATCTAAAGCATTTCTATTCATAAGTGATGAATCCTTTGAAAGAGAAATTAGGAAAACCACTCCATTCACAATAACCTAAAAACGAAAGAACTTGGGAATCAATCTAACGAAAGAGGTGAAAGACCTCTATGAAAACTACAGACACTAAAGAAAGAAATTGAAGAAAACCTTAGAAGTTGGAAAGATCTCCCATGTTCTTGGATAGGCAGAATTAATATTGTCAAAATGGCCATTCTACCAAAGGCACTATACAGATTCAATGTAAATCCAATTAAAATCCCAGTGACATTCCTCATAGAAATAGAGAAAACAATCATGAACTTCATCTGGAAGAATAAGAATAGCCAAAACAATCCTGAACAGAAAAAGTGAAGCAGGAAGTATCACAATACCAGAACTTAAACTGCAGAGCAATAGTAACAAAAATGGCATGGTTTTGGCCCCAAAATAGACAGGCAGACCAATGGTACAGAATAGAAGACACAGAGACAAACCCACATAAATACAGTCACCTCATACTAGACAAAGGTGCCCAAAACATAGAATGGAGAGAAGATAGCCTGTTCAACAAATGTTGCTGGGAAAACTGGAAATCTGTATACAGTAAAATGAAATTAAACCTCTATCTCTCACCCTGCACAAAATTCAACTCAAAATGGATCAAGGACTTAGGAATTAGACCAGAGACCCTGCACCAAATAGAAAAGAAAGTAGGCCTGAATCTTCATCATGTTGGCTTAGGATCAGACTTCCTCAACAAGACCCTCAAAGCACAAGAAAGCAAAGCAAGAATCAATAAATGGAATGGATTCAAACTAAAAAGCTTTTTCTCAGCAAAGGATACAATAAATAATGTGAAAAGAGAGCCTACAGAGTGGGAGAAAATCTTTTCCACACACACTTCAGGTAGAGCACTAATCTCCAAAATTTATAAAGAATTTACAAAACTTTACACCAAAAATACAAAGAGCCCAATCAATGAATGGGCCAAGAAACTGGACAGACACTTTACAGAAGAAGATATATAGGTGTTTAATAAATAAGTGAAAAAGTGTTCAACATCTCTAGTAATTAAAGAAATAACTGGGATAGATTCAAACTAAAAAGCTTTCTCTCAGCAAAGGAAACTATCAGCAATGCAAAGAAAGAGCCTACAGAGTGGGAGAAAATCTTTGCCAATCATACTTCAGATAGAGCACTAATCTCCAGAATCTATAAAAAACTCAAAAAACTCTACAACAAGAATGCAAATAATCCAATCGACAAATGGGCTAAGGAAATGAATAGACACTTCATAGAAGAAGATCTACAAGCAATCAACAAACATATGGAAAAATGTTCAACATCTCTAGTAATAAGAGAAATGCAAATCAAAACCACCCTAAGATTCCATCTCACCCCAATTAGAATGGCGATTATCAAGAATACAAGCAACAACAGGTGTTGGCGAGGATGTGGGGAGAAAGGTACACTCATGCATTGCTGGTGGGGCTGCAAATTAGTGCAGCCACTCTGGAAAGCAGTGTGGAGACTCCTCAGAAAACTTGGAATGGAACCACCATTTGACCCAGCTATCCCACTCCTTGGCCTATACCCAAAGGACTTAAAATCAGCATATTACAGAGATACAGCCACATCAATGTTCATAGTTGCTCAGTTCACAATAGCCAGATTGTGGAACCAACCTAGATGTCCTTCAATTGATGAATGGATAAAGAAACTGTTGTATATATATATAATGGAATATTACTCAGCCATAAAGAATGATAAAATTATGGCATTTGCAGGCAAATGGATGAAATTGGAGAATATCATGCTAAGTGAGATAAGCCAATCTCAAAAACCCAAAGGACGAATGATATTGCTAATAAGTGGATGATGACACATAATGGGGGTGGGAGGGGTTAGTGTTAGGGTTAGAGTTAGGGTTAGGGAGGGGGACAAGAATGGAGGAAGGAAGGACTGTGTAGAGGGAAAAGAGGGGTGGGAGGGGTGGGGGGGAAGGGAAAAAAATAACAGAATGAATCAAACAACATTACCCTATGTAAATTTATGATTACACAAATGGTATGCCTTTATGCCATGTACAAACAGAGAAACAACATGTATCCCATTTGTTTACAATAAAAAAATAAAATAAAATAAAAAAAGAAATGCAAATTAAAACAACTCTAAGATTTCATCTTACTCCAATTAGAATGGCTGTTATCAAGAACACAAACAATAATAGGTGTTGGCATGGATGTGGGGAAAAAGGCACACTTGAACATTGCTAGTGGAGTTGGAAATTGGTGCAGCCACTCTGGAAAGTAATATGGAGATTCCTCAGAAAACTTGGAAGGGACACCTTTTGACCCAGTTATTCCACTCCTCAGTTTATACCCAAAGGACTTAAAATTAGCATACTATAGTAAAGCAAACACATCAATGTTTATAGAAGCTCAATTCACAATAACGATTGTGGAACCAACCTAGATGCCCTTCAACAGATGAATGGATAAAGAAACTGTGGTATATATACACAATGGAATATTATTCAGCAATAAAGAATAATAATATTATGGCATTTGCAGATAAATGGATGGAATTGGAGAATATCATGCTAAGAGAAATAAGTCAATCCCAAAAAACCAAAGACCAAATGTTCTCCCTAATAAATGGATGATGATATATAATGGGGGTGGGGCACTGGGGGGGCTGAGAGAAGAATGGAGGAACTTTAGATTACATAAAGGGAAATGAGAGGCAGGATATGAAAAATGGTGCACTGAGACAGACATCATTACCCTATGTACATGTATGATTGGCATGAAGCTACATCATATACAACCATAGAAATGAAAAGATGTGCCCCATTTGTGTACAATGCAGTCTATAAAAATAAAATAATAATTAAATAAAATACAAAAAAAGAAAGCATTTTATTTATTCTCAAAATCTAGTTGCATATTCAACCTCTGTAAGAAATATAGTATGGTGATCCTTGTATATTTTTACTCATGTATTATAACAAAAAGGCATGTTACTTGCTGTACTTTATTAACTCCAGTGCAATAAAAATGTGTGTGTGTGTGTGTAAAAAAAAAAACCACCAATAACAAACAAGATGGAGGCTGAAAAGAATAATCCAGAAGTTTATCTGAAGCATAAAGGATCAGAAAATATTTTAAATAGAAGAATAATGAGAAAGATCATGCCTTGTGAGATATTAAAGCACCACAAAGTCATGATAATAAATCAAGTGGTGCATTGACAGTGTAAAGGGTGGTAAAGACTATGAAGTCCAGACAAAAAGCCTGAATTTCTGGGAGCTGTATCATACAGAGGAGAACTGGGCTACACATTTAAGGACTCTGCCAACAGTTGGCAGTGTCTCTGATCAGGGACACCTGCTTTTAGAAGAGGACCGGGAAGTAACCGTACAATGGCAGCTATAAAGAGATGGGGCAGAGAATTTGATACTCAGGTGGAACTTTGAGAAGAGGAAAAGATGGCTAGAAAGAATTTTAAGCAAGTTTCACTGCATACAAAGATGGGCAATGCCTTTGCTGGTATCCCTTAAAACCCAAAGTGCTTATCAATGCCTTTGGAAGAGAGTATTTGTTGGGTTTTGTTTATTTGTTGATTGTTGATGATGATGTGTAAAACTATCCCTATATGAAATGGAAGGTTCAGTATTAGATTACATAAGGGTTAAGCAATTGATAAAACTGGCCTTCAAAATAAAGCATAGGGGAAAAGGCTTATTTGTAATGGTGTTGGGATAGCCAGTAACTATTTATTGCCATTTTTAAAGAGATAAATGTAGGTGTTACAATAATTTTTTTGAGATTATAGATTTGTAGAGTTTTTTTTAAATTTTATTTTTCCTGCAGTGGGATTGAACTCAGGGTCTTGTCCATGTTAGGCAAGTGCTCTACCATGGGGCTAAAATCCCCAATTCTTTTTTATTTAGAGACAAGGTCTCCCAGTGTCACCAAGGTCCACCTTGGACTTGCAATTCTCCTGGCCTCAGCCTTCCAAGTACCTGGGATTACAGGTATGTGATGATGTGCCAGCCTAAATTTGTATTTTGATCATTGGCTTCCTCCATCTTTCACCATTAGCAGGGCATTGGTTGGGCCTGGATGTTCTCTCCTACCTATAGTTTTCTGAGACTTTAAAAAATGAAATAGAATTGAACTTGTCAAATGAGATTTCTCTGTCTGTTAAAATAATCACGTGACTTTTAAAAAAATTCTATTAGCATAGGATAATCTATTGATTAATTTTTTTTGAGGGCTAAGTCAGCCTTGCAATCCTGAGATAAAACCTGGTTGGTCATGATAAAGTATGCTGAGAATTTCTTGTTTCTTTTTTTTCTTAAACTACTAATGCACAAAGAAAGAAAACACAAATGACAAGAGGACTTATTTCCCTCAATGTTTGAAATTACCTTTCATATTCTGCAAAATAATATATTGCCAAAGCAGAACAAAACAAATAAGAAAAACCGCAAATCTCAAGAGAGCAAATCTAAGATAGAACAACATCAAAATATCCATTAAAAGCAAAATATCACATATATTTAAAACTATACATGTTAATGCTTTGGTGATTAAAAGATTATTACACTTATTAAAATATCAATCATGATTATCATAGATAAGATTGGAAAGCAGGAGAGAGGGATTATAGTACATGCCATTTTAAACTAAGTATGAAAATTATAAATTAGAGGTTGGTCAGTTAAATAAACTATATATGCTTGGAGTTATTCTGGGAAAAACTCTAACATCAAAAAATTGTTTGCCATTATGGTTGCCTTTGATTGTTTGATCACTTTCCTCCTTGACATGTCTTGATAAGATTAATGTTCCTTTGAACCCCCCTTTTGTTCTCTCACACTTCCCTTACCTCCTAACATGTAATTAAATTAGATTTCTTTGCACTTCTTAAGCATTGCTTCCAATTCTAAAACCAAAAAGAGGATAGCTACAAGGCCAAAACCAAACCAAACAACAACAACAGCAAACAAACCCCAAACCCAAAATCTACCCATCACCTCCAATAGCAGAATAATAAACAAAGTTAAAATATGATGAAATGAGAAAAATATTTGCAACCTATGGCCAGTGTTGTTAATATTTGAATCTTTTAAAAGTAAATAAGAAAAAATTACAGAATAAAAATGAACTAAAGGTATGAACAAGGAGTTGACTAAAAAGAAATACAAATGGCCAAAAACTATGAAAAATGTTTAATCTTAGTAGTTATTTAAACATTCAAATTAAGACTATATTGAGATTTTAAAAAACATATTGGAACAGGAAAAAAAAATGAGAAGGAATTATAAAACCTGATGGGAATGTGGTTGATCTTCCTGGAAAGAAAACTAATGATAAAGATGAAAAGACATTAAAATGTATTTAACTGGGGCTGGGAATGTAGCTCAGTGGTAGAGCACTTGATTAGCATGCCCAAGGTCTTGGGTTCAATCCCCCAAACCACAAAAACAAAGCAAAACAAATAAACAAAAAAACACTCTTAAAGAAATCCATAAGGGAATCTGTATAGTATGTCATAGCAAACAGTGAGAGGCAATTTGGATATCTGTTATTAGGATAATAGATAAGTAAAATGCATAAAATGAGTGTGTAATGCCATGTAGTAATTATGATAAATTTTATTTCATATATCACATCTCAAAATTAGTGTTTAAGTATGTTATGTAAGAACCATAATAAGAATTTTAGCATAGTGTCATTTGTATATATGTACTGAATATATACACACAAAACACTGCCATGATTTTTCAAGATTATACATATTTTGACAAAGAACAGACAGTGAGTTGAAGGATATGCATTTAATACACTAAGCTGGGTACCTGGGAGGAGGAAGGAGGAGAAATGGAGGGAATAAAAGGAAATATAAGACAAGTCTTGTGAGATACTCAAGTGTATACGAAACTTTGTTTTGGGAAGCTGAGGTGCCTGACCATAGCACCAGCAATGGTAATTCTGCTTGAATTTATTCTACAACAATAATCAAAGAAACTTCACTGATCTTTCTTATTGATTTTTAAAAGTTTAAAGGAGTTTTAGAAATGAAATGATGTACCCCATTTGTGTACAATGATTCAAAATAAAAAATTAAAAAGATAAATAAAAAATAAAAAAACACTGGGGTATAACATATTTCACAATCATAAATGTAAAGTTTGATGATTTTTCACACAATGAACACTCATGTAACCACCACCTTGATGTAGAAATGGTGCATTTTCAACTCCTAGAATCATTTGAGCCCCTACTAAGCCATTACTGCACCTCATCAAAGGTAACCACTATTCTCATTTCCTACATTTTAGTTTGACTTTGTCTTTGACTTTCCAATGAAAAGATTCATGCAGTGTGTATTCTTCTGAATCTCCTTTTATTCTGTTTGTTTCTGAGAGTAACCCATGTTCTTGCAAGAGACACTATAATATGTCAGTGTATAATCATATCACGATTTATTCATTCCACTCTTGATGGACAATAAAGTTGACCTCAATTTTTGTTACCTTGGATGGGGCTGCTGTGAGGACATGATGTCCATGTCTTTGGGGACAAATGTATTCTTTTTGGAGAAGAGGAGTATCTAGGAGAGGCACAGACAGGTTCTAAGATTTGTAGCTGATTAGCTTTAATAGACACTGACAAGTTTCCAAAGTGATTGTACCAGGTTTTACTTGCACTGACAGTATATGAGGACTTCAGTTGCAAAATCCTCTCCAACACTTGAGAATTGCCAGTCTTTTTAATTTTAGTCACTTGGGTGGGTGTCTTGTTCTCACTCTATTTTGTTTAAATCACTTTCTGGATTTCTTCCTTTTAAGTCTGGATTGGATTTCATAGTTTAACACTTTCATCACTCTTAATAGTCCCACGTCTCAATGTCATTCCACACGTTTACTCCCCAGTGCGAATCAATCATTTTGCCTTCTCTATCTCACACATCACTCCCTGTATTTTGCTGGAGGGAATTACACAACAGTACAGATTGCTATCTCTGTATATTGAAGGCCAACCCTAAGGGGGCCCTCTCCCTCCATTCCCATTGCTAGTTTCCTAGTCCAGACAAGATTCATCTCTAGAGCATGACTGCAATGGTCACCTGAGCAGTCTCCTGACCCTTGTTTAATTCTTTCTCCAGAAGGATCTTCCCAAACACAAAGCCGATCACATTATTTTTGGAATTACTCTCCAATGACTTCTGCTGTCTTCAGGATAGAATAAAATTCCTTTCAGATATTGTAAAATATCACCAGTGTTGCTTTCGAACAGACAGAGTTTGACGAATGCCAAAGGTTGTACCATTCAATCAACACGTGTTTATTAAACACTTCTATTTCTGATCCCAGAAATGTAATTATATCCATCAGCATAAAGTGTGAAATATTTGCATTGGATTTTTTAGTTTAAATTAAAAAAAATTTTTGGCAGGACTTGCAAGACTACTTATCATGGTTTTTAAAAATCCAATCTGCAACTGATAGAAAAGAAACATCATTCAGAAAGCATTGTAGGGCAGTTTAAAAATCAACTTTAGAAGTACTTTAATTTTTTATTCATTTATATTATTAAAGTTCTATAATGGGAGCAAATAGTCACATAAAAGAAATTATGTCATGCTGTAATAATTATAGTTTTAATAATGATGATTTCATTCAAGCAGATATATACAGTGTAGATTCTGAGAACCTCTCTTGCTACTTATAATCAAGAACTTGAATTTTTAGTTCCTCTATTATCCTTCCTTTCCTTGCTTACATCTTGCCACCTTTGTCTCAATGCTTTCCCACATTTATTTAATGCTTGCTTTGTCTAACTTTGCTCTTTACTTTCTTGTTTTCCGTCTTCTTTCCTTTATTATCCTCTCTTTCCTTTCCTTCCTTTCCTCTCTGTTCATTCTTATTTTCATTTGCTGAGCCCTAACCCAACTCCTGGCTTCCTCTTACCTTGGTTTTTCTTGGCAACCCTGATCCCTAATGCAACCCCCGCCTAGCCCTGGGGCTTCTATGTCACAGTACTGAATTCCATCACCCAGAAATACACTTCCCTTGTCAGGATTTAAAGAAAAGTTGTTTATTTCCTTAATAAGAGGATTTTTTGGAATTATAGAACAAACCAATTATTTACATGGGTGTTGAGAATGAAAATTAAGAAGGAAGTCAAAGTGTTAGCAAGCACCCAGTACTCTCTCTTATGGCAGAGGAAGGATTGTTCCCTTTTTCTCCTTATGTTCCTGTCTGGATCTTGAGACTAGATGTGCATGTTGTGATCTCCTTCTCCATGAAAAGAGGCAAATATGATTGCATTCATTTAAGACTTTGGCAAAAATGTGTGCTCACTATGAACTGAGCACAAACCATTAGAGATACTACAAGATGACAGCACAGCCCTTTGAGTAGTTCTGTTTCTTTCCATTTAAAAAAGAGAATGGGACTGCCTCTGCCCAAATTCAGTGCAATTAGCTTTTGGGAGAGTGGAGCCTTTCATTAGCAATGGCAGAAATACTGTCTCCCTGGATGCCTTCTGCCGAAGGAAGGGAGAACGTTGACTTCACCTTAGGATTGAATCTTGAGGTCTACAGAAGAACCTCATGACAGTTTTTAGCACCATTTAGGTCTCCTTCCTCCTATTATCAGCTGACTTGCCACCCCCTGCCCCCAAAAATGTTAGATTTAGGTTTTTAAAACAATACTAATTACCATCCTTCCCATGAATTGCTGATACATTTCAATCTAATGAGGATGTGGTACAAGAATGATTGTACATGAC
Source organism: Sciurus carolinensis (assembly GCF_902686445.1). Classification (NCBI taxonomy): domain Eukaryota; kingdom Metazoa; phylum Chordata; class Mammalia; order Rodentia; family Sciuridae; genus Sciurus; species Sciurus carolinensis. The sequence continues at coordinate 146,812,028 of NC_062215.1, forward strand.
CCTGACATTGTTTGCAAGTTGTATTTGATTACATCTTTCAACTATATTCTATGTTCAGTCATCAAAGTTTTTGCTTTTGTAGTGTACTCATGTATTCCAGATTGAACAATTGGAGGGGGGCATTAGTCTATATAGTACATTTGGCCCTACAGAATTCATTAATGGTAACCACAGAATAATATATTTTATATTCTTGGTTTATTTCTCTGAAAAGAAATTTTACCAGGATTTATGTCAAAAGAATGAATGTATATACTATCCCTTCAAGGTATTATTTACTTGAGTGGGGATCTAATAGAATGGCTAGTCTCAGAGATAATCACTGTATGATTTGAGAATATATAATTATATAATGGACATATCCATAGAAGAGAGGAAAGAATGTAGAAACCAAACTTTAGTTGCTACCACAACTTTATATATTCTAAACTTTCTTGCATCTTGGGTATTTTATCCTCAAAACTAGTTTTTGTATTTGAATATATAATTAGTTCCATTTCTTTATGGTCTTGGAAGAAGTTTAAACATATATTTATTCATTGGAATCTATTACACAGAATTTTTAGATATTGAGAAAAAATTCCTATTTTTCCTTTAAACAGACTCAAACTCTTTGTTTGCTTATGATTTATTAAAATGCAGGGAGAAGAAGACCTACTTATGCTGCTTCTGATGTGTGGCAGTATTGATGAAATATTTTGGAATCTCTATAGTACTATGGCTATAAAACTTCCAGGGTTAGGAACTGGATCCTCAATGCATAGTCACTGAACCCAAAGTGGTTAAGTAAATATTGAATGAATGAATGAATTTGTTTAGTGTCATAGAGCTGACTCATTTATGTAGCCAATTGAACCAGTTGACTCATTTTCTTTGTTTTTGTGACTTCATTTAGGTATAATCTTTAAAGTAGAAAGTCTTAATAAAGGAAGGGATTGAAAATTTCTCATTGTTGGGTTGTAGAGAAAAGATGCTACAAAATATTTCACTTAGTTGGGTTGCATATAAAAGGATGATAAAAACCTTCAGGACTATGAAAAAAATAAACTTAAAAAAGTAAACTAAATTTTTGAATCCCTGAATAGTAAGGGGGTGGGTAGAAACTCCAAAGACAATAATTTTAAAACAAAACAAACAAGTCCTTTAATTATAGCACAATTATCCAGATTTCAAACTGTGAATTCACTTTTACTTTGGTCTTTTAAATAAATTATGCATGTTTTCCATATGGGGCCCCACACCAAAACCCCTTTTTAATCTGGGAAAACATTTCCAAAATCCAAGTTTGTATCCAAGCTCTGGGATATTAATTTGACTTTGGATTCTTCCATAAACTTTCCATGTTTAGAAATCTTTTTGAACTGTCCCTTGGGATACATATGTTTGTATTACACATATTCTATGTCTTTTAATAGTAACATTTAGGAATTCAGTAGGAAAAAAATAATGCCCTTGTAAATTTGATCTCTTTTGCAAACATAAGAACATAAAATGTTCTTTGGCTTACCCCCCACCAGGTTTACATTAATAAACCATCAATTGTAAACCTAACCATCCAAGTCCAAAGAAACTTCCAACTTTAATATTATATGGTGTTTTATTCTGTTGTGCCTTTAACAAAGGATTAAGCCATAATGCATTTTTAATTAACTGAAATATTAATGGCAAAAAAGCTTTTAAGAGAAAATTTTTAAAGAATTACTCATCATAAACATGGTTTCAATAGAATTTATTTATAAAGCTGAGTAGGGTACCAGGAATGGATAATTAAAACTTTCTAAAAACTTTTTCCTTTTATATAAAATGGTTTACTTGAAAAAACTTCATAGATAACAGCAAAAAATGTGGGAACACTCTTGGGGGCTATGAACTAATTAGCAAAAGCTGGTATTTTCTATATTTTTTTTGCTGAGTTTTTGTGAAATTGCTTATGTTAAATGTGTAGGGCCTGAAGGGGGATTGCGTACAGCCACCCAGACTCCTTAATGGCACCGTATGCCACCATCATAAATCCCTTTCTCAGTAGTCACTCAGGCATCCTGGAACTTCAGCTAATGAGATGATGAAGAGTCATAGGACCCAACCACAGCATTGGTCAATCTGCTACTGCCTCCTTTTTAACTCTACTGTCTACACTGCACAAAGCAAAGTCATGATTTTATACTTTGACCTTGATAGTATTTCAACACTGACAATGGTTCAGTTTTTATGGCTTTGAAATTTTTGAAGTCATTTAATTTAATTAGGCTTGTGTTTGGCTTCACTTAATAGAAACCCACCAACAATGGCTTAAGCAATAAAGTTTTATGTTTCTCAAATAAATAAGAAGTCCAGAAGGAAGCATTCTAATCATTTAAAAAATCATCAAGGTTTGAGGTTCTGTTCCATCTTCCGTGGTCCATGATTTTCATGATTACAAGATGGCTGCTCCATCTTTAAGCATCATATCTGTGCTTTTAGTCAGAAGAAGAAGGACGTGCATAGGACCAATGTGCATGGAAGTTGATCTATTCCTTTTTAACAAGGAAAAAAAAATAGCTTTCTTGCTAGTAGACTTCTGTTTATATCTCATTGGCCACAACTTCCTCAGCACGGGCCACCTCTAGTTGAAAGGGCATCCTGAGAAATTGAATTCTTTTTTGTTTGGACATTTTGCTTCCCCCCAATAAAATCCAGTCTTCACTGGTGAAGAAGAAAGGAGAAAAAAGGATATTGGGTAGATTAGTAGTACTAGTTTCATATCTAGCTAATAATTGACTGGTTTGTGTGAAGAAATAAATTGTCATGCATTCCATTTTACTGTATGCTATGTAGATGTAGACTCAATTATGCTCTTATAGCCAGAACATCTAAATATATTTTATACCACAACAACAAACTTTGGCTATCATGTTTCTGTTTTTTCCTATAGGCCTACCCAGAGCCTCAGGAACTTTCTAAGTGTTTTCCAAAAAGATAGAGTGCAAGAGGATTGAATTAAAATGATGGTTTGGGCACATCTGTTTTAGTTAGTATTTTCACTCACATGACCTGAGTTCCATCTCATTTTAGCATGAAAATTTAAAAAAACACAAAAAACTGATAATTACGTGCGCCCAATTTCTGGCTGTGTTAGTCAACTTTCTATAACAAATACCTGAGATGATCAATTTATAAAGAGAGAAAGTTTATTTTAGTTCCTGGTTTTAAAAATTTCAGTCCATGACTAGTTGGCCCTGTTGCTTTGAGCTCATGGCAGTACATCATGGCAGTAGCATGCAATAGAACAAAATTGCTTGCAACCTGGTTGGAAAGCAAAAGAGGGAAAAAAGAAGTAGGTGGGGTTCCATTATTTCCTTCAAGGGCATGACCCCAATGACCTCCCACTAGGCCCAACCTCTTAAAGGTTTTACTACCTCCCAATAGTGACAAGTTGGGAACCAAGCCTTTAGAACATGGAGGATATCTCAAATCTAAAATAGCACTGACCTAAATGTGTTTCTTCCTTTCTGCATTTAATTAGAGACTTTCCCTCATTCTCAAATGTTTATATATCAGGTAAGTCTACAATACTGATGAGAGAATAAATGACCTCAATTAGGGGTCTTCAAACTAGAGCCCCCAGTAAAATCTGGCCAGCTCCATTTTTGTAATTAAAAATTTCTCAGAACAGAGCTATGCCCATTCCTTTATTTGCCGCAGTGACTGCTTGCTTACTTTTTCTTTTCCCCACTGCTGACTATCAAACCAGGACCTCACATATGCTAGTCAGAAGCTCTACCCCTGAGCCACATCCCCAGCCCCATATGGCTGTCTTTATACTTCAAGGACAGCGTTGGGTAATTATGACAGAGATTATCAAGTTTGCAAGACCTAAAATATTTACTATATATTCATTTACAGAAAGAATTGCTAACACTTGATCTAGATAAGCAATATTTTAAAATGAACAAATATTTGTATTCTGTATCACTTCCTCCTCAACATGTAACAAATACTTCCTCTTTTTGTTTTGTCCATGAGCCACTGTTCAGCATCCAAAGCCAACACTGATGCAGAATACTTTGAAGGAATCGATAAAGTAGTGAGAAATGGGATTAATTAGTTGTGTAGTTTTGAATGGGTGATACAACAGTGAGAAGCTCTGAAAAATTGGGACTACCCTTATCCATCACTAGGGTATTATTATCAGTACTCATTTACAGATTAGGAATGTAGCTCAGAGTTATGCCACTTTTCAAGATATATAGAAATTTCTAATTTTTAGAATAACATCAAAATAAAAATCTCCCCACATAAAAGAATTGACTGTTGTGAGTACAATTATGAGCAAAATTAAATATTTCCTCTATAGGGCTCCCAGAATATTTTCGTGGTTGGTACTGTAATTATTTGTTTAAATATTTTGCTTCTTCCACTAGTTTATTGTGGGAAGTGCTAGTTTAATTGAACTTTTTATCTCCATTACCCAGCAGGGTGAACACAGCATTGTAAGTGCTCAAAACAATTAATTAAATATTAATTAATTTTGGGATTTGATATCTTATTTTAATGATTTTTGGAGGCAGAAAAAGATGTTGATTATTGAAGATGTGCAGTAAAGTGCTAACCTTATCCTAAAAGAAGTTTGGCCTTTGCCCTTGGGTCCTGGGAGGCAACCTCTAAACACTCAGAGAGTCCAGCCTGATAAGAGTATTTTTCTTTACCTGGGGCTTTGGACCATGTCAGATAGTCTATGCTAAGAATGTGATTCATGGTGGGGCCCTTTAGGTATGCATTATCAGCTTGACCTCCAGAGGGGTTAGAGGCTAGGTCAGTGATGTAGCCAGTCAACAATTTATATGTGACTGATTCCTAATAAAAACACTGGACACCAAAGTTTCCTGGTTGGCAATACCCCACATAATTGCTGAAGACATAGGCACTATTGTTTGACTTCACTGGGAGAGGACAATAGGAAGATTCACCCAGAATTCTCCTAGATCCTGTCCTATGAGCCTCTTTCCTTGGGATCTGTATTCTTTTGTTGTAATCAACTGTAATTCTAAGTATAAGAGCTTTTCTGAATTCTGTGAGGCCGATCGAATGGTTGAAACTGCAAATTGCTTGGGGAGTGTTCAAACTTGCAGCTGATGTCAGAAGTGAGGATATGGTCTTAGAGACTCCCAAACTTGGTAAATAATAACAGCTGGGAATTGATAAACACTTTCTCTATGCAAGGGTGGATAAACAAATTGCTTCATTAAGTTCTTTGCCCAAATCTATGAGTTTGGTAATATTTTTATCACAATTTTGTAGATAAAGAAATTGAGGTTTTAAGGCTTAATACCTAATCCAAAATCCGAGGGGGTGAAGATAAGTCCATGTTTAAGCTTTCCTAGTCTGAAACCCATCACCCATCCATCATGACAAGACTGTGCTCCTTCCTCCACAGTGTGGAGGAAAGCAATATGCTCAATTTCCGGCCTAGGTTTTCATACTTTCTGCACATGAGACATGGGGGAGCCACCAGATGCAGAACAAGTTATACTCTTTGATTTTTGACAGTTCTATTTCTCTCTTTGTCCCTAAGAGTTTTTTTTTTTTTTTATTTGACAATAGCCTAATAATTGAATCCTCCCGATGAATTGTTTGTTTCATCCTTTGCAGAAACATACTAGCTACTTGGCAAACTGTTTTTATTCTTACCAAATAAACATCTGAAAATGTGAAGTGAAGAATTTGTCTTCTCCAGGCTGAGAACCTGGAAAACCAATAGACACTCATCAGGGGCTTGGTAATGATTATTTCCTTTATCATTATGTGAAGAGCAAATGAGAGCCAACTGGAACCCCTGCCCCTCAATCCTGGCCCACAGTGCAGTAGTGTAGGGGCAGTGCAGGCCACTGAGCCACCTGGAGCTGAATGGCCAAGCATGCCAAAGACTCTTCTCTCCAAGACTGCCAACTCAGGCGTACAAAATGCAAATGGCACAAGCAGTGGCTGCTCTATGTGTGTGGTTAGAAGGAGAGTTAAGCTAACCTTCCATTCCTGCTCCTGGAAGCCGGTGGTTTCTGGCCTCAGCAAATGCTTTGAAGGCAAGCCCACGTGGCCCAGAGTCCAAGTAGATCATGGACACAGGAAAACAGCTCTTCCAAGAGTCAATTTCAAACAGCATACAAATTTAAAAAATGATGACAAATATTTAAGTTGAAATACTAAGATTCACCCCAATTCCTTTTTCCCTCCTCCTAAGGTTAGGCACAATGAATCTCACATCACCCAAGGCTTAATTAAAATTGAAGAGGACACAGAAACTACTATTCAGGTAACCTGAAATGTAAAACTTGAAACAATCCCTGATTTTAATCTCTATTTATGGATATAATTCACTCCTTGGTCAAGTGGGTTTCTCCTCTGTGTCGTATTGCAAGTCAAATATTGGACATTTAGAGTGTAAGTCCTTGTGGCAAATCTCCAACATCAATATGCCTGAGCCAAAATGTGATCTAGGTCTTTGCTTTTTCCTAAATGGATCTTGTCTAGCTATCCAGGAAAAAGAGATCTTTGATTTATTAGAATTGGGACAGTCAAAAAAAAAACCCAGCAGCCTCTATAGACATAGGCCTGAACTCATACTGAAATTCTCATCAAATTAGCTTTTTTTTTTTTTTTTTTTTTTTAAATTACTGTGAGTCATCTTTTAAAAGGTTAGATGGATTTATTCAGTTGTGCCTTCTGACCCTGACGGCTGTTTTGTGCAGTTTTATCTGCCCTGAGCCAGTAGGTCTGTCAGTCCCACACTTAAGACTTAGGGAATTTTCCAGAAATTTCTTTCAGATTACCTATTCTTACTGACTCTTGCAAGTACCCAGGTGGCAGTCTCAATCTAAGTCCCTGACCTTTTCTGGGTCAAACACTTGATTTCTCAGTTTTTTTTTTTTAAAGTATACTTTTAAGATATGTGCATGTTTCAAAATGACATAATTTAATCAGTCTATTGGAAATTGTAGTGGCCACTTGGAGAACTTAATTTAGATTCATTATGGGCTTCCCTAAACTTCATCAAAAGAACTGAGAGGAGTCTTTAGACAGACCATAGCACCCAGTTTCCAATGAACCCTTTAAACAAGTAAGCATTGTCTCTAAAGATAGGACCGAAACAAAATATTTTAATAGATCCAGGCGCTACACTTTCCACTTAGAATCTTGCACATATCTAGAGTTGTAAGTTACTTAGGTGGGGCAGGGTGACTCATACAGTCTATGACATCTTCCATGTTTGCCTATAGCTGACATTCTCTCATTTAATTTTTCCCTGTTTCTTTGGGAACTTTAGAAATTAATTAATGATGAAAGTAGTTATTATATGTCACTCTAGCAATGTTTAGTTCCAACAGACAATCTAAGAGGGAAAAAATACAAAATATTAGATTTAATTTTAATAGAATAAGCTCTTATTCCAATTGGCCTTTAGAAACAATGTTCACATATTTAACTCTTGAAAACAACAACAAAAAAACAGTGTGGCCTTCATTGCTGGCTACAAGATTGAAGGAAAGTGAAATACTAAGTGCTTTTAAACATGATTTATAGTATTTAAAACTTCAGTTTATGAATACACACATCTATTAGTTGCATTTTAAAAAATTGCATGTAATATTCATATCACAACGATTCCTTGAACAAGTTAGGTGGATTTAATTATTTTTGGGTTCAAAACTCTGTTTTTCCCCTGATTTTTCTACCATGTTAAAAATGTTAGCAAAGTTTTAAAATTTCATGAAAAAGTCTAATTCAAATTTCATAAATTTCCTCTATTAGTTTTGCTAGTCAGCATGTAAGATGACAAAATTGAAATCCATATGGTCAAGTAAATGGTATTATAATAGGTAATGTCCTCATGAAAAGAGATACATTTATAGAATGCTAAAAACCATGGTATTTCTCAAGTACCTGAGTTTAAAATCTTAAATTATGTTAAATAATCTTTGAATATGTGAGCACACCATTTTAATATATTCATGTTATATTTGATATATTATAGAGTGGCCTTCAATTAACAGGTTAAAAAGATGTGAAAATATCTTTGGTTTATATTAATATGTATGTTCATTTAAAAAATTGTTTTGATATGCAATGGTTGGGGATGTGTCTATAGAACAATAGATATATTTTGGTTTAGTATGAAAAAATAACATAATTTTGTCTTTAAGTAGTGACTGTATCAGAATAAAAAAACAATGATAATAAAATCTAAAATATCATATATTTTATAAATGTAGAAAATCCCTCTTGGAATGTGAACTGTATTTGAGTATATAGTATATACAAAAAGGAATTAAAAATGATTTTTAAAAATTAACCAAGTTGTTTAAACATGATGGGCCTGTTTAAAACAGAAAAGGGTTTATAGGTCCTTATCTGCAAATTTAGAAAGAAAAGGCAACAATGGGTTTTTTCTAAAATGTCTAAGTGCTGGGTGTAGTGGTACACACCTGTAATCCCAGTGACTTGGAAGGCTGAGGCAGAAGGATCTCAAGTTCAAAGTCAGCCTTAGCAAATGTGAGGTACTAAGCAACTCAGTGAGACCCTGTATCTAAATAAAGTACAAAATAGGGCTGGGGATATGGCTCAGTGGTTGAGTGCTCTTGAGTTCAACCCAGTACTACCCACCACCCCCCAAAAAAAGTCTAAGTGATTTTGTGTCTGAATACAATTATTTTCTTTACTGTTATGACATATATTTAAATAAATTTGAAAGGATTTTTTACTTTTGAAAAAGTTTAAGTTCTTAATGATGACCTTTACTAATTGCTCTTTTACTAATTGTTTCTTGCCTTAAGCACATCTTGTCTCTTATAACAAATTTTAATTTTTGTTTCTCAAATTTAGATACCAGATTTAAAATAACAAAAATGTTTAAGATTCTTTCAACCACAGAAATTACCATTAGATTTGCTCAATAGATATAGGTAACAGATTTTACTCCAGTACTTTATACAAGAAAACGATAATAGAAATAACTAGATTTGCTTGCCATTCTCTAAATTTTGATTAATTCAGTACTCTTGGGAGAGCTCTTTTCTTTCCCAAAGTTAAGATATATTTTTTTTTTCTTTTGAACTAAGGTCTTGCTGTGTTGCCCTTGCTGGCCTCAAAGACCCAGGCTTACGTGATCCTCCTGCCCCAGCCTCCCCCTAGTGTAGCTGGTACTACAGGTGTGTACCCATGTGACTGACAAGATAAAAAAAAAAAAAAAAAAAAAAAAAAAAAAACCCTGACAAATTCAAAGAAAACATCAGCATTTCTATGTTAATTTTATGTATAAATAAAATGTGACTATATATCAATTATTGTACATTCTTTATGTTAAAGAAAACATACTCATGTTGATGTGTTCATGGTTTACACAGAGAGTTTTGTCTCCAGTTTTAAATATGAAGTGTCAATTGTCAACTTGAGTAGTACATATTTTGGATAGATTAAAATCTTGGAAATTTTTTGCTGTCCTCACTATCCATAACATGTTCTTCCTAGGATATTATTGACTACAAGTTAATTCTGTGTGAAACCTCAATAGAGAATTCTACTCTTCTCCAATCTACCAATGTATTTTAATACAATAAATTAGCAAGAGAAGCTCATTCTTCTCACCAAAGAATACAAACAGACTTCCTTTCCTGCCACCCACTCAGCTTCTATATGACATTAGACCATGTGATAAGATATTTTGGAAAGACCATCAGATGCAGTCTTCATGTACGCCTCATCTGAGAAGACCTTTTCATGAACTGGAACAACTAGCAGAGCGACAATACCCCAATGATACATGCTTACCAAATAAGACACTATCATCTATTCTCCTACTTAAAAAAAAATTAAAAACTACACTCAATGGAAACATTAGTTTGAGGGTCTCTCTAGACTCTCCAGAAGCAAATGGTCCACAGGAAGAGCTAACTCACTCAAGATTCTTGGAACAAGCAGAAGACTGTGTATAACAGATATGGTTTAAGACCATCCTTCCCACCAAAACTAGATGCCAGAAGTCACTAGTCTTAAGCTCCTGCATACATTTGTATTCTTTATCTCTGAATCATCTGATTTTCCTTGCTCATTCTTGCTTCTGAAGTGTGAGTAGTCACCTCTGCCCATCATTCATGTCAAGACCCTTACCCTTGGTAATTCCAGATACTGGACCACTTCTTTGGACATTAGCATATTAAACAACCCATCTCTGAATTAAAGAAAAAAAGCCACTTGCTTATTTAAGGAATATCCAAATAGTTTTTCAGATATTTTCAACCATAACAATAATCTTTGTGTCAGTATTTACTTCTGTTAAAGTTGCCAAAGGTATAAGCTCCAGAGTCTTAAATGCTGCTCCATGGCCCCTGCCATACTAACTGATGCAACAAGTAGTCATTCAACAAAAATAACTTATAGTTATCTAAACAACTCCCATAACAAATATTCAAACTTTTTGAGTAGATTAAGGCTATGCTTACAAGAGAGGTACAGAATTAAATTGATCATACTTCCAAAAGGAAAAGATTTATTCCTTAGAGGGTAAATAATCATTCTAGCAGCTAGGTCATGGTGGAGGGGTAGAGATACTAAAAATTGAAACAGAAGTTTTAACTTTCAAAGCTGCACAATAGATCAAACGAACTATATCAAACCATTATAGAATATCTAAATTCAAACTTTTTAAACATGATACATTCCAACCCTTTCGTTCTGAAATAAGGTCACAAGACAGATATAATGGGAACTGCACCAACTAATGTGGTTGAAGATCATGTTTGATTCCAGCAACTTGCCTGGTCAACGTCATCCTTTGACTGATCCAACCCTCCAAATGCTGTCAGGACCCTTCATTAACTTGCCACTCTTGAAATGCCCCAGGACTGATACGCCTTTTCCCTCCCAGAACAACCTAAACAAATGTTGATTTCAGGTGTGTTGCTGGTGGCCTTTACTTGGTGGGCTTTAAAAATATTATGAAATTAGTACTTTTCCCATATTTGAGATTTACTGAATATTTGATCTTAGAGCAGTACTATCCAATGGAACTTCCTCTGATAATGGAAATGGTCTATAATCTGCAGTGTCTGTCATAGCTACTTGCCACATGTGAACACTGGATACTACAAATACTGCCAGTATGACTGAAGAATAGAAGCTTTCATTTTGTTAAATTTTAATTGATTTGAGTCTACATAGTCACATGTGCTTAGAGGCTGCCATATTGATCTGTTCAGTTTTATGGCACGTACCATTTTACCCCTGATAGGGGTCACAGGGGACATTCTTCTCAGGGTATGTGTTTCCTTTCTTTACAAAGCCATGTAATGGATAAATAATGATAGTTACTGAAGCAAGAAGGAAGGTAAAACTTAGCTCTGGTATTTATGGAAATGGATTTGGTGATAGGAAAGTAGCTTCTGACTCATTTTTTTATTGACATGGCTCCTGCATCACTGAACACAGATTAACAGCACTTTTCTGTCTATTCATCAACCACAGGTGCCATTCTGAATCAGGTAGGGCAGAGTGGGAATGCCATTGCTGGTGAATTCAGTCCCATAGCACTCATTTATGGAAATTTGGTAAATGAATCTGGCATATGATGAACTTTTACTATTATTTTCCTTTATAATGTGATTTTGCATAATTTTAGATGCCCTAATGGATATTTTAGATGAGTAGACAGTGATCCAGAGGCTGCTTAGGTTAGTACTATCTTAAACCAAAATCGCAGTGTCACTAGGTATGATGACAATGCTTGACAGTGCAGCAAAAATACCGATTGCTGAGAATTAATTCTCTTGACTGCACATTAGAACCACCGGAGGAGCTTTTAAAAGTTCCAAATACCAGGCCATATAATTCAGGATTTCTGAGGGAGGGAGACTGGCATAATGTGTTTCAAAGTTCCCTAGATAATGACAGTAGGCGTCCAAAAATAGAACACTCATTTTTTAAAAGGGTGTTTAATACAACTAATGATTTTATAATAAAAACAGAATGAAATACTTCCCAGATAAGTCAAAAGGAAAATAATGATAATAAGAACTCTACTCAGTGACTTCCTGGCACATCATAGTGTTTTCAGTTCTAGCATTTTTATGAGGTGGACATTTTTATTCTCATTTGTCATAGGAAAGAATCAAGTAATTGATTAGGAATCTGAACTTCCAACCTCTTACTTTTTCAATTTGCTTTACTGCTTCCACAAAGTCAGCTGAATCATTGATAGTTTTACTGCCATTAAAAATTGATATTCTGAACACATGATATCTCATACAAGACTTCCCTTTGAAGGAAATATATCCATTTTGACTTATGTTGGAGGGTATTATAATTTATCAAAGTATAAAAATTAAATTTAATGTGCTTTTATGGAATATATTGTTTTTCATTAATGAGTACTAATTACTGCAGATATCCATTGCAAGTCAATTGGTTATTTTGTCTGAACATCATTTGAAATTGATTTACAAATATTTCTTTGGGTAAATTACATTAAAAAGAAAGAATTTAAGTCCTGAATAAAACTGTGAAGCTGAATATATAAATTTCAATAATTATATAGAATTTTAAAAATATATGCTACATTTGGTGGGAGGGAGGAGATAAATGAAAACAAATGATTAATCTGAGAATACCACTAAGTTGCAATATACTGTAATAAAGTGCTCTGTGAAGCCACATTAAACCTTGCTCTAGGTTGGGAAAGTCTCCACTTTCTGACTGAAATAAATTCAGCAAATGCTTACGGAGCACACACTTTGAGCAAGATAGAGGAGATTATTTACTGTACTTGTCTTAGTTTGTTTTCTGTTTCTATAACTGAATACCACAGACTGGGAAATTTATAAAGAATAAAAATTTATTTAGCTCATGATTCTGGAGCCTGGAAGTCCAACAGCATGGTGCTGGCATCTTGTGAAGGCCTTCTTGCTGCATCGTAACATGGTAGGGCGATACATGGCCAGAGAACAAGCAAGCCAAACAGAGCTCACTTACAAAGTCACTCCAAGAGATGCCATTAATCCATTAATCCACAAATGGATTAATCCATCTGTGAAGACAGAGCCCTCATAACCTAATTACCTCCCAAAATGTTGCACCTTTCAAATACCATTAACATAAAACTTTTGAGATTAAGTTTCTCATATGAAATGAAATTTGGAGGACACATTCAACTACAGCAATGATCTTTCAACTAAGTAAAATTAATTTCAAAGCTATTTCCCATAATACCAGATGCAGTGATGCCAGGCATATTTGAAGGGCATTTTTTAATCTTGCATTTGTGTGAAAAATTTGACTGTGTCTTGAGTCTTAACCTTCCATGGCAGATGCAATGGGCCCTTCAGGTTAACTACCGTGGAGAGATTTTGAGACCTGATGAGATTTTATATTTGTCCCTAGTCACTATCCTTAACTTAAGGAGGTATGGTCATATAGCACAAAATTAAACAGAGTGTGTCCAAGAATCAGATCCCAGTTTTCTTAGCTATGAAACCTTGGGGGAAATCCCTTGAAAATCCTTGTGTCTCAGGTTTCTCATCTGCCAAATGGGGTGATGATGATAATTGTAGCACTCATTTGGTAGGATTGTTGTGAGGTTTGAGTAATTAACTCACATATTACTTAGGTCAGTACATGGTAAAAAGTAAGCATTTGCTATTGGTATGCTTTTAACTTCTACTTTGAAGAATCTCAACTGCACATAAGACATAAGAATTTGATCACTAATTTGCAATATATTCTGATAGTCGTTGTGTTAGACAAGGATTGTTGATCTAATACCAATTTGGTAATCAAAGACTCTAAGTCTTTGCCATCTTATTTAAAGAACACACAGTGTTGACACAGTCAGAAGGTACTGTGGAAGGTATTTTTGCTTTTCTGCACAGGAGAGCTGTGCAGCATCTCACATATCCAAGGTGTACTGAGGCACCTGTTCATAGACTTGACACATGTATCTTGTGTACCAAAGTGTTAGTCCTTGCCAGAGGACTCAAGAAGTAAGTTACAGGCTATGAAAAGACAGATATTCTTGGCAGAAGGGAAGATTTAGGCATTTTTGAGCAGCTTTGAGAAAGAACCCCTTAGAATACACACATTAAGAATTTGAAGAATTTTTATTTATTATAAGACACCATAAACCTGTTTTTCTTTTTAATCACATAACTGTATATTTGTGTACGATTTCACATTTTTCAAAGTAGGAGATCACCATCTTTTCTAGCTCTGTGTGAATTTTGCTCCTCTTCTTCCAAGCTCTAGAGAAGTCTGAGAAAAGGAATGTAAAAAAATTATAACATGACGACTCTGTGTAAAGATAAATATATAGAAACTTAAGAAAGAAAAACCTACACCCACAGAACATGAATGGACTTTTAGACATTTTGCTGGGATTTAAATTTAATTACTTATGTCCTGAAGAGTTTCTGAGATGAACAGAATTATGTCCTTTAAATAAATAGCTAATTGAAAGATTATAACTGAGGGGACAAGGATAAGGAAAAAGCCTCTCATTTTCTTTTGCAGTGGGGTCAACTTGGTCTCATACAGAAATTCCTTCATAGATGGCTAGATCATGGTTTATTGTGAATTACAAATTGATGGGAGCAGACCTGTGGGATTATCTAGAGATAGGCTAGTGAAGCTAAGCTGAACGTCTGTGATTTCATGTTTGCCACGCAGTACAAAATGTTAAGGGTCAGCATTTCTTTCTTTCTACACATCAACATTTAAAATACATAAATTAATGTAGAACTATGTTTGAAGTCTCATGAGTTTTCTTTGGAAAATGCTTTGATGATTCCCTTGATGGCCTTGGGCTTTCTTATGACCATACATAGGATATCGACATCTCGCCAGGGTTTCACTTGGCTACTGCAATGGCTTTTTGTTTGTTCCCTTGCTCTCAACTCTCTCCTTCCATGTCATCTTCCACTCTGCTGTTGGAGTTCTAAAGGACAAAATTAATCACACCATTGTCTTAAGAACATGTATTGTTTCTCTATAGGCCCATAGGATGAAGGCCAAATTCCCTAGGAAGGTAGACAAGGCTTTTCTTCCCTTTAATCTGAGCTCCTCCCACTTTCCCCCAGGATGCCTTCTACTTTCTGTGCTCCCTGAGAACAAGAAACATGGCGGCTGCTCAACATTCCACCCCAAGGACCGACAGGTTTGGAGGTGCCCAGGCATGTAACACGAAGGAGAGAAGACAGCAGGTTGGATTCTGGGGTGAACTGGCAAGCACATGCTTCTTTCCAAGAGGGAGGGGGCCTGGGAACTGCTACAGAGCTCCAGTCATTGGTTGCCATGTGGGAATGTGGGCCCAGTGTTGCCAGATCTTCTGATTTTTTTTTTTCAAGAGAAGCCAGAAATCTGGAATTTTATGAGAAATCTTCCAATTTTTAAATCTTGGCAACTAATTCAAAATATTTTTAAAACACTGTATGAGCCAAAAAAAAAAAAAAAAAAAAAAAAAAAAGTCTGCCAACTGAATTGAATGGGACACCAAACTGTGACCCCTTTGGTAAGAGCCAGAAAATGTTTGCTATCTACCTGACCTTGTGCTCCGCCCACACTAAACTTCCTGCTGTTCCCCAAACATGGCACATACTTAGTGCACCTCTTCACAATTGGTCTTGCTGCCATCCTCAATTTCCACTTGGAAACTCCTACTCAACCTTCAGGGCCCAGCCCAAATGTCACCTTCCCCATCAAAGTCCACTTTCCTGAGGAGATGCAATCAGGATTCTGCCCAGACTCTGCTATAATATGTACCATGTACATGGTAGTCCCAAAGGAACTGGAGGCTCTCTTATGAATCTTCTCTGGCACCCAGCTTGGGGTCTGGCACATAGTAGGCTCTCACTAAATGTTTGTTGAATGGATGTATTCCCATCAGAATGAATTTATGAAATTTCCTGAGGAAATAAACACTTTTCACTTCCTTCCATCTTTGCCATGTTGATTTCAATGTGGTAGGCACATCCATCTGTGGATGCTGGTGTCCTTTTTCAGTTCTACACTGCATGCAGGCTGTACTCTTTTTGGAGCTCTCCACTGTCACCACACTCATTGGCTTAGGGTTAGGCGTATCTAGGCAGATGGCTATGTAACTATTCGTCTTAAATGGGCTAAGTTATTCAGATTGATTTTCAAGAACTTGAGGTGTGGAAGAATTGTTTCCTCAATGACCTGGGAGTCAGTTTTATAGATATGAAATTATTATAAACTGGGTCAAGTATTTTCCATTAAAAATATGCTCACTAATTTTATAGAATACACTCCTTAAAACTGTTTTGGTTTCATGTTTGATGTATACTATGAGAATAATGCCAGTTTAAATGATTTCATATGAAAAATGAAAACCACTCCAATTCATCCTTACCTCTGTTAAATTAAACCATACGGGCTTCTAATTCCTAATTTCCTGTATATACCCCATATTTCCCAACAAACAAGCCCATCCACATAATGTGACCGCATATCCTCCCACACAAAAAAGCCCACAAATTCCATACACACACATGCATATAAACAGAGAAATATACTAAGCAATTTGCATAATAATTCCATCTACACAATATTATTCAAAGAAGACTTCCCCTCTGGAATGTGATACATTCATATTTTAATTAAGAAATTACATTTTTCCTGTCTCCATAAATCCATACACTTGTCTACTTTATTTCTTTGAAAATTTCTGTTTGCTAGGATTCAGACAAAACTTGTTTGAAAATGTGAAAGGGTTTTGAACAGAAAAAAAAAAATTGTCCTACCATTATCAACACAAATGAACTCTCATATTTAGGAGTTAAATAATTAACTGAATCAAGTGAGATCTGAAAGAAAATCCCATCTACCCATTACTACTATCATTCTTATAAAATTACAGAGAAATTTTTTTTCTTTAAGAAGGCAGTCCACATTTGACACAATCTAAAGGATGACTAAATTTTATAAAACAGAAAATTCCAATTGGCAAAAATGAACAGAATACTGTTTTCAAATGATTTGTCTTCCGACTCAATGAGATATATCCCTTTTGCAAGATGATTGACAGTAGATTATTATAATATGAAGTTTATTCTGCATGATTGTGGAACAGGATTTGTTCTTTCCCTTACAGTGTTTTCTCCTAAAATGTACCACTAATAGGATTTCTCAGTCAGGGCCTTGAGAACTCCAGAAAAGGGTCAGGGTGACACGCAGTGCTATGCTTGGCAGTGGAATAGAACCACAACCCCCCATCTCCTGCTTCTGTCCTCACACACAAAGCCTCAGAGGCCAAATATGCCAAATCGCCAGAGCATTACCAATGAACTTAAACAGCTTCCTCAACAACAGAAATGAATGAAGAACTGTAAGCACTAGGCAATAAATTTAAAGAATTTTGAGTCCCAGAGTCCCCCCATCACTGGTCATTATTAAGCACTGAGACATTTCAGGACATGTTACCCCAAAATATGGCACCTTGACATTTGAGAAAACCCCAGAAGCAGGAAAACCACTCTCTGACCTTCTTCTGCCCTCCTTCTTGAATGAGGTCTAAAAGCTAATAAGGACTTTTTGATCTTTCCCTGAAGCAGGTCATAAGACCCTCAATGAAGAGATACCCTTCCTACCTGGAAGAAAGAATTGTCCTTATCTCTGAAGACACAAAACAACAGAAAAGAATCTGAACAAACAGGCTTTGCTAAATTATCTTCCAGTTTATTAGTATGAGATTGGACCTTTGCAGACAGTCATACTTCCTCATGACTTTCTCCTTCTTCATCAAAGCCAGCAGTAAAAAATATACAGGTTTACTTGTTCCTTTGGGTCTTCCTCTTATTATAGGCTCCTTGGTCATGTAAAACTTACTAAATACATGCATGCTTTTCTCTTGTTATCTGTCTTTTGTTACAGAGGCCTTAATCATGGACTTCCTAATGGATGAGGAAGATAGCTCCCTTCCTCTATAGCATCTACCACCTACAGTTTTGTTGATGTTCTCTCACAGTCCCTGTATGTGCACCAACATGATTAAAATTCAGAGCACAGGACTCCTAATCTGAAGGCAGGAGGTTGGACTTCATTGCTTAGGTTTAATGGATACCAGACTGTCCTCAACTCTGCCCTTCCTTAATCTCCTGGTCAGTCCTAAGGAATATTTCCTCTTGGCAGCTTCCTTGTGCTTTGGGCCCCCTCTTGATTCCTGTTCACTCATTACAAAGCATGTTCAGGAATTACTTGTGATGTCAAAAATATTACAAATGCTTAATATGTTGTCTTTAGTCCATTCTGGCTGCTATAGAAAAGAGATCACAAACTGGGGGACTTGTAAACAGTCAAAACTTAATTTCTCACTCTTCTGGAAGTTAAGAAGTCCAAGATCAAAGCTCAAGCATATTTGGATCTGGGGAGGACCCAGTTCCTGACTCGTACAGAAGGTCTTGTCACTGTTCCTCACAGGGTAAAAAAGGCAAGCAAGGTCAGCTGGGCCTCTTATAGGGACACTTATGGCAGTCATAAGGACTCCACTCTCAAGATTCAACCACCTCCTGAAGACCTCACTTCTTCACACCACCACCCAGGAGTTAGGTTTCAATGTGGATTTTGGGGTCAGGGGGACACAAACATTCAGACCATAGCACATGTCAAACAAGAAGATATATTGTACCTACAAGTCAAGGGACAGCAGGAGCAAGGATGGAGAGGCCTTGGGATAAAGTTAGCTATTATTTAAGTAAAGAAAGGACTTTGGGAATCGTTTATTCTCATTCATTGGAACTTGTCCACAGTTTTAGTTTTTGGAGCCTATAATAGAGAAACACTGGACAATAAAGGTACTTAGAATTTCCAGATGAAACTATAGCAGGTCATTTTTAGACCAAAAAAAAAAAAAAAAAAATCTTGCATCTTTCCTTTTAAGGAATAGAAAAGTCCTTCAGTATGATGTAGTAGATGTGGCTTGTTATTAGGTTATAAATTTTAAAAACCTTATTAGGATCCGCAAACCAGGAATATAAAAATGCAGTTTCCCTTCCCCCTAAAGACATATTTATTGGTATCTAAAGTGAAGGGGGGAAAAAGAAAAGGTCTGAGAGTCCCAAATGTATCCAAATAAGCAGTTAAGAATACACAATGTGCATTGGCCACATCAAAAGAGGTATTGTAATTTAAGGACTGTGGGGTAAAAATAAAACCAAAATCTGCCACAGTTGCACAGAAATGTGTTTAATCCTCTGTCTGAGTTATTTGGTATGAAACGCTACCCTACCCCCACAAACCTTGACACAGCCTTTGGCGGAAAGTTAGGCAGGCCACTGGGTTCCACAGGCTCTGTGGGAGGGTTGGCCAGTCTTCATCCCCCTCCAGGGTCTACCACGCTTTAAATAAACTCATCTGATTTTAAAGGAATGTTATGCAGACAGACAGATTGTTTGTTTGCACTTGAATTTCTGAAATGGAGACTCTCCTGCTTGTGTGTTAAAGTTGCAACAGAAAGCTCTACTGCAAAGGATAAAGCCAGAGAAATCTCTGTACCTGAAAAAGGGGCTCCTGAAAGCCAAACAGATTCCCCTTTCTTGGGCATACAGCTGTGTTTAAGACCATGAGGACTCCACATGGTATTTGGAGAAATGAGGGGCGTTTTCCCAAAAATTATATTTGTCATGCTTTGGTGCCAAATGAGTGATTTTTTTTTAAAGTTCCAATTGCACATGAATATAGTGATCATAATGCTCAGTAAAAATTATTGACATAGGAATAGAGCTAAAATTGGTCTTCTCTGCACTTTCACATCTTGATTAAAAATCTACTTCATGCCAGATCTTGTACTGACTCAAACAGAGATGTGAAAGGAGCATGCGCGCAGATCACTTAAATGTAGTCACAGAGGGTAGACGGTGGCGCTAGAGAAGAATGGCAAAGCAGGAGGAGGGAACTCAGAAGCGTCATGATGGACTCTCTACTTGCCACGTGGCTGAGGCTGAATGTCAGAGAGCAGAAATCTGTTTCATCATCCTTGAAAAATGCTTTTGCCGCTTATGCAGGCGCCATGTTGGGGCCCGGTGCCATCTCTCAGTCAACACATCCCAGGCAACCTTTCCTGCCATCTTGGAGAAGGTAGCTTCTCCAGCGGATAACCAGTTGAAAAAAACAACAAAAATAAAAACGAAAACAAACTGGCTTCCATTTTGAAGTCATGTTGTGTAAGAAATACACTTGCATCCTGGTCAGTTTGGAGAGGTGTCTGCCCCTTGAAAGACCCAACAAAACTGTAAGTTATATCTCTCATCTCCCACTCACTTCGGGACAGGCCCTGATTTTGCAAAATGGAATGAAGGTTTTGCCAGCAGAATTTCAGTATTTAAATTGAAGTTTTTGTCACTCTTGACTCTTCCTTCAGGCACTCATATTTGACTTTTAGAGAATCGAAGGTGAGACTATGAATCTTACTGCTTGACTAAGGGTGTTTCAAGGAGGTAAGCCTGATCAGATGAGTGGTTTGGAACAGTAAACTGCAGCTCGAAGGAGGTATACAAAGGCGGATTCGAGAAGATAGGTCTGCAAACTGTCACAGGGCTCTCAATAAAACAGAAAGAATGGAGACAGAAGAGGATTTCAGAGAGATAATGTCGGTGGTAGAATTGACAGGATTTAGTGATCACTGAGATGAGGAGGAGGAAGCAGGGAAATGTAGAAATTATAATCATAGTGGTTTTTGACAGGGTATGCAAAATTTAATGTCCTTTTTGAAAACAATTTATAACTTGAGCTAGGGGCACATATGAAAAACTTGACATTTGTGATATGGACTGTACAAAACTGTTTTCCCCTAGTCTCTCTACTGTGAAGGACATGTGAATTATAATTTATGATTTATTTCTGTGTCAGATTTTTTTATGTTATCACTTGAAGCTGTGAAATGATTTTTTTGGTTCCTTTTAGTTATACATAATATTAGGATCCATTTCAACATACTTGTAAAAGCACGGGATATAATTTGCTCTAATTCAGTCTCTAGTACTTCCTCTTTTCCTCCCTACCTCCTTCCTCCTGTTCCTTTCCCTCTACTCTACTGATTTTTCTTCTATGTACTTATAGTTTTGTTTTTTAACTAGGGTCTTGTGGGTGTACACAATGGTGAGATTCATTGTGGTATATTCATATAAGTACATAGGAATGTTAGGTCAGATTCACTCCACTCTTCTTGTCTTATCCTGTTCCTCCCCTCTGCTCCTCAATTCCTTTGTCTACTCCACTGATCTTTCTTCTATTTTGATGGAGTCACCCACTTTTTATTTTCTTTATTTTGGACTAGCTTCCACATATCAGAGAAAACATTCAACCTTTGATTTTCTGGGTCTGATTATTTTGTCCACTGATTTATCAGTACATGCTATACTTTCAGTCTTCTTTATGGTTGAGTAATACTCCATTATGTATATATACCACATTCTTTATCTGTTCTTCTGTTGAAGAGTACCTAGATTGGTTCCATAGTTTGGCTATTTGTGAAATGATTGTTTTAAAAGCCAGATTAATTTTGTTAATAATGGTATTGAAGTGGTATGTGAAGATATAATTCCAGTGGCTGACTGTCCTTATGTTTTCCATGAAAGCTTGCCTTTGACAAATCAGTGATCTATAGATTCCACTAGGTACAATGGAATACTATTGTTAGCATGAAGTAATTAAGGGCAAAGGTCTTAGATGGTTATGGTGTAGACTACTGAACTTTTATAAACACAAAATATCAGCCTGAGGGGCTGGGGTTGTGGCTCAGTAGTGGCAAACTCACCTAGTGCATGTGAGGTGCTGGGTTTGATCCTTAGCACCACATATAAATAGATAAAATAAAGGTATTGTGTCCACCTTCAACTAAAAAATAATATTAAAAAGAATCAGGCTGACTTAAATTTAGGGGGACAGGCTATAATGGGGATTTTTCTTTCACTGTGGTTTATTTCTAACTGATATTGAATCCTTTAGGATTAGGATCTGGCATTTGTACTTATAGTTGTAACATGGGGGATAAAAAATTCCATCAAATTCTATCTCAGCATTCTGACTAGTTAAACTTAACATTGCCTATATTATATCTACTGAGAACTACGTCTTCATCCTCTAATATTTGATCCCATGTAGAAGGGAGTATGTGGGAGTATACTTGTGACATTGTATATTATAGTCAAAATGAAGTTAATTATGTTTGTTCAACTTATTTCTAGTGACTTTAGCTAAAGAGACAAGAATGACTATATCTTATATTAAGCAATAAGAGAATATGGTAATGCTGAAATATTGTGGTTTTTGTAATCTTTCTTTTTATAGAATTTTGTCTAGGGGTTGAAATATAACACAATTTCCCAAAGGCAAAATTTGCCATATATTTATTCTTTTGATTATTATAATACTGCTTACAACCTTATCTTTAAGTTCCAAGATACACATGCTTTTATAATTGAGTAACATTAATTATCGAACCATGTCATATAGGCCTGGGGATGTAACTCAATGATAGAGCACTGGCCTAGTATGTACAAGGTCCTGGGCTGGATCTTTGGAAGCTGAAAAAAATTATAAAAACTTAAAAAAATTGGAATTCAGTTAAAGGACAGTTATAATGATAATATTCCTTTCCAAATTAATAAAATATAGCTAAAATTTAGGAACAAAACTATTCCTTTACCACTGAGGAATATTAAAGCTAAAATAAAGTGAACCTATCATTTTAATGTACCATATTATTTTTTATTTAAGAAGGACTGATTATTTGAAATCTATTTAACATGATGGAAAAACTCTCATTGGTCACAGTAACTATATAAAATCAAGTAAACAATCTCTTTTAATGAACAAAAATGATATTGTGCTAATTCCATAATGAATGACAAATTAAAATATTATAAATACTGTGTATACGATAATCCTCAGGTGTGGCCAATTTTGATTCAAGTTCATTGGCACAACTGAAGAAATGTCAAGTATCTGTTCCATAACTGCATGTGCAAAGAATGGATTTTAGTTCTGCCCAAGCCCTGATTAAGAAAAAAAACCCACACACACACCTAAGGAAAGATGCAATCTAGAAACACATGGACACAACTGGAACCCTTCCCAATGCATCTGCCCTGGCAGCATGCCCATAGAGGCCACTCTGGAGGGAGCAGGGTGGCTCCCAACGACAGTGGACAAGGCCCCGTTTCTCCTGAACTCAGGCAAGCCATGTGTTTTCCCTGAAAAAATAGGGCCCAACTCTTTGTTTCCTCCTCTGAGAATTCCATACGCTAAGTTTTCTCCATAATGCTAGAATCTGGCCTGATTTCCAACATTTCAACGTTCCTAATTAAAGGAGGATTGTCTTTATCGAGCTGGCAGATGGTGCTGCAGCAAAGTCTGCTTCAGACTGAAACGTGTTTGTGAGGCCTTCTCTGTCAGAGATCTACCACAAGATGTAAACGCACTAGGCACACCTTCCGTGAAAAGAAGTGGGTGAGTGACAGGCTGAAAGAGGTGGGGAGAGAAAAAGTGACAGAGACAGGGAGGGAGGTGGGAATGAGCATAGGGTTAACATCACAACTTGGATGTCTTTCCAGCCTGAAACCCCGCTGTAAGTTTTCCACAGGAGCCAATAAAGGGTAGCGGTTCATATCACAGACCTAACCTCCAGCAGTTTTGATCTTGAGGCCCTGCTCCACTATTTATAGAAGGGCAAGGTCTTTAACTTTCTGCATTTCAGTTTCCCAGTGTATAAAATGGACACAGAACTTTCCCAGAGTGCAATTGTCAGGACCACATAACCGTGTATTTAAAGAGATTATTACATACCTGACATTGACACGGTATAAAGTTTCCACAAATGATATCATATAATTAAACATAAGTTAATTGAGTTTCCATTCTAGGTATTAGAAGTACAAATTAATTTTTTTAAAGAGAGTATGTGCCCAAGTATTATTGATTTTGGTGTCCTCAGAGTTGTAGTTACCAGATTGTGCTGTTAAAACAGCATTAAAAAAAAAAAAAAAAAAACACTAGAAAGATTGGTTTCTAATTGGGGTTGAACCTTAGTTTTGGACTTAGTGACAGCTAAAGATTTTGTTTAACAAAATCATTCTGGGCTTTAAATATGAATATCGAGATTAAAGTCTCTAACAGTGTACCTGTTTTCTAATTTCACTCTATCTCTAGGGTCTGGGAAACACTCTTTGAAAAAATAAGCTATAAAATGCTGAGACCACAGGCTGACCCTTGGCCCAGGGTGGGTGACGGTTCTTCCTTATTCCCTGATGGTACCCTTTCTGCCATTCCTCTTTGGAATTGAGGTCAGACTCTCACCCATCACTTAGTCCCAGAACAGTCAGCTCTGATGGTAACTGGTGGAAAATCTTTCTCAATAAAGCACACATAAAAAGCAAAAGACTTTATGAGGCGTCTTTAATTGCAATGCTTTAGCTTAAGCATGTGGCCAGGAGATTTCTAGAAGTCGCCTTCTTAGGACTCTAAATTATACTACTGGACTCATTTACCAAATTTTGGCAAGACTGGGACAAATAGAAAATCTTCATGGGTTGGGGTCTGAGTCATTTCAAAAGTGATTAAAGATATAAAGGAAATTTAGGACAAAAAACCCTTCTTTCATCTTCCTCTAACTCTTCTACAAATGAAAGTAATCAAATCCATTTTTTAAGAAAGACATTATGAGTGGCAACTTTTGGCAAAAATATAGAGCAATTGGAATTCTCTGCACTGGTGGTGGAGGTGTAAGTTGGTACAGTCACTTTGGAAAATTGTTCAGCTGTTTCTATTAAAGCTGAACTACACATAATCTTTGACTCAGCAATTCTGTTCCACTAGTAATGACACAAATGCCCAGCAAAATGTGTTTCCATTATGCATAGTAGATAAAAGCTGAAAGCAACTGAAATGTCCATTAATGGTCAACTGGATAAATAAATTGTGGCATTCCTACAATGAAATACTACATGACAAGAAAGAATAAATCATTGCTACATACAACCCAACAAACTGATTACATGAACACAACATGGAGTAGAAAAAACCAGATATCAGAGAGCACACACTATATGATCTACCTTCCCTAAAATTCAAATCCAGGCAAAACTAATGGTGTTGGAAGTCAGAACAGTGGCTACTCTTGGTGGATAGTGACTGGGGAGGAGGAATAAGGGTGGAAGGAGCTTGGTAACATTTTGTTTCTTAACTAATATATTTATAACACATTTAATAAAATGCAACCAAGTGTACAATTATAGCTTATGCATGTTTGTGCATCTGTCTAGCTTATATTTCAATGAAATTTACAATGCAAAACAAAACAATCTCTTATACAAAGACTAGAAAAAATAGTCTACAATTTGGAGAGACACTGTACTTGTTTTTCTAGTTCCCTGGTAAAGAACTTCAGAAGCAAGGACAGAGGACCTCGGTTCTACTCCTACATTTGAGCAAGTCATCCTTCTTCTCTTGGACTCATTTTCCTCTTCTGTAAGAGCGGGAATGTCACTAGAGGGTCCCTTGGTTTTCTCTTAGCTCTCACTCAGGCATGCTGACCTTACAGCCAACAAATTTAACCACAAAACTTTGGCCTCCCAGATTGGACAAGAGGGGCAGATCCTATTTTCTGAAAGCTGAAACTCACTTCTTTCTTGGAAGATTCTTGGGCAGTCTGATGGAAGATAACATTAGGGCAGATTTCTATTAAAAGATTTAAGAGGGAATTGATGCTCAATCCTCATAAAAGTAAGAAGAATTTGAGTTAAGGTGATCAACCTAAAAACATGGATGGCCTTAAGTAAGCTGATCGGAGGGGCTTTCATGGTCTGGAAGCTGCCAAAAGCAGCATCTGGACTTTTGATTGCCTACTGCATCCGACCTAATAAACTGGAGTTATCTACATTCCCTTGCCAACTCAGTTCTGATGAGGAGGTCTGAATCAAAATTAAATGCAGATAATTTAAAGGAGGTTTTCTTTATTATGTTAGCCATGTCCTTCATGGATACAAAAGCTTCCCTAAGCTGGGGTTCTTATTCAGAGATATCATTGACCCTGCCATTTCATCAAGCCCCCTTCCCCTGACCCCTGTCTTCTCACCTTGGGACAGTCTATTAGGATGGAAAATATTTTGCTGAAATTTTTGTGCATATCATTTCCGAGAATTTTCCAAAATACCAAAGGGATGCTGACTCCCCACTAGGACTCAATAGAGTGTAGCAAATCAAACAATTTTCCAAAAGACTTTTTCCTACCACTCATTCGACCACATTTCCCACTACACAGAGAAGTATTGTGACGGCAAGCCAAATGGTATCTGAGATCCTCAGTTTCTAATAGGTAAGTTTGCAAATCTTGGAGGGAGAAAGGAACAGGGACAAGCCCCAGTGCAGCAGATTTGTGAATTTGATGGGAGAGGGGGTAGGAGATGACAAAGGATAGCTATGTAATCAGGAAAGAAATGGGGGATGAGTTCACTTACTTTATGTATCTGAGTAGGGGTGAGGTGACCTCAACTCTCTGATGACGGTAGAAAACGATTTCTTTAGCAACACAGAGAACAATTTCAGATTCTACTCCCAGCGATCAGCGGGTCTCATCTAATCAGGGAAACTTTATTTTTCATCGTTCCTTGCCGAGCTGTGACACATGAAAATAATTACTGAGGTTAGAGATGGAAAATATTTATTAGGTCAGCTCGACCATCCTCTCTGTAATGGAGACTGGCTCCCCACTGTGTCTGAAAAACAGAGCTATGTCAACAACCTGGCATGTCCCTGTCTCCCAGCACCTGAAAAGCAGGTTATTCCTCCCTGCTTGATCTCTGTGGGGCCTTTGATTGCCACGGAGGAGAAAGAAGACAGCAAGATGTAATCCAGCAATAGCAACTTCTGGCTCCCAGCCCATGACCAACTGTTTAAAGGGATCTTGTTGTATGTGGTTGGGGAAGGTTGAGATCCAGCCCTTCCTTGGAACTCCATTACAGATTGCTCAGGAGAGAAAGAGGCCACACTTAAGCTTGAGAAGTCTCCTTTTGATGGGATGCATGTCGTGTTCATCTTTCCTAGAGTAAGGCTGATGCTCAACAAGTACTTGCTGAGATGCCTGCAGCCTCCCTCGCCCACCACTTTACTGCTACTCAGCCATGGGCAAGGGCTTGACTCCTTGGGCTTTCCTAGGCCAGCCATCTTCCTCTCTGCTGTTTTTCTTTTGTGTGGCTTCCAGCTTTCTACACTGAATCCTTGCTAAAGAGATCAGGATAGCACTTAGCAGTCCAAAGGTGGTCTCTTCAGAGCCATAGAGACAGAGCTGCTCTCCTGTGCTAGGCCCCCCGAATAAATGGCTCTCCTCAACCCCCCACCAGCTCCAATCTGTGTGCCCTTGTTTTGTGCGGAAGTCTAAAGCTGGTTCTCCACAGGACTCATTGCTCAAAGGCACTTAATATGTGTAAAATAGTTTTTTCTGCCATACCTGCCTCCCCATGAGATCAGGCGGGGTAAGGGCGAAGGGGGCTTGCATCTCAGAATCGCCTCACACACACTTAAAGTACCTTTAGGAGCCCTCACAGAATTGGTCTCAGAAAATAGCCCAAAGAATTGATTCGAATTTCTATCCAAACTCCAGAGCATCGAGGGGGAAAATGGTGCAAAAGTTGCCATAAAATTAAGGAAGTGACTGAGGAAAAGGTTATAATGATTGAAGATATTCACATGGAGTGCTGGGGTTGCTTGTACAGGTGGTGCAGGGTGGGAATAAGCATACACAGAAAGACAAATGATCCATACAGTCTGCTTGTCCACGTACAAGCAGGGCCTATACGGGATGTTTTTAAGGTAACCGAAAACCGTCCACAATTCTCCTGGGTAATTTCATAGGTCTGTGAAGAGGGAGGTCTTTTACTGGTGCTCGATAGGGCCCTAATATTACCTCGAGCTGTTTACATCCTTCAGGTCCGCCAGGCAGGGGCAGTGATAATTGAGCCGCCAGCCCTGCACCAAGTCTCTGTGTCTAGCGATGAGGGGGTTTTACATGACAGATCTTCTCACTGAACTTGGGAGAAACTGAATTCTAGCCATGCTGCGTGACTAGTGGCCCCACTCC
This sequence comes from Sciurus carolinensis, assembly GCF_902686445.1. Taxonomy (NCBI): domain Eukaryota; kingdom Metazoa; phylum Chordata; class Mammalia; order Rodentia; family Sciuridae; genus Sciurus; species Sciurus carolinensis. The sequence continues at coordinate 146,840,130 of NC_062215.1, forward strand.
CTTGTCCACCTCGGCTGCCAGACGAGGCAACACCCAGTGACTGCCAAGTTCTCCTCCTACTTCAGAAAGGAGCAGAGCACCTCAAAGAGGAATGTCCCAGGGGGTACTGAGGCACTATGATTTAAGGCTGTGTCAGCCTTTTATTAAAATAACGGATCAATTTAGTTTTAACAAGTGTGGGAAGAAAATATCTAACTCAATTTTTAGAGCTAACTGTGTAGGTGGCGACTTCTCTCTCCAAAGACCTATTAGTGGTTATTATGACTGTGTAGTGAGCTGTCCCTGGGAAAAACTTGATGTAAGATGCCATAAATGGGTAACTGTAATAAAAGGGAACAATTTTAAAACAAGAGTTTTTAATCTTCAAATAATAAGTGAAATAATAATGGTCTTTTCTAGACTCTTCTACTCCATACCAAACCTGACTAATATCTCTTTTGGTCTTACTTCAGTCTTTTTAAACTTGTTTCATATCTGCTGAGGAAACTGTGGTAGGGGACTTGCTAGGCTCTCTTCAGTATATTTTTAAAATTCCTTTTAATAACCCTAAACATTTCAATTTTATTCCTTATTCTTCTGGGGAAAAAATTGTGCTTTCCACTTTTCTCTATTGGAAAATAAATGAACCAAAATGTAATATGATATTTAAGCAAAGAGTGCCACTGACATTAAATGGTCCACGTGGTATGGCATTTTGTTTTCTATTTCATTTTACACATCTTTCTAATACAGGCTAAAGCTGGTGTTCATGTAAATTGCTCTGGTTTTAGAGAACAGGATGCTGTATTCTTTCTGAAACCTAGGGCTCTGGTGCAGTAATAGAAAAAAAGAGCAACAAAATAATGGGCACTGGCAATCAAACTATCATTATAGGTACATTATGTGCGGGGTGCTAAATTGGTAGAAGGCCTTTATTTTTAATTTCTGCTCATCTGTTCACCATTATTAAGCGAGCTGAGATACCAGAGGAGATTTAAGAGTGACAGAGGGTAATTATACACTTTAGGAAAAGATATTTTTCATCATAGGGTTAGAACCACACCAAGAGAAAAGGCTATGTATAAAATCCTTGCTTGGACATGTACATAATTTAAATTTTATGTTCCAGTTTGAGTTTCACAGAATATTATTGCTGTTAGATTTTTGTAGTCTGCCTGGATATCATTTCAATGTTGTTTTTAAGGACATTATTTTAATAAACAATTGTTCATTTTATACTCTGTACTTAAAAGTAATTCATAAGGCATTGATGAATTTTTAATTTTCCAGTTATGCTTTACATTATTTGAGATGAAGCTGTGAATTTTAAAAATAATTGAAGACTTTTGTTAGCTCTGAATGATAAAGGGCATAAAATTATAGAACCTATACAAATTTTGACAGTTTTATTTATGTATAATTGACATAAAATAAACTATATATACTTAAATTGTACACTTTATAAGCTTTGATATATATTTTTTGATATACTCACACTAGTGAAATTGTCACCACAAATTGTGAATATAATCATAAGTCCCAAAGTTTTCTAATATTCCCTTTGTAATGCATTTAAGACCCCTCCACAACCTCTGTCTCAGGTAGCAATTGATTAGCTATCACTATAGATTCATTTGCACTTTCTAAAGATTTATTTAATGGAATCATACCATACACTCTTATTTTTCTGGCTTCACTTATTCAGTATAGTTATTTTGAGGTACATCCATGTGGCTACATTTATCAATAGCTTATCCCTTTTTGTTTATAAACATTGTTCCATTTTGTGAATGTTAAATTAAGTTTGCTAAAACCCGTCTCTTTATGCAACCTAACCTATATTCCTAATCATAACCTAAGCATATATTCTTATAACAAATAGCTGAGTTTCAGCCAATCACAGCAGCCAAGCTTGAGGCAGTCACAAGCTGCCAACTGGTCAATGTCCAGTAGAGGCAAATGCCTCATTACCCCATGTTCACATAAGGCAAATGCTGAGTTATAGCCAGTCAAGTTATTTCTATATGTCACTTCTTTTTTCTGTCTATAAATACTACCTGCCCACAAAGCTGGGTAGAACTCCCTTAGCCTCTACTGGTTCAAGATGCTCCCTGATTCACAAATCACTCTTGCTCAAATAAATTCTGTTAAATGTAATTTGTCTAAATTTTCTTTTAAGAGCTATATTTCACTTTGTGTATCCATATGCCATACATCAGTGGACCTTTGGATTGTTTCAAGGTATTGACTATTACAAATAAATTTGCTGCAGACATGTATGCACAAATGAACATGCCTTTTCTTTTCTCTGGGGCAAATACTTAGAAATGAAATAGCTGATTAATATGGTTGATGGGTGTTCACATTTTTAAGAACTCAGTAATCTTTCCAAAGTGTTTATACTCGTATTCCCTCCAGCAATCTATGAGAGTTCAAATTGTTCCTCATCCTTACCAACACTTGATATTTTTAGTCTCTTTCACTTTAGACATTCTTTATCAGTATGCAGTGATATCTCATTTTGGTTTTAATTTTCATTTCCCTAGTAGCTAAAGATTTTGAACATCATCTTTTCAGATGCTTATTTGCCATCTATATATTTTCCTTGGTGAAGTGATTGTTTAATACTTTGCCCATTTTTTCAGTAGTGTTATTTGTCTTCCTATCATTGAATTTTGAGATAATTCTTCATATATATTCTGCATAGAAGCCTGTTATCAAGTGTATTCTTTGTAAATATTTTCTCCCAGTCTGGTTTCTTTTCATTCTTTGAAAGTGTTACTCTAAGAGAATTTAGATAAAGTACAATTTGTTTTTAAATTTCCTTTATGGGTCACATTTTGGGGGTATTGTGCCTCAGAAATTTTTGCCTAATTCAAGATCCCAAGGATCTTCTTTGAAGATTTTTTTCTTGAAGTTGTTTTACATTTAGATTAGAAATCATTTTGAGTTAATTTTCTAAATATAGTATGATGTGTAGGTGAAAATTCTTTATTTTGCATATTTGATTTTTCTCATACCCTTTTTTGAGAAAACTTTACTTTCTGCACCAAATTACATTTTAATTGTTATAAAAATTAATGTACCTATGGGCCTATTTCTGGCCTCTGTTGATCTATTTATTATTGCACAAATATTGAAACTTCTGATCAACTAACAGCTTTTTTCTTCACTTATTTAGACCTCCAATTTTCTTCAACAATGTTTTAAAGTTTCCACATATAGGTCTTTACTCTTTTGCCAAAATTATTTCCAAGTATTCCACATATTTGATGTTTTGTATATAGAATTGCTTTTAAATTTCCTTCTGATTGTTGTTAATATTTAGAATTATAATTGAATTTTATATATCTTATAACCAGAAACCTTCATGAACTCACTTATTCCAACTCTTTGTAGATTCCACCAGAACACATATATATGATCACATTCTCTGTGAGTTAAAGACAGTTTTATTTCTTCCTTTAATATGAGTTCCTGTTAGTTTTCTTGCCCGATGACCCTGGCTAAACTCTCTTCCTGTCTTAAGGAGAAAACTTTTAGTCTGTTACCATTAAGTATGATCTTAGTTACAGATATTCCAAAGATGTCCTTCATCAGGTTGAGGAAACTCCCTTCTTTTCCTAGTTTTCCATCAGGACTGAATGGTGCATTCTACCAAATCTTTTTCTGTATTTATTTCAAGTATCATATAGTTCTTTTTTAGTTTGTTTGATTTTCTAATGTCACACCATTCTTGCATTCCTGAGATAAGGCCCATTTGGTCATGATACATTATTTTATATATTGTTGAATCTGATTTGGTAAAATTTTGTTTTAAATACAGTGTTACTATTTTTGTTAAAATACTGTATCTTAAAGAAAAATTGGACCCTGATTAATTTTTGAATGGTTCAGAGCATACATCTTAGAATCTTTAGAATTAAAAAAATTCTTTTAAAATAAAGACTGGTGTTGAATTTTTATAACATTATATCTGTATGATATACTTCAAGTAATTATAATATGTATTTATATTATTTTTAATTACAAGCTTTGTTTAGTATTGCCTCTTCCAATTAAATAATGTATTTTTAAGCAGGAATCACATTCAACTTGTCTTTTGTGCAACTTCGAGCCCAGTATATGGTCATCTCACCAGCAGGTGCTCAATGAAATGCCCATTGATTGAATAAATTAATTCCTACTCTTCAGGGACCTCAACTTTGATGATTTCAGGAGTCTGGAATTTTGAGATTAAAGAGAATAAAAGTCATACATTTTTTTTCTATCATCAAGCATTTTTATCTCCAAGTATGAAAATAGCCAGGGGAGAAAGATTGGAAGGGGTTGCAAATCAGAGTGGGGAAGCAAATGGGTTCTAGCATGGTTATGTCACTCTGTGTTCTCTTAACTTAGGTTCAGGTCACCTGGGTATATAGTTCAGGTGCAAGTAGAGAACCCAAATTTTACATATGAACATTAGGGTTACATTTTCAGATTAGATTACTTTGGATAGTTTCCTGAATTCATACTCATTTTTAGGAAGTCATACTCAAAAATTGATAGAATTTAGAACTGTTCTTTTCCTGATAGGAATCTAGGAGTCCAAAAGAATTGGGATATTTAATGTATAGTGAAATCCTACTTTCTTAGGATTGCGCTACTTCTGTTCTTTTTCCCTTATAAGTAGATGGGCATACTTTTTATACCCATCTACTCATACAAATGGAAAAACAGAAAAAGATTGGAAGTGTTTAATTCAAATATTAACACAACTAAAAGAATTATGAGTAATTTAGTTTTCTCATTTTTTTCTGTGATTTTAATTTTCTGTAATAATTACCTCTAGTTTTTGTAAACAAAAGTGTTTTTATTTTTTTTAAATCCTGTTAAGTACTACTCATGGTCATGATGTCTAGCCAGTCAATAACTGAGTTCTTGGTTAGCCCACATACAATAGTCAATTAATTCCTGTCCTGTGTTGTTCAGTTTGCTTCCCAGAAGTCTCTAGGAAATGAAAAATTTTGCCACATCCATAGATAGGGTAAAATGGTAGTTTTGAGTTGGTATTAAAACTTACCAAATGCCATTTACAGAGTCATATTTTTTATATTGATGAACAATTTTTAAAGAATGTGAATACCAGAAAGCATATTCTCAACTACAGTATATTATACATGATTTAATTATTCTTTTACAATTCTTATAGTTACTAAAAAGTCACTGGAGTATATAGAAATTCTAATTAAGGAAGTGTTAGTTAACAGAATGCTACTTGGAAACCTTACTGCAACCCACTTCATAGTAAAAGCATTTCCTTGAATTTGTATTATACTATTTCCTTAAAATATGTAATTATTAATCATAGTAAGTTTAAAATACATAACAGATACGAGTAAACAGACTACCAGTGTACCCACTATCAATACCTTGAAGTCCCCTATTCAACCTCTCAAAATTACATTCTCCTCTTTTACCTAGAGACAACCCAATGTTGAATTTTGTGCATAGCATTCCCTCAAATTATATCACATATTTATGTTCCTAAACATATATTGCATGCTTTTGAACTCTGTGAGTTAATTATGTATGTGTTTTTTGTTTCCTCCTTGTTAACTATGACACATTCACCTATGCTCATTATTTAGATATAGATCATTAGAGTGCCTCATTATTGAATATACCGTATAAGACAATTTAGAAATAGACAGGTTTTAAAAATTTTTGATTAACATCTGTAAAATTTGTCTAAGTTAAAGTGTCTTAAAAGAAACCTAATCATTTCCTTTTTGATAAATAGTATAGGATAAATGGCTTAGAGACCAACTTTGGCTTCACCAGTTAGACTTGGTACAGGTAACTTCTCTGAGTCCCAGTTTTCTCACCTGTATCATGAGATAACAATTGTACCTATCTCATATGGTTGCTACAGTGTTTGAATGAGATAAAACGTGTGAAGTATTTAAAACAGTTCCTTGCTTACATTTGTGTTCAGTAAACATCATTAACCATAAGAGACCCGTTAGAACAAAATCTACTTGTTTCTGCAGAGTTAATTGTATATGGTAGGTCTTAATTTTCAGCTACTGCTCAGTTCACAATAGCCAGATTGTGGAACCAACCTAGAAGTCCTTCAATTGATGAATGGATAAAGAAACTGTGGTATATATATACAATGGAATATTACTCAGCCATAAAGAATGATAAAATTATGGCATTTGCAGGCAAATGGATGAAATTGGAGAATATCATGCTAAGTGAGATAAGTCAATCTCAAAAAAACAAAGGACGAATGATATCGCTAATAAGTGGATGATGACACATAATGGGGGATGGGAGGGGTTAGTGTTAGGGTTAGAGTTAGGGTTAGGGAGGGGGGCAAGAATGGAGGAAGGAAGGACTATATAGAGGGAAAAGAGGAGTGGGAGGGGTGGGGGGGAAGGGGAAAAAATAACAAAATGAATCAAACAGCATTACCCTATGTAAATTTATGATTACACAAATGGTATGCCTTTACACCATGTACAAACAGAGAAACAACATGTATCCCATTTGTTTACAATAAAAAAAAAAAAGAATTTTCAGCTACTGAGGAGAAAAGCATTGTTCCTAATACTTCTAGAGAAAAGGTGACAATTCTTAGCTCTCTCTTTTTTTGTACTGTGACATTAAAGATAATTGTAAATGTGCCAATAAAGAAAGAGAAAAAAGGATAAGCTTTAAGAAAGATTATATCTCAGAGTTCCAACCCTTACATAAGAGAGATGAATATCTCTTAGCTATATAGTAATCATAGACTCCACATGGCAACTCCTTTAGGATATAAATTTATGATGTTCTCTAAAGTAAATTTATCATCATGAAGACCTCTAAGTGAATTGAGAGCTCAATGAATAATGGGATATTAAATCATCATTTTTAAGGGAACGAAGCCAATTTATATTAAAAGATAGCATCTATCCCTACCTTTATGCTGGAAAAGGACAAATAGGAGGAAGAGAGAGGAGGTAACTTTCTTCTCCAAAGTACTTTAAGAACCTGGAGCCTATGTGGAGCATAACTTTTGACTATAGAAAACAACCATGAAACATTTGTACAAGTAAAATGAACATTCTTTAACTATCCCACAAATGGAAAATAAAATTAAGGATTTTAAAAAATTTATGTTTTTATAAGTAAATTATAGTTATACATAAAAAGGATTTTAAAAGTCAGTGCCTATATTCATCATTGGTCATGTTGAATTCAAAAACAAGTCTCACATATGTAAATAAGTACCACACTTTGAAAGGAAAAAAGGAATATTATACATATATTATATGTATAATATATGTATGCATATTATATATATATATATATAAATATAAGTTATTGATGGACCTTTATTTATATGTGGTGCTGAGAATTGAACCCAGTGTCTCACACATGCTAGGCAAGTGCTCTACCACTGAGCCACAACCCCAGTCCCAAATTTGGTATTTTTGTAATTAAGTTGAAGATAATAAAATAATAGGATGGAAGCGATCACATGTACCAAACATGGATTTGCGGTTCACTGAGAGACTGTGAGTTAAATGCTCTAGAAACTGGGCTGCCACAGGCTTGTAGCCCCAGGCCTAGCACATGCTTGGTACATTGACACACAGATGGTGTCCACTGAAGGAGTGTGGAATAAATAAATGAATAAGCAAACCCCTGTACCACTTTGAAATTGTAACGGTCACAATTATATTAATCAGCATTTCAAAATACATTTCAATGCTTGCCAATTAATGATTCTTATTGGTAGGAAGTTAAGTTGTACACCACACTCCCATCCCAATGCTGTATTCAAGATCAGTGTTTCTCAACTTTATGAAAAATAAAGGCCACCTTTTTATAGCAAACGATGCACACACACACACACACACGCACACAAAACCCTGCGATGATTATATTTTTTGTATTTAGTGTTAGGAAAAATAAAATACATTTGAGAATCCCTTAAAATAATTTAGTGGTAAACTCCCTTGTTGCCTTTCTCACAGGGTTGGGAACTTACAAACTGGAAATCAAAGAAGAAAACGGTTGCTCTGTATCCCCTACATGAAAATTTTAATGTGATGGCCCATTGCTGCGTCAGTCACTCTCTAGTATTTTTAAACCTTAGCAGGCATTAGTCCCTTTAGTCTTGCTCCCAGCCTTTATTTTTCCAGCACTTTTATTTTTCATAGTCTTTTCTGAACCTTCTCCAACATTTCCACATTTTCAAGTTGCAGAAGCCACAGAGGTCACAGCATTCTGGTAGCAATCATTTAATAAGTGTAGCAGAGTGACAGCCTTCTTAAAGATATGCATTTCCAAGTATAGGAACCAATGAATAAAAATCCAAATGCAAAATACCTGTCACTAAGTTGTTATAGTCTGTAATGTTTAGTGAAAATGGTGTCGCAATATAATCCATAAAGTTACTGTATTTCTTGGACCTTATCTCTCCCATACTAGTGTTAGTCTGCTGTGTAATGGGATACACAGTTCATGTCTCAAACCCATAAAAATGCAGGAATGAGTCCCATATGTACCTTTGCCTATTCTTTATGATGGAGACTCTGATTAGCCTCTGGGCCACACAAGTTGAGTTAACACGTCGTTCCAAACAATTCTGTTATATTTCATTGCTCAAACTCTGGTTGGCAGGCTGCTAAAGCGAACAAGTTGTTGCTCTCCTTACTTCCTCAGTCCAACTACAGTGTCTTGGAGTATTTTCCTGGGAGCTAGATGATCACTTCCCTGCTCAGTCTATAAAGGCATTAATAAAGCACAAATCACATCATTTTTTATCAGTGGAGGTGGGAATTATGAGCTAACTAGAGATTTGCCAAAATCCTGAGCTTGCTCCAAGTTGATGTTGTAATTTATCTAAACACTTAGGGCCACTATACTGTGAAAGAAGCAAGGAATGCATGTTCTTGGGTTTTTATTCAAGTTAAAGCTTGAGAGTCCCAGAGGACAGACATGCTAATCATGAGCTAGCAGCTTTCTCAATCTGATTTTCTTTCCACCAACACTCTCTGACTCAATCAGAGTTTAACGGAAAGAGCAACAAACTTGATTCACAAGATACATTCATTCCTGGCTTTCCCCCGATCATCTGTGTAGTTTTGGGCAAGTCTCTACCTCTCTGAGCTTGTTTTCTCTCCTTCGATATAGGAATAATGATTTCTGCCATAAGAGTTATTTTGAGAATCAAATGGAACAATGTTCAAAGATGGGCTGGGTAAAGTATCAAGCAGATTCAAAATATAAGCTAGTATTGTCAGTATCAGCAACAGCTTCACATAGCCATTGATGGTTTACACCTGACTTTCTCTATTGATTCCACAAAGGGGGATTGGCAAATCCAGCTCAGTGCCTGTGTTTGAACAGTCTGTGAGCTAAGAATATTTTGTTACATTTTTAAAGGGTTTAAAAATAAAAGCAAAACAAGCAAGTCAACAAAAGAATAATTATAAAATAATGACCCTGCATGCCAGCTACAAAACCAAAAATCATCTACCATCTGATCCATTTCAGAAAAAAAGTTCACTGACTCCTGGAATAGCAGAAATGTCACCAGAGTTTACATTCATGACATCCCTACCAACTTCTGCATCTACCACCTTCTTCTTAGGTGTCTGCTTCATTGCCATGGAATCTCTCCCAGCCCACACAGAGGGGCTATGGATGCAAGTAGGCTATTTTGCTGTCAACTGGTGGGCACAAAGATTCTTCAATCACATGCAAAAAGAACAAAACAATCCTCAAATTGAGTGGATTAGGAGGCCAGCAAATCCACGTGTTCAAATTGAGCTGTGGGCACAAATTATTTTAGAAAAGACCAAAGGATTTCACATTATATGTTTTTGTCTCCCTCCTAATAATCTGCTGCAAACAGAATTATCTCATCTCTTTTACTCCTATCACCACAATCTTCAGAACCCTTTAATCCAAACTGATACTGGTTTGAGCCTCTGACATAATTAAATTGAACCATATGAATCTGGATCGAGATTAAGAAAAAAATTAAAGCGTTTATTGTGTTGAAATTTCTTATGCCAATTTTCTGCTAAAAAGGAGGATTCAAAAGGTCAAGGATTTTGCAGCACAGACTTAGTTACAGTAATTCAGCCTGAAAATTCCAGCAGAAATAAATACAATGGAATGTCATGAATTATGAGAGACCACAACTTTAATCAGCTCATGGGAAAAGAAAACCATGCATTTGCCTATTGACAGTTGATAAACTGAATCCTGAAACTTGTTTGGAGGCTGAGGAGTGCCGGGGGCTCCCTATCATTGCTCTTATGCTGAAGAAAACATTTTTGAGCTTCCATTTTCCTCTCTGACTCATTGTAGTATGAAGGCCACAGAACAGAATACTATCTGCATTCTTTTTGCAGATATTCATTATATTCATTTAGTGGGTGTTCTCTGAGTCAGACAATACCCCAATGCATGGGAACCAATATGGTTAGATGATAAGTAACAGAATGACAGAAACCTTATGAATTATTTTGCTCTAATTTCAGAGGCAACATTATAAACCATAAAACAAACTCGAACGTTCTTATGTTACAGATCTTATTTATACCAATAATGGCAGAAAACTCATAATTGAGTATGATGCTAGAGATATGTAAATATTTGTTGAGTAAGTTTTATCCCCAACATCTTATATAGTTCTTGGACTTTTATTGTAACTCAGTATCTAGATTTCACATGAATTCTAACTCATGAGAATGATGCCCAAGTTTACGAATTCATTAACTTCTTAAGATTAAATAGTTAGCAAAACCAAAGGAATTCTCTTTTGAGGGGGAGTTAATGAATTGATTTCAAAAGTCATATAGAAGATAAATACATGGGAATAGTGAAGAACATTTTTGAAAAAGGAAAATAATAAGATAAAAATTCCCCTTCCACATAGTAAAATATACTCTAGGGCTGTGGTAATTAATATAGAAAGAGACCAATATGGGAATTAGCCATTGGCTCAATAAAATAGAATGATCTAGAAATATACCAAAAATATGTGGGAATTTATTGTATGCAGAAAGGGTTATGTCAAGTTAGTAAATTGGAGACAAATGGAAGGAAATGATGGGGAAAAATGACCCTTTCACAAACTATATGTAAAAATAAATGCCAGAAAATTACACATTTTAAATGTAAGACAATGAATGCATGAAGATGCATTTTTAAGATATCTGAATGGTATCATTCATGCCAATAGATATAAAAGGGATGATGAAAAGATTTGATAAAAGTTCTAAACTGTTATATCCTAAAGTTACCATAAACAAAACTAGAGAACAAAAACTTGTAAAAAAAAGAAAGAAAAACTGCAACACCTAACAGAAAGATATTTTTCTAGATATGTAAAGATCTGTCACAGATCAGCTAAAAGAACAACAAGATGAACACTATGCTAGAAAAAAAAACAGGCCAAAACATGAACAGACAAGTCACAAAAGAAGTTCAAATGACCTGTAAATAGATGAAAGATTCTCAGATTCATGGATAATTAGAGTTAAATTAGCAAGGAGAGGAAATAAAACTTTGCCTTTCTATAAGGCACCCTGAAAGTATGGACAAATTTTAACCCCGAACTTTTACTCCTAAAAACTTAACCTAAGGAAATTATTAGGCAAAAGCAGAATGAGATATAAGGAGATGTATTTGTACATGATAATAACAAAAACTGTGATAAAACTAATTATCCATAAATAGAGAGTGGTTTACCTAAATTACATAGTGAGATATTGCATGCAATCATTTAAAAGAATGATAGATTATATAGATAGAGAATATTTTAAATTATATTCATTTCACATCAACACTTGCTGTCTATGTGGTGTCATTTTTTGCCTTCTTTGCAATCACCTGATTACTTGATTAAAATAATGATGTACATGAGTCATTTCACAATAAAACAAAATCTATATTACTTTCATGGAAATATATACATGATTTTGTAAGTGAACAAAGCAGATTAAGAAACAGTATATGTATTATGATCTCATTCAAATAAATGTGAGGATGGGTACAGAACAAAGAAGAAGTCACAAGGAGATACATACAAAAAGTTTACTATGGTTATCTCTGTGAAGGGGTATTACAGAGGTTTTTTTATTAAATATTTCCTATTTACTTATGAGTACTTTCTTGTCTTTTCTTTGTTTTAGTTGGAAAACTATAATTTTCTTGTAATAAAAAATAAGCATTTTTTTTAAATTAAAAGATGGAATATTTTAACTCAAAATGAAGTAAATATAAAGGTGCTGGCATAAAGTAGGTCTTCATTAACTGCTTTCGTGTGTTAATTTTTTAAGAAGAGAGACGCTGAAAGGCAAACACTAAATCATCAACAGGCCCACCTTCCCTTCTGCTCCCTTCCTCTCTGTTTGCTGCCCAGATGTGAGACATGGATGGCATTACCAGTTGACCTACTGAGTCATTGTAAAGAATGAGAAAATGTTTCTGTAAGTAACTAGTTTTACCTAGTTCCTTCTTTAAATGAGTTACAATTGTAAATTAATAAGTGACAAACTTTCTGATTATATACTGCTGCTGTCCAGGCCTTCCTGTAACTCAGGCCAAATTTCCATTAGTTAAATGGGAAACATCTTCGGAAAAGACTAAAATTTTGGCACAAAAATCATTTTTTTTAGCGTGTTCCTTCCTGGGTAAATTACTTTGTGAAAGAATTAATAATGAGCTCCATGTCTGGAGTCCTGCAAGAAGGGCTGCCCACAGAGACATCTATGATGCTAATGCTTGTTTAGCCCATTAATAAAACATACACGTGCAGTGTCCAATCGCCCATTAGATCTCCTTCAGAGACACCACTGACGCTTTGAGAAGATTGAAGCCTTAGCATATGTTGTTCCCTTAGAGAACAGAGTGAGTTTTGAATTGCTACAGAATGTTGTTTAAATTCCTACCCAGGCTATTTTAAAAATGGGCATGTGGCTCAAAAGAGTAGTCATTTCTCTGTTCTACTTTGAAAAGATAGATATGGGCACCTCTGACACCACAAATGTGAGCCAAACTCTACCATAAATGGCATTAGGAGATGGTAGTATGGAAACTGAGTCCAGGTGATGGCTCTCCATGGTCACAAAATGGTAACTGACCTGAACTCATTGGAAAAAAGTGAAAAGTGTTCTGGTCTAGTATCAACACAGCTGCTCTGATCATGTTAGCAATAATGAAATGCCTTTGGTATGCATTCTGTTGTAGTCACTTAAGTAAGTGCAGTTGACTTTCTGTATCCTACATTCTAAATCTGCAGGTTAACCAATTGAGAATAGAAGATATTTAAAGATAAATTGTGTCTGCATTGAACATGCATAGATGTTTTTTCTTTGTCATTATTCCCTAGATAATACAATATGACATTTATTTACATAACATTTATGTTGAATTAGGTATTATAAATAACCCAGAAATGGTTAAAAGTGTATAGGTGCAAGTTTGGTAGGTGATAGGCAAATACTACCCCATTTTATAACAGGGACTTGAGCATCCACAGATTTGGATATATAAGTAACAGAAACACAACCCCCTTAGGAATTTATTGGTGCTACCCAAATAGGAAAATATCAGGGAAAAAAGAAATGGACTCAATCTCCATCTTCTTAGAGAATGGAGGTGTGTATGTGGGTGGATTCTAGTGGAAAGTGAAAGCATACAATGAAATGATTTGAGAACTACCTATTGGGACAGAGAATAAAATAAAAGAACTAAGGCTGCAAGAACAATCTTTTACAAGTTAAGCAAACAAAGGAGGAAGAACGGATAGAGGAGCGGGGGGAAGTGGGAAAGATCTTTATTCTCTTCCCCAGTGGAAAGATTCAAGAAAGCAAAATTTTGTTGGTTTGTTTTTAATGGGATGTGTTTTAATCTCTCTAAGCCAGAGACACTACCAAAAGTCAACCACATTTATTAAGTATCCATTTCAGACCCTCTTTTAAGTCATCAACTTCAGGTAAGATAAAATATTCAAACTTTGCTAGACCCCAGAATTCACATGTCAAAAAACTTCAACATCTAATCACCAATGATGAAAGTTGATAAATAAAATTTTGGTGATAAATTCAAAGCAGAGAGCATGTTTCAAAACATTTTTAAGTAGTTGAGAAACCATGCATATGTTCTACAAATTAGAGTTTCTTCAGAGTTGTCTTTGATTTTGTGTATTAAAGGTTGGGTACTCTTATTTTTAAAATATGTCTTTTAAAATGTATCTGGTTGCTTAGCTGATCCTTTCATTTATGTACTAAGCCCCTGTTATGTAACAGCCCTAGAGTTAAGAGCTTGGGAGATAGCAATTTGAATAAGGCAGAGCCCTTACCCTAAGTTGCTCACATTTTAATGGGGGAAACAAACTCATTAATAGATCATTTCAATCTTTGTAATATTTTTCATCACACTGTAGAGTGCCTTTTTTCACTATCCATCCTTCAAGATCTAATTTCAAATCAGTCATCTCTTAGAAGGCTTCAAATAGCTTCTCTGACACAGGCGGAATTAATTACCCATTCCCACACCTCCTTTCCATAGTATTTGTTTCTAGCAGAACATGGATTTGGTATGATGAACTTCAGTTGATTGTACACATACATGAATCCTGGTAAAACTGTAAGCAATCTGCATTCAGACAGGGGCCAGGTGTCATTCATTCTCTATTCTCAGTACCTAGCACAGTATTGGCATGTAATACACACATAATAGATGCTTCCCAAATTCAACTGAATCCTAGTAGTCCATTTAATTCCTAGAGTTCCAGGTTATCCCTTTGATTACATATTCCCTTCAAAGTACGAATACATATTTGCAATGAGCCAAAGAATATATATATGTATACACACACACACACACACACACACACACACACACACATGAAACTTTTGTAATAATGAACAGACCATCATAGTAGTAAGGGTATAAGTGGATACTATGAATTAAAGTAGCCAATATTTCTGTATGACCTTAATCAAATGTCAAATGTAAAATTTTTTCTCATGGCACTTTAGTTGATATTAGGTTTCATTTTTAATCTTCTTAAAATCATTGTTCTAGAAAAGAGTTACCATTTCCAGTCAGGCACACTGGTACATGCCTGTAATCCCAGAGGCTTGGGAGACTGAGGCAGAAGGATCATGAGTTCAAAGCCAGCCTCAGCAAAATTGAGGCTCTAAGTAACTCAGTGAAACCCTGTCTTTAAATAAAATACAAAATAGGACTGGGGATGGGGTTCAGTGGTTGAGTACCCCTGAGTTTAATCCCTGGTACCAAAAAAAAAAAAAAAAAATCGTTACCATTTCCAAGGTAGAAGTTCTAGATAATCTTTTAAAAAGAAAATTTGTGTTGAAAATATATGTCTACTAATGCTTATTTTCATATACTTCAAAAAATAATTTCATGTGAATCAGTTGATAGAAAATCAACAGACTAATAAAAAATAGTCAACCGACAGAAAATCTTTCTTTCCTTCATCATTCTATTCTGATATCTCCATAAGCTCTGAGCTTTCAGGATTATACAACTCTTATATTAATTACATGATAGTAAAATGTGGATGCTCAACTTAGGTTTTACCAAAGTTTCATTTCACTAAATAAAGATTTTAAAAATAAAGAGTGACAATTATTATTTATTAGATTATTTCATAAAAGAACATTATAACATATAAAATATAGACTGTCCTACTAGCATAAACATTTAAATCAAATAAACTTAATTTTCAAAAATTTGCTTCATGTTTTTACTATTTTCATTTTCCTATAGACTAGTGAAAATGTTGGCATTGATATGCAGTGTCCACAGTTCACTCTTTGAAGTCTCTATTCATTATTCTTCTTTTCTATTCATTCTTGCATCATTTTATCTTCCAAGGAAGTCAAGAGAGCTCCCACCATGTCCCAGGTATCATGGTAAGAACATTCACCTTGTGTGTTCTAGTTCCACTGAAACAATCTGTGTCTAATAGGGGCTTGGTAAGTAATAGTTCTGTTGTAGTGAATCAAACTAGAAAAATATCAACAGTAAAAGTTAATGATTTTAATGGATTTCACAAAGAAAGCATTAAGCCCACAGCAATATCAGTTTGTTCAGTGTAAAAAAAAAAAATGAAAATTTTTCAAAGCATGATTTATAGGTCTGCAACTGTACATCTCTGATAGCCACATAGCATTCTAGAAGAATGAAAGTAATAGAACTTATCTTCCCTTAAGAGACTTAATTTTAAAAATCAATTATTGTTGGAGGCAATATCTTTACCCTGTACAATGAAAAAAAAAAATTCAAGCAGTACGAAAGAGCATATGGTGAAAAGTCTCCCTCCTTCTTCCGAATCCCAGTTGCTCAAATCCTCTCCCCAGAGATAACTACGGCAACTATGGTTACCAGATTTTTCTGTATCTTTCCATAGATAGTCTATGATTATGCAAACACATATATCCCCCTTTTTTCTTTTTACAAAAAAATTGATCATATACTATATATACTGTTCTGTCTTTTACTTTTTAAAGTTAATAGTTTATCTTAAGGTTGGTCCACATTAGCAACTACATTACGGTGGTCTGCCCCATTCTTTTTAACATCTGTGTTGTATTTCATTGTGTATCTATATGCAATTTATTTAACCAATTGCCTCTTAAGGTTTTATATGGTCTTTTGCTATTTCAGACGATAACACCACCAGTATCCCGGTGTTCACCTACGTGTATGCATGTGGGGTACTCTCCTGGAAAGTACAGTTGCCAGCATCAAGGATGTGTGCATTTTTAGTATCTCCCTGCCTTTCAATAACCATCAGAGATTTTAAAAGATTCTCCTGCTCCCCACCTTGCCATTTGGCTCTTCTCCAAACTGGCTGACTCTAATCCCTATACATCCTAACCAAGCTGCATATCACAGTCACCAGTGTCACCTTCTCAGAGAGTCTGCTTTTGTTGGTGACTGTAATATGTAGATGGGGAGGTGTAGATTCTAGTTCACCTGCTCCATCTTAGCATATCCTTCCATTTGTCCCAGGAAGAAAGTAATCCCTAACAATAAAACAAAATGAACAAACGAAAAACACAATAAATAGCTCTTGGAGTCTGGTTGAGAAGTGTTGACTTAAAAATAAGAGGTCAATTCTTTATAGACTAAACTATTTATGTACACAGGGGCAGAAGAGGGCTCCTCCATCTTTCTCATTGCTCTGAGCTGCCTTTTTTACTTCTTAATGGGTTCAGCAGAGATGCTCCTGAATCCTGTACTCCTTTATCAAACATGGACTGAAAAATCCATATTAGAAGTTGAGCAAAATCAAGTATGAGGTACAAGAGTCCATTCTATCTTCTCACCACATGGTTCTTTCAGATCCTTAGTTTCTCTTTAGCTTTGTTTGTTTTTTTGTTTTTTTAATTTCACTCTATCTTGCCCCACCCCCTTCCTTTTCTTTTTCATGTTTCTCTTTAAGGAAGTGTGTCACATCTTTAACATATACAGAAATTCATGAGGATCAGGTATGGCTGAAAATCTCCAGTATGAAGAATCCCTTAACTTTGGTGTCTCATTGAACGAAGGCATTAAGTAAAATTTTCTGTGTTCAGTGGCGCACAGCACCTAAGGTCACTGTACTTTGACAGTTATCCATAGTCAGAAGCTCATTGGCTCCAGAGAAAAACTGATGAAATACGTAACCTTTTATTTTGACTGTTCACTCACAGATGCCGGAAGCTCCAGTAGTTGGGGCGTCTTTATAAGGCTGTTTTATAACAATTAAGCTAGCTGTGGTAGGAAATTAGTTCCAGCATGTTTTATGGGCAGCTACAATTTTGGTTCAAAGGATGGAGTGCGTAATCTCAGCAATTCCAAAGGGGAACTATTACAGACAAATTCTGATGTATTTCCTTCTCGTGGCTCTTTGAGAAACCACTGACATCTCACATCTGCATGCATACAACAATCATGGAGGGACTGGGAAGGGATGGGGATGTGAGCTGTTCTCTACTGGGAGCAGAATGAAGCACCCTTCATATGACAAGCCAATCCCATTCCATTAAATCACAAAGCTGTCTCCCCTCTGTGCATCCCTTACGAACGGCTGAAGGAAAATCGTGGAATTGCTAACACTCGCTGCAGCTGTCAGGAAATGATACTAATTAGTTTAATTTGCAATAACACAAGCACTTAACTCTCCAAATAATCTAAGTTAGTAAGTCAGTTTTTATATTATGACAATGACATGTTTAAGAGGCGAGGGAGCACTGCTTTTTTGACCTTTGACACACATTTCTGATAAAGGAGCACATCAAAGATGTTTTGTTTTCCTTGTCAATTATTCTTTCATCTCTTTCCATGGAAATTATTTGATAAATGAGATGGGTTGGTAGCTGAGATTGAAGGACTGTATTTGTAACAAGCAACCATTACTGTACCAAAGTGATGACACCTCTTAGTTCACAAAACCTCCTAGAATTCATGAGTTCCCATTTCATTTTACCCATTTTTTCCCCCTTTGCCCGTTTTTGGTGACTGTCAGCTCAGAAGAAGGAGCTGAACTGGTAAGTTTCACTTTCCCCTCTTATTCCATTTCCTTTCTCTGTTTTCAGGCATCTCCGGCTGCTACTGTTTCTGCTCCTCCTCCCGACAGGCAGATGTTCAATGTTTCTTTCTACTTTCCCTTTTCCATGCATTCAGTATCAACATCTTATTCACGAAGTCGAAGAGCAAAAGCTCTCAAAAACATTCGCATATGCATTAAGTGGTCTTCTACTGGGGTCTCCTGGGTTCCCTCTGAGTTGGGAGCTTGAGGCTGGACATGCTTTTCTGTTTCTTCCAAGTCACTCTTTCGTGTCCTAGTCATTTTCGTTTCACACCGAGCCAGGGATTTGTGGCTGCCACAAAGCACATGAACAATTCCAGACCCTAATGGAATCCTTGTCTGATTAACCACTTAGAGCAGGGGTGTTAGTCTGAGAGCAGGGATTCCTGCCATCAGGTCCCGAGGCTGAAAATGACTTTATACAGAGGTTGACTGTGTTCATCAGTGCTTGTGTGCATGTGTGTGTGTGTGTGTGTGTGTGTGTGTATACACTTATATATTAGATTTCATTATCAACTTTGACCTGGGTCTGTGGAGGCTATTAAGACCTTAGAAAGAGAAGTACTATAGTAGGAATTTTTGTTGCTATTCAATGGGCAAAAACTTGTTTGGCCTCTTGGAGAAATTTTATTCATAGCAACCCTTGTTTGAACTCAGATAGTGATTTTTAAAAAGAAGGGTTGAATTTGTGTTTCCCCTTCCCCTCCCAATTGTGGTTCAGAGGTAGGTGCAAAATGTTATTTTCCTCTGGAAGATTTAATCATAGTCAATCAATGCAAGTTGAATTTAAGATGAAACATCAAAAGGCGGTAGGATATTGCTCTGTCACGTCTCACTTTTAAACTAATTACTGGGGAAACAAACTTTACAGTTTCAAAAGTCTGTAATGTGCAGTTCATTTATCTAAGTGATGCATAATATTGATGCCAAATCTAAAAAATTTATTTCCAAAATCAAATCAGATACTCTTGAAACAGGAGATGGTGCACAATGTTGAGGGAAGGGCATTCAAATAGATGCTAAATAATTTTAGCATTTGCCCAATTTGGAAATTCTACCTCACTGGAGCATGTATCATTGAAGCCACCACGGTTAACATTCTGTCAATGTTTCCATCATAAATAAGCCTCAGTGTTGAAAGCTTTATAATTTGGTTATAAAAATTTGCTTTCTACTAAAATTTGACAGGATACACAAGATCCAATTGTCCCAGAGAAAGATTGTTTTAAAAACATTTGGGAGGAATAAATAAAGAAAGATTAACATATTGTGAAATGAGAATCAGAAGTTTTATACCATATTTTTTTAGTGGTCTAAACAATGACATATTTAGATAAATCTTGGCCCCAAAGTGAAATTTTGGAAAGAATTTACTTATCCACTGGTAGCTGCTGAATAAACAAGTCTCCAGTGCTCCCCACTCCCACCACCACCACCATCACCACCATCAATATCCAGGCATCCTTGGTGGTATCCACCAGGGGAGAGACTGTGCTGAAAAAGCTGTAAAGGTCTTTTCTTTTCCTGGTTCTAACCTGATTTTGCATTCCATTGTTTATTCTTTTCTAAAAACATTGTAAATTATTAATACGAAGGACCTGGGGTGTTAATTATCACTAGATGTGAGGGTAACTCTCTTAAGTTTAGCTAAAATAAGTGGGGGACAATTTTTAAAAACCCATCAATAGAACAAAAACCAGGTTTAGCAATAGGATTCCAGGAAAGTGACCTGGGTTCTGCTGCTGGCTGACTGTGTGATTTCAGGCATGTCATTTAATCTCAGCAGAGAGACCTTGGTTTTTCTCCACTCTAAAATGTGGAGACATTCCAGTTCTCTATTCTTATGAACAAATTTTGTCATCTTAGGTGGAAAGGACATGTTTACCAAGATTTTTGAGTTCCTGCATAACAGTGCAAATGCCTCCTGTTGAATTAATGGAGTCTGTGGCTTCCAAAAAGGAGGACCTTTCTCTTTTAGGATCTCCAAGATTTATAGGGAATGCTTTGGGTTTAACAATAAGTATGGCTATAATGATTTGGTATTAATAATATCTGTGTAAACTGCGTATTTTAGTAAGCACTTTTGAATATGCAATCTTATTCTCACAAGGCACCTAGGATGTAGTGTCTATAGATGTATAGATGGGGAAGCGGGATTAGCCAGCTGTAATGACATGGCCAACAGGGGAAATGCGAGGACATTCTGAGATTGAATTTGGTCCTCTCTCCACACACTGCTTCAAAACTTTAATTTCTCTGAAAAATGTTCCTTTTATATTAATAGGACTTAAGGTCTATGGGTCTCTACATGTACACGTTTGTCTATAAGCAGCTTCTGATATATTCAAAGGTGTCAACATGATGTCCTCCACCCCACCCCCCTGCACCTTAGCCTGTTGACATCCAGAATCTGGAATCAATGTCCAACTGCAGCCTGTTTAACTCCAGCTGCCAGGAGGCTCTTTCTCTCTCTGGTTTGTACAACCCCTTCAAAGCAGCCAAGAAATACAGAAGCTCTTAGATTCTTACAGCTAAGGGAACTCTTCTGACACTATTTAGGCCCAGGCTTTCAGTTTCCAGAAGAAATGAAAACTCCCAAAGACCTGAGAGCTCACCCAGTTGGCTGGTGGGAGTATAAGACCAGAAGCTGATTTCCAGTGCCAAACTCAGGGGAATTCCCAAGACTCCACAGCAGCCTCCCCATCTCACTTAACAAGCCAAACAGACCCTTAAATGAGGCCCACCTAGGGCCCTGAGGACAGGCAGGGGTGGCTGTGGTTTCTGAAGCTGTCTCTACTCCAGTCTTCACACATATGTATTCATCCCTCATAAGCAACCCTCTATTTGTCTTAATATTATTTCTTCTTTTCTAAATTCTGTCCTTTTCCTTGCTTCTTTCTGTCCCACTCCCAACATACACATATACATGTGACATAGTGACCTCTTACCAACATTTGCAAGTATTACTTATCTCTTTAAGTTGGTACATATGTCATTCCCAATGCTCTAATCTCTAAAACATGAAAGAAAAGCAACCCTTAATTCAAAACAGCTGATTTAGACTCTTCGAGTTCAGAACAAATGAATAAGCTCTTTCTCATCCATCATACCCATACGACAAAAAGTTGAGTTACATGATTTTGTTTGTAGTAGGACAGACAGGGCACAGGGATAGGGAAGCACAGTAGGGAGAATGGAGACCAAAGAGTCATCTGCTGCTTTTCCTGGTGAATGAAACAGCAATGCTACCTAGCATGCAAGATGGACTTCAATATTTCTGGTCAAATATTCAAGGTCTTGATTTTAGATAGAAACAACAACAACAAAAAAGAACAATACATTCCCTTACCAGAAATATTCAGCAGTTTTGCATCATAAATTAGTTGTTTGAAACCAAAAAAAAAAAAAAAAAAAAACCTAGCTATTATGCTCTCCAATTACAACAGCAACCACAATAGTGTAGTGAAACTGACATTTTGGTCTTTGGGGGCGGGGCAAGGCCAGACCTGCTCGGAATGGTACCCACAGTGGACTACATTCTGGTTTTGCTTCTTTAATCCATTATTATTCAGAACCTGCTATAATCCAGATAACATGCCTGTTTCTGAGCTGTAACACTTGTCTTTGTGATTTCACCTGCACTTCAATAAACAGAATTCAAGGATTTGGAGGAATTAAAGAAGGTCATGGAACCAGAGAAGTAAATTGAAGAAAATAAGTGATGTGTTGATTACATAGACTCATTCGAAATACAGGGTTATTCTGCAGCATGCATGTAACACACCACTGGATGGAGGAATCTCAATGCTACCTTTACATCCTTGAGTCTCTGAGTGGCACTGCATTTACCAAACTTTCTCTGGGAAGACACTGTTGAGTAAGGTAGCTATTTTATGGGAGAGAGTTCTCTTATTGTCTTTACTTTAGAATACAGATAATTCCCAGGACACTCACCAAAATGGAAACCCTGGCAACCAGTACCACATAGTTCCTAGGTCAGGAACTTGTAATAGAAAAATAAGGGGTAGCTTCTATTGGCTTGTGGGCTGTGGTACAAGTGTACTCTGTGTCCTGTATTATGGGAACTCAGTTGGGGTATCACACAGTTACTTTCAACCTGTACCCCAGGGGCTCCAATTGCAATACAGTAACTGGTCCACTTTCAAAGCAGAAGCCACTTTGCCTTTTAAGGCACACTGGAGATCTCTATCTGTCACTCTTCCCTATTCATGGAGAGCAGTTTTAAGGCTAAATGTGTTTGTTCAAAATGCACCCCCTTCCCAAGTTACAAGGGTTGCTCACTATAACCAGTAATTTAGAAACAATAAGAACACTTTTCAGTAGAATTATAATGTGGTTGTCTGATACCCAGAATGCCCCCTTGTCAAAGCTTCACTTATAATCAACATGAGAAATGCAGGGTGAGTTGGCAGTGGCCTTGGAGAAAGGGGTGGGTGGAAGGGTAGTTTGCACCACATCAGTGCCTGTCTGATGGAACTGAACTCCCCCCCCCCACCTTGGATACATCAATACAGAATTATCCCAATCTATGCTTCCCCCTCCCAACATGGATTGCTGTCACCTTTCTTGGCACAAGAAATCAGAAACAGATGTGCTGGGCCTTGAACAAGAAGACAGAGATCATAGGGTACTTTGTAATATGCTCAAAACTTATCCTAGAGCTTATAGACAATTAAATTAAACTATGCTGGGATTCAAGCTTCAACAGTGTCTAACACTTTGGAAATTCTGCCACTTGGTTTTAATAAGTAAACATTTTCAATGTCCCTTAAAATAATTTACAATAGTTAGATTTAGTCTATATCTCATATTACAATTTAAACAGAGTACCTGGTTATTTCAATGAAGTGTATGTTAATATGAGATATAGGCGCCCAAATTTTTATCTGTAGAGGTCTGAAAGTTTGTAGGTTTTTAAAAATGTCCTTCACTGGAAGCATGAAGGACAACTCTGTTTAGATTGTAGGAGGCCAAATGCTGGGGAAGACTGAGAACTGAGACCAAGTGTTAGGTTACTCTTGTACAACAGGGTTCATTCCCACCTGTGTGGCTACATGTAATTCTGGTCACCATAACTCAAAAAATAAAACAGACTGCAAATTTACCCATACAGGGATATGGAAAATAATCCTGGATTTTAAGAGGTTTCTTTGCTGAGCTTAGACTACAAAAAAAAAAGCACATTTCTCTATGGAAAGATGAAAGCTGAAACAGTTAAATGTTGAAAAGTATCAGTGCCCATTTGCCTAAACCTAGATTTCTAGATCTATGGGAAGAATAGTTTTGGATCAAGTAGAAAGAAGTTCATACTTGGGCTGGGGAGATAGCTCAGTCGGTAGAGTGCTTGCCTTGCAAGCACAAGGCCCTGGGTTCGATTCCCAGCACCGCAAAAAAAAAGAAGTTCATGCTTACGGTGGCCAATATTTGAGCAGCCAGTTTATTCAGAGTTTAGAGGGGATCGTGGATGTTAAATTCTAATTGGGTGGGAGGGGATGCCTGGGAATGTCTTTATTTTTCTTGATGTGATATCAGGGCAATAGCCCCTGACACACCTATCACAGAAGCATTAAGGATCTAACCTAGGATGGTATTCCTCATGTTCCTATGACCTTGAGGAAGAGAAGGGAAGAGTCATAGATTGTCCTGAGCAGTCAGGCTAGGATTGTTTGGAAACCATAGGAGGTTTGGGGACTTTTTTTAGCAGAAGTAAAAGCATCAATATACAATTATTATAATTTTGTTATGATGGCTATCACTGTTTCCCTTATAATAAGGAATGATGCCCAGATCTGAAAAATCTGATAGTAAGAACTTCTATATAAGAATTGGAGGGAAATGCATTTTAGCTAATTCATACATGAACACTAAACTAGAATAAAACTTTGGTACCCTTTTCTTTGTCAAAATCCCTGGAAGCCTGTAGGCCATTAATGCAAACTAAAAGTGACAAGAGTGAAAAGTACACTGTAAGGCATCTTCAAGGATAACATGACCCTTGTCCTTTGAATGGGCTTTAGGGTTTTTGTCAAATTGGATACTAGGACTGTCCTAAATGGACTGAGAGATGGTAACTCTGAATGGCTCAGCTAGAGACTACTTTAACCCACTGCATTCAAGAAGAGTGGGCTCTCCAGACAGTTCCTAGGCTTCTGAGGAGCTGTAAAAAGGGAACCCACAGTTTTGCTGTGGCTTCCCCTTACTGAGGGCTTGTTGGTATATGATATACCACAACAGACCGCAGAGTTGGTCATTGTCACTATAGCTCCTCAGTGGCAGCTCTTCAGGATCACATACTGAGCCAGGAAAGAAAAAGTTTCTAATAACTTAACTAGTTACTGAAAGAGCCTTGTTCTGCTTCTTCCCCAGAAAGTAAAATGCTATGTCTAATATGCAGACTTTGGTGAGAAGGAACATAGCAATGTATTGGGAGCTGAGGAGGCTAGGTAAGGTGTCCCTCTACCCCTCACCTGTCTCCCAGGAGCAGGAGAGTAGTATGAGTCAAACCAGTGAGAACAAAACAGTAACTTTTTTTCCTCCTTGAATTTGAACTTCATAATGTGATCATTTGGAGTCTATGTACTGCTACCCCAAGCCCCAGGGTATTAAGGATTAAGGATTTTAATTTGTGAAGATGTTTGTAGTGGCTCTGAATGTCTCATTTTAGGAAAGTTGTAAAAGTTGAACTTAGGGGTACTAGGACCCTGGGGTCCCCCTGCCCCGATTCACTTCACCATTCCAATGGACCACCTTTCCTGTTATGTGGCCTTGCAAACCAAGACCACTTTTGACAATTGCTAGGAGAGAGGGGAGAAAATAGGCCATACCATAAAGAGATTTCCCCCCCTAAATGTTAACTAAAAGTACCTTATCTCTGCTGCTGCCCTAACTACCTCGCTAATTCTGGTACCAAAGTCATGCTGTTAAGGAAATAGCTGATTTAAACAAAGCAGGAGTATTTTTAGAACAATAAAAAAACCTATTCAGGATATCTAATTATGCAAACTGTGAACAAGAAGATGCTAGTCTTGCATTAGCTGAGACTTGACTCTTGTTATAATTTGCTCTTTTCTCGCAGCAGAAAGCAGTTCTTTTTTGTCACTTGACTGCCTTCGTGTGGCTTGGTGCTTTTGCCAGACTCTGCGCAGGTCACCGCAAAGTGTTTCTGTTGCTGCGGTGGACTGCAGTCGGGGAGCGTGGCGGGATAATGTATTGTAATGCAGATTACGGTGGTTTGCTGCTGCGTGATTCACAGATATGATTACATCTAATTTCAGAAATAAGTGGAACCGTCTGCTCCTTTGTGTTAGCTGAAAAGCGGTTCGACGGCATTCAAATGACTGCTGCCTCTGCACCTTGAAGAGGAGAAAAGAAACCCACCCCGTGTCACAGCAACTTTCCTCACTGAATCCCCCAAACCCGGCACCATACTGGCTTTCATGAATTTTACCTGTTTTTCTTTCTTTCCTCCAAAAAACAGTCCGTTCTGGTGTTTTGGGGAGTGGGTGTATTTTGTTTTATTAAATTTTCTCATCTCTTCCTTTTCACGTTCATTTCCCTCGCTCTCTCCTGTGGTTCTGTGTAACAATGCTTTTCTGACTCTTTGAAGAAAACATTTCCATGTAAACCTGCGGTGACAAGTTCCTAAGGAATGACTTCCTATCTCGATATTGGGTAACTTTATGGAGCCTTTGGATAATGAGGGCCTTTGCAACTGTGGAATAATTAAATTTTAATTGTTAATCAGATTCATTTAGGTGGTCGGCTTTTATCAATTTGTAGGTTTTCCCTTAAACTTCCAGCTGCCTAGACTCCACTTCTAAGGGAGGTGGTTCCCCCAAAGCAGGCAAATTGTGCACACACGCTTCTTCTCTTCTTTGACCACACACAGTTCTCTCCCCTTTATGAAATCAGCCTCCCCCAGTTTGAGTTCGCATCCCCTAATTATGTGCTTTCTCAAATGTTTGTTTTCCGTTGCTCTAACTTTGGTTTTACATATCTCTCTAAAAAAGCCCACAGAAACAAGTTAACTATACTTTTCATTCCAAACAGAATTTAAACCTAGGTAACAAACCCTTTGGCAGGAAAACAGTGGGATTTCCCAATGAGCCACATGAACGCGGAGGATGCTGGAAGCCAGCAGTCACTTGGGATCTGCAGAGCACGGAGGTTAACAGGAGGGGACACCCGGCAAAGGTCCACCAAGAAGCAATGTTCGATTCAACACTAATACTCAGTTTTGCTCAGTCCCTTCCTGAGACAAAAGCAGGCACAGACTTTGCTCCTTTCTCATTTAATACTTAGAAAAACTCAAAGTCATGTATAAAAGATTAAGGATATGAAAACAGAGGAAAACTAAACACAGGCACCCATCTCAGCCTGTCTCCTCCTTCTTAGCTGCTGGCCCCAGGTCCCTAGGTTGGAGGTGTTATGGCAGCCGACCTTATTTTGACCCACAATAAAGACAAATCTATGGAACAACGAGTTCTCAAAAGAGGAGTCACTGAATGACATAATTTTCAGGTATGGTCTTCAGAAATTATTCTGTAGCTGGTCTTTAAGGTTTGGTGGTTATTTCATTTGGGTTCGTAAGAGTATGAGATACTGTGGTTCATAGAAAATTTCACCATATTTTTTTAAAGATGCAGTTGTTCATGCTGTCGATTCTGAAATCATGTGATGACTGGGTTGTTTCTACAACTGTTGTTACGGAACTTCACCACAACCAAACAAAAGAACTCAGGCTGGCAATCTGTAGCCTGGACCTTGGGTGAGTCATCGTGGGAGATTTCTTCCCCAGCACGGTGATTCCAGCAAACATGGAGGGCACCCTGAAGGTCCAAGGTGGAAGGTACCAGGTCCCTCTTCCCCCCAACACAAGGGTCTCTCTATTGTCAGAAGAGCATAATTGTCCCACTGATGTGAAATTTGAGATGGGACGAGAAGGTCATTAGGAAACAGACTTTTCAAAGAACTGAGGATTTGGTTCCCTTTATATTTTTAAAACTGATTATAATATTTAAGCATCTGTTCTTCTCATTCTAAGTATTAGCAGTGTACTTCAGAGGAAAACACTGCAGCCTAGGAAACATTTGGAGAAGGTGATAGCTCCCCCAAAATACCTTTCCCCACTTTCACTGTTCTGTCTACCTAGTTTAAGGCACAAAGTTAGGAGAAAGGCAATAATGGAGGTAGGGAATCACTCCTATATTGCAAATCTTTAATTCCAGTTTTGAAAAACCATAAGCTAAACCCTCTCTATAGACACAAAAGGGAAAAGGCATTTTCTGCCAGTGCAATGCTGTAGCTTTACTGTGGTATGGAACTGGAATCAAGAGGATAAATGGGTCAAGAGTTCAAATCCACAGAAAAGTTAGTGTTTTGGAAGCAAAAAAAATGCAGGTTCCTCCTAACACAGGTAACCCAGGGGAAGACTGCAAAATGGAAGATTAGCCTGTTGTCCTTCATAGAGATGAAAATACAAAACTTTTCTAAATGTTAAAAAATATTTTAAGCTCCTGGACAGTTGGACCCAGGGCATGCAGCATGGGTTTAAAAACAGAAAGGACACAGACAAGGTGATTCTAGCAGGTCAGGGCACTACAAAGTCCATGGCAACCCTCAGAGGTGAAATAACAGAGTTATTAGGGGTGGTATATTTTGTCCCTGACTGATAAGAAAATTGACCAAGCTACAGAGGACTCTCTTCATGGAAAACTTAATAGCAAGAGGATGTGTCATGATCTGGTTCCTTACTACAGATGGAGGTAGCCTTATCGGTGCCAGGGCTACGCCTGCCTGGGTGAGAGCTCACTGGAGTGGAGAGAACTCTGGCCACTTTGCACACAGCGGAGTGAGGGCTCAAATCTTCATGAAGACTTGTATTCATGCACAGCATTGCTAACTGGCCTATAGATGCCTCCTGAATTGACGTTTTGCCTCTTCCGGTGCCTGGTTCAGACCACATGCCAGTGTTACTTAGGGAAAAAGATGATGATTCCCTGTCACTGTTTTTGAGTAATGAATAGGCAATTACCAAACTCTTCTGGAAACTCCTGTCTTTTCAGAGCCCTAATGGAGCATTTGATTCCGAGTATTGGGAACGTAAATAGCAGTGAAGGCGCCCACATATTTCAAAGGCTGTAGAAATTACATTGCACAAGTTAAACCACCGGAAGTTAGATGGCTTTCTGAAAAGATCCTGCTGGGATATTTTTCATCGCTTTTTCAATATTTTTTTTCCTTGCTGTCATTTAAATAGATCCTTGGAAACTTGAAACTTAAATCTGTTTCCTTCCCCAAAGTTCTCCTTCCAGCACGCATGCACGCGCGCACATACACACATACACACACATAACTGCTTTGTTATTTTAGGATCACTCATGGACTGGTGGCACTGATTTTTTTTTAATCAAAAAAACACATAAAAGCCTTCTCTCCACATATTTTCCCCCCACACACTGCATCTCACAATGGTAAATTAAAGCCACGTAGGCAAAAAAGAGAGACATACCCATTGGCCACATTGAAGCACGGATGATGGGCAAAGGCTTATTTCCAAATAAGTATCCATCACCATTCTTTCTTTCTCTTTCTTTCATTTTTCTCTCCTTTTTTTTTTTTTTTTGGTGTTTCTTTAAAGATTTAATTGTGTAAGGCAATATATCAAAAATAATTTTGTTAGGTGCAAGGTTTATGCCATGTTTACAGCTGGAGCTCATAGCACAACCAAACTTCACACTCTTTACATAAGAAGCCCAGCAACTAAATCTGATTTTCATAATGGCTTGGATTCACATACATTATTGGTAAAAGGCTATGAAAATATGCTTTGTATTAGCTCTGCTAACTTTATATTCAATTTTTCTTTTAAAACTTTAATTGTATTTCCCATTGTTTCTATTGCATTCTTATAACACAATTTGTGTTCCCTCTGGTAGCTAAAATTACACCTGTAACTGTCCAAAACTATTAGTAAAGTCAGCTTAGCCCGTGGGATAAAGTATCTGTCTTGTATTTCAGACAGATTGTGTTCCAACACCATTGTGGTCAGATTTTTATTAAAAATTCTTCATATTTCTTTTCTCTCAGTGCCAAACAGGTCGCTACATTTTCAACACTTAATCATCTTCATCATCTAAAAATATTTCCACATTAAACGAAAATATTTAAACTTCTTTCTGATGCAGCAAAACTCAGAACACTGTATGAGGTCTGGTTCTCATAAAGTTCTGCAGAAGGGCAGTGTGGGTATGGAAGTGACTTGTGAATAATTGTCAAGGTCAGCTCTGGAAGAAATGCAATGGTTAGCGATGGAATGGTTCTTGCTCTGAGATTTCAGATGAGTTACTTCAGTAGGCACGTTTGTTAACAGGACCCAATTGGGAAAATAGAAACTTCTCTGAACATATAAAACAAAGGAAGCTAGCAAAGGAAGTGAGTTACACCAATGTTGGAAGAAAACAAGAAGCCTCCAAGGAATACCTAGGAAACCCAGAGCTTAGCAACAGCCATGGAGTTCAGGGACAGAGGTGGAGGTGAAGCTGAAGCTAGGAGGAGACAAAGAAGGAGAGGACAGGATGACCCCTGGACCAAGACTATAAAGTCCCCCATCCCACCCAGGTCTGTACCCAAGGCTACCCAGCCTGTTGTGTTTCTCTTCCCCCTAAGCATCTACCTTTGAGGAATTCTTGGGGCTACAGGGAGGTGCCTGTGGCCTGAGGGCCTCTGTACTCACCTAGCTATACCAGCACTCCATCTCATCAACCTGAACCACTCCCAGGAACCGTGCAGAGTTTCTCTCTTGAAGTGCCCCTACCCCAGTATGCACTCCAGGAGGCTCAAGAGCCTGGGATGGCCAGAGCAGATGTTTGAAGTGAAGGGGACAGAGCTCGGACACATGGAAAGGAATGTCTATAAGTCTACTTGAAAGATCACAAAAAGCAGGAGGGGTGGGAGGCCTATGGCTAGGCCCATGTAGAGGTCAGGCTTGGGTCAGAGGCTGGGGTCAGGGACCAGGGCCATCTCTTCCTGTTCCACTATGTCTAGGTGTGAAATCTCTAGAGCCCAGGAATTCTAATGAGAGCTAGGTTTCAAAGTCAGTGTGAAGGTACAGTTAATGAGGTAGAAGAAGAGAATGTTTTATTTAGCAATTGGTTAGCTTGCCTGGTATCTCCTAAAGATTGGGACATGCATGATATGAAGGGCCTCCATTTGACCTTTTATCTTGAACTCTGTGAATGTTAAGAAGTGAACCCAGGGAGGGGAGAAAGACCTTTGGCCTCTCCTTTCCTCTCACATTCACCCTCCCACCAGTATCTGTCATGGTTGAGCCTGGTGATACAGGGTCCATTTGAACCAGGGCAGGACAGGAAAAGGTGAGAAAAACACAAGAGCAAACAGAACAGGGTTGGGACACCTACCTGGCAAGGACTGAGGTGCTCTGACTTCCCCAGGCTACAGTTGGCAACTTGTGTGCTAATTTATAATCTAATATTTAAAGTCACATTTAAATTTTTGTCTCATGGGGGCTCCTTCCTTTCCCAGCTTTCTCTATTCCTTATCTCTTCCAAAACTCCTTTAAAAGTCAGAACCCTGAGAGGGTGGGAGATTACACCCCTAGTGCTTTAAGCATGAATGAATCTGTTAGATGTTTTTTAAGTCTGGGAAACCCAGGGCAGTTCCAGGGGGTGGGGGAGGGAGGGGAATGAACAGGCTCTCCAGGAAGGGGCAGGAGAGAGGAGAATGACCATCTGGTAACCTTCTACAAACATCATTTTGTAAAAACACATGAAACTGGGAGAAACAAATGATCAACGTCAGTATTATCAGCTCTAGGGGACAATGGGTACAATAGTTAAGAGAAAGATGAACTTAAACTTTAGTCTGAGTTTTGATACACCTGTGTGACTGGGCAAATGTATTTAATATCTCTTTGCCTCAGTTTTCTCATTTGTTAATCAAGGATGATAATATTAATCCCTTTGTTAAATGAGGTATGAAAGTATGAAAAGTGCTTACCACAGTGCCTGCCCAACATACAGCATTCACTCAATTAATACCAGCTCTTAAGATTAGGGGTAGGCTGAACAATGACCCCCCGAAGGATGTCTGTGTCCTAAACCCCAGAACCCATGAATTTGTTACTTTATATGGAAAAAGAGACTTTGCTGATATAACTAAGTTAAGGTTCTTGAGGTGGGAAGATCATCTTGGCTTATCCAGGGGATCCAATGGTCTACGTGGGTTACACAAGAGGGAGGCAGGAGGATCAAAGTCAGGAGAAGAGATTCAATACAAAGCAAAGGTAGGGGGTGCCACAAGGAAGGGGCACAAACCAAGGAATGCAGGCGGTCTCTAGATGCTAACAAGACAAGGAAACAATCTCCCCAGAAGCTTCCAGAAGGAGCAGAGCCCTGCTGACATCTTAGCTTTCAGATAAGTTATAATCCATGTATGTATAATATGTCAAAATACACTGTACTGTCATGTATATCTCAAAAGAACAAATAAAAAAAAGAAGATGAAATTTAAAAAAACCTCTCAGATAAGACTTCTGATCTGTAGAACCAGAAACAAATAAATTTGCACTGTTTAAAGCAACTAAGTGTGTATAGCTTATATTTACTTCCACCTCACTAGCCTCCATGATAAGAATTTATTGATTTATGTTTGACTCTTGGGTCTGATTTTACCACTTATTAGCTTATAATATTGGGAAAATTAACTTAATTTTCCTCATTTTTTTCATTTATAAGACACAAATGACCCGTAAACATATGAAGGGACAGTTCTCCTTCCTACTTGTCATGAAAATTCAATTAAAACAAGACTTCCCTACCCCAGCCCATTCATTCAGTTGGCAAAAATACAAATGAACTGAAGACATTTAATGCTGATAAAGATGTGGGGAAATGGACACTTTAGAACATGATCAGTAGAACTGTGAATCAATGCAACTTCCTGAGGAAATAATTTGGAAACACCTAGATCTTTGAAACATTCAGTCCTTCCACTCCTTACCGTTGCACTGTCCATACACCACACCTCTGAAATAACTCCTTTGCAAATAAACTCTCCTTTGTCTCTTCTTTATCCTAATTTGAGTATGCCATCCCTTTCCTGTTAAGACACTGATTGCATCAGCCCACAGAGCCCTTGGCCACATGACAGAATCTCAGCATGTCATGAAACTTTCCCACCTTCCCCTGAGGGGATGAACTGCATGTTCAACTCCTAGTATCTTCAAGCAACGGAACAGTGTGATCAGTTTTGTCCTTTGGAAAGAGGGATCTGATGGCATATAAAAAGAACTTCCAGGTGGAAGGAAGGCAGAGGGACTTAGCCACGGGGTCCTGATCTGCATCTCCTCCTGGTACTCTCCTAGGACAAGTTGGGTGATTGGTTATGGTTGGAGGAGGTATCAGGGGTACTTCCTCTTTTGCTCACTGTATATAATCATACCCTTAGCTAAAAATGGAAACTTGGAGGAGCAGGGTTCAGAAGGGCAGAGGCAGGAGATCTGAAAAAGCAGATACAGGCTCAATTCTCTTCTTTCACCTTGGATTCCTTTGTGAGAAGAGAAAAAGGAGGGGGAGGGTGGGGGATAGAAACAGACAACAGCAAATACAAGGCATTGCTGCAGGAAGTGCAGAGAGAAGGAAGAGGGCGTAGCCTGCTGTCTTTTCATGGGAATGCGAAGGATAATTCAACTACATACATAGTCAGCCTAGTCCTCTCTCCCGAGGAGATTCGACTACATACTGAACTTTTCCACTCAGATGTCTCAAAGGAATCTTAAGCTCAAAATATCCCACTCTGAACTTTTCACATATCCCCAAACCTGGTTCACCATCTGTGTCCCCAGCTTGGTCAATAGCACCAATATGTACCAACTGCTCAGACCAGAAACACAGGGGCTGTTTTAGATATCCCATCTACCCTGATCCCATATCCAGTCAATAACCAAGTCATCTCATTTCTGCACTTTTTAGACGTGTGACTTGCAGGCATAACCTCCTCTCTAACCTGGGGAAAATAATGGCACCTAGATTGAAGATTAGTTCTGAGATGCTTGGCCCATATTGCACGTGCAGTCGGCCAGCGTTTAGAAGTCCAGCTGCACTGCACACCACCCTCCTTCCTCCTGCATGAGCTATACCCAACTCTTTCATGCTTTCTCAGTTGGTCATTTTGTATATGGTTTGTTTTATGATTATGTCCACTGCTTCTTCCAAACCCTTTTATTCTTCATTGGGAGCTTGTGTGGTTCCTACTGACTCAGATGAATGACTTTGTTAGATGGTTCTTTCTTTCCTTTCTAGAACATATTAGACTCATTAAATAATTACTGGTGGAATGAATTAATAATATTTATCATATTTGTAGCAATTCCTTTTTTTCATAGTTTCTTCAATGGGCACAAAGTATATATGAAGGTTACTTCATTCACTGTTGAATCTTCGCATTCAGTGGGGAGAATAATGGTTCATAATAGGAGTCCAACAAATATGTGTGGAAGGAATATGTTCACCATCCTAGGCAAGCACTGACTTTCAAAATCTACCTATACACTCGAAGGGATGGATCATGAATCCTGAAATACTACACGTTTTGGCAACTTATAATACACTTTTTTAAAAAATTTCATGGTCCTTTCCAAGTTTCCTACTCCTCTAATACCCATCTATTCATGTATCACATGTGTTGGATAATTTCAAACTCTGGATTTGTTTACCTTATGTTGTGTAGCAAAATGGTTTTTGGTGAACTTAAAACCTTCTCCCTGATACTGCTAACTCAGTAGATCAAATCAGGTTTTTAAAGATGCAGAAAGTTACAAGTTAAAAGTAAGTCATCAGGCCAATCATTTTAATAGATAGTTTCAAGTAAAGAAAAATATCCTAATTATTCCTTTGCCTTTCAATCACTTTCCTTTATTATTATTAGGGAAACTGTTTTCTGAATGAAAACCACCTTCAGTCTTGCAGACAGCATAAACACTTTTATTAAATCGTATTAAAACACTGATCAATTATAATCCAAACCTTTGTTATTTAAGGTTTAGTTTATGCTCTATATTTTAGGAAGAGAGTCAAAAACAAAGAAACAGGTCCGTGTTAGCTAAAACAGCACCAAAAACAACAAAACATTTGCAGCATACTTTCTGGGCTAATGTATGTTAAATGCAATAAAATAAACATTAGCTTTTTAAAAGAATATTGATTTAGCAAATATAGTGATTCACCAAAATGTAGATTCATTCTATCTAAAAGGGAGAAGAATGGAATTATTAATTTAGATTTTTCACTAAGAACTGAAACAGAAAGATTCACTGGCTTGAACCTCAGTTAAACAGAAAACTTGGTTTCACTTTTACTCCTTTATCTTGGCGTTCTATACTTTTCTTGTATTTTTTCTATTACTTAAGTGACATCTTAATGACCAAATGCTTTTTATTTTCTCTAAGATACCTCTCACTGAAGAAGCACTGGATACACACAGAATAAATAAATGAAAGAACAAGTAAATGTGGTATGAAGCTGAGTCTGGCTCCTTTAATAAGACATTTGACTCAACCCAGTTTTATAAATTTCAAAAATGACAGTGAAGGTGACACTAGGTGACACCAAAACAAGATGTTTAGGAGTCTGATAGGGAAATAACTCAAAACCCTGAAAATAAAGCTGTTAAATATTACAAGCACAGCCATGCCTTGCTAAACTCATTTTTCGGGACAGAAAAGCAGATTGTGGAATTATTCACGCCAAAGTAATCCTTGCTTAATTTAATCATCGAACTAGGTTTCCTAATATGGATATTTTCTTAGACTTCAATTTGTTACATAGCTAACTTATTTTCTAATAGACTGTGTTGGTAATAAGAAAATGAATTACATGCTCTTGGCAGAGAGATGACAAGTTAGATCTGAATTTATCCCACACAAACTTGGTACCCCCTTTTAAATTCAATAAGCTTGGGATCCCTCTACAATATATCAGCTCTGGATGCCAATTATAAACAGATGGCAAGCCTCCGCACCCCCTGCATGGCAGACAGAGAAGGCCACTGCGTACTTCTATCAGGAACT
The DNA here is from genome assembly GCF_902686445.1 of Sciurus carolinensis. Taxonomy (NCBI): domain Eukaryota; kingdom Metazoa; phylum Chordata; class Mammalia; order Rodentia; family Sciuridae; genus Sciurus; species Sciurus carolinensis. The sequence continues at coordinate 146,875,817 of NC_062215.1, forward strand.
GTCCAGGGCGTTATCAGGAAGGATGAACAGTCCAGCTCATTTTGAATAAGGATCACTCAGCTGACTGATTGGGGGACTTTCTCAATGCATTGATCCAGTTGGCTTACCAGAAACAGAACCTAATACTACAGTAAATTTAACCCTTCACCCAGGAGGGGCAGTGACCCTCATCAGGAGCCAACATGCTGCACAGGACCCTGAGTGATGGAATAGGAAAACAGTGAAATGAGGTGCCTGATCCTTGAAAGACCACAGGTCTTCCATGATCCACTGTCTCCAAACACAAGCCAGGAGAAACTGAAACACAAGAAAAGCAACAGTCACTGTTTCACCCACTCTCTGGTCCCAGCAGGGAAGCTACCAAAAATAATGCAGCCTGTCTCTGATAGGAAACCTAACTATTAAGAGCCCTAAAAGATCGCCGCCCTTCGCACTGGCTGCAGATTGCTAGCCTCACTTGTCAAACATGAGTTCGTTTTTGACACAGATTTCTTAAATTTCCGCTGACTTGGCAATCCGCAGCCACTTCTCACAAGCTCTGTAATATCTTAAAGACTTCACAGCTAAGCAGTTAGAAAGGATTTGGGGTTTAATTCAGCTCACTGACCTGTTTAAGAGAATAACGGAAATAAAACAATTTTCAGCTAGAGGCCCGAGAAGGCCTCTCTCCTTCTGAAAGCCTCTTTGTATCAATGCCATGAATCAAATGGTTTGTCTAAGTGGTTATTCTGTGCCACCAGTGAAGGCGCAGCAATGTGGCAGTGAATCACATTTAATAACTTGTGGTTAGCTGTCATGAACACTTAATTTGATGTTGAACACAAACCCTGCAGGGGCAGGAGGGGGTTGGGGAGGAGAGAGGTGGGTTTGCAGTGAGGGGCAGAGAAAGTTAAGATCCACTTGAGGTTGGCCAGCATTTTCTCCCTTGAATTCATGTGAGATTCTCTCTGCAGTTGTTTCTGTTGCTCCTTGGCAAGCAAGAGGCAGAAGAGTATTTGTTTTCTTGGCATTTACTGTCCCTTTCAAGTTTTCCTGGGGTCTATTCACCCCCATAACCAAGGTTCACCCAGTGCTGCGAGAACATTGCAGTCTTTTGCAGAGTGCTAGCGGAGGGCTGTCAGGCTGGCTAGAAGAATTCAAAGCGTTCAGGGAACCCACAAAAGATTTCTTGCAGCTTTTTAGCTGTCTGGCAGGCAGTAGAAACCCCTCTTGTGTCAACTGCTAAACACTGCTGTCCCTGTGTCCTGGATGGAATGCGTCAAAACTCGGAAGACCACAGCTTCACATGTCGGCCATGTGTGCTGGCGGCAGCGGGCTCCAGCCGCTTCAGACGTTTTAATTTGTCACTTGGGAAAGCAGATGTGTCAGGGAGTTGGAGAACTTGGGAGGTGACCACAGCGAACTCCCTGAGGGTCCTACCCCACGGGGACCTCTGATGAGCCTTCTCCAGGGCAGGCCCAGAGATGGCAGGGAGGAGGGAGCAGCATCAGAGCAGAGGCAGTCTCCCACCCGCAGCTGGAGGCCTGGACTCCAGGACTGTGTCCCTGTGTCCCTGCAGGATGGCGGATGGCGACAGCCTGGACTGCCCCATCACCATCATGGACTGCGTGCTCCGAGCCCTGTGTTGCACAATCGACATCTCGAAAAGCACTTTACAAACATTATCTTATTTATCCTCAGTCCTCTTTCATGGTTGAGTTCAACACCTAGTCTCAAGAGATTTCTCTAAATTGGTGTGAGAATCTTTTAAGCATCCTGCGAATTCTACTTTGCAGTGCCAGTGAGTCTGAGGAATATATTTTGATTGGTTCAGTTTGGTCTAGGCTCCAGACAGCTGCTTCTGAGGAAAATGGAATTTGACATTAAGAAAAGTACTAGTCCTGTTTTCAAAGTATAAAGGAGCAATAAGTGTGTTTTCAGGTAGTATCCATGAATTTTAGATCAAAGCAAACTCTAATATATTCAAATAAACACTAATTAAGTCGTAACACCTCTGAAAGCAATAAGCACTTCCTCTGAGAACCAAGAACTTGCAGTAGATACCCTCTTACTCCCCACAAACACCTCACTCTGAGCTTCCACCTCTACCACAGGCCCCAAGCACATGGCCTACCTCAGCACCTGGCAAATAGATGCCTTGTACCAAAATCTTATGCACTCTGCTGATAAGATGAATGTGAACAATATAAACTCCTATCTTACATATTTTAATTGTAATTCACTTGTACAAAAAACAGGAAAAAAAAAAAGTTTACGTTAAAAAAAAATCCAAATCCATGGGATAAAAGTAACAAGCCTATGGCTTCCCAATAAAACACACCCAAAACATTTCATTGTTCATAAAATAAACACACACACACATACTTGAAAGTTTTGTACTCTAAAAATATAACAGGTTCATTGAAATCAGAATTGTGGTACCAAGTCCCATGGAGCAAATCTTCTCCACAGTGAAATTAAACAAACAAACAAACAAACAAACAAACTTGGACAAGAAAAATCAACATTGAAAGTCACAATTGCTAAGTGTTCACTTGAGAAAGGACACTGAAGTAATAATAAAAATAACAGATTCTAGAACTGGAAGTCTCAAATCTGTGTTTTCTTCAAAGTATTTAAATGTTTCATTTAAATGAAAGTGAGTTTCATTTAAATTCACTGTAATTATTAAATAGCTATTATATTATGAGGAAACTGAGGCACAGGGAATTTAGCAATATATATGAAATTCTGTAGCTGTCTAGTTGAGGACAGACAAAGGTTGGAATTTAACTATACATCTGCAAATTCCTCCTTTGTTGCTTTTCTCCAGCAATGCCAATTGGAATGGTAATCATATATGACAATTTTACAGGGCAGAAATTGAGGCAAATACAGGTAAAAATTCACTTAGCAAATTGATAGCAGAAAGTAAGAGGAGTCTGAATGGTGAAACTGTTCCACAAAAAATAATATTCCTTATTTTAAGAAGTGATTTTCTTAAACCATTTAAATTCTCAGAACATTATGGGTAGACCGAAAATATGCAGATAAACACATTAAAATATTTTAAAACTATTTCCTTCTTTACTTACTTTCCAAGACCTGAACCCAGATTTGTGCTTCTCTTGAAAGAATTCCCGAGCTCTCTTTTCCAAGCTGTAGAACTAGGCCTGCATCCGGCCAGTGATGAGAAATCGAAGACGCAACAGAAAGTGCCCAGGCTCAATTTGAAGTCTTCAGGATTTGACCTCAGCAAGGAGGCAGCGAGTCCAGACTCCTGTTCACAGCCATAATCTCTCCACCAACACACTAAGTTTATTAGTTTGGGAGCTGTTAATTTGACCCTTGCCTTCTTAGAGTCTACCTAAAAACAGTGTGGGGGAGGGGCTAGAAGAATCGAAAACTCAGATGTAAAGGGTTCAGACTAGGATGGCTAAAATCATGTCACTTATAACATTTCAGTCAAAAGGCTTGCTGCATGCCACATCTTCATAGAAATCCTATTATCAAAGCCACCAGACACTATATTTGCTTCCTAATTATAGACCCTGAGCTAACAGTTACTTTTTCTTCCCTATAATAACAACAACACTTTGTATTTATCTAGCGCCTTTCTTCCAAGAAGCTCAAAATGCTTTGCAGACATTAACTCATGAATCCCGGGTCTCTGAAGAGTGGATCAGTGATGTCTTTCGGTCTCTACTTTTTGGAAAAAACAAGGCACAGAGCAGTCAAAGACTTAGAGACAGATGTGGGCAGGGTTTAAACTCCTGGGCCTCGGAGCTGACAACCAAAAGTGTTGGCCATCACTTGCTCCATTCTACCCCATTCTGGAGGTCGAGCCAGGTGATTTTCAAGCAAAGGGAATGACCACTGGACATTCGTGTCAGAACATCTTTAGCAGCAGCATGGTGGATGGCTCGCGAGAACCTGGAGTGGGACAGGTCAGATTGGAGACTATGAAGTCCTTCAGGAAAGACCTAATAAGAAGAAGGGACTGAGTTGACAATTTTTGGAGGTGGGATCAGCAACATTACATGACTAATTCAGGGTGAGGAAGAAAGGAGGTTGGGGAATACCATAGGAATTTTAGCTTCAAGAAATGGTGTCTTTAACCAAAGCTAGAAAACTCAAGAAAGCTGAAACTACCCCAAGGAGGGATTTCTGGAATTGGAAGCTACAGGCTTGCAATTTTCTCCAATGTTTCTTAGTGGCTAGGGATTATAAGAAAAAAGAAAACTGAATTATTCCAAAGGCAGAAGGTGCTAGGCTGGGAGTGAGAGAAGAACTAAGAAGTATGCTGGAGTTTCTGGAATGCCACTCTGTTCACTGGGTCCAACCAGGAAGAGGGAGACATGCTATGGAAGTAGACAAGGGCTGAGGCATTGGAACTAGAAGAGCAGTCTTGGTAGATCTGGAATGGAAAAGGCCAGAGCACAGAAGATTGTCCTAGTCATGTAGGTCATTGAAGAATATGGTGAATTTAAGTTCCTTAGCATGTTTTCTGGGTTGACCTTATCTTATTAATTGATACAAGTGCCAATCAAACTTTATAATCACCCAGGTGACATTTCCTCATCTTGTCCACAATCGTATATGCCTTTATCAAACACCTTAGTTACAACTAATCACAATGTCAAGAATAGTCTATTCAATATTCCATTAAAAATGTAAGATTATTTATCATAAAGGTTTCTAGTGATTCTATGTTAGTACCTAATAATCACTGTGTTTTTTCCTGTCTATCTCTTTGATTACCCATGCTTGAAGCTTGATACAATTAATATTCAAATATACCATTGTACATTTTTCACTTCTCTGAAAATCAAGGAAACATTTAAAAATTTATTTGTTCTTTTTAGATATATATGACAGCAAAGTATATTTTGACATATTACACATGCATGGAGTATAACTTATTCTTTTTAGGATCCTATTCTTGTGGTTGTACATGATGTGGAGTTACACTGTTTATGTCATATATGAACATATAAAAGTTATGTCTGATTTCTTTTACTGTCTTTTCTATTCCCATCCCTCTCCCTTCTCTTTATTTCCCTTTGTCTAATCCAATGAACTTCTATTCTTCCCTTCTCCCTTCTTTTGTGTTAGTATCACATATCAGAGAGAACATTCAGCCTTTGGTTTTTTGGGATTGGCTTATTTCACTTAGCATGATAGCTTCTAGTTCCATCCACTTACTGGCAAGTGCCATAATTTCATTCTTCTTTATGGCTGAGTAATATTTCAAGGAAACATTTTGCCAACTTCATTCTCCAAGCAATTTCCTCCTGTTTCCTAATTTCTCAAAGATCTACAAACTGTTTCTGGGATCACATCATGAAATGTTGAAGTTCTGGGTTATGACTTGCTGGAACTGGAGATAAGAATAAACCAAAAGAGGTACATTATTCTCTCAGTGGCACATTCTTACCCTGTTTTCTTAACCAAGCTTACTCTACCCTTTCCAGTTGGACGAGATTCTTTTCTTTCATAAAGAAGATAGAGTCAACATAGGAACTGAAGAGTCAAGCTTCCTAAAGTTCACCTTTTAACATTCTAAAATTTCCTAGCTTACATTTGCTGCTTTTTCTTTTGGAAACATAACTTGAATAGCATTTGTTGTTTGTGAGCCTCAGTTTCTTAAGTATCGTAGGTTTCCTGGATTGCTTACTGTACTATATCTTTAATTCTTACTACTCTATTGTATATATCATTGGGATATATTGTATATATTTTATGTATCTTAAGGTGGGTTTCCCAAAACCAAAACCTGAGATAAGTATGTGAATGCAAGGGATTTACTATGGAAATAGGCCCAGGAAAACCCATTAAGGGAATGAGGAAAGTCATATAGCAAAGGAGAAGTCAAGTAAAGATGAGATTCAAGCAAAGGCCCAACCTGATCCTGACCTTACAGGAGTCCTGAGTTAGTTTGTTCCCAGTTGAAGCAAGGGAAATGGACTTTCATAATCCTTCACCAGTCAGTCAGTGCTAGGGGCTATGGGGCAGACAGTGAGGGTGAAAGGTGTGTTTGTGAGGATGTAAACTTCTAGGTCCTTCTGGCTCTCAATGTGTTTGTGTGCATGCGAGTGTGTGAGTGTGTGTGAACACGCGCAGGTCCAGTAGCCTATAAGCAGTCTTCTGAAGGTAGTTTCAGGTACTGGGTAGAAGAGGCAAAGGCAAACAGAAACTGAAAAAGGAATCTGGGAGATTTGTTTGAATATTGTGTTGAATATTGATGGTGTTCATCTACTGTCAATATATGACAATATCCTTAGCAATATTTGTAAGGCACATAATCTATTTTTATCTTTTTCATATAGTTCTCTTTAAAATCTGAACCTATCAAAGACTTCTTTGTATAAGCAGACTCATTCCAAAATGCCTCTTTTTCCTGGGACAGGACCATTTGGGTCTGTACTGTTAGAATTCCATTTGAACTCACTGCTTTTCCTGAGTGTCTCCCCTGGTACAGCTCTGACCCACCCCACCCCAGCTACTCACACCAGACTCCTGGTGTCATTTCTGAGTCTGCTCCTGCTGCTTTTCAGTGTTGGTCCCTGCAGACACACACATTCACTCTGGAAGTCCTTCCTACCTCCAGACCAGCCTCCAATCTGTCCACTTCTTTGTATTTGCATATCCTCCTATGAGTCACCACCACCTCTTACTTATATCATCTTAGAAGCTTTCTGACTCTTCTCCAGACTTACACTTTTGTGCCTTTTGATCCACTTTACCCACAGAAGTTGGGTGATCTTAAAACCTCAGACAAGACTCATCATCCATGCTTAAACATTCCAAGGCACATACAATACATGGCTACTCCTTCCCATGGCTTACACAGCTGCTGGGGCAACTGCAGCCTCATCTTGAGCCTCTAGTCTCCTTGTTTACTGGGCTTCTGATACACATTACCATATTGCTGTTCTTCCTCCTGAACCTCAGCAACTTCCTCCATGGTGTCTCTTGGTCCCTTCTACTCCTCTCAACTAACTCCTATTGATCCTTCAGTTCTTAATGTCTTTCGCTGACCTAGGTAAAGTTGGTCCTATCCTGTTGTTCCCTCCTATGACATGCCCGTACAATGGGGAGGAAGCTATGACAAGGCTTCTGTTGCCTAGATAGTAGCTGTCACAGTTCATAACTGAATATCCATGTCTTAAGTTCTTAGTATCTGTCTCCCCCAATAGATCATACAATTCTTAAGGGAAAGGAACACATTTATTAAATTCTTTGGTGTATAGCTAATAATAGTTGTTGAATAAGTAAGTTCCTCTTTTTAAATTGTCTTGAAGTCTGTCATCCTACATCAAGTACACAGACCTGAGTTGCAAAAACCTGCTTCCATTTATAAAATGTCTATCACAGTGTGAAGAAAAGCTACAAGAAATCTGCATTTGGTTGCAGGTCTGGTCAGTGTCTTTGTCCTACTTGGGGAGGTTTTGCTGCCCCAAGTTCTTCAGTACCCACCAAAAGAGCAATTGTAAAGAACCATGGTTGGCAAACATGTTTACTACAAAGGTCCAAGCAGTGAATACTTTAGGCTAGGTGGACCATATAATCTCTATCATAAATACTCAATTCTGCTGTCCAAGCATGAGAAGAGACATAGACAATGATGTGAACAAATGAGTAACTATGTTCCAATAAAACTTTATGAAAATAGTCAATGGTCATAGTCTGCCAAACCCTGATGTAGAAGGTTAGTAGAACATAAGGACTCACACTCATGGTATGCAAACTTTGGCTGCCTGTGAAACATCCCTTTAAGTGATCAAGTTAGGGAAGACACCCACTTTGTTCACCAGTGTCAAACTAGAGTAGGTTGTGGAGTCTACCAGTTAGAACCTCACCAGCCCAGAGATTTCTGCCTGTTTTACCCCAATGTGACTGAGCCCTAGTAGGAGCTTGGTAAATACTTGTGGAAGGAAAGATCTGTGGCTTGAAGGCAAAGGAGACTTTATGCTGTCAACAAGATCATAGGCACTTACCCTTCATTCAACAGGGAGACACTGTGTGCCTGCTGTGTCTTTGTCATAATGCTGAGCACTGGGCCCTGCAGAGAGTGTTTTTAGGAATGTGAGCTCTGGTCATACAAGGCCCACATTCCCTTGGTGGAAGTGGGAGAGAGATGGCGTGTGGTCAGTGCTCTGAGGAGGTGAATACCAGCTGCTTTATGGCACAAGAGGAGATCCAGGGCTGAGCTTGCAAGTTAAGACAAGTTTCATAGGTTAATGAAGTGGACTGAGAGTTTGTGTATCCCCAAAATTCACAGCTGGAAATTCCAACCCCTAATAGGATGGCATTGGGAGGTGGGGCCTTTGGAAAGTAATGAGATCATAAGAATAGCACCCTTATGAACTGGACCCCAGGTTAGAGACCCTATGAAATAGACCCCAGAGAGTTCTCTAGTTTCTTTCTGCCACATGAGGATGCAGTGAGAAGTCAACAGCTCACAAGCTGAAAGAAACCCTCACCAGAACTGGTTCTGCTGACATCCTGAACTTCAGGCGTCCAGAACTCTGTGTGTGTGTGTGTGTGTGTGTGTGTGTGTGTGTGTGTGTGTGTTTTATAAGCCACACAGCCTATAGCAGTTTGTTACAGCAGCACAAACTAAGACACTAGGGGAAGACCTATCTAAGGTGAAAAGAAGCATTAGTCTTCTTGATATAGCTGAGAGCCTCACAAGTCTGGGTTCACTCCATTTGGGGCTCCAGGTGGAGCCACAACCTGAAGGACTTCTTGTTTTACCACAGTGAAAGTGGGTAGGAATTTGAGGTCCTCACTACAGGTCCACCAAGGAGCAGATATTACCACCTCTCATAGGGCAATGTGACAATCACATTCGGAGCTCTAATTCTGGAAGGGAAAATCCACATCATTTTTCTACCCACTTTCAGTCCCTTCTCTCAGTACTCAATACAATAATTTGTAGGTCCCATCACTACAGGTGTGAGTCTCCACCTACACTTTCCAAAGAGGGTTATCAGCTTCCTCTCAGCTAAGGGACATCTGCCATCAGCAAGGCAATAGGTATGTTCATAAAACTGACCCCAAAGATTCTGCAGATCTGGGATCCTCAGAGACCTCTTCTAATTTAAACTCTGACCCAGTCTGTCTATTACTTCCCAGTATTATCCTTGTGGATGCATTACTTTGAAGTAACACATTTTCTGCCTTTAAATGGTCAAAATGGAAAGGCTATGTGTATATGGGTCTCCCTCTGTATGTGTGTATTTAAATCTATATTTGCTCAAACTTTATGTGACATTTAGTTTATCATTTTATGATAAAAATTTTCTTCTAATCACTTCAACACACATGATTAAGTCAGCTCAATATTTCATAGCTTTTGCCTCAAGTTCAAGAAAACCTTTCTTACTAGCTCTTTAGCTTAGACCTTGGGCTTTTAGTCCAGGCTGTTCTAGTTTAACGTGGCATCAAAATGTTTCAGGAAAGTCAATTGAGTACAAAAAAGAGCAGCCGTTGGGTAAAGGAAAATACAGAGGATATCTGGGGTGAAAAATCCACTAAAAAGAGAAAGCTGGAGAGCAATGACTATAAGCTTGGTGGAATATTAGAATCCTTATTCAAACAGCTTATGGTTAAAAATGGGTTGTTTTCATTGTTTGCACTTTTTTTTTTGTACCAGGCATTGAACCCAAGGGTGCTTAATCACTGAGTCACATCCCCAGCACACCCCTCCCCCCTTTTTGGAGACAGGATCTCATTAGGCTGCTTACAGTTTCACTAGATTGCTGAGGTTGGCTTTGAACCTGTAATCCTCCAGAGAATTAGGAACACCGGTGAACACAGCTTTTTTATAGTTAATCTCAGTATTTAAAAATAGGTTTCTATGGTAAGCATATTTTATACTTATAAATTATCAAAAGTCATTTTTAAAACTGGACCTTGGGCACATTCAGCAGCACACTGTGAGTGACTCCATCCCTGCCAGCTACATTTGTACATGGAATAGGAAGGCTCCTATTTATTTGGGCTTTGAAAGTTTCCGTGTCTATACAAACATCCATTTTCCTCTAGTGAATGTTGAAACCAAAAGTGGAGGAGGAGAGGAGAGAGGAATCCCATATTAAAATATTGACATGCTTTGGGGAAAATGATTTGTAAATTTCTATGTTATCAACGTTGTAGAATTAATTTAATACCCATGAAATCTTTGTTCATGTCAGTGAGCTGATTTGCACCAGGACTAACAAATGCTCAAGCATTTCTGAGAGTCTGCCTGCAATGCCACTGGGGTCAGTCTGCAGGGGCCCAAAGTTACAAGCTCCACTGTGAACATTGTGAAAAGCAAGCTGGCCCTGAGTTCACCATCAAATGTCCAGCACGAACCTGAACCACAACTGGGGCTCTGTGTGCACTGGTGCATGGACAGATGGAGGGACAGCAAGAGTGGAGACACTGGAAGGGAGCAAGAAGGAAAGAGCAGGAGGGGCTGGATTTAGAGTCAAGCAAACTGTAGTCCCATCTCTGCCCCTTCCAGTAACATAACCCCAGGCAAGTCTAGAACATCTTTAGGTCATGTTTTTCCACATCTCTGAAAAGGGGAAATTATAATAACCTCCTGTCTTGATTGGGTTCCCAAGGAAACAGACTGACATTTGCTTGTTGGGAATTCTTTGGGGATTGCTCTGCGGAACAACTCCTGTGAGAGAATGAGGGAATTAGGGTTAGAAAATGGAGGAAGTTAAACTGGTGAAGTTTCAAGAACAGACTCAGTTATCTCTGAAGGGATTTCTGAATGGGTGAAGTTCTTCCAAATTGTCCTGTATGGAGACAAGGGTGGGGTTTTGCATTATCACACACGTTGATAGATCCAACTGCTCCTAGGGAAGGGACATCAGGCTAGGAGCAATTCCTGGGGAGGATCCTAGCTAGAAGTCATCAGGGCAATGATCCTGGCAATCAGGAGAATAAGAGGCCCTGCCCTGCAGAGAAGGCCCTTGGTACACACAGACTGTGCATGCACACACCCTTTGTAAAACTCAGCTACACTTACTTTGTCTATGAGAACATCCCATCTGGAAACTGCTTCCCTAGGATTTCAGTTTGTCTCCTTTCCTAAGAAAACTCACAACAGGAGGGTTAGTGGGATGAACTACAGTGGTTACTACCAATCCCAAGACTGTGATGGGCACTCATCTCCCAACTCTACTCCGCAGTCTAGATCTGTACCACTTTTACCCCCTTATTAACCAGATTGTCTTTGGATGTGGCTGCCATTCGAGCAGGGACACAGATATGGCCAGGAGGCTTCCCTGAGACTCTGGGAGACTCTCACTATTGGCCATCATCAGGCAATAATCCTGGCACCTGGGAGTGGAACCTATCACCAGCAGGCAAGGATCATCCAGAATTGGGGAAGAAGAACCTCAGTCTAGAAGTGTGGATGGGAGAGAAAGCTAGGGTGTACCTTACCACTACATCTACCAATGCTGCTTTGAAAAACTAATGAGATCATGAACGTAGGAGGGCTTTAGAATTTTTTTTCATCACTTTGTAAATCCAAGCTATTGTTATTACCTCACAATTTGACTTGGGTTGTCTCAGGCACAGAATCAACACACAAGGCAGTAGAAGAAATTCCCCTTAATGACAAGTCGAACTGTGGCATGTTTTAATCAAGTTATTGACTTTTCAATAGCACATCATCTTATTCTAAAACTCCAAATTCTTAGTTGTTTTTAGAAAAACCTAACCAAGCAAGATGTGAAAATGGAGGGCCTATATTTGTCTTCATTTTTATTTTATTTATTTATTTTTGTATTTCACAATTTTTCTTGGTGACCAGCTTGGAACATCTGAAGGGTTAAATGCTAGTATGATGGTTAAGTTGAAACAAAACCCTCAGTTTAATATTATTTTAAAGCTCAAGTGATTTAACATGACACCAAGCTTGAGCTAACATTCTACATGGTTGTGGAGATATTAGGGCTTAAACAGATGTCAGCAATTTTTTTACAAGACGGAAATTGAGTTCTACAGATGGTGAAGACTAAAGAGTTTGAAGTAGCTGTATGTTGTATAAAAATATATATACTCAAGTAAAAAGTAATCATCTTTATATTTCAAGTTTGAAGATGCTGTTTTTGGTGATGAGGATAATTTTCAAACAGATAAGACAGAAATCTATTTACCTTTTACTTCCATATTGTACTTTTTCATTCTGCTAATAATTTATAATTATCTAAGGTATTTGTTTAGTAATATAGACTTTACTTTTTGCCAAATTCCACCCCCGTTTCTATCTGCTTTTCCTATTGGCAAAATAGTGCTCAACTTTTCTCTCTTTACAGGTTTTTATTATTATCCATCTTTAGCTGGACTTCTTTGAGAAGGTTGTACTTTTCATGTAGTTCCTTGATGGAGATATTCTTGCTAATTAAGGAAAGGTTTTTAGAGTTGTGAGAAAATACTCTGGCATGCGAGTTTCCCCCATTGTCATGGATTATTTTAGCTTTTTCTTTTTATTTCAAAAGTACATTTTCCATAAAAGAAGAACCAAAATGTGCATTTTAAAATGGCAGAATATAAAATAAGTTATCTACAAAATTATCACTTCCTGTTTTCTGCAGAACAATCAGATTTTTTTTTTCAAGTATATAATCAACCTTGTGCACTTGAAATGCTAACTGGTGTAGAAGTTTGTGGAAATACATCTGTAGGTTTATCTTTCCTATTCCTTAGATTAAAAGGGCTATGTCAGAGGAAGTATATCTCTCAGAGAAATTTCTTTTTAATCTTCACATTCTTAGTGGGTGTATTATAGTTGTACATAATGGTGGGATTTGTTGTTATTTATTAGTACATGCATACAATATAACCATGTAATTTGGCCAATATTCTTCTCATATGAATTTCATTTGATCAGAGAGTTGGGAAAACGGAGAGAGGAATGAGGAATCTTCTGTAATACATGGTGAACATGGCCTGTAGGACACTGGCCTCTCCAGTTGATGTGTGTTAGTTTCTAGCTTTGGTGCCTTAGGCAAGAAATCAATACACACTGGACTCTGAAAGTCCTTCCTATGCATACTTAAAAGAAAATGCTGAGTGTAGTATTGGGCTGTTACAAACCAGAATTGTAGCATCTGAGGTCGGTGGTTACTTTGTACATAGATGTTTTGGACCATCCTTTCCCTACTGGACACTACTGGAGAATATCTACCCTACTTCAAGATGACTTTCAAGGGTTGCAAAGGAGTTGTCATACATGGTGAATGCCTATTTTACCTCCAGTGGGACCACAACCCCATCTCACCCACAAGTGTCTGCCTAGAGAGTTCTCTCTTGGGGTTGTCTTCCCTTATCTTGATGCCACCTCACTCCCTATAGAGAATATTATTAGCTGCTTACTACCAGTATTCTTCCTTCAACCATGAAAAGCAGGTGGCCTTGTTTTCCCCTCCTTCCATCTTTTGGAAACCACCAGAAATGAATTCCATCCTTAAATAAGTGAGGGCTAGACTCTATTACTAACTGTGCTGTTTCCTTCATCACCTCTATGTTAATCAGCTTTTTCACTGCTGTGACTAAATGACCCGACCAGTACAACTGTAGAAGAGGAAGGGTTTATTTGAGGGCTCATGATTTTAGAGGTCTTAGGCAGTAGAAGACTGGCCCCATTCCTTGGGGTTTGAGGTGAGGCTGAACAGGCAAGCAGCTCACATGAGATCAGGAAGCAGAGAGAGAGAAACTCCACTAGCCAGATATAAATTTATACCCCAAAGTCATGCCCCAATTCCCTCCTCCTCCAGCCGCACCCTACCACTTCAATTACCACTCAGTTAATCCATTTCAGAGCATTAATTCACTGATTGGTTTAAGACTCTTATAACCCACTTACTTCTCCTCTGAACCTCTTGCATTGTCTCACATGAGTTTTGGGAGACACCTCAAATCCAAACCATAACAAACTCCATAACCATGCTGGCAACTTTATCTGTCCTACTCTAAAGCTCTGTCCCTTATCACAACCACATAAGGTTGAGTTTTAGCTCAACACTGATAAAAAAATCTTTCTACAGAGCCAGTCTAGTGGTGCACACCTGTAGTCCCAGTGGCTAGGGAGGCTGAGGCAGGAGGATTGTGAGTTCAAAGTTCAACCTCAGCAACTTAGTGAGGCCCTTAGTGAGACCCTGCCTCTAAATAAAATATAAAAAAGGGTTGGGGATGTGGCTCAGTGGTTAAATGTCCCTGGGTTCAATTCCTGGTACAAAAAATATTTCTACCAAAAGATTAAGTAACTTGCCTAATGCCACAAAGCTAATAAATACCAGCTCTTAGACTAGATTTTGTATATCTTCTGAAATAAAAGTGGGGTTTTATTCATGAAAGAGATGGACGTGGTGGCAAGAGTTCATTCCAACCACAGTTCCTGCATAATTCCAATGGTAGTAACATCATACTAGGTGGAAAGGGAACATAGAGTAACTACAGACCAATGGCATCCAGATAGTTCTGAGCAGCTGTGGGGGAGAATAGAATTTCTCAACTCATCTTGCTTCCTTCATTGCCACCCAGACCTAGGACTGTGACATACCAGATCATTAAGTGGGTTTAACCAAAATCAGACCAGGGTATCTTAGATGTCAAGGATGTATCTTTAGACAACTGTCATTCACTTCAGCCTGAAATGTAGATTCCAGAAACTCTCAGCATTCCAGCATAGTGATCCTTAATAACAACAAAATTCAAAAAGATAACAGATCTTAGTGTCTCATCACTAAGACCTCCAGATTTCCCAAGTAGACCCCTTTAGGTCAGAATTAGGCATGGGGGTTACACGACATTTTTCAAGCTGGTGAATTGTAATATAATAAGAATAAGTAGTGCCTGAACATCAAGAGGTTCTGGAATCTCATTCCATTCAGCTTGCTAAGTGGCAGATATCTGTTTTATATATGAATATCTTACTGTTGGTTTAGCCTTCATATTAAGCCTATTTTCAAGCATAGCCCAAAGCCGTAGCTGCCATTGCTTTTCTCTCTCTTTGAGCTATGAACTGAGCACATCAATGGTTGCTCTGAAAGCTTTGATGCTTCTTTGGCAAGGATTTCAGTCCTGGTACATTTACTGCATTTACTGCAGTTGCTTTCTTATGTGGAGAAGCATATTTGTGGTTGATAAAATGCTAGTTCAATAGCAGTGGGGGGAAAGTGAATTGATTATATTGAGCATTTTTACAACTGTTACTTTTCTAAAAGACAGAACTATTTTGGTTTCCTCATCTACTCCACATATATACTGATTTTTAATTACAATCAAACATTATTAAAGGAAATTCAAGTGAAATCAGGGGGAAAATTATAGCTATGGTTTAGTTCCTAGGATTCCTTTTGGTCCAGGGTGGGAGGAGATTGGTAGGCACTTTCAAGTCTTCAGATGTGTGCAACATTTGATTATGTACACAATTACTCTAAAGGTATTTTACTCAGTATAATTACATGGAGAATAATACGTGGTATGTAAGGTACTGCAACCATCTTCTGTGGTGCAGATTCAGAGAATCCCATTGTTCTCTGCCTACAGACAGTTTTGATTTAATCCTGTTACATCCTCCCTTCTTGTCCTAAAGATTTTTCAGCTGAATAACTTTGTCTTTGTAAAGCACCATCCTCCGACCAAGAGAGACAGTGTGACAGTGACAATGTGTGGGGACTCAGACAAAAAAACAGGTTTCAAACTGAGGCTTAATCAACCTTCTTAGTCTGTGCAAGTCGGTTTTTTATCAATTTCCTCATCTGTAAAATGGGGAAAATGTTATCTGCTTCCTAAGGTTTTTGGGAAGATCAAATGTATTATGGAGTACAGAGTGCTTGGCACATAGTAAACAATAAGTTAGTCACCATTGTTACCAGGTCATAAAAGTCCTCAAAGGAACTATGATGACAAGCCATGTATGTTTTAGAAGGCTTGCTTGCCACAAGAAGATCCATTTGAAGGAAATTAGAAAACTCTCTAGAAATGTGGTTTGCCCCTGGATATAGCTTCTGCTTCTGAATGATTAATATGGTTCTAGACTATCTAGGTCCTGGCAGCACAAACTGAGACCCTGAGTCTAGGAGTGCCATGTTCCCTTAATTTGTCATACACATGCATCTAAACTAGATGCAAGCTTTTATTTTTACATTATTATTCTTTTGAGATTAGTTAAGCACCAGGGGACTCCTAGACAATGATGATGATGACAGTTGTTTTCAAGAATACTTTTCAAGCTGGGTGAGGTGGTGCATGCCTGTAATCCCAGGAACTCGGGAGGCTGAGGCAAGTTCAAACCCAGCCTCAGCAATTTAGCAAGACCCTATCTCTAATAAAATATTTAAAAACAGCTGGGGTGTGGCTCAGTGGTTAAGCACCCTTGGGTTCCATCCTTGGTACCAAAAAAAAAAAAAGAATACTTTTCAAAACTGAAATATTGTGAATGGCTGGTGAAGAAGGGGAAATATGAGAATAAAATGTGTAGCCTCCTGAGAGTTAAGCTTTTGTTCTTTTATTCATCATCTTATGATATGATTCTTTCCTCTAAACCAGTGTTCCTCAATGCATGGTCCTCTGAATCACCCAGTGGAGGGTGTTTGCAAAAATGCAGGTGCAGGTGCTGGGGATATAGCTCAGTTGGTAGAGTGCTTGCCTAGCTTGCACAAAGCCCAGGGTTTGATTCCCAGCACGACCAAAAAAAACAAAAACAAAACGCAGGTGCCTGAGCCCCACCCCAGACTTCTGGATTCAAATACTTGGCGATGGTGCTGGGCAGTCTCCATCTTAACCAGATCTCTAGTGATCTGCTTCTGATGCAGAAGACAATTGAACATGTTAGAGTTACTACTGACATTAGCTAAACTGCAAGCCCTTCACACTGAGAGAAAGAAAAGGATTATTAATACTCACAATTATGTATTCCTTCATGAGTTAGGGTTTTCCAGTTCTACTTTTCTATATAACATGGAAGTTATGAAAGCTACCAAACTCATTTTAACATAAGAATGAATAAATGTTTTCTAAGTGTTTGTGGCTCTCTGCTGAGAGGTGGTATGAATGCATTGAGCATTATTATAGGAGAAATATGTAGGAGGAGTTGACATATGTATGCCCCAAGTCCTCATTTGCCATAATTTAAGAAAATAGATACTGAAGTGGTGCCAGTGAATCTTATAGCTAAGCTACTGTTTGACTCTATCAAGGGAGGGCATGCTTAACCCACAGGGAGCTATAAAACATCAGCTGAGCATTGATGGAGTTTGGAGTCAAATAGAAACCTGTTCTCCTGTGAAAACATGCACATCTGTGGAATTGCACTGCTATAATCAGGACACAACCAAATTCGCAGATGTGCCCAATTTTCTGTTTCCTCTATATTTTACCAGTTTCACGGCACGGTGACAAATGAGGAAAGTATTAAACTGATTTTGCATAGCATCTCATGGAAGCCACTCACAAATCTCACTGGTGGGAATGAACCTCACAAATGTTAATAGTTAAGTGCTACATCTGTCTAATCCATCTCTGGATACACTAAGCTCTCTGTTACTTTGCATATAGCAAATTGAAGAAATCCCATTATTCTAAGTCAATTTTCAAAAAAATAGTTCCGTTAAAAAAATCCTCCTCTTCGTACTGATTTTCCTTCATATATTTTCACATTTTCCAGAACATATGATTGATAATTGTAAAATAGAATCAGAAAAAAAAATCTGAAATGGAGAAATATAAACTCCTGAGTCTGGTTTCTCCTGCTATATGTATTTCTTACCATTGTTTAGCTCCTAAAGTGCAGAGGGTAATTAAAACTCCTCTATCAACACCTCCAAAACAGGAAGATACAATCTTCACAGTTTAGAGAAAACTATTGTAATGGACAATTGTTTTATTCCGACCTGGGAACATCATCTGACTCCATTAACAACAGTCTTGAGTGATCTGCCAATTAAGATGCCCCCACCCCCACAGCAGTCAGTGAGGACCTGGCCCAAGCTAGTCACTCAGACATGCTTTCCTGAGACTACATCTCAAGCACAGTGTAGCAGAGGCATTTGGGCACCAACTCCTTTCTGTGGCAGTATCAGGCCAATACTGTCCAGTTTCTGTCTCCCAGAACCCCATAGTTGCCCAGAGACCGGAACTTTTCCTAATCTGGTTCTTTAGTCTCACCCTTGTTTCTTTAGTTCCTCCATATCTTTCCCATAAATTCCTTTTTCTTAACTAGACGAAGTTCCTTACTGTTGTTTATAGTCAGAGGTGTCAATCAAAATCTTTACCAGTTGGTCTACCTATGGAAGAAAACAGTGACCTGTTCCAAACATGTCCTTCACCAAGGTCAGGGTACCTGAAAGTGTGGCTACTTGCAAACAGAGAACTTTTACTGAAAGTAGTAGATCTCATTGTTCTGCCCATTTTAGGAATAATGATATTTTCACCTAAGCTAATAGGCTTTACTTGGCTGTGTGATAAAAATAAAATATTATAAGAGAGGGTAATAGAGAGGGTGGATATGATCAAAGCATATTAAACACATGTAGAAAATATCACCAAAAAAACATTATTTTGTACAATTAATATGTACCAATAATTATAATAATAATAAAAAGATTATGTTAATGAAAGAAGAGGAAAACAATTCTAACCAAGCAAGATTGGGCAAAGAAACTGATGAGATGCTGGAGAAAATACTGTGAAGTATGAGTGAACAAAGAGGAGCTCCCAGAACTTTAGGGCCTTAAGAGTCTTCTGAATCCAAGACACACGATCCATGACTTGAGAAAGATTATCCTATGGTGGAAAACAGCACTAAACATACTTGATTGGAGGAAAGTTTCCTTTACTGAGTTAATTTGTCTTAAGAAATCCCTCAATGACATTCAAGCATGCCACAGGAAACTGGAATGGGGTCATAACACCCCCACTTAGAGTAGGAGAAACCGTAAAAGATCAATATCCGGTGGACTTGTGAGACAAGGTAAGGCTACACTAAAGTGTGAGGCTGAAAGCAAACAGGCCCAGGCAAAGGGAGCTGGATAAAAACACGATTCAGTCTGCACCTACTTCTTTAGCCTCCTTCGAGCCATGCCACCTGTGCGCCACACACACAGGTCCAATCCTAAGGAATCGGTTACAACTGCTCCAATGGACTATACTCATCCACCGCCTGCATAGCCCTTTCCGTGCCTGGAATGCCCTTCGTCCATCACCTTGTGTTTTTGTCTGTGACCTTCTAATTCACATGGCCTCTCTGTGCACAGTTGGGGAAGGCACCTTTTCAAGACACCTCATTTACCTCTCTTGCAAAATTGTTCAACTACACTGACTTTGTTGAAAACAAAACACTTTATAAATTCTTGCTTAAATTCCACTAATCAATGATGTCTAGGAAACAAAGTGTTCCTTCTGGTTGGACAGCACACAGCCTGCATACTCGTCCTCGGTTCTGGATAGCAAAACATCTTGCAGGCCTCTCCGTGTGTGTTCCCTCTGTCAGGAATGTCGGCCCCGCTGTGGTGCCCATCATGTGGGTTGGTATGTGATTGTTTCTACATCCATGATCCCCACAAGAAAGAGGAAACATTTTGAGAGGAGGCAAGCCTTCTTATTCACCTCCATAGCTCCAGTGACTAGCAAACTATCAGCAAATGATTGACGCTCAGCAAATAATTGCTGAAAACATAAATGAAGCAATGTTCACATGTGGTATTCAATGCAGGTCCTTCCTTGTACACACATAGCATTTATTGAATTGAATTCCCAGAAACAAAATTGGTGGTCCTGGCATTTTGGTACTATACAATTTGAACATTGCTCCAATGTGTGTGTTTTGAGATATTAATGATGAAATACCAAGTCCTAAGTGAGGATATTTCCATTTTCTAATACTGTTCCTTGCCAGCACCTAAAACAGAATAGATGCTCAATAAATATTTGCTAAGTAAATAAGTGTGTGAACATGAATGAGTCAACGAGTGAATCAAAACAAGAAAAATGTCATGATCATTCTTTATAGAAATACTGAGACTTCTTTTGTTAATGTAGTGTGGAACTCAGAATAGTTGAAAAGTCTAACCAAAGCATGATAAATGTTTGAGAAAATGTGCTTTCCCTAATAGAAAAAAAAAAAATCTCTCCTCTTAAGATGTTACAAGTAGTGATAGAGAAGGGTGAAACCCATAATATAAGGTGAAGAAGAAAATGTTACCCATGAAGTCAAAGGAGTTTTCCTTTTTTTTTTTTTTTTTTTTTAAAGTAAGATGATGTTTCAGGGCAGACAACTTGTAAACTATTAATTGATTCAGTGTTTCATTTGGCCTTTATACTATGACAGTGGCAAAAGCCCTGATGATTGGAGCAACTCAGAACTATTGCTAAACTGTACTTTCACCAAAAATGATCCAGCCAGAAAAATGAGAAATTATACTCCATTTTATATGATGTATCAAAATGTATTCTACTAGCACCATGTATAACTAATTAAAACAAATTTAAATTTTTTAAAAAATGATCCAAAGCTATAAAAATAACTGAAAATAGGAATTTTGCTTTAAACAAGAAAATCAATGTCTAGAAACTATTGCAGGGTCATTCTAAAGAGATAAACTTGCAGATGCATTCAGTTAAGATTGATGTTAGCTGTGATAATCCTCATCATGAAGATTTCATTTTGTGCCCTAAGATCCACTAGAGCTGGAGAGTAAGCCAAAAGGAGGACACAGAAAACACACATTCTGGTTAACCCCGTGACAACCCCAAATTCTTTTAATCAGAAGACTCAGATATTCCAATATTTCAAGGTTTTATTATGTAAGTTAGTGTAGGATCAGCAGATTCTCTGGTAAAATACTTTCTAGTCATGTCAGGCAGGCTTATTACTGACAGCAATTTTTCAAAGCATTCACATTATTCCTGATGTGAAAGACCATGCTTTTTTCTGCATCTGGTGCACATGAAATGGGTAAAGAATGAATGACCATGATCACTGGGGCCAGTGGATGTTGCCAGATTGTTTTACATATTGTACATGAGAAGTCTAAGTCTTGGGGATTTTGGATTTCTGAGGATCCCTCCACCCCCCAAAGCTGAAATTTTTAAAAAAATGGATTCATTCTAAAATGCAAAAAGGAAAAACAAATCAGTTTTTTTTTTCAGTAAGTGTTTAATTGACTACCACCAAAATGTAATACCATACCAAAGTTGGTTGGTGTTAAATTTAGAATTTATAGAATTATTATTGTATTTGAAAACAATGTGTAGGTTAGATTTTATCATTTTGTAAGTGGTCAAGAAGTCATAGTCAATTGTAGACTGTTATTCACAGCCAAATAATTCCAACACAAAATTATAAACATTGTTTTTTTTTAATATGTAAAAGTTATAGGTAATATGGAATGTGGGTATATTTTCACATATTTCATATCACATGCACTGGAAGAGAGGTTGCCAGAAGATTTCCAGGGACCTACAAAGGTGACTCCAACCCATGGTGATGCTATCACTTGTGGTGAAAAAACCCCCAGAACCTAGATGCCTCTTCCTGCCTCCTGACTTTTCTCTTTCAGGGTCACCATGGAGCAAGAGGCAGCAGCACAGGTGGAACAGAGCACTGGATTTGGAGTCAGACATCCAGGTTCAAGTTCTAGGTCAGCTACCCCTTTTGTCGCACGACCTTCAGGGCAGTATTTTACCACAATTAACAAACTCTGTCTGAATAAAGGGATATTGAGGTGATAAAATGAGACATTAGATTGTAGTCGACATCTAGAGGGCAAAACAGACTACTAGCAGCAATTTCATGTGTTTAAACCTAATGTATAAAAGCACTTTGAAAAAATGTGAATGATTACAAGGATTAAGAGTCAGAGGGAATTACAAAGTGGGGAAATGGAGAGAGAGGGGAGACACTGGTAAATGCCTACATTTTGGCTCCACAGCAGTGTGAGTGACAAGGAACCACAGCACAGCAGCTTCTAAGAGTCAGAAGCAACTTCTTGCTCTTTGGTCTGGCACTTAGTGTGTCAACAATTATGTTCCTTTCTTTAGCATTCCCCAAATTATTGCTACTTAGAGATCTGTGTAAGACCTTTATGTGCCCCAAATGCAAAATGAGCTTCTGCTTAGAACTCCTGTTCCCCTGACTCCCACCTTCCCTCCTTCAAAGCAAATGGAAAGAATGGGGTGTAGACAAGTGGAACAGAGCCAGTACGGCAATGATTCAGTCACTCAGGAAGTTCCAGTACTAACAGCTTGCATTTACTTTGTGGGGGTAACATGCAGAATTTCCAATAGCTTATAAAATATTTTCTCATTGATCTCTATTTAAAATGCCACGACTCATCAGAGAATGACTATATACATTCTGCATGTATTTTGCCTTAGACAGACATTCTTCTTCTTTGAATTTTGCAGCTTGAAGAAGCACCATCTGCCCAGCTTGCTTTTATTCGTGAAGAGAAGACAGACAAGAGAACTACTGGACAGAACCCTGAATGGAGAAGGGACTTCTTCACTCACGTGAGGAAGTTGAGTCCATTAACACGTTTTCCATTAATAATGATCACAGGTAAAGGGTTAGAAACTCAGATAACAGACTAACAGGGTACTATCATAGGACATCTTCAATGGTTTTGACAGAGGAGGAAGACTTTCCTTTCTTGATCTCAAACTTCCTGATGATTATAGCTTTGGGGGTGGGGGTGGGCCAGAGAACTTTCCAGGAGGTTCTAGACATTCTCAGAATCCCTGACTACACATCTGTGGGAGAGGGAAAAGAGAACTTAAAAAAAAGAGAGAGAGAGAGAAAGTGGAACCAGCTCTCCAGTCTAGTCTCCTATCACCCATTTCGTTGTGGCTCCTGGCTGCTGAGAGTTTCTGAGGCATGGACTGTGACCACCCTGCTAAAGATTAATTCTTTCCTCTTACAAAGTTGGTCTTCAGTGTACTTAATGAGGGAGAAATAGGATGTGATTTTTTCCCCCCTCAGAATCACTTCAGTATGATCTGCAGGATGATTAGCGTGGCTCAGCCTCAGTTGGGATATTATGGCTTAAATTATTCCTATTAGTTTCCAGCTGACCTTGGAACACAAACATTACATCTGATTTCAATGAAACTTTAGACTTTGTTGTTCTCAGTCAACTAATGAAACAGTTGAACCTTCCCATGACTTGTGGTAATTATAATAAAGGGTAAGTATTATCACAAATAAAGCAAGCCAATTGACAAGATGGCAAAGGGTTAGACTGTGCATGAAGACACTAAAAATGAGAACTGAATGTGAGAAACAAGAGATTGCCTCCAAAAGGCTGGTATATTGCTGCTGAAATACAGACCCACCTGGCAGCACTGCTTTTATGCAATGAATTTTGGCACAATGGACTGGTTAGGAGAAACACTGTGTTAACAGGAAAAGCCACTTTAAAAGTCTGTTTGATGCTTCCAGCTCTCAAGTACACTCTAAACATTTAAACCAATACTCCAAACTGATTAAAGCATTTATGGAAAATAAAAGTGTTTTGCCAGAGGGGAAAATCTGAGGGATCTGGGTTGTTGTTGCTTGTTTGTTTGTTTTTACCAAGGTGTAGAGCAGAAACCCCAAATTTGACAGATTTCCCAGTTCTAATTTAGTTTTTAAAGTTTAAGAGTTTATGCCACCCTCAAACAATTCATCCAAACTCAATGGGTTTTCAAATCAAATATAATGATCCTCCTTCCCTAGGAGAGGGAGGGTGTCCTTCCTTGCCATAGTCCTGGCGCTGAATACTCTGCCTCACACCATGGATGCTCCATAAATGAATGACAAAAGCTAAACTAAAAAAGGGGAACTCTGCCCTGTACCGACTGCCACACACCTGGTCAACTCCTCCTCAACCTTCCAACCACTGTCTTCAAAGATTCCCAAACCTCTGGAACCAGAGTCCGAGTTTGATTCCTGGTTTTGCCACTTACGAGTCTTGAAACCTTGACAGACGACACTCTACCCCTCAGTTTCTCCATATGTAAAGTGGTTTCATGTGAGGAGTAAGGGGCTGATGTGTGTCATATGGTAATCACTAAACAAAATCAGCTGTCAGGGCCTTGAGTTACTTGTCAATTATGTTTTCCCCTGTTTTCTCTTTTGCTTACTTACAACTGATAGAAGGGAGGGCTTCTGAATTTTGATCTTTGTTCTTCTCAGGTTTACAAAGCGCAGGTTCTATACTTGGTAAGTAAGTCATTAATGCTTGCTGGTTTAAACAGACTAAAGCCACTAAAACCAGTCATCTCGGGAGAGACAGTGAGGCCAATCTCTCTTTTATTTTTTACAAAGGTCCTTCAGATACAGAAGACCATTTAAGTAAAAAACCTGTACATTCCACATCCTGTGATTCACCTGACTGGTAACAAATGAGATCTAATCTTCACCAAGAATCTGACATAGTCACAGAGTGAGCTGTCTTTGAACAACCTGCGAATAGACTTGCCATGTGATTTGACCTTTCCTTGTAATTATTTTGAGCAAATTCAAATCCTTCTTGTTGTATTTCATTTTCTGAATGAAAGTCACCTCCTTCCCCACTTGCACAACCAGGGTTGGGGGAGAAGAGAGGTTTCAAGTGTGCCACTTTCTGCCAAAACTATCATTGATTGGAAGAATCTGGTTTTCCCGTTTTAACCACATTTTAAAAACTTGTACAGTGTGTTTCCCCAGCTTCTGTTCTAAGTGATGTCATTACCCAAGAACCTAAGGAGTCAAAGAAAAATCATAATAAAAAAATGCACTTTTAGGCCACAAAACACAGCATAAAACTGAGGCTACTTTGTTGTTTCTAGAAGAATAATTGCTTCTATACTGAATACTTGGTGTTAAGCTCCAGCATTAACTAAATGTAGATGAACTTATAGAGCAATTTCAAAGTAAGACAGATAAGGTTGGTACTTGGATAGGATAAAAATTGGGATGGTGATCAATAAATGACTGAGGTTTGGGAAGCCCTGGGTTAGAGAATATTCCTGGGGTTACTCAACCATTCTAGGAGAGGCAGAGGAGTGCTAAATCCTGAAGGTGGTACTTCCTCCCCAGTCTCTTCCAGTGCCTACATGGGCAGGGGAACACAGTGGTCACCCACTAATTAGTATTTGGAGGTCTAGATTGCTAGCCATGGTCATGGTCATCTTTGTACAAGAAAGCACGAGATGGGTCCCTACAACAGTCTTGCCTTTCCCACTTTGTTCTCATGAATAATTTCTTTTGACCATAATGTAATAGTTTCTTCTCAGCTGAAGTGATTCAAGATTCTAGTTGAAAGATGTTGTTTCTAGTTTTTCCTGTTAGGAAAATGAACCACTGAATTGCCACCATGAAAAGCAGTTTATCCTTTAGCTATGGGGAATTAAAAATGAGGGGTCTTTAGGGTCATTGGGCCTGCTGCTTTCCAGCATGGGACCCTTCCTCTCCCTGGAGGGTTATTTCCAGTTCTCTGCCCATGTCAGTTTCTTGTCTACCAAGTTCTTTCCTCTCTATCTACTGACAGTGTCACTCATACAAGTTATTCCTGGTAGTCTAGATAGTCTTTCTCCTGGATGGCTGTCCATCTTGATTGTCCCATGATGAACTATGCTCTGTGCATTTCCCCCAATGCACAAATGATTCCTGACTGCCCACTCTTGGTCAAGCCCTGAATGGCTGAAATTCCACAAATTGAATCATTTTTATTTTTCTTGCCTACCTCCTGCTGTTCTTTAATTATTCTCAGGACCAACCCTAGGCTGTTGAAAAACAGAGGCCTAAGCACTGTGTTCAGGGAATCTGCTTCCTCACTCTCTCCATTTTCTGGTGTCCAGTGCCCCACACAAGCTCCCTACATACAGGACAGTTCCTCTCTTACCTTCATCCTTCATTCTCAAATGATTACCCGATACTAAGCATTTACATAGGTGCTAACAAACTTCATTTGCTTTTTGAATCTTTTGCTTGTGAATAGAAACTCCTGTGTTCTATTAGAAAGTAGAGTCTTTTCCAAGAGTCCAAAATTGTAGTCCACATTTTACCCATACAGAAGGCTAGCTTGGGGTGGAAAGGGGTTGGGGAAAATTAAGAAAATTATTCAGCTGTGGTCAAAAAACCTAGTCCCAACCTCATCTCTAACTATTGGGATGACCCTTGACAAGTCATGTAAACTTTCTGAGGTTTCATTACTTCCCTCCCTCAGTAGGACTGCTGGTTCTTGCCCCTGGTTCCAATGCTGTCCCTGATCCCACTGGAATAATATTTATGAAAGTGCTCTGTGAGTGGCCACATGCTATACAAGCCAGGAAAGCATCGCGTGGTGGCGTGTGCATGGGAGGACACTTTGCTCTGTAGAGCCACATCCTATGACACGCACTTTCCAGTTGTGGCATGCAAGGGCCCAGGGTCTTCCGATTCCCTCACTCACATGTAAACCCCTATGGTTTTATGGGCAGAAACTGAGGCTACTCTTTCCCAAAAGCAGTCCCATGGATTGTCTTGCCCTTCCCTGCCCATTCATGCACTCGCAGCAGTGTTGTCACCTTGAGATCTCAAAACATGGTGAGGCAGACCGCTCTAAGACAGAGGCTCAACCCAGGCCTGTAGTACCTGGGCTCCATGGAACACTTTTAACCACTTATAAACCTTTCAAAGTTGTTTGTACAACTCTGTATACTCTGTTTGCTTTCTTTTCTTTTCTTTTCTTCTTTTTTTTTTTTTTTTGAGAAATTATCCATAACTTTCATCATATTTTCATAAGGACTCTTAGTTGATACAGGTAAAAATGTCCTCTGCCCTAAGTTTTCTTTTTAAAACTATTGTAATGATATAGATCAGGTTGCTTCAAAGCCAGATAGAAAAACGTGGATTGAATTCAACTCTTATATATTCTATTTAGTTGATAATAGCCCCTCCATGAAAGCCATTCTCAGAGCCTCCATGTTTTGGGAAGCCCCATTGTGGGGTTTCAGTGAGACAACATCAACAAAAAGACCCTGGAAATTGCCAAGTGCCATACAAAAGAGGTTTGTAATTCTTTTCCTGTCTTTGACTTTTCTTATCTTCACGTACTCTATTTCCTACCATTTGTGTTCTGTTTTATAATCATAATAAAATATTTTGTTCATATATAGTGATTAAAAAATTGAAAATCAATATATAACAGTTATTTATAACTACATACACATTTTAATATATACACTTACATATATATATTTATATATATGCTTTTATGTTTTTTGTGGCTGTTTTTACCTTTCCCTCTAATTCTTGATTTCCATTTATCTTTATTGTTTATATTAATTTTTATATGGTCTCTAATATATATGATCCTAAATAAGGCAAGACTTTTGTTTATGTATTTTTATAGATTCTTTCCTATTATAGGGTACTTTCTCAAATACTCTCCATGAAAAACACTAGTGCTGTGGATGAAAATTCTGTTATTCATCTGATTCTTTGTAGGCAATAGAGTAAACAGGAGTACCACATACCAAGTGTTTCTGGTGCTTTTCTCTCCTGGGCCCTTGGTAAGGCTGTAGTCTTGGCCTCCTTGAGTTTAAGGTCATGTGATTCCTTCTGGCCAAAAAGGAGGTTAAGTTTCTGACCCCTCTGCCAAACTCTCCTTCACCATGGCAAATGACGATGTTCCGTGTAGTGGCCCCTTCATCTGCCTGGATCCCAGGGTAAGGGTGGTGATGACATGGGAGCAGAGCTTCTTGTATATTCTGGAGTTAACCAGCCTCTGATTGTTCCTCTCCCCAAAGCTTTACTGCAAAGCTTTGGAAACAAATCACCCACTTCTTTTAGAGTAATTTCTGGCTTTAGCCCAATGGCACAAGTTCCCACTCTCCACCACTTTGTGGTGGAGTGAAGTAGGGATGCTCTTTTAAAGGATTAGCCTGGCACCGGCCCACCCTACCCTTTGCATTTAGTGACTTAACAGTGAGCTTTCTGGGACTCCTGAGGACAGCCCATGCTTCCCTCTTGTGTTGTGGGCTATGCTTTCCTCTGCTGTTTCTATCTGATCACACATGTTTTCTGTATTCTAAGTATTCTCCAACATTTTTGACCAACATATGTTTTCCAGCATTGTTCTGCTTTCATTTAAAACAAAAAAATTTCCCCTGTCATTTCTAAGGAATCTTTGGAGGAAATAGAGGTAGATGTACAATTTAGTTTGCCATTTAAAAATGGAAGTAATACCCAATTTCAAATGAGGGTTATTTCAAACAAGAATTCCTAATGGAAAGGGAAAAAATTAGGTTGCTTCTGAGTTGTCTTACAAAGGGCAACGTACGAGAACCTTAAGAATATAATCCATCCTCTTCTTAGGCATCACATGAGCCTTTACTAAACGATTGTATGTAAGTTTTTAAAGAATAACTCAGAAGAACATGAAAATGTTAGAGAGGACAGGACACAATAAAGATGATTCTAGACTTGGGTAATAGGGTATTTGAGGAGAAGTAAACAGAATTAGGACTATTTATCTTAGCCAAATAAAATTTCAGATTGTCCTAATATAGTAAGGTTTCAAATGCATAAAGTACTAATGGGCAGATCAAATTTTCTGTATCTCTATTAAGGCCAAAATAAGTAGAAACTGCCTTTAACTGAAAAAAAAAATGGAAAAGAACTTTGGATGAAAAATACAAAAAGAACTTTCTGAATGTTAAGATTATTAACATTGGCAATGGAATAACCAAGGAAGGTACAGAAAACAGTTCTCTAACTCTTAAAAAAAGTGGAAGGGATGTTCAGTTGTAGCTCTGCCTGAAGATGGGAGCCTACATTAAACTCTGTCTCTATGGCATTCTGGTTCTCTGAGAGATTAAATCATGGTAAGTCTCTCTCACGGTGGATGCTGGTCACAAAAGTATCAATAAAGCTATAAGCAGACACCTCTTTCATCATCCCTGTAATATGACAAAATTCAAGAGAAGCCTGAAATAGTGTTGTGTTTTTTTTTTTTCTGCCAACTATTAAAAAGATCATATTTAACTTTTCCATTATGAACTTGAGCCTTCTTTGGAAGTTGTCTTCTTCCCATAAAATCTTTCCAAATAAATGTTTTCCAAGTAATAATTCACAGAACAGTCTAATACATACCCTTGTTATAAACCCTAAGATGTCAATTTTTCTGTATTCAATTATCTCTAGTAGCACAGGTTATTCTTCCTGATTTGTTATTTTGATAGAATTGCCAACATTGAAAAGCATAAGAAGAGAAAAATAGTTTTTAGTAAGGATAATTTATTTTAACCAAATAAAATGCCAGATTGCCCTAATATAGTGAAGTTTCAAATGCATAAAGTGCTAATGTGCAGATCAAATTTTCCTTATCTCCCCTAAGGCCAAAATAAAGAGAAATTGACTTTAACAGAGAGAAAAGCTTTAGGTGAATAAAAGAACTTTCTGAATGTTAGGGTTTTTAATATTGACAATGGAATACCCAAGAAAGGTCTAAAAAACATTTCCCTGATTTTTAAAAAATTGGAAGGTGGTTTAGTCATCAAATCTGTCAGTATTTCATTTATGGAGATTTTCCAAATTTCTATGATGCAGGGAATATTGGTTCTATCTGTATTACTGGGAGTATCATGAATATTTTACAAATCAGAGGTAATTTCAGAGTTAACTTTCTGGTTTAGAGAGCCCAAAGCCTGCTTGGTGAGGTTGCATACCTACCTTCTTTTTGGATGAGGAAGATGGAGGTGTAGTAAGTGAATCAGCAGTTCAGTTTTACCCAAGTGTCCACAGCTCAGACAACACATGAACTTGGTTTATCTGGAGGCAAAGAAACCAAAAACAACCTTCATTCATTCATTTACCTATTTAAGCATTAATCAAATATATAATGCTGGGTTAGAGTTGAGAGAAAGCCAAAGGATGCAATATACACCTTGACAATTGTCACAAGGGCATAGTGGTGGACAGAAAGATATCAGAAGGTATAAAAAGCACAGTTCCTTAAATGTCAGGAAAGGACAGAAGAACTCAACTATATTAAGAGGGCTGCTCACCGCCACTGAAACTAACTAATGAGGGTAAAAATCCTTTAGAGTCCTTCAAGAAGCTCCCTTTGCCATTTTCCAGGAAGGTTTTAAGCTCTAGACCCATCCAACTGCTCTGAAGTCTCTGAGTCTAGGACTACTGACTACTAGGTGCAAAGTGACCAATGAGTCTGTTTACACCTTGTCACCCAAGGTATGCTGTGAGGACCAGCAGCATCAGCATCTCCCAGGAACTTGCAAGAAATGCAGTATCTCTCACCATATCCCAGACCTAGTAAGTCAGAATCTGCATTTTAATAACATTCCCCAGGAGATTTATTTGCACATGAAAGTTTCCTAAGCATTGTTTGAACATATTTCTAAATGCTTACCTGAAAAAGGAGTGACTCATAGGTTGGTTCTGCTGATCTCTGTCCCTTCCCCAAGAAGGAAGAAACTGCTGTTAAATTCAGCAAGATTTTCATTTTGGCAGTCTTTATTCTTGAAGAGCATATGATCATTTTAGGAAGAAACCTACCTCAAATAATTCAGTGACAAGGTTATTGTTAACATGAAAAACAAAATAGTCCCCTGGAAGTTCAAAGCAAATATAAGCTTAATAGCTATAAGCCGATACAGGTTCTCCAAGGAACTGGAACTCAGTTCGACTCTAAAGCAGTTGTTCTAACTTAAGCATGCATAAGAATCATCTGGAGGGCTTGTTAAAATGCAGTGTCGGGCCCTACCCCCAGAGTTTTTATTCCATCAATCTGGGATGGGGGCTGAGAATTTGCATTTCTAACAAATTCACCTTCCTATTTACACTTAATATGTTGATGCTGCCAGTCTGGAAGCCACACTGAGAATCTCTGCCCTAAACCAGAGGTTGTCAAACAGGGATGGGAGAAGCAATGTTGCCATCCCCTCCCCCTCGGACTCCCTCCCCCACCCCACTTTGGTAGCATCTGCAAACCTTTTTGGATGCTGTAACTGGGTGCTGCTACTGGCATGTAGTGGATAGAGGCCAGAGATGCTGCTAAACACCCTACAATGCATAGGACTGCCCCCCAGCCATCACAACAAAGAATAATCTGGCCCAAAATGTCAATAGTTTGGAGGCTGGGAAATGCTGGTCTAAAGGAACCATAGCTGCTCAGTAGTATAGCATAGGACAACTTTAAGCATTTCGAGAACAAGGCTATCCAGGTCAATTAAAGCAGAATGTCTGGGAATGAGACCTAGGTGATAATAGTTTTTAACACTTTTCAGGTGATTCTGATGTGCAACCAATTGGATGAGAATTCTTCTAAAGAATGGAAAATGTATGCAGTGCATTGTGGCACACGCCTGTAATCCCAGTGACTCAGGAGGCTGAGGCAGGAGGATCTCTAGTTCAAACCCAATCTTGGCAACTTAGCAAGGCCCTGAGCAACTCAGTGTGATCCTGTCTCTAATAAAATATAAAAAGGGCTGGGGATGTGGCTTGATGCTTAAGTGCCCCTGAGTTCAATTCCTGGTACCAAAAAAAAAAAAAAAAAAAAAAGAATAGAAAATGTATAAATTGACAAATAGTCTAAATTTATGCTAGTCAATTTGCTTGCTCCCAGATTCATTTTTCACTTTCCTTATTCTGCTCAGGTGCTTAGGAGGCTGTCAGTGAACCCTGTTACCCAGGCTCCCTTGCCTCCGGTGCCTGGTTGGATACAGTCAATAATAGGCACCACCTGAACATTGAAGGTGAGAGAAAAGGAGTAGGTCAATTCTTTTTCCTACTCCCTCTGTGTGTTGTCAAGATTCTGGCAGTAGTTTTAGTTCCCTGTACATGCAGCTGTGTGAGGGTAGCTGATTTCCCATGGCTTAAGCTTTCAACCAGGTTCTGGTCAACCCTTAGCCTCCCATAACCTTTTAGGCCTAGGGTGGCAAAAGTTGTTGGCTAATGCCCGAATGTTCCCATATTTGTTACCGGTTCCCTCATCTTTCTATGTAAGTGATCTCTTAATTAAAAAGTCACTGCAATTTCCAAGTGAACATACTGTTTCCTGCCAGGCAGGGTGGTCTTCATGGTCATGCAACCCCTTCAGTCATATGGGCTCCATGCTCAAAAGGATTCCACGTTTGGTTTAGTACTCTGTTGCAACTCTCTTAGAAGTCTTCATACATGTGAACAAGAGGCCCTACATGTTGCTCACCTGTCCCTGAAAACTATGTGGTGATTCTGTTGCCAGGGATCTGATGGATATGAAGCTATTCTCAATAGGAAGTAAGTGGCACGAGAAAGACTCGAAGTTAAAAATACGCCTGCCATATTTGGAGAATAGTAAGAAGCGATTATTTCCAACCCGGCTGGAAAGGGTAACCCATCATCACATCTACTGGCAATCTTATGGTACCCAGAAAAAGCCCACAGACTTTCTTTACCAAGGATAGTATCATTTGATACAGAGAACACGTAATCAGTGCTTAGGTGTGGTGAGTGCTGCTTAGCAGCAACAGTTTCTTTCTTCTTCAAGTTTTATTGAGGTATAATTGGCAAACAAAATTGCATACATTTAAGGTATATGATTTGATATATACATCCATAACACATCTAACACCTCACAGAATTAATATTTGTGTGTGTGTGAGTGTGTGGTGAGAACACTTAAGATCTACTCTCTTAGCAATTTTAAAGTGTACAATACAGTATTATTAACTATAGTCACTATGTTGTACTTCAGAGTCCCAGATCTTATAACTGAAAGTTTGTACTTTTTGTCCCAAATCTTTGCATTTCACTCCAACCCATACCCCAGCAACCACTAATCTACTCTCTGCTTCTGTGAATTTGACTTAACTTCAAATGCAAATGGGATCATGCAATATCTTTCTCTATCTGGCTCATTTTTCTTAATATATTGTCCTCTAGGTTCAGATAGGTTATTGAAAATGGAAAGTTTTCCTTCTTTTTTATGGCTCAATAATATTCACATATATGAATATATATATGCTGTTTTTATGTATACAAATTATATATATATGTAAATATATATATCACATTTTTCTCTTTATACATTCATCTGTAAATAGACACTTAGATTTGCTTAGGATTGCTGGATTATATGGTAGTTCTATTTTTAATTTTTTAATAAGCTTCCTGTTTTCATAATAGTTTTACCAATTCACATTTTCATCGAGTGCATAAAGGTTCCATTTTCTCCACATCTTTGTTAACACTTGTATCTCTTGTTCTTTCTTGGGAATAGCCATTCTGACAGGTGTAAGGCAATATCTCGTTGTGGTTTAGATTTGCATTTTCCTGATGATTACTGATACTGAGCACCTTTTCATGTACTTATTGGCCATTTGTGTATCTTTGTAGAAATGCCGTTCAGGTCCTCATCTACTTTAAATTGGATTATTTGTTTTTTGCTATTGAGTTGTAGGAGTTCTTCATGTAATTCGGATAGTAACCCCTTACCAGATATATGGTTTACAAACATTCCATTCCATAGGTGCCTTTTAAAAACTGTTCCCTAGCCAGGGACCGAGGCACATGCCTGTAATCCCAGTGGTTCCAGAGCCTGAGGCAGGAGGATAGTGAGTTCAAAGCCAGCCTCAGCAAATGCGAGGCACTAAGTGAGACCCTGTCTCTAAATAAAAAACAAAATAGGGCTGGGGATGTGGTTCAGTGGCGGAGTGCCCCTGAGTTTAATCCCTCGTACCCCCCACCCCCCCAAAAAATGTTTCCTTTGCTGTGCAGAAAGTTTTTAGTTTGTGGTGGCACATATTTTTTGCTTCTGTTGTCTTACTTTTGATGTCATATCCAAAACTTCATTGTGAAGACCAATGTCAAGGAGATTTTCCCATTTTCTTCTAGGAATTTCATGGTTGCAGACTTTACATTTAAGTCGTTAATCCATTTTGTGTTAATTTTTGTAAGTGGCATAAGAGTTCAATTTAATTATTTTGCTTGGGCTTTTGTAGTTTTCCCAACATCATTTACGATTCTTTGAATATGGAAAGAGTCCCCCAGTGTCAAGGTATTAAAGGGTAGAGTTCTAGGAGGTGCTATGAACCTTTAGGAGGTGGAGTTCTTAGGTCAATCAGGGCATACCTCTGAAGGGGATTTTAGGACCCTCTTGCTTTTTGCCCTCTGGTTGGTTTTGTTTTGTTTTGTTTCTGGAGATTAAACCCAGGGTTGCTTAACCACTGAGCCACATCCCAAGCACATTTTCTTTCTTTCTTTCTTTCTTTTTTTTGGTTTGAGACAGGGTCTCACTAAGTTGCTGAGGATAGCTCTGAACTTGAGATCCTCCTGCCTCAGACTCCTCAGCTACAAAGATTATGAGTGTATACCTCTAAATTGTATTGTATTTTGTTCACAGCAGTGAAAATCTGATTGACACAACTTCCTTGGTTAAGTTTACTAAGTATTTTATTTTTTCATGTTATTGCAAATGGGACAGTATATTTTTTTAAAAAAATAGTTTGTTGCTAATTAATAGAAATGCGACTGATTTACTGATTTGTATTTTGATTTTGTATCGTGCAACTTTACTAAATTTGTTTATTCATTTTTAGTTTTAAATGCTAAAAGATTTTTTTTTTTTTGGTGTAACTTTTCAGGTTTTCTATATGAAGAAGATGTTATCTGCAAATTGTTTTTATTTCTTCCTTTCTAATTTGGATGCTTTTCATTTATTTTTCTTGCCTACTTGCTTTTCTTAGAACTTCCAGTACTACATCAAATACAAGCAACAAGAATGGGAATTCTGGGGAGGTTTCAAGATGGCGGACTAGAGGGCGGCTGCATTTCATGTTGCTCCAGGACACAGCATTCAAAAGAGGAGATAGTGAGAGACTTGGGACCAACTCAAAGCCACCAGGTGAGTCTCTCCCATTGGGCAGGCGTCCCGGATGGGGCGGTAGCCCCGGAACGCAGGGAACTTTGTGAAGTAGAGTTGCCTGGCGAGACACCCCTCCCCCCGCTGGAACGGTAAACATGGACAACTGGGAACATCGTAGAGGAGGCGGCTCAGCACAGCGCTTGGACTCGGAGCAACCACTGGGGCTCTGGGCGGCTGCCTGAGGAGGAGCTGCGTGGTGAGCTGTTTGGACTCAGAGAGACCGCTTCTGAACACCCGGGGGGTTGCCTGGAGGAATAGGAGGAATGTGGTGGGTTGCTTGGTCTAGGAGTGACTGCATCAGAGCCACAGGTGGTTGCCAGAGGAGAAGGCGAGTGGTGAGTTGTTTGGACTCAAAGTGACCACTCCGGAACACCGGTGGACTGCCTGGAGGAGGAGCGTGGTGGGTCACTTGGTCTCAGAGCCACCGCTCCTGAACACCTGGGGGGCTACCCCGAGGAGGAGGAGGAACAGGGCAGGTCACTTGGATTCGGAGTGACTGCCTAGAGCTACGGGTGGTTGGTGGGAGGAGGAGACGTGAAGTGAGTTGCTTGGACTCCTAGTGACCGCGTCGGAACACAGGGCAGCTGTCTGGAGGAAGAGGTGTGTGGCGGGTCTCTGGGTCTCGGAGCTATTGTATGGGACTCCAGGTGACGGCTCAGAGGAGGGGCTGCATAGCCAGGTGATTAGGTGCAGAGCAGGGTCCCAGGACCTAGGCAGCTTCTTGATGGAAGAGCCCCACAGAGACACGCCTAGGGGCGGAGCGAAGTTTCCAGGACTGCGGGCAGATTCTCTGAGGAGAGGCAGCCTAAGGAGACTCGTCTGCAAAGGGTGAGGCTCCCAGGCCCAGGAGGCAGTTCCGGGCCCCTGGGAACGTTGCAGAGGAAGGCAGCCCAGCCCAGGCAGTAGTTGTAGATTGAGGGGAACCTCTAGGAGGGGAACTGACCAGCGAGACCTCCCCACCGGGTGAGTCTTCCCTGCTGGTTGAGGTTTACCCACAAGAACGGTAAAACCAGAGACACAGGCACAAACAGGCCTTGCCTCAGCCCGTAGCCTAGTTCCTCTTTGGATGACCATTGGTCAACAAGTGGAGGCACCTCTGCCCACTATCAGGGAATATACCCCACCTAAGGGTCACCACCCCTAGAGAGGCAGCTTCCTTGTGGAGCACCGCATTATCAACTTCCTCCAAGACTTCAGGCTGCTGAAGGATAAGAGGGGATATACTAGCAATCTTCAGGGACATTATAAGTCAATAGAGGAAATCTGCAATATCTTAATGATCCACTGATTCCTGAACAATATGAGAAAACAAGGGAAGAAAATGCCCCAGACAAATCTAGATGTTACATCAATAAAATCCAACGACAGCATGGCAGAAGAAATGACAGAAAGGGAGTTCAGAATGTACATAATTAAAATGATCAGGGAAGCAAACGATGAGATGAAAGAGCAAATGCAGGCATTGAATGATCGCACCAATCGACAGTTAAAAGAGCAAATACAGGAAGCAAAAGATCATTTCAATAAAGAGTTAGAGATATTGAAAAAAAAAAACAAACAAATCCTTGAAATGAAGGAAACAATAAACCAAATTAAGAACTCCATAGAAAGCATAATCAATAGGATAGAACACCTGGAAGACAGAACCTCAGATATTGAAGACAAAATATTTAACATTGAAAATAAAGTTGAACAAACAGAGAAGATGGTAAGAAATCATGAACAGAATCTCCAAGAACTACGGGATATCATGAAAAGGCCAAATTTGAGAATTATTGGGATTGAGGAAGGCTTAGAGAAACAAACCAAAGGAATGAACAATCTATTCAATGAAATAATATCAGAAAATTTCCCAAATCTGAAGAATGAAATGGAAAATCAAGTTCAAGAGGCTTATAGGACTCCAAATACACAAAATTACAACAGACCCACACCAAGGCACATTATAATGAAAATACCTAACATACAAAATAAAGACAGAATTTTAAAGGTTGTGAGAGAAAAGAACCAAATTACATTCTGGGGGAAACCAATATGGATATCAGCAGATTTTTCAATCCAGACCCTAAAAGCTAGAAGGGCCTGGAACAACATTTTTCAAGCTCTGAAAGAAAATGGATGCCAACCAAGAATCTTATACCCAGCAAAACTTACCTTTAAATTTGACGATGAAATAAAATCATTCCGTGATAAACAAAAGCTAAAAGAATTTACAAAAAGAAAGCCAGCATTACAGAACATTCTCAGCAAAATATTCCATGAGGAAGAGATAAAAAACAAAGAAGCAAATCATCAAAGGGAGGAATTATCTTAAAGGAACTGTCAAATAAAGGAGGAACCAAGGTGTGTCAAAAAAATAAATAAATAAATAAAATTTAAAAAATGAACCAAATGACCGGGAATACAAATCATATCTCAATAATAACCCTGAATGTTAATGGCCTGAATTCATTAATCAAAAGACATAGACTGGCAGATTGGATAAAAAAGAAAGATCCAACAATATATTGCCTGCAAGAGACTCACTTCATAGAAAGAGATACCCATAGATTAAAGGTGAAAGGATGGGGAAAAACATACCATGCACATGGACTCAGCAAAAAAGCTGGAGTATCCATCCTCATTTCAGATAATGTGGACTTCAAGCCAATGTTAGTCAGAAGGGATAAAGAAGGACATTTCATACTGCTTAAGGGAAGCATAAATCAGCAAGATATAACAATCATAAACATCTATGCCCCAAACAGTGGCTCATCCATGTATGTGAAACAAATCCTTCTCAATTTTAGAAACCAAATAGACCATAACACAAAAATACTAGGTGATTTTAACATGCCTCTCTCACCACTGGACAGATCTTCCAAACAAAAATTGAACAAAGAAACCATAGATCTCAATAACACAATCAATAATTTCGACTTAACAGACATTTATAGAATATACCATCCAACCAAGAGCGAATACACTTTCTTCTCAGCAGTACATGGATCCTTCTCTAAAATAGACCATATTTTATGCCACAAAGCTAATGTTAGCAAATACAAG
This sequence comes from Sciurus carolinensis, assembly GCF_902686445.1. Classification (NCBI taxonomy): domain Eukaryota; kingdom Metazoa; phylum Chordata; class Mammalia; order Rodentia; family Sciuridae; genus Sciurus; species Sciurus carolinensis. Next base: position 146,913,724 of record NC_062215.1, read on the forward strand.
AAGATAGAGACACTTCCTTGTATTTTATCAGATCATAATGGATTGAAACTAGAAATAAATGAAAGAGTAAAAAACAGAAACTACTCCAACACCTGGAGATTAAACAATATGCTATTATATGATGAATGGATAACAGAAGATATTAGGAAGGAAATTAAAAAATTCTTAGAGGTAAATGAGAACAAAAAAACATCATATCAAAATCTCTGGGACACTATGAAAGCAGGACTTAGAGGAAAATTTATTTCATGGAACGCATTTAATAAAAGAAGTAAAACTCAACAAATAAACGAGCTAACACTACAGCTCAAAGCCGTAGAAAAAGAAGAACAGACCAACACCAAAAGTGGTATAAGACAGGAAATAGTTAAACTCAGATCTGAAATCAATGAAATTGAAACAAAAGAAACAATACAAAAAATCGACAAAATAAATAGTTGGTTCTTCGAAAAAATAAACAAAATTGATAAACCTTTAGCCACACTAACAAAGAGAAGACGAGAGAAAACCCTAATCACTAAAATTCGGAATGAACAAGGAAATATCACAACAGACATGACTGAAATACAAAACATAATTAGAAGCTATTTTGAAAATCTATACTCCAACAAAATAGAAAATTTCGAAGACATCAACAGGTTTCTAGAGACATATGAATTGCCTAAACTGAACGAGGAGGACATACACAATTTAAATAGACCAATTTCAAGTAATGAAATAGAAGAAGTCATCAAAAGCCTACCAACAAAGAAAAGTCCAGGACCAGATGGGTTCTCAGCTCAGTTCTACAAAACCTTTAAAGAAGAGCTCATTCCAATATTTCTCAAACTATTCCATAAAATAGAAGAGGAGGGAATCCTCCCAAACTCATTCTATGAAGCCAATATTACCCTGATACCTAAACCAAACAGAGACACATCGAGGAAAGAAAATTTCAGACCAATATCCTTAATGAACATCGACGCAAAAATTCTCAACAAAATTTTAGCAAATCGCATACAAAAACATATTAAAAAGATAGTGCACCATGATCAAGTGGGTTTCATCCCAGGGATGCAAGGTTGGTTCAACATCAGGAAATCAATAAATGTAATTCACCATATCAACACACTTAAAGTCAAGAATCACATGATCATTTCAATAGATGCAGAAAAAGCATTTGATAAAATACAGCACCCCTTCATGCTCAAAACACTAGAAAAAATAGGGATAGTGGGAACATTCCTTAACATTGTAAAGGCCATCTATGCTAAGCCCATGGCTAATATCATTCTAAATGGTGAAAAACTGAAAGCATTCCCCCTAAAAACTGGAACAAGGCAGGGATGCCCTCTTTCACCACTTCTTTTCAATATCATCCTTGAAACTCTAGCCAGAGCAATTAGACAGACCAAAGAAATTAAAGGGATACAAATAGGAAAAGAAGATCTCAAACTATCCCTATTTGCTGATGATATGATTATATACTTAGAGGAACCAGGAAATTCCACCAGAAAACTTTTAGATCTCATAAGTGAATTCAGTAAAGTAGCGGGATATAAGATCAATGCACATAAATCTAAGGCATTTTTATACATAAGCGATGAATCTTCAGAAAGAGAAATTAGGAAAACTACCCCATTCACAATAGCATCAAAAAAAAAAAAAATAAAATACTTGGGAATCAATCTCACAAAAGAGGTGAAAGACCTCTACAATGAGAACTACAGAAAACTAAAGAAAGAAATTAAAGAAAACCTTAGAAGATGGAAAGATCTCCCATGTTCTTGGATAGGAAGAATTAATATTGTCAAAATGGCCATACTACCAAAAGTGCTATACAGATTCAATGCAATTCCAATTAAAATCCCAATGATGTACCTCACAGAAATACAGCAAGCAATTATGAAATTCATCTGGAAGAATAAAAAACCCAGAATAGCTAAAGCAATCCTTGGCAGGGAGAGTGAAGCAGGGGGTATCGCAATACCAGATCTTCAACTCTACTACAAAGCAATAGTAACAAAAACGACATGGTATTGGTACCAAAATAGAAAGGTGGATCAATGGTACAGAATAGAGGACACGGACACAAACCCAAATAAATACAATTTTCTCATACTAGACAAAGGGGCCAAAAATATGCAATGGAGAAAAGGTAGCCTCTTCAACAAATGGTGCTGGGAGAATTGGAAATCCATATGCAACAGAATGAAACTAAACCCATATCCCTCACCATGCACGAAACTAAACTCAAAATGGATCAAGGACCTCGGAATCAGACCAGAGACCTTGCATCTTATAGAAGAAAAAGTAGGTCCAGAGCTTCAACATGTCGGCTTAGGACCAGACTTCCTCAACAGGACTCCCATAGCACAAGAAATAAAAGCAAGAATCAATAACTGGGATAGATTCAAACTAAAAAGCTTTCTCTCAGCAAAGGAAACTATCAGCAATGCAAAGAAAGAGCCTACAGAGTGGGAGAAAATCTTTGCCAATCATACTTCAGATAGAGCACTAATCTCCAGAATCTATAAAGAACTCAAAAAACTCTACACCAAGAATGCAAATAATCCAATCGACAAATGGGCTAAGGAAATGAACAGACACTTCACAGAAGAAGATCTACAAGCAATCAACAAACATATGGAAAAATGTTCAACATCTCTAGTAATAAGAGAAATGCAAATCAAAACCACCCTAAGATTCCATCTCACCCCAATTAGAATGGCAGTTATCAACAATACAAGCAACAACAGGTGTTGGCGAGGATGTGGGGAGAAAGGTACACTCATGCCTTGCTGGTGGGGCTGCAAATTAGTGCAGCCACTCTGGAAAGCAGTGTGGAGACTCCTCAGAAAACTTGGAATGGAACCACCATTTGACCCAGCTATCCCACTCCTTGGCCTATACCCAAAGGACTTAAAATCAGCATATTACAGAGATACAGCCACATCAATGTTCATAGCTGCTCAGTTCACAATAGCCAGATTGTGGAACCAACCTAGATGTCCTTCAATTGATGAATGGATAAAGAAACTGTGGTATATATATATATATATATATATATATATATATATACACAATGGAATATTACTCAGCCATATAGAATGATAAAATTATGGCATTTGCAGGCAAATGGATGAAATTGGAGAATATCATGCTAAGTGAGATAAGCCAATCTCAAAAAACCAAAGGATGAATGATACCGCTAATAAGTGGATGATGACACATAATGGGGAGTGGGAGGGTTCAGTGTTAGGGTTAGAGTTAGGGTTAGGGAGGGGGGCAAGAATGGAGGAAGGAAGGACTGTATAGAGGGAAAAGAGGGGTGGGAGGGGTGGGGGGAAGGGAAAAATATAACAGAATGAATCAAACAACATTACCCTATGTAAATTTATGATTACACAAATGGTATGCCTTTACGCCATGTACAAACATAGAAACAACATGTATCCCATTTGTTTACAATAAAAAAATTAAAAAAAGAGAATGGGAATTCTTGTCATCTTGATTTTTGAGGAAAAGCTTTTACCTTCTCACCACTGAGCATATTAGTTGTGGACTTGTCATATACAGCCCTTATTATGTTGAGGTGGATTCCTTCTATATCCAATTAGTTGAGTTCTTATTATAAAAGGATGTTGAATTTTGTCAAATACTTTTTCTGCATCTATTGAAATAATTATATAACTTTATCCTCCACTTTGTTGATGTGGTGTATCATATTGATTGATTCAGATGAGCATGCTAACTGGGTTCCACAGTGACCAGTTTGAATGGAGTCACAGGCTGTGCTTCCTGGCCAGGGGTATGCTGATTGGGCTCCATGTTCAGGCAGGGCCTCAGGCTGTGCTCCATAGTTGTGCAGGACTGCTGACTATGCCCTACATTGGAGGAGGGGGATGGTCTCCTGGTCATACTCCCTGGTTGGACTGGACAGCTGGTTGGGGACCTCATCGGGGAAAGTTTAACTGCTAACCATGTTCCCTGTCCAGACAGAGCTGCCATCTTACCTCCACTTGGGGGTGGAGCTGCTGACTGGGCTCTCTGATGGTATGACCACTGGCAAGGACACAGAGCCACTAGGAAGCTCTACACACTTGTCACCAATAGCCCCACTTTCTTTGTTCCTAGCAGACCTCAGTTAGTTTAGCCCTGACAAGTTCCCGGAATTTCCCACGAGGCAAACCAGAAGTGGATCTACTACAAAGAACTCTGGAATGCTGGGACACTAGATGTCGGCCTTGACTCTCTTTTCCCCACTGGAGAAACCATAGGTCCTGGGGGAGGATCAATGTGAAAAAGTGAAACCACTCCTCTTATCCTTCAAATATGGCTTTTCAGAGGTTTTTAGGTCCAAGGGAGTACTTTAGCCTCATCACCAGGTTCTGGGCTTTTTAAAAAATGTGTTCTTATCTGTGTGTATTTGGTAGTCCTGTGTGAGCAGGACTAGAGCTGGTCCTAGGTACTTGCTATTCTACCTTTTGACTGATGTCACCCTTCAGGAGTAATCAGTTTTCCACATTCCAGTGTTTAATGTGCTCAGAACCTATTCTGAAATTCACATGCTAGATCTGAATAATATGATTCCACAAGTAATGTGTACAAATTCGAAGAAAAAAATGTCTGTGCATTTAGTTCTTTTTCTTCTCACAGCATGCTACATAACATGGTGGTCCTGGAATAACATGAATTTTAACATACATTCTTTATTGAAATATAACACACATAGAGAAAAGTACTCAAATTATAAAACATACAGTCCAATTAATTTCTGCTAAGTGAACATGTCTGTCACTCTGATAATGAAAGGGCATATGAGTTCCACAGAAGGATTGCTCATGCCAACCTCCCCTCCAAAGTTAACTGTGTATCCTTAAGTCCAATGCTACAGAGGAGAGTTGCTGACCTCAAAGAAAAGGATTGTACAACATGAGCTATTTTGTATCTTGCTTGTTTCACTTGGTACTATGTAGTATCTTTGCTTAACTTTATAATAATTCCTTTTAAAAATTTCACAGCATGTTTATTCATTTTAGTATTTATGGATGCTGAGATTGCTTTTAGTTTTAGGAGACTATGACTAATGCTGCTATGAACATTCTTACTCATGTCTTTTGGTGCATTTGGGTGCATTTAAGGGAGGCATGTAATTTTGTAGTACAATTGATACGTTGTAGTTTATGAGTCTTTCAGCTTTAGCAGACACTGCCATTTTCCAAAGTGATTGTATCAGTTTACATAGTTACCACTAGTGGACATCAACATTTGGTGTCATCTTCCTTCTTTTCCCTGTTTCAGTTGTTCTGATGAGTACACAGTGACTTCTCAGTATGCCTTTAATTTGCTTTTTCCTAATAACTAATGTGGAAAAGCACCTTTTAATGTATATTTTTGTCCATTGGGTATCTTTTTTGCAATTCTGATTGAAGTTCATGCCCATTTTTTCTATTAGATTGATAATTCTTCTAATTGATTTATAGTTCTCTGTATATTCAGGATGCAAGTCCCCTTTGATTTATATGCATGCAAATATTTTGTCCCACTCTGACTTGAATTACTCTTTTAATCATCTCTTAATGAAAAGAATTAATAATTTCAACATAGTTCAATTTAGACTCTTCCTTTATGGTTAATAATTGTTGTGTCCTATTTAAGAAACCTTTGTCTACCCAAATGCATGAAAATATCCCTTATTCCCCACTGACTTTCAGAAGAGTAAATACTTAACTTTCACATTTAGATGAATAATTTAAAAATTAATTTTGTGACAGGTAAGAGTTCAACATCAAGTTTATCATCTTTTCCATATGAATAAACAAATGACTTATGACCATTTACTGGGACCACCCTTATCCTATCATTCTGTAGTGTCACTTTTGTCATTCATCATGTACCCAGTTATGACTGGCTTTAGTATTATGATAAGTTTGGGCTCTTCGAGTCAGTTGAGCATGGAGGAAAGGGCATTCAGGGAGAGGGAACAGCAGTGCAGAGGTCCAGGGTGGGGTGAATACCTGGAGGTTTCCAGAGATTGACAAAAGGCCAGAGTGGCTGGAGCACAGAGCAGGGAAGTATGGTTTGTTACCACGTCAGTAGGAGTCAGGACATGCAGGCCATCACATCCTAAGAACACAGGGAAACCAGAGAAGTGTTTTAAACATATGGATAACTTAATCTGCTTTGCATGTGTAGATTATTGTGGCTGCAATAAGAAGAGATTAAAGGGGATCAGAGTAACTACAAGCACTCTGCTAGAAGATTGTCTGAGTTGATCAGAAAGAGATGTGATTCTCTGGTTACAGTCCATATTTGGCCTAGATTAGGGTGGCCATAGTACAGAAGAAGAAAAATGGACTGATTAGAGAGAGAGATTTGGAAAACAAGTTGACAGGACTCATGATAACTTGGGTCCTCAGAAGAATCATTTAGTTTCTTGCTGGTGCATCTAAATAAAGGGAAATGTCATTATAAATACAGTGAACATTAGAAGATGGCTAAGTATGTTGATGAGGAAAGGTCTAATCATTTTTGTTTGAGTGCATACTGATTTTCAATTTCCACTTAAATGAAAAAGCAAAACTTGTTTGAATGGGTCTAAGACTTGGTCTACCATACCAGCAGATGTACTTTGGCACTGACTAGAGGCTGAGAGATTTTCCCCCAGGATTCACCAACTCCTTGATTCCATAGCAAATTTAAATTTGGTGAGAACATTTCAGGGCATACAGTATTTTATTCTATCAGCTTAAATGAATAGATTCATCACTTGGTCCAATGTATTATTTTATGTATTCTGTAAATATATTAATACAACTAGTTCTCCAGATACAGGAGTTGTTAACAGGAGTAGGTCCCTTATAGACAACTGATTTATCCATGAACCACTTGAAATTATGAGCACTTTTCTAAAGTGAGGACCCATCATAGAGCTTGTGACACAAAAAATGAATGATGGAGCCATTGATTCTGTGTTTTATCTCATAAATGGAAGAGTTGGGGGAACCAGGAAGATAAGGAAATTTGGCTGGAGCATGTAGAATTATTTCTAGATCCAGAGAGAAATACCTTAGCAGAAGAGGAGTAAGAAAAGAAGTGGAGCAAAAGTGTCCACTTTTTATTTAGAAAGAGTAAACATCTGAGGAATTCCAATTATGGACTGTAACCAGAGAATCACTTTAGTGTTAGTAAGTGAACTTAACTCTAAGTGAGGACTCAGGATGAGGCTATTATGTCTAGGGCTCTAGTCACAAGGAGTAGCTACATAAAAACTTGCATGGAAAGCCTCGTAATTTCAGACCCACTGAGGACATCTCTAGAGCAAGAAGCAATTTTAAGTGAAAAAAAGAATTCTACTTCCAGTGCATTAGGCACACCACTGACACCACAGACACAGCCTCGCTCTTCTCTGAAGGTGCCTGGGAGGAAGTTTACTGAGAAAGCTATATAGCAGTTGGGGAAACGACTATACTGTCTGCTTCCTGAGTGTCCAATGTGGATAAACAGTCTAGCTTAAGGTTAACCCTGGAAACAAGATATTTCCTGTAACTAAATATCATTAATTGACTAAAAATCATCAAGAACCAAAAATTTGTAATATAGTTTAGACAGTTATTGTCAAGTACTTCATGGTAGCCTTAATGATGTTTCCTTATCTATGTGTTCAGATATGTCATATTGGTTACATATTAAAATAAGAAATGTAACTGATTGATAATTAAATAATTTAACTTTTGCTCATAATTATACATTCAAAAGGCCGCACAAAGTCTGTAGTAGTTAAACCCAATAGGTTTCCCAATGTTCCCTTCCAAAAGTCCTTGAAAATTAAATGACATTCCAACTATTGTCCCTTTTTCCTGAGTTGGAGGACTCCAACTCAACAGCAAAATAAGAAGTTACTTTTCCAATGTTTCCACTTTCCTAATGGTTCTGAAATAGGCCACACATCTTTTTCAATTTTGGGGAGAGTTGGAATTCACCATAGATCTTTTCTTTGCAGATTTCCCAACCACATCTTGCATCTATGTAAATAGATGATAAATGAGAGGTAGATGTAGATGGATAGATAGATAGTAGATAGATAGATAGATAACAAATAGATGATAGACAGGCATGCAGGTAGGTTGACTCATCCATTCCACAAATATTTCCTTAGTATCTTCCAGTGGCAGGTCTGATGCAGGGCTGTGATCTTTTGTTATGTTTCAGTATAAATGCCATGATCCTCTTTACTAGGTCCAGGAAGAATCTAAAACATTTCAAAACTTTCTCCCTAAACTTCTACCAGGGATGAGCTGTAAAAGTCACTAATTTTCATCCAGAATATAATACATCTTTACTCTTAAAGCACCTTGCTCTGGAATTTGGTACCCTGGGTAGGGGGGAAAAAATCTTTTAGTGAGCACATATATTTCTCTTTTGAAGGGAATGGTTTTCTATGCTGATTTTTAAGTTAATAAACAATGTTCACATCCCACATCACAGTGGGACACTTGTTACAACTGATGAACCTACATTGACAAATCATCATCTAAAAGCCATAGTTTTATTAGGGTTCATGCCTGTTGATGTATATTGCAGTATCCAAGACTTCCATGTGATGTTGAAAACAAGGTGAGAAAGGATATACTTACTTCATTCTTGATCTCAGTGGAAAACCTCCAAATTTCTCACCATTAAGTATGATGCTAGATGTATGCATTTTTTGGTAGATTTTTTTCTCAATCAAGTTGAGGAAGTTCTATTCCTAGTTTGCTAATAATTTTTATGGTGAATGGTATTAGATTTTTTTCAAATGCTTTTTGTGTCTGTTAATATAATCATGTGATTTTTCTTCTTTAACTTGTCAATGTGATGGGTTATTTTAATTGATATTTTTTAATGTTGACTAGGCCTTCCTTATTCAGGATAAGTCCCACTTGATCATGGTATATAATTATTTTTATATATTATTGAATTTAATTTTTTAAAATTTATTTATTTTTATTTTTACAGACTGCATTTTGATTCATTATACACAAACAGGGTACAACTCTTCATTTCTATGGTTGTACACAATTTAGACTCACCATTAGTGTAATCGTACATGTACATAGGGTAATGATGTCTGTCTCAGTCCACTATCTTTCCTTCGCACAACCCACCTGCCCCATTTCCCTCTACACAATCCAAAGTTCCTCCATTCTTCTCTTAAAAAAAGATTTTTGTATCAGTTTTCATGAAAGATACTGGTCTGAGTTTTCCTTCCTTGTAATGTCCATCTGTGTTGGTATTAGAATTATGCTAGCTTTGCACAATGGGTTATAACCACCACTTCGTGGTAGTGCAATTTCTTTAAAATAACAAGATATTTCTGATGTCTCCCTCCCCTCCCCTGCTTCTTTGCTGTTGTGGATTTCACTTACACAGAAGCATGTATAAATGCATATATGTACATAATATACTTATGTAGCACGCATGATCAAATAAATATTTCTATTATTATTTTGAACAACTGCTGTTACATCAATTAAGCACAAATGAAATAAACATTTTTATTTTACTCTCACTTATTCATTCTCTCATGACCTTCCATTCTTTATGTAGATCTGATTATATGACCTACAACATTTTCCTTCTCTGTAAGGAACTTTTAACATGTGTTACAAGTCAGGTCTACTGGCAACAAATTTTGTCAACTGTTGTTTATCTGAGAAAGTCTTTATTTCTTTTTTACATCTGAAGAATAATTTCATAGGTACAGAATGCTGAGTTGATGGTTTCTCTGTCTCAATGCATAAATGATTTTACTCCACTCTCTTCTCACTTATGTAGTTCCTGAGAAGGTAGATGTAATATTTATCTTTGCTCCTTTGTAGGTAAGGTATTTTTTTCTTCTGGCATTTTTCAACATTTTTCTCTGTTTTTGATTTTTAAAAATATTGAATATGATATGCATAGTTTTAGGTGTTTTGTGGGGGATTGACACTTATCCCACCTAGTGTTCCCTGAAGACTTCCAGATCTGACGGTATTTGGGGAAAATTCTCAGTCACTATTTCTTCAAGTACTTCCTTTTTTCCTTTTTTCTGTCTTTTCCCTATGTAATTTGCACCACACATATGTTACATCTTTTTAGTTGTTCCACCTTTCTTGGATATTCTGTTCTGTTTCATGAAGTTTTTTGTTTTTTGTTTTCCTTTGCTTTTCAGTTTTGGAACTTTCTATCATCATATCCTCAAGCTCAGAGATTCTTCCCTCAGTCATATCCATACTAAAGAGCACATCAGAAGAATTTTTCATTTTTGTCACTGTGCTTGATCTCCAGAATTTACATATTATTCTTCCTTAACATTTTTATATTACTGCTTACCTTATCCCTCCACTCTTCATGTTATCTCCCTTTTCCATTAAAGCTTTTAACACATTAATCATAGCTTTTGGAAATTCCTGGTTTGATAATTCCAACAATTTCTGTCATAGCTCACTCTGGTTCTGATGCTTGCCTGTCTCTTTAATGTATGCTTGCTACCTTTTTATACAACTTTTAACTTTTTGTGAATGGGTCTTTAATAATGTGGTGATGAGGTATGGGAATAAGTAAGTGTCCTATAGCCATCAATTTAGGTCACAGTCCTTTGTTGACCCTTGGCTTCTGAACTGCACACTGCACCAGTGCTCTTGTTTCCTCCCTTCCTCTCAGGGAAGCACGCTGGTTCAAGGGAGGTGGAGATAATATTTCCCTTCCTCCACATGGAAGAGTGAATGGAGGCTGGCATTTCCCTTCCCTGGGAGGCTTAGGCTCTGATAAAACCCCAGCAGGTTAGGCTCTGTAAAAGAGTTTTTCCTAAGAGTAGGCTTCATTAAGAGCAGAATGTGGATGCTTACAGGTTTATGCTCAGATAGATAGTAATTCTCTGTATTCTCCTAGTAGTCTGTAAATTTGGAGTTTGCTCTGTGACCTTCTCTTCAAGGTCTAAGAAGTTACTGATTTTTCAGTTTGTTCAGGTTCTTACTTGTTGTTGGGATGCAGTGGTGGTTTTTAAGCTCCTTACATGCTGAACTGGAAACCAAAAGTTCCCACACTGATTGTTTACTTCAGTTTTGCCTGGATATTGCTGTTCTCTTCTTGGTCTCTACCAATTTCTCTCTGTCTCTTTAACCATGCAACAATTCACCCACCTAGGCAATTATTGAGCATTTACTGTATGCCAGGCTGACCAGAGACATTGTTTTGTTTGGTTTGCCTAGAAATTGAACTTCCCAAAGATGTATGACTATAGATCTACTTATTTTTATTCAAACAACAAATATTAACATCCTAAGGAGCTAGTGTACTGTGTCACAAACCTTAGAAACTCTAATCTTAGCTAATTTTTAGGTGCTTATTAACCCTAATTAACACATGGCTTCAATTTAAAAAAAACTGTGGTAAAATATATGCAGCTTGAAATTTATTAATGGTGTAAAAATATACAGTTCAATGGCATTAAGAATATTCACACTATTGTGCAGCCATCACCACTATCCATTTCCAGAACATTTTCATCATTCTAAACTGAAACTCTGTGCCCATTAAACAATAACTCTTCATTTCCTCTTTCCCCCAGTCTCTATAACCACTATATTACTCTGTGCCTCTATATATTTGACTACTCTAGTATTCTAAGCAATGTCATAAAATATTTGTCCTTTTTGTGTCTGACTTATTTCATTTAGGATAATGCCTTCAAGGTTCACCCATGTCACTTCATCTATAAAATTTGTTTATTGGTTCTTTTTAGTTTTACATAACAATAGGATTCATTTTGACATAATTATAAAAGCATGAAATATAATTTATTCTAATTCAGTTTCCAGAATTTCCCCTTTCCCTTTCCCTTTCCTCCTTCCTCTTCCTGTTTCCTTCCCTCTAATGATCTGTCTGCTATTTACTTACAGAGTTTTTTTTTTTTTTTTTTTTTTTAACTAGTGTCTTGTAGATACACCTGATGGTGAGATTCACTATGGTCTATTCATATATATGTGTGTGTGTATGTGTGTGTAGGAAAGTCAGGTCCGATTTGCTCCACTGTCTTTTCCTATCCCGTCCCTCCTCCTTTCCCTTTATTCCTCTTTGTTTACTCTACTGATCTTTCTTCCATTGTTTTTTTGTTTGCCCTCCCCCTTATTTTGGATTAGCTTTCTCATATTGTAGAAAACATTTGACCTTTGACTTTGGGGACTGAATCATTTCACTTAGCATGATAGTCTCCAGTTTCAACTATTTACTAGCAAATGCCACAAAGTCAGTCTTCTTTATGACTGAGTATACTCCATTGTGTATATACACCACATTTTCTTTATCCATTCATCTGTTGAAGGACACCTAGTTTGACTCCAAAGCTTAGTTATTGTGAATTGTGCTGCTATAAACATTGATGTGACTGCATCACTGAGGTACACTGAGTTTATATTTTTTGGATATAAACCAAGGAGTGGGATGAGATCATGTAGTGGTTTTTTGAGGATTCTCCATACTGCTTTCCAAAGTTGTTGCACTAATTTGTGGCCCCACCAACAATGTATAAGTGCACCTTTTCCCCCACATCTTCATCAACATTTATTGTTACTTATATTCTTGATAATTGCCCTTCTGACTGGAGTGAGATAAAAATCTCAATGTAGTTTTGGGTTTTTTAATTTAATTTTATTTTTTGGTGGTGCTGGGGATTGAACCCAGGACCTTGTGCATACTAGGTAAGAACTCTACCAACTGAACTGTATTCCCAGCCCTCAATGTAGTTTTCATTTGCAATTCTCTAATTGTTAGAGATGTTGGACTTTTTCCATATTTTTGTCTACCATTTGTATTTCTTCTTTGGAGATGTGCCTGTTTAATTCCCTTGCCCATCCATTGATTCATCTGTCAAATTTTTGAGTTCTTTCTATATCCTGGATACAGAAAGATCAGGTGGCAAATATCTTTCTCCCATTCTGTTGGCTCTCTTCTCACATTTTTGTTTCCTTTGCTGTGAAGAGGTGTTTTTTTTGTTTTTTTTTTTAATTTGATGCCATCCAATTTATTGATTTTTTTATTTTACTTCTTGAGCTTTAAGAGTCTTGTTAAGGAAGACAGTTTCTGAGCTGACATGTTGGATTATTGGGTCTATATTTTCTTCTTGCTGTTTCAGGGTTTCTGGTCTAATTTCTAGGTCTTTGAGTTGACTTTTGTACAGGGTGAGAGACAGGAGTAACATTTCATTCTACTAAATATGGATTTCCCATTTTCCTGACACCATTTATTAAGAAGGTTACCTTTTCTCCGACGTGTTGGCACTTTTGTCGAGTATGACATAACTGTATTTATGTGGGTTTGTGTCTGTGCCTTCTATTCTATTCCATTGGTCTTTGTGCCTGTTTTGGTGCCAGTACCACACTGTTTTTGTTACTATAGCTCTGTACTTTAAGATTTGGCTTTGTGATGCCCACTGCTTTGTGTTTCTCACTAAGGATTTCTTTGGCAATTCTAGGCCTCTTATTTTTGCAAATGAATTTCGTTGACTGCTTTTTCTATTTTTCTGAATTTTAATGGAAATTGCATTGAATCTGTATAGCCCTTTTGGTAGTATAGCCATATTGACATGTTAATCCTGCCTATCCAAGAACATGGGAAGTCTTTCCATCTTCTAAGGTCTTCTTCAATTTCTTTCTTTAATGTTGTGCTATAGTTTTCATTATAGAGCTCCTTTACCTCTTTTGTTAGATTGATTCCCAAGTATTTTATTTTATTTTGAGGCTATTGTGAATGAAATAGTGTTCCTAATTTCTTTTTCAGCAGATTCATCATTGGAGTAGATAAGACTGTAGTTGATTTATGGGTATTGATCTTGTATCCTGCTACTTTACTGAATTCATTTATGAGCTCTAGAAGTCTTCTGGTGAAGTTTTTCAGATCTCTAAATATAGGATCATATCACTGACAAAACAGATAATTTCAGCTCTTCTTTTCCTATTCATATCCCTTTACTTTTCTTCTCTTGCCTGATTTCTCTGGCTAGAGTTTCAAGGATCATGTGGAGTGGTGAAAGTGGATGTCCTTGTCTTGTTACTGTTTTTAGAGAAAATGGTTTCGGTTTTTCTCCATTCAGAATATTGTTGGCCTTGGATTTGTCATATATAGCCTTTACAATGTTGAGGTGAGTTTCTTTTATCCCAGTTTTCCTAGTGTTTTAAACAGGAACAGGTGCTATACTTTGTTGAATGCTTTTTTTCGGCTTCTATTGGGATAACCATGTGATTCTTGCCCTTAAGTCTATTTACGCAGTGAATTACATTAATTGATTTCCATATGTTGAACCTACCTGTATCCCTGGGCTGAAACCCACTTGATCATGGTGCACCATCTTTTTAATGTGTTTTTGTATGTGGTTTGCCAATATTTTATTAAGAATTTTTGCATTTGTGTTCATCAAGGATCTTGGTCTGAAGTTTTCTTTCCTCAATGTGTCTTTGTCTGGTTTTGGTATCAAGGTGTACCAGCTTGATAAAAATGAGTTTGGCAGTGTTTCCTCCTCTTCTATTTCATGGAATAATTTGAGGAGAATTGATATTAGTTATCCTTTAAGGTCTGGTAGAACTTGACTGAGAATCCATCCTGTCCTGGGCTTTTCTTTGTTAGAAGGTTTTAATAATTGCTTCAATTTTATTGCTTGAAATTGATCTGTTTTCTATATCCTCTTTGTTCAATTTGGGTAGGTCAATATGTCTTTTGGAATTTGTCAATATTGTCGAGATTTTATAGCTTATCAGACTATAAATTTTCAAAATAGTTTCTGATGATACTCTGGATTTCAGTAGTGTCTGTGGTGTTATTTCCTTTTTTATCTTGCATTTTTGATAATTTGAGGTTTTTTTCCCTCTTTCTTTTGGTTAGTTTGGCTAAGGACTTATCAATATTGTTTATCTTTTCAAAAAACAACCTTGTTTTGTTGGTCTTTTGTTTTTTTGATTTCAATTTAATTGATTTGAATGATTTCCTGTCTCCTACTGATTTGGGTGTTCGTTTGTTCTTTTTCTAGGGCTTTGAGATGTAATGTTAGATTATTTATTTGGTATCTATTTTTTTAATATATGAGCTCAGTGCTATGAACTTTCCTCTTAGAACTGCCCTCATGCTGTCCCAGAGATTTTAATATGTTGTATCATTATTCTCATTTATATCTAAGCATTTTTTTTTATTTCTCCTGTGGTTTCTTTTTCTCTTCATTCATCATTCAAAAGTATACTATTTTATCTCCAGGTGTTATGGTGGTTTCTGTTTTTTTTATCTTATCATTGATTTCTTATTTCTCATTTCTTATTTCATTCCATTTTGATCTGATAGAATGCAAGGTATTATCTCTATTTTTTTGTATTTGGTAAGATTTTCCTTGTGACTTAAAATATGGTCTATTTTAGAAAAAGTTCCAAGTGCTGCCAAGAAGAAAGTAAATTAAGTAATTGATAGATGAAATGTTCTATAGATGTCTGTTAGGTACATATTATTAATTGTATTTTAGAATTGTATTTTTAGAATCTTTACTTAGTTTTTGTTTGAATGATATAACCAGTGGTGAGAGAGGCATGTTGAAGTCACTCAGTATTATTGTACTGTGGTCTACTTGAGTCTTAATATTGAGAAGCGTTTGTTTTATGTATGTGGATGCTCCATTGTTTGGAGCATAAATATTTATGATCATTATATCTTGTTGATGTATAATTCCCTTGAACAGTATTTTTCTTCTCTGATTACCTTTGGCTTGAAGTCCACTTTATGTGATATGCAATAGCAACCCCTGCTTATTTATGAGCCCCATGTGAATGGTATGATTTTTCCCATCATTTTACCTTCAGTCTATGAATGCCTATGTCTATGAGGTGAATCTATTGCAGACAGCATATTGTTGGATCTTGTTCTTTCTTTATTTTATTTTTAAAAAATTTTTTCTAATTGGTTATACATGACAGTAGAATGAATTTACGCATTTTGATAAATCATATATAAATGGAGAATAATTTTTCATTAAATCCAATCTGCCAACCTATGTCTTTTGATTGAAAAGTTTAGAATATTTACATTCAATGTTATTATAAAGAGATGATTTTTATTGCCTGCTATCTTGATTTATTTCTAATGTTTAAGCTGGACTTGATTCTCCTTTAATTGACTATTCTTATAGTGCTGGTTTTCATTTTTATTTTTCATTTCTTATTCATGAAATATTTTATTGAGTATGTTTTATAGTGCAGGCTTTCTAGTTATAAATTCTTCTAGCTTTTATTTATCATGGAAGGTTTTTATTTCATCTTCATACTTAATTTTGCTAGGTATAGTATTCTTGATTACATCCATTTTCTTTCAGAGTTTGATATATATTATTCTAATACCTCCTGGCTTTTAGGGTCTAGGTTGAGAAATTATTGAAATCCAACTTAGTTTACCTCTAAATGACCAGTTGTTTTTCTCTTGCGACTTTTAAATTCTATCCTTTTTCTGCATGTTAGGCATTTTCATAATAAAATGTGTCTCGGAGTGGCTCTATTGTGATTTTGTATATTTAAAGTCCTGTATACCCATTCAAATTTCCATCTAATTCTTAAGGTTTGGAAAATTTTCTGATATTATTTCTTTGAAAAGATTGTGCATTCCTTTAGTTTGTGTTTCAGAGCCTTCATCTATCTCAATGAATCTTAAATTTGACCTTTTCATGTTATCCCATATTTCCTGAAAGTTCTGTTTAAAGTCTCTTAAAACATTTTCTCCAAGGTCAATTTTATTTTTGAGATTATATACTTTGTCTTCAAAAGACCTAAGAAGTTATCTTCAAAGTGGTCTAATCTATAGGTGATGCTTTTTATTGAATTTTTAATTTGATTTACTAATTCTTTCATTTTGAGGATTTCCATTTGGCTCTTTTTCAGAATCTCTATCTCCTTACTGAAGTGATTTTTTCCTTAATTTTCTGATTTTACTCCTTACACTTTCTTTTAGGTCATATAACATTCTAACTATGAGCTTTCTAAATTCCTTTTCTGACATTCCTTCCACTGTGGTGTCAAAGAAGTTAGTTGTTGAAGCATTTGGCTATTTGGGATGGTTTGTTCCCTTGCCTTTTCATATTGTTTGTTATGTCCACCCAACTATTGGTATAGTTCTTACTTTTTCTTTTAAGTGAAGGACTACTTTGTGAGCTTCTTTCTCTTGAGCCCTGAGTTGGGTGAATATCCACATAAAGATATTTTAAGTCAACATGGGAGCTCTGCTGATTCCAGCATAAGCACCACTTTATGAAATGCCCCTGAACCCTATCTATTACAATTACTTCAGAGTCAAGCCTTGTCCTAGTTAAACTTATACAAAACAAAAACTTGTTGCAATTGTTCTCCACAGTTCCTCAAATTCAGGTATTAACCTATAATAAAATTCTGGAGTAGGTAAAAAAAATTAGTTGTTAAATTAAATAAACTCACTATAACCTTAAGTGAGGGTTAAAAGGGAAGAATAAGAAAGATTGGGCAAAAAGAAGAGAAAGAGAGAAAGAAAGAGAGAAAGAGAGAGAGAAAAGGAAGATATAAAAGAATAATTTATATCACAGTAGAAAGGAGGGAAAAAATAGAAGAATGGTTGAATTTTGAGTTAGTAACAGATAATTCAAGAGGATGAGTAGGGGTAAGCAGAGCAAACATCGACTGGGGCTAGGAAAACAAAAATAGGAAGATTGATTCCAATCAATACTTTAAACCTGTATATAACATACATTCAAGTCAGTTGAAGGTACAATGTTGGCTATTGGGTTAACAATTATCATTCAAGTTAAAGAGTTATTTATATGATTGAAGCTGACATTAGAGTTGTTTATAGTATACCCAGTCAAGGTGAAGAAAATTCTTGCAATTATTGGTTTGGATTTCACTGGGGTCTGGACATTTAGCAGATGACCATGTCTTTGTGGATCTCTCCCAAGGTGTAGGGGCACAGGAACCAATTCCCTAGTTATTATGAACCTCCTAAGAGCCACTTCTGGTTTGTCAACTCGGGTGCCTGCAGCTTACTGCTCAGAGAGCACAGTGTTGTGGTTTGATTACTTCTGTTGTGTGCAGTAGTTCAGGATGCTGACTCTGGAGTATCCCTGTGATTGCTGTGGGTCACCATGTACCTGCTCCCCTCTACAGGATACTTTTCATGGTAATGAAGATCCTGGTAACTGTCTGTGAGTACAGGAACTCTGATTGTGGGTTTTCCATGGGTGTTCTATGGTACAGGTGTAGTCTCCCAGCCAAAGCCATTTGCTAAGGTAGTAAAGAGTCCCAGGTGGTTCACCTACTAGTTTTCACTGCCCCAGGTTGTGAATGGTGGGTGTTGTTTCCCTATTTACTGCAAGCATTCAGAAAATGCCTTTTACTTGCCAGTTTTGATCATGGGTCAGACTATGCACCAGTTAAGGCTGGGATCTGCCTCTTCCTGCTGCTTAGACTAGTAATTTTCCACTGGGTCTCTATGTCCCTGGATATTCAGGCAGCTTCCCTCTGGTATGGCACTAAGATCCTGGGGACTGTCCCTAGGTTTCCCATGGTGCCTTCCCCTAGGGATAGTGGTTGGACCTAGTGAATCAACTTTCCTCTGTTTGGAGGACAAAGCTTCTCCATTGCTGTCTCTGAGTTGAGCAAGCAGAAGCTGCACAGAACTTTCCACCCATGCCTGGGTCATGTTGGTTGAGCAGGGTTAGGTGTACACCCTGGCACAGATCCCAGCCAGCTCATTCCCCTTGTTTGTAGTGAGGGGAAGGGAGAGGGAGTTTAAGTGATTTTTGGCTAGTAGTGGTCGTTCTGAAAGCTCTTTCTGGCCAGATTTTTAAGAGTTCCCTCTGTAGAAGACATCCCTCTAATTTAATTTACAACTGTCTGGTCATGGGAAGAAGCTATGTGAATTAAAGAGAGTGACTGACAAGATGCCACAAGATGGTTTTGGGCACCCAGATCAGTTTTCTTTTCAAAACTTCATTTTCAGTCATTTTCTCTGTTTAAGGACCCTTCTACTACCATCAGGCTTTAACTCTTGTTATCTTTCTAAATGTTTTTAAGTGGGTGAGCTTAAGACATTTCCTGCCCCCGCTTCTCTCTCTGTTGCCCCTCCCCCACTTTTTTCCCCAGGTTCATGTTCAGGGTTAGGGGACTCTTGAGATTGTTTTGTACTCTGGTAAACTATCTCCAGTCTCTCCAGGACTCAGGCTTGTTAACATTGAGCCTTGGAGCACTGATTTTGTCATCCACCTCTCCATTCTGCTTTTCCTTCACTGCCTCCTTTCTGTGTTGCAGGGAGATCAGGACTTGCTGCCTAGCTCACTCCTTCCATCTTCCTCTATGCTCATGTATATGACTTTTATTCTTCTTTGAGTCTGAACAATATTCCATCCTATGTGAAGACCACATTCTGTTTATCCATTCATCTGTCCATGAACACTTGGGTTGCTTTTACCTTCTGGCAATTTTGCAAACAATACTGCAACAAACATTGGTGTTCAAATATCTTTCCAAGTCCTTGCTTTCTATTGTCTGTGTGTGTGTATACTCAGAAGTGGGATTGCTAGATCATATAATAATCCTATGTTTAAGTTTTTGAGGAACCACCGGACTTTTCCACAGCAGCAGAATGGCCACATTTTACACCCTGTCATGCAATATTCAAGGACCCTGATTTCACTATATCCTAGCCAACACTTGCTGTTTCTGTACGTTAGTCTGTCTGTTCATTTTTAATAATTGCCATCCTAATGGGTGTGAAGTGGTCTTTCACTGTGGTTTTGATTTGCATCTTTCTGATGACTAGTGGTGTCAAACATCTTTTAAAGTACTCATGGATGATCTGAATTTCTTCTGTAGAGAAATTTCTATTCTTTTGCCCTTTTGAACTGGGTTATTTGTTTTGTTGTTTTTGAGGGGAAATATTTTAAATCAGACAAACTGATTCAACTTTTCTAGGATATTATCTGTCCTGATATAATATTGCCAAAAATGATCTTGAAATAATTAGCAGTACCTATATTCAACAAAAGACTTTTAATCAAAAATATATAAAGAATTCCTGTAATTCAATAAGAAGACAAACAACCTAATTTAAAAATCTTTTAAGAGGAAACAGAGTGTATGTGAATGTCCAATAATCATGAAATGATGCTCCACATTACTAGTCATTACAAATCAAAAATCACAATGAGATAATATTATGCTCTTGGTAGAATGGCTAAATTTAAGAAGCACAAATATACTAAGCGTTAGCAAGTATGTGAAGAACTAAATATACTTCTAGTAGGATTAGAAAATGGTGCAACTACTTTGGAAAAAAAAAAACAATTAGGAGTTTCCTGTAAATTTGAACATATACTTATCAGATAACCCATCAGTCTCACTTCTAGGTGCTTACCCAAGAGAAACAAAACATATGTCCTTTCAAAACATATGTCCCATACATCCATATTCATAGTAGCTTCACTCATGGAATTCAAAAGGCAAGAACAACTAAAATGGAAACTACAGACACAGGTAGCATGGATCAATCTCAAAAACATGATGCTATGCAAAAAATGTCAGACATGAAAGAGTACATACTATATAACTGAATTTATATCAAATGCTAAGATAGGCAAAACTAGTTTATAGTGCTACAAAGTAGGCCAGTGTTGCCTATAGTCTATTGGGAAGAGCAACAACTGTAACAGGATATGCAGGAATTTTGGAGGTGATACAAATGCTCTGTCGACTGTGGTGATAGTAATTCTACATGTGTCTTTACTTCTCAAAATTTACCTCAATGTACATTTTTAAATGGATGCTTTTTTATATGTAAATTATGCCTTGATAAAGTTGATTTTTTGGACAGTAAGTTCTCTTTGTAACTAAGAAACTGTGACAATAGTCTGTCTCCAAGCTACTGTCATATACTTAGGTCTAACAAATTAACCCCTTTCACTACAGAGGGAATTTTAGTATTTGCTTTCTTTAGGCATGAACTGAAATAATTTTCCACAATGCCATTAATAAAACAATTACATTCAATCCTTCTCTTTCAGACTTTCTGAATATGTCAATATATTTCAAATATACTGAAGAATGAAAGAATGTATAACTGAAAGTATATGGGTTAAAAGAAAATTTTATTTTATAGCATTATTTATGATATTCCTTAAGTAAATAGAATTAAGAATTTTAAAATCATGTATTTTCAAATATATTCCTGTGTTTAATGGCTGTTTAAACATAAAATCAAGGGCACAGGAAGTGCCCAGGTATCATCAAGTTCCTCCATCCTATGACAACTGCTGAAGTTATAAAACTTTGCCTACATTTCTCATTTCAGAGCTCAGGTAACTTTATACATTCTAATTGAAATTTTGGCTAAGTAAAATATGAATCCAATGAGGAAGATTCCTCATTAAGTAAAAATAGTACATTGAAAAATTATTTTAAAAAACAGAAGGAAAAGGACCACCCAATAAGCAAAACAAACTCTTGTGCTTTAAAGATTAGCCTCAAGAAACAAGATACGGTTATCATCTATTTAAAAAAAAAAAAAAAAAAAAAAAAAAAAAAAACTTACTGTTGCTTTGGACATTTCCTGAGCAGAATGCTAAATCTGATGGCAACATCTCCTAGGGTTTGAGATTATAACATCAAGAAAATATCATTTTTTATTATATTTTCATGGTAAAATAGCACTCCACCAACAAGATTAGTTTATATAAAGGAAAGAGGAACGGAGAGGGGAGGAAAATCTTAGCCAGAAGGTCAGTATGAGGAGCACATCCTACTGACCTGAATCCGTGCCTGTGTCTGTGGAGATGTGACTGCCACAGTTTGTCTTGCAGATAGCTGTAAAGTAATTACACAAATTGCACTGAGTCATTTCCAGATGAATTCAACACTTACAACTAGAAAGTGCTGCCAATTTTATCAGAAATCTGTGATTTTTGAGGATTTGAGAAAATAATTTTTCTTCTCTTCAAGTTGTACAATGGAATCTATTGACAAACCTAACTCTTCTATCTGTGCAGAAGAATATATCTCTGTCTTTTGATTATCTAGTTTGAATTATATATAATCAGGAAATTCAGGTCTTATCTTCCCTCAAATCTCTTAAACTACAATAGCATGATTTACCAGTAAGTCATTTACCATATTTCACATCTTCAAAGACAGATCCCCTTTATTTTTCCATACAAAGTGCTCCTTAGAATTTCTCACTGCAGCAATATAAATTAATGCTACTTGTTACGCCAGAAAGGATCAAGCTGCATCCTCCCCAGAAGTCCAAGAGGCAGGAATCACACAGGGAGAGACAGGGACTGTGATGTGCTCTCCAGTGAATGATGGATTGTATTTTCTGTTTGAAAAAAAATATATAGCAAAATTGAACAAGTCCCAGGGCATTGAAAAAAGTCTTCAAAAATAAGTACAAGGAGAGTAACTAGCAAATTTAAAAATACATGATCAATAAGAATGGGTGAATATGGCAGCATTTTTAGATAAAACTGCATTTTCAACTATTTTTAAAATGTTTCCCGTTTGGCAGAACCCCAAATGGGCTTTGCCAAGCACTTTTTCTTCTTAATTTTTAAGTGCGTATGTATTTCAAGGAAAATTTAATCCATATGTTCTTCTCTCATTTACACAATTTATCAAAATGTTGCTTTGAATGAGCCATTTAATGTCTAAGAAAACTAAAGAACACTTCGTTTTCCCTCAATACAAGACTAGCTCTTTTTCTTCCTGAATTAAATATGTATTCTGTACTACATAGAAAACTAATTGAAAAGTATTCAATACTGTTTTAATATTCAGAACCAATGTGATAATTCAAATAGAGAAGCATGAATCCCCTGACCAGACCACATTTACAAGTTTCTTTTTAAAATTCACATGGTTCCTACAAACCAGAGAACATCAGAACTAAGAGATACCTTAGAAACGGTAATTTTTTTTTCTCTCACTTTAAAAGTTAGGGAAATGAATCACAACAAACTTGCAGAATATACCAAAATCACAGCACCAATTAGTGGCGGAATCAAGACCTATGTCTTCATGTTAGGTTTTTGGTTTTTCTGATTTTAATCAGTTTTCGGCATAATTCTAGATCATGAAAACACAGTGGGGCTCATTTCTGCATGAAATGTGCCACCTACTTCCAATAGACAAATGCCTGGACAATGGGGAGGCTGAGAATCAAAAGTTTATCAAATAGTGTTGTCACTGAAATGTCAATAATATTGATCCATGTGATTCCAATAATATCAACCCTTTAGGATCCCACAAGGGTAAGAGTTTAAAAGAAAAATCAGCCCAGGAACATTCTCAACGCTTCCCAGAAAGATGGCACGGGAAAACATGCCAAGTATGCTTCAACTGATAAGGATATTTCTTCCTCCCCTTCTGCTCTTTCTCCCTCAGGAGCAGGTCGATCTTTCTGGGCTATGGGGAAACCTGGTTATGAGCATTCCATGGAATCTGGAGGGTATTAGTGATGAATCAGTTCATGGAACGGGGCTGACTTCCACCTCTGGTTCAGCCTCTGTTGTCAGTATCTTTAGACAAGAAAACAGGAAAAGAGGAGTGATAGATTGCTATGCCCAGGCAAATAAAATAAGAGAACAGAGGAGGATTAGGGCTTTCTTTTGTCATCACAGGAGGCCGTCATGATCACAAATCATAGTCAAAAGAACTTTCTAAGAATCTGTAACCTTGTAACTTACCAGTCTTTAGATTTTACTCCTCTCTGTTTTGTAGCAGTAATTACCAGCAAAGTCCAATTTTCTTTTTATGTGATGGATAATGCATACACTATTTGCATTTCTTTAGGGAATATCAAAGAAGAGAATTGGGAGATCTTTGGGGAGGGATTCAGAGCAGAACAGCTCAACTGCTTTCTAATTGCTTAATTCTGGGAAAGTTACTTAACCTGTGTCTCAATTTCTGCATCTGTAAGTTTGGAATAATAATTGGGTTTGCTTCATAAGGATTAGTGAAATAATGCACATAAAGCTCTTTAGACAGTATTTTTCATGTAATACAAATGCAATAAAAATAATTGTGGTTACCCTATCATTTGTCTGTTTGTTTTACTGAAATAGAAAACAGTCTTAATTTTTAGGGCTTGTGGCAAACTAAGAAAAAGAAAATACAGGAAGATTATTTAGAACTGATAAAAGAACCCTGAGTCTCAGCATCTAAAAACTATTATGGACTCAATGAACTGTAATTTCTAAACTATATACTCAAAATATAAAACAAGGACTGAATTTATGCTAATATAACAGGTGCCCATGTCACTCACACATATAGTGCCTGAATACTTACAACACTACCTTTTTTTACCTTGACATCTATGTGTCAAAAACAGCTAATTATCCTGACTTGATCATTATAGAATGTATACCTGCACTGAAACATCACATGGTATCCATAAATATGTCCAATTATTATGTGTCAATTTAAAATAAAATTAACTTAAAGAAGCAAGTTTTTTAAGAAAACAGTATATTCAAAGATTATTGTCACTAGATGTTCCTATAAATCACAGGTTATTTTTCTTTTAGAAGAAACAATATTTTTTTTAAAAGTATATTCAAAGATTTGATAGTCATTGGAACCCAAAGCAAAATACAAGTCCCCTCAGAACTTTTGGGTTGAGAAATGGCTACTTTGGCAATGACCTCAAAGATATGGGAGCTTTGGGGCACATGTGAGGTAGATTTCTGAGTTGTTTTTTCTTGGCAAAGTTTTCTCTTTTGTCTCAATTTTGCCCATACCAGATGGTAGATGGATTGGAAAGCATGCTGGCAGGAGGACTGACTATAGTTTAAGTGGCACTTGAAGAGGACATTGTATTTCTAGGGGGTTTTGTCTTTGTAAAAATGAGGTTGGCTTTGGTGATCATAAATGTCCCTACCACTCTAACATTTATGGACCTATAATGATACACTCATAAATAGTGAGATAGGTTTTCCTGACCATCATTACTCTACCATAAGAACTGCTTTATATGGCACATTTCTTTGGAAGTTCCAGGCCTACAGACATTTGAGAAAATGGAGAGGAATGCTGTGAATTAAACATGCTTTGGAGTTGGAGCTGGGCTCAAGGGCAGTCTCTTCTACCTTATCAATGGCTCCATAGTGAGCAAACTAATTTCTTTGAGTCTAGATTTGCTTGATTGTGAAATAGGGATCATTTTACCTGTTTCATAGGGTTGCTCAAGGGGTAAATAAAAGAATGAGAGTCACATTCCTGCCTCAGAGCCCAGTAGAATGGAAATTAGGAGAATGGAGCTATTATTAAAGTGACAGGAAAGGAAATAATGGGTCCAAGCATCTGAAAGAAGATCTCACTCACAATGGAGTGTCAGCTTGCATACAAATAGTACTTCCAAGCCCAAAATTTGTTCCTATATTTTTCTATGTGCTAAATTATTATCAGTAGAGAGACTCTGGTTGAAGCAATGTGATAATGTTTGTTGGTGGAATTACTAAAGTTGCTCCTCTGGGCTCTTGGGCTTTGCTGAACACTTTTCACAATTGTTAGATTCGAATTACATCACACACTTGACCATCATATTCATAGTAGTGGATGTTTTAATTAGGAGACAACATATATTGATGAGTGAATTGTGTTTAATATTTAAATTATAAAAGATAGTATTTTGGTTTCTTCCCAATTGAGGGGTCTGAAGTAGTAAAAAATACAATTTTTTCATAAATGGGAGGGGTACACAAGAATATGCCCCATAAGGCTAGATCTATGATACACACAGCAATAGTGAACAAATGTTCTATGATCTGGTCTTCAGAGATGGAAACTTCCCCCTAGTTGTTACTACTGGTAGGGTAAGTAGACATTAACAATGCAATCTGGGGAGCATCCTTTGGCTTGACTTAATAATGTGTATTCTTGAGTAATATTGAGGACCTGCTTCACACTCTGCAGTCAGACTTGAATGTGGAGAGAAAAGCCACCAAGGATGTAGAAAAACAATTGTGGAAAATCTGAGGGGCTGGCAGTTTCCAGAGCACCTCAGGAAGAGAGGAAGAGGAGGAGGCACCAGAGAAGGAACTCTGGGAATCCCAGATATGTTGTAGGATAAAGCAAGGAAACCATTGTCTCTCAGTTTCTAATAATTCAAGCTTTTCTGATTTTCTTCCAGACTTAGAGTCTATTTTAAAATCTGTACTTTAGTACATAATAATTCTTTCTTACAACTTTTTCACAGTGCTTTTTGAAAGAATTTATTTTCTGGGTTTGGGGAATGTTGAGAAGTCCAGCTCACTAGGAAATAAATTCAACGTGATTACTTAACCAAACTTCCTGAATGGCCAATATATGAATTTATCTCCAATTCAAGAATGAACAGAGCATTGTCTTACCAAATGTCATCATTTCCTGCCTTTGAGAAGGGACCAGAAAGATGAGCTAAACCAATTCATAACATTTTAGTTAGGTCTTCAGTTGAAACTTGGAAGTCAAAGCAAAAGAGAAGAAAATTAAATTTATAAAAAAGCAACATTTGTGAGCTTTGGGAAACAAATAGTTTGGGAGGAAAGTTAATTTTCAAAGGTCCCCATGACCACTCCTTTCTCTGCTAGGACCTTTCCGCCTGTCCTCATTTCAGTTTTGAGTTAGGATACTGGAACTGATCACTTCTCAGCCTCAATAAGTCCTTGTTAATTATTTTAACATTTCAGGTTCAGGAAACCCAAACCCAATGTTTGTGAAGTGTTCCTTTCCTTGATTTGTATGCCCTCTTATATTACAAGGGAAGTCGAGTCCATGTGTTTCTGATTCATTTTTACTTAACTCATCAAGACGTTGTTTCATAAAGGCCATTTGATGTCCAAAGATTCTGCTGAATCTTTTGTTCGTTAAACCATAAAGCCAGCAAAGTAGTATGCAATTTATAGCCCAAGAACAGAATTAAAAGGCCCAGGAACTAACTATTCTTACTTCTGTCCCTGACTTGCTCTCATACCACGGTGAGTCACTATTCTGGATGTAATCTGAATAGAGATAATGATATTTTATATAGGACTTACAGAATTTTACAGTAAAATAACAATTTGGAGTGTCGTTCTTAAGAGGAAAGCATGTTACAAACTGACACCAAAATAGCTCTTAAGTTGAAAGAATGTGATTTTGTCTGGTTTTGAGGTTGGTACAGTGATTCCCCCAACCTACAACCACAACTCAAAATTAAAATTTCAAATGGTGATTAGATCAAACATAATGTTTCCACCTGAAAGTATAATCCTTGCATGAATTTATACAAGAAAAATACTATATTTCCTACTTGTTTCTTTTCTGAGCTAACAATTATACCATGGTTGTTTTTAATAATTTTTAGAAAGAGTGGATAGATGATCTGGAACAGTGAGATCTTTATGTTTCTGGCTCAAAAGCAAAGATTCTCATTTTATTTTATAACACAAAATACCAGAAGTTTCTCTAAATGGAATGGCCATAAATTTAGCATGTATCAACAATGAACTTTTTAATTAATTTATTTCAGCTTTCCTCTGGTGTCATTAATCTGCTATCATTTGCTGGATTCTGGCTTTCCAGGAAGAAACACAGATAGTTTACCAAGTCTCCAGAAGTAGGATTCAAGAATCAGTTTGGAGAATATCATGCTAAGTAAGATAAGCCAATCTCAAAAAACCAAAGGACGAATGATCTCACTGATAAGCGAATGATGACACATATAGGGGGTGTGAAGGGGCAAGAATGGAGGAAGGAGGGATTCTATAGAGGGATAAGAAGGGTGGGAGGGGTTGGGGGGAGGAAAAAAATAACAGAATGAATCAAAAACTATTACCCTAGGTAAATGTATGATTACACAAATGGTATGCCTCTACTTCCTGTACAAACAGAGAAACAAGATGTATCCCATTTGTTTACAATAAAAATGAATTTAAAAAAAAGAATCAGTTTGGATTGATATCAATAGCAGAAATCAGGTGACTTGTTCATCAAAATAATAAGGAAGTTGCAGAAGACAATCTCAGGCAAAATAATGTTTCTCTGATATTTTGCATGACTAGGGCATCTAAGGAGAACAGTGGCTATTGGGCTGATGAAAACCTTTGAACATTTGCTTTCCTCAAAACCACTTGTTTCCTAAAGTGCATAAATTCTGACTGCATGTGTGTGTGTGTGTGTGTGTGTGTGTGTACCCACACCTCTTGATCACTGATCTTCAAGTAGTGGCCTAATAAAAGGCAATGGGTCCAATCAAACACTACAAAAAAGCCATCAGAACAGACTGAGAGTCACAGGGCAGACTGAGTAGCTCCTTTTCCTCAGCATCCTGGTAAGAAGCATGGTTGAACTGGGCATGGCCAGATACACCATGGGTTTTGTAAAAGATGGAAAGAGACCCCTCTTCTGTTCTGTCTTTTTATAACTTTCTTATGAAAGTAGCCTTGCGTAGAGGGGAGAAAAACAACCCAAGTTTTGTTACCAGCTGTGCAGGGGAAGCACACACCAGTGCTGAGTACACTAGCTATTCAGCACCAGTATCCCCTGGAGACCTTGAAGTAAATTGAGATCAGCCACTGCTGAGTATCACAACTCCTCCCCTGGCTCTTGCCAAGCAACCTAAAGGGATTCATTAAACGACCCTTTTTGTGCCTCCACAAATGGCAAGCTATTGAGACCCACTAGGAGAGTTCATATTGCTGGACCAGGGAATGGGAGAAAGTAAGCAGGAAAGACATATTATCTTTATTTGATCCATGGCAATAAACCAGAAAACCAAGGACAGGTCTTCTCTGAATTCACAATGTAGCGCATTGGGTTAGAAAAAAAAAATGGTGACCACACAACATGGAAAATGACCTCAAGGAGGTATGAGCACCATTGGTGACATCACAAATAGAGTAGTGATCCACCCTGGTTGTAGGAGGGAAGTTCTTGGAAACACCCCAAGAATATGCTCATGATAGGAAGGCAGCCTGTGGGGGCACAGGTCAAGGGAAGAGTATTCCAGCAGAGAGAAGCTCAGATAGACAGGAACTCTAACACAAACAAGACAAAGAGAGTTTGAAAGAACCCCCACTCCATTTTGTATATTATGAAAGAGTCAAAACATAAGAATCTGAAGTCCAACCAAATGCAACAGTTTCTCAAAGTTTGACAAACAGCTAACAAATACCAGATCCATATTAAAAGTGAAGATTCTTTTAGAACCCTCTGTAGTCATGAACTGCCCCTCAAATGTCCACTGTCCCCTTCTGGCTGAGTGAACTGGTCAATATCTTCCTCTAGATTGATCACTGAGCTGGGGCGATATTAGCTAAGCTGACCTCTGGTTGGCTCTCCTGACAATTGTTTTGGCAAGGGGTTGTTTCTGTCCCACCTAGAGTTCCTAAAGACCTGAGCACTTACATATCTTAAGAGGAATACAGACTTCATTTCTGGCAGACCAAATAATGCAGCTCCTATTAAAAAACACTCAAAATACTGAAAATACAAAATTCCCTCTGTTTAAGGTTTATTGTATCTGTTTATAATTAATTTTTCTTTAAAGTGTCAGAGACTTAACGTGGGTTGGGTGGGAAAGTTTCATCTCACAGATTTATATATATTCTTCCATGTTCTGGGTCACAGAAAAGCTGACATGCTGTCTTCCTGAAAGAATTACATGTCTTTGCCCTAAAACACTATACACATTTGTACCAGGGATGCCAGTGCACTCCAGCCACCTACTGATCAAATTTCATAGCTACTTGGTACCCCTCCACCTCTCTCTTTCTCCCTGCCCAGGCACACATGAATGACCTATATTCTCAGTAGGTCTATAAGGCTGCAGATTCTGAAGGTGATATTCATAATTTTCAAACTGGCTTGAGAAGTCTCTTGCTTCAGCTAATCAGGTATATATGGAAGAAATATAAATAAAATTAAAGAGAATATAAATAGATTTATTACATGTAAATCTTAACATTTTGAAAAACATGTTGCATTTAGATGAATCTGACTGATTTCGGGGATGATAATTTATTAAAAGGTTGTATCTGTTGCTGTCTAGCAACTCACCTCCAAACTTAAAACAACCAGAAGCATCTATTATCTTTCATGTTTCTGTGGTTCAGCAGGCGGAGGCTGGCTGTAATGAGGTTATAGGCAGATAGTGGCTGAGTCTGGAGTCATTTTGAAAATCTCTTCATTCACATGTCCGATATACCATATTGTGAAAAATTCAGATAGTGGGTGGTTGGAACAATGGGGGCTCCTCTAGGTGTTCTTTCCACTTTTTTTCTGCATCGTGGCAGCTTTAGAATATCTGGAACTCTTACGTGGCAGATCAGGCCCCCAAAGGCATATGTCCTAAACCATGAAGTCAGGTAGAAGCAGTATTACTGCTCTAATCTGGTCTTAGAAGTATCATAGGATTGTGTCTTCCTCATTCTAATTTGGTAGAATTTAGTCACTGAGTCTTGCCCGGGTTCAAGGGGCAGGTAAATTGACTCAAGCTTTTTATTTCAGGAATGTCAAAGAATTCGAAGATCCATTTTAGACAATGATGGAAGCAGTCAGGAAGAGGTAAATTGAACTGAAAGTGATAAATAGCAAAGTATAAAAGCTAATCAAAATTTCCATTGATGTTTCTTTAAAATTTGACATGAATCAAATTCAGACCTTCAGAATCTTCTCAATATTATTCTTACCTTTTATCTAGTTTATAATTATTTGTCACCTAATTACATTTTTTCTTAAAGACATCATTTTTCGTTTTTTTTTAATTCATCAATTTTTTTTTTTGCATCTACTCTTTACCAGGCATGTGCTGGACAGTAGGGATACAAAAGTAAATCTGTATAATTTATGTTTTCAAGAAATTCAATCAAATTTACAACTACATGTGACAACTACAACCTTAGAAGTCTAAATAAGGCATAGGCATGGAATAGATGTAGGAAAGAAAATAACCTGATAAAATCATATCATAATCTCCTCCTACTTCACAAACTTGCAAAATGAAACTTTAAATTGTCTATTTTAAATGTGTTATAAAACATCTTGCTAGTATAAGTTTGGGAAAAATCTTCCTTAATGTAGTTCTTCAGAGCTGATGCCAGAACATGATTCTCAAGTTAGTCTAGGGATAAATTTTTTTATTAATTTTTTATTTGTTCTAATTAGTTATAAATGATAGTAGAATGCACTTATGTGTTTTAATAAATCATACATAAATGGAGTATAATTTCTCATTTTTCTGATTATGTGTATTATAGGATCACATTGGCCTGCAGTCATATAGGTACAGGAGGCAATAACATCTGTTTCACTCTACTATCCTTCCTAGCCCCACACGCCTTCCCCTTCCTTCACTCCCCTCTACCTAATCTAAAGTAACTCTATTCTTCCCTAGTATCCCCCCACCACCATTGTGAATTAGCATCTGCATCAGAGAAAACATCGGCCATTGGTTTTTTGGGATTGGCTTATTTCGCTTAGCATGATATTCTCCAGCTCCATCCATTTACCAGCCAATGCCGTAATTTCATTCTCCTTTAAGGCTGAGTAATGTTCCATTGTATATATACACCACATTTTCTTTATTCATTCATCTGTTGAAGGGTACCTAGGTTGGCTTCAAAGCTTAGCTATGGTGAATTGAGCTGCTATAAACATTGATGTGGCTGCATCACTGTAATATGCTCATTTTAAGTCCTTTGAGTATAAACTGAGGAGTGGGATAGCTGGGTCAAATGGTGATTCCATTCCAGGTTTTCTGAGACCCATCTTAAGTGTAAACTTAGCCCTGCTGCATTCGGTTGTATCTGTCTTTACAGTTAGACTTTAAGCCTCATGAGGAAAGGCCCATATCTATTCTGCACATTGCCATACTCCCAGCATCTAGCATGATACCTACAATGTAGTGACTGGATCAATAAATTCATTCCAAATGAACTCTGAACTCACTGCCTAAGTTCCAATCCTTGCTCTGCCAGGAACAGTAAGGACAGTGGAATCAGCAAGACCAAGTCCTCACCCTGTGGTGACAGAATCATTTACTAAGACACTGGCTTATATTTTGTTGTCATCATAAGTGGATGATGATACAAAATGGGGTGGGGGTGGGGGGTAAGAAAAGAATGACGGAACTTTAGATTACGTAGAGGAAAATGAGGGGGGAGGGGGCAGGGATATGAAAGATGGTGGAATGAGACAGACCACATTACCCTATGTACATGTATGATTACACGAATGGCGTGACTCTATGTCATGCAAACCATAGAAATGAAAAGTTGTACCCCGTTTGTGTATAGTGAATCAAAATGCAGTCTGTAAAAAAAAAAAAGATTGATCAGACTGTAGTAATTATTAATCAGAGGGAAAGAAAGATGTTTTCCAAGTTTTGTCTCAGGCCAAGTTTAAAGCACTTAAAAAATTAAAAAAAAATCTCCATGTCCATTTGAGCCTTGAGAAGAAGGAAAATTCATATTTATAGACAGTGACTCCTCAAAAAAGTTTAGCATAATTTTCACTTACATTCTAAAACTTAGATTTGTAGGTACATGATTATAGGATTCAGGCTTGAGTTTGAAAAATAAATAAATGGGAAAGAAGCAGTCAACATTGGAAAGCACTTTCCCAGGCTCTTTGGGAAGCAGACCTGTTCGGGAAGCAGTGAGCTTACCAACAGGAGAGTTTTGTCCTGAAGTCCATCCTGTACTCCCTCAAACTCCTAGACATTGACCTTGGGTACCTGGATGGGCACTCCTCACATCTGGGCAGATGGGCTCTGTTTATAGACTTCTCCCTGGAGTATGATACATCGACTTTAGAAAGAGGTTAAATTGAATCCAGTGCCCTCTTTACCCAACTTGCAACAAATATTTGCATCATTCGTAGACAGGGTCCTTGGAAGAACATTGGGGTCACTGGGCTTCTAGAATTGTAAGTTTATTAAATTAATAGAGTATGATATGTATCCTTTCCCACAAATGTGGATATACAAGGAGGTCACACGTCTTTATTTTATTTACATCAAATTTAATCTAGCTCAAAAACAACACTTCCTCCCCAATAAGTTGTATCAGCAGGAAGTCTTTTAGTCAAGTGGACCCCCACATACTTTCTCCGGGGTTGTACAAGAGTTTTATGTGGTGCTCAGAAAATGGAAAATGTATCCCTACTACAAATGTCATTGCTACTAATATTTTCACTCTCCAGATTGTCATGGGCCTTTCATGATAGGTGGCTTTGAAGGTGGGTAGGGATAAATCATTGAGCTATCATTTAGTCCACCCCCATGCATCCAGGCAGATTGCAGCCTAACTCAAATCTATGGAACTTTATCCTGCTATTTTCAACAAAGTGCCAATAGGAGCAGCTCTTACATTTTTTTTATAGTGAGAAATGTTTACATTGCTTCAGGGGGTCTTGATGTACCATTGAGTACGAAAACCCTAAGAGAAAGCTCATGTAGGAGGGAGACATGGGGCAGCGCTTGGCAAAGGCTGCATTCAGAGGTGGGAATAAAGAAGGAAACCACTCAGGAGACAAAATAATGGTCATCAGGGAGTTGGATAAGGGAAGAAGAAAAGAAGATTCAGATAGTGCAATGTTAAGGCAACCCAAGAGAGGGGACTTTCATAAGGAGAGGGGAAACACCCTAGGAATGAACTAAGTAGGGGAAGAATGAAGACTCTGTAGAGACATGTAATAAGAAAATGTTTAGATAAAAATTTTAGGTGGAGCTCAGGGAAGATAATTTGGCTGAAGAACATCAGCGGAGGAGGTGAGGAGTTGACTTCCCAGAAGTGCTCTTAATTACGTTAAAAGTTTATCAGAAAATTGTGCAACCAGGAATGCTGATTTCTTTCCAGAGGAAAGTCAGTTATGAACTGCCTCACACACAAAATGTTTCATCCCAGACCAAATTAAGGGCAATTTTCTTTCCCATCTATTTACCCTTCCTCATGTATGCTTCATGCTTGCTCAATACTGGAATGTGTTTTTTGCCTACGTGACCATCCCCACTTACCAATGTCTTCCCTTTCACAAGGGTCTTCCTCTTCACATGTTTTCTTCTGGTAATACTGTTCTCTTTCTATTCTAAACTGTAGTTCCTTTATTATTCCACTCTTGCTTTTATTTTTTGGTACTGGGACTTAAACCCAGGGAGGCTTTACCACTGAGCCACATGCCTAGTCCTTTTTATTTTTTATTTTTTAAACATTTGAGACAGGGTCTTACTATATTGCTGAGGCTGGCCTCAGACTCGCCATCCTCTTCCCTTAGCCTCTGTAGTCACTGGCATGTCTCTCCACGCCCAGCTCCACTCTTACTTTTAGATACCACTGTTTGTATTCATATCTCTTATTTTAACTACAAGTAATATAATATTTTTCTGTGTATATAGTCATTAGTATTCAATAAAAATTGAATAATAAGCATAAATAACTAAATCCATGGCATTTGAGATATTTTATAATGTCATATTCAATATATTGTACTTCAGGGAAATAGTTCACTCAGTCATTGCATTAGACAGATTGATTCAGTGGCAAATAACTGAAAACTCAAAATTAAAATGTTTTCAACAAGATAAAAACTTTTTTCAGTCATAAAGATCATCTAGGGCTGAGCAGCCCAGAGCTGTCACAGTGACTCCATGGTCCTTCTGTCTTGGTCTATCATCCCTAATATGTGGCTTCTTCCTCGTGGTTCAAGATGGATGCTTGATTGATCCTTAGTCATCACATTCCTTATTCTTTCCAGCAGTAAGGAAGAAGGGAAGAAAGGCTTGATCCCCTTTCCTTTTTAAGGACACGTTTCAGAAGCTGTGCACAACACATTGGATTACATTCTATCAGCCATCACTTGGTCACATGTAGCACCCAGCAGTGAGGGAAATGAAGGAGTGAGCACAGTTTTAAAAAATCATAGGCTCTGCTACTGAAGAGGAAGAGAGAAGACATACTGATGGGCAGTTGGAGCTCTCCCCCATGGTCTATTTCAATGTTTACCAAACATTGTCTGTCAGGAATTTCCTATTTTTGACTTAAAATTTTTTTCATATTTGTTCCTATTGAGTTCTCAGTAAATACTTATAGATTTTACTTCTTACTGTAGTGAAATATCAATTGTAAGCTCTGAGAGATAATACATGCACACACACACACACACACACACACATATATATATATAAACAAAACTTTAAAAGTTGGGGCCCACTATTATATAAATCATCATGGTTCCCAACATTTTTGATCATGCCCCACAATCAATACATTTTAAACCCCCAGTATATTCACATTTATTTATTAATATATTCTATAAGTGTAAAATTATGTTAATATACTGTATACCTTATAAAACATGCACAAAATTCAATTGATGAAATAAGCAAAGACTCCAAGTCAAAGTTTTAATATTTTCTTCCTTTACACCAGTGGACTTTCTTAGACAAACACCAATCTAACAGATGTTAAATATCCTGACTTGTGTCCTGCAGTTATCACACGTATCATTATTTCAATTGAGAATTGAACCAAAACCTAACAAAGAAGACTAGAACAAAATGCTAATGATATAAGTTGTTATATTGTTATGTCTCACATGGGAAAAAAATAACAATTGTTGAAACTCCCACATTTTGGGTCTGACAAACAAATTAAGTGTCTCGACAAAATGTCTGCATTGAAAAACCCATTTGGGCTTTTTCACAACATAGTTGAATTTGCTAAAGAGTTCAATATCTTCTTGTTTATGAAGTTTTAATTTTACCACTATTGGGTTACACAGCTGGAATAAACAAGGAACACCGCTGTTCTGCTCATTGTGGTCATGAATTACAGGGCCCTGGAGAAGCGTGTTGAGGTACTTTGGAGTCTCGATTTCAATGTGCTGTGGGTACTCAGCTTCTATACAATAATGTGTATGTAGATTTTCAAGCTTTTCAAATGAAGCTATAGATGAAGTTGCTGGGCCAGTCATATTGCATTTCCCTAAGGACCAAGTCCAAAATTGACAGCTCTCACTTTGTGTTACAGAATAAAATCAAGCAATCAGGAACTGGCAGACCCCTGCCACATAGCTACTCACTGATATCAATTACTTAAGCTAATTACCCTGACAAAGTGTACTATTCATTTAGGTCTTTCATTTTCTGGGACAGTAAATGCAACAGGGTCTATAGGAAAAAGTGACCATGCCATCTTGGAACTACCAATGCATAAGATGTGGACATTTGATCACAGTCAGGCATATACTCAAATCCTTAAGAATAAAAAGTTTTGAAAAGCACTTTAGAGAAAGTTCAAATACAGCTTTATGAAGAGAGAGTCTGAAAGAACATGATTTATGGGAGATAGTGGGCTTTGAAAATGAAATTCCACCCACATTATGATGAATACACGTGGAGATAAAGATGTTAGTAAGGCTGCCCAGAAATTCTCTGATGAGTTAAGGTTTTTAAACAGTACTTATATATTGGCAGGGAAGGTCACCCATCCAAGGACACATATTGCAAAATGTATAAGAAAATTGTCAAAATCGTTAATGTACTGTTAAGCCAAAGCTTACAAAAGTGACAAAGGCAATAAAACCTGTCATTTCACCTCTGTTCAGACCACTGATGTGAACAAAAGAGTAAAATGTACAACACTGGAGATGACAGTATAATGCCAGTAGATTTAAGAGGTATTTCAATCACGGAAAATTATCTTCAAAACTGAAAAGTCAAGCATGGGCGGAAAGGGAAAACAAATCTCCAGAAAACAATAGGCTAGTGAAAGGAATCCCACACTCCATTTCCAGAGGACTTCATCCTGGGATTCTACAGGAATCTGTAGGCATGATTGTGAGGTCATCCTTGAATCAACGGGAAACAGAAAGGTGCCAGGAGATTGAACAAAACAGACTTAGGATTTTCAGAAGGTGGGAAATAAGGAGTTTGGGAGCAGATTCTAGACATAGTAAATAAGCAGATAGGATGTCCTCCTGAAAAATGTTAGAGAGGACTGTTAAACAGGTGGTTTGCAAATTTTACAAAGCAAATTCTGGTTGGTAGAATCTAATGTATCTGTATAAGAAAATCAATTCCAAATGGGCTCTTCCTATGTAAGGCAAACAGATGAGCAAGCCAAGGGCACAGACCACAACCATGGCTCAGAGGAATTCTTACAAGACAGTCTCTTTGCAAACTTGAGATGAAATCTTTAAAGCTATGCATTTCAATCAGGGGACTTCTTTTTCTTTAAAAAATATTTTCTAATTACATGAGCAATATATGTTTAAACATATGAATATAGCAACTCCTTAAATCTAAGATACAATTCATTGTGAGGTAACATATCAATTTGAAAATAGTTTTGGGGGTTGAGGAAGAAATTTTATATTCCTAATTTCAGAAGCACTAAAATACAAAAAAAATTACCTTAAAATTAAGAAAATACACACATATACACACATACACAGACTTACAGGATTAAAATCATGTCTTTTGCACACACTTGATTTTAGTCGTTGACCCCTCCATTTCTTTAAAAACTCAAACATCATTTCTAATGAATCAGTTACCATAGTATAACGCATACAATTATTTCCTTATTGTTCTGAACTTCTAAATTATTTTTATAAACGTTTTTTCAATTTATTGCCCACAAATATTTATCTGCATTTTTTTTTATTATTTCCTTGGGGTACATTTCTATAAATGGAATTATAGAAGAAAAAGATGCATGTGTTTTAAAGATCCTTGATACACAGTACCAAACTGCTTTTCAGAAAGCTTATACTAATTCACATTACAGTCAGCAGCTGTTTGAGAGAGGACCGTCTTTCCACCATTCAAAATGATCTTTCCTTTTACATCTCATTGTTGATGTAATAGGAAAAACTTTAATTTCTATCAATCTGGTTTGAATTTCATTAACTCCAATGATAATGAATATTTTTTCCTGGTGAATATTATGATTTGTGTTTCTTTATGAATCTTCTATTCTTGTATTTTATTCACTTTCCTAATGAAAATTTATTCTTTTTCTTGTCAATTGCTATGTAATCTTCACAGGTCAAAGATACTACACATTTTTGCCCTATTTGTTGCAATTTTTTTGGTACTAAACATTTGTGTTATTTTGTTTTACATCTGTTCTTGATCTTTTTTAGAAAAGCTTATCCCTAAGAATAAATGCCTTTTTATTGGAAAGTTTATAAGATTTACTTCAATAGTTATATCTGATATTTGACCTTGCTGCTAGTGTTTTGTTTATTCCTTTTGTTTTGGGGTAAAGTTTTGCTGTTTATTTTGTGTGCCTGTGTTTTGCTCTATGATTGGTGTTTTGATTGCTTTTATCTTACCTAGTAATTTGAAACATAGACATCCTATTTTTTTTTTTTTTTTTTTTTTTTTTTGCTGGTGGTTGCTGCTAAGTTTTTCAAATCATATGTGAACCTACATTTCATAAGATATCAAATTCATGAATGAGATAAAGCCTTTGATTTTCGTTATATGAGATTAGAAATTTGGTATATTTTTACTCCCCTAATCCCTTCCCAAATTCACTTTTTGGTCTTCATTGATCTCATTTGGAATTTAGATCTAGATCATGACTACTAAATTATTACTCTTCCATTCTAAAAATTTTAGGATAATTTTATGTTCACTTCAAAGAAATTTATGTATCTTATATTTGCCTTCAACTGTGTGTGAATATAACAAGTTATTTTTGTTTAAATACGTTTATCTGGTTTTGTTGCTTGTACTCACTAGCAGTCCTTTTATATTAGAGATTTCTGTTTCTGGGTCCTTGAGTGTTTATGTGAGTCTCAGGCAGAGAGATTTTGAAAGGCCAGGACAATAGATTGAGCACATGAAATTTCCTGTAATTGAGGTACCAGGTCTGGAGAAGTGGAAGGAAAATACTCTTAAAATTTGCTGGCTTGGTGTCTAGAGTCACTTTATATGTAGAATACAGGGAAAAGAAGAATAATTTATATTCACATTTAAAGGGTTGCTTAAAAGTTAAGAGGATGGGATGGTATGGGAAAGAGAGAGAAAAGCCAGGTTTTCTCTCTGGGTGTTCACAGGATGTGGAATGTTGAAACATCTGCGTGATATTGAAGAACAGAAGAGACAGGAAAGGGGACATGAGCACCCTCGGAACTTAGCCTGTCTTCAGTCCTAAATAAATAATGTTCCCTGCCTAGAATGGTTTGGGAAAAGGGTGTCGTGGGACAAACAAAAGGGGTTCAGGAAAACCTAGAAGAGTTTCTGGATCCCATATATACAAATATTCAAAAGACTCCTAGTGATGAGGAACTTGAAATTTTAAAATCAGACACCTTCTCAAACCCTTTTGAATATCATGCTTACTGTGCTAGTGGTATTCCTGTAATGTCGCCATTCCAAAGTGTGGATTCACTCACTCTCCATTAACCATTCTCTGCTTTCATTAAGTCTAACTATGAGCTCCACTGGTGCGTGTGTGTGTGCGTGTGCGGGTGTGTGCGTGTAGGTGTGTGTTTGCATTTTACTTCCCTATTCCAATCAAAACCCCCTTGCCCAAAGAGGGCAAAAATGGGAAAGCAACACCCCTTCCAAATGCTCTCAATTTTTGGTTGTTGTTAGGTATTGTTACGGTTCATTTTAGTGTCAACTTGGTTGGGCCACAGTGCCCAGATATGTGGTCAAACATTCTAGATGTTTGTGAGGGAATTTTTGGATGAGAATGACATTGAAATCAGTGGAATTTGAGTAAAGTTAATTGCCCTCCATAATGTGGGTGGGTGTCATCCAATCAGTTAAAGGCCTGAACATAACAACAAATTGGCCTCCCGCAGTGGGAAGGAATTCTGTCAGCAGATGACCTTTGCACTTGAACTACAACATCACATGCGTTTTTCCCTGGTCTTCAACCTGCTGGCCCACCCTGCAGATTTTGGACTTGCCAACCTCCATAATCTTGTGATCCAATTCCTTTAAATAAATCTCTCTACACACACACACACACACACACACACACACACACACACACTGGTTCTGTTCCTCTGGAGAACCCTGAGTAATACTTGTGCTATATACTGTGGGTATAAAAAGACACTCTGCACTTGAAAGAAAATTGCACTACATGAACCCAAATCTCTGACCCTACTCTAAGACTTTACCTGCTTCTATCAATCTTTAGATTCTATATAGAATTATACTTGTATTGTTTACTACAGTTTTCAAATATGCAGGGATGTAACTCACCAAAACTTTTAAAATATCTTGATTTCTTCAAAATTTTACAATTAGCAAAAACATGCAGGAAGTTATTATTTGAGTGGTGCTAATCAAGGCATATGTATTTATTCATATTAGCAAAAACTACGAGTCAATGAATGAGTTATAGGGTAAAAGAAAAAAATTCATAGAATAGATTTCTCATAGTCTTAAGCAAACCTTTCATTAAGGGAATTTCTACCTAAGATAGAGTATTCATCATAAAATGACATGTAGGAAGTGTTTGTAGGTTCTGTTGGGAAGACCAATTATTCAATGAGTGGCATCAGTTGATTACCCTATTCTATGGTTATAAAGAGGGACACAGTTTTTCAAAGACTGAAGTCCCTTTCAACTCTTCTTCCACAATACAACTCCATTTATGTCTTAAGTTTTGCATCCAGAACTGTATGAACTTTCAAGCCTTAGAGTTGATTCATCATAAACTTTTCCATGATGAATAATCTTCCAGTTTCTTCCAAGTTAAATAAGCAATAGAGGGTGATTCACATGACACATGGCATTCTATAATATTGGAGTTAATAAATTAAAATGGAGTTTATATTTGGTGAAATTGTCAAAATAAAGAGCAGAGAGGACAAATCATTGTGAAGAGCCACAATGCATATGAAAGACCTAGATTTACTTCTTACACTTGCTAAAATAAATGTTGAAGTTCTTTCTTGCTACTCAGATATTCATCTTTCCAGGCAAATCCAATGTCATACCCAGGGTATCACTTAAGGGCATATTAAAATCTATATTCCCTGCAGTTTAAATAGATTTATTTTTAAGACTGCCAGTGATAATCCCAGGTCACTAGGATTTCCTTCTAGGTGGGGAGTTGGCTAAGTGACCTGTAAGACCTCTGCCAAATCTGATTTTCTTGAGCTTTTTTCTAGGTGCCCACAGTTGGCAGATGTAAAGATGGAGCAGCCCATTCATATTCCAATCTATTTTCTTTGATTCTAAATGTATTCACAAATCCATCAGGTAGTACCTGGATGAGGCATTAAGGCCTTTCATTTCCAGTGGAGGTCATAATCCTACATCTTCTGTATTAGAGCTCACATTGCTTACAGCAGCTTGCCTGGGGACATGTGGCAGTCAGCAAAGTCATGATGTCTGAAAACCAGAAGGACTAAGAGATGCTGTTTATGCACTCCATAATCTGCTATATGTTCTCTCTCATAGGTACGCAGAGGCTTGTGTGACCACTTAAATTGCTAGTACAATCTATACTATAATCAATAGTTTATGGGTACTTAATAAATACCATCAGGTAATTAGAGTGGTGATAGGTAACTGCCTCCAACATTATTATCACTTGCCAAAGAATTAAACTACATTTACACTTTCAATGATTAATTTCAATGATCAATTTCAGGTCAAATTGTTCCCATGTGAATGTAAATATTATGCTTTCAGATGGGTTTATGTCATAGCCGGAATTACTTAATTATTTTACTCTAAGCAGAGTTCAGTTTTCACAAATCCTACAAAACTTCAGTCCATCATAGGCAATATTACCCAAATGAGTTGAGGATTTGCTGGGGAGGGCAGGTAGGATTCAGAAATTTTTACTAAAGACAGATGGCACTATAGTCACTCAACTTTTCAGAGCTATGACACTTAAAAGGTCCACATTCTTTTTAAATAAAGTAGTTATACTGGTAAATCACCTCAAGTACCTAACCTTAAGTAAGTTACATGCATGCATGTATTACATTAATAGTATTTTGGACTGAATTCTGTGCAGTTTCAAAGAAAAGAGAGAATGTGTCAGTTGGATAAGGCATGTGCCATCATGGACTCGGGCTACTTCTCCATCTCCAATTAATACTGGCAATTTCCAAATCCCCAAATCCAATCACCAAGGTGAATTAAAATGTTTCAATCAGATTTCAGATTGTCAATTTCATTAGCAAGGGGAGAGAAGAGTTGGATAGGGCACTTTTCATAGTGTATCAGTCACTTATCACTTACGAGGAGCATTTTACTTTTAAGCATGAGGATACATACAGTGTCTTTCTAGAAATTGTTAATTTGGTAAGGAATTAACAATTGAGAAACTGAATGTACCTGTTGAAGTGGCAGGAAGACAGGTGGTGTACCTAGGAATAGATTACAGCTGTACGGCATGCCTGTAACGTGAACTTCGCAAAGGATTCTGCAGTTGTCTTCTTTCCACCAAGTCTGTAATCTTTTCTGATGATCATTTCATTAAAATTCACTCCACACTCACTTGTATATACTTCATGGATGGGACTTCCTCCCATGTTAATGGTATGTTCTGTTTTTCTAGGCTGCTCTTGAATTGAAATAATGTAGAGTCAACATGATAGCCCCAAACTGTGCAACCTTCACCTCCAGAACATGAAACATTAAGCCTGAGGACACCACCATGGAACCAGTAAGTAATACAAGAAGAAATGCCAAACTGAAGATCTGCAGGCAAAGGAAATGTCCAGTCTACACAGATCATCATTCTTGTGCCTTTGGCAAGAATGTGACTCAAGTGACAGGGTTTTGGAAGTGGAGCCTAACATTGGATAACAGTACCTTTATCCAGATATTAATCCCACCTAAGATCCTCCCCTTCATACACAATACCTTTTTATCTTTACTTCAGGCCATTGATCCACTCTACTCTGTGCTTATATTACTGCACAGGTTCTTCTGGGCCAGAGCCTTTCAGAATTCACAGGGAGTTCCACTCTTGCTGTGTGACTGATTAGGGTTAGAACCTTGCTATAACTGCAGTGTATTTATACATGCATATAGAAGGGGGAAAGTGAAGGAATTCTCTAAGTTAGCCAGGTAAATTGCAACTGATTCAAATGACTCAGTTAATATTTTTAAAATACTATGTCCCTTATTCAGTGTTGCAGAAATACATCCCCAAGAGCCTGAAAGAAACTGAGCACAGAAAACCACTGCACAAATACAACACTGAGAACAAAGCAATTTACATGAGAATATGGCATGCTAGAAGTCCAAAGAAAGGTCTAGCCCATC
Source organism: Sciurus carolinensis (assembly GCF_902686445.1). NCBI lineage: Eukaryota > Metazoa > Chordata > Mammalia > Rodentia > Sciuridae > Sciurus > Sciurus carolinensis. Next base: position 146,956,984 of record NC_062215.1, read on the forward strand.
AAAGACCAAGTCACTTTAGGCAATCACAGACTCTCTTTGACCTGAAAGGCCCTGGACTTCTATTCACTTCACATTTGAGAAAGATCTGACTGAAGTTTTAGCGTGCAGCACTAATAGTTACGGAACATAAATTTTACATTTTACTGCTGGGAAATGGGTAGGTCCTTTGGGAAAATTTCAGTTAATAACTGGGAACTAATCTGGGGCATGCCAGCAGAGCTGGGAGGTAGCCCAGACTTACTTCAAACCCCAGGATGAAGTCAGTGGGCTATCTCCACTGTTCATCAGGAGTGTGAACAGAGATGTGATCATGGTGGTAAAAACCAATTGGTTTTCTAAAAGGAAACCTCTGGTAGCCAAATTTATTTTTCTTTGTCATGCACTATGAATAAAACGATACTCATACTACTGCATAGTTTAAATTATTTCCTGGAGTGCAGTTGGGTTGTAGAACTCAGTGATCCCAATTTTAAACTAACTCTTGGGGTGGGAAGGAGTTGGCACCGCACAGTGAAGCATTTCATCACCTAAGCTCCCTTACTCAAAAAACTCTTTTTATTTTAGATACAAAAATTCCATTACTTTTGCCTGAGATTGAGTTTCATCATTCCATAGGTTCAGTTAACACACTCCAAATGAAAGAATCCAAACAGACATTTGATAAGCTATCTACCATGTATCAAGTTCATGCCAGTTGATTAGGAGAATATATTCAGAAATGACTGACAGTTCTTTGACAATAACAATTTATTACCTGTCAAGCTTCAAGGTATGTTTTTGATATAGAGAAGTGAAATAATATTGAAATAAATTTAACTCTAAGTTAAAACAGGAGTTTTACTATTCCAAATAGATCCCAGATGACTATGAAAAACATATTTGTCTGGGTAATAACAATTAGTTAAGTGATAGGTTATTACATAGATGAAAAACTTGAATGCAATATACTATATAAGGGCTCCTAGTCTATTAAAATAAAAACAATATCAAACTCAGTAATTCAAATGGACTAGCAATTTGAAATTCTAAATTTGGAGAGTCAATAAATGGCAAAAGTTCGGTAATTAGTATTAAGCAGCTGACATTTCCTATAAGTCAGTGGATTTACCTCAGAGTTTCAGACCCATACATTAGAGGAAATGTGTTATAATTGGTTTACTTTGGGTTGACTGTTGATATTTTTAACATCTGAAACCTGTTATTTTGTAGCTGAGGTTTATCCTGTTTTCCTATAGCTTCACAAACTTTCCATTTTAAATTACAGAACTTCCATGCTAATTATAAACTTTTATCTTTAAAAGTGGTGCTGCCTTTTAATCATTTGCTGTAGTTGTATTTTAGAAGATGGCACTGTTATTAATTTTGACCAAGGAAGATTTTACTAATCTAGCAGAAGCTTGAGGTCTTATTAATACTCAAGGAAACTTTGGTCAGGGCAGAATTCAATGCAGTGTTTAAACCTGAGAATTTACACTTGCAACATTCAAGTGTGTATTTATGTCAAAAAAGAAAGAAGAATTCTCATTTTTTCCCTTACCTGTGGAACATATTGAGTGCGATTTTGCCTGTATCAAAATTAGCCACAGCTGGGTTGGCTTAGGCACTAAGCTGAGTAAAGCTGTGGTCAGTTCCTAGGTGAACTGGTTAGTGTTATTCTCTTTCCTCTGTGGTCATTGGCTGTTTTCTTAACTTGACAGTATGTGCCCTTGGAGGTCAAGGTGGAGCTATAAATGCAAAGGTTATCACTGGAAGGGTCCAAACTGTTAAAATAGCCCTGCATAATACAGAATTGGGACCAATCATGGGAGACTACATTAACTCTGGTCATTAAAGTACCAGTAAGTGTACTTACTGGTAATAATAAAAACGACTATTGTATGTCTATGCATTTCTTCCCTCTTCAAATATAAGTGTTTTTATCTACATTTTACAGATGAGGAAACTGTGCCCAGAGAGTTTATCTTGCTTTCCCGATGTTGTGTCGCAACTAGGATGAAACCACAATTTGAAGCAGGTATGTTTCATCCCAAAGCCCCTGCTTGTGATCCAGAGGCTGTCAAAACTTGACCTGTAAACCATCAACATTAAAATTTGCATGAGCATCTACCCTGGCTCAGAAACTAGTGTATTTATTTACGTTTGTGATCTTGGGAACAACCTGGGAATCTAGTGCTTTTTTTTTTTGGTGGTGGTGACGCTGGGGACGGAACCCAAGGCTTCGGGTGTGCTAGGTAAGCACTCTACCACTGAGCTGCACTCTCAGTCCTTTTCCCTTTTCTTTTTTAAACAGCTGCCAAGTGATCATGACCCTGATCCAGGCTTAGAAACCCCTGTTTGACATGCTGTTTCCCAACTTCATTCACATCAAGTCACATCAATAAAGATGTCATCTGGGCAGTTCATTTGGGGAGTGGACATTGCTGCTCCCAGGCAGCAATGATAATCATGGAGCTTTTGGCCACCCCTAGCCATCCCTAGGCCTGAGGGATTAAGGTTCCAACACACAGATAAGCCCATCCCTTGAATATCAGTTAGGATGCTCTAGTTATGAGAGCCCTGTAGTCTGGGTCTGTGTTACTATATAGAGAAACACAGAAAAATAAAACAAAAGATCCAAATTTCTAAAGTGGCTTCATAGTCTCCTAAGTCCCCCACCTACTGCCAGTGCAGGGTCCAGCACCGAGAGCCACCTTACTAATTAGTTCCAAACTTGGTCAAGAAGCAAATTGCCTCTCAGGCAGAACCTTAGGGACTCAGACTTAGGAGTTTACAAAAGAGAAGAGAGATTTTTCATAACTCAGCCTATGAAGGTCATCCTCCCAATCTTGGTCACAGAAAGAATTAGCCCATAGGTTAGCAAACTCTAAGCAGATGAAGAGGTTTCTTTGAAATTTTCTATAAGATCTGAGCAGGATGGGGCAAGGGTCTACCTACAGGCTTTCTCATGCAACTTTGCTTGCAAGTTTTTTAAAACATGGATTTGAATTTCGATTCATCACTCACTGGACTTATTATGATCTTGAGCAAAAAAATTAACATCTCTAAGACTCTTAAGCATCTCCTATGGGGATTAAATGAGAAAATGTGTTGCATAGCAAGCATCCTTCAAATACTAGCTGTTATTATCCCAGCCACATTTATTGCAAATGCTTACACAATGGCACAGGCATGAGCTTTCCCCCACATTCCTGTGTTGCTAGGATCATGCCTTGAGCAAGGTCTGTGGCTGGCCGCTGCTATTCTGACAGAGGAGGGGCCTTGCTGGTGCTGGCAGACACCCTAAACATACGACCATTCAGGGGTGTCCCGGCTGGAAATCTGGGAGTCATTAGGACTCCTGCCCAGCCATGCTGGAAACCTTTCAGTTCCAATAATCTCTCTCTCCATGTTCCTTCAGTCTAGAACACTATTTTCCACCTACATCTATTATTCTGGCTACCTTCCTCCCAATGATCAAGTCTCCACAAAGACACCACCTCCTTCTTAGAGACGTTCCTGCAGCCCAAGTCTGAGTTTGCTGGCATCCTGCAGCTTTCATGGCACCCATTCCCATGCATCATAATTGGCTGTTTCCTTGCCTACAGGAACCTTCAGGTACTGTAAGCACTGGGAAGTAGGGACGTGTTCTTTATATTCATTATTTCCCAACTCAGAGGACAGTTCTTGGTACATGGCAGTGATCAATAATGATGTGTTGAATGAATGACTAAACTTCAGCATCCTTCCTTTCTGAAACAAGAAATGCTACATATAATTAGAATTTGCTTCTTATTATAAGGAAACCTATGTTTCTCTAAAGTCCTCACCATCTTCACCATAAGGAAGAGGTACTGTCTTCATCCATTGGTTCCCCATTGGTGGTCACTCAAGATGGGACAGGCAGGGTGACAGAAGGGAAAGGATATGAGGTGAGAATCACAAAATCTGAGTTCTACTCACCTGAAGCACCAGGCAAGACTTAGTTTTTTACTTATAAAATAGGGACGTTTATAAAACAGGTTTAGCTCTGAAGTTGTATTGAATATTAAAAGAAATCCCATGCCAGGCTTGGAATCAACATCAGTACCGTTATGCCTCCTTTAGGGCCATTATGATCAATCCATGTCCCTGGCCTTTCCAAGTCCACGTTCTCCTCTTCATAGCCCTTCTTCCTGCCCTCATGTTCGACTCCATGTAAAGAGCTCTACATAAAGAAACTACTCCATAATGTTCTTCTTCGAATAAGGCAGGGTCATTTTACCTAATATTAATGGAAGTACATTTTTCTAATGGTCTGAGTCTAGGCATTTGGAACAAAGAAGTTTAAAAGTTAGTGACATGAGGGGTAGGGATTAAGGCAGAATATTCATTCCTTCCTAAATGTAGGGTACATAATGAGAGATTTGAAAGGAATCAAGCTATTCCTCCAACATGTTCTTTCTTGAGTATATCCATGGACCCCATCACCCAAGACATGGAACGGGGTGCCATTCCTGAGGCCTTCCATATTTAGATCTATGACATTCAATGAGTTGCTGATCATTCTCACTTGATCTACAAAAATGGCCTCCTAATATGTCCCCTGGCCCATAATGTCACCCCTCTCCAGTTCAATTTTCATGTTTTCTGAAGGAAAATTGATCAATATGTATCATAGTCATTGTGATTGTCTCTACTTCTTCAATAGCATTAAACTTCTAGGACTATACCTTAAGAACTTATTTCTATATGGCACAGAGATTTAAGTACAATATATTTCCTGGAGCATCATTTATGAAAGCAAAACATGGAAATAATACAAATATCTGACAATTGTTTCTTAATTGGCACACCTCTATATGATAGTACATTACACAGTCATTAAAATTATTTTGTAGGAGAAAACTGATAAATGTTCAAAACACACTGTGAAAAAGTAGTTTATAGCAAGCACAACATTAAACTATTTCAAAATACATATCCATATACACATAGCTAAATATCATTCATGTACAGGGTTTTTTTTGGCAGGGGATACTGGGGATTGAATCCAGGGGTGCTTTATACTGAGCTACATCCACAGTCCTTTCTCTTTATCTTTCTTTTATTTTGAGACATGTTCTCACTAAGTTACTGAGAGCTGCACTGTGTTCCCCAAGCTGGCCTTGAACTTGTGATCCTCCTGCCTCAGCATCCCATGTTGCTGGGAATACAGGTGCGTATCATTGCACCTAGCATACACCAAAATGTTAACAGTCACTATCTTGAGTTGATGAAGTATAAGAATTTTGAGGTTTCCATTATATTCATCAGAGTATTGATGGGGTCGGGGGTTGGATAATGGAAAATGCAGTCACTGTTTTCTTTGAGTTACCTTCAATTATCTCTATATTTGTGTGCACCCCACTTCATTATATTTATATGCTGACTTTTCTAACTTTCCTACAGTTCCCTGAGAAATGGTGTACTGAAAAATTGAGACAAGATTTTCCTTTTCCCTGAATCAGACCCTGAAGCAGGAACATTGTAGAGGTTCAAAAAACATGTGTCATTTTGAAACAAATGTTAGAAATCTAAAAGAAAAACTTTGGCTTCCTATACATTTCCAATAGTTGTGCTTCAAGTTCATAATGTGGCCATTTTGTCACAATAAGCATCTTTTGAACTAGCTCCTTGCCATCAGATAAGCTTATTAGAATAGTAAATGACCCACATATGCAAATACAGGCTAAAAGTCAAGAATATTTAAAAATAAACAATTTCATTGCTATGAATAAAATGGTTTTGAGGTCTAACAAAAAGGAGGAAAGTGTTGAATGTGCTACAGTGCATTTGTTTTTATTTAAATATTTTGGTAAGAAATAAATATGGCCAATTTTATCAGTACTAAATAATTACAGTGTGATAAAAGTCACACTTTTTAGGATTATATTTTACTGGGTAAACACTTTCCTCCTAAAGAACTAAAAATCACTTTAACCATTCCAATATTATAGTGGTAAACGGGGTCCAAGAATATCATAAAACTAAGGAATAAAATTTGTTTTCAGTTTGCTCCTTTTACCAGAATGTCTCAAAATCGGGATTGTAATTTCATTAGCAATTACAAAATTTTTTTACATTGGACTTCTGTCACTTCATCATAAAATGAGTGACTCTTCTTGGAATGTAAACCATATTTAGGGTCACTCATGACCATTTAAGCAAATATCACTGTACCATGTGTTCTTGTCTCTCTTCCTATACCTGATGCATGTGCAGGATTTATGAGACTGATACTGAATGGACATTTTCTTCTTTAAAAGAGCAAATTATTAACCAATAAACAGCAGATCAAGAGACGCAAGTTGGTTTTACTTAACAGGATTCACAGAAATGGCATACTGGGCTGCCTCTCAAAAATTTCTCAACTCATGCATCTGTGTTCTTGAAATAGCTTGTATTAAAATGTAGCAACACTCATAAGGTACATTATCTGTTGTTACCTTAATTGTAGAGGAAAAACCAAAGAAGGTACCAGGAGAAAATATGTGAGACTAAGAATGGCAAAAAAATAAAATTACCCAGACTTTTAAAAGAATGTATGCTAGGACAGGCTGGCTTCATTCTTCTAAGGCCTCAATGATACTCTACCAGGCATTAATTTAAAGCCTCAAGCCACCTTGAGTCATTCAATAGAAACAAAAATCTAAGCAGGGGGCACAGAAGACTAGCATTATTTTTTTAAAGAAATATAACTGGAGAAAATAAGATGTGTTTTGTTCCACTAGAAATATGATTCTTCACTTTCCCAGCCTAACCAAGTCTTGCTCTTGTAATATGAATAATATGACTGTAACTCATCAGAATTGTCTACATTTTAATTTGAAAAAAAAATAGTTACTATGTTAATCTTTAATAGCCTGTCTTCTGGACCAACAGAAAGAGTTACAAAAGAAGTCGTTTTCAGTGGCATAATTAAAGCCTGGGAGAAGCGCATTTAGTAATGTGGTGCTGTTCTTTTTATCCAATGGCTTGCTATTATATAGATCCACCATTTGATCAGTACATCTGGCCCCAGGGGCTTCATGGTCTGCAAGCCACAACCTACTAATAAGCACCCTCCAGCTTGTTTGCTAAACAGATCAGTCCTGGCAGGCACCCAAAAACTCCAGTCCTTGAAACTTGGAGCTCTTTAACTTGCATGGCCTATTGTGTGGCAAGCAAGAGAATAAACTATGTATCTCATAAATGCAGAGCAATTACAGATCAGTTAGTAATACAGCTGTGGCTCAAAAGATTGCTTACCTAAACCAAATCGAGGCCTAATTTATTTTTGTATTGTCTTTGTTAAAAACCAAACAAACGGCTCTGAGAGCTTGTATATATAGTGAAGAAAATGGCTGTTTCCCTTATAAACAATATGGCAACTCTTGGCCCAAAGAAATCATTCTCAGTAGCTGAAGGGTTTTGTTTTTATGGTCTGAATCAAGCCATTGCTTGTAGCTTCGTTAGGTTGTGGAAGGAAACATGGTGGAATGCTTTCTCTAAGAAGTTCGAAGTATCGGGGGTTGTAGGGGTCTGTATGGTTCTGTTTCATGTTATACATACCAAGTAAGATACTGTTGATTTCAAGCACAAGAATGTAAAGATGAAGTAGCCTTTATTTACAAAGAAATGATCAAGTAGCTTGGGTTTAGGTGCATTAATCTGTCAACAATTATGAATGGAGTTGAACTTATTTTAGAAAGCATTTTTATATTCAAATGAAAACTTTTGAATTTATGAATCCTTGACAATTCAAAAAAAATTAGGTTTGTGGGGATATTAGTATTAACCTATCTAGAAATGGTTTAAAGAAGGAACAGCAAATACTTTTTTACTAATGTTTTTCATACTGTTTGAGCATCTATTCTGTGATAAGTGCATTAAATAACAAATCTCATGCCCTTGAGACAATGTTGTGAAGAGAGTTGGTGATCTTAATTTTAGGAAACAGAATAATTTTGAAAGTGTCTACATAAAAAATAGCTGATAAAAACAATAATACTGGTTTGAAGAAGGCTGTATCTAGACTAGTTTCTATTATTTATTAATCAAATAACCTTAGGCAGATAACATACCTTCCTGTACCTTGGTTTCCTCATCTGTAAAATGGAGTGAACTAGTCTGCCTATATTAGGATGTTGGGTAGGAGAAATAAGTTGACAAGATATAAATATTTTTAAATGTGCAGAAATCTACAAACATAAACTGTTGATGTTGCTAAATAGAAACAAACTTGGAAAACTATTGGGTACATATTTACATGGTTGTAAACCACTGGACAGAGTTCTCTGGAATCAGCTTTTAATTACACTAATCAGCTTGATTTAGGGATTTGGAGTGTTGGTTTGGAATACACAGAGAATGTTCTACAGTTCCATCTTAACTTTTGCTTTGGTCACTGACCCCAACAACTGGTGCTTTGTAAATTGACCTGATAACAGTGAAACAAAAAGGTGGGCAATAAAGATTAGGTGTTCAATGCCAACATCTGTGAACACTTCTGGAGCTAGAGTCAGAAGCAAAGAATTGTGAGGGGAAAGGTTCAAAACTGAACTCAGAATGGAAGTTACCCTTATTCCCAGGAAGCCCCAGGAAATCTCAGCCTGGGACTCTGAACTGACAGGGAAGGTAATGCTCCTGCCCTGGCCTGTTTGGCGCAGTTTTTCCAATAGCATCCAGGCCCACTATGAATTTTGTTGTCGTGTTTCATTTTGTTTTTCCAAGTGCTTGGTTTTCCCCCTATGAGTGTAGGTATGTGCAATAATAATGCTCTAGTTGTTAGCCCCAACTCTTGGGGTACCAATCTGATGTGCATGAGCAGGTATCAAGTGGACATTCTAGGACTTCTTGACATGTGCTCCTTCCTGCTTCTATGCATTAGTCAGTTATTGATGCAATAATGCCACATAACAAAACCACTGCCAAAAATTAGCTGACTTCATATAACAAACACTGACTTCTCACTCACAGTTCTGGAGGCGTGGCTGCCCCTTGGGCAGGCTGAGCTGGGCTCCATGCTCTGAGAACTGGGCTGCAGGCTGAGGGTAGGTTTGTTACACATATCTTTAACCTTCTTTGGTCAGGATTACCCAGGGAATGTTCTCTTAATGTTGAGACTTAGGCATTGGCCCAGAATGCACATACAGACATTTCCATCCATGTTCCATTAGCCAAAGCAAGTCAAATGACCTGTTCCCATATCAGTGGGGTAAGGAAAAACTTTAAAATCAGAAGGCAAAGGGTCTTGGTGAGTTATTCTAATATAGGAAAGGTTTGACAAATTGGAAAAATGGTTCAGTCTACCAGAGATTTTTACAAAAAAGGAGCTTATATTTTTAAGAAACAACATAATTAATTAATAACATTAAAACATAATTAATAACTCATATTCCTAATCACCTATAAAAAATAACCTATGTGACTGTTAAGCACTTGAAATATGATTAATCTGAGATATACTATAAGTATAAAATTCATACCAGATTTTGATAACAGTATAAAGTAAAGCAAAATACCTCTTAATAATCTTTGTATATAAAAATATTACCACTAACCTCTTAAACCAGAGTCTGAGCCATGACCTGATCATGTGGGTAAAGAAAATACCCCCTCTCCTTCCTATAAAACTTCTGCTTCCTTCATAGGAATAAGATGACTTTCTTCTACACCAACTCATAAGAATAAAAAAAAATAGCAGAATGGAAATTCTCATCATACTCAATAAACACTTTTCTAAATGATTAAGGCATTTGTAGGCAAATGGACGAAATTGGAGAATATCATGCTAAGTGAGATAAGCCAATCTCAAAAAACTAAAGGACGAATGATCTCGCCGATAAGCAGATGAGGACATATAATGGGGGGTGGGAGGGGTTAGCATTAGGTTTAGGGTTAGGTTTAGGGTTAGGGATAAGGAGAGCGGTAAGAATGAAGGAAAGAAGGACTGTATAGAGGGAAAAGAGGGGTGGGAGGGGTGGGGGGGAAGGGAAAAAAATAAACATCATTGCCCTATGTAAACGTATGATTACACAAATGGTATGCCTTGACTCTATGTACAAATAGAGAAACAACATGTATCCCATTTGTATACAATAAAAAAAAATTTTTTTTGGTAAATGCATGTTTGTGAATCAACAGGACCCTATCTAAAAATATGATCCATTTCTTCCATTCATCAAATATTTATTGAGCGCCTTCTGTGCGTTAGGTATTATTTTAGGTCCAGGGATATAGAGATAATTAAAATAGATAAAAATCTGTGCCCTTAGGGATGTCATAATAAACATATGCAGAGATAAATATATAACATAATGACCAGTAGTATAAAGGAAAACAAAACCAGGAATAGAGGGAAGCCAGAAAAGGCCCTCCTGAGGTGATGACATTGAAGAATAAAGTGACATGTGTGAGCATGTGACCCCTGGAAAGGCATCCCTGTTGGAACAGATAGCAGATGTAAAGACCCTGAGGTGAGAACAAGCAAGAAATCCAGTGTGGCTTTGGCAGCATGATTGAGTAGGAGACAGAAAGGAGACAGATCATATAAGATCTTCAAGGTCTTATAAGGTTTTGGATTTTATTCTACAGGGAAGGTATCATAACTGCTGTTCAGTAGGGTAATCACCAACCTGTGTGGCTACCGAGCACTTGGAAAATAACTAAACCAACTGAGATGTGCTGCAAGTATAAAATGCACCCAAGATTTGCATGATTTAGTGGGAAAAAAATGAAATGGTAAATGCCTCAGTAATAATTTTGTTTTATTAACATTGACATTAATATTTTAGATATATTGGACAAAATAAAGCATTGTTAAAATTAATTTCACCTATTTGTTTTCATTTTTAAATATGGCTAGTAGGGAATTATAAATTACATATGTGGTTCACATTAGATTTCTATTAGCGAGATTGCAGTTGGAGAGGTTTGAGCAAGAGAGGTTATGAACTTTTAAAAACTGCTCATGGGAGAAGCCAGTCACAAAAAAAGTATGTATTATTTGATTCTGTTGATATAAAATACAAAAGCAGCCAGAATTAATCAACGGTATTAGCATTCAAGATAGAGTTTACATTTGTGGAGAGACTAGAGGGGACCGTCAGAGGGGATTTCTAATAAAATCTCATGTATGAACTGGGATGTGGTTAGTGTTTGAACATCCCAATATGTCTGTTATACTTAAGTTTTAAAAAATTAAAGTGATTTGCACCCATATATAAACCAAAGATTAAAAATAAAAAAATATATAATTGAGTATTCAAATTGACATGGTTCAGATAATGCAACTTACTTGAGTGTAGATGGTGGATGCTAAGTGGCTTTTAATCTTCAACAAAGGCTTTGCACCATTTACCCACTTCATATCACATTTGATTGCTGTAAGCACAACTATAGATATGAGTTCCTGGTTTGTAGTAATGAGTAGATGAACAACACCTTTATGTATTTCAACATTTTCTGAAATGAATGTATTAGATTCATACAATGGGATTATTGTATAAAATAACCTACCTTTAGAAAAAATGTACTTTAAATCATTTTAAATTTCTAATACTTTGTAGATTGCTATGTTTGTAAATTATAATAAAACTGACTTACTTAAATAAAGGAATATTTTTTAAAAAATTGTTATTTGGGTAGATGGGGGTTATTAAACTACTTCTTTATTTCTGCATGCACATAAGTTTTTCTAAATAAATTTTCCTTTAGTATAAAACTTAAAAACATGAAAATGGACTAACATGGTAAATATAACCACTTCCTCCCTCACCAACTTTTCAAGAATGGAAAGAGACATACAGAGTCGCAATCACCTTCCCCTTTCCTAAGAGTATTCCAGCCTGGATTCTGAAATGGTCCTCAATCAGATTTCAAAGCACTGTTCCTCTGATAACCCCTCAGAGCACAACTAAATGAATCCTGCCTCTGGAATACAGCTTCTTTATTATATATAGTGTTGCTCAAAATCTAAAAGGTCAGGAACTAAGGAATTCTATAACAGAAGTAGTTAATTGCTATGTCAATTTGTGTCTCCCAAAATATAATTCTCAAATATAATCAGAATAAAATAAAGATAGCAATAATAAATAAAGTTATATAAAAACATGTACTCAGCTTAAGTAAAAGAGAACATCCAAACTTCAAACTCATATAAGTGAAAAAAGAAACAAACAAACCTGGAATCCCAGCAAGCTACCCTGTGCCCTGGTGCCCCAAGCCTTCACGGGAAAAAACACCGTCGGCAGAAGACTGCATGAAAGAAAGAAGAAAGTCAAAGACCATAAACTGATCTAAAACTACAAAAAGAAAAAGTCTGCGCCACATGCAAAAATGCTGAGAAAGAGGTTTGGTTGATCAGAGCAGATCATGGAAGAGATGTGATAGTGTACATGGGCCTCAAGGTGGCTGCTTCCGAAGGCAACTCTTGCAGGAAGAACTGGGTAACTGGAGGGGAGATTCATCTTCAGAAAACTGCTCAGCGAAGGGGGAGAACAAGAGTGGGTAAATGAGGATCCTTAAAGACAAAAGAATATCAAAAAGTCAAAGCAGCACAACTGTTCCTACCAATGGCCCCCATACCCCTCACCCCCAGTGGTAAAGAAATCATCCACACTTTGTTACACTGACAGTAGAGGGAGCTCTTGAACTAGGAATCTTATAAACCACCTCAAATTGCCATCCCTACTCAGAGACATAGACATGCAAGCAATCTTTGTTTAGGTAAAAAATATCATAAAATGAGAATTAAAATTTTCATCCTGATGATGAAAATTCCTCCCATGACCAGTCAGAGAACTGAGGTCCCATGGAAGATTTCATTCCGAGGACAGAGCTGTTCTGCTAGGGTACCCTGCTAGGATAAATGTTTGCCCACAAGGTCATGAGCACAGAAACAGCAAATGAAAGCAAAGAGGCCAGTTAGAAGGCCATGGAGATGGCAGTGGATTGCCCTAGTAGAAGTGGTGAAAATAGTCAAGGCACATTTTTAAAGGCACTAGATTTATTGATGGATGGAATATATGTTGAGAATATATCCTAGGGCTTGATCTTGACAATTAAAAAAATGTTAACTACTATGCACTGAGACAGTACTGTGGGTATAGATGAGAATCAAGAATTTGGTAATGTTAAGTTTCAGGTGACTTCCTACAAGTTTTGTGGATTTTTGAATTCTATCATACATTATAAGATTATATTGTTCTTTTAATTTTGATTTGCAATTTTCTCATTCTGGTATGTTGAATTATACTTTTTAAAAAATACTGACCTCGTATACTATTAACTTACTAAACTTACTTATTAGGTCTGGCACAATTTTAATAGATTCCTGAGAATTTTCTACATAATCACCTATGAGTAAAAAGCAGTTTTATTTGCCCCATCTAATCTGTACTTTTCTTTTTCTTGCCTTATTTCACTGGCTAGGACCTTCAATACAATGTTGAACTGGAGTCCTGAGGGTATATATGCCTGCCTTGTTTCCCACCTTAAAGGGAAAACATTGACAACAATCCTACCTGTAGATTTTGTGTAGATCAGGTTGAGCAAGTTTTCTTCTGGGTCAGTTTGGCTCCTCAAAGAAGCAAATATGAAGATGGGATTAGACATACAAGATGTACTGGGGGAAGTACCTGTGAAGGATAAATGTTCAGGAGATACTTCACACCTGCTGCAGGTCTGATGGCTGTGGAAGGAGAGCAGGAAGTCACAGTGATTAACCTGCTGGTACAGACCAGACTTTCATTCTTGAATGTCTGGGCCATTGGGAATGGGATTGCTGCATGTGTCCTCCTGCCAATTAGGGTCAAAAGAACGATTCTTCTTGCTCGCTTGCTATTCTCTGGGCAAGAGAAGTCTAGTGTGCCCTTGGGACAACGGTAAGTCTTAGATCAATGTGGCCTTTGCTGTGTCTCTTGGTAACAATGTTCCATCTTTGCTCATCAGAATCCTGCAAGACCCAAATATTCAGGGAGGGGAATCACAAAACCCCAGTGGGGAAGTACAGTTGGACATTCGGAGGTGAGGGTAGGTAGATTGGCCTTGGGAGCAAGAGTTTTTGCTGAGAACATGCGTAGCCTCTATCTCTGCCACCATGATCCTTCTATTACTGTTTCATGCAAGTTCAGGGGAGACTAATATTGAAAACTAGTTGATGTCAATTAATCAAGGCATTTTATCTATGAACTGAGATTTTTTTTAGAAATTAATGCTTCAACTGTATTTTATTCCTTCCATATGCCATCTTTAATAGGTATACAGTGCTTATAGTTGGCATTAGTTATGAGATGGTTTTGAAATTCAATATTACATCAGCTGTCATAATTACTGATCTCTCTGTTCCTTTGTGGTAACTCTGCCAACAGGGGACAGGTTCTGTTCTTTTCCAATTTGTGTTGCTTTATATGTCCATACAGTAATACAGAAAGTGGTTCTACTAGCTAATACAGCATTACCATATTTGTCATGGAAATCAGGTGCATCTTTCTGGTGGCTCTGCCTTACCATCATTTGCCGAATGCTTTGGACTTGGAGATGATTTAGTGCATTTGGGGGCAAAGAAAACATTGTGGAACTGAAAAGAGAACGGCAGCAACTGCAGCTGCTGGTTTGGTGCAAATTCACACCAGATACCTTTTGAACTAAGACTTTTTATTAATGTATGATACAAAAATCTTCACACTTCATGCTCATTCTCATATGTTCATCCATATGCCATTTTCCTAGATCTCTTAACTTCCAGCCTTTCCCTTACAGATCTCTGAACAAATGGCCAGGCCATTGTCTACTGACCAGGGATATGGCTACATTTTCCTCTTGAGCCATGTCTCCTTCCACAAAGTGGATGGTCAGAAACACCACTCACCGATCTTTCCATTTCTTCAGCTGATTAGATGAACAACTGCTCCATATGACTATAGTTGCAAGTTGAAGATGGGAAGCAGTGTGTTGGGGTCTGGGTTATCTTCTCAAGGCCAGCCTGTTTACACCTTCTGGTCAAACTTGAGTTTTGTCCCAGGTGTACCATTTCTACTTATGATGGACTACTGCTGGGCATGTGAGACTTTATCATTTGGTGCATTCAATATAATCCAAATGATAATAGATACTTAGAAACTTGATACACCATTGGGAAGTGATTCTGGCATGTTAACAGACTCTAGTATAGACAAAAACTAGGTTTAAAGTTGGAATGTTCCTCTTCCTCCTCTATTTTCTTTTCTTTTTTTATTTTTACAGACTGCAATTTGATTCATTGTACACAAATGGGGTACATCTTTTTGTTTCTGTGGTTGTACATGATGTAGAGTCATACCATTCGTGTAATCATACATGTACATAGAGTAACGATGTCTGTCTCATTCCACCATTTTTCATACCCCATGTCCCTCTCATTTCCCTCTATATAATCTGAAGTTCCTCCATTCTTCTATTTTTTAGGAGAATTTATGTGGTCTTGGTAATTCTTCCTTTAGTGTCAATAGAATTTATCAGTGAAGTCAACTGGGCCTGGTATTTTATTGCTGAAAAATTTCATTGTGAACTCTATGTCTTGAATATATATAAGATGATTCATATTTTCTGTTTCTTCTTGTAAGTTTTCATAATTAAGGTCTCTCAAGGAACTTGTCCATTTCCTGTAAATCACTGGATTTACTGGCACAAAGTTGGGCATAATATTTCCTTATTTGCTTTCAAATGTCTGTAGGATCTGTAGTGATGGTCTTTCTTTCAGTCTTGATATTGGTAATTTGGATTTTCTCTTTTCTATTTTACACACCTTCACACATACATTGAGAGAGAGAGAGAGAGAGTGTGTGTGTGTGTGTGTGTGTATTCATTTCTTCTGGTAAAGTTTTCTTTTGACTTTAACACATCCTATAGAGCACATGTATTGGTCAAAAAAAAAAACTCAACTTTAATTTGATTGCAAATTTTTATTTCTTCATTTCAAAACAAATATTCAAAAACAAGCATAGAATTCTAGGTTGGCATTTTCTTTTAGCACTTTAAACATATCATCCTATTGTCTTTTGATTCACATAATTTGTGAAAAGAAATCCAGTATTTTTTATTGTTTCCTCTATACACAATAAAATTTTCCCTCAGTGCTTTAAAATTTACTGTCTTTGCTTTTTAAAAGTTTGATTATAATGTATTTTATGTGCTTTTCTTTGTGTTTATCCTTCTTGGAATTAGCTGAATATCATGGAACTGTGGATTTACACTTTCTTTTTCTCAAATTTCAAAAAATGACCAATTTCTTATTAAAACAATATTTTTATTTTTAGTTGTTTCTATTAGAAGCATTAAGTAAATAATTTATTGAACAGTCCATAACATAAAAATGTTTTAAAAATATGAAAATATTCCATGCATTTTGTCCTGAAATGATTTTTTGCATGTGGTATTGGGGATGGAACCCAGGGGTTCTCTACCACTGAGTCACATCCTCAGTCCTTTTTAATTTTTCAGACAGAACCTCAAAAAGTTGCTTAGACTGGACTCTAACTTGTTATACTCCTGCCTCCTCATACCTAGTCACTGGGATTACAGGGGTGTGCCACCATGCTTGGACCCCTGGTCAGTTTTTTATTTTTTACTTTTTTGGGTTTTATTTCATTTGTTCTTTTTAGTTATACATGACAGTATATTTTCACATATTTATACAAACATGAAATATATCTTATTCTAATTAGGATCCAAGGGAGTTAAAATCAACACACTATAGTGATGCAGTCACATCAATATTTATAGCAGCATGATTCATAATAGTTAAACTATGGAATCAACCTAGGTACCCTTCAACAGGTGAATGAATAAAGAAAATGTGAGATATATGTGTATATATACACATACATACATATACAATGGAATACTACTCAGCCATAAAAAAGAATGACTTTATGACATTTGCCAGTAAATGGGTGGATCTGGAGAATATCATGATAAGTGAAATGAGTCAATCTCAAAAAACCAAAGGTCAAATGTTCTTTCTGATATGTGGATGCTAATGCAAAACAAGGGGTGGGGGTGGAGAATAGAAATTCAGTGTTCTGTTTCTCCAAGACTCAGAGAAACAAAAGTTATGACACTCTGCTTGAGATCTCTACTTGGGATCTCCTCCCTGTTTCTCCAAGTGAAAGGCCAGGGCAATTATAAAGCATGATGCAATGGTTTCCCTTCTCTCAGGGATCACAAAAGTCCTAAACAATTCTTTTTGAAAATCTAAAAACATCTGCTTCATCTCTTATTCAGTTATCTTACTGTTTAAGATAGAAGGTAAATTCATCCATGTTAATTCATCATGGCCGGGTGTAGCAGTTTGTTGATTGGGCAGTTGAATATTTGAGTCTGACTCTGGGGGATCAGAGAATCTAGCCTGAAGTATAAATCTAGAAGTCTTAGGGCACAAGTGTTTCCCCAGAATTGATCACAGTGAATGAAGATAGTGCTCCTTTTAATCCCAATTTAGGGCAGTTAGGTGGGGCTGGGGATGGGTCCCAGACAACAGCAGCCTCCTCCATTTGCCCAGTACAGTGTGTGTGTGTGTGTGTGTGTGTGTGTGTGTGTGTGTGAGAGAGAGAGAGAGAGAGAGAGAGAGAGAGAGAGAGAGAGAGAAATCTGAAGAGCAAGTTATACTGAAAGTCAAGTGAGAAAAATGTTTCAAGAGGATCGAGGTGATCCCCTTCCCTTAGAGGCTAAGTAACATGAAGAAAGAACACTAACCCCTGAATAAGCAAAATGGAGATGATTGGTAATCCAGAAAGAATACCGTCAATGAAAAGGGAAGGGAAGGGCAGTGAGGAACCAGAGAAGATGTCAACTTTGACCATGAATGAAGCAGGAAATATATCTAAGAGAATATAGCAAGTAGAATGAGTTTTTTAAAGACAGGTGTAAAATTTCCCACAGATTTGTGAACTCCTTTTCCAAATACATGTGATCATTGTTTTTATTGGATGTCATAATTGCAAATTTGCCCTCTTGTTATCATTGATGTGGAATTCCCAAATCAATACTCATGACACTTTGCAGAGACAAAAAATTGAGTCACCCAGTGCACATGTTCCAAGCTGAGGCCAAACAAGCAATGTTCTGCCTTCTTGTTTCAATTCTGATACTATAAACAAATGTCTTTTTCATAGTCTATTTAGTGTCATGTTTTTCACATTTTTGTGCTTTTGTTGGTGATTTCACTGTTTTAAGTGTCCCTCAAGTGTGGTGCTGAAGTGCTGTCTGGTTTTTCTAAAGATAAAAAGGCTGTGATGTATCATACAGTGAAAATACGTTAGATGAGCTTCATTCAGGAGTGAGTTATAGTGCTGTGGGCCACGGGTTCAATGTTAATAAACCAACAATATATATTCAATAAAACTCCTTTAAACAGAAACACACATAAAACAAGTTTCTATTGACTGGTTGACAAAAATATTGTGACCAGAGGGCTTGTAAGACCCTAACCCTGTATTCCCCCCCAGAAGTGGCTCAATTGTTATAACTTGTTGTACACAACTTTATAGAACACAACTATAGCAAATTAATGAGAATCAACCATATAAACGTTTTATTTAAAAGAAAGTATGATGTAGTAGAAAAAGCACTAGGCCAAAAAAATGTGAGACCTCAGTTATAGTTCTAATTCTTCCAATAACTAGCTTTATATCTTCCAGCAGGTATTCTGGCCTCACCTGGTTTCTTCATCTAGGAGTGGAGCTCTTTAAATCAGATTATTGCTAAAGCTCTTGAAGCCCTAGCATCCTATGACCTTGAATCATCAGTAGGGGAAATTCCCAGTATTAGTTTCTTCCTAAAAAAATCTCCTCTTTGCTTTACGCCAACCTCTCTGCTCCTCTGAGATTAAGCACCCTGTTCTACAGAATGCCACGAAGATGAAATAACATACACTGATTTAAAAAAAAAAAAAAAAAAACTGGGAAGTTTTCCCAGGAAAGAGTTGCTTACGACTTTGGAAGTCATATCAAAATAACCCCCACAAGTTAACAGTACATGTCACATTAAGAAATAGATATTAATGAGAGATTTTAAAAGAAAACAGCCACAGTAGGTTTAAACAGGGTGCAGTCTTCTGATGACAGCTTTGAACACAGAGTGCCAAAATGCAGCCAGACTGAGTGAGGTATGGGCGCATTACTAAAAATACAAGGAATACAGGAAGTACGGTCAGGTGGCAACCTGAATTCACACTCAGGGTTTTTAATATCAGAAGTAAGAAAGTCATTTACAACTCTAAGCTAAAGGATGAGGCTCTCTGAAGTGTTAAGAACACAGGCCCATATGTGTAATGACAGAAGGTGACTATCTTATGTGGAGTGTGAGGGGGCAGGGAGGGGATTGAAACATGAAATGAATTCTCTGTATAATTTTGCTTTTCTTTATTAGAAAAACATTTATTAATAGTAACTTAAAAATTGGGAGAATTTTTTTTTTTTTTGAAAAAAAATAGTTTTTCCCTGAGCATTCTTTGGTATGGACTTTAATAATGGGTTGTTGGGGGTCTACATTCCATCACGGTCTTTGATTGTACAGGGTTATGCTGTTTTGCAACACTGAAAATGAGGGTTGCCAACTGGTTTGTATTAGTCATAGTCCTGACAGGAAATAGATGGCAAAAATAAAATTAAGATTATCCCAAGAGGGATATTAAAGGGACTTTTGAGAAAAGGGTATGGGAAATGACAGGGGATAGTGTGGTCCCCTGGGTCCAGTAACAGTGGAGCTATCACCACCCAAGGATAGAAGGAACCTGAAAAGGGATGAGTTTCCAGACCCTGGGTTTCTAGAATTAGAGTCATGATGAGAAGGTGACCTTGAGAGGGGCGGTGGAACTGATCTGTAGGAAGAGAAATAAATTAACCAATACCTCAGTCATCAGATGGTTTGTCTGCATTCCCCATTGAATGCAGAAGTTAGAAAGTAAGAGACCTGATAATGTCACTCACACAGGGGGATCTGAAAAGATTCCAGGAAGAATCATCTGATTACCTTCAAAGTAGAGGTACTACTGTACCCCTTACCCATGTGGCACCCCTTATTCCAAGACCCCCAATGGGAAACTGCAGATAGTCCTGAACCCTAGATATACAATGTTTTTCCTACATGCCCTGGAGCACTGTCACCAAGTACCTGAGGTAGTCTGTCCTTCACGTTTTATGCCCTGGTGCCACCTTTGTATCACCTCTTGCAGTTTAGAACCATTATTAATAAGGATTACTTGAGCCTGAGAACTACAATACTCAGTTAATCTGATAACTGGGATCACTACCAAATGACAAATGAGCAGGCAGTGTATGAAGCATGGATATGCTGCACCAAGAGACAGTTCACATCCCAGGCAGAACAGCGAGGCAACACCAAATTTCATCCCACTGCTCAGAATGGCATGTAATTTAAAACTTGTGAATTGTATATTTCTGAGATTTTCCATCTAACGTTTGCAGATCATGGTTGACCACAGGTGTTTTAGTCAACTTTTTTTCTGCCACTGTGACCAGAAGACCTAACAAGAAGAGGAAAAGCTTATTTGGGACTCATGATTTCAGAGGTCTCAGTCTATAGATAGCTGACACCATTGTTTTGGGTCTGAGGTGAAGCAGAATATCATCACAGAAAGGTGTGGAGGAGAAAATCAGCTTAAGATATGGCAATCAGGATGCAGAGAAAGAGAGACTGTGCTCTTCAGGGACAAAATATGTACCCCAAAGACTTGCGCCCAGAGACCTACCTCCTCCATTCACACCCTATCTGCCTGCAGTTGCCAACCAGTTCATCCATTCAAGTGGATTAATGCACTAATTAGGTGAAGGCTCTCATAACCCAATCTATTTCCTCTTAAATTTCTTACACTATTCCACATGTGAGCTTTTGGGGAAACCTCGTATTTAACCCTAACAACAGGCAACTGAAAGAATGGAAAGCAAAACCAAAGATAAGAGGGACTATGTGTTTTAACCAATAAAACAAATGGTCAAAGATAAAAATCAATATCTAGCCAAAGTTAAAAATTATCATCACAGAATAAATGTTAGAAAAAAGTAAATCTGAAATTTTATTCCATATGGCTTAATTTCCAAATTTTTGATTAGTCAGATTTTAATGGGGTAAGATAAGTAATTTTTCAGAACTGTCAACTCCTAAGTTGTTCCTGCTGCCACTGCACCATTTGGGATATTAGACATCTACCTTAACTGGCACTTTTAATATGTCACTAATCATTTTATATGCAAAATAGAAGTTCAGAAGAATATTTTTGTGGCATGTCCTCTAGAAGAAACCCAATACCTAGAACATAATTTTATCTTTCAGCTTCAAAAACTGAAAATGTTTAACAGACTGTAGCAATCATTTCAATAACATAAAAAATATAGTCTCTGTATTAGAGTCTCATGGCTACGACAACAAAGAACCATAAACTAGGTGACTCGAAATGACATGTTTATTATTATTTATTATCTCACATTTCTGGAGGCTGGAAGTCTGAAATCAAGATGTCAGTAGGCCACACTCCTCTGAGACTCTGGTTTGATTCTCCCTTGTTTCTCCCAAGCTTCTGCTGGTTGCTCTCCATCTTGGCATTGCTTGGTTTGCAACTTCATTAGTCCAACCTCTGCCTCTGCAGTCACGTGGCATTCCCCACTTGTGTGTCCCAGAAGGACACCAAGTCAGGCTCGATCAAGGGTCTGCCCTACCTCAGTGTGGCCCCATCTAATCACATCTGCACAGGCAGGGTTTTTCCAAAACAAAGTCACATTCTGAAGCACTGGGAATTAAGATGTCAAAATCTTTTGAGGAGATACAATTCAACCTCTAAAAGACTTGAAATAGACTCAAAATAGCAGGCATTGATCGAAGCATTCTTTAATGTAGTCCAATGAGAATAGATGTGTTTGGAGTTCCTCATTTTTCTTCTATTTGCCACATTCCTTTAAATTCTGTGTTATGTCTGGATCTTGAAGTTAATATATCATGAGTGCTATTCTACTTGATTTAGGAGATTTTTTCCTTTATGTAAAAATTTAAGTTTACAATATTGTCACCTTTGGTCAAAACAGAATAAGAGGGACCATACTTACACTTCTGATTGAAACACCTAGAACACCAGACAAAACATATGAAACACTATTCATACATTGGGCATCAAAAGAACAAAAGGTCATTATCCTTAGAAGATGAGAAGCAAACCAGACAAAGTCCTAACTGGCCCAGTTTACAACCTGGAGAGTTTCTAAGACATGACAAGAAAAAGGCAGCCAGACAAACCAAAGATCTGCCTAAGTTGAGGAGACAGAACTGAGAGTTATGTAGCTAAAACACTCCTTCCCACTAGCCCTATCAACTCTCAATCTATTTTTCTGTTTATGTGATTATTTGAAAGTTCTTAATAGTTATTATTAATCCATACAATGGATATTCTTATCATCTTCATTAATCATTAATGCGCCATTTTAGTCTTACTTTCATACCTTGAGGTGTATATTGATACCTTGACAGACTGTCAGAATGTAAGGAAATGTCTTTTCTCACTAGATATTATACTTAAAATGCTTACCTATATTTGAAAGTAAGGGTCTGGATATAAACAATAATCTGAATGACAAGTCTTACTTATAATACCACTATGGGACTGATTTGATGCTAAAGAAACTTACTCAAGCACATGATTATTGATCGTGTGCAAGTTCGGGGATGCCAGAAATGACATTGAAGTCTCACCTATTTTGACTTCCAATGGCTGAAATCAAAACCTATTAGGAAAACTTGGGCCAAATACCAAGACTCAAGCCAAACTTCTCATCTTTCAAAGCTGGAAACAAAAAATAGATATGGCTAAAATTGAAAAAGAAAGAAAAATATACACATTTCTTTTAGAATTATGATGGCAACAAGCAAAAAATTGAGAAAGAATAATTTTTTGAAAAAGTTACTTCCATAAGAGTTGAACTGTAGGTTGTAGACACATTTGTTTTTCATTTTATATATTTCAGTGTCTGCATTTTCATTTCCATGAAAAGCAAATTAAAATGGAGACCTAGTCTGAAGGATTCCTGAGTCGACAGAGCCAGTTAGGTCTCACAAGTTATCTTAACCTTGCTTGATTTGAAAACATAAGCAGAACTTCACTTGGGGCTATTTCTTACATGTGTCTACATTAAAGAAAAACAAAAACTTAAGCTCAACAATCAGAAGCCACCAACTAACCTACTAGGAACTTTTTCCCCGAATAGACCAAGTAAGGAAACTATATGATTGTAACCAACCAAATATTTTCCTTTACTTTTGATTTTGATCTGTAGTCTTCCCCTTGTGTTCCTGTAACAGGTGCCCAAACCACTTCTGTCTTGGAGTTGCCCAATTCACAAATCACTATTTGCTTTAGTAAAGTTTTTTAAAAATCTTTAGTGCCTCAGCCTACATTTTAACAGTATATTTTACTTTTATTATACTTTTCAAAGCAGGAGTTTTTAAAACAGCTTCATGAGAAAGTATGCATAAGATAGATATAAAACTGTATGTAGTATCAAGTTTATCAGAACAAAATATGAACATCTATTTTTCATGCTTTTCTTTATTACTCATTTACAGTGATATTACATTATACTTATAATCAGAAGGAAAAACACTATCTTAAAAATATGCTCTTTTCTTTGATTACAGCATGTAATTTACAGAACCTGGGTCCCATGCTGAGGAGAGCTCCTCATCTTCCTCTCTTCCTCTTAGCACCCATAATCTGTCTTTTTGTGACACTGTCACAACCAGGCATGCTTTGAAAACTCAGCTCATTCCTCAGTGGCACCTGGGACCAAATTGCAAATCAGTAAAAAATTCCTGAATCATTTCCACCTAAGATAACATATCTTGAGATGCTAAGAGATTTCAAGTAGGCATTTAATTATTAAATGTATTATTCTTCTCAGACTTCACATTTCCTACATGGAAAATACAAATAGCATCCTCTAAACATGCATGTTAACCACGTAGATTATGGAAAAGATTTTGAAAATCACCTGAATATCTTTTTTGGTGCCCCTCATTTGAACTTCAATTTTTAAAAATATTTGACACTGGATGTCTAAAATAGAGAGCATTTATAAAAATGTACAAGCAAACTTTGCTAAGCAGTTTGACTGTCACTGTAGGCTGCCTTTGTGTCATAGTACTGAAGGGGTAGGAATGATCCTCTTTTCTAAGACTCTCACTGTTGACTCTTAAAGCTTACTGTTGCAGCAATATTCTTGAGAACTGAGCAGTGAAAATGTAAATCCATTAAGTTTATCAATTACCACACCAAAGTGTAAATTATATTCTATTTCTTTCCAAATGCACTCTCCAAAGTTGACAAAGGAAAGAAATTCTGGACGTGAAAGAAAGCTTAACTGAGGAATGCTGGGTCCTATAGTGACACAGAAATACTGGAGGCCTACAGAGGATGTGACCACCCTGGGCAAAGGCCATAGACCTGGGGATGAAGAGGCTTTGCTTACCCAGGGACAGCAGAGCTGAAAGACAGACACCTATCACACCAGGCTGGATGCCTGCCTTTACACTTTCAAAAGTCTTGCTGGGCATGGTGATGCACCTCTAATCCTAGTGGCTCAGGAGGATTGTGAGTTCAAAGCTAGCCTTAGCAACTTAGCAAGGACCTAAGCAATTTAGTGAGACTCTGTCTCTAAATAAAAGACAAAAAGGACTAGGGATGTGGCTCAATGGTTAAGCACCTCTGGGCTCAATCCCTGGTACCAAAACAAATGAACAAACAAAAATCTTTTAAAACTCTAAGCAAGAAATGCATGGTTACCGTTTGGACAACTGTTATTTCATTTTGTATTATATGTACAGGCAAACTAATCCTATATAATAATAGATTATCTCATTTAATCATCCCTACAAGAGTTAGCCATCATAAGAAGTACAGAGTATCATTACCTTTAGAGATGCAGAAACTGAGGCACAGAGAAGTCAAGTTACTTGCCCAAGGCAACACTGTTGTGAGAGGGAGAGCCAATGGGGCAAGGATAATGGAAGAGTCAAGAAGGGTTATCAGAGTGAAGGCACAAGAATGGGCACCTAGAGCATCAGAGAATCCTCTCACAAAATGTGCTGTCTTCACATTTTGTCCAATGGGAATATGGATCCTGAATTAAATGAAGTCTATAGAAACTTACCCCATATCTAAAATTCAGGATCCTAAACCATACGGCTTTTTTTTTTTTTTTTTTTTTGGAAAGGCAGTAAATAAAAATCAGAAAGCAAAAATTGTAAATAGGAAATTTTAGAGCAGGGAAGCAGTGCTCTAGTATATTCTGGATAATTGACAATTCTCTTCAATTCAAGATTGAGCAGAAAAATGTTCCGTGATTTTTCTCACTTTTTGAAAACTGGCGAATTTTTCTGTTTTATTTATTTTCTTTTTGCCAATGGGATACCTTTTATTTATTTACTTAATTTACTTCTGCCACTTGGGTTTTTTTTTAATTTATTGTTTTATTGTTTACATACTGAAGATGGTGAAAGGTTCATTTAACAAATGATGATCTAGAAATTTGCTCCAAGTTATTACACTGGATTAAAGATTCAACCTGGGAATCAAGAAGCCTGTGTTCTAGGTCTAGCTTGGCCACCAATGGGTCTGAGATGTCAAACATGGCAATAGACACCCTGGCTCCCTGTTTCCTCAATTATTAAGAAAGAGGGTTGAACTGGATAACATAATCTAAGACCTTTTCTAGTTCTCATGGTCAGTGATTCTGAGTCTGGTTACATTATCTATAAGTGAAGAAAATAGAGAAGACATATCCTGAAAGGTGATTTCACTTAACTACCTGGGATGAAGTTGTTTAATTGATTCTGACTCCCACCCACTTCTAGTGGAGCATTGTAAAAATGCTTCAGATGAATGGAGGCTCCTGATTATTTAGGAGCTGCTTAAAAGGTCTTTATTGTAATACTATTTACCATGAGGCCTGAGAAAATTGGAAGGATTAGAGTTACAGCCCTAATAATTTGACTTTATAGATTTAACCTGAAATAACAGGCACAAAGGACAAATAAAATTAGCAGTTTCCTGGATAATTCCTGGATAAATGTAAGTATTAAATCCTGTTGAAAAAAGCAACAAGTCGGTAGCTGTGGTTCAAAAGAGACATAGAAGGAAAATGGCTAAGGTTACCCTGACCCTAATTAAGGACTTGGCAAAGTTCTTACTCCTGTAGTTGGCCCTGCGTCTCAGCCGTTCTGCTTGTTTCTTGGAGTGTTAGGTGTCAGAGTGACTAATGTCTTTCTTTGTGGGCAATCTCCCCCACATGGAACTTTGCCAGGAATCCAGAAATAAGCAAAATGAAAAAAAAAAAAAAAAAAAAAAAAAGTTCCTCTCAGGAGCCCAAAGAGCAACAGAGAATGGGAACCTAGCTTGTGTCCTTAACACAATCTGATTCATTCTCCCAGGGCCTCTTTTCCGCCAGCATCTGTCTAGGGGCTGTGCGTGGAACACAAAAAGATTCGGAAGCTGTAGAGCTAGCTGTCTCAGTCACCGAAGAAATTAGTCTGTTTCACTGATATTTCAGCTTCCCACCAACAGAAGGGCGTTTTTATAAAGAGCCGTTGTATACTGCTTTCGTCCTTATTTCAATAATCACAATGGTCATCCTTATTTTGTACCTTTTGCTTCCCAAACTTCCATCCTTGTGCTTTTTTGCTGTTGTTGTTTCACTTTCTCCAGTGTTTCTTTTTTTTTATTTTATTTTTTTCTTTAACTTTTTTTTTTTTTTTTTTTTTTTTTAATTTTTACAGACTGCATGAATGGTGTGAATCTCCAGTGTTTCTTGAGAACCACTCAGAAACAATAGACTCTCCTGGCTGTAAATGTTCCTATCAGCAGGGAGAGCCTGGTGAGGCTTCTGATGCTTTTGTTTCATAGAAAAAATGAATAAATACAATCAACAAAAGCCGGTCTTCAAAAAAGACCAAGTTCCAAGAGGAAACTTCGATTTCAGTGATAATAGAGGCCCCAAATGATTATCAGAGCTCCTTCCTAGGCCATGAGGTTGGGGACACAAAAGGACTGGAGGAATCTGTACTTCGGGGTCTGACTAATTAAAGCCACACAACTGCTCCCAGTATTTGTCATTCATGGCAGACCATGAATATCCTTATCCAGTCACTTCCAAAATACAAGATCCCGAAGACAAATGCATGTGAAGAGCCACACATGGCTCTCTCACGTGCCACTTCTCCAAACCTGCCATGGAAAATAGGCAGGGTGACCAAGGCACAGCCACACATCACCCTGGGTCTGTCACCAAAAATATCCACCAATTCTTTTGTATAGATGGCCTAAGATTTTTAATTCTATGAGCCCACTGAGTCTATTGTTCAGTTCTTGAGCCGTTGCAATCAACATGACATGAGATGGTTAACAACTTCCCAATATGACAGGCAAGTGGACTTGGGGCGGGAGCGGGGGAGCAGGGGGGCAGGTTCCTGCATGGCTTAGTTTCTCAGGGCTCCTGTAACAAGTTGCCATAAACTGGAGGCTTAAAACAGCAGAAATTTATTCTCTTACTGTTCTGGAGGCCAGAAGTCCCAAACTGAGGTGTTGCAGGGCCGTGGTTCCTCTGAGGTTCCAAGGGGTGATCCTGCCTCACCTCTTCTGAGGCTGGGTGTTCCCTGGCCTGTGGCAGCAGCAACCCTCCAGCTGCTGCCTGCACCTTGGCATGGTCTCCTCTGTGTCTGCTCCCTTGTCTTCTCATATAAAGACCCTGGTCACTGGATTTGAGGCTCAATCTAATTCAAGATGCTATCATTTCAAGATTCCTACCTAAATACATCTGCAAAGGACTTTTTTCAAATAAGGTCACACAGATTCCAAGTGGACATATCTTTTTTCTTTTTTGGAGGGGATACCATTCAATCCAATTTTCCTATATTATTCCTTTAATTAGGTCTTATCCACTTCATAAAAGCCTATTAGAAAAAGTGTTCAAGGTTTTTTGCTTTTTATTTCAAGTTTTACTTCAAATAAGAAAGAGATTAAAAATCTTCAATCTCTTAAAGATGCAGACATCATTTGCTAGAACCCCAATTCCATAACCTGGAAAAGTCAAATCCCTCTCCAGGGCTTCTGCACATTCCAGAGGGTGGCAAGAGGAAGAGGCAAGAAGCTCCACTGAATTAGTTCAGTACACGAACTGCTATACTCTGTGCCCACAGTCCTGTTCCTTTATCTTGTTGATACAGAAACAGAATTTGGTCTATTTCTTCAATTAAAAATAGCTACTTTCACAAAGCTCTGACATAAATAACAGATTTTATTCAATTATTGGTAAAAAAAAAATTACCAATTAAATTATTGGAGTTAAACAGGAGGGCAAATGCTTTTAAATTAAAAAAAGAAATTCCACATTCCCAGGTGGCTTGACCATTATCTCTCATCTCCCTTTAGCAGCCACACTCTCATTCCTATTTATTTCTTAGTAGAATAGTTGCATTAACTTTTTGCTTTCCTTTTTCAGCAAGCTCTGTTCGTTAAGGGCTCACTTTTTACCCTGGTATCTTATTAAACTAGTTTCCTAGTTTCTGAGAAGAATCCTGAGGTCAGTGAAGACCTTCCCATCCCTATTGAAATCATTTACAGTCTATTAGAAAAAGTGTTCAAGGTTTTTTGTTTTTTATTTCAAGTTGTACTTCAAACAGGAATCAGAACTTCCATGGTGATACTGCTTCTAGGGGACATTTCAGAATGAACTTAACCACATGTACTCATACAATTTATTCCAGAGCTGCTATTTAGGCAATAAAAAGGGGGAAAGGGGAAAGTACAAAAGGAAGAGTAGGTATGAGACCAGAGAGGAGGTGCTCCAGGGAATCACAGCTGAATCTGATCTACGATTTGATTACATTCAGGGTGCACCCATCCATTTACCACTATGGAGCCATAAGTCGCTTTCTTCCTTGCAGGAAAATTTGAGCCTTAATCAAACCATGAGCTTCAATACTGACAACAAATGAACAGCAGGGCATGATTGACTCATAAGCACTGATACCCAGGTTTCCAACAGCCCCAGACTGAGTGCTAAAAACGCAAACCTCAGCATGCAGTTTTCTCCAGACCATCACGAAAGGACTAAGAAAAGCATGGAGAAGCAGCTGTTGCCCAAAATATGAGTAAATTATACAATACCAAGGGCTAAGGCAAACAGGGCCATGGAGGAAATGAGCTTCACTTCCACTTAGTCAACTATTCTGGGAGGAGATGATGGAATTAAATGGTGTTTGGGAAAGAAAAACTTGAATATATAGACAGTATAACTTATATCTTTGAAAAGATGCAGAACTGACTCATGAATATATTTCTAACATCATGCCTCTATTTAAAATCCATCCATGACTCAAGCCACTGATGTGGATGGATCCATAGACCAAGTAAAGATAAGGAATTAAGTGGCTGACTTCAGTGACCAACCTCATTTCCAGAGAAAGTTGGTAAAAAGTAGAAGTAGACATTAGAAACAATGCCATTAAATAGATACTGTGAGCTCACATTTTACCCACTAATTAACATAACAATCATGCCCCCTAGGGCTTCCAGTTTGCCAAACCAATTACAATAACATAAACTAAGTGTTTAAAGAGAAAATTCAGAATAAGTTCTCCATCA
Organism: Sciurus carolinensis; assembly: GCF_902686445.1. NCBI lineage: Eukaryota > Metazoa > Chordata > Mammalia > Rodentia > Sciuridae > Sciurus > Sciurus carolinensis. The sequence continues at coordinate 146,986,643 of NC_062215.1, forward strand.
GCAAAGAGCTCGGGGAAGTCATGTATTTTAGTTCTTCGCTATTTGATAAAGACTACCTTAAACTGCTTCCTAAAAAGACAATATGCTTTTAAAAATCTCCAGGAGAGGAAACCTATGATTACCCTGGATCTAATAGTTCTCATGTTGAATCCAAATGAACTTGTGCCCAGGCCTCTCCTTCTGCCTCTGTCTCTGGAGAGGAAGAGCAATGATCTCCATTCAGGAAGAGTATTATCAAGTAAACTCTCAGTCTCACCTTAGCCTTTCTTCTTGGACCTTCTTTTCTAAGTCTCTAATCTTCATTAGCCTCCTCGGAATCCTCCTTTATGTTCTTTGTATTTCACTCCCTGAATCCAAATATGAGTATACTCCAAGAAATTTCTATAGGCCACTTCAATTGGTTATCATTCCTCATCTCTTAAGCAAAAGGTTAAGAAGTCAAAACCCAGGAACTCCTTGGTTTGGTAAATTCCCCTAATATTTATCAAGTACACAAGTGTGCAAGACATGGTTTCTAGAGATGAGAGACACTGATATTAGTAATAACAAAAATTAGAAACAATTCTGATTTCTATCCACAGGACAACAGTTAAAAGAACTTGGGTACATCCAGGTTTAGAATGTCACAAAGCAGGATAAAAGATGGGAGATCTGTGGTATGATATGAAGAGATTTCCAAGACACATTGCTGAATGAAAAGAACAAGTTGCAGAATAAAAGTAACACAGCTAACATTTATAAGCTCTTGGTGTGTGCACACAAAACAAGGACATTCCAACAGTTAAATGTATAAAGAAACCAAAAAGAAAAAGTCTCAAATAATGCACCCAAACTGCCAAACACATGATTGTGGTTACCCAAGAGACTGAGATTAGAAGTGACAGACAATTAACTTTCTCCATGTTGCTGAAACTTTCCTTTTGTGGCAAAGGCAATGCATGTGTTATTCAGTAATTAGTAATAACTCTTTGCTATTTAAAGATTAGCATGACCTCTCACTTCAAATTATCCACACAACTGAGTTGAGATGGGGTGGGGCAAAGCAGAGGGAAGCTGTTATACCTACTCCAGAGATTGTAGTACTAGACAGAGGAGCATTTGTGTCAGGATAGGGACAGATCCTTATGTAGTACCATAGAGCACATCCCCCCAAAAAAGGGTTTCACAGGCAAGATAGTGTTTGGCATGAGTTTGGAAAAATGGAGAGGATGCAAATATCTGGGTACTGAAGCTGGAGTATACCATAAGCTGAAAGGATAGCATGAGAAGAGGCTAAAATGCTGGGAAAGATTAAGACAAGCAGCACTTAATTTAATAAGGCAATAGGGAGACTAGAAGGTTTATGAGCAAGGGAGTGATACAATTAGGGATATAGCTGAGCAATGTTAAATTCAGCATGAAGAGTACCTCAGACTGAACACAGACTGGTCACAGTCCAAGCAAGAACGCCTTCCCAGAAGGGTGGCAGCAGGAATAGAGAAAAAAGAGACACCTACAAAGTTAAGTTATGGAAATTAGGTATGATATCTAAGCTAGGATATCTAAGAAAGTCGGGAAGAGATGGCAGTTCAAAATGACAGCATGACAGGAACCATCAAAAGCAAGTGTCTCAGGACAATAATGAGAGGAAGGTTCTCCCAGCTCTGCTTGCCACTCACAGCTTCTCAGTGTGGTCTGCAGATGAGCATTCATTTATAAGCTGTTACGCACACATGACGAGACAGGATTCAAAATTAAGCAAAAAGCATCTAGAATTTTTAACACTTATTAAGAAAGCAGTTATATGTTTTAAGGACCAGTTGAATATTATTTTAAATTGCATTTACATTTTGCATGTCTTTTTTTATCTCATTTTTCTAGCAATTTCATTTCATTGTATTTTATAAATATTTAGATTTAAATTATCTCCAAGTGCCCAGCACAGTGGCAGACACTTATAATCCCAGTGACTTGGGAGGCTCAGGCAGGAATATCCCAAATTCAAAGCCAGCCTCAATAACTTAGGCCCAAAGCAACTCAGCCAAACACTGCCTCTAATAAAATATAAAAAAGGTATGGGGATGTGGTTCAGTGGTTGAGTGACTTGGGTTCAATCCCCAGTACCAATATACACAAAAATGTAAGGGATGGGAAGTGGGTCTGGGGCACCTGGGTTTCTAACTCTGAGTCTAAGGGTCTAGTAGGTCATGGGGCTTTGCAGTGTGTGCTGTAATTGCTTTTTAGGTGATGGAGTAACCATTTTGGTTTAAAAAATACAAAATATGTATTGCAATGGTTCTCAGAAGCAAAGTTAAGGTACCATTAGACATGGGTAAAAGAGCTTCCAACTATTTACTTCAGGATCTCAAATGAATTCTAGATGAATCTCAACTTGATTCAACCAATACTTTGAATCAATTACTAATGATTTTTATAGTAGGCAGGATATTTGGAAATTATCGAATTCTCCCCAACTATCCCATTTTCAGAAGATCTTTCTTTCAGAGTTTATATCTAGTATCTTTAAGCCGAATTATTTTTCTTATTCTTACTTCAGGCCCAACAAATTTGGATGGCATGTCATATCAAAGGCTGTGAACACTTAGGTATTTCCAACAGCCCCCAGAATGGCTGGTTCCTGAGAATACAGACTTATAAAGTTCAAATTCTGTTCATTCTCAGAAATTGTGACAGAAAAAAGAACAGATTTGCTGGAGGACTCACTAAGCCTCCTGGTCAGTGAAAGAACTCCAGCAAAAGAACATTCTGATGAGATAAGTGTAAATAAACCAGAAACATATAGATTAAATTTCTTCTGAAACACAGGAGTTGAAAGATCAGAGAAAGTACCTGACAAAATATGCTGAAGGGATTTGCCAAACCCCAAATGTCTGACAGACAGCTGGATAAATTTAAGAACAATGCAAAAATGTTAGCTGGTCAATCCTGCTTCCAGGTACCAACCACAAAGGTGTCTTAGAACTCACAAAAAGACTACAGAAGATTAGAGTGTTCTTAAGCTCCTTAAATATTCAAACAAGCAAAATCACTAACTTTTGAAAAATTGATTATCTTTCAGGGAAATCAGTCCTAAGTATGAAATTATCCTAGAACTCTAAGAAGAGGCTCGATTTTTTAAAGTGCAATTGAGTCTACAGCTGACTAATACGACCCTAATTCTGACTACTTAATTGCCAAAATGTCAGGGGAGGTAAGAGGAAACCTTTACATGTCACACTGCTCATGCTACATGTTGGTACAAGAGCAAGAACATTAGTGCAAGAGACTAAATGTGCAACTTTATGAGATCCATCATACATTAAAGGATTTTACAGAGTAAGGTTGGTTTGATTTATACAATAATGAATATCACTCTGGGTTTTTTATATGTGTATAATAAATTAAAGTTTACAGTTTAAATTATTATAGAGTCTTATTCCATGCTTCCTTGGTTTTTCCCTAGACATATCTTTAGTGGTACACAGGAACAATTTTGCATCTACTCCTCAGGTAAAAAATGTCTTTTATAGAAATGGGCAAAGAAAACAGAAAAGGCACAAGTGGAAGAACTTGTTTGCCCTCTCATGAGTGGTGGTAAATGTGTATGTATGCAGATGCTGTAGTTGTGTGTTCTTCTCTAAGACTGTGTCCTTTGAAGGCAGGGCTCCTATCTGGCTTAGTCACAGCTCCATCATTATTCCTAGCATAGCACCAGGCAAAAAGAAGGACCTCATTAAACACCTGTTGAATATTTATGAAAGAATAAAGCAGACTCAGCATAACTCCTATCTACTTTTCTGTCCAACAGAGACACGCACAGCAGTGGGCAAATCTGTCATGGGGTTATGGACACTACCTTTAACAGCCTTTCCTCTCATAACTCTGAATTCATTCAGAATGTTCCAAGATTTTCTTTCCAGCAAAGCCCTTAGACTGTCCAGTGCCAACCCCCATCAGCTTTGTGGTTATGGGGAAGTAAATGGGACAGAGAGCATTTTCATCCGTTCACCAATGTTAACTGCCTTTTAAAAGGGGCTTTCTGATAAGTAAAGCTCCTCAAGCTCAAGTGCTTAAGCATTTATTTGTAAATATTTAACAATGATAAGGAGGTACGTGCAGGTAAGTGGAATCATCCTTCAGATCTTTATGGAGCAAAGAGATGGTCCACCTAACTCTTAACATTCCTCAGGTTTTCGTCTTCCGTCCTTCAGTGTTTCCATGAGCCTCCTTGGATCATTTACCTGTCTTAGTCAACCTTAAACAAATACCTGTTTGCACTCTGGCCTCCAACTTGTTCTTCCAGAATTGTGGGGGGTGCCTGACTTGCTCACCGGCTTTAGAACTCACACATGTGGACACTAACTTTGACTTTCTGAATAAAGAAATCTCTCCAAGTACTATGAGCAGCTTTCTCCCTTAAAGCTACACACAACAGCGTGACTTTTGTCCCTTGTTTTGTCTTTATCTCTGTGTTGCTGATTCAATCCATTTATCTGCTGTCACAGAGGAACAATATTAGATTCAATTAGAGAAGAAGCAAATCCCCTTCCCACAGAGTCAAGCCTGGTGATGTTGATTTTCAGGGGAAGAACTTGACTAGTGCCAATCGGTATCACAGTCATGTTAGAGGGACTGCTTCCCTCTAAAGCTGTGTCTACACTGCTCAGAAAGACTCAGTTGCCTATTCACTGGGTTCAGACAACCAAGCAAGCAAGTCAAGCCTACAGTCAGCTGAATTGGTTATGTGACTTACATTGAATGGTTGTTTGATTGAGCTAATAAATTCAGTCCAAAGCAGACATCCTGAGGGCTCTATGTTGCTCATCTGTTCCCATCATGTGAATGCAGACTCAGTGGATTCAGGGAAACAGGATAGACTTGCAGAATATGCTCAGCTGCAAGACTGCTAAACCACGGTGCCTGAATGGTCCAAGGATATATTTCTGAAATGGCGACTTTGTTCTGAATGCCCTCCATGCTGTGAGATAGCAAATGACTGAACTCTGGACACAAGAATTCCCAGAACCCACCTTTCTGACCTTGAGTAGGGGTGATCTACCTAGCTGCTCTCTGCCTCCAATCTATAATTTGGAGCCAGTACTACCTATTATAAAAGGTTGGGCTGTTTGATGAATTGATGAGTTAATACATAAGATAGCACTTGGTAACCAATAAATGTTAGCCCTTGCTTTTCTTATTATTACCTAATGAAAGGAAACTTCAGCTAAGTCTTTAGAGTACGACTAGAATTTCCCAGTGCCTTGAATGCTTTTAAATTTGAAATTATGTATCTCCCAGCAAAACCATTTTAATTTGTCAATACATACCTTGTTTTTCCAGAGTTCTCCAAATACTTATAGATGTACTAGATATAATATCAACAGAAAGTTCATCTGGGATTACCCTATTGTAAATTTCATATTGGCTCCAAAATGTAAAGAACTCTTCTTGGGCTGACTAAAACAAGTAATATTTCTAGTGAGATGAAATAGGTATGGAAAAAAAATATTTTTGTGTGGCAAACCTGGGGTTTCTGGTGCCTCAGAGCAGAAGTGGCTTCCTGGGCTTGTACCCTGTGCTGCCTCAAAGGGTCCTATACTTGCTTTCAGGCTCTGTTATCATTATCTTGAAATCCTTCACTTTTGAACAAAGGGTCCTGCATTTTCAGATTACAGTGGTCCCTGCAAATTACATAGCTGGTCCTGCCTGGGTGTGGCCTAGCCCTGGTAGCTTGAGTAACATACATTCCACAAACAGAAGATTTTCTGTGAGAAGCTACTCATCAAACATAACTCAGCTGCTACAATACCTGTAGCCACAACTTAAGTTCTCCTGTGTTGACTGTACCTGTGGGAGCTGCTCAGATGCCCACAACACAGCACAGCACCACATAGCATCTTCAGCAGTTACTTCCCTGGGTTCTCCCAGGTGGTGGGAGATGATAAGCAAGAGATACTTGGAGTCATTTCCTTCTGTGATGAACTGATGTCACCTCTTTATTCAATGAAGTATTTTGAATCCTATGAAGAGCCTACAGGTTTCTTGACACCAAGTGTCAAGAAGTGACAGTTTGGATTTCTCTCCTCCATCCTGGCTTACTCTAGTTTCCATCTCATCCTGAGGCTTAAGACATGGTCTCTGCATTGTTTCTCTACAACATAAGATAAAAGCCACTGTTTTAGTTGTTTGATTTTTAGTGGGTGATTAGTCTAGGCATGATAAGGAGAGGAGCACGTAAAGCATTATTTTATTTGAAAGCCAGAAGCACATAATGTTTATTAATAAAGAGCCTGGTTTACATAGATTTTATTATTATTGAGCATAAAATGGTTTATATTACAAGCAAGGGTGAAATTACTAACTAATTAGCCTGTGAAGATCATGTTTAATGGAATATATAAATCTAGGGTGTTACTTTTTTTTTTTTTTTTGCAAACCTTAAGGGTCTTATTCATTAAACATGTACATATGCAGTCTTTATGCTGATACAGGGGATTGTGATATACAATTCAAGGTCAAATGACTCATTTTGTGTTTCCCAAAGTCCAAAATCTCAGTGCTTTAAATTCCTTAAATCTTAAGGAAGTCAGTTCCAATGCTACATTAGTGTGAACCCAGAATTCAACTAAAAATGATGGTAAATAAGGACAGCAAAGGTGAAGAATTTATGGGCTAAATTTTCCCCTCTCCTTTTCCCCAATACTATAACTTCAGACTCACTTAACTCTTCCAAAGAAACTTTGTTTCTATTAACTTAGAGGATTGCACAATCTTTGCAAACACACCATTCTCATATATTTCAGTTAAATTTTGTAATAGCACCATAAAATGTGTCAGGCATTGCAATAAACTATCAGTCACAGGAAGCACAAATTGTATGGGAAAATTACTAGAAGCCATGTTCTTAGAAGGAAGAAAGAAAGCAAAAGTCTTCAAAAATTTGGAGAAGTAATCCTAAATGTTTTCTTAAAATGTGTTTCTCATTGAAATAAAATCAGGACTGTGGGTTTGAAGTAAGATCTCAGTCTGAAGCAGTGTGGCCACTTCTCTCCCCTGATGTTGTCCATGGAGGAAGGTCACTGGAGGAGAGAAAATCTTCCCTCTTCCCCCAGCCCTTCCACTTCCCAGAGGGGTGCTGTTTTCAACAAGGTGCTAATGCTGTAGGGATGTGGGCAAATGTATTACTTTCAGAAAGGTTCTTTTTGCCTAAGACCTGGAGTAATATGAGTCTTATTGTCTGTTACTCAGGTGATTAAAAGTTGACATGAGTCTAGTCTTCTGCTCAATGCTTCTGGAATATGCTTATGTGAAAGAATAAAGAGGCCTCAGTTGAGGTGGGTTCCCTGAATGGTCTGAAGTTGTTTTCATCAGTCCTTTGTTTATTCTAACAACCTCAGAGTGACTACAACAAGCAAGACCAAACCAAACCGAACAAACAAACAAACAAACAAAAAAAAAAAAAAACCATTTAGCTGCTCTGATAATACTGGGATAGTTTTCAGTTACTTGGTGACCACCCTACCATCACAACATCGCCACAAGATTAAAACATTATTTGCAATGCAGATAACCCCACATGCTGCCATAAAGTCCCTGTTGTTCCATTTTATGGAAGTGCTTTTGTTTTAATACCAGAATTCAGAGCAAATCTAGCTTTATCAAACTATAAGATTTGTATTCAGGCAATTTGTGTTTGTGAAAATCTGCAGTGTGTGCTCTGGAGGGTCTGGGATCCTGGGACATGGTGCTGGCAGGATCTGGAGCCCGCCTGCCAGGTTCACATTATTTAAAGATGAACACTGCCCCCTGCTGTCTAGAGGACGCATTACAACCAGAAGAACTTCCTTGGAAGGTGGAAAACCAGCACAGCACAACGGAGGAATTAATTTTGAAAATTTCGGTTCTTAGCTATCAGTTTATAAGAATTTTAACTACAAAGAATTACTATTGCATGCAAGACAAGTTGGTTTGTTTTGTTATTCATTGATTTTTATGAACTACTTTTAAGATCTATTTAAATGAAAGGCCAGAAGAGACAAAGCACGGTGGTGACTGGGGCTTGAGATAGCAGGACATAGAGAAGAGAAATCTCTGCAAAAGGTTTTAGTTTGACTGTAGTCGGTCACACCACCAAAATCTAGAGTGAGGACTCCAGTCAAATTATAGTCTTCAAGAGAGCTCTCAACTGCATCTGACTCATCCATTTTCTGTCTCTTCCCCTATTGCCCCTAACCTGAGCATTAGAACAGAGAGCTTCCCAGGGACAGGGCTGGGGAATTGTTCTTAGGAGGTGTTAGAACACTCCAAGGACACTCTGCCTGCAATGTGCCCTCCTCACTTACTCCCTTTCAGCTTCCTGGTGTGAACTGCAATTAAGGTGAGCTCCAAGAGCAAGACTCCAGGGGAGAAAGCCCATCCAAGTAATTCCCGTAGAAACCAAGAGCTAACTGCTCTCCTGCCACCCCTAAAGGCAACACCTTTGTCAGAACCTCCAGAATCCTCTTTTGGTTAGGAAAATTTGTGGGGATGTGATTGAATGGACCCTGGAAAACATAGCTCAGATTCACCTGACAAGGCTGAAAGAGCCAACCACTTAACACTGCAGCTGTGCTCCGTGAGCCCTTTTTCATGCTGCTAGAAGAGAGGGCTAGTATCTGCTTTCTTTGAATGGTTCAGCTAATGTTACTGAGCACCTGCTCTGTGCCAGCTCCCTACAGTGTCTACTCAGCTATTCATTTAAGAAGATCTTTATAGTTCACAAGGTACTTGAACACCATTCTATCAACACAACTAGGAATTATCATCTCCCCCATATAAATTAGAAATTTTGGAATTATGAAGTTATAGTTAAATAACTTGCTTATATTTGCCTAGTAATGGGTAGAATAGAACTTACACTCTCCTACCTTATGAATCTTAGAGTTGACATACAGTTCTGCTTGCCAAAGTCACCATATCAACACACATGCACAGTGTGTGTGTGTGTGTGTGTGTGTGTGTGAGAGAGAGAGAGAGAGAGAGAGAGAGAGAGAGAGAGAGATGTGCTACACTGGGTAAACAAAGAATTCTATTAAATACACACCCATTTCATTGATGAATACCCTGTAGAAGGTAGCACTGACCATCAAGCACCACCATGCTTTGTTAAAAGAACTAAAGCAATATTTTATTATTTAATAGCAGTCCCTTTGGATTAAATGGTATGTGGCAGTCCTCCCTTATCTGTGGTTTTGCTATGAGGTTACTATAGTCTGAAAATATTAAGGGAACTTTTCAGAAATAGTTCCTAACCATTCATCAGTTTCAAACTGGGCAACATGGTGAACTCTTGTGCAGTTCTGCTCTGTTGTGCCTGGCACAGGAGTCCTGCCTGGTTCCAGTGTGTCCATGCTGTATAAGCCCCACCCATCAGTCACTTGGTAGCCTTCTCAGTGGTTAGATGAGCTGTTGTATGGGCAGTGCTTTTGTTCTAGTGACCTTCAAGTAGCCTAAAGCTACATTACAGTACCCACCATTCACCCCACCTTCTCTCATCACGTGGACACACATCATCTCACAAGGCTACAAGAGTAAGATTTTGAGAGACCACATTCATGTAATGTTTATTACAGTACATTGTCCCATTTTATTGTTAATCTCCACTTGCCTAATTTATAAAATCATACATATTTATCATACATCTTTATAAGAAAACCATAGTATATATAAAGTTTGGTACTACCCATGGTTTCAGACACCTGTGAAACATCTTGGAACAGTCCCCCATTTCCACACAGAGAAGGGGGAATTGCTATAAAGTTTATCTCTATTCCCCAGGGCTAATTATAATGCCTGGTGCATTCATGGATCAAAGCCTGGAGATTTTCTTCTTTATTTTACTTCTGTCTTTATTCAAAGAAGTCCTCCACAAAGTAATTTCATCTCCTCTTAAAAGTCTTGATGATGATGATGATGATAATAACAATAGCTAATTCTTATTTAGCACTTATGATATGCCAAGCTGCATACTAAGTATTTTTCATAGAATAACTGACATAATGGTAACAACTGTACAATATTCAAATATGATCATCTCCATTTTATAGATGAGGAAATAAAAGTACATAGAAGTTAAATAATTTGCTCAAGGTCACACAATAGGTGGACACAGAGCTGGAATTTGCACTTAAAGATTCTCTTGGTTCCTGTATTATAAAATAATCATTTGTTTATTGAAGCACTGAAAAAGTTACTACAATAGAAGTAAAAAAACACAGTGCAAGTTTTCCTCCAATTCAAGGAGTAGAAAGAATCAGACTTTTCTATTTATGGTATGGCGTAGGAGGAGCACAGAGGAACCACAAATGGGTCTTGCAAAAAACCCACCTGTCAGGATCTTGGGGAAAATAAGAGAACATTATAAAGATTGAAAACATTAGTCATTCCATAAAATGAAGCAGCCTGCAGAGGTTACCTTGAGGGCCAGCTGGAGGCTAAATTCCTGTCCACCTTCTGCTGTCGGTCACTGGGGGCAGAGGCAGTCTCAATGGCAGCTGTTTCTGATAGCCATTGGGAGTGCAGTGTGAGGGGACAATAACAGCCAGATACCTCTGTCCCCAGCCCTGTGATCTCCTCCTTATAGATGGGGAAACTGAGGCTCAGTGAGCCCAGAGGCTGCTGCAGGTCAGCCAGGTAAAAAAAAAAATTGAACTCAGGTCCTGATTCAATACCAAAGCCCCTAAAAAGATTCCAAAGTAAACAAGTAGTCTCTAGAAGCCCACTTGGATTTTAGATATTTCTGTGAAATTGAATATGCTCTTGTATTCTTTTCTGAGTATGAGTCTGACCACCCAAAGCCAGACTGTATAACTCTAGAAACAGGACGTCATGTGCTTTTCTGTGTTGTTGTTGAGTGCAGAGTACAGATTCATCAAACACTTACCCACTAGATGATTAAATCAGACTAAAAGCAAATGTTAGGCCAAGTGACGGAAGCCCTCCTGGCCATCCAGGTAGAGTTCACCCAGCAGAAGACTATGGGCACTTTTAACAAGACCATGTGCCTTGTGGGACCTCGGTGCCCCTCCTACTTCTGCTCTGACTAGCTGCAAGACATTAATTAAGTTTCAACTTCCCTGGTTCTGTGGCGCCTTGTTAATAAAACATGGATAGAGATTTCTCTGAGAGTCCTTCTAACCCTAAATTTCTAGATTGTTCTTCTCAATATTGACGGGAATAGGAATTCCTCCCAGGAATGCTGACATACTGGTCAATAATTTGCTTTGCATTTCAGTGGTCTACATGAGAATTTGAAAGCCTGAGTACTACATTTCCAGTATATAGCATGCCTTTAAAAATAAATGGATAAAGAAATAGGCTGGCTCTCTTCCTACGGAACATGCCTGTTGCCAGGCTTTTCAACCACAAAGCAGGCCTTGGGCTTTATATATATCTTGTGGCATGACTGATGCCACAATCCCATAGTCATACTGATGCTTTAAATAGGAGCCAGAGATCAGAAAACGTGCCGCCCCCTTGACACATGAGAAGATTCGTAATTTTCAATAACTTTATCTGCTTCAGGAAAACTGTTGGCAAGGCCTCGGAAGTGCCCCTCTGTGCTGGCCTCTCCACTTTACCCTGAGAGCAGACCCTGTTATGGACTGAGCTGCGTCTCTTCCAAAATTCATATATTGAAGCCCTAGCCCCCCTGTGACTCTATTTGGAGATGGGGCCCTTAGGGAGGTGGTTAAGGTTAAATGAGGTCGTGAGGGTAGAGCCCCAGTAAAATAGGGCTGCTGTTCTTATAATAAAAGGAAGAGATACCAGCACTCGCATAAGCCCACACAAGGAAAAGGTCATGTGAGGACACAGCCGGAAGGTCCCATCTGCCAGCCAGGAAGGGAAGCCTCAGGAGAGCCCAAACCTGCCAACATCTTGGTCTTGAACTTCCAGCTTCCAGAACTGAGAGAAAATAAATTTCTACTGCTGAAGCCACCCAGTCAGTGGTATTTTGTCATGACAGCCAGAGACGAATACACCCCTAAAACCAACATGGTGATATTCTCTAAAGTAACTTCCACATTTCTTTACTCACTTAAGTCGGGACTAGGAGTTTGCGTTCCTCCAGAATGCAAGAACTGAAGCAGACTTTCTAAATCCTCCCCGCATTACTTCAGCACCCCTACCTTTTAGGAGTAGAGGGCTTGATCATCTGAGAGCTGCCACTGGCCTCACAACCTCTGACCCTGGGCCCCAGGCTCATTCCTCACGAGGGCCTGCTTCGTCCTGAGAGAACTTTGGTTGCTCCTTCATGCCTGCCCCTCACCAGCAGCACTCTCAGACACACTGTGACGGGCCATGCAGGGCGCCAGGCTCCAGACTGGGTGCAGGCACCCTCCTACCTGCCCTCTTCCCCACGTGCCAGTCCATTGCTCTGCCTGGGGAGGGATAAAGAAGGGAGATCACCAATCCACCACTGCGCCTTGTTTATCCCTCTATTCTTTCATTCAACCAATATTTAGTGAATGCCTATTCTGGGTCCTACTATGGGTCGGCACTGTTTCAGGAGCTGGAAGATGGCAGTAAACAAAGTAAGCAAACATCCCCATCTCCATGGAGCTTACATTTGATTGAAAGCCCTTCTAAGTACATAACCTTGAATCAAACAAGATTTGTTTCATTTTATCTTATTTTAACAGCGTTTTTATTTTTCACAAGCTACCTTTTCTTCCTAATGGCAGTTTCTATTTTCTTATCTGTAACCTTACCATTAGTGCATTTTACCAATAGAGACAATGAAGGACAAAGGACACTGGAAGCTGCCTTTTCCCATTGCTCTCATGCACAGCCTCTCAAGGCAAGGGGTAGAAACTAGGATTTTTGAAGTCTGGAGCACAGATTAGCCATCAGAAAGCAAAGCAAAAGTGCTTCCTATTCTTAGTTTCCACTTAAGCCCTGAACTGGCAGTAAAAATACAAACACAATTCCCCATAACTTCTCCACGGGGACCCTTCTTGGCTGATTTCTTATAACTCAATTGCACCGGTTCAGACAAAAATCAACCAAGGTCATGACAGTGAAATGCATATTGCACGCTGATCAGAGACCTTGGATAGGAGTTACAAGCATGAACTCAAAGCCAGAACACTGAATTTACCCTGTAATTATTTTATTTTTGACTATAGCAAGTCTCAATCAAATTGCTATCCGGGGTTCAAAGCACTACTTTCTGAAAACATCTAAGAGGCAACTTATACTTATGTGTAAAATGTACATATTAAATAAATATAAATGATTCAGCAACAGGGATCAGACATTACAGGGCATAAAAATGTCTAATTTGGTATCAGCCAACCCAGAAATGGAATTCATTGTAATTATAAATGTGTTTGAAGATGATCTTTCTCCCCTCTACCTGAATTAGTCCATAAATGTCAGTGGCCCAAGGTTTATGTTAAAGCAGATTTCTCTAGGCTGTGGTTAATCACCCTTTTGTTGGCGCCTGCTTCCTTTCTTTCTCTCTCTTTCTCTCTCTTTTTCTTTCTTTCCCTAAATCCAGAGTCACTTTACCCCTGAGCTACATTCACAGCCCTTTTTTTTTGAGATGGGGTTTCATTAAGTTGCCAAGGCTTGCCTTAAACTCGGGATCCCCCTGCCTCAGCCTCCTAATAGCTGAGATTGCAGGCGGACACCACCACAGTGGGCTTCCTGTATTATTTCTTAATTCCTCTGACAGCTTTGTCACATTGGAAGATCACCCCCTACAAAACTAGAACAGTGACAACATGGAGAGAACATGTCTGGGTTAAAAAAGGATAGGATTTAATTCCAAGAGCCTTAGAGAAGTTGCCTTGATTTGGCCTTTTGCCCTGGAGGGACAAGTTAGAATCAGCTCTCGGCCTGGTTGTGTAGTCAAGCCAACCTGAACATCAAGGCCAAGTGCAAGGCCTGTGCCATAGTGCCAGCTAGCCCTTGTCCTGGGACCCCTATGAGAAGACCAGCATCAGCACCAACTGAGGCCTGCCTGAGCAGCATTAAAAGTACTTTAAAGATTTTTTTTATTGTTGAAAATCCCTAGTGTTTGGTCACCAAGCATCAAGATGGTTTTGAAAATCAATTATAATCTTTCTATTCAGGGCTCAGGTCCTGCTGCAGACCGGCAAGAAGCCCAGAACCCTCGTGAATGAGTCAATGGAAAACAACCTCCACTGAGAATCACAAGCAGATGGCTCAGACCTCCAACAGAAAAGGTGTTCTCAGAATTTATTTATTTTTTCTTTGAGAAATTAAATGAAAAGACTCAATTCTCTGCATTATAATTACAGATGAGAGAATGGCCCTTGTGTTCTGCCAAACTGAGGAGTTCCTAACTCCTCTGCCCTCCTTCCCACTTCCTACTACCTTACATCTCTCAGGTTGTGAGTTCAGGTTCTTCTGCACTTGATTTGACTGGTGTTGGTATGAGCGATATTCAGATTATTTATATATATATATAAATATATATAAATATAAATATATATATATTCCACTTATAAAGTTCCTTGGACATCAAATGACTTACCAAACAACAATTTGATGAATTAAGTGTAAATGAATCAGAAACATGTGGATTAAATTTCCCTCAGAACATGCATGGGTTTAAATATTCGGGGGGAAAGTGCTTGGGAAAATGTATTCTGAATTTTCCTGAACACAAAAGCTTTGAAAAATCATCTGAAACTTACTTGACAGCTTCCCCACCCCAGGTCAAACTCCAGGACAAGTCCACGTATGTCCATGATCCACATGGACACAGAGGCACACGGCATCTTGCCGCCTGGGGTAATAGCCGTGGTACACAGAGTGTCATGAAGAGGGGCTGCGGGCCTCCAGCTTGTCTGTGTTCACACTCAGAGGGTTTGTTTTTGTTTGGTTTTTCATATGAGAGAAGAACGTTGTAATGATTTCCACTACCGCTCACCCACTCCCTCCCCGTCATTTTATTCCCATCGCTGAAACCCTCAGGGAGAATCTACTGTGTGTGACAAAGAAATATGTCTTTTCTCTGTGTTACAGACCTTGGATCACATCCAGGACCCCTTTTCCCCGGAGGCCAGCTCTCATCGGTTATGATTTGCATTTCATTGCCATACACTGAACCCAGCGAGAAGTTGTCTCAGCAGAATAGTGAGAGCTAAAAGTAGCAAGCAAGAAGTCTCCATTTTCCAGCTCATTCTGCAGAGTCTGCATTGCCAGAAATCTAAAGCCAAATTTGATTTAAAATTTATACAAGAAAAGAACATCAACACAAGTACACTCAGTCTCTTTTCTCTTCCCCTTTCTCAAGACCCCTCTCTGCCTGGGAACCTCGATTTTATGTTTAATTCAATGCTGAATTGCTAATTATTAGTTTTTTCTCCACCCCCTCCCCTTACTTAATGTTGGCATTTACTCTCACAATGTCATTATTTTCTTAAAGTCTTCTTACCCATGAATCTTTAACTTGCAAAACTGAACAAGGCAACTTTTGAAAAAGAACCAAGAATTCAAAAGTGGAAGAGGGAGTAGGGTCAGGAAAAACAGTCTAATATTTGGTGGAGGGAATTAATTCAGTTTAGAAGGTATGAAAGTCCTTGAATATATTCTATATAGGGAACAAAATCATTCATCCCATCTTGTACATCATCAGAACTTCTTATAAATGCTGAAGAAAGAGTTACAGGAAAGGTTTTTGTCTTGTTTTTTTGTTCAATGAAGTCATGTCTGATATTCAGATAGGTGAGCTAGGACTATAAAACAAAACTACTAATTGTTAAGATAGGACCATTCTCCTGAACAACACATTTATTTTTCTGAACTGCCACTGAAGTGTATCCATGGGGTAAGTCTTGCTAACACCTCAATTAAAAAGTCAACTGCTTCTGTCTTGCCTTCTGACCTCTGTTAAGGATACCAAATGAAGCTACCTCTTCCCACATCCATGTCAGAGAGGCCATTGTCTAAATGCTTCCTATTTAGTTCACACCTGAGCTCCACTACCTGACTGTACATCAATCACATCCTCATCTGTCCCTAACCTATGAGGTAGCCCATTATCCATACTATTAGAGAGCTCTAAAATGCATCCGAGTATGCCAGAACCTGCTTGAAATCTTCCATGTCTCCCATGACCAGGGGAGGTGGCTCTCAAGGGTCAAGGGGGAGAGTAGAGGCACTTCCTAGACCCTCACCAGGAAACTTTCATGAACTTTGCTCCGTTTCTATGGTAACTGCCCTTCACCCTCCTGTTCTGATGTGGTAGGGGAGCATGAAGAGCTGTTAGAAAGTTCTCTGATTCATTCTGAGATCTTTTTCTGCCCTCTTCCTGCTCACTGCCCCTTCTCCCTGCTGTCCACTCCCTTAAACACTCTGACCCACAGGACGAGGTCCAGACTCTCCAGGGCACAGGAGGCCTTGCAGCAGCTGGGACCCCTGGCAGCCCTCCTACCTGCATCCTGTGCTCCACTGCAGTGGCCCGAATCCTTGTACACCGGACTTTCCCAGTCCTGCTTTTTCCTTCCTCTGAAATGCTTTCTTTCCTGGCTAACTCTCACCTCTCTCTAAAGCCTCAACTCAAATATTTTCTCCTTTTACCACCTGGGGCACACCTGGCCCTTCTCACACCTGACCTGTCATGGGTCTGTCTTTTCCAAGCTGGGAAAAGGTAAGACATTGTGATATTTTATTCCCCATAGCAGATGCTTAATAGTGTTTGAATGAATAGATGGGTGTAAATAAATAAATAGGCAAAAGAAATTGTGGTAGTCAGACCTAGAAGACTATTTTACAAACAGTTGGTAGTATCTTATTACTGCAATCAATTCCACCTGGCCACTAAGCTACTAGTAATAACCAGACTATGACAGATCTGAATTGGTTGTTTTGATCATTTTAATATGTCTCAGAACATTTTTGGTTGCTAATAACACAATACCACACACTAGGTAAGTTATAAAGAAAAGAGGTTTATTGGGGCTCCGGGTTCTGATCCAAGGTCAAGGTAATGGCCCTTCTTAATGGCAGAGTACTGAGGGGGTGCAGGGCATCATATAGTAAGAGATCAGCCCAAACTGGCTTTCATAGAAGACCCACTTTGGACATAATCTTTAACCCATTAATTCTTTAATCCATTTGTGAGGGAAGAGTCCTAAACACCTCTTAAAAGTCCCACTTGGTTCATTATCTCTCATAATGGGAATTAAATGTGAGTTTCAATGTGAGTTTCAGAGGGGACAAACCACATTTACTAACATGCAAATGAGACAAACCATTTGTTGGTTAAATCACATACAAAATAAATTCTCCCTCTAAACAAAGAGTACATACCAAGCATTATGTATAAAAATGCCAATATTTATTTACTGTGCATGATGCACCCACCTGTCTTAGGTGGTTTGTGTGTACCAATTCACTTGATTCTTACAAACTCTAGGAGACACTTGCTTTTACCATACCCATTTTACAGATGAGAAGCTATCACAGGGGCACCAGCAGAGCTGGGCCCTGAATACTGCCCATGTCCTCTCCCCATTGGTTACACTATCTCTGAGGGTACAAATGAACATTGTGGATCCCACTAGAAACAGCAAAAGATATTTCCAAAGCAGAGCCATAAACTCTCTACAGTTTCCTTCTTAATGGAGATAAAAGGTACCACAAATCTCAGTTACACTATAGTTAGATCTAATCACTTTCATCAATATGATTGAAGAGGCACTGATTTTTCTCATAAAACTGGTTCTGAGAAAAGCTCAATTTCATCATTACCTGGAGAGACAGAAATATGGGTGCTCCACAGCACTGAGGACACAAGAATCCAGAAAGGACCAACCAAATGCCAATCAAGGGAGGAGTGCAGAAGCCCAGTGTGAACAGGAGAGTCGGACAGGCCCTAAGGACTCTGGCCTGGGTGGTTTTCCAGCTGACTGTCCATACATCCTGCTGTCCCCTGGAGATTCTGAACTCGAATAGAAGCAATAACCCTACTCATCCATCCATATTCTATTTATCCAAGACAGGACACCAGGTTGAAGAAAAGGAATAACATAATTTTCACCATGCCATTGTTTACTATTTCCTTTCGTAATCCTGGGTTATAAGTGCTGCAAACAAACAATGGTAATTGAACCAATAATGGTTCCTCTTACAAAAGGTAGATGGCTTTATCATCTCTGCTGCCCCATCCTCCACAGCCCCAACCTGCTTTCCACAGACCCTCAGCTGAGCCTCTGTGACTACCAGGAGGGAGACCCCATAACCTTGTGGGCCTGAGACTGAATTCTATTCCCAGCTCATCAGGGCAAAGTGGATGCAACACTTAACCTCCCTTCGCCTCTCTCTCTCCATCTGCAAAACAGCCGAAATAATGTGGGCCACCTGCTTCCCTCACAGGAGTGTGGTGAGAATTAATGATATTAGGCTAATGGTGTCAGCTTTCTGAAGAGCTCAATGAATTCAGAATGAGAGACCCTGCATGGATGTCAAATATGGCTCCCTAATCAAAGGACTTTGGGGCTGCCCATATATCTTCAGAACCAGGGGCATGGGAACACCAGCTTTATCTATTTGTTATTTGAAATGGTGCCCAAAAGAGAAGAGGACAAGACATGACTGAAGGATATGATCGAGACTACCCTTCTGGTGACGGTCCATTCAACATCTGTCCGAGGGGAGGTGATTATGGAACCTCAGATTGTTTGAGTCCATTATCATTAGTGCATTATTTGGTGCTGAATGCATGGAAAGGACAGGTCAGGCCACCGACGTCTGTGTTGAATGCAGGGTTCACCCCCAGCCCTGCCTGGCCATTCCAGGGGGTTTTAGGATGAGCCCAGAGGCTGCCTTCTTCCCCTCCTTCCCCTGTGTCTACCAGCACCCCACCCTGCCCCCAGCCCACATTTAAAAGTTCACAAACTGTTCCTGCCAGTTTAAGCAAAAAACATTCCACGAGGTAACAGAGCCACGGTAATTAATTTTTGCTCCTTGACTGGAAGGTGAAAAGCTTTTTATTATGTAAATTATAAATGTCCTGAAGGGAAACTTTATCTCCCTCTCACCAATGAGCCCATCAGGCTGCCTGAATCAGGGTTTTTTTTTATGTTTATTAGTCTAAGGGGGCCAGTTAGGACGTTTCATAGCTTCTAAGTGCTGACATTTATCTATTGCTTCCAAATAAACCTAGTGGCAGGGAGCCACGGGTGGATCACTAAATATTGAGGGGGGGTTGACTGTCCACAGGCAGGCAGCGGATGCGCAGCCTCTGAGACCAAGGCAGTATGGGAACCCACTTTCCTCCACACCCAGGGCTCCTCGCCTCTCTCCCTCTGGTTCTCCCTCCACCTTCCTTCCATGTGGCTCCTTTTCACCTGTCCCCTCAGCCTTTTTCAACTGTTGGACATCTAGACACAGCTGATCCTCCCTGGGGCTGAAGAGCCCCCCTCCTCCCTCCTCACCCTGGCATTCCCAGTCATTCTCCTTCGTTCCTTTTGGGAAACATTCTTGTTTATAAAAGCATACTGGAACTATTTCTTCCCCCAGGGAGCAAGTTTATACATGATGATGGTTAATTTTATATGTCAACTTGGCTGGACCATGGTGCCCAGATATGTGGTCAAACACTATTCTAGATGTTTCTGTCAGCATATTTTTGGATGAGATTTACATTTAAATTGGTGGACTTGGAGTAAAGCAGATTGCCCTCCCTAATGTGGATGGGCCTTATCCAATCAGTTGCAATAAGGCCTGAACAGAACAACAGACTGTTCTCCAAGCAGGAGGGAATTCTGCCAGCAGACGGCCTTTCGACTTGAACTACAACATAGACTCCACTAACTCTCCAGCCTGCCAGCCCATCCTGCAGATTTTGGACTTGCCAGCCTCCATAATTGTGCTCACCAATTCCTTACAATTTGTCTCTCTCTCTCTCACACATACACACATCGTTTCATTGGATAGCCCTGACTAATACATACACCGGTGATAGTGTGGACCCCCAACACCATTCCAATCTGAAAGGTTAGGGTATATGGTAGTGACTGCATCCTAACAATCCTTGAGGAAGGGAGAGCTTTGGCTTCTCATTTTATAGAACAGTATCTCTAGGTTTACAGCCGGGTAGTTGGGTGACATGTCCTAGGCTGCAGAGCAGAGTAGAAAGTGATGGAAGAGAAGCAAGAAGAGGTAAGATGAGCAGCTGCTAACCAATCCAGATTGGAGGGCAGGCTCTTCATCCTCTGCTTAAAATATAATCAGTCTCATTGGCAGATCAATGAGACCTGTTAATAAGAAGTTGACAACCAGGATTTTATCTTCTAATAATGCTTAAGACTGAGTACTGTCGGGACTGAAATGGGGCCCTGCCTTCCTATGACTTACCCTGTATAAAGACCCAGAATTAAAGAACAATGCATACAAATACAAGTTGTGATACCCACTGTGTGCCACAGGAGGAAATAAGCCTGTTTTATATGGTATGAGAAGTTGGAAAGACATCTCCAAAAAGGCAACATACCACAGGAGCTGGAAAACAAACCAGAGGTGCTGAAGCCAGGGAGAGTCCCTCAGGTGGGGCTGTGGACAGAAGCCTGAGGCCTGGAAGACTCCTTAAGGGGAGAGCTACGGGCCAGAGCACAGGGCAATAGCTGAGCTGGCTATCCTGCAGAGGATGGAGGGCTTTATCTGAGTATGGTGAGAAGCCAATAAAGCATCTTAAGCAGAGCAATAGCATGATTTTGATTTATACTTCTAAAAACTATTTTGGCTACATCTATGTGGAAAACAGATTGGAGAGTAGAGGTGGTGAGACCTCAGGTGGGCCCTGGCAGCCTTCACTAGCTTACCCTCTCCTGATGAGGAAGGGACACCTGTGCTTACTTCTGCCTTCCGCTTGCTGCTTTTCAAGAGGAAAGATTCTGCTCACCACAGGAAGACAGACTTAGTTGAAGTTCATAATGTAAAAATGGTAAGCTAGGAGAGAAAGAAAAAAAGCCATTTGAGGAGGTGTGTTCAGAGGTTATTTGTGGGGAAAAAAAGAGTTGCTGATAAGAAGTTGCTTGGAGCAACTTCCAAGGGTAGAAGCCAGAAAGAAGAGAAAGAAAATTTAAAATTCTTCCTGTGGATTATGATGGAACTTTCTACATTTATCAAGAAAACTAAGTAAAGGATTGAATGATTTATTAATTACTTTTGGTTACAAGACAGTTGCCTTGCATGTACCAATCCTCCAAGACTGCATAGGTCTTTATAGCAGGGTATAAAATAGTTGTAACTTTATCAACAGGGTGTTGGAACATACAACTAATCAGAGCAATACTGACTGGGCAGGCCTCAGGACCTTCTTGTGGAGGTAGAGAGAGAAAGCGGAAGAGGAATCGGAGGTGACAGAGCCTGAAAACTGTTCCTAAAAAGCTGTTTTTTCCTTCTCCATAAGTAATAAGATCTGTAGCTAGGTACTTGGATACCAGAATACAGATGAGTGTGGCCACACGACCAAGTTCCTTGCTAATGGAATGAGTAGAAGAAGTATGTAGAGCTTCCAGATTGTGTCTGAGAAGGAAGCAGCAAGACTGTTCCTTGCCCCTTTCTCCATTTCTGTGGGCTGGACTGTGGAAAAGGTGGTAAGTGTGTTGGATAAAGGGACAAAGACAGCATGCTGGGGCTGGTGGCTACAGACAAAAGGACCTAGGTCTTTGGCACCATTAAGCCACAGTAGGCCAGAGGGCTAATTTCTGATTCCTGGACCAATATGTAAGGAAGGAAGAGCTTCTGTCTCGTGAAGTCATTCTTTTAAGCCATATCCTAATACCTATTGTTTCCTAGGGAGCCTCTAGGGACTTATGATTTTTCCCATTCCCTCCCAGCTTAGAGGCATGAAAGCAAAAGAACAAATAGACTCTACCCACAGCCCTTCTAGACTGAGACTCTTGTGACTGAACCCACAGTTTAGATACATCAGTTTATAAAGAGTCATGTTCTTCTGTTGCCACTCCCTGAGCCAACACTAATTTAAAATTAAAGCACGTGTACAATGTAAAACTGAGTTTCTTAAAATTTTCTTTTTCATAACAGTTCCATCATGGTTAGGGGCTTGGAAATCTCTGCAAAAGACATTCCCAGAGTGGAAACTGAAACCCACCTTGCAGGGTGCGATGGTTGAGTGCAGGACACATGTTTTACTCCCAGCCCCACCACGAACATCACAGTGCGGTAGGCTGAGGCGCTGCACCACACTACCCTCCATACCACATCTCCAAAAGAGGGATGGCTGCAACTGTCCCAAGGAAGGGGGCAAGGATTGCAGGCTGAAGCAAGAGGGGTTATCTCTCAGTGCCTGATCCAGACTCCCGTCCAATGCCTGTATCCCCTTTGTCCACTCCTTGACAAGTAGGTTTCCATACATCTGCTCAGAGTTTACGTTTCCAATGACAGGGACTTTGCTATGATGCTACCTAGGGTATTTGATACATAAAACCATGAAAACTTGCTCAGTTAAAATAGCCCACTCCTTCTGCCTCACTGCTTTCTTGTACATGAAAAGCAGCAGGGAAAAATGAAGAGAAGATGCACTTTGAGATCATATACATTACACTTTGAACTCCAGGATCATCATTTATGTGACCTTGGATCAGTCACTTCATGTCTTTAAGCCTCAATTCTCAAATATATTGTGAAATATATTTCAGATATTGTAAAGATGGATAAAGCTGTAAATAGTATTGGTACAGAACAGTCATTCAATACTGTATGTACATGGTGGTTGCTGCTGTTGTTAGTTTTATCATTATTATTATTATAATTTCTCTAGGAGAAGTATAAATAGACTGCTGAAGTTCAAACCCAGCTTTGCCACTCCCCAGCTGTATGACTTTGAGTAAGTTACTTCACTTCTTTGTGCTTCCATTTTCTCATCTGTAAATAAGGGATGATACAAATACATCATAAGTTTGCTGTGAGAATTAAAAAAGATGTAAAGCATAAAGAACTCAAGAAGCTTAACACAAAAAAACCCCCAAACCTCCAATCAATAAATGGGTAAAAGAATTAAATAGACTCTTCTCAAGATAAGAAATATAAGTGGCCAACAAATATATTTTAAAAAGTGTTCAACATCCTTGGCAATTAGGAAAATGCAAATCAAAACATCGAGATTTCATCTCTAGTTAGAATGGCAATCATCAATAATACAACTAATAATAAAAGCTGGCAAGGATGGAGGGGAAAGTGTACATTCACACCTTGTTGATGGGTCTGCAAATTAGTGCCACCACTCTGGAAAGCAGTATGGATATTCCTCAAAAACCCAGGAATGGAACTACCACATGACCCAGCTATCCCACTCCTTGGTGTTCATCCAAAAGAACTAAAATCAGCATACTATAGCCATACAGTCACATCAATATTTATAGTAGTGCAATTCACAATAGTCAAGTTATGGAACCAGCCCAGGTGCCCATCAATAGATGAATGGATTAAGAAAATGTGGTATGTACACACAATGAAGTTTTACTCAGTCATGAAGAAGAATGAAGTTACAGTATCTGCCCATAAATGAATGGAACTGGAGAACATCATGCTAAGTGAACTAAGTCAGACTCAGAAAATCAAACATCACATGTTTGCTCTCATATGTGGAAACTAGAGCAAAGTATAATCTGACAAAATTATGCTATGTACATGCATAAATGTACCACAGTGAATTCTACCTTTATGAATATCTGAAAATCATCAATTAAAAATCAAAAAATAAATAAATAGGAGGAAGACCAGTAGAGTAGAGGAAGGGCAAACAGGGAGAGAGAGGGAGGGAGGGAAAGAGAGGACACTAGGGACCGAAATGGAGCAAGTTAAATTCCATGCAGGTATGATTATATCAAAATGAACCCCACTATTATGTATGACTAAAATTCACAAACAAAAGCATTTTTAAAAGATGTGAAGCATTTCGAACAGAGCTTGGTTAAGACAAAGGTATAAATATTAACTTCTGTTATTGTTTTTTATTAGTGCATTGTAGTCACACATAATAACGGGGTTTGTTTTGACATATTTAGCTTCCACTATTAAGGAGTAATGATTCTCAGAATTTACTAAAGGAGAGGACCTGCTACCCAGGAAGTGAACTCACCCCTTTACATGTTCTAAATAAAATTAGACTGTACTAATTTAGCAAAACAATTATGCAGAGTAAACTCTCAATTTATGGTAAAAGTGAAGAGGATTGTGTATGTGGATATGTAAGAATAAGGACAAAAAAAATTATACTTATCCATTCAGTAGAAATTCCAATTGAAAGAACACAGGATTGGAGGCCCAGTCTGGGACACGTCCTCCTGACAACCAGCAGGTTGACTTAAAGACTCACTCCACATTTTGGGGCCTCAAGTTCCTCACCTGCAAAATGAGAGGTTTACTTAGAGAAGCTCCAAGGCCCCTGCAATTTCTCACGTACTAAGATCCTATGTTAATCTGGCCAATATATATTATAGCAGGCAAGCTATAGTTTTAAAAATAACTTCCCTAGACTTTTGTCTTCTATATTCTACTATGAACTCTCAGTATATTAATTATAGCATTTTATTGTAGAGATCTACAAATGGAAGGATATTGTATCATTTACAACTTGTTCCATTATGCTGCAGTAACAAACAATCCCAAACATCTCAGTGGCTTTCTACAAGTCAGTTTTATTTTTAGCAATGGTACATGTCCATTAAAGGTCAGCTGTGACTCTGCTCAATGTGGTCCTGGTTCTAGGACCCAGGATGATGGAGCTGTCTCCATCTGGACACTTCTGTGCTTCCAGCAGAGGGAAAAGGAGACATTTCAAACCATAAGTTAGACCTGAAAACCACCGTGTGGAAGTCATGCACACCACTGCTGCCCACGTTATTGACCAAAGTAAGTCACGTGGCTTCTCCTGACTTCAATAAGGAGGGGATGACTGCCCAATCCTCCTACCAAGAAAAGCACGACAGGGAAGGTAGTAGTACAATCTACTGTGGAAGTCAATGGAGGATTTATCTGGAAAGTGATTTGCCCCTGAAAGGAAGGAAGAACACCCTCTTGGCTGAGGGGAAATGTCCATACATAGGAGTGCTTGGAAATCAAGGACACAAATATAAAAACACTTCTAGGAAAATGCTTCCAGAGGAAGCAGTTTCTCTTTGCTATTTTGTCAGAAAATAAATGCCAAACAAAAGAGAAAAAAAATTCAAGGAGAGGGGTGCCATTAGGGATGGGGAGAGAGATTGGGAGCTGGGGAAACCCAGTCTTGGAGAGATGACACCATTTTCTGCAGCTCCAGGCGGTTCCAGCTAATGACTGCGTGTAAGCAGAATGTGAATGCAAGGGATGCCAACGAGTACATAAAAGGCAGAGGAAGAAGGATCAACATGTTTTGCTGCCATTTCCAGGAAAGGGATGGTGTCCCCAGCAGCCTCCCACAGTAGATGACCAGGAAAAAAAAAAGCAAACACAAATAACACCATTGAGAACTAGAGTCCTAACTACTGTGTTTCACAGCACATCCTCCCTCGAATCCTGGCTGGGAACCAGCCCAGCCACTTGAAGCAGCGCTGGCAGCTCTCTCTCTCTTGGCACTGAGTATGCATGGCAGCTGGATGGCTTGTAGTCAGTGTAGTTTTGCAGCTGGTGGTGGTAGCAATTGGCAAAAGCTAACTGTCCAGATGGGCATTAAATTTTCCTTAATGTTTATAATATGTCAAAAGAGAATAATCCTATGTCAAAGTGGCTTAGAAGAACTTTTACTCAGGAGCTTACAGAAATTCCATATTGACAAGATAGAGGTTGCTTTATTTTAACTGCATATGTGAGTCTTATTCCCTTAAATTGGTTTGGGATGCTCCTCCTTAGTAGAATAGCCTTTGGTTTTAAAGGAAGATGAGGGAGTCTCCAAGTCATTCCTCCCAACATTCAGCAGTAGAAGCACAGGATTGGAACTGAGGGTCCAAAAGGAAATTTTTATTCTGTAATTTTTATCACCCTCTGAGGAATAGTACCATTCAGGTAACAATATAAAGCAATATAAAATTAGGAGTAAAGTAACAATGTGTTTTGTAGAGGAGAGAGAATGGAGAAAAACATTTTCAGAAATGTGTGTATGTGCATATGTGTGTGTGTGTGATACATATGTATTTGAAATATATATAAGATATACACATCTGAATATATATAAAATATGAATATATGATATATACATATATAGCTGCAAGGAATTAATATTCAAGATGTATTTTTAAATTGCTATATATCAATCAGAAAAACAAACCAATAACCTATTTTTTAAAAGTTTAATATACAAATATGCAATTCATAGAAGAAGAGATTCAAATGCCCTGTGTAATTATGAAAAGATGATAAATCTCACTGGTGATCAAGGGAAAGCAAGAGGCCATTCTCACCAAAAATATTTGGGAAGCAAGTTCCCTCTCAATTTGTACACTGTGAGGGGAGAGGGAAGCAGTATAGCAATTTCAGAAGATAAGTTCTCAGTATCTATGAATTTGAAGTATGCATGCGCTATGGCCTAGCTGTAGCTGGTGGTTGGTGGCAACTGGCATTTCTATGCAACGACACTCAGAAATGTACACAGGAGCCTATGCATTGATATGGATATTTATGAACATTTATTATATCAGTACTGCTCAAGGTATGGTCCTTGGACTACTTGCATTAGCATCCCCTGAAAGTTTGTTAGAAATGTCAGATATGAAATGTGGGACCCACCCCATGGAAGTCTATGGAGATGGATCCCAGTAGTCTATTATAACAAGCCCCTCTGGTGCCTCTGATGCCTAATAAACTTCACGAAGCATGTGTTAGAATGATGTAGTGGAGGAAAAATGGAGTCCACCTAAGTGTCTATCATGGCTTACTCATATAATAAAAAACTAACCAGCGGTTTAAAAGAATGGGGTAGACACGTGCTGACTCAGAAACATCCAAGAACCAAATGTACATTAAGATATTTATTTTTAAAAAAGAAACTATAGCACCACATCTGTCTACATGTAAGTATGTTATGTATATGTGTAGCCAACTCACAGTCTGGAGCACAGACATCAACAGACATCAGTGGTTAATTCTGGAGAAAATAAGATGGTGGTCAAGAAAGATTGACTTTTTCTTTATTGTTTGATTTTTTTGAACAAAAACTCATAGGGGTACAATTAGTGCAACCTTTTTCCCCTTTTTTAAATTTTAGGAAGGAGCACTAACTGGGTGATAGGAGATTGGTTTCTAAGCCACCAAACTGTGTTGCCTTTCTCTGGCCATCAGCTTCTTAACATGCCACACAGGGGAAATGACCCAGTCAACACCCAAGTCTTTCTATTTAGCTTTATTATGGTATAATTTTTGCCAGAGTGTTCTAAGTATGAAGATCAGGTCACTTAATAAAACTGACCAAGCAAATAAACAGAAGCATGCATATCTGTACCCCTTAGGAACTAGTTAATAAGCACTCCATGTGTCATCTTAGGACTTACATGAGATTTCCAGGCTGTGTTTCTGCTCCTATGAGAAACTCATTTTTTTAATGTGTAGAAACCCAATTTTTTTTTTACATCGTATCTTAAAATTTCCAGGAGCTGATATTGAACTGAATACTCATGTCCTGTGTTTTGGTGGTTATCATGTGTGAACTCAGATCACCTGTCCTAGCAGAATGCACTGGTCCAGAAGACAGTCACGCACATGTGGAGTTTATGATCAGACTGAGCACCCAGATGGCGTGCAGTCAACAGCTGTGGTGACAGTCAGAATCTTGTTTCTATTCTTATGGAAAAAGTAAGGATTTATGTCAATCACTCTGTATATCTTCAATGGTATAGATCACCTTAAAATTCTAAGAAAAGGTAGCTTGTATCATGTATGCATCTGGATTGGTTTTTTTTTCAAAGATATAAAGAATCATCAATAAACCAGAATTCCCAAGGGCAGTAGATATAAGAATATTGATTAAATAAGAATTTCAAAGAAAATGAAGCGACTACTAAAAAACAAAGAGTAAAGCAAAGTTAATACAAAGTTCAGTCAGTTTTTCCTTGCAGGAGAAAGAAAGCCATGGTTTCTCAATAAAGTACAGTATTCACACATAGCAGTGAACCAGAAAGAACCTTAGAGACCATCCACAGCCCTGTCATTCTATAATGGGTTAATTATAAGCTGGGGACTAGAATCCAGTTTTCCCATTTCTTAGGCCAGGGTTCACTTCTGAGTACAAACAGGACAAATACAAATGACTTAACACCTTGTATGTAAGTGGATGAGTCAGTCCAATTTTACAAGAAAATTATTTTTGAAAAAGCTAAATGCTTTTCATTGTGAATTTAAATTCACTTTAAATTTAAATTTAAAGGCAGTCCTCTTCCAGACCTGATGACGGTGGTCTCTAAGCCCCTCAACACCCTTGTGGGTGCCTTTGATGCAGCCCATACCTCTTTAACTAGACTCTTCATTAAACTCTTTTCAGTTAATCCTTTGACTATTCCACCAGAACTCTGCTTGCTGCACAAAGTAATAAGCCCGTATCTGTGAATACTGGAATAAAGCCAGTAGCTGATAAGTGCAGTCCTTGAATAATCCTAGCCAGGGCCACATTAGGTCTTACACAACCTGAGCCTGCTCCTTCTCAGGTTCTGACTTTCTGTTGGAAGAGGCAACCAGTCATGGGCCTGAATATTCTGCTTGTTTTCACTGCATAAGCTGAGAATGCAAGGCCCTGGCTGCTCTTGACCTAGGCCAGTTGGATGAGATAATGTTCTTCTCCAGGAAAGAGCAGTGTAGCTTACCACTTTCATAAATAAAGCAATGGGTTCCCCGGCTCAGTGTTCCTCAAATGGACACCACCCACTGAGTATGCAGCATCTACCTGACCCATCTACGTTGTGGTACTTGAGGGGCGAAGGGAACTGATGAATACACGATGCTTACATTGCTATCTGTGCAGTGACCCACAAGACCCAGGAGTCTCATCTTTCAGCATCCATGAAATAGTAAGGCCGTTTTATGAACTTGTAAAAGAGTAAAATTCCAAACCTGGACAGCCTTGTCCATGACTCACACCGGCCTCCTGAATCCTGTCTTTGGGAGTGTCCTTCATGTACAGTTCTTAGTCCCAAGGTCTTCAAGTGGCTGGCTGCAATTTTCTCAAGACTTAGATCCTTGTCATCCCTCAGAGAAGCATCACACTCCACTGGAACAAAAGCTACTCCATTTTATTTTCTCTTTAACATTTTTTTTTTTTTTTTTTTTTTTTTTTTTTTTACTATTTCATCCTGTCTTTTCAGAAGTTTGCTTACTGTCTATTTTTTCCCCACTAAAATATATTCTCCAGGAGAACTGGGATCTTTTCAGTCCTGTGTTCTGCTATCTCCCCAGAAGTAAGAAGTGTGCCTGGCCAGATGAAGTAGTACAAATGGACACTTGAAGAGTAAATTAATAACTAAGTGAATGAATGAGTTTTGCAATGTTACCCTTTATTGTATAATATTATACGCTCTGACTTTCAGGGGCCTTGACTGCATAATAGGGATAAGGAAATGATCTGTCTGTTGAAGCAGTAATAAAAAGTCTCCCAAAACAGAAAAGCTGAGGAATAAATAGACTCATGGCTGAATTTCACCCAAACTTTATGGGAGAACTGACACCAATGCTCCTCAAACTATTCCGTAAAATAGAAAGGAAAGCACCCTTCCAAACTCATTCAACTGATACCCAAACCAGATAAAAACACTACAAAAAAAAAAAAAAAGAAAAAGAAAAAATTAGACCAAAGACCATTATCTTTGATGAACATAAGTGTAAAAATCCTTAATAAAATATTTGCAAGCCAAATTCAACAGTACATCAAGAAGATCATACACCATGATGAAATTGATTTCATTCCAGGGATTTGAGGATGGCTCAACATATGCAAATCAATAAACATAATACACCACATAGAATCAAGGAAAAAAAATCACATGATCATCTTATTGTTATGTGAAAAAATCCTTTGAAAAAATGCAACATTCCTTCATGTTAAAAGTCCCAAAGAAACTAAATGTAGAAGAATCTTACCTCAACATAAGAAAGGCTATATTTGAAAAACCCAAATCCAATGTCATTCTGCATGAGGGAAAACTAAAATCATTTTCTCTAAAATTAGGAATGAGACAAAGAGGTTCACTTCTTACCACTCCTATTTGATATAATATTTGAAATTTAGAGCAATTAGGCAAAAGAAAAAATAAAAGGGCTACAAGTAGAAAAAAAAATGAAGTCAAATTAGCCCTATTTGCAGATGATATGATTCTATACTTAAAGGATCTTAGACTCCAGCAGAAGACTTTTAGATCTTATCAACAAACTTAGCCAAGTAGTAGAAAGAAAATCAACACATAAAACAATTTTTTAATACACAAAAATGAACTGATGGAGAAAAAAATCAGGAAAACAATTCCATTCATAATAGCTTCAAAAAATAAAATAAAATGCCTAAGAATAACCTAACCAAGGAGGTGAAAAACCTCTGTAATGCAAATTACATTACACTGAAGAAAAAACTGAAGAAGACACTGAAACATGGAAAGACCTCCCACATTCATGAATAGACAGAGTTAATATTGTTAAAGTAGCCACATTGCCTGAAGCAATCTAGTCAATGCAATTCCC
The DNA here is from genome assembly GCF_902686445.1 of Sciurus carolinensis. NCBI lineage: Eukaryota > Metazoa > Chordata > Mammalia > Rodentia > Sciuridae > Sciurus > Sciurus carolinensis. The sequence goes on from NC_062215.1 coordinate 147,017,294, forward strand.
ATCAAAAGACCAATGATACTTTTCACAGAATTAGAAAAAAATAAAAATAAAACACTACAAAAAGAAAAAGAAATAAAGAAAATTACAGACCAATATCTTTGATGAAACAATTGAAGAAACAGGCTAACGAATGGGAAAAAATCTTTGCCCGCAACTCCTTCAACAGAGGATTAATGTTCAGAATATATAAAAAATTCAAAAAACTTAACATGCACAAACAAAAAAACAACCTGATAAGTAAATGGGTAAATTAACTGAACAGACACTTCTCAAAAGAAGACGTAAGAATGGAAATAATTATTTGAAAAAATGTTCGATCTTGTTAGACATCCAGGGAAACACAAATCAAAACTGCATTGAGAGTCCATACCCCAGTGAGAATGGCTATCACCAAGAATACAAATAACAATAAATGCTGGTGGGAATGAAGGGGGAAAGGTACACTTATACACTGTTGAGGGAATGTAAATTGGTATAGCCACCATGGCATCAGTATGGAGGTTCCTCAGAAAGCTAAAAATAGAACTACCACATAACCCGGCTATACCTCCCCTCGGTAGATTCCTGAAGGAATTAAGGTCAGCATACTATCGAGGTGTATACCACTGTTTATCATGGCACGATTCACAATAGCCAAGTCCAGGAATCAGACTAGGTGACCATCAACGGATGAATGGATAGAGAACACATGATATACATACACAAAGGAGTATAATTCAGACATAAAGAAAAACAAAGTCATGTCAACTGCAGGGAAATGGATGGAAACAAAGATTATAATGATAAGTGAAATAAGGTAGACATAGACAATAATCATGTGTTTTCCCTCATATGTGGAATCTGGGGTGGGAAGACAACATGAAAGTGGGAGGAAGCCTATTAGAGAAGAGGAAGGAGATTGAGGGAAGAGGAGGAAAAGATGGATGGATATGATCAAAGTATGATATTTGCATAAACAAATACACCACAATAAAACCCATTATTCTCTGATATTAAAATGTACTAATTAAAAGAGAGGGAAATAATCATGTATCATATTGTAAACACAATTATATGTATCATTTAATTGTGTATTTATGATGACATATTTCATTTTATATGATATATATATAAAAAATTTAATAGTGTCACAATATTCTGAATATGATAATGTATAATATCATACCTGTAAATTGCAAGGTTCTGTTTTAATATAAAAGCACACATTTTGGGTCAACCTTGATATTTTCTGCTTTATAGTATCTTTTAGAAAGTTCACATAGTTGCCTTAAGATGTGTTCAATGTATTTGATTAAAAAAAGGGGGGGGTTGGGAAAAATTAAGGTGCAAAAAAGGCACTTCTCTTATAACCACAAAATAGTGAGACAGCACCATCCTGAATCACAAAGCACTGTTAAGGGCCTATTGGGTTCTAAGTCACCACATTTACATAGACATCATGCAGAGATGCCAACAGTCCTGTGATCTCCAGGGCTTCTCACTGACAGGGCAGATTCCATCGACATACAGGAAAACAAGGCTCACTGCTGCATGCTCCAGTTGCAGAATGGAGGGTTCACATGTTCCTCTCTCCTGCATGACTTGCAGGTGGTACCAAGTTTTGCAAAGTCTCTTGCAAAGTGGGTGATTTGCATATGTACACTACAAACAAGACTGACAGTATTTCAAGGTAGGAGGGAACAGGTGGCTTCCTGCTTTAAATATTTTTATGTAGCTTCCATCAACTGGAGAATCACTGGAAATCTTTATAGCGGGAACAATGAAACACTTCTCAGCCTCCTTCCAGCTCCCTCCTTTCTCCAACCCTCTACTTACCCACTTCTGTTCTTTGCCTGGATCTGCCCAGCCTCCTGTAGGTTCTTAGTAGTCCTGTCCAGGGACGGGACAACCTGCAGATTTGAACATAGAGAACATTGTGTAGGAAAGAACTTTATCTTCAATGCTGAGAAGAAAAATCTTGAAATTTTTGACACCCATGACTTCATACCTATAAGGTTTTATGTTCAAACTAGAGAAATCCCATGAAAATTTCATTATGTCTGAGACAAGTTACCTCATCTGCTAAAGGACAAGGTTGGAATATTTGTTTAGTAAACACTGTCTGGGCCTACACTATGTGCCAAGCAATGCCCAACAGGATGAACATTACCAAAAGATCACTAAAGTACTCAAACATTATGTTGTTTAATACTCACAAAAATCTCTTGTGGCGACCATAGTTATTATGTCATCTATAGATGAAAGAAAATTGAGGCACAGAGCAGTTAAGTAACCTGCCCAAAGTCATGCAGATGACAAAGTAATGGACCTGAGTTCTAAGTCTGGGCAGCCTGGCTCTAGGGGCCACCTGTCAGCCCTTATGTCATGCTGCCACTTAGATTATCCTCAGTCTGGTACTGTACTACTGTGGTTTGGATCTTGACTATCACCTAAAGGTCCATGTGTTAGAGGCTGGTCCCCAGGACAGAGTATTGGGAGGTAGGGGACCTTTAAGAAGTGGGGCCTTGTGGGAGGTTCTTAGGTCATTGAGGACATATGACTTTGGAGGGAATAATGGGAACCCCATTCCCTTTCTCTTTGCTTCCTGACTGACGAAATGAGTGATTTTGTTCTGTCACATACTTCTACCAGGATAGCCGTCACCAAGGGGTCAACTGATCACGAACCAAAACTTCCAAAGCTGCAAGCCAAAATTAATCTTTCCTCTTTATAAGTTAATTATCTTAGGAAATTTGTTATAGTGACAGAGAGCCGACATGTGTGCTAACAGGCGTGATTTAGCTCCTTCCTAGCCTTAATTGCCATCACATTCTAACATGCCTAATACTCATAATATAGACAGTTTGGCCAGATTCTCTCTAGTTCCTACCTTATAAGACTACTTTCTGGGCAGACATGGGATATAGGACTCTATTGGTATTCAGAAGTATTTAAAGTTACCTCTTGCAAGGGTCCAGAGAAGTCTCCCTGCCCTTTACTCTACTGGAGGAGAATTTGCTGTGTTACCATAAAGTGTCTGAAGTGCATATTGGCATGAGACCTGGAATATAGATGTGCTTTCTGTTGCAACAACTCTGTGGACACATGGGACCTCCAGAGATCCCGTACCATGCCCAATAGCTTTTCCCTGCAGCCACTTCTCCATCGCCTTTGCTAGCATTCAGACCTGCCCGTGTGCACCTCTGAAGGGCACCCAGCCACAAGAAGTTCTCTCACATCATTAAGAACAGATCTGTGAGGAGACACTGCTGACCACACATGTCCGTGTCACTCCTGGTTAAACTGCCCACACTCAGGATCCAGTGCTTCCAGGGTTTCTTTCTCCTATCTCAAGATCAGCGAGGGGGATTTGATCCTATAATATTCACAGTGAAAATTAAAAAAGAAAAAAACAGAGGGATGAATAGACAGAGCACAGAGGATTTTTAGGGCCTTGAAATTGTTCTGTGTGACTCTGTAATAGTAGATAGATGTCATTAAACATCTGTCCAAACCTCCAGTCTGTATGAATGTAAACCATGACCTTTGGGGATCATGACATTTCACGGAGGTTCCTCAGTTGTATCAAATACATCACTTGGAGGAGGACGTTGATAGTAGGGAAGGCTGAGGGCGGGGGCAGGGAACTAGTAGAACCTCTGTATTTTCTGCTCTGTTTTGCTGCAAACCTAAAACTTCTCTAAACATGTCTATTTTGAAATAATAGTGAAATGGGTTTTTCACCCACCATTTGACCCAGCTCCTCAATTTATACCCAAAGGACTTAAAATCAGTATACTACTGTAAAGCAGCCACATCAATGTTTATAGCAGCTCAATTCACAATAGCTAGATTGTGGAAACAACGTAGGCGCCCTTCCATAGAAGAATGGATAAAGAAATTGTGATATATATACACAATGGAATACTACTCAGTAATAAAGAAGCATAAAATTACGGCATTTACAGGTAAATGGATGGAGTTGGAGAATATCATGCTAGTGAAATAAGTCAATCCCCAAAAGCCAAAGATGAATGTTTTCTCTGATAAACGTATGATGATACATAATAGGGGGAGTGGCAGGGTGGGTAAGAGAAGAATGGAGAAATTTGGGATTGTTTAGAGGAAAATGGGGTGGGAAGGGGTGGGGAAAGGAAACCTAGTGGACTGAGACAGACTTATTACCCTATGTATGTGTATGATTACACAAATGATGTGAATCTACATTGTGTTACAACCATAGAAATGAAAAGTTAAAATGCAGTATGTAAAAATAAAAAATAATAATTTTACTATTTATAAATAATATTCCCATACTTAAAAGAAGGAGGTGGAAAGATTTTGCTTATGAGATCAAACATTTAAAGTGCCTCAAAGAAAATAGAATGTATTGGATTTATAAGTGAATTTAAAGTTTAAAGAAATTAACTAAGTTGGAAATTTAAAAAATGGGTTTTTCACTTCAGTCTCTTGAAGAGGAGGCAAAAAAGAAACCATATCTTGAAACCACAATCACGTGGTGTGACCTTTCTGTTTTCATCTTTGTTGACTTTAAGTCTCCCAGGTGGTTCTCCTGTCTGGACCCTCTGCTTTCTGAGTCTCTCCCTCATTCTCGGTCCGTCTGTTTGTTTCCCTTTCCACCTACAGCTCCATCCACAGACACACCCTCCTTCTCATACCACCAGAAGCAGCAAATCCTGTGGCTGGGAAGTCAGGTTAGCTACCCTCTGCAAACCCCAGCAGCCCTACGAAGTCCAGAGAACTCAGGCAGGGCCTACCAGGGACCCCCTTTAAAAGGGCAAATAGCTAGAAAGACTGTGAGTGCAATGAGGTGGTAGTAATAAGTACAAAATTAAATTTACAGTTACACATAGAACAAAACTGTGTGATTTCTCAACAGTACAATTTTAACAATATTAAAAGAAATTCATACTATGTACACATTTTGAAATAATGTCTGTACTTCACAAATAAACGTTTGTAAAGATTACCTAACCTCCAGCAGGAGGAGAAATCGTAAGCTGAATTTAACCATTTCCACAGCTTCTACCTGTGTAGCCCATGAGTACCAACACCTACCATTCTTCAGCACCCTTTGCCTTGAACTACAGCAGGTTTGCATTGTTAAAGAATGTCTTTCGGGCATGTGTCTTTGGATCAGATGAACAGGACTGTTGTTAGACTTTAATAATTTTGCTTGTGCTATATAATTTAAGTATCAGAAATACATAATCACACCATAATATATTTATTATAGCTTTAATATGGAATCTAATGTTTCCTTTTCTACTTAAAGTGTTGTGTTTTCCAAAGAAAGATAATGTATCCATGTACAAAATAGTGCTTTTCGGTGTATGCGGCCCTGAACTTCAGCATTGGCTTGATGGTCAATGATGCGTCTGCTAAGTGCGCAGATTGTAAAGAAAGTACTTTCAATTGTTCAATAACATGTCCTATTTAATTGCTCTATTATTGAATAAAAATCCCTGAAGAATTTTCACTTCCAGAAATGTTTTCTGACTTCCTTTTGGTGTCTAGACAATAATGATTTGCTGAAAAGCATGGGGAGCAACATAAGAAAAGGCCTTAAAAATATGAAATATTTGTGGTTATTGGGGTAGGGGGAGGGAAGAGAAAATGAAGCATTATTGTGGCTTGGTACTAAGTTTCCAAATTAAACCATCCTGATATAAATAGGATATTGATAAAAAAAATCCCAATGTAAAAATGAGTTACATTTGATCAAGATGACAATGGTCGTGTCCGAGGTGGGACTTTTTAAGATCAACATGATTTTTTTATACACATTTCAAGATAAAGGGATGATCTTTTAGGAAACAAAAAGATTCCTGAAAAATCAGATTCTTTTCTACATCAGATACCATGTATTCCATGACTGTTCATGAAAGAGCTTATCCATTTCAGTTTTCAGGTTGTCCTGGAACTCAGGACCCGGAAGCCCTGGGAGTATGAACCTTTCCTTCAATACCTAATTCCTCTCAGGTTGCTACCACCCAGCAAGTCCCAGCGTGGCTTGAATTCCTCTAATTATCACCTACTTCATTTAGACAGCCTGTTTCAAGGTAACTTTTGCCCATTAGTATTAACTCGGTACTGCAGGGTAATAAAAGAACTGTATTCATTAATACCCTGGTTTGAATGTAGGTGTCACTCCAAAATCCATAAGTTAGAAGTTAAACCCTGAGCTGGCGATGTAGCCCATCACATAGAGTGCCTGCCTCGCATGCTGGAGGCCCGGGTTCGAGACCCCAACACTGTAAAAAAAAAAAAAAAAGAAAAAGTTAAACCCTAAGGTGATGGTATTAAGAGGCAGGGACTCTGGGGGATCCTTAGGCCATGAAGGCTCTGCCTTCATAAATAAAACTAATGCCCTTACTTATTTAAAAAATAAAAAATGATTTCAGAGAACTCCTATTACCTCCTATCTTTCCACCATGGGACCATACAACCTCCATACCCTCTAGAGGATGCCGTGTTGAAAGCGCCATCTTGGAAGCAGAGAACAAGCCCTTACTGAACACCTATCTTCCAGAACCAGCACCTTGGTCTTGATTCCCAGTCTCCAGAACGATGAGAAATAAATTTCTATTATTTATAAATTATTCAGTCTAAGGTATTTTGTTATAGCACCAGAAAGGAATCAAGGACAATTAATTTTTGTACAATCTAACTTTTAAAACCTCCATATAGGGCTGGGGAGATAGCTCAGTTGGTAGAGTGCTTGCCTTGCAAGCACGAGGCCCTGGGTTCAATCCCCAGCACTGCAAAAAAAAAAAAAAAAAAAAAAAAAAAAAAACCTCCATATAAGCACTTTGTGAATTTTATCTAAATGAGTGAAAAGAACATGAACAAAGTAAGGAATTTCTCAATTAATTGACAACATTGAGTTCTGTTTATCTTGAAACATATATTTAACATTTGACCCACTTCTAGGCTTGGTAAGCAGGGTGTGATACACAGAGTGGAGGGTTCTCATGACATAGTCTTCACGGTGTGTAGATTTCTGGAGTGGAGTATGTTAAGAGATGTAAAATGTGGGAATGAATTATACTAATTGTACAAGTTGTAAACTCTTAACCAAAACGCCACATAAAAGATTGCATTGTTATTTGGTTCTTATATTTGCATGCAGAAAATTTAATATATTTCTTGGCTGCAATAGGAATGCCACACATTGCATTACAAGTTATTATAAGTTAAAGGGGCAGCAAAGAGATTTTCTGCAGCATTTTGTGTTTTCATATTATTAGATATACCACTTTCCAGACAAACAAGAGCCTTTTTACAGTCACCTCAGTGATTACGGAAGGAAGAATCTACTACTCGACTTAGTTTTCCTGGTACTTGGAAAAATTCTGAAGAACGTAAACTTTGCATTTGACATTTATCTATTTCCCTTCTGAAATCTTTTTTTTTTTTTTCAACCAGAAAGCAGAAAGCAGAACATTTAAGTAAGGAGAGGAAGACCAGTTAAAGAGTAGTAGCAGGTATCTGGTATGCTAGGACAAAGTCCGGGGAAGGCAAGTCCCAGATGGACAGCAGGGAGTGCCACAGGGCACTGGAGGACACAGGGGCAGTTCTCTTGGAAACAGTAAGAGTTCTGCTTCCATTATTATTTGCTGAGGCTCCTGCATTTCTTATCTGCTTAGTGTACACTTGGCTCCTGAGATGGGGGAAAGGAATGAAAAGGAAGGAGTGGTCTAAGTTCGTCCCTCCAAAAAGAGGCTTGGTGTGCACTCTCACTGTGACAAGGAGTGTTAGTGGGTGTTTTCCAGGCTCTCCCACAAACCTCAAACTCTCTCAGAAATTTATTGTGGTCTTGGCCATAAGGAACAATGCTTAGTAGCCAGCTGTATGCAATTCCCCTTTCCATCTTTCAACTTTGCCATTCATTTTGGTTTCCGCCATTTATTTTGGTTTTCACCTGTCTGATTCCTACTCTGCTAGACATCTTCCATTTGCTTCTCCAGGTACACTTTCACTGGTGTTGACCTTCAGGATCTTCCAGCTGAATTGAGCCAGGGAGAGACTCCAGAGGGAAACTGAGATGTGATGAGGAGGTTTGGGTAATTACTCCCACAGGTCCTGCTTGTCAAGTTGCAATAGGTTGTTTTCCAACAGCCCTTCTACTGGTGGCTTCTTTCCTTTCAGAAAGTGATGGTCACTACTGTAGCCCCCTGCTTCTTCAGGTCTTGGGTGGTCAGGTTCCCCACTGTTGTTAGTCCAGCACAATGCACCATCTGTGTTGGTTTACTTTAGCCCTGGAGACATCTGTATAAGTGGTCTCTTTATTAAACTCTCCTCCATTACCCAGTTTGATGGAATTATCTCTTTTCTGCCAAGTCACTAACCCTCCAACTAGAAAGAACCTATAACCTTTTCCCTACCCACCCATTCTCTAAAGCTCACCTTGCATTTTAGTTAAAAATCTCACCTTCATCTTTGTGCATCTATTGAAAGCTCCCCTATGATGCCTGGTAACCTACATCTCACAGTTGGCTGTGTATTTAGCACTCAACAAAGGTCTTTCTTGAGCTGTAGGGATTATTCTCCCCGTTGAAGGGAGTTTTAGGTGCATGTTCACCCAAAACCTTAAGAGCATGTCATAGAATCCCAGAAAACTAGAATAGAAGGAACCAGGGAGATAATTTGGCCCAATCTCCCAATGCTGGTGATGAGAAAAGTGAGGCCTAGACAGGCAACCCAACAGCACAACATCTCACAGTCAGTGAGTGGAAAATCTGAGGCCTAAAGCCAAAAAAAATTTAATAGTATCTTTGTTGCATCTGATTCTAGCTTTTAGTATTCAATGTCTTATTATCAAAAAATTCACCTCAGCATATCTAGATTCTTAGTATATTCCTTCCCTTTCAAAAACAGCATATATTTGTTCCTTCTAGTGACATATAATTTTCCTGAGTTCCCCAGAGCTGTTAGTTATTCATGCATTATCCCTGCACTGTTCACTTTAAAAAATTAACCACCCAGACAAAGACTGGATTCTATTCTTTCCTGCATATCTTGGAAGAGAAGAATGGAGCCCTTTGGCTCTTTACTTCAATATTCTCAAATAAATTCAGGCTAACACAAAGAGTATTCTGGCCATTGTCTGCAACTTTACTCACAGCTACATGCTGAATAGAAAAGGGATCAACTACCCACATTTAAAATATTCATAATTACACACTCCATCCTACAAGGAGCACCTGGCTGCCAGCAGATGAACAGGGAGAACTGCAAAGAGCTCTCAGCTCTTACTCTGCTGTGGAATCCAGCCCCGTTAGAGGCTGAACACTGGAGTTCTGAATAGTCAGACCAAATATAAGCTTGCAGTGCCTATGTACAGTGAAGGAGCCCACTCCCTCTCAGTCTTTTTACAGGCAATGTGTCAGGGATCCTGAACATGCAGTAGTGAATTTATCCCTTGATATGCTGAGAATGAGAGGCATGCACATTAGTGGATTAGTCTCCTTAAGTCTCACTAGATATGGGCATAAAAATTAGCATTTGATTACACTATGCAGTGTAGTCACGACAAATCAACTGCAGGACAACAGAGAACATGAAGATGATGGAGCATTATGGCTCATGACATGACCCGGAACATGGCTATGCAGGTCTCAGACAATGGATGTTCCACCCCTTCCTTTATGAGACACATCATTTAGTACAACACTTTTTATTACCTCAAAGGAGGCACTCCATAAAAATGTCAGCAGCATCCAGTTGACTCATGGAATTGAGAAGTGTGCATTAGCTGCCGATTTAAATTAATTTTGCTTCTTGAACCATGAAAAATAGTTCTTTGAACAAGAATTCATGATAAATACACATGTGTAAAAGGCCTTTAATCATAATTATTTTAAATACATAAAACACAGTTTAAGACTCTCAGCCTCATTAATCTCTTATGGTATAAAAGAACAAAACAAATGGTAAATGAGAAAAGTAGAAGTCATAATTTAAATGTATTATGTATGGTCATTTAGATCATTAAATGAAAAGATCCTCTGTAAACTCTGGGCAGAAGATTTCTGAACTACCCAATAATGGAGAGCAATATTAAAATTTTCCTGTAGAGAACCAGAATTTCATGCCATATAGATCTTAAAAGGATATTACATAAAATTAAAACATCAGAATTAGAAAAGTTGAACTCATATTGCAACACCTTGGGCTTCCTCTTTCAGATAATTAGCTTTCCTTTTCTCTGTCATATTCCCACATTCCCAAGGTGTACCACACAGCTAGGACTGTGTCAACTGGCCTGATGTGCAGCAGACACTAGGCTCTATATCTACATGTGGGATCTCCTCCTCTCACACCTCTGTGCTCTGAATTACTGGAGGGTTTATCTTCCACTCTCTGAAGCATGTGTATCTCACCAAGGTCTCCAGCACAGCTGCCCCTTTTTGGTTATCTGGTCTGATTAACACCATGTCATCAATCTGGTGAGTTAATATGATGATGCTCAGGACATTCAGATGACCCGGATTATGTTATGACAGAGGGAGGGAGAGTGAACAAAACCCTGAGGCAAGAGCTTGAATGTGTACTTCTGTCTGTTCCATGTGAATGTAACCTGCTTCTGCTCCTGCTTTCTGGTAAAGATGGGTGGGGGGAACACATTTGCCAGATCTGTGACCATGAACCTGATATTAATAATCAGTAGTATTAATCTGCTAGGTAAAATCTCTCTGGCATAGCAACAGCAAAGGAGACTTCTACCTGGTTGAGTTTATAGAAATCTGCTGCCATCTTATAAAATCTGATTGTTTTTTTAAGGGGTTAAAAACTATTAATTTAATGGGGATATCATGAGGATCGTTACACCTTTTTTAGGTCTTAAGACTGGCACTAATTTTTGTCACTATTTATAGGCAAAACATTGTTTTTTTTTAATTTATTATCTTGGTTGCGATGGAGAGGTAGGACCAGTTTTGAATGCTTCCACTTGACTTCCCCCTATGATAGTTCTTAATACTCAAGATAAGGGATCAGTGGGAGGTGGTATGAGGTGGGGAACAGTGGGTCTCACTAACTATTAAGCATGTATATTCCAATGACACATTTGAGGACTGGACAGTGACCACCAGGTGGTAGGACACAGTGGATCCACCATTGGTTGGACCTCAGCCAGGATTGTATTTTATGACTACCCACATAGATTCCCACTCTAACAGGAAGGTCATGATAGCCCTTTATCGCCCCAGGAATCAATGCTACCTTAGACCCTATGTTCAGCAGTATTCGTGAATGTCTGAGTAACTGTCATTTACCCAATATATAGTTATCTGAGTAAATAACTGTTAGGTCCCTTATGGGAAAATATAGATGAGTCATTGCCACATATAAGTGCCATGGTGTTCGTGGTGTTATAGGTCCTTCCTTCTAGAGATCCAGCTTCTACTTTGGTCCAGTGGCTTCTAGGTCTGAGAACTGGCTCACATACAGACATTGGTAAGGAATTGTGACTTTCTGTAGAGCTGCCTGCCCTAAGCTTTAATTTCTTTAAATTGTATAGACAATGAGATTCCCTTGTTGATGGTGCAACTGTCATGCTGTGTTCTATTAACCACCTCCATGGCTCTATGTGAGTCATACTGTCCCACTGTTATGACTGTTGCTCATAATAATTGCATCACACCTTGCTTTTGAATGTTTGAACACCACCATCTGGCTGCTATAATTTTGGGATTCCATCATACCTATTGCAAACAGGAAGTCCAGTTTTCTAAAGGCATATACCTGACTTACAGAAGACAGCTATTGTTGTGCTTTTCCATGATGGTGGTCCCTCTCTATTGTATGCTTTACCACTTTTGATCAATGGAATGTCCTCTGGAAAGTCCTTGTAATAGTCAATCATAGTCTTCTGCAGCCTTATATAATATCGCCATCTTGCATGTCCTCATTCTTGGCCTTTTGGTCCTTTTTCACCACAGTAGTTCTGGCTTTTCTACTTCTCTTAGTGTGTGTCATAACCTTCTCAACCTTCCAGGAGCCATCTTAGCCATGTACTAGCATGTGTAAATGCAGCCAGTGGCCTTGTCAGGGTGGTAATCCTGTGTCTACTTCAAGAGTTCTATTATCAACATTCTGTACCTTACCTAAGTGCACGTTCTGTCCTTAGGATTGCAAGTTTGAGGCCAGACTGTACAATGTGGCAAGATCCTGTTTCAAAATAAAATATAAAAGGGCTGGAGGTATAGCTCAGTGGTAAAATGTTTGCCCAGCATGTGTGAGGCCCTGGGTTTGATTCCTAGTACCACAAAACAAACAAACAAATAAATAAATCCAGCATCTTTGGGGTCCAATTCCATATAGATTAAATGGCCAGATTATTTGGCCAGGTCCTACAACTCTTTTGTTTGCTCCTTTTTGTATTCTCCCTTTCCTCCCTTAGCGAACCAACACTTCCCTAAACAGGTCTTGTGACCAGGAAAAGTAGTAGGGTAAATCCTGAGAGTGCTTTGTTCTATAAAGCATGGGCTTCTGTGCTGTTTTTAATCAAGGGAAGAGGGGCAAGGTCAGCCTTGAACAAGAAGAAGTAGACACATTTCCCAACTCAGAAAGTTCTGGGGAATTGGGGTCTTAAGATTTTTTCATGTATTGACCCAGACATTCCCTTTATGAGACTCAGGATCCAGTTCTTGCCCAAGCTTTGTCCATGTTCTTCCCAAAGATCTCAATGCTCAATGTTATATCAATGTTATATTGATATAACAAATATTCAGGAGTTCAGAATCCAATCACCTCTGGAGTTCTATTTTCCCTGGAGTTATAGGCAAGAGTGAACCTTCAGGACCTTCAGTCTCTTTATATGTTCCTAAGTAATTCCTCTGACATTCACAACACCTCTTAAATTGATAATTAGTAATAATTAGTAATTCAAAACTTTTCATTGTCTTTCTATAGTACATGGGATTGCACCCAACAAGTCATTCAATTCTATCATTCTTATAAGTCATACCCCCTTCTAAATCTCAAAAACTTTGAGATATTTAAGAGTTAATTCCCTTCTGCCTTTGTCCCATCCATTCACACTGTTAAAGTTTTAACAATTTCAATGCTACAGAATGCTTCAGAACATTGAAGATCCAAGTGTTTTCCCTAGAACCAGCAAGGGTTTTCTTATTGCCAACTAGCCATAGAGGAATACAGCTCCAAAATAATTTTCCTTGTCTGCTTTCTAAAACTACTCCTGATACCAGCTGTTTTAGGTATAGTCCCCCAAGAAATATATTCTAAGATTGAAATCCCTGTCTTGAAGAAAGTTTATTAGAGAACACTCAGGGAAGACACCTGTGGTGCAGTGAAAAAGTAAACTTAAGCAGAAGGAAAAGTTAAACACAATGTTGATACAATAAAGACCTCTGTGGATCTTCCATGGAGTTCTTGAGATGGTCTTGAGATGACTTGGCCCTCCAGAGTTGGCTCAAATTGAGGTAATGGTAAGGATGCTCATCTTTGTTTCCTTATATTAATCAGTAACTTACCTGATTAATATAGACGAAAACGTGAGTGAGGCAATTCCATTAAAGGCAAGGGCAATTCTTGGTAGGGACTCAGTTGCAAACTCTTAACAGCCAACATTCCCAGTAGATTGGAAAATTGAGTGTCTTGGATATGAAGTAGGGTGACTTACCACAAACACAGCGTTCTCTACGTCCCCAGATATAGATCACAAACCTGAAGCAAAGAGAATAAAATTAATTTTCCACTGGGCACGTAGCCCTTGAGCAATTCAAATCCAGAGATTTTGACCCAGGTGCATGTGGGTCTAACTCCTAGTTTTTCCACTGAAGCGTGGTGTTTGGAATAGTACAATTTGTCTCTGATTGTTTGCCTACCAATTCTGGGGAAATTTCAGCTTTGTTCACATTCTTCCCAAAGATCTCAATGCTCCTTTCAGAGCAAGGAGTGAAGACAGTCTTTAAACAGTAAGTACTGGCAACACTAGGTAGACACCAGTCTTCCTCTTCTGCTCCAGGTTAGCTGTGCTCATGTCTGGTTGTTGTCAATAATAATAGCATTGAGTAAAACCTGGTCATCCTCCACTTTTCCTTTTCTTCCCACAACCTGATTTAGAAATTAAAAAATGTGGGGGGACTTAATAAGGAAATGTAGGCAGAAAAGCAGAGAATAACACATCTTGAGGACCTGACATGCACCAGCCTCAGTACTCATTTCTTTAGTATGCTTCCTCATTTGTTCCTCACCAATGAACTAAGGATAACATCCAGTTGATAAAGAACCAAGGATCAGAGTAAGTCATTACAGTATCAGGATCCCCAAGAGCCACAGCCTCTTGAAATCCTGAGATAATGAAGGAAAGATAATGAAGGAAAATGTTCCTGTCCAAAGAACTCTAGATTTCTGAGCTGTATCTACTGTATAAAGAGAGGGAGGGTACAGATGTCTACCACCTAGCTTTAACAAGCCCATTTTAGCCAAAGCATACATTTCAGTTTTAACCACATTATCAACTGCATTCACAGTGCCAACCCCATGGTCAACATCTTATGTCCTATGACGGATGGAAGGAAGGCTACCTTTATCTCATGATATGTCTTGTCCCACATACTGAAAGTTTCCCACACATGTGTGAGATTTAATTAAATATCCAGGCATCATGGGGGCCACTTGAGTCCTCTTCTGTCTCCCATTACCAAAACTGCACACAACCAGGCAAGGGGAAACTGGGAGGTGAAAGAAAAGTATTCTAAGATCAAAGGTGCTATGCATACTCTGTGGATATGGAGTTGACTCCATTCACTATGTGGTTTGGATATTGAGACTGATGATACCACATACAATACCAAAAAGAAACAGGAAAGTTTATCATTCATTGTATTCATCAGGTTTCTCCAGAGAAGCAGAATTAGTAGGATGCATGCTTGTGGATACATACACACTACTGATAGATGAGAGATCTATTTTAGGGAATTGGCTAACACAATTGTAAAAGCTGGTAAGTCCAAAATCAACAGGGAAGACCAACAGGCTGGAAACTGGACAAGAGTTGATGCTGTTGTTCACATATAAATGTGGTTTGCCAGCAGAATTCTTTTTTCCTCAAGGGAAGCAGGGAGATTAGTCTTTTTCTATTAGGGGCTTCCACTGATTGAATGGAGCCCACCCACCTTATGGAAGGTAGCTGTCTTTGGTTAAAATCTGTTTATTTAAATGTTAATCTCACCCCCACAAAACAAAAAACTTTCAGAGAAAATCTTGAAAAATGTTTGACCAAATAACTGGATACTGTAGTAGAGCCAAGTTGACAATAAAATTAACCATTACACTCACATAATGAGGCTTTCTGGGGGAGAAAAGACGGATTCAAAGAAAACCCAAAAATGGTTCAAGAGAATGTATAAAAGACTTCTCCATATACCCAAAGGACTTAAAATCAGCATACTATAGTGACAAAGTCACATCAATGTTTATGGCAGCTCAATTACAATAGCTAAGCTACGGAACCAACCTAGGTACCCTTCAAAAGATAAACGGATAAAGAAAATGTGGTACATATACACTATGGAATATTACTCAGCCATAAAGAAGAATGAAATGATGGCATTTGCTGGTAAATGGATGGAAATGGTGATTCTCATGCTAAGTGAAATGAGCCAATGCCCCCAAACCAAAGACCAAATGTTCTCTCTGAAATGCAATGCTAACTCTAAATAAGGGGGTAGGAGTAGGGAAGAATAGAAGTTCACTAGATTATAAAGGGAAGTGAAGGGAAGGGAGGGGGAATAGTAATAGGAAAGATATTAGAATGAATCAGACATAACTTTCCTATGTTCAAATATGAATATATGACCAATGTAATTCCACATCACATACAACCAGAAGAATGGGACATTGTACTCCATATATGGGTAATATGTCAAAATATACTCTATTATCACATGTATCTAAAAAGAATAAAATTTTTAAAATGAGAAAAAAAAAAAAGAATGGCTTAGGGCTGTTAGGGTGGCAGGGGATGAGGGCCCCCACATGCTGGCATGGACTTATATGATTTGAACTTCCCTCCACCACCAAAGGAGGAAACACCCAGGCTTTCTTACCTGGATGTCCAGAAGTAGGGCACAAGGAGGAGGAGAGTACAACTTAGGAGATGTCAGCAATTGGGTATCAGAACATGGAGTCACTGTTACAAAATGAAATGCACATTCCCTTCAATTTAATGTCTAAGAAAATACAAAGAGAGAGGCAGGAATTAGGAGGAGGAAATAATATGCAACATATATTTAAATGCAGGTACCTGCCTCTTAAACAGGAAGTTCAAAACACCTTTGTGGCTCTAACTGAAATCATGACCATACATAATGGAAACCCAGGACATCACAGTCTGCAGGTGGAATGTGGACAGGTCTGGAGAGGCATGGGCTTTATCTCCCTAACACCACAATGATTTTTGTCCTCTCCATCTTGAGAGCACATTTGAAAGAGTAAACACCAATAGCCAATGAGTTATAAAAACTTGGAAACATGGGAGAAACAGAGAAAAAAGGAGACTATCTCCATACAGCAAGATTACTCAGAAATCTCCTGAAAACTCTTTTGGAAAACATTTTACTATGATTCAAATATCAAAATCCAGTGCCCTTCATTTCAAGTGCCTAGGAGCACCTAAGAGAACTCTAGGTCCCTTTAAGCTATTAGGAGACTAAACCTCCTCCTCTAAGGGAGTCAGGAGGGTAGTGGTGTCAGCAAGCCTAGAAATTAAGTGATGAATCTTATTTTCCCAGCAGAGCAAGCTCAGAATGTTCCAAGTAATCCTCTAGGCATGATAGATTTCCATTAAAGGCGATGTCCACTGAATGTGGAATCACAAAAAGAAATTATAGATTTTCTAATAAATGCCTCAAACTGCCAAGAAAATCTGATTCTTGGGTATTTTTTCTTTGTGGCTGAAAATAAACATATTCATTGCTTTATAGTTTCAGGAAATATTTCAGGAAATTATGACATTCTAGTATGATTGCAAATTCTTATGACAGACAAATGAAACTCACTGACTACAATGCTCTATAAAACTCCTGAGTAAAGGTTCAGGGTTGCTCTATCAGTAGACACCAAGTACCAGGTAAATCTTCACAAAGACATTTTTGCCAAACAAGAGGACTTGGTCAGGTGCTTTTCCAACAGATTATAATTGAAATATGTGCTTAGTCTTAAAAGATACCATTCCAAGTTCTAGGGTATAAAAATTGGCAGTAAAACATTTAATATAGACGTGTTTTCCTTATTATTTAAGTAAACAGAAAGCAAATTGAAATGCCCACTACTATCTCCAAATCAGTTACACAGAATGAATGAACACTTCTTTTACATAAACTGGGTAAATCAGCTAGGTAAAAGACTATTAATATTTGCTCAAGCAAAATTTCAAGACTAAAGCTATAAAGTTGAAGTATTTGCAAATATTCTCACCTCACCCTAAAAACCTTCAAACTTGATGGAATCTCACTTCTTTTCATATTTTTATTAACAGGTAATAATGATTATTTCAGATATTAACAAGATGTCTAACTGAATTCTAAGTATCATAAGACCATCAGGAGTCCACAGTTTCCATTTCTAAGATGATTCTTCCTATGACATCTATTTAACAAATATTTGTCATATTTCATCAAATTTAAGGTATACATTTTTCACACTTTAATGTCTCTGAAATCAGTGTGTCTTCAAATTGCTGTCACCCAGGTGTTTGCCTTGAAATGTTATTGTATTAGTTTTCATGGCTGCTACAACAGTTGACACAAACTTAATGTCTTAAAACACAAATGTATTTTATAAGTTATAATTCTGGCATCCAGAAGTCTTAAGTGGGTCTCAGTGGGCTACAAGCATGGCAGGACTGCCTTCCCTTTTTAAATCTGTCTCCTCACCTCTTCCAGAGTCTAGAGGCTGCCCCTTCTTTGGCTTATGGTCTTCCTCTTCCATCTTCAAAGTCAGCAAGCAAACTGAATTCTTCAGACACTGGTCACTCTGACTTCCTGCTCTGTCTCCCTCTTCTGCATTTAAAGACCTTTATGTTCATGTTAGCCCACACAGACAATCAAGGATATTTTCAATATCTTAAGGTCAGTTGATTAGCAAAGTTAATTCCACCTGTAACCTTAATTCCCTTTTGCCACATGACCTAACATTTTCACAAGGTCCAGAAATTGGGATGTGGTCATCTTTGGGAGGAGTCTTATTGTGCCTATATTTACACATATATTAAAACTCACGGAATTGGTGTCAGAGGTTGGGAAGAAAATCTCAGAGACAATCTTGAAGAACCCTTTTAAAATATTCTACATCTCCAAGGCTCTTAATGTCACAGAAGATGACACCAAGTATTAACTATGATTTGCCATCATTTTACTCTAACTCTAAAGTCAATCAATACATCTTAGATTGAAAACAACAGTGCATATAGTCAAATATTTTCATATTTTAATAAAATACACAAATATATATGAATATACTTAGACTCTCCCAAGAACATAATTGTATTTTGTATCCTTGTGGTTGATAATGTCATTTGTACTAAATGCAAAATTGGAATTGTAAACATTGCATGTTTGTATTCCATGTAAGAAACTGTATTTGTGCATTGAAGAATAATTGCCAAAATGTGAACATGGCTTATGGATAGGGTGTATCTGAGTAAATACAGGGCTAAGATACTGAGACAAAGAGAATAAAAACAATATGAGATGATTCAAGCTTATAGCCTTTCACATAATCGTGAAAAAGAGAATGGTCCTGATAGGAATGTGGCTTTCCTATCTAAGTCTGCTTACTGAGGGGCCTGTTTCTTTCCATCCTGTTGTTCCACCATCCCTAAGGGCATCTTGCCCTTAGTATGAAGCAAAGACTGGTATTTCTATATAGCTGCAGAAGGACAGGGAAAGAGGAATTCTAGAGAAAGGAATTTTTTTTTTTCAAAGTAGAAATGTTAACAGGTATACTCTATGATCATAATAGAATGAAATTCAAATTAAAAAATAAAGAAGTAATCAAACTGATTTTAACAACTTGGAAATTTAAGGTACTCCCTTAAAATGAACCTCAAATAAATTCCAAAGATGATGGAAGAATAAGAAACCCAGAATAGCTAAAGCAATCCTTAGCAGAAAGAGTGAAGCAGGGGGTATCGCAATACCAGATCTTCAACTCTACTACAAAGCAATAGTAACAAAAACGGCATGGTATTTGTACCAAAATAGACAGGTAGATCAATGGTACAGAATAGAAGACATGGACACAAACCCAAATAAATACAATTTTCTCATACTAGACAAAGGTGCCAAAAATATGCAATGGAAAAAAGATAGCCTCTTCAACAAATGGTGCTGGGAGAATTGGAAATCCATATGCAACAGAATGAAACTAAACCCATATCTCTCACCGTGCACGAAACTAAACTCAAAATAGATTAAGGACCTTGGAATCAGATCAGAGACTCTGCAGATTATAGAAGAAAAAGTAGGTCCAGATCTTCAACATGTCGGCTTAGGACCAGACTTCCTCAACAGGACTCCCATAGCACAAGAAATAAAAGCAAGAATCAATAACTGGGATAGATTCAAACTAAAAAGCTTTCTCTCAGCAAAGGAAACTATCAGCAATGCAAAGAAAGAGCCTACAGAGTGGGAGAAAATCTTTGCCAATCATACTTCAGATAGAGCACTAATCTCCAGAATCTATAAAGAACTCAAAAAAACTCTATACCAAGAATGCAAATAACCCAATCGACAAATGGGCTAAGGAAATGAACAGACACTTCACAGAAGAAGATCTACAAGCAATCAACAAACATATGGAAAAATGTTCAACATCTCTAGTAATAAGAGAAATGCAAATCAAAACCACCCTAAGATTCCATCTCATCCCAATTAGAATGGCGATTATCAAGAATACAAGCAACAACAGGTGTTGGCGAGGATGTGGGGAGAAAGGTACACTCATACATTGCTGGTGGGGTTGCAAATTAGTGCAGCCACTCTGGAAAGCAGTGTGGAGACTCCTCAGAAAGCTTGGAATGGAACCACCATTTGACCCAGCTATCCCACTCCTTGGCCTATACCCAAAGGACTTAAAATCAGCATACTACAGAGATACAGCCACATCAATGTTCACTGCTGCTCAATTCACAATAGCCAGATTGTGGAACCAACCTAGATGCCCTTCAATTGATGAATGGATAAAGAAACTGTGGTATATATATACAATGGAATATTACTCAGCCATAAAGAATGATAAAATTATGGCATTTGCAGGCAAATGGATGAAATTGGAGAATATCATGCTAAGTGAGATAAGCCAATCTCAAAAAACCAAGGGACGAATGATCTCGCTGATAAGTGGATGATGACACATAATGGGGGGTGAGAGGGGTTAGTGTTAGGGTTAGAGTTAGGGTTAGGGAGGGGGCAAGAATGGAGGAAGGAAGGACTGTATAGAGGGAAAAGAGGGGTGGGAAGGGTGGGAGGGGTGGGGGGGAAGGGGAAAAATAACAGAATGAATCAACCAACATTACCCTATGTAAATTTATGATTACACAAATGGTACGCCTTTACTCCATGTACAAACAGAGAAACAACGTGTATCCCATTTGTTTACAATAAAAAAAAAAAAGAAAAAAAATGTGTAAAAGCAATAGCAAAAATGTTTGGTAGACTTTTTGAAAGAAAAAAGCAGTGTGCATTCAAAACCAAGCAAGAAATCATGTCAGCTTATAAAATCGAAGAAAGACTCTAACACACACACAGAGACGGATACACACACACAAAAAAATAAAAAATAAAAAAATAAATTCCAAAGATGAAATAGAGAAATTAGGAACTATTTACATAATAAAAACCTGTAAGATATAGCAAGTTCTTTAAAGAGGAAAATTTACAGCCTTAAATTATTTATGACAAAAAAACAAGTTCAAATTTAAGAATTGAGCCCTCTCCTAAAAAATTAGTACCTCCCCACACTAAATACAGTTGAAGAAACTAGGAAGTAAGAATTAATGTTAAAAGTAATAAATAAAACACTAAAAAATGGAAATAGTATACTATAAGAAGGTCATTCTTTGAAACAAATTATAAAATGATGTATTTTTTAAAAGATTCAAAAGTCTCTGTAAAAATAAAGATAAAAAGAAAGAAAATGTCAAAAAAGAAAAAAGAAACTGAAAAGAAAAAGGATGTATTGTGACCACAGATTAAAATTCTGTGTAACTACATGGAAAACAGATTTGAAAATCTAGATAAAAGGGATTATTTCCTAGCTAAATATAAACCACCAAAACTGATCTAGCTACAAGAAGTGAAAACTTGAATGTGGTAATTACCATGGAAGAAACTATCATTTTATAAAAATCAGCATGGCAATATAATTTGATCTAATCTTTAAAATTTTATAGTTGCAAACTTATTTAAATTATTCCAGACTACAGAAAAAGATGGAGAGCTCTTGAATTTATTTCAGCTAGCAAATATCACCTTATACCAAAACCTGTGAAAGACAATAATGGGAAAAAAGAAAAAAAGACTGTAGATAAATCTTACTATGAACATAGGTATAAATAATAAACAAAACATTAGCAAAAATAGAATAAAAATGCCAAAGATGTTGTATTTTATGACATGGAATGTGGTTTCATGGAAGGAAATCTACCAAAGTAATTTATTACATCAACATATTAAGGAGAAAAATCATTGAAAATATTAATAAATGCCAAAATTTCATTACATATAATTCATCAGTCATCTCCAATTATAAAAACTCAAAAAATGCAATAGAAGAAAACAATTCATAATACAGACTATTTATACAAAATTAGGAGAACACATTTTCCTAAATAGCAAAATATTGCAACCATCCTAATTAAATTTAGGAATTTGGCAGGTATCCCCAGGATCTTCATTATTATTTAATGTTGTCTCCAGTTTTTGGAAAAAATAAAATAGCTGACATAAACACTAGAAAAGATGATATAAAAAAACTACATCTTTCTATTGGTAACATAAATGCATGCTCAGGAAACCTATAAAAATTTCATATTAAAATAAATACAAACTTTAGAGTTATCAAAATTGGCAAGGTAGCTAGATATAAGATAAATGTCTAAATATCAATATCTTTTCTCCCCTTAAGTACCTGCACATGCAAAATAGGAAAATATTATTGCAGCAGCAAGCAATAAAATACTTAGAATAAAATTTCCAAAAAAACATAGGACTTGTATGAAGAAGATCAAAACACCACCTGAAGACATCAAATAAGGTCTGACAAGTGGAAGGACTATATCAGATTCTAGGTTGAGAACACTCAATTTCATTAAAGTTTCACTTATATAAATGTAATGCCATTTTGATTGGAATTTCAACAAGATTTTGTTTTTAGGGGGATTAAGATTAATCTTATATCAACATTTTTGAGGGACTGTGTAAAAACAATTAAACTTTCTGTATAGCACAAGACACCTAGAAAACAACTGAGAAACAAAGGATAAAGAAAAAATAATTTCATCAGAGATGATATACAAAGAGGCATGGGGATTTATGTGATGTACAAAGAGATCTCATAATTTGATAAAAAGATAAAAATCTAATAAGTGGGAAAGGATATGACTAGGTAATTTTTAAGTAAATACAATCTTTCAACAAACATGTTCCTTCAACACATTCAAATTATTAACCAGCAAATTAACTTATAGTGAGGAAAATACAAATTTACAATGAAATTTTACTCTACACTTAACAGAGTGGCAAAAATTAAAGAATTATACATAAATCCTATTCCTACAAAGACATGGGAAAGAGATGCACAAACTGCTTAGTATAAATATTGTGTATTAAAGTTCTTTTGGAAAGTAATATGGCAACCTCCTCAAAAATTTAAAACACATAAAATAGTCTTTGACTCTGTAATATCAAATTCTTGGAATCTATTCCATAGACAAAAGAACACCACTAGTAAGTAAAGACATATGTATAAAAATGTTTTAGAACCATTCATAGTAGAAAAATGAAAACAAATAGGTTAAATCAATTTTGGCCCATGCACAACATGGAGTATTAGGTAGTCATTAAAAGAAGTAACTACGAACTACTGTAAATCAATGAATTTTTAAGGATTTCCATGAAATCCTGCTTATTTTTATATGTGTATGCATAAGTCTGTATATAATTGTATGAAAACAGATTTTAAAAAGGAGGCATATCATTTGTTAACATATAGCACTAAGATGAGGAAGGAGAAAATGGAAGTCTGGAACCCAGCAAAAAGAAAAAGGAAAAATAAGATTTTACTTTAAGAATGTGAAATGTGATCCAATTATATGCTTATGTAAAGTTATAAACTAGTATGTGTGTATACAAATTTTTTAAAATAGGAAAATGTGAATGTCAACTATTGGATTGTGATTGAAAAAACATGCAACTGAATTGAGACCCAGGGGAAAGACAACATCATAAAGCACTACAATTTAGTCACTATGGTAACTTCCAAAGTATTTTTGCAGAGCTGTTCTCACAGCTCCCACACGTACAATCAAAACAAATATGCTAAACACTAAAATTTAAGGAGAATTGGTCATTTTATGTGTTGTATTAACACATTTAATAGTGTCATTGTACATAATGTGAAATTTATGTTAAATCCATATAATATTATGCAGTTAAGGCCATCTATTTTTGTTTACTTTGATGATTGTAGTTTCCAAAGGACTAATAGCATATAGAAAAATTTTGACGCTGTGACACAATGTGTTGAGAAAGAATATAAGCAAATATAATGTGCCCTTTCAAATATATAAGAGCATTTATGTGTGTATATCTATGTATGTACATACATTTGTATATGCTATAGTCAATAGTATATTTGCATATACTATCACCTTTTAAAAAATCATGCCATTTAGATGAGCTAATTTCTATAATGGTACTGAAAGAACTAGCTATGTCACTCCCCTTTAGAAGGTAATAATAAGTAGACAACATGGAGTGTTTTCCATTATGAATTTTGTCTTTTTCCTCCATTCAATTTTGTGTGTTAAAAAAATTCACAGTGAATTTGGTGAAAAGGAAAAACCTAAAAATGGAAGAAGATGGAGTTTGGGAAAAATTATATTTTTCTCTTATTTTATCAATCAAATTTCACTGGAATACTGCTCTAAAGCAATTATGCAACAAGGTGTCACAAAGTAGTAGGTCTTTCAGTAAATTTAAAAATAACTGATAATAGATTTTAAAGTACTTTGAAGATTATTTCTCCTCAGAGATCTCACTTCTCTTCAACCAAATCTGGTGTTCCCTTTAAAGTCCCTGGCTCATTCTTCAAACATTATTTCCTCCTTGGAGAAGCCCTCCCTGATTCCATCCAGCAGAGGAGTATTTTGCTCATACCTTCTATTCACATTTGCCACAGGGTTGTATACTCTTCTCCCTGCTTGGCTGTGAGCTCCCTGAGAGCCAAAAGCAAGGCACGGTCACTTCTGTACCTTTTGCGCCTGACTATACTCATGCCTACAACTGCCCATTTATGTATTGCTCATTTCCCATTTCTGTGCTCCTGCCCATATTATGCATTTTTAAAAATATAATCACCCTTCTTGTCAATCTGTATTTTCTGCAAAACTACCTTATTTCCCTCTGGTGATTTCTTATCACTACAGTCCATTTATGCTCAGCACAGAGACTTATCTCCTCCTCATGTCCACACATTGCTTCAAATTTCTCTCTAAATTACTCCATATGGACATACTTTGTATCCAAGGAAAGATCCTAAACAGAAACCATGGGGATGATTTTTTTTTTTAATTTCCAAATATTTTAGTACAAAGCACAAGTAATTTAACCTTCAGAGCTGGTTAAATTAAGGAATGCATCTATTTTTCCATCTTTTTTTAAGATTTTCATTTTACCCTCAAACATGTCATAAAATATTTAAGGGATAGGTTGGGGAGCACATACAAAAAGCAACAATTTCAAAATGCTTCTGGAAATCATACGAGGGCCACAGGAGACCCTGGAGAGTGTCCCTGCAAGGACTCATTCCTTCCTGCAACTACAGTCAGATCTTGATGCTAATTGCCATGTTGGTACATATGGAATTAACATTTCTAAATGCCTACAAGTATCTCTGTATCCAAAGTTCCCTTAGAAACATAATAAGATGGTCAGAAATGGAAATATACGTGAGGTTAAAAAATAATAAAAGTAGGTGAGTTAAACGATAAGCAATCTAAGTCAGATAAAGGAGAAACAATCCAAGGTATAATTCTTGTCTAGTCCTCAATAGAAATCCTGAGAGTTAGTTTCAAATTTCCCAGGAATAGACAAGGTAGGGGACATGACTTGAAAAGCAAATGGAAATAACCTAAAATACATAAAAATATTCATCATCGTAATAAAAGTTATGATCAAAAGTCAAAATAAAGTCATAATTTAAAAAAATCATAATAAAGTTATCAAAACCAAACTGGAAAACAAAGAGGGGATGAAAGTATTCTGAAGTTGGGTACAATGCATTTATATACCTACTTTGCCCTTGATCACAAAATCTTATCTACTCTTCAGATGGGACTGAATCAGAAAGACAATTAAAAATCTCAGCTAATTTTTTATATAGACATTTTCATTTTTGAAAAAAGGAGAGTCCGGTATTACAATAAATGCATAGCACACATGAATGAAGGGAAGTTCCAAATGGCTTTTGGACTGATGTCCCCGACCCTGAACATATGGCCCTGACATCAGGAACTCACATCTACTTGGGCCAAGACCTGGACCAGCTGTAATGTGAATCTGCTGGAGAAGAGGAGAAAATTCCTGTGTTACATTAAACTTCAGTTTCTTTCCAGACCTATTATTTTAACAGATACTCATTATATGTGTACTTCACTTCATTATCATTTTTTTCCTGTACAAGGTTAGTTCAAAGTGTAGTACCAAAACTTTATAGAAAAGAGTGACATAAAGAGCAAGATCTGCATCTCTAATTATCTCAGTAGAAGATCACTTTTCCATATGTTGATGTTCAAACGAGTCAGCACCCCAGTGTATTCTGACATGTCTTAGATGCAGAGAAATACTCTACATTTCATCATTGAAAATAAAAGTGCCCTGAAAACTGTATAATTCTGGATGAATAGTAATGGATATTAATCTTATTAATGTTATCTGAGTACAAATGTGGAAAAATTGAGAGTTGGAAATTCAATACATTTCCAGTGCTCCTCAGAGGAAATGAGCAATTTTTATTCATCATAATGGGCGGGCTACATTTGTTGAGAAGAACCAATATTCCTAACAAAGTATACAAAAGTGTAAAAATAAAAAGAGCATTGTGTCCAAAGCAAATATTTCTAATTCAAGGGGAGAAAGGAGTCATGGACTATGTGAAGAAGTGGCCCAAAGATTCCAAACTTACCAGATAATGGCCACATTTTCACTTCTCTGTGGCGGAAACCCTCTCAGCCTTCAATGAATCCAACCCCAATGCTCTTGAAGAGTCAACAGCATGTAGGGACTGTGTAGTCAGATCAACTGGAGGTCACATCTAGCTGTACCACTTTAAGCCATGTGACCAAAGCAAGTCACCTCAATTGAGCATCAGTGTCCTTATTAGAGAAAAAGAAATAATAAAATTTCAACCTGCATTGCAAAATATAAAGTGCTCAACCCAATGCCCTATAGATGAGGCACTCAAGAAATGTTAGCTGATAAAATTGTATTTCCAGGATGGTATCTGTTGGAGAATACGGGATCCTTCCACCCTAATAATCTTGCAGTTGTCCTTTACTCACTTTGCCAGGTCAAACCCAATAGCTTAATACAAGGCGGCTCGAGATGAGGGGGTTTTGCCTGGTTTGTTTGAGTTATCCTGGCTGCTTTGCTTTCTTCCAATACAACATCATTCTGTTTTTTCCATCCTATCTCTGCTCAAAGGGCATCTTATCATGAGACCTTTTCTTTTTAAAAAATATTTTTAGTTGTAGATGGACAAAATACCTTCATTTTTAAAATTTTTTTATTTTTATAGACTGTAGTTGATTCATTATATACAAATGGGGTACAACTTTTCATTTCTATGGTTGTGCACGATGTAGATTAATACCATTTGTGTAATTGTACATGTATACAAGGTAATGATGTCTGTCTCATTCCACCATCTTTCATACCCCTGCCCTCTCCTCCCTCCCATCCCCCTCTATGTAATCTAAAGTTCCCCCATTCTTCTCTCACCCTACTTGCACCCCCATTATGTATCAT
Source organism: Sciurus carolinensis (assembly GCF_902686445.1). NCBI lineage: Eukaryota > Metazoa > Chordata > Mammalia > Rodentia > Sciuridae > Sciurus > Sciurus carolinensis. The sequence continues at coordinate 147,044,572 of NC_062215.1, forward strand.
CATCCACTTATCAGGGAATAAGTGGAATTGGCTTATTTTACTTAGCATGACATTCTCCAATTCCATTCATTTATCTGCATATACCATAATTTTATTCTTCTTTATGGCTGAATATTATTCCATTGTGTATATATACCACAGTTTCTTTATCCATTTATGTGTTGAAGGGCATCTAGGTTCGTTCCACAATCTAACTATTGTGAATTGAGCTGCTATAAACATTGATGTGGTTGTTTATTTTTATGTGGTGCTGAGGATCAAACCCAGTGCCTCACACATGCTAAGTAAGCACTCTACCACTAAGCTACAACCCCAGCTCCCAAGAGACCTTTTCTGATCACCTTACAAAAATGTCCTTTTTATCCTGGTTCATACTTCTCCATGAACTTAGCATTACCCATTGATGCTTCTATTTACTTGTTTATTTGTGGACTGTCTCCTATTACTGGAAAGCAGGCTCCATGAGGGCAGGGGCTTTCTTTTGTTCACAGCTCTATCTCTTTAAACACTGCCCTGCACAGAGTAGGTCCGCAATAAATATTTATTAAGTAAGTAATTTTCTCAAAAGAATAAACTGCTTCCTACCAGGTAACGATGTGGAAGCATCAGAAGACCCTTACCTCTTCCAAACTCCCCAGAGAATCTCTTTCAAGGACAGGGACCCTCTGTGCAGACCTTCAGGCTGAAAATGTCAAAGAAAAACTTAAGGAATATTCGTGCCTCTGATCTACCAGAGGGCTGTGTGTATCATTACTCCTGTCATTCTTATTTCTTTTACTTGTTTGGATAAGTGTTATATCTCTTAATTTCAAGTTCTTAGCAGGGGGAAAACACCATATGATTTTCTACCACCATGACATTTTACTTAATTTAGTAAATGAAAAAGGGTAATGGATTTTGTTATGTGAAAGTATACAGCCCTCTTAATTTGGGCCTTAAAGACTACCTTTACATTCTAGAAATGTGCACAACAGATTTGTAGAAATCATTTATTTCTTCTAGAAATTTACGATATTAAAATGATAAAACAGAGGAAGGGACAGTGTTGCATGCCTGTAATCTCAGAGGCTGACAGGAGGATCACAAGTTCAAGCCCAGTCTCAGCAATTTAGTGAGGCCCTAAGCAACTTAGTGAGACCCTGTCTCTAAATAAAAAACAAAAATGTGGCTCAGTGGTAAAGAACCCCTGGGTTAAATCTGCAATAAAAAAAATAAAAAGACAAAATAGAGCAGATGTGATTATGATTTTAAATTTTAAATAGCAAGCAAAAAAGTTTTTATTTTTTATTAGTTATTATCAGTTACTTAATGATCTTACATGTTTACTATATACCAATAAAAACAATGAAGAATATCAGGATGATGAAAGAAAAAGAATAAGAGTTGCTTCAAATTACTATTTTCCCGCATATTAAATAATGAACTTAAAAATACTGATAGTCATCAAAATATACACATTCAATGGACTTATCTTCAACTGAAGCATATTTCTCTGGCAAATGATACCATAATTGGAGTTAAAATATGTGAACTGTATTTATAACACTCACAAATTGTATGCCACTTAAAATTGACTTTATTGGATTACAATTAAGAAACTATTGACCAGGACTTTGAGTGCACTTGGTTTTAACTTTAAACAAGCAACTCGAGATCAATTGCTTCTTCAAGTCAATACCTAGATTTTAATGGATAATTGAGGATTTCAAATCACATACACATAAGCTGATTAGATGTGATTGGCATAGTCCCTGTTGCAAATTCTGGATCAATGGCAAATTTACTGATTATTACAAAATTTGCTCATGCCGCGGTTTCCTTTTGTTAAGAACTACACCTTTAAAAAAAAAAATCCCAACGACCTACCCCAAAATGCCCTTCCTGGCTCAGAAAACAAGCAGATCTTTAAATGTCTAACTCTTTACAGAGTCAACTGCATCAAACTGTAGGACTATATGCCTTAAGTCCTCATTGGCTGACCCTAAACTGTGAGAATTTTATGGTACTACTCTTTCCTTTACTGATCACCAAATCATCCAGATAAGAAAGGAAAACATAAAAGAATCCTAAATTTTCCATTATTAAATAGTAGAATTACAACCACATTTATACTAATAGAGCATTATTGATATGTAGTACGTATGCTTATAAGCTGCACAAACATTTCTAATGAGAAATAAAATATTGAATAGTTACAAAGATATACTTTCAATTTCATTTTCAATCTATGCTCATTTAGCAACAGTGAAGGCTAAATCTCATTTAAGTAGAAATGAATCTCAATATACAGAATGAATGAACCAATATATACTGCAGGTGAAATTCTACGAGATAAACACATATTTATTCTAAGAAGAAAGCTACATATTACACTGTCTGGGTAGGAATACCTGAAGTTTCATGCTTCTGAGTGCCTGAACTCATTTTTTATTTACAAAAAAATTCACAAACCCAAAATGCTATTTTAAAATCTAAGAAATCTGTTCTGAATCTCATTTTACTATTTAATAGAGCAGCTGAAAAATGACTTAAAGATGTGGCCATATGGTGTGAAAATCCAGAATCAAGGAAAGAATGAGATTCTGTAAACACGTAAAAAGCAATAAAAGGAGAGAACTCTGAGCTCAGTTAATGAAAAGCTGGTGATGGAGACTGTCTCTTATTGATTACATTTGAGGACACTGACTCACTGGTGTTTTCTAAAACATGAATTCTGCATCTCAAGTGTCTGAGAGATTCAGCTAAGTCTCTTTCCCTCAGCCTGGAATTGTTTGCATAGAAAGACTCCATAGAATAAATTACTGAGGCTTCCAGCACAGCTCAATTAGCTGAATGAAGCAGAGAGAGAAAAGCTCCAATCTGGTAGCCACAGAATCTGGCATAATTTTTGCTTAAAGAGTTTACAAGTGGCTCATGGGGCATTTAAAAGACAGTCTGAATTTCAGAGTAAAGATAACAGCAAGAGGCATGAGGAGCTCAAACGAACACTTTCCCCCAGTGACGTCTCCATAGGAAGTTAGGTGTTTGTATACTCGACAGATTATGTGTCTTTATGAGGAATTCTGATGTTTCCACTCTCGTTCACCCTGTCTCACACATTAGGTGAGCCGATCTCTCAGTTCCCTAGAAGTTCCAAACAGTTCTTACCTTTAACTGTACCTCATGCATACAACTCAACTTCATGTAACAAAAATATGTCAGGTGATAGGTGATTAAATTATACACACCTAGAGAGTAGAAAGTTCTGACCTAGTACCAGGGCTTTGAACTTGGTTTTTTGTATGTTAATTTATTTAACAAAGATTTTTTTGAGACCAGGTATTGGAATTACCAAAGTTAATGAAACAGTCTCTTCCCTCAAAGAGCTCATGATCTAGTGGGGAAAACAGTCTTGCAAACAAAATTTATAATAAATGAGTCAAATACTCCAGCCAAGGTATGTATAGTTTTCAGAGAGGGCTTCTAAGTTAGGGAAGTGCTCTGAATTCTGCTGAGTGACGACAGCGACAGCGTACCTATGTCGTCAGAGTGTTTTTTTTATTTAACTTCGTAGGAGACATGTGGATGTCTTAAAGTCCTCTGAGACATTTCCCTCACTTCCTTGAAAGTTTACTGGACCCTTCCCACCTAAGCCTTCCTCTTCATTCCCGTGGGTGAGAGGCAGGGAAGAGATCAGAGGGGGACTTCTGTGAGGGTGGCTTACAGAACATTCATACTCTGCCCCTTGATCCTCCCAAACCACTTGGTGACAGGACAACAATAAAGGAGGAATAATGCTAACATTCTTAGGGTTTGCTTACACATTAGCAACTGACTGTTGCCCTCAACCATACATGATCCCACAAAGAGTCAGTAGCTGGGAAAACCACAACACAAATGCTGAAAGCCCCACGTGGTACCAACAGCGTTTTCTGACAAAGAGATGACATCCTCGTCAGTAGCAAGTGATGAAAACACAAGGAATGACTGGAAGATAGCAGGGGTGGGCCTGCGAGGAAACCCTGTAGAAAGGAAAGAGAGATTTGCAACAGCTGAGAGGAAATCCTGACAAGCCAACCTCCAAAATCACTGGGCCTACATTTGGTCCAACATTGCCTCCTGCCTGCGGGGCTTGGCCTCATTCCAGGGGCAGTGCCCTGGTGCGCCACACTGAAAATAAAACAAAGGACACCATTCATCATATTTTTCAACAACTGGTTTCTTTTTTAAAGTTTGAAAGAAAAACTTGGCAATCATAAAGCTGAGTTTTTTATTTTTATATATTTTCTTGTTAGTGTCAAAATAAACCGGAGAAGAAAAAAAAATAGTCCAATGGTAAGAAAAGGAAAATACACAAAACCGTTCAGAGCTGAGTTGGCCACACACTGCCATCCGACTAACACCAAACCGTGGAATGCGTCGCTCTCAAGTTCTCCCAACCCAAAGAGCTGACGGCCTTCTGCTTCTGTAAGATGTGGCTACTTAGGGAAATTCAAATAGGCTCCCAGTGTTAACTATGCTGAATATTTACTTTAATCAAAGTGACATTTCCCAGATGGTGTCATCCAGAAAACCTCATCTGAAATGAGGAGTATAAGAGAATTCAGTTGTACATTCCAGGGAAAATTGAATGCAGGTGTTCCCCCATTTTAAGATGATTCAGTTTATGAAAATATGAAACTATGAAACAAATAAGTTTATGGCATGAATGTCCCCTCCCTCTGAGTATCTGGTACCTGGAATAGGAACCAGCCAAGTCACATGAAGGTGTGTATGTAGAAATGCAATACTTTGCCTTATCAATTGCATGGCCCTAACACTCCTGGGTGTGAATTCTGAGACAAACTTTTTAATCAACTATTTGAATGATAATTATCAAATGATAATTTTAAAGAGAATGTAAAGTTAATGCATGCTTTCTTCGAGAATGATTGATAGATACCTACTTTTTATCATTAATGTTTGAGATGCAACTTTTCCAGTACGCAACTTCCCACCCAAATATACTAGTTCTTTGAAGTTACACCAGAGATTTGTTTGCAAAAAACAGAAATTCTATTTCACATACTTATCATGGGGAAAGAAACAACTCCTTGTATTTATAATTGTATGTACTACAACAACACATATATTCCTGCAGCACAGAGTTTATGTTATGGAAGGAGATTACTAAGAACTCCAACCTTTACTTATAATTTTATGCTTCTAAAACTGGAAAGATTTCCTACAGACTAGGTCCTGGCTCCACAACTCTTTAATCTTGCTTCTCCTTTACTTCTTACATACCTCTCATGCTGGGCACCAGAGGACAAATCATATCATAACCCTCCAGTTCTGCTGTGTGCATCACAACACTGAGTGAGCCATCAGAGGGTAAGAGTAGTATTTCTGGAAGTCATTCCTATACTGGAAGAGCTGGCAAGAATTTAAGTACACATGGAAGTGACTATGAACCACATAAATATATCCCACTAAATCCTAATTATCCTCAACTCAACTTCTCCTTTATCTAAGTCCAAAACTGTCCATAGCCACTCCCTGAACCAGCTACATAACTTGTGGGGCCCAGTGCAAAATGAAAACCTGAGGCCCCTTTCAAATTATCCAGAATTTCATGACAGTAATGATAGCACATTAAGCCAAGCCTACGACCAAGTGCTACTCACACACTGCCAGCCCATGAAGCTGACCCTGACTGCTCCAAAATCACCTGTCAAGAGATGAAATATAATGGAGGAGAGGTGAGAGAAGTTTCAATAAATTGTGCCCAATAGAGCTTTCTTATGCAAATTTTACAAAACCATAGAACTATGTGAGCATATTACTGAGACCTACACACATATTATCCAGGCCTCACAACGTCTTTATACTAATGAGGGTATCTACAGTTTACAAGTCATTAGCATAATGATAAATCTGCTCCTGCTGAAATAGAGTAGGTGCTTAATAAATACCTGGAAATGATATTTTATCATCAGGGACTTTATAGCCCAGCCCGCAAAATAAGAGAAGATAGATAGAACCCTGCCAGGAATCAGTATGTCAAAGCCCAAAATCATAACTGCATAAAATGTGGGGATGAGAACTCAAAGTAAAAGATGTAACCAAGTGTCTGCACAATTAGCCAGCCAGTTCTGGGTGTTTGCTGCACAATCCAAATCCATCCGGGTCTTAGCTACAGTGCAGGTTCCCCTTGGTGGCAATTTTCCTCCCTGACTTAAATACTAATGGGGACTGCCTCAGTCCTGTGGTTGACTTGGCCTTTTCAGATAGTGGGAGTCATTCCAGGAATCTCCCAATTAGTTGAAGCAAGTTTATGGCTCAACTCAGGGAAATTCAACTGGGAGAGATCTGGGGACATGGGATGCCTCTTGATTAGACAGGGTTGTATCTAGCACTGCAGAGCACATGATCCTGAGGAGGAGGCACTACAAAACTACTCCATGGAGGAAACTATGAAATAGAAGCTGACAGGTCTTCCAGGTATGGGAAGAAATAAGGAATAAATGAGCAACAACTCAGTAGATAATAATTGTGGAAAAGACAGATCTGGAATAAATTTTAAATGGGGAAAGAATACAGATGTATTAAAGAGGTGGTGATCTGAGGTCTGGAAGAAGTCCTGGTATCCTGAGGTGGGTCCTCCTAGAAGAGGGGTTTGTAAATCAACTAAATGTACAATTTGTAACTGGATCATAAAAGAATAGAGCTAAAAGATGCTCAGGCCTAAAAGAGCCCTGAGTCCTGAGGTCATGGGTCCAAGAGCATTATTTGGGGGTTAAGGCAGTGGTAGAACCTTATAGGATACAGAATATGGTAGGAGGGGGTGCCTGGTTGGCCCAACAGGCAAAAAGAACTTGGAAAATTGCATTACTTTATAGTCACCTATTCCAGAGGGATAAGAAAAATCGTGTAATAGTTCCTGATAATTAGTTGGTACTAATTAAAGAGAGATACAAACAGTGATGCCTAAAGGGTTCACTCAAGATTTTTTGGCACCATTTTTTCTTCCTTTTATCCTTGCAAAATATTGGAGTGGACACCCTGAAGGAAGATAAAGTATTAAACATAATTTTTGGAGAAACAGAGTAATATTTATCAATTCCAAAAATCCATTAAGTGTACTAGAAATGATAGTTTTATAACAATGGGTTATTGTTAAACTATGTCAATTTCAATTATTACTTTTTCCAAAGCAGTTAGTCTTTCCTTGTGGAAATACAGGTCCCTAAGGAGTTAGGCAATAAGAACTGGCTGCAGATGGGGTTTGGGGTTTGCTAGTAAAAGTTGAGAGGATGATATGCAGAAAGACGGGGCAAGGTATTTGACTAGGGGCCTCCCACAGCTAAAAGGTATCAAATAGATACCTGACAGACTCAGATGACTACAAAAGGAACGACAAGTAACAATTATGGGGATTTAAAAGACAACTTTTAAAATACGTAATGACATCAGTCTTCATTTTGAATGCTAGAATAAACTACTACATGAAAAACACTCATTAGAAAACACCATCAGAAAGGAGGTGCTGGGAAAGGAAACTGACCAAATTATATTGTGTGCCTCATGAATGAATATATAACAATGAATATATATCATGCATAATTATAATATGCCAATAAAAATGCAAAGATAGCCAGGCGTGATGGTGCACGCCTACAATCCCAGCAACTCGGGAGGCTGAGACAGGAGGATTGCAAGTTCAAAGCCAGCCTCAGCAATGGTGAGGTGCTAAGCAACTCAGTGAGACCCTGTCTCTAAACAAAATACAAAATAGTGCTTGAAAAAAGGAAGAACCACCAAGTGGGTATTATGATATATCCCGCACTTACTTCAAGTCAACACTCAGATCTCTACTAGTGCAAAGAGCAAGAACGTCACCGGGAACACAGAATTTGACAAAACGAAAACAGACAAGGGAATAAAGTGCTAAGGAGAAGAAAAGGAGCGTAATTATCAAGGGTGAGGCTGTAGTTCCCTTAGGACCTATGTTCATACTGCAAATTTTCTCTGTGCCCTCTGTCGGTCATCTGATTGGTTTGTTTCTGAAAGGACCCACTATGGGTCCTTTTTTTAAACAGAACCCACATCTAATACTTCAAAAGAGATAACATAAAACTGCTCAGCAGTTGCCGGAAAACTAAAAAAGTTAAAGGATCATGGCACCATAGCTCGGCTGCAGCAAGCACTACCCACTACACTTGAAGAAACAGAGGCTGGATTCTCAGAGTCCAGGAGGCCTAGTGAAGAGGCCTTCCAGATCTGGGGTTCAGGCCTCTGAGGACAAGGCATTGCTCAGCTCATGTTGCGGTTCCTGAGGGTCATGACAAAGCTACTTCTGAAAGTGTATAACAACAATAACAATAACAAGAGTTGGAGCTTGGAACCAAGAGCCGTCATCAGGGTTAAGAGCTTCTGCTGAGTTGGGGTTGTCATAAAGAGGTAACAGGAAAGGGCAAGTCCCCTTCTCTTCTCCAGCCTGCAGCCTTCCCTGTCTGACACCCCACATTTGAGAGCTGAGCAGGAAACTAGCTGGCTAAGAAGTGTGGTTTGCAGAGTGCCCGTATCAGCAGCAAGAGTATGAAAGACGGGTGCAGACTCAAGACACATAGGTTGAGCACGCACACTAAAATTGCAGAAAGAGAAGTTCATCTCATGTTTAAGTCTGTTTCTCACACCTTAACTTACACTAAGTTAATTTGTCTCAAAACATTACAACTAGGGACAAAAGAAGTTGGCAGAGTAATCCAAAGACAGTCTGAGTTCCACCCCAACTATGCTCACTGAGACGTTTGCTTACATTCTCAAGAAGCATTCTAAGAGATTGCTGTTACATCCTAATTGTTCTTACCTACAAAAAAAAAAAAAAAAAAAAAAAAATGGGCTCCTTGGAAGCCATGTGCAGGCTTGCTTAAAACAATAAGCTTTTCTAACCCCAAGCACAACATACTCTGGGAGCATGGTCTGGATGCTTATCAAACAAGTTCCTGGGCCATTCTCTGAAGTCTCTGGGCAAGTACAAACAACAGAGTCAAATAAATGCCTTTAAAAGCAAGGCAGTGGAGCACGTACCCTGTCAGTGAGATCCTCATATTCCCACAGAGTAAACAGTAACATGAGAATATTTATATGAAACAAAACTGTCTATCAAGCCTGCTTTGGCTCAGCCAGAGGGAATGATAAATTCCTTGCAGATCTCTCATAGAGTGGTCCTTTGTTGACCACGGACACCACTTCCAAGACAGTACAAACCAATTACAGAGCAAGGCTTTTTATTATGTCAGGGAATGAAAATATTACCCCCCATATTGTTCTATTTCACAGTTATATTTTACTTACCCCCAACCCCGGCCTTTTGTTGAAATATTTTAATTTATCATGAGTCAAGCCAAATTTAGGTTGGAAACAAATGACAACCCCCCTCACCCACCCACCCACCCACACACACACAAACAAACCTTATCCCCCTCAGAGTCTAGCTTCTTGCTTTCTTCATCCCTCTATTAAAAAAAAACTAAAAGTTGAAGTTTAAAGTTGGGTAGAACAAAAACACTGAAGAGTTGATTCAAGATAAATTTTATTTGTCCACATAGATTTGGGCCTATTCACAACTGGCACAAGTCATGGGCAAAGTCAGCTGGCAGGAGCTGGAGGTGAAATGAGCTGTGAAGCCACATACCATACAATGTCCACTCTGTGGCAAAATGAATTTAAAAAAATACTGAAGAAACATTTGTACAAATCTGCTCTGTTTCTAAAGAGGCCAATCTGAGGTAAGGTTAACATGAGTCAGGGTAGAGGTTAGCTCACTTGGTCAGGTTCCCTTAATCCCAAGGGATAATCCTTCCTGGTTACTGCAGATCCCTCCCAGCTACTTCAGCCAGCTCATGCATAGCAAGAGCTGATGATGCCGTGTCTGCCCACCGGAAAGCCTTCAGCAATTTACAGCTGGTTCAGACTTCCTAGAGTACCATGATGGAAGGATGGGGAATAAGAAGATGAATGAGAGACAAGAAGTGTGATTGTGCTGGTTTTGAAATTATAATGAAACAGTAAACTATTGTTTTTAAGTAGCTTATTCAAAGGTCAAATTTTATCAACTCTATTTTAAACTAGTAACCAAACCTCATACATAGTAACAGCAGAATCCATCATAATAGATTAAAAAGGGAAAACAATGCACATATATTTGTATACATTAATGAATATTAGAAATATGCCAACATTTTATTTAGAAACTATGAATTCAGGGAAATTACCTTCTTCAGATGTTTGGTTTTTGTTTTTCTTAACTTTGTTGGAACATATATATGCTTTTGTTCTTTCTTAACTATGGTAAATTATACATAACATAAAGTTTATCTTTTTGCTTCTTCTTACACGTATAATGCAGTGTCATTAAGTACATTCATATTGTTGTGCAATCATCACCACCATCCATCTCAAGAGCTTTTTTCATTTTTCAAAACTGAAACACTGTACCCATTCAGTAGATGTGTGGCTATACATTGGCCTTGCCCAAAGCCAGCAGTCTGGAACACAGAAAAAGAACTTGGGGAACTTAAGTAAATGGGAAATTAATCCACCCCTCTTACAACCCAAAAAGAATCAATGGCATCCTATGCTTTTACCCACTCTCAGTTGTTCAATACAGATGCCCCAAAACTGATAAAAAGTTCTAGAATAGATCAGCAAAAAAAATTATTACGTTTCATTTTTACATTGCAGTTTACAAATATTTATTCCCCCCAACGCAGCCTTCAGTCAGTGTAGGAATTATTTTCCCTGTTTTATACATAATGAACTGTGGCTAGGTGGAGGGTAAGAACAAGGATCCCGAACCAAGTCCATCAGTTCACAGTCCAGTGCTCTTTCTGCTGGGTCATGTGGCTCTTGTCAAAGCAAGGAGGTAGGAGCCTTATTGTTTCTCTGTCTTGACCCATCAGATCTCACTGAACAGCATTTTCCTTCTGCACCAGAGCAAATAATATTCCTTAAATCTGAAAACCACACCTAGTCCACCATTTTTCTATCAGTGTTATAATTACATAGAAAAGAAGATACCCACAGAATCACAATTCTGGAACAGGATAAATGAAATCAGACTCAAATGTAAGTTAAAAAAAATATTAGATCATCAGAGCCTATAAAAAGATTTGAGTTTGACCTCTTTTTAATTCCTTAAAATAAACTTGTATGATGTGTTCTTTTTAGAGAAGATCATTATCACTTTTGTTAAACAAAATTAGTAGAAAAATTAATTTCTCTGAGCTTTAAGAATAGAAATTATCTTATACTAAAATGTTACAAATACTAAGGATTTATGTAAAACTGCTGGAATCAACAAGTAGCTGCTTTTACTTCACAAAGAGGTTGCATGTTTTAGTTTATTTCAAATAAAATTTCTTCCACTAGTATCTTTCTTTTTGTTTAAAAGTACTCAATTTTCTAAACCTTCAGACTTTCCACTTAAATTCCAAAAACAATAAACACTTCCTTGAAGTTATGCCCAACAGCACAATACCCTCTCCCTATATAAACAATAAAAAACTGGACAAATCTGGCTTATGGAGTTATCTCTGGGATGAACGATGGGTCGTTCTAAATGTAGCAAGGCCAGAAAGGACAATCATGCTTTGAAAGAAGATTTTATTTTATAATTCTCTCTACTTTTTAATCACTTAGTAGTTGATTTTCTTAAAAGCACATTTGAAAAGACTGATTACTCAAACAAAAAAAAAAAATGAGAGTTGAGTACAGAATTTGGGAATACAGAATTCAAGAAAATTAGGCTGGGAGTGAGGGCACTTGCCTAACATGTATAAGGCCCTGGGTTTGGTCCTAACAACTGCAAAACAAAGAGTTCAGGGAAACCATATCTAGTCTATTTTTGTTGTTGTTGTTTCGTGCACAAGAGTTAAAGGTGGTTCAGCAACTGTGGCCACCTTAACCCAGGTTATTCAAAATGGTGTCTGGGCACTTGACGCAACAGGCTCTCACAAAGTTTTGATGATGACTAGAAACATCACAGGTAATTATGAATCATCTACAAATATTTTTTATTGGTATTGAGCAAATAATGCTTCCTATTTTTCAATACGCAGATGCAACCAGGTTCTTTGTATCTCCCTCTGATTTTCATTGGTCAAAAATAAATTTTGCAATGCCTGATATTTCTCTTTAAAATTTCAATGAAGCCTTCCTTAGATTGGATCACATGAAAACACCTTCCCGAATCTTCCAGAATTCCCCAGTATTTTCCTTTATAGCATATTCAGCACAGTTCTTGCACTCCTAAGGTATAAATCCAACTGGTGCTTTTCTTATTGTACCAATTCCCTGATTACTGGCCAACTTTTTAACTTGAGCTTCAATGTAATGCAGACACACATAAGAAAAATGGTCCCCAAGAGTACTGTAGGTCACATATTGAGAGTCTTCTGAGGTCTCTGTAGCTTCTTATTCTTCAAAACTCTCTACATTGTAAGCTATCTCAATTATGTCTTCATGGGGAAAAGCCATTATTTGGATGCCCTTCATTCCCCATGCATTTGAGCCTCGAGTGGCAATCTCTTCCTTCAGACAAGTCTTGAGAATCTATGGTAACATTGCAGTTCATCACATATGGGCTGGCACCAACACCTAAATCATTAGAAAAGCATCTTAATAGAGCAGAGCAAAGGTCTCACCTCAAAGATTCTATTTTCAGTCAATGTTAATCAAAGAAGTGTCCTTTACTTGGTTTCATTTTAAAATAATACAAATATTCCTCATTTTCAACTCCAGAATTTTTCTAAAGGTCTTTTTTGAAATAATAGGCATTAGAGCTACAAGCAGAGAATTTTATCTACTCTAAAAGTAGCTGAGGGATGTTTAATTCTAGAAGAGTTAAGAAGAGCCCAGGTTTTCCAAAATACCAACTGAGAAAAGAAAGCACACTTAGGAATTGAGGATCATGGGCCCTATCAGGCTTCAGCTTTCATTCATCTCCACAGACATCTCCAGAGGTTGGAATTCAGCGCCATGCCCAAGGGTCTCAGAGACAGGAGTAAACCATATTTCTGTACCTGGCACTTTCTCCCCAAACACCCACCATCATGGAATTAAATTAATATCAGATTAAAATGAACCTCAACACCAGTTCTTGATTAGGGATGAAGGCCACTGAAAAGTAACAAATGGTCTCAGGATTGGGCAGGGCAAATGGACTCTGGTGTCTCATGATGATGTGAGTTTGGAAGAGTTTAGAGTGCCAGAAACCTCATGCCCTTCTTTTGCACAAACTGTTAGAGGCGACTCTTTCTTCCTTCCCCAGTTTCTCAAGAGACTGGGACTGTCACTGCCAACCAAAGCCCTGTTACTCTAAAGCTCAGGGGCAAATGTACTGCTTTTCCCTGCCTCAGGGATGGTGTAGCTCACATTACATAAATAGCTCTCCTCTAATTATAGTTTACATTATAAGATGGACAACTTGGTTAAATTAGCATTGGTATAAAAAGCTTAGGTTTGCAGTTTCCTCAATTTGGGGGAACCTTACATTTCTAAAAGCAACGTTGACTACGGATTGATGGGGATAAAAAGCTGACCTCATCTTCAGCTTTGACAATTCCTTAGCTACTATTTCAACATTATTTTACTGTTATTGCTTTTTCTTGCTACTTTCAAACTTATTGCTTATTATTTCAGTATCCATCAGAGAAGTGCTTTCTGGGTTCACTTTCCCCTAGACCTTGGTGGTTTGGGGGCTTTCTTGCCTAGCCTGGCTACTCTCAGAATAATAGACATTTTTCAGAAAATCAGCACACAGAAACCATATTTCATCTTTTTCCCACACATGTACATAATGAAACATTTCAACTCCCAAGCCTGGGCCTCTTTCTACTGGGAATTCTGCAGGAATGAATCAGATTACAGTATTTCCCCATAATGCTGATTTCATAAAAATTAAATTTCCTAACAGTCAATACATCTTTCTCTTACAATCTCATACATCAATCACTTACTCTAAATATCTTTGAGAATTATATTGCTTTTAACATTTCACAGAGTACAACTAGAATTTTTTTGTTGATGCTATTCATTAATGGAAAACATCCAAACATGGTTTTTCTCTCCTCTACCCCTCAACAGGTGATGTTACAAATAGTGCCATTTCCTAACGTCTGTTACACATACCCTCTTCGGACTCAGATGACATCTTTACCATTTTACCAACAAACAGGTATTGCTGAGGAGAATATACACAAGAAGAGTATATACATGGAAAAGAGTCAGCACACATATTCAAAATACATCCCTAGTCTGTTGTGCTTTGCTATTCCATACCTTTGATAGGCCAAACCAGCATTCAGAAATTTACATGTGGCTTGTCAGTTTTGGGGAGCAGGTCACTTTCAAAAAATATTCCTTCAAAGAGACCCAAGGGCCTCATTCCATACTTCTGTGGGCCATTACATTCCTACAGTCATGAGATTCTTCCTGTACCCTCTCAGAAAATTTTTTTTTACCACTATGTGTTCAGTAACTGTCCTCTTTTTAGTAAAATGTCCAAAGTGATCATCCCTGATAATAAATAAACTCATTGCCCAAGATAAATCATTAAAGATAGAACAAGTTTAGATGTTAAGATGTAAACACAAAGGTTCCATAAAGAATGCATGTATACAGTGACCCAAAACTGATTTACCTGAATAAAATAAACCCTATTCTTAAAATTCTTTCAACAGTATAAAGCTAATTATTTCTTAGAGAAGTAAAATGAAACAGAAAAAAATATATATGCTATTTTAAATAAGAGGCAAACAATTAAACAACATAGAATCATTTTTTCATATATGCCCTTGATATATATTTTAAATTCTTCTATCAAACATTACCTACACAAGAACTTTATTTAGTTTTATTGCTGTATCTCACTCAGGTAGTGAACAGAAACAGAGAGTCTGAGATGTTGACCTAATCAGGGTGGCAGTTTTCTCTCCAAGGGGTTATAAGGCCATGACCCATTTTTTTTTCCCAGAGGGAGGAAGCAGAGGAAGGAAGGAAGAAAGAAAGAAAAGAAAATGTCTCTTTCTGCCCAAATTCATGCTTTTCCAATTTCCTCCACTTAATCTTTCCAAGTCAAAACCAATATGGTGATCCAATTATACCGAATCAAATTCTGCATTTAAATCCAGCAGTCCCATTGACCTTATTTAAATGCTGAATTTGATTTTTTATGTTAATTTAAATCTACTAAGAAGGTATTTTAAATGAGAGAGATAATTAATCCCAGAAAATCATATTTCTAGTTAAATGTCATATAATTAAAGTAATTCCATTTTTTGCTCTAAAATTAGAAACCTGATGTGAAAGTTTGTTTCTCAGTTTGCAGTTTCGCTCCTCTCCTGCCTCCTGCAGATTGGCACTCGGCTGCTCTGGTGGCAGCATGAATCCCCTCACTGCAAGGCTAAAATTCCAATTTTATTCCAACGCAACTGTCACAACGCCCTGAAGCAAGCTAAAAACAAGGAAAAGAATCTCTGGTACGATTTCACTTTCCATGTGTTCTTTAATGAAAAATTTATCATTCTAAATATTGGTGTTTACTCTTTTTTTTTAATTAAAAAGAAAAAGAAACTGAGATTCAGTTGCTATTATTTCACAGAGAAATATAACAGGCCTGATGTTCTTCTGACAATTCTGTTATTTTCTGGTGTGGAAACACTGTATTTATCATATACTGTACGGCTGGTGATTCAGATATTGTGGAGACCTTATGGTGAACTGATATAGATATAAACCCTTTATGCCAGATTGTTTAAGCGGGGGGGGGGGAACCAAATGCACTTAATTAACATCTGATGTGTAGCTTTTGCAAACACAAATGCAATATTTGTGTTTGAGCACTGACAGTAATGACTGTGAACTATGCTATTAATGTCTGGTTTAAAGATGCTTGTGGTAGGACCATGTCTGGAATAACACAAATAAAAAACTGCATTCAGACAAAACAATAGCGAGGAGTCCATTGGAAAAAATGAAAAAACAGCTCTCAGAAGAAACACATGCATTTTTTTTCCCTTTAGGTCAAAATTATTCTCACAAATAGTTCCAGACACTTATCATTCTCAATCAAAGGCAAAGAGATTCTGTGTATTTCACTCCATAGAAATGAATTTCAGCTTTGGAGGTCAGAAGTTGCTCAGGGATGTCTTCAGAAGTCCTACCTATTGTATTAAGCCCCTCTTTGATGACTAGTATTAACTCATGTACAAGAAGGAGGAGGTGGTGTTATAGAATATTTGATATTTTCTATGTCTGAAAAGAGAACTTCAAATTTGTGGATTACATTACAGTTTGAGTAAATAGATTCTCTTTAACCAATTCAACTCCCTCATTAAAAACTTTTTTCCTGAAAACCTGCTGGCAGGTTGCTGGGTATAAAACATGAAGAAGGTTAAAATAAGGTAAAACACTTGCCTACATGGGATATTTGCTTCAGAGTAACAAGCAGAACAAGGCATTGGACTTGGAACTCAGGCTCAAAAATATAAACAGTTATTACACCAAAAGAATTAGTTATCATTATATATTGGGACTTTAAATTTTTTTAGAACATGCACTAAAGAGAAACCACAGCTGAAACTGGACATTTGATGACTAAAGCCATAAAACAAACATAATTGCTAAGTCCAATGCTCCCATAGTGGGAAGAATGCAGGACAGTCATCCATGTGGCTGAATCCTCAGAAAGAAAGCTAAGAAAGAACCATGCAGCACAGGGATGGGAACAGCTCCCTGCGGATCTGAATTCAAGTTCCACCTCAACAGGACACTGTCCCTGCTCAGCTGTCCTGCAAATGACTATGATGTATTCCTGCTTCAGGAGGAGGTATAAACCTCAACTTATAGACCTTAAAACTTTCAGAATAACAATAATTTAGAAAAGATTTTTACAGAACTGGGTACACATTAACATCACATAATGAAGCCAGCCCAGACGAAGGGACCCCCAGGTGACCTGCCTGCTCCCCAGTTTTTCAGCTGCATAACAGTGCCCTTCCAAAGTTCAAGCAAAGTCTAAGTCATCCTGTGTCCATTGTAGGTTACACACTTAGTTGCATATTGAGACCTGCATTTCCATCATCCCAGATTTCTAATAAGAAGCAGAAAATAATAAAAACAGTCTCCTTAAAACTAGACTCATTTTTAAATTAGTAATTATTTTCAAAGACCAGGTAAATGTTTGGTGTGGTGTAAACCAGATTATTCAATGCCCAGGAAAGTGCCTGATGATGCATTTATTATTTATAGCGGAAGAAGTAAGCAAGGGAAGCTCTCAGTAAGTCATTTAAATAACTAAACAGAAACTCCTGGTTCCAAGATGTACCACTTACCTCCCTCTGTGATTCCTGAGGCATCAGATGAAATTGTAGTTCAAAGAAGTTTCCCTGTATTTTTAAACAGTGATGCAAAATCCAGACCATTCATACAATATATCAGACAGCAATGTTTAAATTATCCCATAAGTGCTTAGGCTTTCTAAATATGTATGTATAAAGTATTTATTTATAGACCTAAAAGTATCAACTATTACTGCTTTGCCCTTATTTATGTTTCCCACGAGCTGGCCAACTACAAACTTCTAGAAGGAATTTGGCTGAAAAGATTTTGTGTGTTTGGCACTAACCAAGGGTGTTAACCATCTCTGAGCTCACTTTTTTTTCTCTTCTGTTTATAATATTCTTCAAAAACTTCAAAACAGAATCCTGTATCCTTATAGATTCTGCTTCCTCTCGGGTACTGTCGCTGACCCGCTGACAACAGTGTTCAGTTGATAGCATCAGTCATTTCTATTTAATTATTTCAGGAAAAGAAAGAAACACAGAAACAATGTATTAAGGTTCTTCTGTTTTGTTGGGAGGAATGGAAAAATATGTTGGAAAACACATAATTTAAAAAAAAATTTAGAGAAATAGATATAAAGCCATTAACATTTTTTAAAATAAGGGGAAAACTGCTATTACTGGCAATGAAATTCATTGAAAATTTTGGATTACATGTCTACCCTAATGAAACAGGACTTATAAATTCTTTTTCAAAGGATATTACTGTAAAAGATGAAAGCAATTTACTCTTTTCTAGATAAATAGATAATTTCTAAGAAAGAATATGTAAAATTAAGGTAACCTAAGATTTCTGCTGAGAGTCTTAAACTCCAGTTACTATATGTTTTGGTGGAATATTATAAATGAATTATTCCTCCCTAAAACATTTTATTTTTCTGCTATTAGCACCTGCTCTGAGCCTATTAAATAAGGGATGAACAATGGTCTGCCTAAAATTGGCAACTCACAATCTTCATGTTTCTTCTGTGAATTAATGTTTCTACTCTTGGTCAGCATATTTTGGTGAAAAAAGACATCTGGGGAAAAAGTTGTGTTACTTTTCCCTTATGAACAATTATCTATCAAATCTAATTTGGAAGAATGCATCGAAATGCAGCGTGTATAAAATTCACCACTGATAAACCTTAATAATTACCCTTCAAGGAAAATGATGGCAATAATCACAAGGTTGATTTAAAGATATTACAAAAATAAGCTAGAACGTTTAGGAGTTTAAAAATGCTCTTCTCACACATATGTGATATAAATAAAATGCATAAACATACATATTTTATAATACTGAGATCACACTGTTTATACTAATTTTTTATGCTTTGGCCTTGACATGGGCTAGTTCCTCTGCCTAAACCTCTTCACATCTCCATGTGGCTAATGGTCTCATTCCTTCCAGTCTTTGTTCTAATACTGATTGTACAGTGAGGCCCAATCTGTATCATATAATTTAAAAATCGAAGTTTTTCTCACCCCGGAATTCATAATGCCCTTGTTCTGTTCCTTTCCTTTTCTTCATTTTGGCTTTAGCACTTATTATTTTCTAACAAACTATATAATTCATTTACTGATTATTTATTATCTGTCTCCTCACTTCTCCCCCAACCACCATATAAGTTCTTAGAGAGCATATAAATTCTATTTTGCTCACTGATGATAATGCCTGGCAGTTTACTGCACAAGTATTTGCTGCATCAATTAACTATAAATTCTCTCTATATTAGATTATATTTTCCATGTCTAAATAATTCTTCCAAAACTTAATTCTGGAGAGTATGACATAGTTATCATTCCCAAACAACAAACATTTACATTGTTTCCAGAATTTGCTATCATAAATAATGCTTCAAAGAACACACTTGTGCTTAAGTACTGATACCTTTATTATCGCCTTAGGATTTATCACTAAAACTGGAATTCCTAAGAGGCAGTTAAGTACATTTTTAGAGCTCTTGGTACATTTCACGAACTCACTTCCAAAAAGTTTATACCAATTTACACTAGCATTGGCAGTATGAGTGTCTCTAACTACATCATCACCAGTACTAAATATTACCTTTAAAATATCATCTTCAAACATTTTTGTGCCAATTTTGGCATCTTAAAGTTTTAACTTGAGATTTACAGATTTTGATGAAATTCTGCATGTAAATCACAGATATCCATGTGGAATAAAAATAGTGAAAAATCAGAGATCCCTCTGGGTTGTCCATTTCAAATCAAACAATATAAAATAGGGGATGATGAGCAGAGATACTGATTAGTCCAACCATAGGTAATCAACAGATCAGACTGGAAGCAATGGTTTAAACAATTATATAACATGTTTGTTCTTCGGAGATTAAACATGAACAGGGATGATATTAGCATTTGGTCTTAAACACAGATGTGACATAGATCAGGTTAAAATTCTTCCCAAAACTTAAAAGAATTCAGGTGTACGCTGAACCTAAGGCTAAAACCAGTTCTATACTCTAACACCAATAAACCTTTTCCAAACTCTTGTCCACTGTAATCCCATCCCACCTGGCACTGAGCTGACTATATTTGTGGTATAATCTCTTTAGTATTTAGGAAGGCTCAAATTAGAAACCAGGAAATAGATTTCTGAAAATTTAGTCATAAAACTTACACTTCTCCATTTGTGAGACAAATCATGGAAAAATATGTCAAATTGGCAGAGAGCAATCAGTTTCTTCCTTTTCTCTCTAACAAAATACTGAACAAAAAAAACTATAACAACATTTTTATAAATCTCCACTTTATGGGGAAGGAAAAATGACCCTTTAGAACTACTGTGCTGGGCACTTTACAGACATTATTTCACCTTCACAATATTAAGAGGAAAACACCATTACTATGTCCATTTTATAGATGTGGGAATTGAGGTTTCCTGAGATTGAGGAACTCTGCAAGGTGACATAGGCCAGGATTTGAACTTAGCCTCAAACCTTGTATTTCATTGCACAGCTCTATGTGATCATAGATACTATTTATTTAAGAATTGAATTCTGGGGTTAGTAACCAAATGGCTATTTGTAAATGATTCTTAAAGTTTTGGCAGAGCTGTGCCATGAGAAATGTGTTTCTTATGTTCATCCTCCTGCTCCTGGGGTGTCTGGTATTTTAGTAATTGCTAAGATATTTGCTGACCACCAAAATCTGACCTAACATGGTTTATTTTCTGACATTTTCAGAAAATTTTTGAGAATGTAAGAATTAAGACTCAAAAGACCCTAGGATAGTGGAGTTCAGGTAACAGGGATAGGACTTTGCATTTCCTAATGGAGTGAGGTGTGAGGTAAAGGCCAGAATGTCAAAGGGAGGCAAAAGTTGACAAGATCTAGGGGAAGGGAGTACCCTTCCCTGGTATTTGTGCTCTCTTGTCCTAGAATCCCACTGTCTAGAAAAGCTTTGACCCAGGGTGCTGCTAGAACAGACTTGCAGCTGTAAGCACCAACTTGGCCACACTGGATGTTCAAATACTGAAATATCTTCCTACCAACTAGAAGAAATCTTGATGTAAGTCCAAACTTCCTGTCCCAGAGGTGTCTTCATCACACTGGGGACACAACTCCATAGTCAGAAGAGATGGGGGCCTCCAGGATCCTGACACAGGATCTGCATCCATTCTCAGTCTCAGAGGTCATGTTGCAAGGTTTATTACATATTTTTGATATTGTCCCTGCGTGCCCCATCAAATATCTGACAAAAGTTTCGAGGCTTACTAGTTAGCTGATGAGTGCCTAGTAAGGAATAGAACTGAAAGGAGATCCTTGCCAAGTATAAGGAGGAGCCACTACCGTAAGTAACTCTCCTGGCATTATAAAGACCTGCCTAAATAAGGGTTTCTTGGAATACTATTACCAAGAGTAGAAAACAGAGATCCAAGATGGTACAACAGAAGAGGAAGCATTCCTGACTACTCCATGGTGGGAAACCAATAAAGCAGGTAGGCAGCTTCTCCGCAAGTGAGGTACTGGGAACCTTCAAGACACTATAATTCCACAGGGTACAAACTCTACTGCTTCAGATCCATACCGTTAGATGGGTAGACACACAAACAACATGAAAAAGCGAGGTAACAAACTGTTGCAAGTAAACCAAGATACTCCAAAAACAGAATCCATTTGACACCACAGTGGAAGAAATGTCAGAGAAGGAGTTTAGAACGTACATAGCTAAACTGATCTGGGAAGTGAAGAATGATGTAAGAGAGCAAATACGGGTAGCAAAAGGTCACTTCAATAAAGAGAGATTCTGAAAAAAAAAAAAAAAAAAAAACAGAAATCCTTGAAATGAAGGAAACAATAAACCAAATTAAAAATTCAGTAGAAAGCATCACCAACAGGTTAGACCTCTTGGGAGACAAGAGTTTAAGGTAATGAAGACAAAATATGTAATCTTGAAAACAGAGTTGACCATGGAGAGAAGATGTTAAGAAACCATGAACCGAACTTCCAAGAAATATGGGATAACATGAAAAGGCCAAATTTAAGATTTATTGAGATAGATGAAGGTACAGAGATACAAACCAAAGGAATGTACCACCTTTTCAATGAAATAATATCAGAAAATTTCCCAAATCTAAAGAACGAAATGGAAAATCAAATACAAGAGGCTCACAGGACCCCAAATGTGCAAAATCACAACAGACCCACAACAAGGCACATTATAATGAATGCCTAGCACACAGAATAAGGATAGGATTTTAAAGGCTGCAAGAGATAAACATTAGATCACATATAGGGGGAAACCAATATAGATCGCAGCTGATTTCTCAACCCAAATCCTCCAAACTATGAGGTACTGGAATAACATATACCTAGCTCTGAAAGAAAATGGATGCCAACCAAGAATCCTATATCTAGCAAAATTAAGTTTCAGGTTTGAAGATGAAATAAAAACCTTCCATGATAAACAAAAATTAAAAGAATCTGCAACCAGAAAGCCTGAACTTCAGAATATTCTGAACAAAAAATTCCATGAAGATAAATGGATAAATAAGTGAAAACCAGTGAAGAGAGGAACTACAAAGGAATAGTCAAAGACAAACTAATTAAAATTAAAAACTAAAAATAAACCAAAATGACCAGGAACACAAATCATAACTCAATAATAACCTTGAACATTTATGGCCTCAACTCATCAATCAAAAGACACAGACTGGCAGCCTGGATTAAAAAACAAGATCCAACAATATACTGTCTCTAAGAGACTCACCTCATAGGCAAAGACACCCACAGACTGAAGATGAAAGTATGGGAAAAAGTATCCCTTACATGGTTTGCATAAACAAGCAGGGGTTTCTATTCTCATATCAAATACAGTAGACTTCAAGTCAAAGTTAATCAGAAGGGACAGAAGACCGTTTTATACTGCTTAAGGGAATTATATATCAGCAAGATATAACAGTCATAAATATTATGCCCCAAACAATGGAGTATCTACGTACATTAAACAAACCCTTTTCAACTTAAGAATTAAATTGACCACAACACAGTAATACTGTGTTAAATATACATGAAAATATTTAATGAACTGTATATAGTTATTTTTCTTTTGAGATAGATGTTTACAATTCTGGTAAAGATACAGGATATGATTATGTAACAACATATATGAAAATTGATGGGTAGGGTTTGGTTACCATTAGGGTATATACATACATATATGAAAGTATATAAACATATGAAATATATATGTGAAAATACATATTCAGTAATATTTAAAATTTTTGTTTAAAAGGCTCATGATTATGGATAGGGTTAGGGTTAGTTCTGAGCTTCAGCTTTGGTTTAGGGAATGGGTTACCTTTGGAACATATATATCAATATATATGAATATAAAGTTAATATATATCAAAATTTATATATATATATACTTTTATCTGTGGATATTTTTAAGGTGAGCAATATTGTTACATTACATGTGAAATCTGGGTTATCCCTATGGAAATGAGTATATATATATAAAAAATATCTATGTTTTTTTTAATGTGCATTTATGAACTTATATCCCCAAACGCATAGGTACATTCATGTAAAATGTTACAGTTTATATGTATAGAGGTTTCTCTGAAGTGTATTGGTAGGTATAGAACTAAGGCAGAAAAGTAGTTAGGGTTAGTTTAGGGATTGAACATTTTTATCCATATATAGGAATACAAATAGGAATATATGTAATAATATACATGAAAATATTTAAATGGATATACATTTGTATACAGTTATTTTTCTTTTGAGATGGATGTTTACAATTTGTTTTCGTTATAGTTTATGATTATGTAACTGAATATATATGAAAATAGATGAGCAGGAATTTGGTTGCTGTTAGGATATACTCATATATATATATATGAATGTATAAAAACATATATAGGAATATATAGGGGTTAGTTTTAGGGTTAGAGTGAGGGTTAGGGAGGGGGGCGAGAATGGGGGAAGGAAGGACTGTATAGAGGGAAAAGAGGGATGGGAGGGGTGGGGGGAAGGGGAAAAATAACAGAATGAATCAACCAACATCACCCTATGTAAATTTATGATTACACAAATGGTATGCCTTTACTCTATGTACAAACAGAGAAACAACATGTATCCCATTTGTTTACAATTAAAAAAAAAAATAGGGATAAGGATGTGACTCAGGGTTGAGTGCCCCTGAGTTCAATCCCTGGTACCCAGAATTAAATTAAATTAAATTTAAAAAAAAGAAAAAAAAAAAAAAAAGAAAGTATATATGGATACTCAAACTAAAAATAAATAAATAAATAAAAAGATTTTTTAAAAAAGAATAAAAAACAAAACAGAACAGAACTAAGGCCACACTTAGAACCTGTTAGACCTCATCTTCGGGCAGGTCAGGCTCAAGAGCACTGAAATCCCTCCTTGTGAACCAGCCCAGCTGCTTCCTTCTCTGGACAAGACTGAGCTTCTTAGGCAGGTTGGCTTCACCAAAGAGAAACACACTGCAGCCAGGAAGGTGCAGGACCAGGTCCTCAGCAAGGCCTACAGCATGGGAAATGTTAACAAAATCAGGTCCAAAAAAATAAGACAGACTATTTAATTTCTGTTGTATGGTAAAATGTAATTAACAAAAAACATATCACTTTAACCACTCCTAAACACACTTTGGAGGCATTAAGTTGCATACTGTCATTCTGCCATCACCACTAACAAGTAGAATTCATATAAACTACAAAAATCAAGGTTTGACCATAATTAATTTTCCAGGTTAGTCCAATAATAAATGTTTGCCTAACCCATTACAAATCTAATTTCACAAGGAAAATGCATCACTAAGATTAATGAAATCAAGGCTTTCAATTTTTGAGCAATTTTACAAGAGCCCCAACTTGTATATGTTATATGAGGAGATATAAAAAGTTGAGAGCACAAGGGCCAGATCTTCACTGTCCAATAAGGTAACCCCTAGATACATATGCTATTTAATTTTAATTTTTGTTAACTGAAGTTAATTAAAATAAAAAATTAGGTTTTTCAGTTGTACTTGCCACATTTCAAGTGCTCAATAACCACATGAGGTTTGTGGTCTCCATATTGGACCATTTATATCATCACTGAAAGTTTCACTGGATAGTTCTGGGAAGATGCTCTATAAGGAAGCCTAATACACAAAAAATTGGAGGCTACTCCAAATGAAAGAACATTTTTCAATCTTCCTTTACCACTTTTTTTTAACATCTGGATTCTCTGTCCCTTACTTAATCTTAAGGCACAATAAATAATTTTTCTCCTGTTTTTTTCTAGATTATTGCTTCAGAGGACCTCTACTTGTAGCTATAACATCTTTTCAAGGGGCTAATTACAGTCCACTGGCAGCAAGGATAGTGACAGCATACATCTCTCTGTCTGATCATATAAAATGTAGGGACTCAGGGACGTTGGGTACAGACCTAGGACAGCAGGAAAGTAGGACTTCTTTATTTGGAGGTACTTCATGGGATATCAGAGGTTAAGACAGGACATCTGACCACAATAGGCACAGGAACCTTCCCAACTGCAAATAACAAATGGATTTGTTATTTGTCCATTTGTTTCTAGTGTAGGCAGCCATGTTGATGGAAGGAATTAAATGTACTCAACACCAAAAAAAGGTTTTGTACCACTAGGGCACAAAAATCTTGGGAAATATTCTTCCTTTAAGTCAGCAGGGACTCCAGCATTGGAGGCCCAAGATATTGTAGACACCACGAAGCTCAGAAAATCCCTAAATTTGCTTTCGTTTAAGTGATTTTTGCTTCTTTAATCTTACTTAGGATACTAAAGAGTCACAGTTCCTAGGGGAAGGCATGGGGACAGAAGCCAGAGACACAGTCAATTGAGGTTAAGAAATTACAAAATAATGTTTAAGCAGTTAGCTAAATTGTTCCTCAAATCTGGAATGGCGGTGGGAGGGAGGAGGTAAGAGAAATGGGAGAACATTAGGAGAATTAAAATGTTAAGTCATCTGAACATCTGACCGCTATCCAAATGATTCTGGTCACGTGTATCTGCTCCAACCAAAACTTAGAGTGACTCACATTTTGGCTGCTACAGTAGCCTAAAGCACAAAATATGATGCCTAAGAGTCTGTCCCACTAAATACTCTAACATGTTTTCTGACTTCGCCCATCCAAGTCAGCACCTCTATTTGGAACTATAGTTCTGGAGTATTATCCATGTTTATACAGCCCAAAATATCTGCTAAGGAATATTCCTGCAGCTTGACTTCTAAGGATCAAAGCACTGGGACATATTTGCAGTAGCAACCCCTACCCGTCAGCAGTTGGTGGGAGTGGGGGGCAGGAGTACATTTTGGTTTAGTGGAAATAATGTATGCAGTTGAGGCCAGGGTTGAACACTATAGGGTTGAACATCATTGCTGCTGCTTAACAGTTATTTGGGATCTTGAACAACTAACCTGACATCTCTGAGTCTGAACTTCTCTGTCTGTAAATGAAAAAGAGAAACAGCTTTCTCTCAAACACTAAAACCTTATCTAGATTCTGTCCGTTAAAAGATAAAATAAATGTTTATCCTGCTTTTCCTATATGAACAGTATTTCAAAGTAGCCAGAAGGCCCAAACTGATGAGGAAAAGAATTTTTTAATATTTAAAAAAATCCAAGGAAAAAATGTAGAAGTAATGACAGAATCAGAAAAACCAGCATTTTGTAGATAGAATCAAATTGCTTTAGGCGAAGATTAGCAGTGGGTAAAAATCTCCTGAAAGGTATGTTAGGATGTTTACAATGGCAAACAAAGGCAATTCATGTTTGCATCACCAGAAGCAAGATAACCAGACATGGTGGCCTCCAGAGAGGATGCAGTATGAAGCACACGGCCTCCCTCCGAAGAATACTTGCCAAAAAAATTAAACTTCAGACCAATCAAGTCTCTAAAACTAACTTATGTAGAGAAAACGTGAAGGATGGAGATGCAAATTAAATACACTACAAAGAAGCAGACAGACCTAGAATGTGAAAATTCTATAGGACAACCAAGAGAGAACATGTACAAGTAAATGGCAAGAAAAAAACTGGGCAGGGGACTGGTCTTAGATTAAAAGAGATTTAGAGACAAAACAAACAATGTGATGTGTGAACCACATTAGATCTAGAATCAAGAAAGCCTACCACTGAATGATGTTTGCCTAGATTATACACTGGGTGTTGGAAGGTATCAGAGAATTATCATTCTTTTGGGTGTGATAATGACACTGTGGTTACATAAGAAAATATCTATATTGTGTAGAATATTAATTGTGTAGGGAATAAAATAACATGATCTTTGGATTTTGCTTTAAAAATATTTAATAAAAAAAGAAAAAAGAAGAAGATAAAAGGAGTGGAAAAAAGAATGGATAGAGAGACTAAGGCTGGATAATTTTAGAAAAGCATCTAGCTCAATGCCTGATCCACAGTAGTCAGTCAGTGAACACTAGCTTCCCTTTCCCTCTGCAAGGTACACCCCTACTCTGAATTGCAGACTGTGAAAGCTCTGAATATCCCCCTGGACTGGCATGTTCCTACTTCGTGGAAATCCCCAAATATTTTAACAACACTCCTCTTCTATTATCTCTTTAACATAATTCATGATAGATGGGACTCAAGTTTTATTTTCTAATGAAGCAAGAAAATGAAAAATTTCATTATTCTCCTTACAATGAACAGACAACCAGGGCCAAAATGATATTTAGACAGGTTAATAAACTCTTCACACCAATGTAAATAAATAACATTTGTGTTCCTAATGATCGCAACTTTGAGGGCCAAGGGTAGGTAGATACCTATAATTTTGCTGAAAAGCAAATTAGATTGCATTTCAAAGAAATGTATCATATTGAGTCAGACAATTGCTCTCTAGCCAGTTATTTTATTTGTGATATACATTGTATATTCAAAAAGCTGGTTTTAATTTCATCATTTGGCTTTTTCAATATGCCTATGTACAAATCATACCCTATAATTTCAAAGATCCACATCATACAAATCAAATTGCCTCTTAAAGAAGATAAAGACTATGACTACTTCAAGCTCAAGTCTGTGGAAATCCCAGTCTCTCCAGCCTTTAGGTGAGTGGGGTATTATTCCAAGCAGCTTTGCTGAACATCCACTGATGACTGTAGCTCTCTGAGCTGTTTGTCCCACCTCCTCCTGGGGCACAGCCAGATGTTTCCAACAGGGACTTCAAGCATTTTCAGGGAGCCCCAAGAAACAAGGACTCCAGAACTACATAAAGTGGGGACTTCTTATCTGGGCTCTCATTCCACTGGAATTCATTTCTCCCCTTTAAGTGTTCATGTAATATCTCAGAACTCTTATTCATTTTTATCAATCGCATCCGATCTAATCTGCTTATATTAAAATTAATTGTGGGCGTTTGCTTCCAGTTCTAAGTTCTACACTCCCTAAAAAAAACAGCTTGAGGTTTCTTGCTAACCATTTGCTAAACCAAATAAACTGACTTTGATTCCAGGGCAGATAGAAATGAGAGTAGAGGTCTTTCTGGTAATGAATGAGAATGGAGTACATTGTATCCCTAGTTAGAAACCATGACAGCAACTTTCCACCATTGTGTTCCCATTGATGTGCTGCTCTTGGAACAGTGGTCTGATCTGCAGCAGTCAAAGCTGCATGTACCTGTGGGATACCAGAGCCACCTGGTCTTGTCAGACAACGCATACACTGAATCTCTTGTTGAGAAGTGGATGATGCCAGCAGATAGTCTAGAACCAGACAAAACAAAACTGTAGCTTCCTAAATTGCTCTATATTAAAAGACTAATTTTTTAAGTTTCTCTTCCATTTTTAATGTTTTTCCCAACACTTAGTAATTCTAACCTTTCCATTTTCTCTAGTTGTATTTTGAAATAGTTGATTTGATGACAATACTATATGTATGTATATATATATATATATGTATGTATATGTATATATACATATATATATATATACATACATGTCGGGGTTTCGGCCGGACCCCTGGCCCTAGGTGTGGCAAGGCTAAGATGGCGCCTGGCAGTGAGCCAGAGCAGTTAACTTTTGCACAAACAACTGACATTATTTTGAGGAAGTTCCAGGGATTGGCTAAGCTCCCTGATGGACAGTACAGGTCCACTATATGCCTGCCTTCGCTGCCTGTATCTGTTAATGCTCTCCCCTCGTGCGAAAATGCTGATTGGTTACAAGTACTGTATATATTGGAGTGTAAGTTCAACAAAGAAGGAGAACAAAGAAAGAACTATGAGGAAGAAGCGCGCAAAATAAAGAGCTCAAAAGAA
Organism: Sciurus carolinensis; assembly: GCF_902686445.1. NCBI lineage: Eukaryota > Metazoa > Chordata > Mammalia > Rodentia > Sciuridae > Sciurus > Sciurus carolinensis. The sequence continues at coordinate 147,073,714 of NC_062215.1, forward strand.
CCAGGCCTGTGTCTTATCTCTCTGCGGGCAGGGAGTGCGATAGGTGGCGCCGAAACCCGGGAATCTACAGATAAAGTAAAAGGTAATTATTTATTTTCATTTATGACCTTGAGTCCGTCATTGGTATTTCATTTATGACCTTGAGTCCGTCATTGGTATTTCATTTATGACCTTGAGTCCGTCATTGGTAGTTCATTTATGACCTTGAGTCCGTCATTGGTAGCCGGCAGTGAAGGGTAAAGAACCCAGAAAAAATTGAGTCTACATAGATAGATGCAGTGGTACCAAATTGTGTGTGTGGTGTGTTATTTTTGTGTTTGTTGTGTGGCTTGTTTGTGTGCTTGGAGCTCTTAGTGCTGTAAGATTTAATCATAGGAACAGAACTGTCTGGGACTGGAATGAAGCGGCCTCTTAGGGAGTTGTTGGGGAATCACGGAATGCCGCTGAAGGCAGAACAGCTTGAGCATTCCTTGATACCATAAAAAAGGTCTCTCCGTGGTTTTTAGATAAAGGGTTGTTAAATATATTCCTCAGTGGAAGCTCCTGGGAGAGGATCTACACATAACAAAAAAACAAAAGCTGTTACCTGTTGGAACTTTAGCCATTTGGTCCCTGATTAAATCTTGCTTACAACATAAAGATAAACAAAATCTAAAGGGACCCCTGGAAGAGGGAAGTCAGGTTTTAGAAGAGATTAAAGAGAAACGGTTCTGTTCTCAGAACTCAGAAAGAAATAATAACTCAGAAGGGGAAGATTCAAAAGAGGAATTTTCAGGGGAGGAGCTAGACAAGACATTTGGGAAGCTAACAATGCAGTCTAAGCGCCCTATTAATGATGACATTGACACCGGTGAAGACTCGAGACCTGTGGGCAATAGTTAAAAAAAAAAAAAAAAAAAAAAAACACTCTTTTGTGGAGCCTCTGACTGAGGGCAGTCAGGTTTTGGAGAAAATATAAGAGAAAAGGTCTAAAACATCAAAAAGGGCGTCAATAAGATCAGGGACAAACAAAAATAAATATGAAAGTGGGTGTAAGGAACAACTTGTTAGAAAGAGGGAAATCAGTTTAGGGGAGGGTCCCCCTAGGCAGAGAGCTCAGCAGCTCCATTCCTTAAAGTAGTAAAAAATAATGTTTTGTGATTTTCTGCATTCAAACCTAACCTGATTTCTCAACCAGGTAAAAAAAGGGTTAAAAAGTCCTGGGTGATCCTCCCTCCCCCTGCCACGTTGGAATGTAACTACAGCGTCTCAAGGAGAAAAGGGGGGTAACCTAAAGATAAGAAGAAAAGAAGAAAAAAAGTGTCCGTTTTAAATTCCTGGGCCGCTGCATAAAACTGACTTATTCTTCAGGATTCTTGTTTTGTTTTGTTTTTTTTTTTCTTTAATGCTGTATTTTTGAGCTCATAATTTTAATCCTACATACCTAGGTTAATGATTTTATTTTTGATCAGTTCTATTTTTTATTCAACTGAAGTTTTTAAACAGCTGTTTCATTGCAATGAACATTCACCTATAAATTACAAGGCCTTTGATTTTGTGTTATTTGTATGTCGTACTGTCTGGTGTTATGTCTTATCTGCATCAAAACTGAGAGCTCTTAAAATTAAAATTTAAAAATGGATCCAAATACTTTTATTCACGTGATTTAAAAGGGTTCAATTTAAATTGGGTAAACTAATAAAAGTAAAATATTTTTAAAAATAACTTACAAGTCTCCAGGTGGTCAAACTAATGAGATGTTAATGTTAAACAATGTCTAATATCAATTGCTTCTAGGACTTTTCTTCAGCAGGAAAGAGGCAACGGATCCTGTTCAGGACACTTGTCTGATATCTTGGTTTTTATAAAATAAATAAATTGGAGTTAACATGTATGGGATTACTCAAATGTGTTTGTAGAGACGTCTGGTTAATTTACAAAGTTAAAATGCTAATTGTTAAATAACATCAAGTACTCTTAACTCCTCAAATTCCATGGGGTATCATACTTAAACATTATTGGTGTTTTCATATGTTGGTAAATAAAAGGGTTTAAACTTGCTTTGTGCCATCACTAAACTAAAAACAAGGTTACTAAAAGTTATGTCCTAACAAGTGGAATTCTATATATAAAGAGTCCCAAAAGTTTCAACTGTGTTTCAATTAAGAGTACTATAAACAACAAAATATTTAATCTTATTAAAATAGGGTGATTTATCTAAATTCAGAAATTTCATAAGAGTTGTTTCAGAATGTGAACAAAAAGGGGTCAACAAATAGGGAAGAGAAAATAAAAGGTTCTGGGTTTAAAAATGTATTTAATAAAAAGGAAAAGAAAATGTTTCTGGACAAAAAAGTCTGTGTGTAACAAAGGGCGAGTTTCAACAAGTCTGTGTGTAACTAAGTTGGTTGTATGTATGTAAAACAGCTAAAGCTATTTAAGGTTTTTCCTAAGGTGAAATACTAATGTTCTGATATAAGCCAAAGTTTAATCTATATGGTAAAATAACATGGTAAAATGACAAGGATTTCTTAAAAACACTAATTCATTCTTAACTTTGTGTCTCTTAAGTTTTATTCTTTAGAACAATTGTCTTAAAAATAGGGGTTTATACAATTATGGTTAAGCAACTGTTAAAGATTGTACTACATTATAAAGTCTAAATTTTTCTTTAAAAACTAAAATTGGTAAAAATCAATTCCTTACTAAAATTAAAATAACTCTAACCACAGATGTACCTTATAACCCACAAAAACAAGGTATTGTTGAACATACACATCTCACCCTCAAAAATGTTCTTTATAAACAAAAAGGGGGAATAGAGGAGACCTTCAGGTCCCCTAAAGATAAACTTTCTCTTTGTCTCTTTGTTTGGGGTTTTTTAACTCTGGGTAATAAGGGTAACTCGGTGCTTTACTGGAGCTGCGGCTCAGTTTGTGTGTTTCCACGGAATAAACTAACTTACTACCTCTTTTTAGTCTCTTAGGAGGAACAGTTCAACTATGTAACAAAACAACTGCTTCTTTCAATTGTACTTCAGATTTGTGCTATCCCTCAATGTTAAAATGCTTCTAGGTTCCTGCTGGCAGACTTAATGTGTGTTCCTACCTTCCTACCAGTCCCAGTCTCTGTTACAGATGCAAAATTGCCAGTGTTGCTATCAAGAAACAGGAGAGAATTTGACATCACAGCGGCTATGGTCACTGCAATAGTGGTTTCTGCAACAGCAGCACTAGCAACTGCCATACCTACAGCAACAGCAGTCAATCACTTGGCCGAAAATATAGCTGCAGCCTTACAGACTAAAGAGACCCTAAACCAACATCTAACAGCAGGCATACTCCTTATGAACCAGCGAGTGGACTTACTTCAAGAACAAATGGACATTTTACAGGAACTGTTAAACGTGGGATGTATTTATCGTCTGACGGGACTGTGCGTTACACCTGTAGCTTACCATAACCTTAGCTATGCAGCAAACTTGTCTAGAATCTTGTCTGCTCAGCTACAAACAAATTGGTCTTATACATTTGATAATCTTACTGCTATTCTTAGATCTCAAATTGTTAGTCTCAATGCTACTAGAGTTAATGTAGCCCCTATGTCCGAAGTGCTAAGTTGGCTATCCTCTTCTTTCAGTTTTGTAAAACAATGGGCAGGTATGGGAGCCTTTTGTATGTTCATGGTTGTTGCTGTTGTCTTCCTCACACGCTTTATCATGCGCATGCGCCAAGATCAAGTTAGAGATCGTATCATCTTCCATCAGGCCATAGCTGCCCTAGAGGCCGGCAGTTCCCCACAAGTATGGCTCATGAGGCTGGATCGCTAGCCAGACGGGTAAGGAAGGAGGTAACCACTGTACCGACCTAAGACAGGAGCTGTAGCATGCTCTACAGTTATCCGATGACGGGTAAGGACGGTGGTTGACCACTCCGCCTAAGACAGGCACGGTCCCGAGCTTTCCTTTTCTTTTTAAAAGAGAAAAGGGGGAACTGTCGGGGTTTCGGCCGGACCCCTGGCCCTAGGTGTGGCAAGGCTAAGATGGCGCCTGGCAGTGAGCCAGAGCAGTTAACTTTTGCACAAACAACTGACATTATTTTGAGGAAGTTCCAGGGATTGGCTAAGCTCCCTGATGGACAGTACAGGTCCACTATATGCCTGCCTTCGCTGCCTGTATCTGTTAATGCTCTCCCCTCGTGCGAAAATGCTGATTGGTTACAAGTACTGTATATATTGGAGTGTAAGTTCAACAAAGAAGGAGAACAAAGAAAGAACTATGAGGAAGAAGCGCGCAAAATAAAGAGCTCAAAAGAACCAGGCCTGTGTCTTATCTCTCTGCGGGCAGGGAGTGCGATACATACATACATATATATATATATATGTATGTATATATACACACACACACAATACTATATATATAGTATTTTTGTATATATATATATAAGCCTTCATGATTGGCTGGACTTACTGACTTCAAAAGTGATTTCTGGACATTTCTATACATGTATATTTAGCACTTTTAATCCTAACTTTAAAGACTAAGAGTCAGTTACATTCTTCTTTGCAAAAGGAGAATCAATGCAATGAGACATTTCTCAATGCAATGAGAAGTTTAAGCCTCCTATTCTTAATATGAATGTCTTCTAAGTCTATGACAAATATAACTGGCTGAAATATGCAACAGTAAAAAAAGAACATGAACATAGTATTTAAGAATTTGCTTAATTAAATGTACCTGCCTGCCTTACATCAGCAACACACACTTCATATTGATGGTGGTATTCAGTACTATTCTATTCTCTTCTGCTTTTGTTTCCTTCATTAGCATTTTAGTCCTACTGGTATACAGAGATTTGAAATTTAACTGTTAAACAGAATTGCAATTCTGCAGCTCCAGGAACGTAGCTTATAAGCTTAGTCTTCGCTTAGTCTTCTAACATTTTTGATACCAGCCAAAATGCACAACTTCGAAAGAAACCTCAAGTCTGTCACTCCCTTTTCTCTAGGAATAATCTCTTTCCTCTGATCTGCTGCACAAATGTGTGATTTGTCATTATTATTCTTAAACAGAAAGCCAGTGATCCTCAAAAAAACTATCAAATCTTCATAAGCACATAAGAGTATTTTCCAACCTCTTGCACCTCAAACTCAAATCAAGTAAAGGGAAAAAAAAGCACAAAATCTAAAAATTAAACTGGGTGCTAGACTTGAAATCTTATAAGCATCCTCTAGTTTTAGTATAGCTCTCTTAATATAGCCAAGTTTTTTGTTTAGTTGATTTTTTATTTATGTATTTTTTAATGAGAAGGGGGGAAAATTCTCTTCCAGAAGTGATAAAAAATCTCTCAGATGGTAAAACAGATAGCCCTAAAAAGTTTTTTGCCTAAATCCATACACATACCTAAAATAAAACTGGCCGATTAATCTCGCTATAGTAGTTTAAAAAGAGTGGCATTTGAAAATACAGTATAGCAGTGATGCTACACTGTCTAATTAAGTGCAGACTAGGAAAAATTATTCTTAGTTTAGTCTATGGAAGGGGGGTGGTGAAAATTTCTCTCTTTGCAATTCAAAATTATTTTAAAGATAGAACATTTCTTTTCCAATGTCTTCATTAAACAGAGCTGTTAAGAATTGTCTCCCAACCATCCCCAAAGACTACAAAGCTAACCAGTATTCACCCCATATGCTCAGCTTTGAAGTGTGAAGCTGTGACCATCCCACTAGACTTTTACACCACCATCAAAGCCATCTCATTACGCCCAGTGCTGAGAGTTAAAGCGCGGGGCCGTACCCGCTCCAACACAAACACTGCATTAACAAAGCAACCACAATATTCCTCCCCCACATGGCTAGAACTTGAAGAAATTTTTACCATATGTACACATGCATGAGATACAAAAATTTATTGTGCTAGAACATCACTGAGAAGTACATTAAACATGCTGACTAGAACTGGATGTTACTCTAAAGGACTGGAAAAAAATAAAATGCAGCTGATCTTTATGATGAAAGAGCAGAAACGTTAGGCCGAAATATGAGATCAAGTGCAATTCCTAAATTGCATTTCGACTGACACATTCTGTTGCCTGTTCTTTCTTGAAGTAGCAGAAAATCACTTGAGGGGGGAAGCAGAACTCTATTGCATATCACTGGATGCTACTGTTTACTCTGTCATGTATCATTTCAAAAGGACAAATGAGGTTACATATGATGATGTATTGATAGCAACATTTATGATTCAAAATGCTTGCATCTTTGAGTTGTCCATTTAATATTGGCATGACAATAAAAAATAAGATGCAAAGAAAAATGCATCGTCTATTATAGTAATGAGGTCAGGATAAATACTTGATTGATCTTCATGTTGAAAAATATTTTTAAGTGTTTGAGCCTACCAACTCTATTCCTTTGTATTTGTTCCAGCAAAAGTCTTGCATTTGTGCACAAAAGACTATTCATGAATGTTCATTGCTGCATTATTGTTACCAGGAAAAATGGGAAACAATCTGAATGTTCACAATAAAGGGAATAGATAAAATATGATATATTTATAATATGATAACTATACAACAGTTAAAAAAAATGAGCTACATCTATATGTAATTCCATGGATAGAGTTCCAAGATATCTTACTGAATGAAAAATGTATAGTCTGATAGCATTTGTAATACAAACACAGACAAGCAATTCTATGTTGGATTTTTTGGTATATAGTAGGCCTTCCATATCCAAAAGTTCTGCATCTGCAGATTCAACCAACCATGGATCAAAAATATTTGGAAAAAAACTGCATCTGTATTGAACATATATAAACTTTTTTCCCTGTCATTCCCTAAACAATACAATAACTATTTACATAGCATTTATTTTATACTTGGTAGTACAAGTAATCTAGAGATAACTGAAAGTATACAGAAAGATGTCCATAGGTTACAGGCAAATACTATGCCATGTTACATAATGGAATAGAACATACGCAGATTTTGGTATCCACAAGGGATTCAGGAACCAATCCCCAGTAGATAATGAGGGTCAACTGTACACAGATAAGCCAGTAAAATCATGGGGAAAATTCTGGATTGAAGAATATTATGCTTATAACATAACTTGGCAGGGGCTGATTCAGGAAACTAGGAATGAAAGTGGTGATCAGAGTTGAATTTTAACCTTACTTGTAGTTCTAAAAATTTTTTTAAATAATTAATTTCTAGGCAACTCTAATAAATATATGGTCGTGGATATCCTTTGTTCTGCTGCTGTCTTAACGGAAAACGTATGAGTATGTTATGTATTTTAATGTTTCTAGGTCTATTTTCTCTTACAGAATGAAAAACTGGGACCTATCCTCTATCTTCATTATAAACAGAAGAATGATGTGTCCCAAACTCCTAATACCCAATATACTTTCATGGAAATACTTATATAGATAAAGGGATTCACACACACACACACACACACACACACACACACACATACATACATGTATTTTTTCCAGGAAGCTTATTATTTCTTTGTAGGACACATGCTGATGTATTTACTGCTCTGTGGTATCATTTATTTAGAGAAGGGCATTTTCCTGAGTGACCTATTTAATTTATACTGTAGTCAGTAACATATTTTAATCTGTTCTATGGTTCTAATTATTTCATGTACAGATTTCATGGCCCCTGCTTTGTTGTGGCAGGATAGTCTATTTATATTTCTCTGAGTCACAAAAGCACTTCCATGGGGAATGGAAGCATAACAAGCACACTGATACTGTTTGGATGTTCACAAACACCTCTCCATTTATCTTCTCTGAGATTGGTGCTGAACATCATTTTGCAAATTAAGAACTGATAAGGGATAAGCTATTTGCTATAGAATTCAGATTCTAAAGTTGAAAGCACTCTGGATACCTCCTGCTCAAGTGGTTTCTAACATCTTGACTTGCAATCTCTTTTTCTCAAAATACAGCTTATTTGGAATCTTGATACATAAAACAGAGGGATCCCCAGCCTTTATGTTGGAAGGGAATAGCTTGGGCCCCTTGTTCTGCTGCTGTCTTAATGGAGAACCATAGGCCATAGAGAATCACTGAAAATGTCAATGACAACTGGTAGGAGACAGAGTACCAGAGGTTTTACATATAGTCATTTCTCAAAACCTGTCCTCTTAAGATCTTACCATTCTCCCATTTTATACATACAAAAACTAAAAAGACTGTAAAAGAGACTAAAAAATTTTCCTAAAGTCAGTTGGCAAATAAGGGGATTTGAACTCATGTTGTTCAGTCCCTAAATTCTTATTTTATCTCCTTACCACATTTGGCTTCCCTAACTAGATGTTCAATATGATGTTACTGGTTAGTTCATGCTGATCTGAAACTCACAGGTAAGTATTCATACATAGGTATGGATGGGAGAGAATGGTATTAGGCCTGTCATTTCCAAATATTGCTTTCCCCATTAAGAACCACTCACTTTCTTTGGGGGACTATAGAAAAGCTACCTCAAAGAATAGTTCAGATGGAACATGGCAGAGCTTTGGGGATGGCCTGAAAATCCCCTGCTGGAAAACTGTATGCATTCAGCTTGGCACGACTGCAGCCATCTTGAGCGACAATACCATAACTGTCCCAGAGTAACCCTAGTTAGTGTTTTCCTGCATAGTTTCCCAGCACACTGTAAATAGACAAAACTATTAGAGTAGGTAGAACTTGACAATCAAATCCTGGCACCAGGAAGGTGCTGACTCTTTGATATCAGCTTAAGATAAGTCAGGCTTGGATGAAGTCACTTTTGCCCTAACCAATAAACATGTCCCTCCTTCTGATACAAATTGTGGGAATCCACTGGTACCTGTTGCTGCCCAGGACCACACTCTGTTAGTAAGTCCACCCAATAAATGTACTCTGTGCAATTCTAGCTTTGTCTTCCTTGGGTTTCATAGCACCCTGGGGCCAGGCCTCATACACTGGGGCCAGGTAGTTCCAGAACAACATAGCAGTAATGCGTAAACAGTCTTCAACATAAAGCCCACTCTCTATAGCAAAGAGTTAATCTGACTCTTCCACTCATTCTGTGCTCCCCAAAATAACAAGCAAATGGTTTACATGAGTTTGTTTTCCTTGTGTGTGCTCAGCTCCTAAGCATCTTCCCGGCCAAGGGCCACTGGCTACTGACAATAAACAACCATCTCTCAGTAGTCTCAAACCCACCCCTACCTCAAGAGTCAGGTTCTATTCTCTCCCTTCTAGCAGCCCCTCTCCTCTCCACCACTTTTTAGGCAATGCATATTTCTACACATCCCACTCTGACCTTTGTAAATCTCGTTTGGGAGAAAAATCTTACCCATGGTTGATGTTTCCTTCTACATGGAGACGGTTCTGCTTATTTTGCTATCTGTTACAAGTTGAACTGTTTCCCCCAAAATTCATATGTTGAAGTTCTAGCCCCAAGAATCTCAGAATGTGACCTGATTTGGGCATAGGGTAATTGCAGATGTATTTAATTAAGATGAGATCATGCTAGAGTAGGTTGGGCCCCTAACCCAATATGACTGGTGTCCTCATAAAAAGGAGAAATCTGGACACAGATAATATACAGGAAGAATGCCATGTGAACATGAAGCAAGTCATGTACAAGCCAAGACAGAACAGAGCCTTCCTCAGCCCTAAGAAGGAACCAACAATTCTGACATCCTGATCTCAGACTTCCAGACTCCAGAACTATGAGACAATAAATCTCTGCGAAGTCTCCTAGTCTGGGGTACTTTGTTACCACAGTCCTAGTGACTTAAAACACTGGCCTTTCTCCCTCCCAACTTTCATGGCCTGATGGGGAGTTTGAGAGAGAAACTGGGTATGTATGCCTGCCTCCAAAACTCCTGTGTTAATGCAGGAATGCTTAGAGGTGAAATGATTGAACCGTGAGAGCTGTAACATACTCAAACAACCTTAGTTTGAATGGCAGTTAAAAATTTGGGAAAAGACAAGTGAACTATTTATCATGACCTCTTCTCAAACCCCACTCCAGTCTTCTTATCTCCCTGGCGGCAGCAAGTGAGTCACCTCCCTCTTTCTCTGTTGTCTAATTCTGTTGCCATGGTATAAAACTTATACCCAGCTTTCCCAAGGCTTCTGCTTTTGACTGTCAGAAATTCAAACATGAACACTGACCGTTACTTCCTCATTCTCATTATGACAGTCCTGTAAGTACCCCAAGTTAGCAGATAACTCAGACGACCACGCATAGGTTATGGAGGAAAGATATGCATGATTAGTATCTTGAGATATTGTCTTACTATATAATTGATTATCTAAAACTAAAGAATGCATTATTTAATATATGTAACTTTAACAGTCACATAATAAATGATAAAACACTTGATGCTAAAGTTATGATATCATAAAATTATAACATGTTGCTGTCATTATGATGATCACATTCTGAGTCTTCCAAGAGGCACACCCTTCCTCCACCAATAGAGACCAGGTTGATGGGTAGGTGGTTGCATAAGGGTGTGGAGAGACTTGGGTTTATGCTCCTCATGTTATAGGCCTTCAATGCCACTAACATTATGTCATTAGATCAGAATTTTCTAATTCAAATGACGTGGATACTGGAAGTCACTGTAAATTCTAGGAAGGAGAAGTATAAAGGAAAAGGAATTCAGGAAAAAAGTATCTCCAAGATAAGGGAACTAAGCTCAAAAAGTTAGCTTGGTATTCAGTCACCTACCACAGATCTATTAGGTCCACATTCTCTAATACACCACAGCAGTTGCATAAAATGTTTCTGAGTGCTATATGCAGCTACTGAAAACCAGAAATCTAAGGCCTCTACATCTTAAGTACCTCAGGGCTGCCTTTGCCAGTAAGGGGTGAAAGTTTAATGTCTTCCACAATGACTTACGATATAATTCTGAGTATTTCACAAGACCCTTTTCCTAGTGAAGTGTTTGTCAGAGGTTTCCCAACTTTTAATGTGACTTCTGGACTAGAAAACAATTACAAGAAGTGTACAGTTCATCAGCAGAGATTTCATGCATTCCACCTATTCATCCCAATGAGGAGATTCTTACAGGACAGTTATTCTTGTCACTATTTTAATAGAAGCTACTCACTAAGTATGAAGCATGAGACAGGGAAAGGAGAAAAGTCAATCGAATGGAACATTATCACAGCTGGGAGCAACTGGGACTTGATTCTTCTGAGGTGAGCCTCAGAACTCTCCATCTCAGGGACAAAAGAGGAGAGCATTTAGCTACCAGCTCAGTCCTCCCATGGATCAAGGGTTTCTCAATGGGGTGTTAACTTGCTGGCACTTCAGGTTGCAGCAAAGCCAAAGTTAGAAAAGAGTGTAGTTCTTTCAAGTATAGTGACATTCATTCAGTATTTTGGTCAGGGATGATTAGGTTAGTTCATTCCAAGTCTCCCATCTAGCCCTTACCTTCCTCATTAGTACCTGGTATACAGTGAAAGATATAATCCTCTTACATTTACAAAGTCTGTAGTAATACAAATTTGTGAATAATCTGGTAACTCTCCTTTCTTATTAAAATGTTCTAAAGCCACTGGAAAATCAACCTTCATAGTTCAAGTACTTTGTTAAAGCACAATACCTCTTTTTTCAACTTTTTATGTGGTGGCAGTATCCTAAAACTCTCAAACTAAATGCTATGCCCTAAGTATGTTTACATAGAGCTGTAAAATAGACTGTTGTTTTTATACCATGGCAATGAAGTATAGCAGTATCAATGGTGCTAAGAACTCTACCAGAATCCAGCCCTAAATTGACTAATCTCAAACAAATTCAATGCTGTTTTATAAGACAATCTCCATAGCAACTGGAGAATCAGAGTAGAAGATTCCTGAAGTGAAAAGTTGCTCCTGATTTGCCAGATCAGCCCATGTTTCATGTTTTGACAATCTGTAATGAGGTAATCAAAGGGTCTCAAGACTACCATGCAAGTGTTGACACTCTGTGAATTTATCATGGCACATGTCCTCCAAGTCATAAAAATACTTTTAAATATATCTATGAGGCTGATGATTGTAATCAAATTCATTAATGTTTTATATATTTGAAATGAAAAAAATAAAAATCAAACATGCAAAAGCTATTTTTTCATTTATATAACTTAGCACTTGATCTTTCTCATCTCCTAAACAATAACCTCAATTCATGTGGCAGGGCAAAAACATTATTTCATTTCATTAATGACATTAATGACATAAAAACTACTCCCCTGTCATTTATAAAACTGAAGGTTATGGTCCAGACTTTTTAAGTTGAACATTCTGAGCCTACATAGGAGGTAGGCACATTTTCACTAGGAAATCCTAGGGAGAGTTTGTCTAAGTACTTCTACCTACCACTTCTCTCTAACACTCAAGCTTCCTCGTGAAAGTGGGTGTGCAGGCAAAAGGGTCATGTGACAAAGACCATGGTTCCTTCATGCATGTGGAAGAGTGAGTAAGGGAGATGTGAAAACATAGAAAGCACAGAAGTCCACAGAAAAACACATGGAGAAACTATACAAAACTTAGAGAAGTTCAGAAACCCACACAAAATACCTTCAAAACTGAGAAAGAAATCAGTTAAAAGAGAGTGTTCCTAAACATTTACCAATGGCTCCAAATTCATAATTAAAATCACCATGAATTAGAGAAGTAAAAACTTCAGGTGGAGATGGCAGAGTAAGTCCATATGTTTCTTTCACTTCTACCAAAAACGCTAAGAGAAAGTTAGCAAAGAGACTGTTTAAAACATTTACTCAAACAGAAAATAAAAGAGGAGGCAATAGCACTGAAAGTTGGAGAGCACACACGAGTGGTAAGTGACTTAGCAGACATCAGTCAGCAAAAGAGACAGCAGAGAAACAACCTGACTTGACAGGACGGACACTTGGAAACAGAACTGATAAGCTCCACACAGACAGGCAGCTGCCTTAACTTATCCCTGTAAAGGATGCAAGAGGTGAAGCACAAGGTGTCTGGCTGGGAAGTACCGGGCACAGTTTAGAGCAGGTGTGATTCATGAAAAGAGGGGAATTAAGAGATATTTACAAATTAAATGCTAAGAACTTTTTGGCCTTCTTTCAGGACAGTGGCTGCTGCCTTACACTCTGAACTAAAGAAGAAAATCCTTCTTCAGGGAACTTCAACAGCCCAGGGGCAAGACCAAAAGAACATTGACATGGGAGTTCCCCAGAGAGACAACCCAGCTAGCTCACCCTACACCTTAAACCCAATGTACACACTAAGAGAATCCACTTAGTATCCTGGTGTTCACTCAGATACCTACAAAAGACATCTAAGGAAAGAAGGGGGAAAAAAAGTACATTGGGGTTGGGGGACTACTGACACTATGCAAGAACAAAATGCCAAAATCGTCCTTTGTTAATGCATTCATGAGATAAGGCCAGGACATTATTTTAACAAAATAAATGGAACATTCAGAGAATAAATAAAAGCTCTTGGAAATTAATACAGAACAAGTGAAAAATTTACTGAAGTCTTGAGAAATAAAGTAGAGGAAATACACCAGAAAGTAGAGCAAAAATATAAATAAATATAAAATAAGAGAAAATAAAAGAAATGTAGATTAGTAGAAAATTTCTACTATAAAATAAGGCTTTCCAATTCCAGAAACCCCAAAGGTTGAATGTTCCTCTGATATGCGGATATGTGGATGCTGATTCATAATGTGGGTGGGAGATTTCAAGGAATGAATAGAAGTTCAGTGGATTAGATAAACAGGAACCAAGGGAAGAGAGGAGGATGGGAATAGGAAAGAAGGTAGACTAAATCAGACAAAACTTTCCTCTTCTTATATGAATATACAACCAGTGTAATTCCACATCATGTACAACCACAAAAATGGGAAGTTATACTCCATGTATATATGATATGTGAAAATACATTGTACTGTCATGTATAACTAAAAAGAACAAATAAAATTTTTAAAAAGTACATAAAATAGGGCTTCCAGAAAGAACTGAGAAAATGGAAGAAATCATCAATGACATAATTTAAGAAAATTGTCCAACACTGAAGAACCAGTTTCAAGTACAAAAAGTATCCAGTATAAAGAATGAAAAGTGACCCACACAAAGACACATCACAGAAATTTCAGAACAGTAGGAACAAAATTTCGTAAGCTTCCAGACAAATAATGGATCACGTACAAAGGATCAAGAATCCTCCAGATTTCAGAAGTCTCATCAGCAACATGGAAATAAGAACTCAATAACACAATGTCTCCAAAATAAAGTTATTCTTATACAGAATTCTATACCTAGCCAAACTAACAATAAAATGTGATGATAGAATAATGGCATTTTCAAACATGCAAGATCTCAAAAGTGTACTTTACATTTTTTTCTTCAAAGCAAGTAGAGGATATAGTCTACAGTGGGGTGGGGGGGGGAGAAGGAGAAGCATAAACTAAGAAAGAAAAAGAGGGAAATAAAAGTGATTCACATTCAGGAATCAGTGGATCTAACATGGAGAAAGGTAAAGGCAACCCTTAAGATGGCAAAGGAAGATCCTATAATGACAGTATACTCAATGCACTGAGGGCAACTGGTCATTATAAGAATAGGTCAGAGAGTTCTAGAAGATATTTAAGAAGATTAAATTGAAAAAGAGTACTCAATGCATGAACTGTTCTATCTGAATGCATGGATAAATGTAGTTATTGATAGAATTTGGGGTTGAACCAGTGATAAGTACAACCATGCATTACTTATTGGAGATACACTCTAAGATATGCATCATTAGATTTTGTCATTATGAAAACATCACAAAGTGTATTTATACCTAACTAGAATAGCATACTAACCCCTAGACTATAGGGTACTACATACCATTGTATCTGCAGTGTTATTGACTGAAACATCATTATATAGTGCATTAATGCATATAAAATACCAAGTAAATAAATCATCAAAATGATAAAGAGCAACTCCAGCAAAAAGAAAGTTATGCAAAAAGTATAAAATAATAAAAGACTAAATGATTCATTGTGGGTAATGTTTACAGAGTTATAATAAAACCACTAAAAACTAACCCAAATTTTGATATACAAAGAGGAGAGAGGATTAGGAAAGGTGTGAGTGTGTGTGTGTACATTGGGGGTGAGGGTAGAGTGAAACTAAATTCTCATTATCTTCAGTGAGAAGTCAATAGAAAGCCTAAGACTGAAAAACTAAGACATGCCAATTAAGATATCTGGAGTTACAACTTCAATAATAAGGTAAAGCATTGAAAGTACTTGGTTCTGAGAGAAGGAAACCAAAGTGGTGAGGGTAGGGAATTGGGAGGTACTTAACATTTTTTTAAATAAACCCTATAGAATATTTTATTTTTTAGTCACGTGCATAATTTTGATTTAAAAAATCAGGAAAGGGAGGGAAGGAAGAAACAAGAAAGGGAAAGAGGGTGGGAGGAGAGGGGAAATTTTAGAGACAAAATAGAGGTAAACATTAGATGTAACCTAATAGATGGAATTGTGGGTTTTTTATAGAAAATGAAAGTCAAAGTCCAAAGTATTAGAAAAAACTCTATCAGCTTTAAATAAACATAGACTCTCTCTCTCTCTCTCTCTCTCTATATATATATATATGCATATAACATGCATATAAATATATAATACATGTTTCTTCTGAGCTTTAAGCTGTAAATCCACAGCCCAATGGCAGAAAGTGAGATGTGTATCCACGCTATTTAAGTCCTCATTCTTGCACTGTTTGTATGGGAGGGATGATACCATCATACTACTTCTTTCTTCCCTAACCTCCAACCTCCTGTGAGACCTGCTTATTCTCTATTATCTTAAGCCAGTATTATCCTCCCAACCTGGTCCACCTGCTTCTCTACTCTCTGCCATTCTCCATTGTATTCATTTCCTATTATGCAGACAAGATGATCTTCCTAAACTCGAAGTCAATCATACTGTTTCCTTGCTGAAAACACTGCCATAGCTCCCACTGCCTTTAGGATAAGTTTGAACTCCTGAACCTGGCCTCCACAGCTTCTTAACTTGGCCTCTTGAGCCTCATTTCTTAACATTCCCAAGAAGGTTTTTCCCACACTCCTCTGTCTCTAAGTTCTGGACCGTCACACTGAAGTCTGCCCATCTTTGAATTCAGTCTGTTCTCACTTTTGCATTGCTTTTCCCTTTATTCTACAAGTTCTCCAACAAAAATTTATATGCAAAATTATATGTATGTGTTTCTGTTATGTATACAAAAAAGCACAAGCATAAAAACTTACAAATAATGTTGACAGTGTATATAAAGTCCTTTAACACCAATTTTGGACCTACTTTAAGAAATCCTTCCTTAAGGTGTAAGTAGGCTTACAGCAGAATTTTTGTAAACAAAGCATATGTGAGGTACACATATTAATATTAACTGTGTTTCATGTCACCAGAATGTCCTGTGCTGTGCTCTGTCCCAAACAAAGTTAACTAATTTATTTGAAAGTTGTTTCCCTGGAAAGGGGTTACTCTAGTGAAAAACATCTCCTCACTGTTCTGAAAACAGCAGGATCCTAGAATGTGAATAGTTCTGCCTCATAAGAATGCCTGAGCATGCAGTTACAGGAAAAAAAAAAAAAACCTTAAAAAAATTTGGATGATATTAGATGAACAGCTGTGTAGAAAGGGGAAAGTAAAAATAAAAACTGCATGTTGGAGCATCAAAATAGTAACCATGTACAGTATATGACTGTTTTTAATCAGATGAAGATTGAAGCTATTACATTTCAAATCAAATGTTATAAATTAGTTCAAGAATGCAGCTGAGCTCTCATTTAATTAGAAATGTCCATGTTTAAATCATGAGGTACAGTAGCTGCCAATGAAGCAAAAGGGCAAGGGAAGGGAGAAAAACTGTGTCCAGACCCTCTGGTTCTCCACCGTCTCCTACACAGCAGGAACATATGAGGGGAAGGGGGGTCTAGTCCTGATGTAAGGAAGAACTTCATGTACTAGCTAATTTGAGAGTTAATGTAATTGCCTATAATTGTTTTGAAGACAATTAAAATCATTATTCTGGTCTGGACAATTCTAAGCTCCTCGTTTCAGTGTGAAACATATTTTCCTCCATGCTAAAATTTTAACTCTTTCTTGGATCAAAAGTAAAGCAAATTTGGAGCTAAGATTTGCTTGGGAAATCACCACTTAGCTGTCAGGTCACATTAAAAAGCAGCATAGCAGTGAGGCTGCCCCTTTGGAAACAAGTCTCCTTTCCTATTTCTGGGGTTTCATGTAGCTCAGCCAAAATCCAAATCGACATCCCAAATGTTAGACAATTCACTATTAAATAAAAATGAGGCAACATCATAGAGGGATTTTTGAGGTCATACAGAGAAGAATGCAATTATCCTTAGGCGGGCTTTTCCCCAAAGGTTATGAGCCTCTGCATCTCGTAATTAACCATGGTGCAGCGAGACAGTCCAGGCAAAAAGGTCTTTCTTTTCTCCCAATTTGCCAAATTCAAAAGCACCTCAAGTGACACGGCTCACATTTTCCAAATTAAACTTGGCCCTAGGGTTGAAATCAGGCACATGACAGATCAGCTCTACAGAAAATCTTAAGAGAAAGTTGTGCATAGGAAAAAAAGGAAGAAAAAATCAGAGGGAAAAGGGGTAGGAGTTTACATTTAAGTGGTTTTTCAACCTCACCATTACCCCTGCTGAAGAAAATAGGACACAGATGGGCAAAACAAGCCATCATTCTGTACCGAGAGTCAGAGAAACTCATTAGAAAGGACTGCTGTTTCCTCACAATCTACTGTGAATTTGTAAGAGACAAAATTATTGATGGTTTTGGTTTTTTTTTGCTACATCCCACAGCAGGCATGGCATGGAAAGTGGAAGACTAAGTCACAAAGACAGTGTGCACCCTAACCCTTGTGGACACGATTCTTCAGGATTGACTTTTCCCAGGGAGTTGAGGAGTGATTAGCTTGTCACAGACTGTTTAGGTTTGTAAAAACAGTTTCCAACAGGAATAACAACCCAAAACTTTCTCTTACTTGTGGCCACAGCTCCACATTCCTCGACTCCAACACCAGAGAGAGCCTAAATGGGGATCAGGTCCACTGCTCCCAGGCAAGGGTGGACTCCTTGAACCTCCATGTCTATGACCTGGAAGGCCTCCAAGCAGACAGCCAGAACACAACTGCCTAAAAATGTGAAATTGTAAAAAAAAAAAAAAAAAAAAAAAAACCATCATTAAACTTTCAATTGTTTCTAAAGAGGAAGCTATGATTTTTATTGTTCCACTAGCTGTTCTTCTTTTGTAATCTGTACTAAAGGTTTTTTTCCAACCAAAATAAATAATTGAAAAATAAAAGATTCAACATTTCCCCTCACCCCACCGCTCAACCATCATAAAACTTCGTATTTCTTCCAGCATCTTCCTCCCCAAAACAGAATAATTATGCAATGTTATTGGTCTTAAACAATTTTGTTACTTTTTTATAGTTGGTTACTTTTATTTTCTTCAATTTTCTCCAATTTATCTGATAAATCCTTTTAATTTCCAGAATGATTTGTAAGTAATTATATTAAGATATACAAAAAGTTCATAAAACTTTAGAAGCACATTTTAGTTTTGCTCTTATCTAGTAATTAACTGAATTATTATATCTAAATACATATTATAGACACCAAGAGTTTTGTTATTATTCTGAGTTTCCATTAGCAGTATAGTGTGATCATTTTCATGAAGATAAAAGCAGATTTTCCATCTTATGTTATGATTAACAGTCAAGATAATCTGTCTTATGCCTGCTGGGAGTTAGTGGTCAGCCCTTTAAACTTCAAGAAAACGTACTTTTCAAAGAAAACAATCTGCCAATTTGAAGATTAGTTTATTTGAAAATATTTTGGGTACTTTACCAGGCAATATTAAGATAATACAGGCTTTTGTTCACAATTATGATTCTTCAAATTCAAGTTGTCCTACCAAACACTACAATATCCCTATGAGACATGAATTTCATTTCATTTCAACCTATGGCCCAAATGAAGACTTCAGGCTACCAACCCAAACCACAACTGCTTAGCATATTTCATTCCATGTCAACTTATCAGTGACATCAAGGCTGACTTCAAAACTACAACTACATAGGTTAAAAACCTGAATGTATTAACCATAAAAGACAGTTGATCATCTTCAGCATAGGATGTTACTAACTCTTGGGCCAAAAGGTCCATTGTAACAAAGAGGAAACAGTAAATGTTTGAGATGTACTCAAAAGGGTGAAATAAAATTTGGGGGTAGACTCTTCAGATTTACACAGGAAATCAATAGTTAAGGAAGATAACCTGAAGCCTACCCTTCACCAAAAATGACATATATGTAAAGTCAAATGAAACTGTTACCCAACTTATCAACAGAAGTTGCTATTGTAATAACTGATCTGTTGTAGTCTTGATCAGAAAATATATTGAGCACTAATACTTCAGGATGTTTCTGCCCTGTAAAGAAAATCTCACAAAAATGCAAGAATATTTTCTATAATGAATTTTTATACTTTCATTCTTCTGATACTATTAAATTAAGTCTGGTAGAAAAAACTCTGGGATGGGAGCTTTGAGACACTGTTAAGAATGAAATCATTAGTAGTGATGCCCACTTCTTACAGCATCTTACAGATAGCTAAGCTCAGACACACATTTGATACCCGAGAGACCTTCTCTTTGCCTTGCCAAATTTGTAAAATTTTTCTTAACTCGGTCAAAACTTTTTGCCAAAATTTTCTTAACTAAGTCTAAGAGGGTAGTCCCTTTGATCAATGGTAAAATTGTATCATTCTAAATTTTGCCCCTTATCAAGCTCATCTCCTAAGCCTTGTCAATATTTCCTTCTAAAATCTAGAACTTAAACTGTATGGTCAGAATGTGAAATCTGGAAAAACTAGGATAGGCCAATTAGTGCATAGATCAGAGGTCTCTGGTGTGCATGCACCTGTCCATTAGAATCTGTTCTGACTCCACCATCTCCTTTCTAGAGGCCACCAACAGCTTTCAGATGTTAATGACTTCCAGCTTTTGGTGGCTTATGACTCACTTGAATGTGTAACCTGGAGGAGAAAGCTACCATACCCTTGTATGGCAGCCATACATAAACTCCAAGTTATTTTTGAAGTTTACAAGCCTGGTCCAGGCTCCTTAAAACTCCCCCTAAAGCCTACAAAAGCAAATTCAAAGTGAAGGACAAAAGTTTTTAGGCAGTAATTAAACCTTTAGCTATGCTATTATACCTTGTCCCCCTGTCTCCTGGCAGCTTAACAACTAATCTTTTCAGAGAAAAGGAAAAAGAAGTTACACCCAGGAACTACAGCTTACAGCAGCCCTACACTATTAATTTTAATAGCATGAGAAGATAAACATATGTCACTTACTTAGAGTCAAAACAAGCACCTATAGAGCCCTGCCCTGGTGTAGGTCTAAAATTTATAACTCAGGTTCCTTTACCTAAGACCTTTTTTAGGTCATTTAAATGTGCTCACATTGGTTAATGAGAAAAAAATAAAGTTTATATAGTTTTATTCCACTCGCTTAAAAGTAAATGCCTTTAAATTATTTGTAAAACAACAGGTTCACTTTCTTAACTAGTGCTACCTTCCCTGCATTTTTAAAACTATAAAAGATGAGGCAAGAACAAAATCATGCAACCTCCTATTTTATCTAGTTTTTCAACATACTTTAGCTCCTGGAAAAAAAATGATTTATTTTTTTTTTTTCCTCATCCTAAATCATCTTCTGAAAGGCTTTTATTCTCAGTTTCATATGATTCAATTGAATCAAATGCTGAAAGAATGAAACACTCTCGCCTGCAATTTCTTAAGCATGCATATAGGAAAAAAATGAGTGCTGGCAGGAGGAGCTGTCAGTATGAATCTCAGCGGAAGTAAATTGTTTGGGATTTGTAATGGAGTATAATAGCTATAATTCCATTTGAGCGGCTGCCACTAATAAGCTGATAAAAACTGTGAGTTGAGACCCAGGCATCCATCAGTGTGTGTCTTCCACAAATGTCTCTGCACATTCACTCAATCACAGACACAGGTAACCCACTCCCATTAAATGTACTGTTTTTGACAATGAAGAGCCCAAGCTGGCTCTTCCCACAAAGAGCGTGCAAAAAAAACAGCTGCACACAGACTCCAAAGGGGTTTTTAAATCAGCAATTATCAGGAGTTTTCATAGACATTTCCAGCTCCTCAAAGTTGCAAGACAGTAACTTAAATGTGCTCCTAGTTAGAGATGGTCTTGGGAGAAACACTTCTTTCTCATGAAAACCACATAAAAAATAACAATCATAAATCAAAATGTACTGTTGCAAATGCTTTAGGACTGTGACCCTAATGTTCACCTGTTGCCAAAAAGCTACTGACTTAATAAAAAAGCATTTCTATTTAAATGATTGGAAGTTTGTATATATATCTTGGGTGTGAAAGTAAAAACATGATATCTAAATCATGTGTCATCACATGAACATTTTATGAAAGGTGAAAAAAAATTAGCAGTATTCCTCATAGTACTATGGTCCTAGGGAGTATGGAGGCTTAAATTCTAGTCTTCTATGTTTTGGGGGGTTTGTTTTGTTTTTTGTACTGCAGATTGAACCCAGGGGCACTTAACCACTGAACCATATCCTCAGCCCTTTTTTGTATTTTATTTAGAGACAGGGTTTTACTGAGTTGCTTAGGGCCTGGCTAAGTTTCTGAGGCTAACTTGGAACTCGATATCCTCCTGCCTCAGCTTCTCAAGTCACTGGGATTACAGGTGTGTGCCACCTTGCCCGGAAGAGTTCCAATTTTCTATTACTGAATTTCTGAGTGACCTTACATGCATCACTTAAACACAACTGCCTAACAGTTGTTTTTTGTTTTTGTTTTTTTTTTTTTAACAGATAAAATGGACTAGAAATAATAATACTGTAAAGATAGCACAGGCTTTGCTAGCAGGAGTGCTTTGAAAAGTGCTTCATGTTTGGCAAGTTTATTTTCCATTTAACCTGCTAAATAAGAAGCATAATGTACTACTCTGTTATTTTATTAATGAACAAAATAAAAGGTCCATGAGGGAAGTATTAGGCTTTTATGTAAATCTATCCTGAACAATTCACATCTCAGAGACTTATGCAAATGTGAAGAGCCACACAGCTGAATTTGTGCAGACATTTAAAAAGAGTATCTGTGCACATCTGAGTTAAGTGATTTATCTCAGAATCCTGCAGTTGCTGCAGAGGAAGCTGTAACAGCTCAAGACCACAGGGGGATTCTAGAAAGTGGTCTATAGATGTAGAGCACAAAAATGACTGTATCATCAAAACACTGCAATATCCACTTCAACTGTCTGTTGTCCCTACCATTTTTTTCAAAAGCTGCTTTTGCTATGTTCTCAACAACATATTTTTTTCTGGCTTCTGAAATGTTTAGTAAGCAGACAGCCAAACAGAGCCCCAGTCTGGAGGAGGACATGATTTTTCTGGAAGAAGAAAAAAAAAAGATCCTTTATTTCAGTCTCTAGAGTTCATTCATATTTTCATGTTCATTAACCATAAAAATCACAACTTTTTAGAAATCTGGCAGTCATAATATGAACACTTCACTATTTTATTCCTAGAAAACATGTAAAAGTCTCAGACTAACTCAAACAGAATACCATGTGTATTGTTCATATGAACATGGTCATACATGTATGAAATTATGAGCATAGTAACAACCGTGAAGATGCCTGGCAAATTAGCCTGGACTCTGTCATATAAGGGAAACATTTGCATTCAAATATGTTATTTAGGCATGCTTTTTTTTTTTTAATTTTTTTTGCAGTACTGGGGATTGAACCCAGGGCCTTGTGTTTGTGAAACAAGAACTCTACCAACTGAGCTATATCCCCAGGCCTAGGTCTGTAATATTAACAAACAGACAGGATCCATTTATAAAAACTAGAAAAACTAGACTTACTTGGGAAATTCATAAAAGGGGAATGAGGAAGATTAATATTATTTTTATGCCAAATCATAAAAAAACTATTCTTGTGGCAAAATAAATAAATAAATAAATTATATCCACAGGTCAGGTCATGGACATTATACAATCAAGAGGCCCATTTGGGTGCTCTGAATGACAACTATTTGATTGACTAAGTTCCTCCTTCTTTGATCTCCAAAGTTTCTATATCAGTTTAAAATTTTTTCACAGAACTCTGCTTCGAACCAAAACATGAAGCACATTCTGATACATGTGACTGATCTTTTGTTGAAAATGGCTTAATTTCACAAGTTTGGTAGGTTGCATTGATTCAAGTGTTCTAGAATGGCATTTGTCAACTCATCTTTCCACACCTCAAACAACATTATGAACTAAAGGAATTAAAACACCTTAAAATATAAGAAAACAATTCCCCTTTTCAAAATCAGGCCATCGTAATGTTAACTTCTTTAAATATCATAACTAAAAATTAATGCCCTCACGAATTCATCTGACAAATTTTTGATGAGGGTCATTTTGTGTCCCAGAAATGCCACCACATGACAGACACTGCAGTTAATGGTGTCCAACCCTCAAACAAATGAAACTTACAAATTTAAGGTAAAAGGGCTCTAGTACAAATAATGGTGCTCTCCACAAATAAATGTGCTGTTTTCTGTTTACTAGGATTGTTGGCCTGATCATCTTAACCTAGAGGGATGCAGCACTTTGGAGTTAGTTGAAGTTTGCAGGCAAGTTTTCGTATTTTGACCATCATCTCATCAATGAAAATTTATAAAAATAGGATCATTAGGTTTTTCTAGACATTAATAACATTGTTGTAATCGAGCAGCTCAGACCTCTCTCCTTTCTGTGTAAACAAAAACTTGCTTTACACAAGGGGTGTGGGCGTCTTCTGGTTTTCATTTGTTTTCAGTGTGTTTATGTAGCTTAATTGTCTCATCAGGCACTTTCCCAACATAATTATGCTTTTTAACAAATGGTGTTTATGGCAACCCCTAACAGTGCAAAAGAAAGGATTAGTTTCATCCTCTCATTCCACATTTTGATTCCCTGTGGACAGCTAAATCACACAAAGATGGTGTTAGGAAAATCTACCTTCACAGCAAAAACTGAAATGAGCGCCAGTATCAGGCGTTGGGACAGTTTCCTCTAAGAAAGTGACCCAAAAGCAACCCTTGCCCCATCCACTTTGCGGTTTGGGACCAGGAGCTCCCAGTCCGCCCGCCCCTTCAATCACCCTTTGATGACTTCCGGCGAGCAAAAGCTGTCCCAGTAGGAACTAGCAGGCAAATGCCCAGTGAAGCAGTTAGCCACTGGTCCTTCTAGTCACCTGCTTCGGACACACACACTCGCACTGGCGCTTTGAAGCCAGCCGGGAGGCCGGCCGAGGGCGCAGGAGCGCGTGCTGCGGGCCAGAGCTCGGCCGCTGGGGCCCGGGTGTGCGGTCCCGCCTCGGCTCCGTTGCGGGGCGTCCCAGGGTCACACGGGCCGAAGGGTGACGCGCGTGCGGCCGCCCACCATGCCCGCGGCCGGCTGCTCGGGCGGGGCTCCGGGGCCTACGGACACGCTGGGCTAGGCAGTCGGGGAGGGGAACCGACCTGCGCCCGAGGGGCAGCGGAAAGCACGGCAGCCGAGCCGGAATCGCCGCGCGCGCCCGACGCGCAGCCTCCACGGCGGCTCCGCCTCCCCGGCGCCCCGGGGCGCTCCACCCCGCCGCGCATCTCCCCGCAGCTCCTGCCCCGATGCCGGCGGACCGCGACTGCCAGGGACTCCTCTCTTCTCCGAATTGCACAATTCTCTCTTGCAAGTGGGTGACTGTAAAAGGGCATTAGGATCTAAGGATGAGGTCTTTACCCATAGATCACACACCAGCAGGGGGCTCTTCGCTGGGTCCCTAAGGAGGAACACACACACCTTCTTTCTGGTATGTTTCCTCCCTCCCGAGACTTACTTTCGCCGAGCGCCGGTGACCGTGAACTGATTCCACCCCCAGACAAAAGCATTGCATATCCCCATCTAGTCAGTTACAAGGAGTATGAACCACGCTTACGCATTCTTTTTTTCTGAGCCAGTCAACCTTGAAAACACATTTCTCTTCCAAAATTTTAGGACCTGTTTTGGGTTGTTTTTATTTTTTATTTTTTTTAATGTAGCCAGGATTAAATGTCACCATTTTGATCCAATTTCGCTCCTGAAGTGAAATAATTACTAAATAACTACTTTGACGGAATAAATTAATTTTTAAATCTATTTTTTATTTTCTAATTATAATTTTTAAACACAGATTTGAGGAAATTAACATTTTTGTGGACATTTGGTTTCTAGCCTAATGTGGCATAAAAATAAGTAACATAACGAGTGTTAAAAAAAATCAGGTTCACGATGCTTCTCACATCATCATCATTGTACTTAGATGTCACAACAGTATTATGTGCGATTATGTCAGATCCAGCCTTCTCCATCTCGGAGTGTTGGCAGGTAGGAGGGTTGTTGGCAAGAGGAGGGGTGTTAACCTCAGGATCCTGGATCCATTCCAAGGCTGGTAATTACATTCTGCCAGCCAAAATTCATCCCATAATTTTAATTGGATAAATCCTTTCTGGCCTAAGCTACTGCTATGCCTGTCAAACTGTTGCCACATTTCACCCCAGAGGTGTCTGTGTTTTAGTTGCAAGAATCAGTCCCTTTGAGGTTGGCTTATCAGTTTAAATCCTCAAAGTGCTTTGGGATCCTATGGAATTAAAAATATATTTGGGTATTTTTTTAATATTGAATCTGCATAGAAATGCAAGCAATAGATATGCCTATGGACTGATACTCATCTAATGTCAGCATTCACTAATTTGGGGAGTTTTTCAGGCAGATTTATGTCCCTCACTTTCTTTTTGTTTCCTGTTGAAACATTGTCTTGCCTATGGCTTTAGCTTCCGTTTTCAAAAAGTAACTGCAGTGTCCAAAGATTCCTTCCATGGTGCGACAAAAAACTGAGGCCCTTTATTTCACCTTTCCAAACAATCAAAAGATAAAACTGCTTGTTAAAATGAGACAGCATGGTAGCATTACATGTAGTCTTATCATATCCTACAGGGAAAACCACGTGACACGCAGGGCCTTCTAACTAGCAGTAGCAACTGCCAAAAGGAAAGCGTCTTCTTGCATCTCCTAATCCTCTCTGTGAGAAACTCTCACACACAGGGTAACTGGGGCACTAACATTCTGGAAGCATCCCTACTCCACTTTGCTCACTTCAAACACAATTGGGTAGAAAGCAGGGTCCCGTGTTCTTTGTAGAAGGCAGCATCTGCCCCTGCCTGAGGACCACAGCATGTGTTTTTGGAAAAGACAAGACATATACTAGCACTTCCCATGAGAAGTTTATCAGTAAGATTGAAAGTATTAGTTTATTCTCTTCAAGAATAGAAAGTTATCACTGGTGTTAGTTTAGCTCTACCACATGCAATCCTGCCCAGATCCTTATTTACAAGAACTTCATGTTACGTTTATAATGTGCCCACATCATCTCTCATTTTTATTAAACTTAATATTCTTTGGAGGGATATTTCAACCTTTTGAGTTAATGAATCATACTAACTCCTAACAACTCTTGCTAAATTCACCTTTTGGGCATTAGTGCTTTTGCTCATGATTCCTGTCCAGAAGCAAAGAAGCACTGGAGTAGAGAACAGCTAAAACTCCCCAAGTGTCAGTTATATCAATAGGCAACTTCTGTTTCCTCCCACCAGTTTCTTGTTAAGAAAACACTTACCCCTCCTTTTCACTTTTGTGAGGGGGGAGAACTTCAGTCTTTTAGGAGCCTTTTCCTGGCCTATGAGATCTGAGGATAAAAGGGTCTCCACAAATGTACCTGAGCCCACAGCCAGGGAGCTGGTTGAGCAGGACCACGATTAGGCTAAATAATGTGAGGTACTAAACCTGCCCTAGGTACAAAATCTAAAGTGGGCACCAAAAACTTCAGTCATGCAATAGTTCTTAAAATCAAAATTAATGCAAAAGAATAGCTCAAATTGTAATTACTTGTTATATATCCTATTCATTCACAGCTGGAATATCTCAGGTAACTAGTTAAAGTCTATCATCTGTCCATCTCTTAATTCATTCCTTGCCTTTTTACACCTTCCACATGGTCATTTGGTTGCCCTTTCCTTTATTATGGAACCCAGACACTGAATAAAAGAAAGTGTTTCCTGGAACGAGCCTCCAAAGTTGTTTTTTCATTACTATTAATTATAGTGTAGATGAAAAGCAATTCCTAAAATAGACTTTGAATTTTGCTGAAAATTTTTTAATTTATGGGACATTAAGATTATTTCTAAAATTATAATTCACAAAATGTATCATTATATTTAGAAAACTGTGAATGTTTAGACATTGTCCCCTGAATTTTTGTTGCATTGTGAGGTTTTATAAAAAAAAAAATTTTTTTTTTACTTAAAAATTCCAACCAATGGCTGGCGACTACCAACTTGCATTAAGAAAGATGACACGTGTCATGACAGTCAATAGCGGCCAGCATCCTCTGTACTTATAAGCAACTCTGTGTTATTCTTGGTGCTATTTAATATCCCTAGGTATATGCAAACGAATGTCAACTGTTATTGACACCAAAAAGGTAGGGAAGGTCCTGCAGACATAGGAATCAGCCACCCTGATCAGAAGTAGTCTTGTGATGTTTGCCACGTCCTCATTCAGATCTGTGTTCAGAGGCGTCCCTTGTTTTGAAAGGGTGCCTTTCTGGAAAGAACCAGTCCTCCTGCTCTTAAGGCAGATTTCAAAGTCTTTCTCCGCAGAACATTCAGACTGAAGGTTTAGATGACGGTTTTTCATGCTAGTTTGTTTGTCTTTTACTGTATATCTTAGTGTTTGAAGATACCTAACTTTTTAAAATGCACCTTTCCACAGCATGTAAATAGAAAATGTATAATTTCTTAGAAAGAAGTGGAAAGATGAATACTTTGATGCTGTAGTTTTTAATGTTTTCTGTATCCTACCTTGTGCCTTTTAGACATTATTCAACTCAGGTTGGAAGTCTGCGCTCATATAAACATTTGAAAATAAAAATTCCTAGGTCCTCAGGCAGAAGGGATTGTAGTCATCTGACAGCTCCTCAAAACCCTTTGTTCAAATGATGCCTTTCCTGGAGCAATAGAGATGGAAGCAGAGCTTCTGAGGGACCAGGTGGCAAGGCTGGACAGTTGGGGTATCCCTGCAGTTCAATACTTTGCCCCCACTTCTGCTTCTTCCAAGGCCCCTTCCTGAACCCTAAGGTGCCTTTTAAAACCACAGAACAGTTCAACTACTTTTCTTTGGCTTGAAACCCTTTTTGATAACTTCATAGAATGTTTGCACCTTTTAAAGATTAACCGTCTGTCTTGAAAAGAGGGCCATAATGTGGTCTCAAAATGTAAACTCTGTAGAAAATCCACATTACTTTGTAATTATTGGATGGGTTTTAATAATTCATATGGAGGAAAATAAATATGAATGGCTATTCAAATCTGAAATGACCCATCAAAGATTTTAATTAATATTTAAGAAAATGTGAAATAGAAACCAGAAAAATAAAGATTTAAGGGAAGGAGGAAGAAGGATTTTAAAAGATGCAATCAAATAGAGTAGACAATTATAGTTCAGACAACAGGCAAGGATGAAAGTGGTTTAGTTACTGTATCATTAACTAGTTTGGAAGACTGTAATACAGCCCTGTTCTTCCCAGTGCCTCCGTCACTTTCAACATCAGTATTTTTCATTCCTTTATTTTAGACAAAAGGATGACAGTGTTCCTTAAGGAACATTTCTGGGGTTTCTGTATTTTGTTTAGATGTGGAGTCCGTTTTTGTTTTCTGCACTGTACCCCCTTCCTTTCTTTCTTTTATGTCATATTATGCCATTCAATCTCTGTTAAAAAATTCCAAATGACTGCAGAACTGTATACAGGAGTGATTTTAGCCCCCCATATTTTAAAGCTGAATTTAAATTACAAATACAAAAATATGTAATGAAAAATGTAAAAATATATACTGAACATATATTTCATAAATTAGAAATAAATTATATCAAATATTCATTTGATCATTACTAATTTTACTCAAAATTCACACAGTTTTTAATGTTTAGGTTTTCTTCATGTATTAATAGAAGACACAAAGCACTCTCCACTTTTATTTTTCTAAAACACTAATACTTTTGAAGTAGTTATTCAAATTATAAAACAAATGTTAAACTACTCAAATCTAACTAGATTGTCTACAACTTATTGATAAAAGTACAAATAGTAGAAAAAGTTGAAGAAAATATGTTTTAAGAATTTATCTTGAGGGCAACCTCAATTAGTTATTCAAAACTGGACCACTGACTAATTGGTAGAAATAAAGCAAACGGAGAATTGTGTATTCTGTAGAACAATTTGATCTTCTCAAGTATGTCCAACCTTAAAACAAATACCAAATATGTTAATAAAAATATATTTTATTCATTGAAATTAAAGTAAATGTGACAAAATAATGTTTGTATACTGAAAAGATATGATCGTTATAGATAAAATTTTTACTGATAGTTGCAATAATAAATCTAATTATAATATTTAATGACTAACAGATTGAATTTATAATTACAAAACAAAGTTTTAAAGCTGAAAGAAAATCTGACATGGATCGATCTCATCAAACAATTTAAGGGTGTAAAACCCAAATCTAAAGAGATTAAGTGATTGCCACATGTCTAATATCATTTTTCTACTTTAAATTTTAAATATCTGTAGGAAGAAGTTCAAGTACCCTCCCAGAGTGATCCTGTTGAATTTTTTTTTTTTTTTTTTGGACCGGGGATTCTCTTTCCTTTTCTCAGCTTTCCTCCCCATTATAACTTCATATCTTAAAAGTACATGCTTACCAAACACTTTGACTGTTATGCCTTTGGCTTCCTTTTGGGCTTTGCTCAAAATTTTATCTTGTGTCTTCTCAAACCCTCCCAATAAACAACACCCAGCCAGGGAAGCCTTCCTGAATTACATCCTCTCCCCTAAGATTCACTACATAATTTCCTTGTTCCCGGAATGTCTTATACTTGGGAATGAAACACTGATCACTTCATATGTTGTTACATTATTTCATAAGCATCTCTCTCTTATTAAATGAATAGGAATAGAATAATTCTTCTTGAGTTTTTTTTTTTTTTTTTTTAATCTCTGGCACTTGGTCTAGTCTTGAATTAGACACTTTATAAAAATTTGTGAAAGGAATGTATTACTGGACTAATGGGCAGATAACTACATGCATAAATGAATGACTGGAAGAATTAATGAAAGAACAAATCAAGGAGGTGAAATTGAATAGGATGTGTTTTTCAACCTTGGCATTACTGTTATCTTAGTGTTGAGTAATCCTTTGTTGTGGGAGATTGTCCTGTGCATCTCAGAATATTTAGCAGCATCCCTGGTCTACCTGCTAGATGCCAGTAACAGATCTCTCATGTACCCACCCAGTTGTAGCTAACAAAAATGTTGCCAGACATTGCCAAATATCTCCCTTGGTGCAAAACTGTTCTTGGCTGAGAGCTTGTGGAATGGATAGAAGGATGACAGGACGCAGCAGTTCAGGTGAAGAGCAGGAATTAGAAACCTGGTCCCTGTCTCAGTCTAATACTTTTCCATTATGGTTTAGACTTACTGAGCTCCAAATGCAATTCTTAATTTTCTCATAAAATATTATTTTGTTTTATTTTATGGTGCTAGATTTCATAAAATATTCTTAAAACCTGAGCTCAAAAACAAATTTAACAGTAATATAATTTATGGAATAAAGTCTGTAGAAAACAGTATCAGGCGTAAAAGTATACCTTCTTTGTATTGAATTATCTGTTTTAAAAATAGTATTCATCTGAAGTTGATGTTATTAAATGATACTTCGTTGACCCTACCTGAAAATTTGTTCCTAGAAGCTGTATAGTTTTTTTTAATTTTTCTAAATGCCACTTCATAGCACCATCTTGTGGATCTTAGAGGAATACATTGATTTCACTTTAAAATGTCTAGCTATTTCTCCACAAAGGGAGTGAAAGAGAACAGAGAGACTGTTTTAAAAAAAGAAAATACATTTTGCTTATTGAAATGTTCTACCAAACTCTAATTAGGGACCCAGGGAAATTTGGCTTCAATTTTGGCATTGGTCAAGATTTACTAACTGGCTTCAAGTACAGCTTGGAAATTCAAGTAACTACATACCTGTGTCATTTTCATCCTGTCTGCATCACATAAATTATCATCATGTATGGCAAAGCAAGAATGTGCCAACCAGCCAGGTCATCCTCATGTGCTGTTTAATATTGGAACATTCATCTTGAATGTACAGATATGACTTAGAATTATATTTTCCTTATATGCTAGCAGTATTAAAAAGCAAAGTGATACAAAATTAGGGAAGATTATAAAAGTTGATCATGTTATATGGAAAATAGAAGACTCTTTAAACTGTTAAATTGAAAAACAGGGATGTATAGGGGAGATGAATAAATTCCTGTGCCATGATGTCAGGCTTTTAAAATTTGATTACTAGTATTATAAAAATACAATTGCAGCTTCATTTCATATATCTTCCTTGTTTTAGGAATTTCATTCTGTGATGGTATCTAGCATTAGTTTCTGAAAAACATTGATCTAATATTTAGCCATTTGGTATTTGCCCTAAATATGTGTTTGATATGCCTTTATTCTAAATCTAAAAGTAAAGTAAAATGTAAAGGAAATGATCTCAAACCATAATGGATTTGAAGTGTCTTCCTCTTTTTGAAATGTGAATTTTTCCTTTCTAATTTGAAAGAAAATATTCATCACAAAATTCCAGTATCATCAAATGCTAAGGGCGGTAAAGGAAGCCTGTGTGGGATTTCTGATGTGGAAAAAGCATCTCTACTAACAGATATACTTAAAATCTAATTGTAGGGGCTAAATGTTTAATTAATTAAAATTCTTATTTGTTTTGTCCATCCTGATAGACAGTCTCCTTGTCTTGTCCTTGAGATAAGCTTCCCAGAGCCAAATACAAAGATTCAGCAAAGATTTTGTTCCTTGATCATCTCCTTTGTTCATGTTTTCAAATAGAAACATCAAGACCTGCCAACCAGTTTCAGCCTGGGGCATCTAGGTATTTAAGCTCCATTCTTTCATAAAATAAGATACCATTACTTTGGGAAATGGAGAGAAAGCAAGGATGGTAAAAACAGAACTTTTCCTACTGTAACTTTCACATAATAGCACAGTAGACTACTTTGCCTGCCTATATGGTTGAAAATAGATGCTCAGAGGTGGATCAGGCCGGCAGTAGTTGTAATGGCATTTATCTCTATTTAACCCCATATTGCCTCTGTAAGAAGTCAATCCCTGCTATGAATAATATGTTCTGGCTTTGGGTGAACATAAAGAAGTCGTCTCTGATTAGTCAAATATTGCATGGTGGAAAGAACTTCAGACCAGAGATCAAAAGTCACATTTCTATGCCAGCCTATCACCAAGTAAATAACACTGAACGAGTAGCTTCACCTCTCTGCACCTTAGCTGCCTTATCTGTAAAATGAGGGTGCTGAATTCGGTGTTTTAAAATCTCTTTTCCAGCTTACTATATTAGCATTCTATGAATTGTCCTCTTGGGTAGGAACATAACTCAACTTCAATAATCTCATTCTGAAAGTGGCACCAAGGGATGATTGAGAAGTGTCCTCCTGTACAGTTTAGGGATCTAACATGTTAAGCCATCTCTAACTTCCCTTTCTCGTGTAGGAGTACGATGAATTAAGGTTGTTTTCTTCTTTTTTTTTTTTTTAACTTTTCTTGATACCATTTATTTTCCACATATGCCACATCAGAAAGATTTTGTTTTAATTGTAAATATTTCCTTAAAGTTTTAGAGAATATCTTCTAATTCTGCCATTCCAAAATCAAGGTTCTAATTATTTGAACCGTTCATAATATACATTCCTTTTCATAATGCACAGTCTCTTCCTGAAGAGGCCTGCAGAACATATATCCCTTTCAGTGTTCCACAATGCCAGTAATGTTGGATCTCACTACAAGAAACACTGTTTTGTTGAATATTCATAATAGCTATCATCATTTTAATGATTCTGGAGGCCATTTTACCTTTATTTTCTGATTATTTTGGACTTGACTTGTCATTTTCTTTTTGGCAGAAGGTTTTTGGTCTATCATTCCTGGAAATAGCTTTATTTACTTTTCTAACCATATCATTTATCCTTTCCTGACACAGAAGCCATGCCTGGGAAGACTTAATGCTTCTCTGGTATCTTTTCTAACTCTTTTGCTTTATCGTATTTAATTATATTCTCCTAGAAACAAATAATCTCTGAACTTTCTCTTAACATTAGGATGGCCATTTTCAAGATAAATGAACTACCTCAATACATTAATAAAGTACTCTTAATGATTCAGACATCTACTGTTCTCATTACCACAGCAATCATTTCAGAATCTGATAAATTCAATTGAAAGGTAAACTGTAACCATTTTGAGTTTAAGTTAGTGGGTCTCCTTTTGTCACCTTGGCCAAACATGATTTTGTAGTGAGAGTCATGTTCAGTAATCTATGGAATAAAAAATAGTTGAATGTGAGAATTAAAATTCATATGTTTATATATACACATTATTTACAAGTAATGAGAGGGTCAGTGTAAGATTGGATTCTGCTGCAATAAGGAATAAGAAGGAATGAATAAGAAGTATTTTCACTGAATGCTAACCTCTTGGTCTACCTTAACCTTTCACCTACTGAAATATGAAACTAACTGTAAAACTGAAATCCCAATGTGTATCATGTTGAACATCAGCCAACAGTTGTGGCAAAGGTGATTAGTCAGTGAATATCAAAGTTAGTTGTGATTTTAAATGTAATTGTGACATACTAGAATAAACAGTATTGGAGTTAACAATATAATTTATTCATTGGATCTATACATTGAAGCCAATATGATCAGATATTCTGATTAAAACACTCAACCAAAACATTTTTGGGGACTGGATTCATAACATTATTTTATTTTTTTAATTCCATTATATGGAACCGTATATTTTAGTAGTTTATGTCGTTAGCTGATGACAACTTTGTTTCTAAACTATTTAATAAAAGGATTTTCATATCATTGGTTCTTTTTTCTCTCTAAAAGTTACATAGTCATGTTATTTTTATTTTATTTACAAATTAAGCACATTTAAATTACTGATCTTCTTTTAAATTTTAATTGAGAAATGCTTTTAAAAGTAGGAATTAGACATATTGTGCCCAAAATATTGAAAAACATAATCCCTTTAAAAATATCTACCGTCTCGCTCCTCCCTTTCTTTTTAATTCTAACTAGTTAGTTTCCTTTGAAGGAGTCTTTTGCCAATGTTTCTGCAAACTATTTTTGTTTGAAAATTTCAGGGTGGAATCGTTTTTTTAGATGAAGGAAACTGTATTTGCAATTACAGCTTATAAAGTAAAGAAAACCATAAATTCCCTTTGGCATCAATTTGACTGAAGGTCAAAATTAGATTTCCTCTTCCTATAACATTTGAATTAGAAACCCCTCTTTCTTTAAGTAGAAAGATGTGGGGGAGGGGGGAGTGGCTTCACTGGAAATTACAAAATATGCTGTATGAATACTAAAGTATAATTTTAAGTGAACAGTTCAGTTAATTTTGACCTTATCTGTATGGTAATTTTTTAGTGTTAATATGATGGCATTTTACATTTCAATTCAATAAAAAATTGGCTTTAAAATTTTTGGATTGACACCTTTAAGAGTTGAAATCATTATTTGCATGCAGTAGTGATGGTAAAAATGGCAAATAATGGTATGGGGGTCTATTAGACAATGGAATTTATTAGGTACTGTGAAAAATGAAAAAAGTACTTGTAGAAAGATAATTCCTGGCCTCTAAGACCCTGTAATTTAAAGTTGTCTTTTAAAAAAAAAAAAACTTCCATGCCAAACATTCACAAATCAATCTTGAAGTTGCCCTTTGAGTGGGAAAGTAGGGGGGCTGGGCTAGAAAAATCATCTCCTTTACTCTGATCAACTCTTATTATGATGGTATCTCAAGATAAATTGAGAATTCCAACTCATTTCACATTAATTACTGAATATATGTTAAACTAATGTTTATATATGACAGCACAAATCACTGAGCTGAAAAAGACTTGAAAAAGTCCTCTGAAGAGGCAGAAAAATGTATCCCATGGCAAGGAAATAGACTTTAAGAGAAATGTAAAATCATGAAAGGGTTATTCAGTCACAGGCTAAGATTAAATTCCCTTGGTAAATAAATTTGATTCATGTTCAATCAATAAGAATCTCATAAAAACATTATAAACTGATAATTTCACCACCTGAAGAAAGTGCCACACATTAACTCTTTTTTTAGCAGAAGGTTGCCATCAGGTGGATATGAAGATATACCTTAATTAGTCAACCACTTTACCAATACCTCTCCTTGACTTCTTCAGCCCTTGTCCAAGGGTTTACAGAGATTTCTGAGAACCATTTAGGCTTTGTGTAAAAAAAATGTGTGTACATCTCTAGGTTTTCCCCAATATCATCAATAACCTGTTATCAGTGATACTGTACCAATTTCCATCATAATTTGTTGCATAGTTTAAAGTAATTCTTATATAGGTACATTTCTTTCTTCCTTTTTTTTAATGTCCTTACTATGCCTATAAGATGGGCTTTTTAAGACTGGATGACATCTATACACATTAGGCAGTATAGATGTTTACTGTCAGGTTCTTAAGTGGAAGGGTATGTATTTTTTCACTCTCTATTGTAGAAAATTTCAAACACAGAAGCAGAGTAGAATAGCAAATTCTATGTACCTAACTTCAATAATTATTAACATGTATCCAATTTTATTTCATCTGTACTCCCTCCATTTTCCTTTATCTAGCACCCTACCCTTCAAAGAATGATTTTAAAAAGAAGCCCAACTGTCATATTTCATCCATAAATTTAAGAGGAGAGTTTTGAAGTGAAAAGATCACTAGTCTTTCTATGACTTATGTCTGTTTTGGAAAAGTTCAGGTTACCAATTGGTCACTGTCAGAGAGTCTTTTGCCCTCGAGAATTCCTGTCACAGCCCTGGTTCCTTTCTCTCAAATATCTTTCTGTGTATATTTCCTTCGCCACCCATTGATCATGGAATTACCTTTGGAATACCCATGAATTCACATTAACTTGGCAACTTGGTTTGAAAGGTGTCCAAGGGATTCACTGTTCATTCACTCTCATTTGTGTTCTTGTCACCAGAGGTGCAGTGTTGAGCAAGTCAAAGAAACTGCACTCCAGCTTACTTGCTGGTTGTGAGCAAGAGACTTGAAAGACTTGTGGAGATTGTTGTTTCTGATTCCACCCATTTTTCACCTGGGATACTTGCACCCTCACAAAAAGCCCATACTATTGAACTAAGTAAACATGTAAACTAATTTTAAAGCCTACACTTATATGGGAGCTAATAAATTTTATTTGTGTCTGTTGCCACCTTGCTCACCCAAATCCCAGTCTCTGCCCTAAAGATTAGGGAAATCTGGGAAAATGTAAATGACCACTTTTTCATCTCAAGATAAAATATTAATAGGAAAATAACCCCTAAACCCTATGTTCAAAACTCATGGCCTTGAGAATGAAATTTCTAAATTAGATGATGACATTAAGAAAATATGCTTAAATCTCTACATAAAACTACTGTATCATTTGGAAACTATTATGTACTATTATCTTAAAATAAATAATGATTATGCTAAGTTAGCTCCTTTATAGATTGGCCTCTAATTTAAAAATTGATGTTTAGAGCTAGAAAAATATATCATTGTTTTTTGCAACATTGAATGCTATTTAATTCAAAGGCATTTGTAGCATTTTAAATTTTCGATGCTTCAAAATTGGCTTGCTTTCTTGACAGGTACTTGATAGGCATAAACTTAATATTGGTCACACAGTATATAACTATAATGAAAAAATGAAAAGTAATAAAAGGTTCTATGTGAAACATAAAAGGTATCTTTTGTACTTTAAATCCAACTGGCTTTAGTTGTTTATTTCCCCAATCAAAAAATTAAATTATAATATGCTATAATATAAAGCATTTTCTGTCATTGCTTCTTTGGGGATTGAGAACATAAATGGTTTCTAATTTTAAAGATTCAAAAGATTTAATAGCTGGATGAATTATATTTTAAAATTCCCATTAATTTATTTTCAAATGAGGAAAACCCACAACTCTGAGAAACTGATTATTATGGGAGAAAAAGGCCTTGATTTGTAATTGTACCCAAATATGAAAGCCTACATTTTGTAAGCATAAAGATTACATTCTCTTCAAAAGATTTGCAAATTCTCATAGGCATATAACTTAGAGAATGAGAAGATTGTAATTTGAAAAATTACAGATTTCATTGTTTTTTGATGTGTGAAACCTATAAACAAATATCAGGAGATTGTATTGCAAAACTGAAAATCCCTTGTTTAGTTTTGTAAGGGACAGTGCCCTATGTGGCTTACAACCCCGACTTAAAAGAAAAATGCAGTGTAATGCAAAAGACACTCTAATCACTGCATCTAATTACAAAGAAGAATAACTCAGTAAAAATTTTAAGTATCCTTGGGCAGGCGTGTGGTCTGGTGGTCAGAGCATGGGATTTCAAGTCAGTAGTCTAAATTTCTATTTTAATCACTACTTTTAAATTTTTCCATGACTTTGGGCATGACATTAACTTTATTTTTAAATAAGAATTTGAGATCTGTTCTTGATAATTACAAAGCAGTCTTGAAATCCTCTAATATAGGTACAAATCTAATACTGTAAAATATTTATAAAAGGACAGGTGCTTTCTTGACTTCTTCGTGGTAAAAAACCTACTTGACAAAAAAATTCAAGACGTTTCTGTTGGTTACCACTTACCAGCACATAGTCACATTGCTATGCCCGTGTGTTATTTCAAAGTCAGTTCAGGGCATTGATTTAACAATCAACTCACTGATATGGTGGCTAATTTTCATCACTTTCCTCTAAATTACTCCTTTGCTTTTGAGGAAATGTCAGTCCTCAGTGGAGCCAACGCTGCTCTTTTTATACTAATTGTTATTGTCACTCTAAGGAACTTGTATGCCACAGCAATGTGCCTGCTTTGTATTTTGTTTATGTGTAGTGTTTTTTAAGTGTTCCTCCAAGTGTAATAAGTACAGACAAATTACCCTGTAAGTTTTCTTTAAACTACTGCTAGATTTCTAGGGATGAATGTAGGTAAGTGATTCAAATTTTAACATTCTTCTATAAATCAATTACCACAGTAATTTTCTCTGGGAATAATTAACATTTGAATTCAAGGAATGTGACCTGACTTATAGTACTGCTTTCTTTTGGCCTGGCCTGGCCTTGCTTTTCTTTTTCTTTCACATTTGCTTGCTTTCAACAGAGCTGAAGTACTCTGCATTTTTCTGAGTATCATAATATTCTTGTTTGCTTTTTAGTCCTAGTTTAGCTAGAGTATGCATTCTTGTTGGGAGAATTCAGTATACAAATTAAAAACAAAGAGCAATATCAGGAAAAGTATGAGATGTTAATATAATGTGCAATGGGGTTTATAAAATTTGGACCCTATCTCAACCTCAGCAAGAACCCTCAGCGCCTGTTCCGTTGCCTACTTTCTAGGCAAAATGTGATCTTTAAAAACAGTAATTTATCAAGATAATGCTGCATGAAAGGAAATGGAGACCATTATAAGGCAAAGTAAAACAGCTTAAGGACAGATCTTGTTTTATGTTTCTCTGATTAGAAATGCAGCATAAGAATACCTTGCTAAAGTACTTAAAGCACTATTAAATGGTCCAGGTCTCAGGTGAGAAATCACTGAGTTAAAGGATCAAATCCCAATAGGGTCAGTTTGGTCTTCTGGCTTTACATAGGAGGAAAATTAGAAATTGAGCTTTCACTAAATTTGTCCTCTAGGGAAGATCTTAAAATGGAATCCTTGTGTGGTGGTTTGCAGTAGCTCTAATAGCTTCAGAGTGCTGGATTCCCAGGTGAATTTATATTAAATAAAAATGCTAGGAAATCCAACTTATTAAATTCATAAAATTAAAGATTTTGTTTTTTTAATAAAAACCTTAACATTTAGGAAAATGTAGGCACTATCTATTCCAAAGGCAGAAACACAGTCCTGTATTTAGTTCACTGATTACTCCTTAATTTCCTGCTTGGGCCTATTCATTCAAAAATAACAAGAAAGAGGAATTCCTTAAATTCTTAATTGTGAAACACTGAATATTCCTTTGTTGTTCTTCTTTTTTGATTCTTCATGTCCTTGGATTCCCAAATTCAACCTTCTTTTACTTCCTCACCCTCTAAAAACATAAAGGAAATAGATTTAAAACAACAATAGCTTCTACACCTGTGATACTACCCCTCTGAGAAGAGAAAGAAGGAAATAACATTTAAAATATGGGAATAAGTTCTGCCTTAACAGAACTAGGTAGGTTGGCCAGCTTTTAGAATAGGGAAAGCAAGATTTTCACCTTCATTCATTTCTTCTAAGTACCTGTTATAATGATAAACTGTAATTCCATGACTAGTTTAGTTGACACTTGGACTTTCTCCAAGTTCAGATTTCCTCTCCTTAGTCCCAGCTATATCCAGCACCACAGCATAATTTTTGTATTCCACTCCTAAGTCTGCTAGAGTACTTTATACAGACATGGGACATTTAGCTTGCAATAAGGTCAGAAACCTGGTTGGAACTTGGGGAAAAGAGAGTCCTTCTGTTTTCTCAATGTATTATTTGTAAAATTTGAATTTTATTTTTGACATAGCAAAGCTATTCCTCAAAGACTACTCTGGAGTCAAATACTTATTTTAGTAATGCACCTTCATCTACTTGTTTATTTTAAATTGAAATGATTTTAAATTCATTTCAAATTTGAAAAATTCTTAATGTTAGATTACTAACCATAAAATTAACTCATATCTGAGAACCTATACAGATGGCAACATATTTATTAATTGCCTTTAAAATACTACATGCTCTTTATTGACTTAGGCTTTTAAAATGGTACCAAGTATTCCTTTATGAACACTCACAATCGTTAATATTTATCATTAGAATTTTATAATGGAAATAAGTACTGTTAAGGATTAGGTTCAACTATGAGGGACAGAAAACCTCAAATTATAGGGTTTAAATAGACTAGAAACTTTTTTTGTCTTACGTTCATAGTTAGGCCTTCTTACCACCGTCAGTATTCAGTTTCCAACTCATGCTCCAAAGTGGTTGCCCTAGATCCAGCTATTATATTCACAGTCAAAGTAACAGGAAGAAGAAGGGGGGCATGCCCCATCCAGAACACTTCGTTGTAATTTTTGCAACCAGCCTGTGATCACAATTCTATAACAGTCAGCATATGAATAATTTAAAATTATTTTGTTATTGAGTATATATTTCCTACTGTTAAAGGTAATTTCAAA
This sequence comes from Sciurus carolinensis, assembly GCF_902686445.1. Taxonomy (NCBI): domain Eukaryota; kingdom Metazoa; phylum Chordata; class Mammalia; order Rodentia; family Sciuridae; genus Sciurus; species Sciurus carolinensis. The sequence continues at coordinate 147,114,221 of NC_062215.1, forward strand.
AAAATAAAATCATAACTTTCATACAGATATAAAAATATAATATTAAGTTATATTAAAGATTTTATTTACCCTTATAATAAGGGATCAGGCAGATGTTATAACCAGTTCAAAGAAGAAGTCGAACAGCACAAATTTATAAGGAGTAATGGAATGTTGAGATAAATTGCAAATCCAACAAAATTGTTTTCTTGGGTAGAAGAGGAGAAAGCAAACTAAATTAATACAACACAGGACATAATTTTCATATCTATCATTTACCAACAATGAGCAAAGTTTGCAAAATAGCTCATCAAAGACAAAGAACAGAGATATATTCTGATAACTCAGAAGAGTATACTATATTGGACACATAATTTTCACTGAAATGCAGTTTTTTTTCTACAATCTTCCCCCTTTCTCTCTCTTTCTCTCTCTCTGGCACCAGGAACCCAGGAGGCTTTACCACTGAGCCACATCCTCAGCTCTTTTTATTTTTTATTTTGAGACAGGGTCTCACTAAGTTGCTGAGGGTCTCACTAAATTTGCTAAGTTTGGCCTTGAACTCACCATCCTCCTATCTCAGCCTCCTGAGTCTCTGGATTATAAGCATGTGTCACCACACTCAGCAATCTTCCCCTTCTCTATGAAAAAAAAGTAATCTCAAGAAATATTATCCTTGATCACAAAAGAAAATGGTCTCATTATATTTGACCTGATTATTTACATAGGTGCAACAAGAAGACCTTCATTTTCCACATAAGCCTTCTTAAGTTTGTTTTGCTGAAAGTTTTCATAAGGAATTTCACATTAAACTCGTGAGACTAGGAAGCCAATCCAAGAAAGATCTTTAGCACCAGATTTTCCTTCAGGATTTATTAATTTGGTTGTATTCCTCTATTCTCAAGGTTCCACAATATTCAAAGATTCCTGAGCCTACCTGAAAGTGACCTTCTGTAATCACCTGTAAGGCTGAGAATTCTATAAGACCAGGAATTCTATAAGGCTGTGAATCTTGTGAGCCAGGTACCAAGCCAGTTTTTCTGAAAAGGTTTTCTAAGCAATGGCACTATAATATCAACCTTAGTTCCCTAAGTGTTTGATCATATATGATTAAATGACCATCATTCTCAAACATGATATTCTAGGTGAGGCTTTAGTTAGATAACTATTTTTTCAATTATGTCTATCAGGACATAGTGAGTGCTTCCTGAAATAAGGTATAGCTATTTAACTGGATTGACCTATTCTCAAAACTTAGAGACTAGTTCAGTGAGATACAGTTCTGCTTATTCATCATCACTCCCATCTTATGTTTTTCTTCCTCTTAGAGATGGCTTGCCCTACAACTTTTAACCTGTTATCTTTTTCCATAGCTTCCAACTCAGCTTTTAATATATGAAACTTCTTGAAGTTTCAAATAGGAAAATGAAAGGGGCCCAGAGCATGCCACCCCAAAATATGCCATCCTGGTATAAAAATAATTTTGAGTTGAAGGAACTGAGAAAAATGTAGCCACAAAGTGAGATCTTAGCCATCCACCTATCTGTGTGGAGAAGAACATAAATTCACTTTGTGAAGGTGTTCTCCACAGCAAGAGTATACAACCTTACATTGGAGGCAAGATGGAAAAAAGAGGGTCTATACAAACAAACCTTATCAACTAGCACTTATCTACCATTAGTCTCCCCAAATATGAGCCTTCCTGAGGTTTGCTACACCAGAAGCTCAAAGTTCCTTTTCTGTTCTCCCATGTTCTTGGATAGGCAGAATTAATATTGTCAAAATGGTCATACTACCAAAAGCACTATACAGATTTAATGTAATTCCTGTTAAAGTTCTGATGATATTCTTCACAGAAATAGAAAAAGCAGTCATGAAATTCATTTGGAAAAATAAGAGGTCCAGAATAGTCAAAGCAATCCTCAGCAAGAAAAGTGAAGCAGGAGGCTTCACAACACCAGACCTTAAATTATACTACAGAGTTATATTAACAAAAATAGCATGGTATTGGCACCAAAACAGACATGAAGACCAATGGTACAAAATAGATGACACAGAGACAAACCCACATGAATATAGTTATCTCATAGTAGACAAAAGTACTATAGACATACATTGGAGAAATGAATTTAACCATGAATTTCACCATTTAACAAATGGTGCTGGGAAAATCGGAAATCGTAAGTAACAAAATGAAATTTGACTCCTAACTCTCACCCTGCACAAAACTCAACTCAAAGTGGATCAAGGACCTAGGCATTAGATCAGAGACCCAGCGCCTACTAGAAGGAAAAATAGGCCCAAATCTCCATCATGTGAGCTTAGGAACCTAATTCCTCAACAAGACTCCTAAAGCACAAGAAGTAAAATCCCAAATCAATAAATGGGATGGTATCAAACTAAAAAGTTTCTTCACAGCAAAGAAACAATCAAGAACATGATGAGAAAGCCTACAGAATGGGAGAAAAATCTTTGCCACCTGCACCTCAGATAGAGCATTATTTTCCAGGATATGTAAAGAACTTAAAAAACTTTGCACCAAAAAAAAAAAAAAAAAAAAAAAAAATAACCCAATCAATAAATGGGCAAAGGAACTAAACTGACACTTCACAGAAGAAGAAATACAAATGGTCAGCAAATATATGAAAAAAATGTTCAACATCACTAGCAATTAGAGAAATGCAAATCAAAACTATACTGAGATTTCATTATACTCCAATCAGAATTAATTATCAAGATGGTAATTATCAAGAACACAGGTAACAATAAATGTTGGTGAGGATGTGGGGAAAAAGGTACACTCATACATTGCTGGTAGGACTGCAAATTGGTGCAAACACTCTGGAAAGCAGTATGGAGATTCCTGAGAAAACCTGGAATGGAACCAACATTTAACCCAGTTATCCCACTCCTACGTTTATACCCAATTGACTTAAAATCAGCACACTATAGTGATGCAGCCACATCAATGTTCATAGCAGATCAATTCACAATAGTTAAGCTATGGAACCAACCTAGGTACCCTTCAATAGATGGATAGATAAAGAAAATGTGGCACATATACACAATGGAATATTATTCAGTCATAAAGAAGAATGAGGGTTGGGTTGGAGCACCTGTCTTGCATGTGTAAGGTACTGGGTTTGATCCTCAAAACCATGTAAAAAATGAATAAATAAAAGTATTGTGTCTATCTACAACTTATATATATATATATATATATGAGATGAATGAAGTTATGGCATTTGCCAGTAAATGGATAGAACTGGAGACTATCAGGCAAAGTGAAATAAGCCAGTCCCAAAAAACCAGAGGCCAAATGTTCTCTCTGATAGGTGGATGCAGACTCACAATAGGCAGGGGTTGGGGGGTGGCAGGGGAGAAGTGGAGGTTCACTGGATTGGGACAGAGTAGGGGAATGGGGGGAAGCGGGGGGATGGGAATGGGAAAGACAGTAGAATGAATTAGATATAACATTCCTATATTCATATATGAATATACAACCAGTGTAACTCCACATCATGTACAACCATAAGAATGGGAAGTTATACTCCATGTTTGTATGATATATCAAAATACATTCTACTGTCTTGTATAACTAAAAAGAACAAATAATAAAAATAAATAAATAAGTATATGGAAAAGTATAAACAAAAACAAAGTTCCTTTCATTTGTCTTGACACTTAATAACTTATGGTTATTAAGATGATCAATAAGCCCCAAATTCTAATCATCCCCTTTGAGTTACTAATTGCTGAGTGCTTTCCTTTGTATGCACAATGCATGTGTTAATAAATTTCTTCATTTTCTTCTAAATCTGTCTTTTGTCAATCAAATTTACAGGGCCCCAGCCAATGAACCTAAGATGTATAAAGGAAAAAGTTACTTCCTTTTCTATTCTACACTGCCATGAAAACAAGAATACATAGTAAAAGTTTCTGGATTTTAGAGTGGTCAGGCAGGGAGGATATCATTTATAAAAGTTTAATTTTAATTTATGAAAGTAGAGTCTACTAGATTTTTATGGGTTATAAATCAGAGGAAAGAGTAGGGTTGGAAAATAGAACACTAAAACAACATTGACAACATTCCAGACAAAAACTGTAATTATCTTCATTAGTTCATTCCATCCTGTGTAACTGATTCGTGTTCCACTGGATCTAGGATTAGCAGTCTCACAAACTCATCAGCTTCTTGACTAGAGCTCTGTAAATCCTTATTTAGCCCACTGGTATGATTTCAAAGTTGTTTAAACAATGCTATAGGAAGGCTGGGCCAAAAATACCTGGCATAGTCTTCGTCCATAGGATGCTAAGTCTGTCCTAGTGGAAGATGAAGTATTCTGATCCTTAACTGATTTTAAGAGCTTTCAGGGAAGCATCAGAGTAAAATAAATGAGCAAAAATAGTCTATAGGTGACAAAAGACTTAAACTGCTGATAATTTTCAAAAGCAAAATATCCAATGAGCACTCATTATAAGAATAATGCAACTGATGAAGAATTTCTATTATTTCTGTTGCATGCAAAACCCGATAGTTAATCCAAAAGTTTTAGACATTAAAATTATAAACATAATGAAGACATTGAACATTACATTTACTTTATAAAAATGGATGAGCATAATCTTTACAGAGAAAAAAATCTTGAGATATAAGAATAGTTCTGAGATATAATATATCATGAATATATTAAGGACATAGGAAATATCCCAAGAATATACAAGAATGTCAAGTAGAGATTCAGTAAGTCTGGAGTAGATCCTAAATATATGTATCTTAATAAAAATTATTGGTAAGTGATGTGACTCTCCCAGGTGAAAACTGCTGGCCTAGAAGATGCTACATTCAAATTAAAGACGTAACCAGGTAAAAATTTTAAAAACAATTGAAATTATGACTGATAGTCCATACTGTCTAATGTCATGGAAGTACACCAGGATTCTAGTAGGTGGAAACTTATCACAGGGAGATGGGGATGTAGCTCAGTAAAGGACAGCTTGCCTAGCATGCAGGAGCCCTGGGTTCAATCCCAGCACAACAACAACAACAAAAAAAAAAAAAAAATAGAAAACATGAATATGAGGGTACTGAAAAATCTCTAGGACCTTCTCACAAAGCAATTTATGAAATGTTTATAATACTATCATCTTATCCATATAAATTTCTCCTAGGGGAGACGAAGCATGTCTTCTCTTTTGAAAACTTTCTGCATTCAGCTCATAAATAGTAACATATCAAATAAACATAGGTACTTCTAGCACCTCCCTTTATAAGGTGAAAGAATAAGTGTTTGTGTTTTTTTTTTTTTTTCTAGAAACCTTCCAGAAATTTTCAAAGAGAGTTGCAGGTAAAAAAGAAAATATCCTGAGTATTATTTTATTTCATTTTATATTTAGGATTCAATTTGGGCAATGTAAAAATAAAAGGTGGTCAGAAGATTTTTAACACTTAAGATAGGAATCAAATCATCAGTGCCTGAGAAATAATACTTGTCTCCTCATTTTTAAAGTGACAGTAAAACATTTAAAAGAGATAGTAACATGATTGTAAAGAAACAACTCTTTCCTAAGTGAGAAACCTTTGTTTTCTTAAATAATTCATAAAATAATAAACGCAAATAAGTTTGAAAAGAGCCAAGAGACAAAAAAAAAAAAAAACTCCTTTAGTTCAAAACTAGTCTTTTCCTTGACAAATAGAAAGACAAAGTTGTATCTCTCTGAAACTATTACTCCCAACTAGAGTCTTATTTACCTATGTTAATTTTAACTTTTAACCAAAGTAACTTCTATTTCACAAAGAAAACAGGGGAGTAGGTGGTAGGAGAAGCAGAAAACCATGAATGCTACACATGAGCACCCTTGCAGCCCCGCAGAGCTCATGAATGTAAGGGATTTCTACAGCCATACTTCATACAATTTTCAAGGTACAAAAATGAACAGATTAACAAACCCCAAAATACCATTTCTCTATAAGATAAAAATAAGAAGTAAAAGCACAATGATAGAAGTATATTTAGTGATCAATATTCCAGTGTTCAGTCTTACTTAGAAATCATCTAGGCATCCAATGAATGGCATTAATTAAATTTAATATCAGGTTGGAGTTTTAAGTTATTTATAGATCCTGGAAATAATCTCCAGTTCACATGTTATAAAACACTGCTGAAGCAGAATTTTTGTCAGGTAATGAATCAGTTTATAAATATAAATGTACATGTTTCCTAACCTTAAATATTCAAAGTAATACTAGCTTATTTGATCAGTAAACCTTACAAGTTTGGAAAGAATACATCCAAGTAGAATAAACATCTATGTTTATATTATACTTAATATTGATAAGTGATAGAAGACATAGCTTTTTATAACTAAAAATATTAAACTTGTCTTGCTTGCCAAAGGCTTACCTAATTTTGGTAAACTTGGATTCTTAAAAACTAATTCTAGTTTATTCCTGTAAGAATATTTTTTAAAATTTGGCCTATTAAAATATCAGAAGTTCAATTTAATTATTTTCTGGGATTTTAGGACCATTCAATTTATATAAGAATTTATCTATAGGTCAATCAAAATAAAGTTTCTCACAGAACACTTATACTCTATTTTATTAGTACTATTCAGAGAGCTAAAGTATTATACTCTCATACAAAGAGAGTTAAAGACCTTTCTGATTTTGTAGACATATAAACACAAATAGAACTTATAGCTTCAATTCTATAATTTTAGTCATGGTACGAGTAATGGAGTTACAAAACTTACCAGTCTGTATCAAAGTCTGTTCTTTTCCCTGTGAGTACAAGTTATTGATTTGAGTTTAAAATAGACAACCAAACAGAAAAGACTAACAAACCAGATACTTTATCATTCAACAGACAAGATCTCCGTAAACTTTTGTTTGCAGAGATCACCAAATCTGACTAAAAAACCAAATTCCCAGTGGGGAATAACTTATTGGACACAAGCAAACCAAAACCAAAATCAACCTAGAAAAAAATTCAAATAGAAAAACAGAGTCAACAGAGTTTTCTCGCCAGTTTGGATTTACCTCTTGGAGCCAAGAAAAGATGTACTTCAACTGCCTGTGAGGTATACTTCTTTGGCAATCATGTTTACCTGGCTCTGGTAGGTGAATCTATCAGGTATCTTAGCAGAACCTCTAACGCTGTAAATAGATAATTTTCAGCCAAAGGTAAAATTTGTGACTCTCATACGTATATTAAAATAAACACAAAAAATATTTTATTTTACTCAGATAATATGCGGGAATAAGCCGAAGTCATAATCAGTTCAAAAGAAAAGTCAAAACATCACACATTTATAAGCAGTAAAGGAATGTTGAGTGAATTACAAATGGATATAAAGCTGGGAGCATTTTGGGGCAGATATAGGAGGAAGAAAGCTAACTTATTCTCAGGACAAAGTTATAAACATATCAGTCACCAACAACTTAAAAAGAGATGTAAAATACCTCAAAGGCAATAAACAGGCTTAGAATCGAATCAAAGTCCTAAAATGTATACTAGAGAAAATGCATACATTTTTCACTGAAACACAATTTTTTCTATAATACTCATGATATCTTTATTGTTATGAACATGTATTTTTATCAACATGTACCAAAATATCCAAATAAATTTTCCTCCAATCACTTTTTAGAGCATATTAAGGAAACATCAATATAAACTAAATTTTCATACTGTGTGATTTAAAAGAGAATTTTAGAGAAGATACTACATAAATGTGGTTCCAGTGTGAAAGACTGCAGTATGAGAGGAAGATCATTCCATTGATGATATCCCTCCTCATTCTCCACTGGGATGATTTGACCAAACCAAGAAATGTAAACAGAGTTGGAAAATCATAAGTACTATGCACAAAGATAACTCATACACGTACCAAATTTGGGTGGAATATACTTTTAGAAAATATTCTAATGTATTTTTAGAATGTATTTCATAATTTTTTATATATAGTAGTATATTCAAGTATAAATATGTAATAAAGTTCACAACCAAATAGTACACAACAAATATTTCATAAGGACAACTCAGGTACCTCTTCATAAGATACCATACTAGCAAGCAGTGTTGTTTTGACATTAACAGAAACCTGATTAGATTAAAATAATAATGGACAAAACAACAAAAATTACCTTTTTTCATCTAGGAGACTGAAAATACAGAATGTTATCATATATGATCAACTGCAATGCTGCACAGAACTTAACTGTTACAGAAAGTAAACAATACAATAAATGTAAATTTAAATTATATTTTAAAGAATATACGGGTTAGTAAAATATACCTTTAAAAATTATCAGATACATTTGAGTTAATTAATTTATATATTTTCTAGTTTGTAATATACTATGAAATTTAATATAATTCCAAACTATGGTAACATTTATTATATCTAATCTCTATTCATGCTAGTATTTGGAACATGTGCCTTGCCATAGTTCTTAAAATCCTGGTGATAAGACTTGTAGTCTTCTAGGCCGCTGCTTCTAGTTACTAGCTGAGTGAATTTGGGAAGTTCCTGAACTCAAACTTCTATTTTTCTGCTATAGAATGGGTATAGTAATGCTTATTCCAATAGACTTTTATAGAATTAAATCAACTAAATATGTGTATGTATGGAATAAATGGAGCACATTATCAGACAGACAGTATGTGCACAAAAATAATTGATCACTTTGCTATCTTAAGCAGAGCTAGATTGAATCAGAGGCTTTCTCCCACCCCCTTCCCACTCTTTTAACTTTACTGTGCCTAAGGATAACCTTGGGAGTTGTTTAAAAAAGGAGACTCAGGGGCCCCATATCTTGAATTTGTAAATTCATGGGTTTGGAGTAGAAAATTACCCTGGATGACTTTTTGATGTGGATGGTCTCTGAATAACCTTTTGGGGAAAAACTAGTCCAGGTGATGGGCACCCGGTTGTTGTGAATGTGGTGGCAGGTATTCTTTGCTCTAGTTTGCCTTTCTAACAGATTTAACATATGGCTTAAGGCAAGATTCTTCCTTTTACACCTCCTTTAGCCACCTGTAAAATGTGGATAATAATTAATTCTTCCTTATCATAAAACACTAAATGAGAATTCAGAGATCAGCTCTATTGTTTTTGTCCCAAGTGACACTTTTGTGAGCTCTGACCAAGAAAAAGTCAAAGTTTAAAAAAGAATAAAACCAAGGGAAAATGTGGTTGGTAAAAGGCATAAAATTATGTTTGGAATGAGGCAGGATATGGACAAACCGAAAAGTGTGAGAGACAGCAAAACAAAGATGCTGCAGAAAGATAGCGTAGAAAAACATTAAATAACAAATGTCATATGTTTATTTTGGAATGGGGGATGAACAGTTATATACTCTAAAGAGGAAAAGTAGCAAAGGGCATAGAAAGAAAAGAAATGAATACACAGGAGAGGAAAACTGAATGTCAAAAGCAGGAAAAGGAAGGCAAAGGGGGTTCTGGAATTTATATCTTGCCTAATTAGTCCCTTAAGATCCATGAGAAAAGAATATTCTGCTGAAGGACAAAAAAAAAAAAAAAAAAAAAAAAGCAGAATTTCTAAAAGGAAGAGCACAGAATCCAGAATCTAAAGGGCAATTTGTAGTTGGGAGTCTTTTCTTTTAAGGCAGCAAATACCCACACAAGGATTTTGTTATAGGAAATTTGATTATAGAGTCCCTAGGGATGATTTAAGGCTTTTTTATTGACTCAGATGCCAGGATAAAAGACCGACTTTCAGAAATAGACCAATTTTAAACAATCTTTGAACAAATATTTGTGAGGGCAGAAAATCTCTGGCTATTAGTGCTATTAAAATAGGACATGGAGTTTTTAGATGAACCTATCTTATAATAAACAAATAAAGAAATCATGTAAGTGGTAAAAGTCCTGGAAAAGTTGAATATGGAAAGAAAAAATATAAAGTGTCATAAAACATCTATAGAACGCTAATTTGAGGTATCGGTTATACTTGTCCTGTATATATTTCTCTGTAATTTTCTTTCCCCCATTTCAAGCAGGAAGCCATGCTTTGTATTCCCTTTGTTAGAAGTTGTGTAGCAGTTTTAGTGCAAAAGTTAAAGTTACCTACAATCAACAAGTGCTTATATTTTTTGAAAGTCAACATTCATGGAAAGATATCATGGGGGCCTGGGGTTGTGGCTCAGTGGTAGAGTGCTTGCCTAGCACATGTGAGGCACTGAGTTCCATCCACAGTACTGCATAAAATTAAATAAATAAAATAAAGATATTGTGTTCATCTATAACTAAAAAAAAATGTTTAAAAAATGATATTATGGTAGAAGCCCCCAATGCAGAAGGGACAAAGGGTGGACAGAAAGAGAGCAGTCAGCTATGCCAGTTGAGGTTTTAAATGTTCTAAAGGGTTTTTAAAGGTGAAAATATTGCAGTACTTAATAAGTGTTGTGCTTTTAATAACATCCAATTTATTCAAGTTGAACATATAAAACTAGTGTTCTTTAAGCTAAATTATGTTCCAAAAAGATCCTATCATATTTTATATTTCTTCAAAAAATATGGTCTTCATTCTCCCACGCACTGAGTTTAGTTAGAATTTTCTGTCATTATTAATCTACTTGGGGATAAAATTTCCTTATATATCATTTTCACTTATTCTTTGATAAATGTCTGATTATTTCATAAGTTCAACATATTAAAATTCCTTAAACAGTTAACCTCTCATTTACAAAAATTATCTTATGCATTATAAATTATACTGATAAATAAATTATGATTATCTGAACCAATTTAAACACATGACAAGTGAACTTACAATTCAACAAGCAAAAGCTAAGATTTCTAACCATTATAAGTCTAATGAATCAAACTCAGTCATGCTCTTAAAAATTCAAGCACCATTTACAAATTTAACTGATTCTCTTAAACATTTCAAATTAAAATCTTCTCTAACCTCAAATTTTTCTAATCTAAATCACAAGTTAATATATCAGATCCTCTAACTTTTCAAATGTTTAAAATAACAAAAATGATAGCAATAATTGCAGAGTTGTTCCCTAAACCTAACATTTTTACCAAATCTGATTTACTTCTGCATTGCAAATTGATTCACCTAACTATGGAGTACATGTAGTCTTAGACAGGTTAGGTCAGAGATACCTAAACTGCTTTATAGATCACTGATTAGACATTTGAGACCATCGTCAAGGTATGATGTTATTTCCAGATTCATTCTCACAAAATCATGAACTTATCTGTGGGGTTTTTATTGGAACTTTTGCTTACTCTGTATATCTTCACCTTTATCACTGTATAATAAACTTCACCCAAAACTCAGTAGTTTAAACAAATATAATTTTATTATATCTGATGATTTTTTGAGTCAGAAATTCAAGAAGAAATCGTACATGGCTTCAAATAAGATGATCATTTGTTGTATTCAGTTGATGATTGAGCTAAATTGGGTTGTTGGGCTAGAGTTCAAATCAGTGTAACTCTTCTGGTTTGTACATGAGAACATCTAGAAATCTGGGCTTAGGTGGACCGTTCTCCTTGTCTCTTTCTTGCAGGGAGGTCAAACTTCTTCATGGACGCTTAGGACATCAAAAGGGAATGTTTCAAGAGGCCTAGAAATCCCAGAACATTATTTCCACTATATTCCATTGGTCAAACTGACCATTAAGTTCAGTCCAAGTTCATAGTTTGAAGAATTAGATCACCTCTCTTAATGAGAGGAACGTCAAAGAATTTGCAGCCATCTTTAAGCTACCCCATCTGAAATATTCATGCTATATCAGCTGAGACTATACTATATGACCTCTAATTTGGCTTCCAGAAAAGTTGCTATGATCCAGCACCTTTCAACTTTCACATTTTCCAAATTTTTACTGTTAAGTATTTTCAAATTTAATTACCTGATTTGGGAAAAACAGAATTCTGTGCTTCCCACCCAGGCTGCTGCTAATCTCCTATCCCAGAACTTTCCTCCAACTGGCTTGGAACACTAAATTTTGCTTTTTATCTGCCTCTTCAGTCATAATTTTATAATAGTTACATTACATACTCTATTGGAAAGGTCAGAGATTTCCACATCCTAGATTGTTAGAGTCAGAAGTGTGGTAAAACATCAAAGGATATGCAAGGTGGTGAACTGGAGGCAGAAGATCTACTAACTAGCAAAAGATTTCTACTCCTCAAGCATGCAGCATAATTACTGGTCAAGGTTGGGGAGGAAAGGTTATTTTAGCAGTAAGCACTATGACCCAATAACTTAAACCTGGGTCCGTAGGGGGACTCCACAATACCTGTGGGTTTTGTAAAATTCTTGGAGGAAAAGTTTACTGAGTCTCAATCATGACAGAATGAATTATTCTCCAGCCTCATTAACTAGAGGTTCAGAATGGATTTTAAATTGGCTATTTAAAAACAATGTGGTATTTTTTGCAGACTTGAGCTTGTAGACAAGGATTCACACTGGTCTCAACTGCAGACTGAATACTATTTGATGATTCTCTTACTATCCTTCAGTGAAAACTACTTTTTACACTCCAATTCCCATCCCAAGCAGCTATTGCAAACTTTATGGCCCCTGTTCTCATATTCTAAAGATGGTCCTGTTTCCTTCTTCACAGAAAACTCTCAATTTCTTGCCCATCTATTCCCCAAATTTACTTCTGCTTGTATGTATTCTTCCCTATTTAGTACATACCTTCTCCTTTAATTCCAGATCAGTACATTCAATCTCCAAGTTAAATTCCACAAGCAGCTGAGATAGACTAGTGGAGAAGGACTGTCTATCTTAAACAGATCAATCAGTAAGGACTTCTTGAGAGAGGTGCAAATTGAGACCTGACAAAATAAGGAGCTAGTCAAAAACAACAGAAGAATCAATCAGGAAGAGAAAGGCAAAACCTCTGAAGTTGTGAGGATTGGGTAGACCTAGAAAATCAAAGACCATTATGGCTGAAACACCATGGGCAAAAGAGGAAATGGTATAAATAGGTTATAGGTTATGTAATGCTTAAAGCCATGGTGAAAAGTGTGGATTTTACTCCAAGCACCAAGATTAATGGGTTGGGTAACCACAATGTGGAGGGAGGCTTGAGTGGTTGACTTACCCTGAGGAAGACTGGAGGTAGCAGGATCAACTTTAAGGGAAAATGAAATACCATTTTGAACACACTGGGTGACTGTGAGATACCTAAGTAGATATGTAAGGTAAAATAAAGTTAAATTTTACATTAGGGAGAGGGTTCAAAGTCAGTACACAAATTAAATTCTTGGCATGATACAACTCCACCTAAATAGTGGAATATATAAGGAAGGTTCTGGGCTGGAGATATAAACTTGAAAATCGTCAGACTATAAACAGGAATTAAAGCACTGAAAGTGAAGGACATGACTTTGGAAGAAAATGTATAAAAAGGAGTTTAGCACTGTGATAAATAAATAAACCCTCCCTCTAAAAACTGGAACAAGGCAGGGATGCCCTCTTTCACCACTTCTATTCAATATCGTCCTTGAAACTCTAGCCAGAGCAATTAGACAGACCAAAGAAATTAAAGGGATACGAATAGGAAAAGAAGAACTTAAACTATCCCTATTTGCTGATGATATGATTGTATACTTAGAGGAACCTGGAAATTCCACCAGAAAACTTTTAGATCTCATAAGTGAATTCAGTAAAGTAGCGGGATATAAGATCAATGCACATAAATCGAAGGCATTTTTATATATAAGCGATGAATCTTCAGAAAGAGAAATTAGGAAAACTACCCCATTCACAATAGCTTCAAAAAAAATAAAGTATTTGGGAATCAATCTCACAAAAGAGGTGAAAGACCTCTACAATGAGAACTACAGAACACTAAAGAAAGAAATTCAAGAAAACCTTAGAAGATGGAAAGATCTCCCATGTTCTTGGATAGGAAGAATTAATATTGTCAAAATGGCCATACTACCAAAAGTGCTATACAGATTCAATGCAATTCCAATTAAAATCCCAATGATGTACCTTACAGAAATAGAGCAAGCAATTATGAAATTCATCTGGAAGAATATAAAACCCAGAATAGCTAAAGCAATCCTTGGCAGAAAGAGTGAAGCAGGGGGTATCGCAATACCAGATCTTCAACTCTACTACAAAGCAATAGTAACAAAAACGGCATGGTATTGGTACCAAAATAGAAAGGTGGATCAATGGTACAGAATAGAGGACACGGACACAAACCCAAATAAATACAATTTTCTCATACTAGACAAAGGGGCCAAAAATATGCAATGGAGAAAAGATAGCCTCTTCAACAAATGGTGCTGGGAGAATTGGAAATCCATATGCAACAGAATGAAACTAAACCCATATCTCTCACCATGCACGAAACTAAACTCAAAATGGATTAAGGATCTCGGAATCAGACCAGAGACCTTGCATCTTATAGAAGAAAAAGTAGGTCCAGAGCTTCAACATGTCGGCTTAGGACCAGACTTCCTCAACAGGACTCCCATAGCACAAGAAATAAAAGCAAGAATTAATAACTGGGATAGATTCAAACTAAAAAGCTTTCTCTCAGCAAAGGAAACTATCAGCAATGCAAAGAAAGAGCCTACAGAGTGGGAGAAAATCTTTGCCAATCATACTTCAGATAGAGCGCTAATCTCCAGAATCTATAAAGAACTCAAAAAACTCTACACCAAGAATGTAAATAATCCAATTGACAAATGGGCTAAGGAAATGAATAGACACTTCACAGAAGAAGATGTACAAGCAATCAACAAACATATGGAAAAATGTTCAACATCTCTGGTAATAAGAGAAATGCAAATCAAAACCACCCTAAGATTCCATCTCACCCCAATTAGAATGGCAATTATCAAGAATACAACCAACAACAGGTGTTGGCGAGGATGTGGGGAGAAAGGTACACTCTTACATTGCTGGTGGGGCTGCAAATTAGTGCAGCCACTCTGGAAAGCAGTGTGGAGATTCCTTAGAAAACTTGGAATGGAAACACCATTTGACCCAGCTATCCCACTCCTTGGCCTATACCCAAAGGACTTAAAATCAGCATATTACAGAGATACAGCCACATCAATGTTCATAGCTGCTCAGTTCACAATAGCCAGATTGTGGAACCAACCTAGATGTCCTTCAGTTGATGAATGGATAAAGAAAATGTGGTATATATATACAATGGAATATTACTCAGCCATAAAGAATGATAAAATTATGGCATTTGCAGGCAAATGGATGAAACTGGAGAATATCATGCTAAGTGAGATAAGCCAATCTCAAAAAACCAAAGGAAGAATGATATCGCTAATAAGTGGATGATGACACATAATGGGGGTGGGAAGGGTTAGTGTTGGGGTTGGAGTTGGGTTTAGGGAGGGGGGCAGGAATGGAGGAAGGAAGGACTGTATAGATGGAGGGGAAGGGTGGGAGGGGAGGGGGGGAAGGGAAAAAATGGCAGAATGAATCAAACAACATTACCCTATGTAAATTTATGATTACACAAATGGTATGCCTTTACGCCATGTACAAATAGAGAAACAACATGTATCCCATTTGTTTACAATAAAAAGAAAAGAAAAAAAAAATAAAAAATAAAAAAAATTAAAAAAAAAAAATATAAATAAATAAATAAATAAACCCTGATAAGTTTTGAAGTAGTCCTCCAGTTAATCCTCTGCTCTCTCTTCTCTATTGCTGTATTAGTTCAGGATCTCATTTTATTTTCCCTGAGCTTTTGTAGAAACCAGGGTCTTTATTAGCTATGTCTCTGTTACCAAGCCCTTTGTTTTCCCACCATGCAGATTGACAGGGCATTTCCTACCCATGCCATGCTCTCCCACACCTATGTGCCTTTGCACTTGCTCCCTTCTCCTTGCACTGTCCTGTCTTTGTTTAACAGATAACAACTAATCTTATTCATATGTTAAGACCCATTTTGGCCACCATTCACCTCTTTTGACCACTCCCACCACTGTGATCTCGCAAACATTACAATTCCACCTCTGAAATTGTGCTTTCGACTTGTCTATGGTTGATTATCCTGTAATTTCTTGGGGCCAAGAGTTATTTCTGACACATGTTTCCATCATAGTGCTTTATACATAATAAATTCTCACTAAAAGTTAGTTAAATGAATGATGTAATGCATCAAATGAAACATCCATCCATGTTTTTCACCAAAGAGTATTTCTCAATATTTTTCTTTTCCTTCTAAACTCAAAAGAAGATGGTCCTCTAAATCTCTCGAGTTCAATTCCAAAGCCCTGACTTCCAGCTTTTTTTCCATCCAAAGGACTTGATGTGTTCTTTCATTTCCTTGTTTATCTCCTCACTCTCTTTTTCAACTGACATTTTCCTCCATCTGTGGTCAAGTAAATTCAGGTTTGAATTATTCATCCACAACATCAAGACCTTGACTCTACTGCTCCTTGTAGATCTTCATTATGTGTGCAAGATCTTCCCATCAATGTGAGCTACAAAAGCACCTCTCTATTCTTGTCCAGCAGGTAATTGTCAGCTTGCACAGATGCACAAATGCATAAAAACCCAAACGAACAAACAAAAAAACTCTTAAAGAAGAAAAGAAATATTTTCCTAACATTCTATAATTTTGCAAGATCACTATATAAATGCTAAACCAAATTTTAGAAATTACTACTTGTTTGGTCACATTTAACATTTTAGGCAAAGGTCACCTTTCTTCTTAGACTGTGATTTATAAGCAGTAATAGTCTTTGTTCTTCCAGCAACATGTAAATTCCAGAGGATAGAGAAGATAGTTCTTAATTTTTAATGATATACCTCTGAGAATCTGATGAAGGGTAAACAGATCCTCACCTTAGAAAAATGCACATTGTCATTTATACTTAGCTTCAGAGGTCCACAGAGTCCCATAGTGTTCAACCATGGACCCAGATTTTAAATTACCTAGAATAAAAATTTCACAGTAATTAGAGATGGTTTAAGGTTTCCTTTATGCTAATATTCATTTTCTAATTTTCCTCAAATGAAAATGGATTGTGCTAAAATATCTAAATGTTTTTAAAATAGCAATCCCATTCTATCTGGTATATTTAAAGGATCTTGTAAAATAAATTCATTATGTAGTGAACATATCAATGATTGATAGACATTGGATTAGAAGTGATTATGATAGGGCTGGGAATGTAGCTCAATTTGTAGAGTGCTTGCCTTGCGTGCACAAGGCTCTGGGTTCAATCCCCACACCATAAAAAAAAGTAATTATGATAAAAGGCACTCAGTTTTCCCATCTGTAAAATGGAGTGATTAATATTAATCACTCATGCTGCATAGATTAATACTTGCAAATTTCTAATAGTTGTGAATTTTCCATGCCACCTCTGGGTCACCTGTTATTTAGGTTGTAGTTTGTTTTTTTCAGTCTTGAAGCAGATATAATGCCACAGCTGTTTCCTTAGTTATTCTGTTTTTTGTGAAGGAACACCTGCTTAGAATGTACCTAAGGAGTTATTTCTTTGTTTTTTAATAATTAAAGCACTGCGATGGTGATGACTGACATCTGGATTCACTTTTAAAGACTTCACTGTTTTCCTGGCTCCTAGGAGACTCATGAAGTATAATACATTAGATGGAAATGTGGTGATGTGCTTCATTTTGCAACAGCAGTTTTACTCTTGCTTTGTTATTTCCCCACTGCAGTGAGTGAGAGCTGTCACTCTGTTGTTGCTACTCAGAGATTAGGGGGGCTGAGTTGAGCTCCAGAATTTAATATGTCTCATAATGCCTGATTAATTTTTATTCTTTGATCTGAATTGATAAATTCACCTTGGACTACTGTATAAAATCAATATCTAGGGATTAAAAATTTTTGAAAACCAGATTCATAGAGAACATGAAAATCTAAGGTCTTTTAAATATTTCTAAATAGTAGTACAAAAAAGAGAAACTTGAAAAAGTATTCTAATATTATATATAGCTTCCTTAAAGGCTACATTCTTCAGTCTTCACGTAATAATAGCTCACTAACCTTTTCTAGGGTTTGCTTTCCAGCAATATATGCCCTTGTTTCAGATGATATTTTCTTATCCTGTAACTGGTTAATGATACACAAAAGAATCTGATTCTGGCTGGGTGAGAAGAAAAGTTTAATAAAAGAAGAGGGGAGAACTCAGAGAAACACTGGGAGGCTAGAGGAACAGGCATGGAACCAAGCCTCTAGGAACAAAGTTTAACTCTACACCATAGAATGACCCAAGGGGAAGTCACTATCACTACTCACTGCTCTTCCACCAAATACTAAATGTAACTGCTGCCACTCCTGTTACCCAGCAAAGTCAGTGCTGCCCCAGGAATGTAACCTTACAAACGCTGCCACCCTGAATATCATATGCCTTTATCAGCAAATTGGTTTTCAAGCAAAAATCTTCCTTCCTCAAGCTACTAACCTTCAAATCAAAGTCTTCCGCAAGTATGTTGAATATGGAGTGTAGGTCACAGGTCTGCGACCTTGTTTTGAGAGTATGAAAACATTTTCAGAGTTTACTTTGGGGAAGCAGCACTTACTGCATAAGATTGGAAAATACCTACACGAAGTAAATGTATTTTTAAAATCCCGGGCTACTAGAAAAGATGAAAATGACTATTATAGGAGCTAATTAATTTTGGTTAAGCATATATGCTAAGTGCCAGGTGCTTTAGATTATATTATTTAATCCTCAGAAAAATAGATAATTTTAATATTTTAATGATGGGAAAAATGAAGTTCAGAGAGGTTGTGACTAGTTGATCATTTTGTTTAACATGGAGAACACAGATTCATGTCCAGGCTTTTCCCTTTCATATTTTTCCTCATTTCACAGCATAACCCTAATTTCTATTTCCCAGTCTCTAAAGCATATAGAAGCCGTAGTGCACCCAGCAGCAGTGGGTGGACAGCAGCATGAATGAATCAACTCTGCAAGCCAGCAGCAAGAGGTGCATTATCTGTAAGAAAATTTAAAACAACAGAAAACAGACTAAAAATAGGTCGGCTTTTAAATCATTATCATCATGCAACATCAATTCTAAAAAATGTCAGTAATAAAATATTCCTTCTTGCTGAGGTGAATTATTTCCCATTCCTTGATTAACCTATATAAGAAGCCTCTGACTTAATTTTGAAAAGTTTATTTTCTAAGACAAGATTGTAGACTCGGGGTATAGCTCAGTGAAGGAGAATTTGCTTAGCATGTATGAGGTTTGGGTTCAATGTCCCGTGCCACCAAAAAGGGTTAGGGGAGGAGAGTAGATTGTTTAGGACATATCATAGAGGGTCATAGACAGTCTTATGGTCTTAGAATTGACCACAAAGAGTCATTTCACATATGATAGACTGAAGGACCTTATAACACTGTTTCTAAGAAAAAAACTGAGTTCTCAATTCCATTTTGGAAGCACATCTCTCCTAATATCAGTAATGTGAGCAAGGGTTCTTTTTATCTTATAGCTAAGACAGTCTCTGATAGAAACTCAATGGCGAATTCTTCTGGCAGCAGAGGTTCCCTTGGCAAAATAGCTGTTGGTAATGAGGAGGAATATGGGTCCTAATAATTTATACGGTTGAACAGAAAAAAAAAAAAAAAACTCTTTAAACTAACATGAGAAAGTAACTGTTTAGGTGAACACCCAGTGTAGAGAATTTGAGATCTTGAAGAATTACTTTATACCATCACCAAATTATGTTAAATTCATTCATAAATCAGGTGTTGAAAAATAGAGAACAAGCTGGATACTTTTTCTAAGTGAGATTGAAAAACCATAGATAATTTAACCTTCAAATATTCCAGTTTTCTTTGTAGAATAAATAAAAAGCATTGTTGGTATTCTTTGTTATTTATTTAGAAATGTACACTTCTGACTTGGCAATATTAAGTGACTTTTCTTGTACATATGGCACAGCACAGCATTACATCAATTGAAAAATTATTTTGCATATACGTAAAAAGCTATTGATGGTAAAAAATGATTAAGTGACATATTATACTAAAAGTGGCAGATTATTACTTAGTAAATTAATGAAAAACAATAACCTTTTATATTTGGATCCTCCAGAGAAACAGAATACACACACACACACACACAGAGGAACATTTATTATCAAGAATTATTATTTATGATAATTATAAATATATAAATCTCACTCCAGTCAGAATGACAATCATCAAAAATACAAGCAATGATAAGTGTTAGTGAGGATATGGGGAAAAAGGTACACTCATACATTGCTGGTGGGACTACAAATTGGTGCAACCACTATGGAAAGCAGTATGGGGATTCCTCAGAACATTTGGAATGGAACCACCATTTGACCCAATCATCCCACTCCTTGGTTTATACCCAAAGGATTTAATATTAGTATACTACAGTGATGCAGCCATGTCAATTCACAGTAGCTAAACTATGGAACCAACCTATATGCCCTTCAACAGATGAATGGATAATGAAACTGTGGTATATATACATAATGGAATATTACTCAGCCTTAAAGAAGAATGAAATTATGCTATCTGCAGGTAAATGGATGGAGTTGGAGAATATCATGCTAAGGGAAATAAGAAAAACTCCCCCAAATAAGGCCAAATATTTTCTCTGATAAGCGCATGCTGATCCATAATAGGAGGTGGGTAGGGAAGAATGAAGGAGCTTTGGATTGGGCAGAGGGTGTAAGGGGCAGGAAGGATGGTGGAATGAGACAGACATTATTACCCTATATACATATAGACTCTGCACCATGTACAGCCAGAAGAATGAGAAGTTGTGATCCATTTGTGTACAATGTGTCAAAATGTATTCTAATGTCATGTATAACAAATTAGAACAAATAAAAAAAAAAAGAAGAATCCAGACTTTAGCGACTGGGTAGATTTACCCAGATCAGATGTGTATGATAACAATGAAGACACCAAAGTATAGTTGAAATGATTAACAATAAGGAACAATTACTTGATATAGATTCATTATAAAGTAAAATATAAGTATTACAGTTAAAATAAATATATAAAATATTATCAAATATATAATTATATAATATGTAATAAAATTATTACATAATTAAAAGAAATTGGCTTACATATTTGTAGAAGCTGAGGAGTTCCAAGATCTATGCACAGTGGGCAACTGTGGGATGGAGGAGATCTGACAGTATATGTAATTCCATTCTGAGTGTGAAGGTCTGAAAATCAGGGTGGACAATTGTTTAAGTTCAGTCAACTCCAGGTATGAGGGCAGAATACCAATGTCACAACTCAAACACAGCATAGAGAAGGAATTCTCTCTTACCCAGCCATTTTGTTCTATTTAGGCCTTCGAAAGTTTGAATGAGACCCACCTACAGGGAAGGTAATCTATTTTACTTCATCTACTGGAGACATGCTAATTCTGGAAACAGTCTCATAGACACATCCAAAAATATGTTTAACCACATATCTGGGTACAATGTGGTCAGGTAAATTTGACACATAAAATTAACCATAACACATTTTAAAAGGTCTATTATTTCAATATGTCATATGAATATAACAGAATATATGGAGCTCTCTTGCAATTTAAAAGAAATGAGGAAGAGTGTAGAACTAATTAAATGACATTATAAAGAAGTACAGATAAATCCAAAATGTAGATCCATTTGTTCATTTAATAGAACAAATGGCCTTGAAGTACATAGTGGATTAAGACATAATAAGCGAGATTGCTTTAAAATTCTACAGAAAGAGAAAAAAAAAGAAAAGAAAACAAATGAAAGAAAAAAGAAGTAGATGAAGTGAATGAGGCAAATATGGCAAAAGTTTGAAAAGTATTAATCTGGGTGATTTGATTCTGGGAGAATACTGTTATACTATTCTCTCAGACAAACTTGCATATAACATTTTGATTTGTCTTTTTCATATCAAATAAGTCACAAAGTCTTATAGATTTTAGCTTCTAAATATCTCTCAAATAAGTCATCTCTTCTCCTTGGCCTATTCAGATCAAAATACTATTTAATCTAAATGACTGTAAGGTCCTGCTAGCTGATTTTCCTTCCTGCCATTAAACTTAGATAATTATAATCTGTTATTCATATAACTGTTAGAATCATCCATCTAAGCAAAAGATCATGAAATTCACTAGCTTAAAACTTTCCAATGGCTTTCATGTCCTTCAGGATAACAATGGAACTCCTTTGTAAGATTCAAAAATTTCTTAAAGATATGGACCCATCCTACCTCATTTTTAAAAATTTTAACTCAAACACTATAGTGTTCCAAACTTTTGAACTCTAAATATGCAATGCTCTTTTAGACCTTTATGTTACTGAATTTGCTGTTAAATCAATAGGCTAAGTCCTATTTATTCTCCTCTGTTAAATTTTCCCTCTTTCCCAAACTCAAACAACATTAAGTCCTCTGTACTCTGTGCATGTACAGTATTAGAGATTTTCCTCCATACTAGATCTTAAATTATAGAAAAGTAATTGCTTTTTGGTCTGACTTCTACCAGACTAATTTTTATTAAGACAGTGGTGATGTCTCTTGTTTTTGTAACTCAAATATTTAGTAAAGTTTTTGGTATATGCTCCAAAAATTTTTAATGGTAACCATGTTCTACATGGTATGCCTGTTGAGAAGGGGACATTCTAGTGGCAAGGATAAATCAAATTCATATAACTAAAACATGTTATAAGATATGCCACGAAAGAAGTTCAAATGAAATTCTTTGATATTTTAAGGAAGGAACACTAAATTCCAGTTCAAGGGTAGGAGATGGGTACAGAATTGAGAAAGGTAAAGAGAAAAAAATAGCAATTGAGGTGACTCTAATAAAAGGAATCTCCATACTTGGAAATGAAGCAAGTATAAGGAAAAGACTAGGTTACCGTCCTGATAAAGTAAAACGGAGTATAGTACAAGATCATAGAGAAGTAGATTGGGTGTTAAATGCTGCCTATGAAGGCGTTATTTAATTTAGAAGGCAGCTATTGTGTGATGAAAGGCAGTAATTTGGAGAATATATTAGAATCCCATATGGGATTCTAGTCCCATATGGAATAACAGGGTCACCTTTCACAGGGAGAATATAGTACAGACAAAATAGGGTTCAAATACTGACTGTTACTTAATAATGGTATGATCTTGAACACATTACTTAATCTTTCTAGGTCCAAGTTTATATATAATGAGATTAGCACAGTGTTTGAACAAATCAGTGATATATTTCAGCTTCAAGGAATAAAACTCCAACTTGAATTAGCATAAGCAAATAAAGAAAATTATGATAAGACTACTGATTACATCAGTGGAACAAAATAGAGAGCCCCAAAATAGATCCACACAGATTTTTATGTCTTTCACAAAAATTAACTCAAAATGCATCACAGAGCTAAATATAAAAGACAAAATTATGAAAGTCCTGGAAGATAACATGAGAAAATCTAGATGATCTTTGGTTTGGTGATACCCAAAGCACAATGAAAGAAAAAATCCAAGAAAGAAAAACTTAGCTAAAATTCAAACTTTCTGCTTTATGAAGGATGCTAGTAAGAGAATGAAAAGACAAACTACAGACTGGTTATTTTGCAAAATGCATACCTGGTAAGGGACTAGTATACAAAATGTATAAAGAATCCTTAAAACTAAACAATAAGAAAACAGATAACTCAATTAAAGAGTGGGCAAAAAATTTCAGGAGACATCTCACCAAAGAAGGTATCATATGCAAATAAGCATATGAGAAGATACTGAACATTATATGTCACTAGGGAAATAAAGAAACAAAACAACCATGAGAAGAATACCATTACACACGTATAAGGATGGTCAAATCCAAAGCACTGACAATACCAATTGCAGCGTGGGGAAAATGGGATACCACGTCAACTAGGAAATTGCTATCTGAAGGCGTAAAAGATGAAGTATATAGCAAAAATTATCACAAACTGCTGCTTGCAGTAACTTAAAAGATAAAAAGTATACCTAAATGAAATTTTTGAATATTGAATTTACTTTCAAACAATTGTTGATTCATGTTCAGGTGTAGAAATAAGAGAGATCCCATGTATCCTTTACCCAGTTCCCCTTAATGGTAACATCTTGCAAAACTGTTAATTGATTTTCCTTATTGTGAAATCTACTTTATCTGGTGTTAATACAACTTCTTCCATTTTCCTTTGTTTTATATTTGCATGATATAGCCTTCTCTATCCTTTACTTTCTGCCTGCCTATATCATTGTTAAACTGCGGTCTGCCATTCTAAATTTTGTTTTCTCCTTCTTCTGGCTTCCATGATTTCTGATGAGAAATCAGGTGTTATTTAAGTCTTTTTCTTCTGTTAGGAAGGTGTGAGTTTTCTGTGATTGCTCTCAAGAACATTTTCCTTGTCTTTAGTTTCCATTAAGTTTAATTATTATGTATACTGGCATGACTTTCTTTATATTTATCCTGTGTGGTGTTCACTCAGTTTCTTAAATCTGTAGATTTTTGTCTTTTGTTAGAGTTTAAGTACGCTTTCAGCTCTGTTTTCTTCTCTCCTTCCAAACTCTAATGACACTAATTAGGTCTTCTGCTACAGTCCCAGGGCTCTGTTTTGTTTTGTTTTAGTCTGTTTTCTTTCTATTGTTCAGATTGAGTAAATGCACTCTTTTCAGGTTCACTGATAATTTTCAAAAGCAAAATGTTCCCTAATTTTGCTTTGAGCCCATCCACTATGTTTTTATTACTTAGGTTCTTCTTTATACTTTCTATTTCTTTGTTGAGGATTTCTATATTTTAAGTTTGTTTCAAGTGTGTTTATAATTGCTTGATGAGACATTTTTATTACTGTTGCTCTAAAATCTTTGTCAGATAATTTTAACATCTATTGATTATCTTTTTCATTCAGTTTGATATTTACCTGGTTCTTGGTATGAGTGGCTTTCAAATGAAACCTAGAATTTTTCATATTATGTTATGAGAATATAGTTTTTCTTTAAAACTTTGTTTTTACCTTGATTTCTCTTATACCATTTCAGCAAAGAAGGGTTACCACCTTCTTACTGACAGGTGCAGGTAGAAGTCCAGGCTCCCTATTTGATTTTTGTTGGCTCTGGATGGGAGGGAGGAGCTCTTTGTTACTGCTGGGTGGAGTCTGATGTTCTGGCTCTTTGCATGATCTCTAATGACACTGGTGTAAATGGCTTCATTACTGCTTAGTGAGCGATGAAAGTCCTGATTCTCCACCAGGTTTTGGTAGGTACAAGAGAACTGCCTCTCCATATGGTATTCACTCACTATTATAGGAGTAAGGGGAAGCCCCTTATAGGTTATGGAAAATAAGGACACCACATTACAGCCTTATGAGAGTAGAAGTTGAGATTCTACAGTCCATATTTGCTGGTGTGGGTAGGACCACAGTTTGTTTACTTGTTTTTCCTGTGATATCTGGCTGGAACATAGCAGTTATTTTCTAAGGCTTCTCTCTTATGAACATTTTCCCTTTTCTGGTCTTTTTTCTAAAGAAGGTAGTGTTTTCTTGAGGCTTTTGTTGTTTGTGCCTATTGGCTTTTCTGAGTTGCTAGCTTCTTCAGCTCCAAATCTACAATAGATAAGGCAATATATGTAATGTGGTACATTTCATCTCCATTGCCAGGGTACCATGTTGTTCCCTGAGGACTAAAGTTCCTAGCTGGTCTGCTTTCTTCTTTCCAGCTTTCAAAATCTTTTTGTTTGTTTTACAAATAATGTCCAGGGTTGTTGTACTTAGCAGGAGGAAGAAGGAAACATTTATCTACTACATCTTCCCCAGAGCATTTAAGAAACTTTGGTGTTTCACTAAGGAGTTCTATAGTAAGGGCACTGAAACTATCATCTGGTAGTTCCAGGAAAGTATGATAAGATGCAGAACAAGGAGCTAAAGTGAAAAATGGCCAGTATTCAAGAAAAATTTAGAGGGAATATAGAAGGTTCACAATTTGTTAGGTTGAAAGATAAAACTTTCTCATCTCCAGACTCTCCAGGTAAAATATAACCTAGTGGTATAAATAAGATGAAGAGTGTACATATAAGATCTTTCATATAGGTCTCCAAAAGAAATAAGATATTAACTATTACACCGTACTGGGTGGACAGAAGGGATTTTGGAAATTTCAAGGTCATAGTGTCACAGAAGTCTTTTCCCAAAGTAAAAATAAGTTCATATATAGAGACAGGTCTTAAAAAGAATTATATTAGTTGTGACTTTTTAAGAATGGCATAGACTATAATCGAATACATTGAAAACACACAATTTTAATGTAAATTGAATAGCAAAAGGGTTGTATCATGCCTTGAAAAGGATGGAGAGAATTCATACGTGCAAAAAGTTCTCTGTGTGCCTAACTTTCTATTAATCAAAAGCAGTCTAAGAAACCTAGTTAGCTGCCAAAATGAGCTCTTCTTTTAGGTGTATATCCAAAGAGTGATGGAAAAGGAAAAGTGTCACTAAATTTCCCAGAACCAAAAGTCACAGAACACAATGGTCCAGAGAGTCACTTCCAGAAAGCTGAGCTGAGACACAAATAAGGAATATGCCTTTTCCAGGAGAAGGAGGTTCTGGCTTCATGTGTCTACATGAATTTCAGAATTGCTTGTAACCAATGACTGCTTTGTGCTGCCCTTTTTGAATGTGATTTTCCTGCTCTTATTTCACCACTGAACATTGGGTATGTGAGGGACAGGTAGCTTATATTTTTACTTTATAGAGTTCCACATTAAGAGTAACTGCCACATCTGTATCTGATGTAGAACTTGGGGTTCTGAAGTTAAGGGGTAGAACCGTGATTGGATGAGAATTAAAGGGTTTTGAGATACAGGTGACTGTATTTTACAACTGAGTATGAGGGAGAAAAGATGTCACATCCGTCATCAGTTTCATGGCTGAGACTCTAAAACAACAGATTAAAAGAGAAAAGCATACAAATTTATTTAACGTCTTACATGATGTAGGAGTCTTCAGAACTGAAGACTTAGAAAAACTCAGAAACCTGTGTATTGTATGCTATATATGATAAAGAAGCTGATAGTTGTGGAGATGCATGATTGGACAAAGAAGGTGTAATCTAATGATAATAAACTGGGGGAACTTAGTAAGGCCTGTTTGTTCAGATTCTTCTCTGTGATTCTGTGTCTTCACAGACATGGGTATTCCTTTTATTTCTGGGCATAGGGAGGGCACCTCTCACATGACGTTCCTGTAATCTACTTCAGGAGAAGGTCAGAAAATTCTTTCTAGATTTTGTGGTCTACACCAGGTAACAAAAATGAGAGGAAGTGGGGAGGGTGAGAGTGGCTTTCTGACTTCTACTGTTTTATCAAATGCAAGATGGTATATTTTGGGTTAGTATGTCCTGAACCCCATCAAGAGGAGCAACGTGAATAATTATGGTCAGAAGGTGGACTATGATGATTATAAAAATGGCTACAATTCTTCACCCCTCTCTATTTCTATGTTCTTTGAAATATGACTTTGTAGTTTCTCCCATTAAAACGTGGAATCTATTTCCCTATCCCTTGAATTGAGATGCCCTGGTTTCTTGGTTGGTTAATAGAATATGGAAGAAATAATATGGTGCAAGCTTTAAGTCTAGTTCTTGGTTTTCTCACTCTCTTAGGCATAGTGTCTATAACATGCCCAGACTAATCTCCTGGATGATGAGAGAGAGGTACATAAGCCAACCTAGTTGCCTTAGCCAGTAGTCAGTCATCAGACAAGAATACAGAAAACAGTTTAGGTGAGTCGACACTGGTCCAGATCAGCAGAACTGTCCAACTGACCTGTACATTTATAAGCAGTGATAAATTCTCTTGTGATAAGTCACTGAATTTTAGGTTGGTTTGTTAAACAGAATTTTTGTGATAATAGATAACAGATACTTAAAGATTACTAAATAGCTCTCTGACTTTCCATTAGCTCCATTTCTGTATCCTTTAATTTCTTCTCCACACTGTTTTAACAGTGATATTTCTGAAGTACAAATCTGAGTATGAGTTTCCCTATTTAAAAATATTCAGTGGCTTCCCAATTCTTTCAAAATAAGGGTATGGTTAGTCTCATACAATAATCCAGGCTTAGCCAAGCCTACTTCATCTCTTATTTTTTTATTTAATAATTCACACCACACTGAAAGGCTGAGATTGTGGCTCAGTGGTAGAGCACTTGCTTAACATGTGTGAGGCACTGGGTTCTATTCTCAGCACCACACATAAATAAATGAATAATAAAGGTCTATCAACATCAAATATATGACATATATCATATATATAATAGTATATATGATATATATATATATATATAAAATAGTTCACACTGAATTCATACCAAATTCTTGTGTGTTAAAGTGGAATCTTGTTGTTTTAAAATATGCATTTAAGGGTTTCAATACTTTTAAGACATAGCACCTCATTCTCTTCCTCTTGAGTGTGTACTTAGCAACTAGTTTTTAAATAATTCCCCTTCTCTTCAATCCTATCCAACCACAAATCTACCTTTTATTTCTATAGATATGTTGTTTTTGAACCTCTTATATAAATGAATGCATACATTTTATGGTCTTTTGTGACCAGCTTCTTTCACTTAGCATATTGCTTTAAAGAATTGATCATGGTATAGCATGTATCAGTTATTAATTACATTTTATTATTGAATAATATTACATTGTACAGATATACCATTCATAAATTAATGGTCCATTATTTATCCATTCATCAATTAATGATCACTTGAGTTATTTGTATTTTTGGACTATTTGAATAATGCTGCTATGAACATTTGTAAACAAGTGGCTATATAGATAAATTTTAATTTCTCCTGAATATATAATTAGTAGTGAAATTATTGGGTCACATGGTAAATTTATGTTTAACATTTTGCTAAACTATTACTGTTATCAAAAGCAACTACACCACTCCTACTAGTTAGAATGAGGGTTCCAACTTCACATCATTATCAGTGCCTGTTATTTTCTTTCTCCTCCTCCTCCCACTCCTCAACTGGTATCTCCTGTGGTTTTGATTGGTATTTCCCTAATGGATAATGATGTTGATCATCTTTTCATGTGCTTATTGTCCATTTTATATCTTCTCTGAAATATCTGTTAAAATCCTTTGCCCATTTTGAAACCTGGGTTGTATTTATTGTTGTGTAGTAAGAATTCCTTACATATTTTAGATACAACTAACCTCATTGGATATATGATTTCCAAATACAGTATTGTCTTTCATTCTGTGGGCTATCTTCTTACTATTAGTGGCCTTTGAAGCATTCAAATTTTTTAAATGAAATCTAATTGTCTATTTTTTCTTTGAACTCTATTGCTTTTAGTGTCATATAAAAGTCTTTGGTTATTACAAGGTCTTCAAGATTACTCTTATGTTCTCTTCTAAGAAATTTTTAGTTTTAGCTCATGAACTTAAGTCTATGAATCATTTTGATTTATTTTTGTACATATAGTAAGGAAGGGGTCCAACTTCATTCTTTTGTTTGTGACTGTCCAGTCATTGCAGTACCATTTGTTAAAAGAATTTTCCCAACGAATTATCAGTGCTTCTGTTGAATATCAAGTGATCATAAATTTAAGGTTTATTTCTAGACTCTCAACTCCATTCCCTTCTTGTACATGTTTATCTAATGCCAGTACACACTGTCTTGATTACTACAGCTTTGTAGTTAATTCTGAAATGGTGACTTGTGAATTCTCCAACTTTTTCAAGATTGTTTTGTATTCTGGGTTCCTTGCATTTCCACATGTATCTTAGGATCAGCTTGACTATTTCTGCAAAACACAGCAGCTGGAATTTTCATATGAATTGTTTTGAATCTGCAGATCAATCTGAAAAGCATCATAAAATATTAGGTCTTCTGATCCATGAACATAGGATGTCTTTCCATTTATTTAGGTTTTCTTTACTTTTTCAGAAAAATGTTTTATAACTATTAGTTAAGTCCTGCAATTCTTTCCTTAAAATTATTTCTAAGTATTTTATGCTATTGTAAATGAAATTGTTTCCTTAATTTATTTTTGGATTATTCATTGCAAGTGTGTAGAAATACAATTGTTATAAATTGATTTTGTATCTTCAACCTTGCAGAACTCACCTTTATGAAAGTCTTTTTAGTGCATTTCTTAGGACATTCTAAATATCATGTTATTTGCATGGTTTTACTTCTTCTTGAATGTCTTTTATTGGCTTTTCTTGCCTAATTGTCCTGGTTAGAACTTCTAGTACAATGCTAATTAGAAATGGCAAGAGTAGACATCTTCACCTTGTTCCTGTTCTTAGGGGTACATTCAGTCTTTCAATTGTTAAATATAATGTTAGTTGTGAGTTTTTCATAGTGCCTTTTATTAGGTTGAGAATGTTCCCCCCCCCTTTTTTTTTCAGTACTGGAGATTAAACCCAGGTGTGCTAGGCAAGAGTTTTAGCACTAAACTATACCCAACTCTTTTGGTTTTTATTTTGAAATAGGCTCTAACTAAATTGACTGGGCTGGTCTCAAACTTGTGATCCTCCTGCCTCAACCTCCAGAGTAGCTGGGATTATAGGTGTATGCCACTAGACCTGGCTTAAAGAAGTTCCCATCTATTCGTAGTTTGTTGTGCTTTTTTTAATCATAAAAAGGTGCTTCATTTTGTCATATGCTTCTGTCTCCATTAAGACGATTTATGTCATTTTTAGTTTTAATGCTTTTGATATGGTATATAATGTTATTTGATTTTCAGATGTAAAATCAACCTTGCATTCCTGGGATAAATCTCACTTTGTGAGAGTGTGTAATTCTTTTTATATGTTATTGAATTAGGCTAGCCTAGTATTTTGTTAAGGATTACATCTTTAATTAATTCTACTTCTCCTACCCCTTAACAGTGAGAAAAATACAATGTATGCAAGTACTGTAAGCTAATCATTGCATCTGAGGATTCACTCAGTTCTAAAGATAATCTATAATGTCTTGACATGTAGTGATTTATATTTCGTTGAAGCATGTTTAAATCACATGCTACAGGAATGGCAGAAAGAGTATAATTTAGTTAGTGAAACTAGTCACTCAAATTAAGACTTCAGATCACCAGTGGCTTTATTTATTGTCTAATTTTTTTAATTAAGCATTTTGGGAGCAAAATTATATATCAGAGTTACATACCTCATTCGAAGCCTGTTACTCTCAAGGTCTAGTTTTAGTACAGAGGATTATTTTTTTTTATTATTGTATACAAATGGGATACATGTTTCTCTATTTGTACATGGAGTCAAGGCATACCATTTGTGTAATCATACGTTTACATAGGGCAATGATGTTTGATTCATTATTTTTTCCCTTCCCCCCCACCCCTCTTTTCCCTCTATACAGTCCTTCTTTCCTTCATTCTTACACACACACACACACTAAAATACCCGCTCAAAACCAAGAATTGAAAAGAATTAAAATACTTGGTGGAATGTCTACAAGAAAACCAAATAGAATCCAATTCAAACACCATAGAAGAATTTGAAATCTTTTTTTCAATTGTCTTCCCTCTCAATTTATTATAGGAAACCACATATAAGTGCTTTTGTCTTGACTCCCCCAATCCTCTGCTTTCCTGTATTCATCCATTCATTTTACCTTTTAGAAGAGAAGTTGCACATTGTAGCCTGTAGGCCAAATCTGATCTATGCATACATTTAATCAGATACATTTTATAAACAAGTTTAATTAGTTGTGAACATTTATAAGTCGGCAAATAAAAATCTCTGTATCTGATTTCTCTTGAAAAATTTAAAGGGTTGGGAAAATGCTGCCTTCATTTCACAAATGGGTAGTAGTAGTGACTGGCTTCTTCAAATAGGACATGTCTCTTTAAGTTTGTCAGTTTTTATCAATTCCTATTGTACTACATAAGGTTATTTTATTTATGGTATAAACATGCCTTCTGTCAATATTGGATTTTGTGCCTTCTACTGTTGTCCCTCAGGCCTATACTACACATGGCTATTTTTACTATTTATGATAAAGACCTGACTTCTGTAAATATTGAAGTTTGTACCTTTTACTCTTGTCCTTTCCAACGTATATTAGTCTTTCTCAGCTTCCTTCCAAAATTTTTGCAATATTTTCTTTTATATTGAGCAGCAAAACAAAAGTTCTTAGAGCTCTACAGGATCCACTGAGAACTGACAAGCCAGAGATGAGCTGTAGCCTTTTGGGCACTATAACTAACAACAATCGTAGTTCCCTATCAGTAAGAAGAGAGGAGAAATTCTCAAACTGATTATAGTAACTTTGTACCTGTGAAACCTCTTGCTGGGATTGAAAGTCCAGCTTTGAGAGACAATGAAAGTGGTAAAGTGATGGTCCAGTTGTGCTCATGGTTGTTAGAAAAGTAGAGATTAACAAAATTGGTCTCTTGGAAGATACAGGGGAAGGAGAGAGAAAATAGTATAGTAACATCAAGGAGACCTATGAAAAGGAACTGAGTGTCAATGACTTACCATAAATAACATATATAACTCAAATGATTGAGAGAGCTGTTAGTTTCTCTGAGAGAAGTATCTCCTGTAAGATTGTACAAATTTTTGTGGGAAAAATCCTGTTTTACTTCAGTCTGTTTGTTTACTCTGCCCTTTAAATTTTTACTTGTTTTTCGAAGACCTCAATTGTTTTACAATTGAGACAATTTACAATTGTTTACAGATAGAGACAACATTTAAGTATTTAATATTTATTACAATTAATTTTCTTTACAAACACAGGAGTTCCCCTCCCCTTCAATAAAGAGAGATTTCATTAAAAGTTGAATGGAAAAATAAGAACTCAAAAATCAAAAAGTTGTATTAGCAATGCATGTACACGTTTTGACTTTTAGATCTCATTTTAGCAATTCTTTGCTTAATGAGGAGGAGGTATTTTCAAAACAAGAATGAAGGCTGGTTACCTTAATGTGGTTATATACTCCTTGTACAATTAACCTCTATTTCTTTTTAACCAGTTACTTTTAGAAAGCAGCAGATCTACTTAGTAATAGTAATTGAACAATTTATTACACTGTTATGGTGTCAGGTGGATTCCAATAATTTAGAACAGAGTAGATAGGCATAGTACATCTCTATGCAACTACTAAGAAACTATATAAGGAAGTTACATTTTATTATTTGCTCTTTTGTGTCCCTACTTCAAGCGATTTAATATTTGTAAAAATGGAACCCAGAAAACAGTTATGGGTGCTCAAGGACACACATGTTGACTCAGTTCTATACAAAATGCTTAGATTTTTGGACTATAGTAAACCCAATATGGTAAATATTGGCTCTAATTTTTATAATTTTCACTAATTCCCTCAGAGACTTCTTTACACTGCCTTGCCTCACAAGCAAGTTAGAATACTGGATTCGCCCACTTCCTCCTTCCCTGTCTTCAACAAATTTTGCTAGATCCTATTCCTACAGAACAGGCCATAAGATAGCTGGTCACCTACAATTTTCTTACACTGTTCAAAAAAAATTTTTTAATGCCTAAAATACCAAATTCCATTGGCAGTAAACATTGCCCACAGGAAAAGTGCTCAAGAAGTGATGCCGATCTTTCCTGCTCTTGGCTACGTGCCCTGCTCTCCAGTACCGACCAGCGAAGTCCTAGACTTCTCTAACCACAAGTTCCCCACGAACTGGGAAATCTTTGCATCTCTAATTAATGCTACTTGGGAAACTCAAGGTATGAGAAGAGAGATTCCCTTCATCCAGGGCAAGAAGAAGACTTTCCACGTTTTTCCCCATGCGGCTGAATTACTCTACTTATTTCTTTGGACTGCCTTCCTTTTAAGATTCGAAAGACTAGATAAATCTCTCCTGAAAGGTGAACCTATCAAAACCGGAAGCACGGTTTATTCAAACCTTTAAGTACTACCGGATTAATGGCACGTCCCACTGTTGCGCATGCGCCATAACTGCCGCCCACTCTTGCTTTAGGGCACTGGGTTCTTTTCTCTCTCCTTCACTCTCTCCAGCTCTTTCCCAGTCTTCCGTTCGAACTTCCCGGTTGCGGCTGAATTCACCAATCACAAACGGTCTTCCTCCGGCCCCGCCCTGCCATCCGCCCCTCCGGAACCCGAGCGCTGGTTCGCGCACACCCCTCCTTTCCTTACGCACGCTGCGCACTGATGTCAGCCCCTGACGTCATCGTCGCCCAGCGCCGGCTGCAGCCTGGGCCACTCCTGCGGGCCGTTGGGCAGCCGGCCGAAGTCCCGCCCCCAGATCACCCCCACCTCGGAACCGCTCTAGTGGCGGCGACCCATGTGGGGGTTCAGGCTCCTACGGTCCCAGGCGCTGCTGCTCCTGCTGCCGCAGCTCGGAATCCGAGACGCCTCGTCCTGCCTGCAGGCCGGAACTATGAACCCAGGCGGCAGCGGCGGTGCACGATGCTCCTCCTGGGCCGAGGGACGCCGCCAACAGTGTCTGCAGTTGTCCACTGTGCCAGGAGCCGACCCGCAGCGCAGTAACGAGGTGCTCCTGCTGGCGGCAGTGAGAGAGGGATCTGAACGGCAAGACCTCCCTGGAGACCCGGCAAAGGAGGAGCCGCAACCGCCGCCCCAGCATCACGTCCTCTATTTTCCCGGGGATGTACAGGTAACCTGGGGCCTAGGCACCTGTTCCCCCCTGTAGATTCACTGGGTTCCCTTGTGGCGGCTGCCCGGTTTCTTGCCTTCCTTGAACACACCCACAGTTGGGCTGACGCTTCCGTTATTCCATGAAATCCCAAACCGTCCCTTCTACACCCCTGATCTCTTTCCCATGGAAACCTAGGGAAAAGTGCCCTTGCAGGGACCATCGCTAAAGAGCCAGCTGTCAATCCAGGCATCACAAGGTGGAATTTGAGACAGGGAATGAGATACATAACGTATGCTCATTTTTAACTTGGCCTCTTAGAAGACTGTGCATGTTGTTTGTGTGTGTGTGTGTGTGAGAGAGAGAGAGAGAGAGAGTGAGTGTTAGGCAGGGGACTGAGAGATGGCTTTTAGATTAAGTCAGCACCAGCACACAGTGTTCAGAAAACGCTGATGGTAATTTTAAAACAAGCAAACAAAAAACCCATTACTAAGGTATGACACTTCCAGTAATCCTAAAAAAATGTTGAGTGATGGTGGAACAAAAGGGACAGTAATTGCTAAATATGTCCATATTTTGATGCTCATCTAAATTTTCTATCTTTTTGTGTTTTATGTTTATTATTGATTTTATAGCTGCAGGCATGTCTTTATTATTAATGTGATAGCTGCAGGAAAATATTCATGGTTATGTTGTCTTGGAAGCTGGGTATTAATCCAGAGCTTCACTAACACATTAGCCATAATTAAATAAAATAAAAAATACAGTTTGTCAGCCATGCTCGTTAGACTGCAAGTGCTCAGTCACTAGGGATGGCAGGTGTGTCCTGCATTGGACAATGCAGATAGTATTTCCACAGAACATGAAACTTTCTATCATCACACAAAGTTCTGTTGGCACTAGTAAACAGGTAAAGCTAGAATTTAGCTAGATATGTTTTTTATGGCATGAAACAATATTATGTTTTTGTAATTGATGCTTTAGCATGATATGTTTGACTTCCACCCATGAGTCAAATATTGATAAAATATATGTAATATTTTCCTTTGCTCTCAAAATAATTGACTGGTTTGACTGCCAATAAAACCTATGAAAAACTAGTATTTAGATTTAAGAGAAAATTTACACATTTGATACCTCTGTACTCTGATTGGGAAAACAGCATGTGATATTTTTGACAGACTTCCAGAAATTGTGACCACCTACTGCAGGCATACCTATAGTAATGTCGATGATGGTAATGATGATTAACATTTATTGAGCACTTATTAAGTATTTTTAAAGTGTGCCAGGAAGAATATAGGTCTTCAATGAGGCCTAAAAAGTTCTACAGGTTGTTTATTCACATCTTTACTTTATGTAGCCGCAGATTTCAGTAGCTTTTTGTGCAGTGTATGAAGTACTTTAAAAACCTTAGGTCTTCTAGAAGGGAAACAGGTTATGAGGTCAAATTACCTCGATTTGAACCCAAATTTTATATTTTTTAGCTATGAAATTCCTGGCAATTGTTAAATCTCTCAGTATTTCAGCTACTTCAGCTATAAAATGAGAGCAATAGTTTATAGAGAATCAATGGAGATTAAATATGTGATTACCTAATAAGTTCTAGTCCCTCCTCTTCCTTCTGGGGACTTTTTAAATTATTAGAACACCCTAGTGTTCCATTCTTAGACTTTTCCTCTATCTTCATTCTCCCAGTGATCTTTTTCAGTTCTGTGGTCTTATGTATCACCTACTCGAAGACACCCTTGACATTGTGTATCTAGCCTAGTCATATTTCTCAATTTTAGGCTTGCCAATTGCATGCAGTTATTTTCTTTTGGATATTTAGTAGATATCTCAAACTAAAATCACTGGATATTTACTGCAGTGCAGTCTTCCTTTTTCCAGTTAATGGAAACTACCTTTTCAGTTGCTCAAGTTAGAAATCTTGAAGTCGTCCTTTAGGTCTTTCTTTCATACCTCATTATCTAGTCCATTAGCAAATCCAGAATATTACCAAGTGTGTGGATATATGATTGGATATATGATTTGTTAATCCATTCAGTATTTCATGACATTTGGATCATTTCCAATTTTTAACTTTTTAAAAATTTTGCTTTACTAAAGAGTAGGATATATAGATGACTGTGCCGCAAGCAGTGTGTCCTGGTCATATACCCTGGGGCTTTCTGTGCTCTATCCGGCAGCCCTTTATAGGGTGGATCCTGTTCTGGTCACTCTAGCCTGCTTAGTGGGATGTGCACTTTATGCCAGCAGAAATGTTCTCTTGATGCATTCATTCTTGATGGAAGTGTAGCTTATACCTAATAAAGTTTTCCTCACTCTGCTCTAAGTAAGACCACCTAGTTTAAATCTTTATTTTATGAATGTTTCTAAACTCTTAGAGATATGTTCAAGTTTTTCTAAAAATCCTTTGACCAATAGCAGTAACGTGTGGTTCTGTAAGTTTTTGCAAGCCAGCAAGCATGTAACTGGGGTAAGCACCTCTTAATCTCTCTCAGAGATTCTCTTGTTGCCTGCCTCACTGGGGATGAAGGGAGGCATGACTTCCATGCTTTACTCCTACAAGGATAGTAAGTGCATTGCTTTCCCAATTAGGATGAAAATCCTCTCCAAAGAAAGCCCTTTTCTGTATGTAGGTTGGCCATAGATAATAGCCTGGGCTGCAGAAGCAGTTTTGGCTGCCTTTTAGCAAGTCCTATGGGAATGTCTGGTGCCTCTTTTTAGACTATGGAAGAACTTACTCATTGTTCTCAGATCTAGGGTTTGACAGAACAGTAACAATCCCATTTTTTCATATGAGTACACATAGTTCCTTAGCATTTCCCCCCTTCTAATCATATAACCTGGAGCTAATCAAGGGAGATACCATTTAAATTTATAGTACCTTCTATGTGGTAGAATCTAAACAGTCATAAAATCTGGGTTCATTTTGTTTCATTAAATAGTTATATAACTATAGTTCCTAGGACACCAAGTTCCTTAACTATGAAAAGAATTCAGATAAGCCTTTCCAGATCCAATTGCTTATGATTTTGTGATAATTGTGTATATCATAAATCTGAATGTACAGAAGGTAATAGGAAAAATAACCTTCTGTCGAAGGTGTTGAGCATAACAGTGGGAAAAATATCAAAGGACATAAACAGAGAATTAACAAAAGAATAAAATGAAAATTTCTAATACACAAAATCCCATTTAGGAAGCAAAACATGCAAATTAAGTAAAAACTAAGACATTATTTTATCATAGTAGCAAAGATTTTAAAAAATTAATGCAGATAACCACTAGCATTAAGGATGGGTAAGGATGTGGGGTCCTTTCATTCTCCCATTTCTCCTTCCAGGAGTACCACTCTTATTTTAAGATCTCCATCCTTCCAGAGATGTTCTATGTTTATGCATTTTTTTTTTTTTTTTAGAAAACAGAAATGGTAGCATTGCAATACTCTTTATTTCTTTCTCATATACTGTCCATTCAGTCCCTCAATAAATCCTATTGATTCTACCTTCAAAACATATTCACAGTCTGACCACTTCTCAGCACCTCTACATCAAAAAACACCTTCTCATGGGAATTCTCTTTCTGTGGCCTCTCATTGGTCTCCCCCCTTCAGTTCTTGCCCTTTTACACAGAGGAGGCAGAGTAATTCTTTCAAAATATCTACTGAATCAACACTCTGCTCCCAAACCTTTCAGAGCAGAAGCCAAAAATCCTCCCAAGCTTGATCAGCACCTTCCCTCTTCTCCAGCCATCTTTGTGCCTCCCTTGTGATCACTTTTGCTCCTGTTTACTACAGCCACAGTGGCCTCATGGATGTATCTTGCTTTTATCCAGCATGTTTTCACCAAATGGCCTTTTACAGCTGTACTTACCTCTGCCTGAACTGCACATGGGGCCCACTCCCTCAATTCATTTAACAATTGCCTTATTGGAGAAGCCGTACCTGGTCATTCTGTGTTAATATTAATTTTCCACCCACTCCAAAACCTTACCCTCCTTTTCCCCTACTTTATTTCCATTGCACTTAACATCATCTAATATGTCTTATCCAGTATTGGGGTT
Organism: Sciurus carolinensis; assembly: GCF_902686445.1. Taxonomy (NCBI): domain Eukaryota; kingdom Metazoa; phylum Chordata; class Mammalia; order Rodentia; family Sciuridae; genus Sciurus; species Sciurus carolinensis. The sequence goes on from NC_062215.1 coordinate 147,152,853, forward strand.
ATTAACCACTTGAAATTGAAAAGAAACTAAACTTTTAATTATAGTTTCAATTAATTTAAATTTGGGTATTCACATACAAAATGTCTGTGTAATGAACCAAATTTATAATTTCAGTTCATGTATTAGGAAATTTGATCATATGTATACTGAATAAAATTTAGTAAACATATTTATTCTTCTAAGTTATTTTTTAAAAGTACTAGTCAATGGAGGTATATCTTATCACCCTTTCCCTTAAGTAGAGATGAGGCTTAAACTGAAGAAGGGATTTATTCAAAATCTTAAAATCAGAAAGTAATGATAAATTGTTTTCTTTTCTAGTACATTAGCTATAGGTCATTGTAACCTAATTTCTTCCACAAAGATAGGAAACTATTTTGTGGAAATAATTTTATGTCAATATGTATTTAATGTTTATTTCATCTTTCTTACTTTTCAGAATTACCATGAAATTATGACTCGTCATCCTGAGAATTACCAGTGGGAAAACTGGAGTCTAGAAAACGTTGCCACCATTTTATCCCACCGGTTCCCCAATAGTTATATTTGGGTGATAAAGTGTTCCAGAATGCATTTGCACAAATTCAGCTGCTATGATAATTTTGTGAAAAGCAACATGTTTGGTGCGCCAGAACACAATACTGACTTTGGCGCTTTTAAGCACCTTTATATGTTATTAGTTAATGCTTTTAACTTAAGTCAGAACGGATTGCTATCGAAGAATGGCAATGTTTGGAATAAGGACTCCAAAACATCTAACTGTAGATCTAATTCTTCTCCTACTACTAGTAATGGTTGCCAGGGAGAAAAAGAGAGGACCTATGAAAAATGTAATGAGTCTGCCCTGAGTTTTAATCCACCATCACTAAATGGTGCATCTTTTACTTTGATTGGATTCAGTAAAGGCTGTGTTGTTTTGAATCAGTTACTTTTTGAATTGAAAGAAGCCAAGAAAGACAAGAACATAGATGGTTTCATCAAAAGCATAAGAACAATGTATTGGCTGGATGGTGGTCATTCTGGAGGAAGCAATACATGGGTTACATATCCAGAAGTCTTAAAAGAATTTGCACAAACAGGGATTATTGTTCATACCCACGTAACACCTTACCAAGTACGTGATCCCATGAGATCTTGGATTGGAAAGGAGCACAAGAAATTTGTTCAGATACTTGGGGATTTTGGTATGCAGGTGACTAGTCAAATTCATTTTGCAAAGGAACCTCCTTCCATAGAGAATCACTTCAGGGTTCATGAAGTTTTTTGAGACTATAAGAATATTAATGTACTTGTTCAGTGGAAAAGCATATGCACTTGGAGTGCCATAAATTCAGATAATGAGATGTAAGATGCCATTCATATAGATGCATTGTCAGTTTGGGGGTTAGGGAGAAGCACACATTCCTAAAGTATGGGTGTAATATGCAATAGTATTCTTTGCTTGTGAATGTGAAGTATTTAATTTGGATTGGGTTAGAATTAGTTAATTTGAAATCTAAAAAGTTGGTTTGTGATAATCCTATGAGAAGATATAGGACCCTTAAAAATGAAGGTTAATGATATAGACCTTTGAAAAGATAACTAAAATTTCTATTGTTGGAAATAGTTGATTCTTTGAGTAATGTTTCAAATTAAATTTGGTGACATAACCAGCTGTTAGCTATTTTGACACTGAAAACTTGAGTAAAAGCACTTAATTTCTCTTCAGAAAAGCAAAAGCACCCTGATATTTTCCGTCATTTTGGAGTAACTTGCCTCTTATGTTTTGTAAACGTGTGGATTCTTTCTTAACGTGCCACAGTATTTTTTTTTCTTGAGAGTCAAATATATTTTCAGCTCTCCAATAACGTGCAATAGCATAAAGCTGATTTTTAAAACTTCACACTTATGCACTGTGGCTTAATTTTTTATTGACAGTTTTTAATTGACTGTTTTGGGTTTCTTAAATCTTGGCCAAAACACGGTTGTTTTTGAAAATTGGTTTAAATTGAATATAATTATATATATATTTGATAAAAATATACTACAGAGTAGATTTCAAATTTTCATTAGTCTTTTGAAAGAGATCAACTAAGGTAAAATAAATAAATAATACTCTATCAGCTTCTCTATTGAAAAGGAAACAGATTCTACAGATCTAAATTAGTGTTTCTCCAGAAGCATGATTTTGTCTGCCAAAAGAAAATAGCTCTCTTTGGCCAAAATGCAAAATTACATTGCTATAAGAAAAGTTACAAGGGAAAGTTTGAAGACACAAATGATTTAATTTTGGCTCAAAAACTGAATTTGCTTAACACTACTACATAATTTGGGTGAAGTTTCCTTCTGCCCGTTTTTCTTGACCTAGATAAATATATTTTGAGAAACCAAGATCTAATGAATTTTAACCAATGTTGGAACATGGCTGTGTGATTACAAAAGGTGACCAGTCCCTTTCCCCCCCCCCACAGTTTATTAATAGTTAGCTTCTGCAGGTCATGAAATAGCTAAGCAGGGAAGCAACATGCTGCTTTAGGATTGAAAAAAATAAGATGCTAAAGATGGATATCTTAATGACCCAGAGGACCTAAATTTATTAAACAATATAAGGTAAAAATGTTAATTTTTTGATTTGTTCCCAGAATTACATCTTAATGACTGTAAATACATTCCAAATATTTAGAGATTCATGAGAAAAGGATTCTTAACCAGATACTTAAAAACAAACACAATTCTAAACTGTAGTAGAGTAGTATCTAAATTTTTAAAATACCTGCTTTCCAGACCAAAAATTTCCATCACAGAAACAAGTTGAACAGATTCTAACATTTTATATATTACCTTGCCTTAAAACACCATAATTGGGTGACTTTTTTCAATTTAATAATTCTTTGTTAAATTCACATATATCTAATATAAAATAGCTGAGTTACTGAATGGACTATGGAGAAAGAAAAGGCTTTTATTTTCACAGGATTAACTAAACTGGAAAGATAGGACTTTTAATAGACAAATTCATTTAAAAAATATGAACTATTTGAATCTGAATTCAGTTATCCAGTCACATGAATGCTTAATTTAATTGTTATATATTGAATGGATATTAAGAATGACTCACTGGTACCTAAAACTGTTATCATATCCAAGTGAGACCATATTGAAAAGTAACAATATTTTCAGAATGAAATATATTCTAGTTTATCCATATACAAATATTTTGTTTGACACTTTAGATTGGTCCTTTTCCCACATTTAGAACTGTTACTGTAAATGTTAGTGTGTCCTCTTGGATTGTGCCTTTGTGATGGAAGAGTCAATTGAGAAAAGTAGTCCTATAAATAATGTGAAAGTTGTTACCACCACAGCATGAATGTATAAGTGTATTAAAATTAATAATCTACATAAGTGTGTTTGGATGTGCTTTATATTGTCAACATTTTTTAAACTTCATATCATTATGTGAATGGAAGCTATATCTGTCTTGCCAGTTTGGGTTTCTATACATGCTTTCATTAACCTCCATGATTTTTCAAATGAGGAACTTTGAAAATCTTTTCTGTAAAAACAGAACCCTTCTTTTTAAATTACTCCATGAAAATTTGCATTCTACCATTTTTTTCCTGTTGCATTTTCTAGAACATCAAGTCTTCCTTTTCTCTGCTAATCATTTCAGGTATCTGTATTCCTTCTAGCTCCTGAAGAGAGTTGTTTAGAATGTCGTATGATCAAGTTTTCATTTCATTCATGCACCAATATCTGGGCATCCACCAAGAGCAAGCAGAGTCTAGGCCATAAGGATATAGCACAAAGTCCCAGTGTGTTACTATGGAAATGTGTAACAGATTAAAGTTGGAATGGTTATAAAGAGAGAAAATATGGAACAAAAAGTAGTAGTTATAAGGTAGTCTGTTTTAAAATCCTTTGAGGGATGAGATGTAAATAGCTTCATCTGTAAGTCACTTTGTTTTTTACAAAGGCAGAAAGACCCAGCTGCTCTTATACCAGTTAGTGGTAGAGATAGGCAGAGTTCCTTATGGAGGTCATTTACTTTCCACTTTAGGGTGTATTTAAGACACCCAAGCATTCATGGCATGTATGCTTGAACTGGACAGACAACACCAGATGTGTGCCTGACTGCTAATCTGTTGGTTCCTTCTGACCACATCCTTTAGCACCAGAGGAAGGAAGCATGCAGCACAGTTCCAATTCTATCCAGATCTGCCTTTCAACTTCCTGTACTTTTTTTTAACCTTTTAGATTCATCTTGTATATCTGTTGACAACTTTTTATAGGTGAGAGAAAAACTTTGTTACTAGGTTCTTAAGAACTTGGGTTCACACAGCTGTTCCAGAAGGATAAAGGACACAAATTAAGCCTTGTTGATTTTGTTTTGATATTTCATGAAAGATGTTTGAAATTACTGATTAAGTACAATTCAAATGTACTCATGTTCCAAGAAAAATATTGTTAATGTTCTTGAAAAATTAATAATTACACTTCACACGTAATGCTTTCAAAATGTGAAAAATACAATACAGAACTGCCAGTCTTCCCACTAGCTCTTCAGCCTCTTCTCAGAGGCAACCACTAGAACTAGTTTCATGTAAAGTCTTGCAGAGCTAATTCATGCTTATATAAATGTTTACATACAGCACACCTTATTTTATACAAATGGCAACATATTCTGACACCTTTTGTGTGTAATTACATTGGGAAAATTTCATGCCAGCATGTATACCTTTGCCTCATTCTTTGGCTGCACTATTCCATTTTTTGTATTATATTCTGCTGTTTGCCTGCTTCGTTTTATTTTGAATCCTTTATATATCAAGCAGTGAAGTGAGAAGGTTTGTTGGAAGAGGAAGGAAATTCCTTTGTGCATCAGGTTCAGCTCCCAAACCAGCCAAAGAAAAGCTATGCATTCCATTCAGAAGTATTTGAGATGTGCTAAACATTGAGAAAGAAGGGAGAATGACAAATAAATGCAGTCACTACTACTGAAATCAATCCTAGCTTCTATCAGCTGTGTCGGTCTGGACAAGCATTTATGCAATCTAGATTGATTAGTTTCTAAGATTCCTTTCAAGAATAAAAAAAATCCTTGTGAGGTTACCATTCACATTTACTGTGTAATACTTTATTCATTTGGCCTTAACCCAGAAGGCAAAAAAGATTAAAATATCTTAATTTTAAAATGAACAGACCCTTATAAAAATACAACCAGGGAAGTAATTTTAAAACTTCCCAGTGGGTCTATCTTTAGCTTTCCAAATATTGTAATATTGCTACCTCAAACCTCTTAGCAAAAAAGAAATTAAATGGAGTAACACCAGTCATCAACTGTTTCTGTTCTTAACTGTCTCCTTGTATTTTTTTATAGCAACATATGAAGCATGTATTAATTCTTTTTTAAAGACGAGGAAAATAAGCTTCAGAGGTTATTTCACTTCATCCAGTTTGTTTCCCCACTAACCAAACTGAAATAAAATGAATATCCTGTGCACTAATTGTAACTGTTTTACTTCCACATTGACACTTTGCACAGATTCTCATTGGTTAAGGAAGGGGAAAAAAAAAAAAGTTCATTAAAACCTGACTATAAATAAATACTGTGCGAACTAAGGTTTTGTCTTTCTCTTTCCTGAAGTAACAGGAATGATTAAAGAAGTTCCTTGTTCAGGAAGTAACTAAAGATCAAAGTCTAGTAATTAAGATTTGGCTAGTATATTAAAACAATTCCTTTTCTGACAGACCTTTGTTCACCTTTGTTGATCTTAGTAAATTCAGTAAGTTTTTCAAAAGATGCCTAGGAAAGTCAGAACTTTTCCTTTCTTGATTACTGTGATTTGCAATTTTCCATCTGAAACTACTCCAACAAAATGAATGAATGGATATCTTCAATAGAGAAAATTAATTAAAATGCACCAAAATGATGTAGTAAGAGATTGCTTTAGATGGGCACATTTGTGTTCAGTAAATATACTTGGTCTTTTTTCAGTGACATTGTAATATAATTGCTAGGTGCAAAACAGAATAGCACCGATAAACATACAATGGCTCGCTGTCTTCAAAGACAACATTAGGATCTCCCATTCACTTAAAAAAATTTTCCTTAGAAAAAGGATAGGTGAAAATGGATTTAGTGGAGGAAACTTTAAGTAGGTTGAGGTTTAGCCATACATATGAACTAAAACTGATTTATTTTCTATATAAAACAATTGAAAAAAGAGGCTGACTTGACATTGGGTGGCAAGAAAAAGCAGGATCAGATTAAACATTTGTTAAATCACAAAACTAAGAATCCAAATCATTATAGTCCAATGATTCTCAGTCCTGATTATACATCAAAACAGCCTGTAAGTTCTATTAGATACCTATACCAAGTCCCAAACAAACTGAATCAAAGTCGACATAGTTGGGGCCTAGGCATCTACGTGTTCAAAAAACGTGCCTCAAAAGATTCTGATTATGTGCACATATAGTAGACAACACAGTTGTTTACCATTTTTCCTTTTCTATCAGAACTCTGATTTTTAAAATTATCCATTCTGCCCCATACATACCTCATAGGCCTCAAAGAGGATTCTATTCCCAGCTTCAGTATACCTGAGTAGCCTAAGGGTTACTGCAAACCCTTTGCTAATGACTATCTCAGGGATGGACAGGGCTAAGCAACTTTAGAGCAATGAGACTCAAGGATTTGGTAGCAAATTCTGGGAAAGCTTCCTCACGTTAAGACAGGACCACTGGAATCCAGCCAGGTTGTTCTGCTGAATGTAAATGAAGATACACAAGGCCCCAACTACTGGCAATCATCCCATGACCACAAGGGTAGCCAGCCTTAGGATAACTGCCAATGCTGTGGCTAGAGAAAAAGGAAGAAAAATCTCCCGAGCTTTTGGTGCCATTACCAAATCAATGGTTTAGGAACACTGAAACCTATCAGACTTCATGTAATGAGATTTAATGCAGTTTCTTATTGCTGAAGTCATTTTAAGTTGGATTTTTAGTTACTTGGGGTTTTTTGTTTATTTGTTGGTGGTGTAGATCAAATCCAGGACCCTAAGCATGCTAGGCAGGCGTTACACCACCAAGCTATATCCCTAGTCCAGTCATTTGCATCCTGTAGCTAAAGAGTGGTCCCAATATAGTGTTCTTTTAACAATCTGTATCAAGTGGAAACCATACCAAGACCCACATCATATTTAATCTGTAAATCTGAGATTGATTTATCTTTCCTATTTTAACAAAGACGGAATCTTTAAAAATTTATAACTTATTATACTTTCCCAATGTCTGAATTATATTTTATTAAAGTGTTAACATGCATCACATTCACTTCATTATTTACTCGAAGTTCTTGCTATAGGCTTTGTCTTGAATGTGTAAGACCATTCGCCGTGCATAGAAGTCCCTGTATTCCTCCGGTAATTCAGCCAGTGTTTTTAAGGCTCTGTCTAAAATTTGTGCAGCTCTTGATGCTGCTTTAGGATCTTTGTTTCCATAGGTGTCTGTTTTATCATAGCATTCAGATGGAAGGTGCTTCCAAAAGACATTCACTCCCACTCCAAACTCTTCAGAAATCACATTATGGAACCATAAAGCTGGAGAAAGTTTCAAAAAACAAGTTAAAAATAAAACCTACAGTTAAAAAAAAAAAACCCAAAATGTCACTGAAATATCACGAATTGCATATAGCCAATGTAAGAAATAATTCTTGTAACCAGATCCCTTCGTTAGCACACTTCTAACAGAATCATTTTAACTTTTATGAATTGCCAACCAATTTAAAGTGTCAAAACCCTTAGTTTAAAAATCTTTAGAAACAGCAATTTTTCCTTTTAACTTGAAGGACATAACAAAGCTATATTGGTTTTGTAGTTCTCTAATTTGGGATTGTTTTGTGTTACTTGTTTACACATCCTGAGTCACACAACTACATCAAAAATGTTTATTTTTTTGTACATAGAACATTTCGATTATTTGAGGAATATGACCTTTTCTGATTCAGTACAGTACTTTTGTTCTCAAAGACTTCATGTTCAAACTGTAATTTGGTTTCTAACTTGCTGAAATTTTCATTCATTGTAGCTTCCTTATTTTATATTTCTAATAAAATTATAATGTTACATTTCAGCTCTTTTACAACAATTAGTACATAAAACTACAGCAAATATTTTGATGACAGAGATGATGAGTAAACTACATTATATACCTAATTAATTTTTTATTTTCACTAAAAGTTTGCTTTGTTTTCAATTGAGTCTAAACATTTTCAAAATATAAGTGCTAGAGGAATATTAAAGCAACGCCACAATGTAACAAAGATGGAATACTAATCATGTCAAACAATGTGTACTATTATGAAAGGCTTAGAAAGAAAGGTTTACATTTTCAAAGCAAATTCACTGGAAGAGTGCTTGAGGAAAAATAAGATTAAAATAGTTTGATATGCAGTAGTAGTCTTCAGTTTTAATCATAACTTCAACTTTTTTCCAGAATATTTCTTAGTAAGAAAAAGCTAACCACTCTGTTAAATTTAAATCCAAAGATGGGACTTTTGCTTTTGTTTAAAAATGTTTAATATTTTGAGGTTTTTTTTGTTTTTTAAAAAACTGTATGTAGAATAAAAGTGCATATCTCTAAACCAAGTTCTGAAGATACAAAAATCAAAAGTGTAAATACAAATTTTTAAAATGACAATCGATTTTAAGAATAAGTAATGGCTGTTCTCAATGAATATAAGAATAAGAAAGAAATGCATCCAGTTTTTATAGATAATCAATTACATGAAGGACACTGTAAAGCTGTGCAAAACTATTTTCTTTCTTTATATCCTTATTCTCTAAGCTTTTTTCTAATTTTAAAATTATGTGCTTTTTCTTTTCAAACCTTTTTTGTGAAAAATAAGATATAAACATGTACTTTCACCTATACCTACACAGGGTCAGGATCATCAATATCATTGCCTCCCACCTCCCCACCTGTCCCACTGAAGGTCTTCAGGGGAATAACAAAGCAAGCTGACATCTCCTATGGCAACAATGCCTTTTTCTGGAATACTTCCTGACCTGAGGGACCTATGCAAGGTTGTTATAACAGGTAATGTTTCTTTTTTTTATAGGTAGAAGGAGTACACTCTAATGATTAAAAGTATAATGTAGTAAATACAGAAACCAGCAACAGTCATTTATTATTAAGTATTATATATACTACAAATAATTATATGTGTTATACACATTGCTTTTGAGAAACAATACTATTAATTAGTAAGAGTTTACCAAGGTATACTTTAAACACACACACACACACACACACACACACACACACACACGGAGAGATAAATAATCACATAAAGTATGAATGATAGTGCAGATTTTATAAACAGCACATTGCTGAGGTCTAGAAATCTTACCGGGAATGAATAATACATCACCAGCTTCAAGGGTGCATTCGTACCTTCGAGCCTTGGAAAAGAGTGGATATTTAGCTAAGTCTGGGTTGTCTATATTCAGCACTTCTGATTTAGTACCTGAAAAGTTCAAAAAAGGGAAAACAAAAGTTGAGCAAAGTTAGCATTTTAAAATAAAGTATTAAAAAATACAAATTTGAAAATTAATTCTTTTCTGTTCAATTACTATGAGAATAATGACTATTTTCCTGAAAGCTAAAACAGTTTTCCATGACCCATTCTTTAATTATGACCACTGATACCCATGTAATTAAGATAATAATCTCAAAAAATCTCATTCTTCAGGCAGACTACTCTTGTATGTATTACACATATATAATGGAGCACACAATAAACCATAATTAGCAAGAAGTGCCCCAAAATGTTTTTTCCCCTCTATGTGAATAATGAGATTTCTCAAAAGGAGTTATTGAATAGACATAAAAAATATAAAATTAAAAAAAAAACACCCATACCTGATAAATATAAATACTGGGCATCTCGAGGGCTGAATAGTGTAACCCGCTTTTTTCCTGTTACTTGTACTAAGAAGTTATCCATTACCTGAAGACCAATAAGAACTTATTGGTAAGCAGTGTCTAAAATTCGAATAAATAGAACCAACGACTTTTCACATAATTAACTATAAACCTTAATTCTTTTTCATGCATTTACTTATTTTGAGACAGGGTCTTGCTATGTTGCCCTTACCTAGGCTGGCCTCAAATTTGCAATTCTCTCACCTCAGTCTCTGTAGCTGGGATTATATAGGTATGTGCTACTGTACCCAGCCTAAACCCCAACCTTTTAATAAGATTTGACTTATATTACCTAAAACTCATGTAGTCATATTTTAATCAAACAACAGAATCCTTGTATTCCACATATAACTATACCTGTAAAGATATTTCTGCAGTATTGCCTTAAATTGGGAAGAATTGGCAAATTAGGAAGTCCAGTATTAGGAAACTACTTGCCCTTATCCAACCATTAACTGACTGTGAAAATAGTTAAATTGTACTTGAGGCTCTGCTTGGTTAATAACTTCTTATATTTACGTTTCAAGGAATGCTCTAAGACCATCGTTAAAGAACAGACTGAAAGCACTTAGAAAAATTAGGTGTTAGGAAAATGGATACTGTTACAACCACTGCTAACTCTTAATATATGTCCAACAATAACAGAGTTATAGATATCTTCATTGTTAAATTACTTGCATAGGAATATAATCTGGCAAATTTTCTTAATATATTTTTTCATGGAGCAATCTTAGTATTTCCTATGTATGCAAGAATATACCTAATTAGTACTAACTGTGAAAAATGTTAAAAGGCAGAGCCACAAGATTCTCACCTAAAGAATTAAGATATACACTAAGCAAGATATATTCATGATTATTCACATTTCATTACTATTGAAGTATTTCTCCTTTTAGCAATAACCCTTTACTTATATAAACCTTAACCATATAATTATAACTAGTATCTCTTAAGAAAAGCTTTATATATTTTATTACAAGTCAAGGTAAAAAGGGAAACTACTTAAAATTTTAAAATGTTCTGAAGTTATAGAATTTATAGCTAAAAACGTTATGAGTCACCATATCATTTTTCTCACCATGTCATTCATGTAAAATCTTAAAAAAACAATGTGCTAAGATTTCATGTCTGTCTCATTTAATTATAGATTTACTGACTATGCTAAAATCCTCCCAAGAGGTCTTTAAATGAATTATAAAATGCACATATAAAACTTAACAGTTTGGGAACTTTTTAAAAAATTATTTTATCTTTGGAAATCTCTTAGGTATTACTTCAGCTTCTTGTTTCTCCACTTCCTGACACCAAACCATGCACCATACTAGCATTTTCATATTTAAAAAAAATGCATAAATATATATACGTATGTATATTTAAGCAAATAAAATTATAACACCATAGTCTAAATAATTAAGATAAAAAATCTAAACATCTTCCTACTTTACCAATATAGCAGACATTTTATGTTCCTAAAGAGATAAAAATCCTAAGATCTTCAGATACCCCCAAATTCTTACAATTAGAAATAGTTCTCCATAAACTCCTGCCCTTCTCCTGAATAATATAACTATATGGCAAGAGTCACACATATCAATTACACACCTGCCCCCCCAAACTGATTTATCTAGTGGCCATCCTTTATACACTAAAAAATGAAAACAAAAAAAACCTATCCACCTCATGAAACTTATATATATATGAGGATGAATCAAGAATAAGAGCTCAGAGAAATAAAATGTGAAAAACCCAGACTTTGCCATTAGCTAAATAATTCACTCCCCTATCACTGCCTTATAAAGTGCTTATTCAAAACTCAATGTTTCAGCAAATTACACCAAAAAGATCTTTAGGGTAGCTCATAAAGTTGAAACTATGAATGTTAAATCTATAAATGCTATATTTCTGTGGATTTAGATTTTTCATGTAGTTAGCATACATCATAGTGGGTCCAAAGCTGTAATCTGGGTGAACTAATTCGAAAAACACTGGAAAAGAACTGTTCCTCTTTGAAGAATTTTGGAAACTTAATATCTCCTTCTAATAAAGGAAATTGCTTTCTGATATCTGCAACATCCTGTATCAACAGAAACATAAAAACAAAATATTAGATAAAAATTAATATCTGGAAAGAATTGTAAAACACAATATTGCAATGCATAGTTTATCTAAGGTTGCCAATGAGACTACACAATATTAAGCAAGAAAAGGGTAAAAGTTTGCTCAGTGTTTTAAATACTATGATGCGAACATATGACAACACATTACCTTACAAATGAAGAAATAAGACCATGTAATAAGACTGCGGATTCAACAGTATCACACTGTTAAGCTCTATGTACTTCATTAATAGAAAGGTTCTTTCTACTTTAAGCATGATTTATACAACTGTCATATACTCTTCTGTGGCTCTAAACATTTGACTCTGAATGTACATCAAAGCTTACATAATGAATTATTCAGGATTTCTATAATCATTTTGGGTTAGTATTTCATTAGCTGACTGGCCATGTGTAAAATATTCAATAGAAGGGATTTCTTATTGTATAGAAATTAGATGACTTTAAACACTAAGATTCTATACTCCTACCTAAGAACTAAGTAATCAACTTTTAACAATCTTATTTAGGGGCACAAATCATTGAGAAAAGAGATAAGTTATATGTCAATCAATAACTATAAAAAAATTACACTGTCAGTTAAAACACATACAACCACTTAGGCTTTAAGCAACTGTTTTAAATCCACAGTTTTTTTTGTTCCCCTAAACTGGGAATTCAACCCAGAGGTCCTTTACCATTCAGCTACATCCCCAGTTCCTTTTAGTTTTTAAGACAGGGTCTCATTAAGTTGCCCACGCTGTTCTTGAACTTGCAATCCTCCTATGTCTCCCAAGTCACTGGGATTACAGGTGTATGCCACTGCACCCAGCCTTAAAATCCACATTTCTTACCTTTCTAGGGTCTTCTCCAAGTGACCTTAAGTAGTATTTCTCATCCTTAAACATTGCAAAGGAAAATAACAGTATTCGTTTAAAAACTTTAGGAAGTAAAGAAGGAAGAAAATAAGTCTTAAAAACTGACCCAGTGAAGTATTTTTCCAAAAAGTTCAATTACCTTACCCTTTCTACTAATGCTCTCTGGTGGCCATATGAAGAAATGTCTTCATATATGTGGCTTATAATGATGAATGGATCCACAAATATTAAGTAAAATAAATTCTAAAGGCAACATTTACAACACCATACGTAAAACCACAATGATTTAGACTTTATACTCCAAATTATTTAGATTTTTAACAATCTCTTATTAATAAAAGGATCCCCACTTGTATAGGGCACATGATTTCAAAATATTAAGCACCAACAACAAACTTCTTAATGTAATACAAATATAAAATAAGAGATAAGAAAAATACTTTTGCTTTTAATAAATTTTTAAAACTTGGAACAGTGCTAAGCCTATCTCTGACAACAGAAATTCTAAAGCCAAATCCTTAAGAGTTAGCTCATGTATGATTTAGAAGTATATCCTTTCATACTAGTAAACTCAAATGGATCCTTTTAAAAATTATCTTTACATTTCACTAAGTAGCTAAATAGGGAACTGTCTGAAATATAAATATTCACTGTAGGGCTAGGGGTATAACTTTATGGTAGAGCATTTGCCTAGCATTGTGTAACGCCCTGGATTTGATTACCAGCACCACAAAAAAAGAAAATGACAAAAACAACCAAAACAACCCATTCACTGTTACCTGCCTTTTCCATGAGAATTAGAGAACTGAAATATATCAGTTTAAGGGCAAACCAAGTCAAGAATTCTGCCTCTTTGAAACCAGTATGAACCAGTATGACCATTATAACAAACTTCAAAATATATTTTATTTACAATAAAACATTATAAATCTATGATCATAAATTTAATTGAATTCTTGGATTCACTATTTTCATATTTTTAGTGCCATAACAGATAGGTTCTATAAGTTTGTTACTGGCTAAACAGATTTCAAAGAAAGTTCTTCAAAATTCTAAGGATCTCCTAACAGTCTAATGTTTTAGGACTTAAAAAATAAGTTCACGTAGCAGAGACGCACTGCTCTGACTCAAGAAAGGGCTTATTACTTAATTATAAGAACTGTGATTTACTTAGGACTGCTAGCTGTTAACTTCCCCAGGTGTACTTTAGTATCTAAACCAAGGTTACACTTTTCCTAGGGCAGCCCTAACCAACCACTGAGTAAGATGGTGAAAGACTTAGGCATTGCCAACAAGGCAGGACTACTCTGATAAGCAGTACTGGACAGCTTCCCCTATCCAAGCCTGCTTCCTCTCCTTCCCTTTTACAGACATTACTATCTACCTAATGCACTCTTAATTCCATCTCAGTCTCAGCTTTCCGTAGGACTGAACTGACAGTCTAAGTTCATCTTATTTACAGACTTTCCATAATTTTTAGACTTAATCCTTCATCATGTTTCTATACCTTACTTCACATTTCATGGCTATTGAAATCTGTGTTCTCATTACCCTTAGTCAGGGAAGTGCCAAAGAGCAACGAATACACATGTTCAAAGCATGGCTGTAAAAGACAGTTCTCAGGTACAGCTAATGGAATCAGGTTTAAGACATGCTGGGCACAACACAGATTCACAGGCCACCAGAGTTTGCAGGGATTTCAGTGGTAATCTAGCATAACCACTGCCTGATGAGAGAACTGTGAAAACCCAACACCTGTTAAACCAAACTGCCCAGCCCAGCTGTAGACAGCAATTTCTGATTCAAAGCTTAAAAAGCAGCTTATTTTTGCAATGTGCTTTGAGATAACACAGTGAATTAAAAAAAAATTGTAGAAATATTGTGGTTCAATGCCTTATCTCAAGGTATTTAGACTGAACTATTTAAAACTGGACTATAATGAAAATAGAAATTCTTCTGATTTAATCTTAAACAAATATTGTATCAAGTACACACAAAAGAAACCCTATTGATAATAATAAAAACTGTAGAAACAGCTTAACAGTAAGATATGAAAATAAAGTTCTTCATTAGCATGTGAATTGGCATATTAGATCCAAGCATTTTCAAAGGAAGTATAATATAAAGCTGCTCCCCCGCCCTTTACACTGCAGTCATTTCCCTGCCTCCCAACTTCTGGTCAGTCTGTGAACATCCTAGCTAGCTATTGGTTCACCAGTCAGCTTGCAAGTATCCTTCTCCGTTATTGGTCCCCTGTTAACCCACAGCATTCGACTGCTTAAGGATACCTTCCCTGCTGTTTTCACTCTCTCTCTCCTCACTTTCATGCTCTCTCCTCCATTTCACTCTCTCTCTTTTCCTCTCATTTTCTCTTACCCTGCAGGGAGACACTCTGTTTGCTTAATAAACTCTCTTATGTGAGTTCCTTGTGTCCAGAGTGGTTTCTGAGTTCTTACAGGAAGTAATATTAGTATCTTCATATTAATATCTTATATATAATGAATAGTATCTGTATATCAGACATATAGCTAAGTACTTTACAGATTTTACTTAGTTAATTCTCATAAAACCCTTATGAAATGGATATTGTTTTTATCTCCATTTTATAGATGAGTGTATTTGAGTACAGAAAAATAATATGGCCAAGGTTGAGAGCTGATAAATGGCGGTGCTAGAGTCCGTGGCAACTCTTAAGAACAATTATCAGAGAAGGCTATAGTTCCTGTATATCTAATGATCTTTTATAAGAATCATTTAGCATATGAATTCCTTCTAATAAAACAAATTAGCATATGAATACATACTAATGTTGTCTAAAAATCTTAAACACAATTACCTCTGAAATAAAGAATTCTTTGTGCTTTTCTTCAGCTGCCCTCTGGACCAACTTGTCAAAAGGTAAAGTTCTGAAATACATACAAAAGAATCCTCAGACTTCATGAAAGATCAACTAGTAATATAATCACTATAGGCTTACAGCAGGTAGATATGACATTTTACAATATCCATAGTTTTTATTATGACCTATTAAGTGGAATTCTAAATTTTAAAAATTCATTTTATAGTATACTTGTTTGAAGTTATCTAAAATTATGAAATTAAGGATTTTAAAATTTATTAATTTATTATTTAAATTTAAATTTACTAATTTATTTATATTACAGATGGATTCTTATAGGTCAATATCCTTCTAAGTTATTGATAGAAAAATGTTCTATGGTATCTGATTACTTTTGGAAATATACGACGAACTTTCAGGCTTCAATAGCTACCTATTCTCAAGTGTCATGGGGAAGTAAATTAATTGAGAGAGGAACGGGACAAACTACTAGTGCTGCTTTGGAAGAGACAGTAGGCAAATGGTCCAGTGAAGATAACCCCACCCCCCCAATATTCCTGGCTTTTGGCACCATCAAAGAACACAGAAGCCAGTAATACTGCTCTAACCCTCCTGCACCCTCTGCTTCTGAGGAATAGCTAAAAAATTCCACTGAACTTACCAATTTCTACTTCAAAATTTCTGCTCTAAAGCCTATTTTCTTCCACCTGGGAGAATAGGGCTGGACATTGAAAGTAAAATTTGTTTCCTTTACAACATACTCTTGACCCTAAAGAGCTATCTTTTCTCCAGGTTCTATCTTATCCCTTCAAATTTCTAGAATCAAAAGTCTTGATCAGTACATGAAGATAACCATATCAGTAACAAGACAATGAAGTCCTCAAAAAGTCTGTCTTTTGAGTCTGCCTCCAAACCTCTGATTAAGACTTATAATATTTTCAGTTTTATTACCAAATATCTTCCCAAATGATATTTGTACTATGAGAAATAGGCCTTGGACTGACTGACTTTCTCCTGGTACTATATTCGTAGAAACAACTGGGTAAACATGAAATGTCAGCCAACATTGTTTATGGTGAAGTGACCCCTGAATGGTGAACTATGTGTGCCCATGAAGGATCATGAGTTGACTAAAAATACTTGGTAGGAAGCAGAGAATGTGACTTTCCTATATACAATTTAACTCATAACTGAGTTACATCCCTTAGAGGAACCTAAAAGCTAAGTTCATGGGTTATTTCACACTACTGGTTTCTGGGGAATATGTTGTGTACCTAAGCTAGGGTATTTCAGTACCACTTCCATAGCTTTGTTCTCTTGCAACTAAGTTGTCACTTGGTGAGCCAAAACATGGCACTTGGATTAATATGAAGACTCTTACTGATACTATCCTGTTAAAGTACTACTTCTTGTGTTCTTCTAAAAAAAGTGTATCTGATGCCAGGTTATGGACTGATGGATCCTGTGAGTGCGAACGTCAATCTGAACTAGAGGCTACCGCTGCTATGTAGCATGAGCATTGCAGAAAAGAGGAGTCCGCCATCTGCTCAGACTAATCCACAAGGTTCTACCATAAAATTTTGAGTCAATTACATCAATAAATTTACTTGGTATTCTCATATTAAATATTTTCTATTTCAGGGCTTTACTATTTAATGCATGTTCCAAACAGAAGGCCATCTACTATTGTTATGGAAAACATGCAAAATTATGACACTGGAAAGAGACAAGTGGCAATTGGAGATGTAGAAGAAGGTTTATTCAGTAATGCTGCAGGCTCAGTGGAGTCCTCTCCAAAAGCTCAGCCTCACTCCATATCTTTTATACAGTACAGACTTCACAGTTTCAAGACTTTCTCATGCAAGTAACCTTGATTTCTCTCTTTCTTCAGGCAGCTCTGGTTCCTGACATAGCTGCTGAGCAAAGGATGATTGATTACACAGGCTGAACTAGCAGGCTGCAGTTATTAACAGAGATAAAAAGAAATATCTTAGGAAGGAGTTGCTGCTTTGCTATTAAAGGACCATTTTCTGGACAAGTACACAGACCAGTAAGAAAGGCAATATCAAGAGGGGTTATTATGGATGCCAAGGAGTCAGGTAAATTTGAGTACACATCCTGGGTTCTATCATTTTGAACTGCATGATCTTTGGTAAGTGTCTTAATATTTTTAAACCTTCATATTTTCATTTATCAAATCATTATAAAACAATATCTACCTCACAGATTTCTTTGTAGTTTAAATGAGAAAATAAATGTAGAATGTTTGGCACAGTACCTGAGTGTTCAGTGAAGGACAGATGTTAGGGTCAGTAATAATGATAAACATATACCCTTCAGCAGCATGCAAGTAGTCATCAACATTTTTAAAAGGGACAAAAAAAAAAAAGAAAAGAAAAAAACCTTCACCCATTTTGGAAAGGCTGCTCTATAAAATAAGGATCAGGATTGATAAAAGTATAAAAATAATAAAAGCAAGACAAAGAATTACAGGTAGAGCAGCAAAGCAAAGCTTCTAAGATTTAGACTCTTTTTTTTCAATTAAATCTATGATCAGAAGATATCAATATCAGTTCACCATAGTATCCTGACCCAAGAAGAAAAATGTAAAAGTTAATTCATCTATCTTCAGATGTTTGATGAACAAGAGGAGCAATCTCAAACTGAAGTGATTTTAATAATACGTGTATCTGTAAGTTTTGTATTTTCTTGTGTCTCTTAGGCCTAGATAACTCTCTCTTCTTTCCTATTGCCTAGAAAATGCTAAAAAGAATTAAACCTTTTTTTTTTTCCTTGCACTAAATAATCTAGCAATTTTTAGCAGCTCTAAGGAAGGGCTTGAGGAAGCTGGGATAGAAACTATTTATATAATATATGTGCTTCAAAACAAGTTGAAAAGACATGACAAAACATCAAAGCAATTCAAGATGAGTTTTCAATACCCATTTATTACAGCATTAGACTCTAGAAAATGAACATCATTAATTGCAGGCTGAAAATATTCATCATTCCAGTACTTTCTTGATCTAATAAAAAGTGAAAAGTTCTTACACTTGGAAAACCTTATAGCAATTAAATTCAATTCATGGTCTATTGAAAACCAAAACTATAATGGTGACCATTCAAATGGTCAAAATTTAGAAAAGTTTTGGCAGTTGTAACATGAGCTTGGAAAACTTTAATGAGAAAGGAATGCACTGGACATGAGAAACTCTGTTTAACTCATCTCTACACTGAATCTTTTGTGAACTACATGGTTTTTCAATAGATTTAATTTGCTGGGAAGTGCATGTGCTCAGAATTTGAAAGTTGTTGGTTTTTAACAACATTTTTAATGAATCTCAGGGAAATAAACAACACATGAAATCTGCAAAATAACAACACTTAAAGCTTTCAAGTTTAGATATTCAGCAGCTTATGATTATCTATTTACTTTCTTTGGGGATAGTACTAGAGATTGAACCTGGGGCCTTGTGCATGGTAGAGGCAAGCACTTTACCACTGAGCCTAATCCTCAGCTCTATTTACTTTAAGAGATTCCATAGCATAAAATGCCCACTGTGAAAGAAATTAAAGTATTGAAGGTTAGAAAACTATGATTTTTAAAAAAAGTTAAACAAATTGATGAAGATTATATCATAGCTTGCCCTATATTTTTGTAGAGGGCAGAAAAAGAAAACAAGAGCCTTTTAGAAAATTTCCTACACTAGTTAAGTTTACTAATGTTGTAGGATAAATTGATTAATGGAGCAATGAATGACCATAGCACACCCACTTTAGATGTAATCTAATTTTAGTTGTAGAAATTCTCTCTTTTATAACTTCCAAAAAGTACTGGGTATATGCCCTATTAAAGAAATGTCTTGGTATAATTATATTAACTCTGAATTCTTGTCGATTAAAAGCTACTCTTTTAAAGTCAGTAAGCTATTCCATGATTACATCAGACTAGCCAAAAATTGTATAATGATGTAAAAATATTTTTAAAGTTCAAAAAAAGTTATTTGTTCCCCAGAATAAACCTCAGAAGAAAATACCTATATACAAAATTCTTACTAATGAAGTCCATCTGTTCACTGTAGCAACATGAATCTTTACTTCTTTGTCCCTCCAACTTGGCTTAGGTAATCCACTGTCCATTTGCTCGTACATGTTCCTAGGTCAATTCCTTCCAACACAAGAGGTTTTCTCTGTAAGTAATGAAAAATGCAACAAAAAATTGTGAAAACCAACAATATATCAGGAGCTATATTTGGTAACAGAGGGATAAGCTTTGATTCTTGATTTCCAGATACTCAAACTCAAAACTTTTCACAGTTCATGCTATTGCTAAAATATGAAGAAGGTCCATGAATTTTATCTGGAAAAAAAAGTTAAGATTAGGAAACAAAACAGTAGCACCATCAATAGAAAAGAAGAGAAATTTAAATATTACATAAAGTATTTTCATGCTACTTATGAAAAAATATAAATTATTAAAATTTGTACTTTATAGTCAATATTTTTATAGTTTTTTATTTTGATACAATTTCACTCTGTGTTTTTGGAGAGGGACATATTATTTAACCTAATTTGATTTTTTCTGAACCATTCCAAGGTTAAACTGCTGGCAACATAAGCCTTTCTCTTTAAAAACTCAAGTGTATTTCCTGTGAACAAAGACACTCTTAAAAAATCATGGCATAATGATCAAAATTATATTTCATACTGATATGATACTATTATCTCACCCACAGCCCATATTTAGATTTCATTAATTGTCCCAATAATTTCATATACAGTTATTTCTTTTCCTGGCCCAGAATTCAGTCTGAGATGCCATATTACATTCAGTTGCCATGTCTTTTAATCTGGAACAGTTCTTTGGCCTTGTCTTTCATGACCTTGACATTTTTGAAGTGCATAGACTATTTGTTAAATATCCTCTGATTTGGGTTTATCTGAAGTTCCTCCATGACTAGATTCAGATTATGCATTTTGGGGAAGGAATGTACCACAGAAGGAATGTTGTGGCTCTCTCTGGGTACCACATCAGGTGGCACCTGATATCTTGCCCTAATATTTGTGATGTTAACTTCAACAGGTAAATCTTGCCTAAATCAAGTACTGTAAGGATGAGTGCAAAAACAGTGATTTTTAAAAAACTCTATCATTTCTTCTACAGTTGTAAGTTGGCATACTAATGTCAAAAATGACCTCTAACTTTTCCATTTATCTTATTCTCTGGGTATCTATTGTCATTTTGAAACTCAAATTATTCTAAATTTGGTCAGTACAGCCCATTTAAGTGGGTTCTTATGACTTTTTAACCTGAATAGTTCCTTACTTTGTGGCAAAAGTACATAATCCAGCATCCTTTTATACATGTTTAGCCCAGCCCTACAGTCATCTCTTTAAGTAGTTCTGGTTTCTTTCAAGTGGGGAATGTTTACCCCATTTTGTACCATCATCCCAAATGTGGAACATCTATAAAAATTTAAATATAGTATATAATATGTAATATTAAATTGATACTAATTAATATTATTTAATATAATAACATACATAAGTTGTAGATTGATTTTCAACCTACTTTAACACACTTGTATTAACTTCATCAAATATTCACAGAATTGAAAACTTGGGACTCAGTGGATTATGGCACATCATTATTTCTGCCTTCTCATTGGACAGAACTAAGAAATACATAAGCATATGAGTATATCCCCAAAACACACATACACAAATGCATATACATATATTATCTCCCTCCATATATGTACTATATTTATACATACATACATACCTAATGCACAGATGTATGAATCATGTATGAATCAGCCTTATTCAAGGTTAATTCTAGTCTAATTATTATGGTTCTATTTCCTTTTTGGGGGTATCAGGGATTGAACTCAGGGGCACTTGACAACTAAGTCACATCCCTAGCCCTATTTTGTATTTCATTCAGAGGCAGGGTCTTGCTGAGTTACTCAGCACCTTACTTTTGCTGAAGCTGGCTTTGACTCATGATCCTCCTGCCTCAGCCTACAGAGCCACTGGGATTATAGGTATGTGCCACCTCGCTGGCTTGTTTATATATTTATAACTCTCTTCTCCAACAATGAGAAACTAATTCCTATCATTCTCAATGTTTAATCATTGCAAAACTCCAGAACTTACATAAAGTTCTTTTAGAATTACATGGTCATACCGCTATTTAAAAAAAAAAGTCTACACTTTTATCATTACACTGAGAACATATTACCAAAGTACTGTGTTAAAAAAGTAACTTAGATTACTTCTTCCCCCTTCCTTAGATAGATTCATTTCTTAATTTTTTATTTCTGCTTTAAGGTTTTGCTTTTTTTAAAAAAAAATCATCTTATCCTTATTGGTTTTATTATTTCTTTGGAATGTAAAACATTGACATGATTTCCCAAAGTCAAAACTATACATAAAGGTCAGTCTCCCCATCCACATTTTTCTACCTCATACTCATCCTCCAGAGATAATCATCATTAATTTCTTAGCTATCATTTCTGTATGTTTTTTTACAAAGTATTAATATACATTAGCTTATTTCACTCTCACTTTAAAAAAAAAAAACATAGTTTACCATACATTTTCTTTGTAACTTGGTTAAGAATTTTTAAAATATACCCTGTGAATGATGTCAGTTCACATATCTCCATTCTTTTTACAGCTTAGTATATCACAGTGTAACTGGGGCCATAATTTATCTAGTCACTCTCCTGTGCATATGCATGTAGGTTATTTTCCCTAATCTGCAAGTACAATAACACTATGTAGATATTTTCATACTTTTGGAAGAATATCTTCAGAACAGAATCGTAATGAGAAAACTGCTAGGTCATAAAGTAAACACATGTAGTTTTTGTTGGATATGCCGTAAGTTTAGTCATTTGGTAATAAAGTATGACAGCAGTTTCTCCACAGCAACACTAAGAGGCATTATCAAAGCTTTTTAATTTTTGCCAATGTGATTAATAAGAAGTGGTATCTCAGTATAGCTTTATTTTCTCTTGAGTAAAGTGAGACATCCTTTTACATGTTTAAAGGCCATTTTCAAGGTTTTTTTTTTTTTTTTTTCCAATTGATTGCTCATTTTCCTATCAAGTTTTGGCCTTCTCCCCCCTATTTTAAAAGTTCTTTATAAGAACTAAAAAAACTTAACACCCCCCCAAAATAACCCAATCTATAAATGGGCAAAGGAACTGAACAGACACTTCACAGAAGAACTATGATCAGTCAACAAATATATGAAAAAATGCTCAATATCACTAGCAATTAGAGAAGTGCAAATTAAAACTACACTGAGATTTCATCTTGCTCCAGTCAGAATGGTAATTATCAAGAATACAAGTAACAATAAATGTTGGTGAGGATGTGGGGAAAAGGAGAGGGGCGGAGGTTCACCAGATTGGACAGGTAGAGTTGGGGGGAGGAAATGGGAAAGACAGCATAATGAATCAGATGTAACTTTCTTATGTTCATATATGAACACATGACCAGTGTAATTCTACATCACGTACAACCACAAAAATGGGAAGTTATACTCTATTTACGTACAATATGTCAAAATATATTCTACTGTCATGTATAACTAAAAAGGACAAATTAAAGAGAAAATTCAAAAAATAAAGTTTATATATACAATATTTATTTTTACACCCTTTATGTGAGCTATGTGTTGCAAATATTTCCTCCTAGTTTGTATGCCTTTCACTTTGCTTCTAGTGTTTTTCATACAAATTCTTTCTAGTCAAATGTTAATATTTTATTATACTTAAATTCTGAGTTATTGTTATAAAGGCTGCCTAGACACCTGGGTTATAAAGAATTTATCCATATTTTCTTCTATTACTTATGCAGTTTCATATCTTCAGTCTTTTGATCCACCTGTAGTTTTTTTTTTTTTTTTAATGGTACTAGGGATTGAACCCAGGGGTGCTTATCAACTGATCCACATCCTCAGCTCTTTTTTCAAACTTTTAATTAAGAATATTTTATTTAGAGGGCTAAGGAAATGAATAGACACTTCGCAGAAGAAGATCTACAAGCAATCAACAAACATATGGAAAAATGTTCAACATCTCTAGTAATAAGAGAAATGCAAATCAAAACCACCCTAAGATTCCATCTCACCCCAATTAGAATGGCGATTATCAAGAATACAAGCAACAACAGGTGTTGGCGAGGATGTGGGGAGAAAGGTACACTCATACATTGCTGGTGGGGTTGCAAATTAGTGCAGCCACTCTGGAAAGCAGTGTGGAGACTCCTTAGAAAACTTGGAATGGACCACCATTTGACCCAGCTATCCCACTCCTTGGCCTATACCCAAAGGACTTAAAATCAGCATATTACAGAGATACAGCCACATCAATGTTCATAGCTACTCAGTTCACAATAACCAGATTGTGGAACCAACCTAGATGTCCTTCAATGATGAATGGATAAAGAAACTGTGGTATATATATATACAATGGAATATTACTCAGCCATAAAGAATGATAAAATTATGGCATTTGCAGGCAAATGGATGAAACTGGAGAATATCATGCTAAGTGAGATAAGTCAATCTCAAAAAACCAAAGGATGAATGATATCGCTAATAAGTGGATGATGACACATAATGGGGGGTGGGAGGGGTTAGTGTTAGGGTTAGGGAGGGGGGCAAGAATGGAGGAAGGAAGGACTGTATAGAGGGAAAAGAGGGGTGGGGGGAAGGGAAAGAATGAATCAAACAACATTACCCTATGTAAATTTATGATTACACAAATGGTATGCCTTTACGCCATGTACAAAAAGAGAAACAA
The DNA here is from genome assembly GCF_902686445.1 of Sciurus carolinensis. Lineage (NCBI taxonomy): Eukaryota > Metazoa > Chordata > Mammalia > Rodentia > Sciuridae > Sciurus > Sciurus carolinensis. The sequence goes on from NC_062215.1 coordinate 147,177,454, forward strand.
CATGTATCCCATTTGTTTACAATAATAAAAAAATATATATTTTAATAGAGATAGGGTCTCCGCTGAGTTGCTTAGTCTTACCAAATTGCTGAGGCTCGCTTTGAATTCACAATCCTCCTGCCTCAGCCTCCAGAGCCATTGAGATTACAGAGTGCAGCACTGTGCCTGGCTCACCTGTAGTTTATTCTTGCATATGGTGGGATATACCTAATTTTATCATTTTGTTTTCTTTTCCTTTTTTTTGGTACTGGGGAATAATGAGTTCAGGGGTGCTTTACCAGTGAGCTACATCCCCAAACCTTTTTTAAAATTTTCTTTTGAGACAGGATCTAAGTTATTGAGGTTGACCTTGAACTTGCAATACTTCTGCCTCAGTCTCTGGAGTACTGAGATTACAGGTCTGGACCATGATGCCCAGATAATTTTTATCATTTTCTAAATGACTTTTCCTTTACCTTAGCAACATCAGAGCAATGAAACTATTCTCTGTATGATACTATAATGATGGGTATGTGTCATAAATTTGTCTAAACCCATAGAATATATACCAAGTTAACCCTTAACTATGGAGTTTGGGTGAAAATGTGTAACAACGTACCACTCTGGTGGGAATAGGAAGCATATGAGAAATCTCTATCTTCTCAATTCTAAAATGAAATTAAAACTTCTTTTTAAGAAATAAAGTCTATTTAAAAGTCACCTTTTGCCCCAATGATTTTTGAAATGCTGTGCTCATTATATACGAAATATTTCTGAACATATACAGAGAGAAAGTACAATATTGAGTTTTCTGGACTTATTTTATTCTTCTGGTCTGTCTATTCATGCACCTGTTACCATACACAATTATAGTTGCATATTAAAAAATCTGATAGGGCTATATTCAATAATCTTTTTCGTGTTTTAGGAAAAACTTCCTTCTTTTCCAATTTTGTTATTAATTTTTAGTTTTACTGCACTATAACCAGAGAGGGTTCTTTGTAACTTTCTACTATGGAACTTAATGTTTCCTTTGTGACATATCTTGTCTAGGAGGAGTAAATTACAAAATACCTTTTTGCTATGCATCTTACAAAGCACTTCCACAGACATCATTCGATCTTCACAATGCCCTGTAGGCGTCTTATGACTAATACGTAGAAACGGGACTAGAGGAGAACAGGTACAATCCGTCTATCCCTTGACTCCAAAAGAAATTAAGTGTTGAATGAATGTCTCCTGTGAGTTGCTAACTACCAAAACAACAACAACAACAACAACAACAAAAAATCCCAAATCAAAAAACCCTTCAACCGTGACCTATAATTCTCAGAACTGTAGTTTTGTGACCACCCTAACAGATGTAAATATCAAGAAAATTTGCTAGATTTTTGTTGTTATTGTTTTGTACTTTAAACAGACTTTTGTAACGTTGGGGATTTTTTTTTTTTTTTTTAACCTGCCGGGCTCCTTAATTTTGTGTTTCTGAAGCCTAGACTCCATACAAAATACTTCAGGCCAAAATATTATTTTCGCCTTAATATTTCCTGCGTTTTCTTTTAAGGAATTAAGGGATTCTAACGTCTGGAATACAAGCCAGGTTAGTTAAAATTCAAGACCAGTGGAAGTTTTTCTGGGGATTTCCATTGTTTTCTCCTGGTGTCGCACTGGAGTGAAAAGTTGCACCTCCAAATCTATCAACTCGGAGGAGACTGACAGGTGCGACTCGCACCAACACGGGAGCGGCGAATTCTGCCCTAAACTTTAGAAAACCCGGCAGAAGATGGGCACGCAAGGCCACTGTAAAGGTAGACTTCTCAACAGAGCTCTGTATGAAGTTGCGTTTCGCAGCAAGTAAAGAAGTTAGGCAAAATGATTCTCGCACCCAGCAGTCGGCGCGCCCCGCAGAAACGTGGAGCTGGTTGCTTTCTCCGATACGAACCAGTCGACCTGCCCCAAACGCCCACTCCTTTGCCGGAGGGGCCGACCTGTCATCGCTGCAGCAGGTCGCCTTTTCCCTACACCCGGAACCACAAGAAACCAGTTCGGAGCCGTCGCAATGGTAAGACGGGTCTCTCCCGGTTTCCTGAGGCTGAGCCCCGCACGAGGGCCTCACCTGTGGGTAGAGGTGCTGCAATGAACTGCTCCCGCGAAACACCCTCGAGCCGAGGTACCTGGAGGCGCTGCCCGGTCATGGTTACTCACGCTATGCTTCTTCAAAGGCCTCGGAACTTCGGCTCCAAAGCGTTCGTCAGCGTGTGATCCGCTCGGAAACACGACTCGGAGAGAAAAGGTCCGCGAGTCCGGCGGACTCCAGAGGACAGCTAGTTCTGAGCGCCCGGCGGGAACCAAGGGCCTGTGCATGGCCTGTGTGCTGGAGAGCGGGGATGGGCGGATTCACCAGAGTGTGGCAGCAACAGGCCAGCTTTGCTCTCCAGTCCCTGTTCGGAACTGCTGAGGTGGTTCCCATCGACTTCCTTTCAACAGGGCACAGGCAAGCCGAGGGGTGAAAGGTCATAAACATGGCGCTGGCCTCCCGTCTGCTACTCTGTCCGCTGTTGTCCCGGTCGTTGCCCGGCGGGGTTATCCGACTCCGGGGCACCCGGTGCAGCAGAGGTGAGGCCGCGGTTAGCCGGACTTTGTTGCTTATGCAGCCGCCACCTGGGCTCGGAGGGGTGCCGTTTCCTCGCAGCACTTGGAACCTGGAGGCCCTGGTGCTGCCTCCTCGGGGCCGCCGGCCGACCCCTGCTCAGCCCCCCGAGACTCCCCCGCAGCCCTCGCTGCTTTCCCCTGCTTGCCCTCGGCGCGGCTACAGCACGGAGGAGCAGCCCCAGCAGCGCCAGAAAACCAAGATGATCATTCTGGGATTCTCCAACCCCATCAACTGGGTTCGGACTCGAATTTACGCTTTCCTTATTTGGGCCTATTTCGACAAAGAGTTCAGCATCGCAGAGTTCTCTGAGGGGGCGAAGCAGGTTTGTTTCCCTAGTTGACTATTCTCTCGCGCATTCGCTGTTGCACGCAGAAAGTGTTTAGCATTGGGGTCTCCTCACTGAATGTCAAGTTAATCAAACGTTGGTGGTGACCCAGACACCAAGCCCTTCAGACACCTGGGGTGTGTTTGCATGGACGCAGAGTTCCTCCAGTAAGAGACTAAGGTGAAGTCCCCAGTTGTCTTTTTCTTTCTACAGGTTTTGCATCAAACAAATGGATTCAAGGCACATTTCTGCCACTTGAAAGCTATTCGGTCTTTTTTGGGGCCATGATTTTCCAAATCTGAAAAATGGAGAAGGACAGTGACTTGCACATAGTAGGCACTCCAGAAACATTTGTTGAGTAAATTGAGTGGATGAGATTATGGTGGGAAATGAGATCATGTTTTCAAAGTACTATATTGTCATTTCGGGTAGAAAGGCAGAACTTCCTACCAGTTTTTTTTTTTTGACAGGACCCTACTACCTACCACCACCATTCCTTAAAGAATAACCTGGAGACGATTAATTTTATCTTTTCAGTTTGCTGAACTGTCTGGGGCTCTGATAAGGGCACAGTACACAGCACACTGGGAATACTTAGCTTTTAGTGATTGATAGCCCCTGACCCTCTTTCTGAGTGACTAATAATACCTTGCCTTACACTTGCCACATAATGATCACTTTGAGTCCTAAGATTATTTGCAGATTTTGTGTGCATGCATTTTTTCTAGGATGAAAGACTGTCTAAGCCTTTATTAGATTCTCTTAGTTTTTCACTCCCAGACATTATGAAACCATTGATAAACAAGTCATAGTTTTATTTCCCAGTTAATACCTCCATAAGCCTTATAATCATACCATCAGTATGATCATTTTACAGTATTGATATTTTACTCCTAGTTCGTTTGCAATTTTTTTATAATCTCAGCCATTTTTATTTATTTATGTCACTTTTAATAAGTATTTTCAACTTTATGTAATCAGTGTTATTACTAACTCCTGCTTCCTATGTCCCTGAGTCAACTCTTGACTATTTTATGTTTATAAAAAAATAAACCAAAGCTCAAACTTGATTAATATGTCTACTCAACTCATGATACAGTGGTAAGTTTCTGCTCATGTCAGGTCTTAAGGTCAGTGTCCATGCAAAGGTAAATTGGTGTGATCCTACTATTCCTCCACAGTGCCTGCTGATGACATGAGCTTGTCCACCATAACAGATGTGATTGTACCAGCTCATTTATGTGGTTGGTGAGGAATGCACATCATCTCCCCACCAAGAGCAAGAATCAGGTCTTCGCCCCTGTTTCTCTGAATACACAAAGATTAGAATACTTTTCAGATCACACTAATCCTGTGAACTATTTTAGCCTCCCCTCCTGAGATTAAACTCTATTTCTACTCCATCATCCAGTCTTTATATACTTTTTCTTTTTATCTAAGTCAATTTTTTGTTTAGTTGACAATTAACTATTATGAGTTCCAACAAGAATGTCTGGTGTCAGCAAATAGTCTCTAAATCTTGTTTACTGACCAGACAAATCAGTAGTTTTATAAAAGAACATGGCCAAAACCCTTCTTCCTAGTTAACTGTCACAATGCAACTTTACCTTCTGTTGTGTGGGTATAATTGTAGGGCTTGGGAATAATCTGATGCAAAATCACCTATTTTTCTCTATCTGAATTGGCTCCACTTTCCCTTTTCCTTAGGCTACTCTTCCAGAAGTTAGATGTTCTTGGGTTGTGACTATCAATTAGGTCATGTTCAGCAAGATTTTTCCTTTTTAATCATACAACATGAAATTGAAAAAACACCTCTTCTTGTCTAATCCTCCTTTACATGTGCTGAAACAGTTCCAGAAAGATGAAAAGATAGCTCAAGGATGCCACCTGTGAGAGGGTATACAAGCAATCTTGTTCCTCCAGCTCGCTGGCACCTGAGATGTTTACATATCATCTAGGCTAGCATGGAGGAATTGGCGGGTCCAATGTCTACAAGCCTTATGTTAGCTCCACAGGCTCTGCTTGCCTTTGTATGTGACATGTCCCTATCATTGCTATCAAACCATATACTGTTTTCTTATATTGTGTACATTTTAGTCTTTCTTATGAAAAAGGCTATTTCCTAGAAACCTTAGGTGTAATCAACCTCCACAAGTCACCAGAGCAGCCTCCTAATGATTCATTTTTTCTTTTTAGACTAATTTGCTCAGGTGTGATCTTCCTTGGCTATACAAAGAAGACTGTACAAATTAGACTGTAATGGTTGGGTTTCAACAAAATGGTGTGGTCATTGTTTCTTTTGTCTAAATTATCACCCATCTTCCACATGAAAGCTTACCAGAACATGCAGTATCTCTGAACCCTGAATACCCTCAAAGATGTTTGCAAAGAGTCCTTGCATTCATCTGGATATGTGCATTTTGTCAAAATGAAACTCCACTATTGTACTAATTTGCCTAGGGTTATGATAGCAGCATACCATGGACTGGGCAGCTTAAACAACAGAATTTCAGTATCAGGGTATCAGAAGTGTTGGTTTCTCCTGAGCCTCTTGCCTTGTCTTGCAGCTGACTGTGTTCTTGCTCTGTCCTGATATGATCTTCCTCTGCATGTTTGTGCCCCTAGATCTCTGTGCTGTGTCTCACTTCTTCTTCTTATAAGGACACCAGACAGATTGAACTAGGGCCAACCCTAACCAGCCTCATTTTAACTTAATCACCTCTCTGAAGGACCTATTCCAAATACAGGGGGTTAGGGTTTCAGCAAAAGAATGGTAGGGGCACAGTTCAGTCCATAACAATTAGGCAGTGTCCTCTTTCTGATGTTTCCTGTGTGTCTCCTTCTGCCAGTGTTTCAGATTTCAATGTAGACATTGCTTCCTTTAGGAAGCCCCTTCTGGTCCTCCCAGGTTAGGTTAGGTGGCTCTTTTATATCCTCTTAAATCGTAATCCTGTTTTTAGCCCTGTCATAATTCTTGAACTTGTCAGTTAATAGGTCTTGCCTCCCCAGATAGACTGAAAGCTTCTGGAAGACAAGGAGAGGGTCTTTTTTTAAACTATCTTTTAGTTGTCGATGAAACTTTATTTTGTATTTATATGTGGTGCTGAGAATTGAACCCAGTTTCTCACACATGCTAGGCAAGCGTGCTACCACTGAACTACCACCCCAGCCTAGATGATCATAATTTGCAGTTGCATTTCTTATTGCTAGGAATGTGGAGAATATAACCATCCTCTCCCCCCTTTAAAATGAGACCTCATTTTTCAAAGTTAGGAGCCATCCACTGTAAATTTGTTCTCTTTCTTCCTACTTTCCTAAACCTACCTTACCTTTCTTAATGAGTTTCTGACTGCAATCCAGATCTCTAGATTTCCAGTACAGTTTGGAGTTTCCTGCTTTCTAACTGCTCTCTATATTATTAAGAGGTGGTTCATATACTAGTCAAATGTTTATTTACTTATCATTATTTTAAAAGAAAATATACAGGAGTATTTTTATTGAGGGCATCTAGTGAGAATACCACATCCTGTTATCTCCCAGGTTCTGAGTCAATTTACATAATTAGCAGTTGGCTCACTTACTACTACGTTGTGGGAAGGCTCTAAGAAAAGTGAACCAACTTTAAAGAAATCATGCCTAACATTGATACATTAGTCTTTCACATTATTTACCACATTTACCATAAAATACTCTTTGTTATGATTAGCCATTAAAATATGAACATTATATGATACTTTGTGCAGTATTTTGAAATTATAATTGTCACTCTCCCCCCTCCTACCTTTTTTCAAGGCTTTTGCTCATGTATCCAAGTTGTTGTCACAGTGTAAATTTGATCTATTGGAAGAACTTGTGGCCAAGAGGTAAAATAAACTTTTCACTTTCTTTAGAAATAACATATATGACTCATGCAATAGAATGATACACATTTTTACTCATGCTTAAAAATAGTGCATGTACCATCAACCAAAGTAGAATCTGTCCTTATGAGTACTTTGGGTCATATAAAAGCCAAATCGTTGCTCCTTCTTAAGGCATAAATACGTAATGTGATGCCTTTCAGTTGCTATTATATGTAATGTTCTAGTAGGAATTATCTAGTTGAATATTTAGATGCTTTTCAGCTTGCCTTTGAGGATCAATAGATATGATAGTAAATTAAAACAGATGTAGAAAAATTCATTCCACAATAAAGGTCACATTTTGAAATATTTTCAAAAATTGAATTAGTACACTAACAGATTGTTTTTCCCAAACTTAGGTGCTTCATGTATTAAGAGAAAAGGTTTTCTTCACTACCCGATAACCATAAAAATGCTCTTGCTGCTGACATAGATGAAATTGTGTATACATCAACAGGAGACATCTCCATTTACTATGATGAGAAAGGTAATGCTGGAGCATAGTCCATCTTAAATGATCCCTAATTGTTCAGATGAGCTTCAGTAGTGAATAATCACAAAAATAGTGGAGTTTTGCTGTACAAGCAGATATTTATAGAACTTCAAAGGTAATGATATATTCATTCTTTAAGATCTACCTCTAAAAAAGTTGAACGATGCTAATAGTTTTAATGCCTTTCTGTGTAGGTATTTTCCTACTGCTGTGTGATGCACAGAAGAAAATGTCATTATATGCTTTGGAAATGGTCTGTTTAGGACAAGCTACTTCCATGGTACAGATTAGAAATATTTGTTTCAGATTTTCTAACTTAAAGGAAACATTTGAGCATTTTAAATTTACAGCTATACATTATATGGAAGAAGTGGAGTAAAATAAAAGTAGATACTATCAGCTCAAGACTGATATGATAGGAAAGTAAGGTTAACTATAGAACTCCCAGATTGAATTTAGGGATAATGGAAACGGTTGAAAGGAACCTTAGTGGTTATCAGATCTTTTCCTTGTCCATTGTGTACACTTCCCTACAGCATTCCTGAGAATTCATTGACTGATTTCTTCCACACAGATTTGCATATGCACTGCCTGCCAAGGACATAGGAAATCTAGCCTTTGCTTTCATATTCGAAAGCAATATGATAGAGGACTCAATGGCTAGAAATTTTTAATATATGTTAATTAGAAACATTTGTAAAGATATTTTTGGTAATAAAATATTTTATTCAACCCTAATATTTCAAATTTCATCCTGGTACTGTGATTACTGATTTTTGTACAGGTTATTGTCAGAATTGCCTGACAAAGTGGAAATTAGGGTAGAATAGAACCCTTTCTTTTTTGGGGCAGTTGAGCATAACTTAATTACTTAGCACCAAAAAAAAAAAAAAAGTGTTTTTTCCTGTTCATTTTTATCTTGACAACAGATACCTGCCATAAATTGTTATAATTTTTAAAAATGCTGTAAATTGAGAATAATCCATGTAGCATGCTTACTAAAGTATGTATTGATAAATAGTAGTTTTATTACTGAGATGCAGAGATAAGGACAATACATCACAAGCCCTAAAAAATTTTCTAAAAATAAAGTGTCAATCTAGGTATCTTAACAGTATACCAGAATGTGCACAAGTTTGATCTATAACAACTATGTAACTACTGTCAGTTTATGATTTCATTTCAGATATATGGATGATAGATCATTGTGATTTGTATTTGTATGTGTGTGTATGTGTTTTTTCTCTAAGGAAGGAAGTTCGTTAATATCCTGATGTGCTTTTGGTATCTAACCAGTGCCAACATCCCCAGTGAAACTTTGAGTGGAGCCAGTGTATTCCAGGTTAAGTTTGGGGATCAGAACGTGGAAACTAAACAGCTTCTTAGTGCAAGCTATGAGTAAGTACAATCATGCTTTGGTGTTTCCTTTCTCTAGAAGATGGAAGGTGGTATGAAGATATGAAAACTAAAGGCAGCTTAGGAAGAAGGGGATTGGAATTTAACAAGTATTTATGAAGAAAAAGGTTGTAAAGACACCAGATATGAACTAGTAGTGAAAATAAATTAGAAACAAGTAATATTGCTGAATTTTATCAGAGAGTGTTTCAGCTATCAATTACTGTATAACAAACCACTCTCAGAAGTCAGTGGCTTCAAACAACCTTTGATTTTGCCTACTATTTCACTACTCAGAAACTATTGCAAGGGCTTAGCTGTGGGTTTTCTCTGCTTCACCTGACATCATCTGGGGTGGCAGAAGAAGGAGGATTTGTTTCCACAATGGCTTCTTTTCTCACGTGTGGCACCTTGGTACTCCTTGGCTTGTCTACAATGCTTCACTCTCCAGTGCCTGAATTCATGGCTTGGGCTTTGGTAGTTTCAGGCTAGTCATATCTTTTACCTGATGATTGTATTCTAAAAGAAAGAAAATGGAAACTGCTAGGACAGCAAAGGGGTTATACCTAGAATTAAATAGCATCATTTCTGCCAGTCTGCTAATAAAAGCAGTTATGTGACCTGCAATTTCAAGGGTGTGAAGCAAGCCACCACTTTATGGAAACAACAGTTATGAGTGTCACATTGCTGAAGAACACCTGGGAGAAAGATAAAAATAAAATCTGTCATAATTGTCATGTGGAACATTCATTGTTTTTTGATCATTTATGTGCCAGGTCTTGTGGTAGGGGTTTAAATGCAAAACTGAAGGGACATGCTCTTAAAGAGGTACTTATAATAGGAAGTTAGCAACTTATTTAAAAGAGGTATTATATGTTTGTGCTAATAAAATTTGAAACTGAACAACTGGATCAAGTAAGTGAAACATATTTAAGACTTTTTAAAGAGGATACTATTATTATATTGCCAAAGTCATACAAATTTACTTTAAAATAACATATTCCAAAAATGACCTAAGAAAGAAAATGTTTTGTTTCACTAAGGTAATTGTTTTACTTTTCTGAAACATTTCTTTTAGAAATACGTTTTTTTAAACAAATCTTGTTTTATTCATAATTAATCAAAATATTCTATACATTTAAATATTTGTTTCACGTAAATTACTGATGATCTCTTTTTAAAGACATTTTTATAATTAAAGATCACTATCAATACTAAATCTTGTCTCTTCTGATATTCCTTATTAAGACCCAGGCAGCTCAAAACATTGCTATTTTAAAGATTGATTTAATGTCTGTAAAGTAAATTCCACTACTGGTAACAGTTTTTTGAAGAACAGCTTCTCCTTTTTTACTAGATCATATGTTTAAAATGCTGTTTGCCTCACCAGAATCCAGTATATTTCTGCTTATATTAAGCATGTATTTTTAACTACTATTTAGTAACAGAATTATATCCAGGTTTCTTTCAGGAGCTAGCAGATGTTGAACATAGATCAGTCCATTAAAAATGTTCACTTAAGTTGAGAATGTATTTCAATTTGAGCGATATATTTTTGTGATTGAATTGGCAGATTAAACTTCTTTTGTTTTGATTTTTTTATTTAACACCATTAAATTAGCTTACTGTTAAAAACTGCCTCTAATACACACTGTGCAGTTTATATATTATCCAAGAAATATTTGGACTGATGCAAGGTTCACATTTGTAATATTTTTCTTAGATTTCAGAGGGAGTTACACAAGGAGTAAAGCCTGACTGGACCATTGCACGGATTGAACACTCAAAATTACTAGAATAATCTTTCTTGGAAAAATCAGCTTGTGAACTTTTAGCAACTGCTATGAAGAACTAAGGAAGAAATAATTTGAATCATTTGATCTTCACTTAATCAAGTGTGTGGATTACTTTTGTATTATTTTGAAATATTCCTTGCAGTATATTGACATGATAAATAAGCATTTTCCACAGATTGTTATCACTGTCTTCTTAAGAGGTCAAAGTGAAAAAAATTACAGCACATTTTTACTGTCATATTTAGTATCATTTCTGACTCTACATCTGTATACATACAAACTAATTTTATAGACATAATAAGTTACTGAAAAAATGACTTAGAAATTTCTAAAGTAGCAGTCCTTAAATATTTTATTGTGGCCAACATATTTATACCATTAATCCAAAAATATGTAAGTTTCATTTTTAAAAAGCACTGCTAATATTTGGTATTTTTCTGCTCTCTAGCTAGATAGGAAGAATGGATAGATTTATAGTAGATTGTCCTTTGTAGAGCTGAAGTAGGGAACTTGAAGCATGCCAACACACAAAGAGGAAGAAAAGAAAAGAAAAAATAGAACAATGCTTCAGCCACCTGTGGTTGTTCTAACATGCTTGTATTTGGAGTCCTAGAAGTTGGAGTTGGGAGACAAAAGTGGCTGAAAATTTTCCTAATTGATAAAAACTATAAACTCACAGAATCAAGAAATTCAACAAGCTAGGTAAAACATAAACAAAAAAAACTCATCAAGGTACATCATAGTGAAGTTGTTGAAATCAAGCAAAACAAAATTGTAAAAGCAGATGGAGAGAGGGAAAAAGACATTTCATACAGAGGAATCAAGATAAAATGTCTTCATATTCCTGCAAGTAAGAGACCTCAGTGTGACAAGTGCTGAAAGAAAAACAAAAAACCCTGCTGTCCCAGAATTCTATGTTTAGCAAAAATATTCTTCACAATTATAGATTAGACTTTTTCAGAGAAACATGAGAGAATTGTTAGCAATAGACACATTCCATTAGAATTGTTAAGGACCCATGGACAGAATGGAGTTCAGAAATGGACCCATGCATATGTGGACAATTGGTTTTTGATAAAGATGCCGAAGTAATTCAATAAGGAAAAGATGGTCTTTTCAACAAGTGGAGTAATGATATGTTCACATAGGAAGTGAACCTCAACTCTTGCTTTACTCCATATATAATTTTAGTGCAAACTTAGATTTCAAAATGGGTCATAGACCTAAACAAAGAGCCAAACTAGAAATTCGAGAAAGAAGCAGGAGAAATTCTTTTCTCTCTTGGACTAGGCAAAATTTCTTAGAACATAATATCAACCATGAAAGAAATTTTCAAATTGAAATTTATTGAAGTTAAAGCGACTCTTTGAAAGACTCTAGTTAAAAATCAAAAAGCATTTCACTGATTGGGAGAAACTTTTTAATACATACATCTGACAAAGGACTTATCCAGAATATATGAATAATGTTTAGAGCTCAATGAAAAGTCAAGTAACCCAATAAATGGGCAAAAGATTTGAATAAATTCACCATCACTACAGAACTCGGGATTGAACCTAGGGGTGCTTCATCACCGAGCTGCATCTCAGCCCTTTCTATTTAATTTTGGGACAGGGTCCCGCTAAGTTGCCTAGGCTGGCCTCATACTTGCAATCCTGCCTCAGACTCCTGAGTAGCTACAGGCATGTTCCACCATGCCTGGCTTTGTATTCTTTTTATAAAAGATACTCAAGTAGACACAGATGCTAAATACCCTTAGGCATTAAGAAAGCAAAACACAAGAAACTGCTTTAAATCCACCAGGAAAGCATAAATTGCTTGCATTAATCTTTTTCCTGTTTCCTATAAGAAAACCACATACTGGGTGAATTATCAAGAAAAGAGGTTTGTTTTGATTTGGTTCTAGAGGCCCAAGATGGAGGAGCTGTGTTCAATCATAGTTTTCTTATAGGACCTTACATAGCTAGGTATAGAGAACACCCAAGTGTATGTCTTTTTTTTTTTGTACTAGGAATCAAACCCAGGGGTGCTAGGTCTCTGAGCCACATCCACAGCCACCACCACTCCCTACTTTAAAATTTTTTTTTTTATTTTGAGACAGGGTCTCGCTAAGTTGCTGAGGCTGGCTTTAAACTCGCAATCTTCCCACCTCAGCCTACCAAGCCACTGGGATTACAGATGTGTGCAACTGCACCCACCCTGTCCTCTCCTGATAAAAACCACCTGAATTCAGTCATTGGAATTACACCCTATGACCTTATGCAAGACCCATATCAAAACTTAGTACATTAAGTCCATCCTCTTAATACCTAACAATGGGGATTAGATTTCAACACATGAGGCATAGGCACATTCAAACCACATACAAATCATCACAACTGCCAATACCAAGTAGTGGTGATGACATGGAGCCCCTGGAATTCTCACATGTTGCTGGTAGGAATGCAAAGTGGTGCAGCCACTTTGGAAGATAGTTTGGCAGTTTCTTATAAAGTTAAATATACACTTACCATAGGATCCAGCAATTCTATTCTCAGATATTTACCCAAGAGAAATGAAAACATAACATACACATGAAGACTTGTATATGAATGTTCATAGCAGCTTTTTTCTTAATGATTCCAAACTGGAAAGACCCCAAATGTTCAGTAGATGAAAAGATATACAAGTGAGTGCAGAAAGCCAGACATAAAAGAATACATATTATACTTATTGCATAATTTTATTCCTGTGAAATTTTAGAAAAGGTAAAACTAGTCTGTACTGACAAATAATTGCCTGAGGTTGAGGCGGGGTGGAAGGAATGGGTGTGAGATGGATCCATTTGATTGCTAAGGTGTACAAGGGAGGTTTTGGGGGGATGAAAATTGCATCTATCTTGATTGTAGTGATGGTTACATGGCTCTGTACAGTTGTGACTCATCAAACGACCAAAAATGGGAGCATTTTGTTATGTTAATTATTCTGTGTGTTTTATGCAAATTATTCCTAAATAAAATATTTATCAAGAAAAGTAAGTTGTAAGAAAATAAGCTATTTTATTTTTATAAGTTATAAAAAGCTAATCTGGATTCCATCTAAGACCTAATCTTCATATAATTTCAACTATCATATGAAAGACATCTTAAATGAAGTAGATAATAGATAAGGTACAGATTACTAAAAAATGCAACCGATTATTACTTGGCATCAATTTGAAAATGCATTTCTAATTCAGAGATTTTTAAATGGATGAGGAATTTGTGATTTAGAATCAATATGCATTTTTATTTGTAAATTATACCTCAGCTGTGGGGGGTGGATGTCTAATGTCCAGATAGATTATGGTCTTTATATGTGGTTTCTCAGTAAAAGAAACCAGTCTTTGGGATCAATTCTAGTTTTGAACAAAAAATAGAATATCTTGGGCAAGAAAGCAAGGAGATAATCAAAGATAACAAGAATAATGTTGAAAGGACAAAAGGGCCAACTTGAAAGGGCTTCCATTGGGCAAGAAGAGCCAATGTGAGAATCAATGAGAATAGTGGCTATATGGACTGGAATACATCATGTGTTTTGAAAAGCCATTAGTTCCTAATGAAACTCCAAACAAAAATGTTTTGGGATACCTTTGGAAATTGTTAGGGCAGTAGCTCATTTCATTATTATAAAAATTGATAAGGATTAAAAATCAAGCATTTATAATGTTTTGCACGTACAAAATTATTTGTTATTTCCTGCTGAACAACAAACACAAAACTTAGTAGACTTCAATCATTTATTTTACTCATGAATTGGGAATTTGGGCAGAGTTTGACTTGGCAAATTCTTTGCTTCATACTACATTGACTAGGGTCATTTGTGGTTCAGTTTGATCAGTTTGGAGATTTTGTGAAGCCTTGCTAGGGTCTACTTAGAGTAACTTTTACTCTGTAGAGAATTCAGTCCCATTTTAAAGAGTAGCATGTTAATAACTGTAACTGATACTATATCAAATGAATAAAATTCGTGAGTTTGTAGTGATTTTTAAGAGAAATAAAGATTCAGGGCTCTGTTTTATAGAAGAGTGTTCATAGAAGGTGGTATAGAAATAATCAACATTTTGAAAACTATAATGTAACACTGATCCATACAAGATCATCTTGTATATTAATTTCTTGTTCATGTAACAAGTTACCACAAAGTGGCTTATCATGACATTGATTTCTTATTTTTCAGTTCTGGAGATCAGAAGTCCAAAATGGGTCAAATAGGACAAGACTCTCTGCTGGCTAGAGGTAACTCAGATGAATTCCCAAAACTATAGGATTTCTGGGAACTGTTTGGCTCATGACACTTGATCACATTTTGTTTGACTTCATGGAGTCTCATCATATACCTCAGTTCTAATTATTTTGTGTGTGTTTCTAAAAAATAAGATCATTATACCATAAATTAATAAGAAACTTATTAATATATTCCATAATATCATCTAATTTTAAACTGTATTTAAAGTTGCACTGATTGTCTTTAAAATGACTTTTAAATATCAATATCCATTTTAAGTTTACATATTGCTTTTGGTATTTATGTCTTTTCTGTCCTTCTTAAAAATTTAGAATGTCTCCCATCCTTTTTTATGACATTGCAATTTTGAGGAGTCTAGAGTGGTAGACATACAGCAAGTCCCATCTCCTGAATATGTTTAATTATTTTATTATGGCATCATTTCTGTAAGCTGAAAGTTAGAGTTAAAGCTTGTTTATATCCAGGTTAAATTTTTTTGGTAAGACTATAAGTTATTTGTGTACCTTATGTAACATTAGTTGGTACATAAGTTCTCATTTTTCCATGGTTTAAGATGATGATAATGAGAACCCCTTAGTTATAAAAGTCATTTTTCCCTTTGTAAATAATAAGTAATCTGTGAGGTGATGCTTTGATACTACTTTGGTTTGGATATGAGGTGTTCCCCAAGGCTCTTATTAATGCAAGAATATTCAGAGATAGAATAATTAGATCTGTCCATCCTAGTTTGAATGGAATGACTGGGTGGTAACTAGGCAGGTGGTCATGAGTAGACTTGGGTTCCTGGGAATATGCCCTAGAAGGGTGCATCCTCCTGGTGGCCCTTCTCCCCACCTCTATTTCTGCTTCCTGGCTGCTGTAAGGGGAACGGCTTCCTTCCACCACCCCCTTCTGCCAAGAAGTACTGCCTCACCTTGGGTCCAGATCAATGGAGTCTGCCATCTATGGACTGAAAGTTCTTATATAATGAGTCAAAAGTAAAACCTTTTCCTCCTCTAAGTTCTTACTGGGTATTTTGGTCACAGTGACACAAAAACTGACTAAAACAGATAACGTGTAAGTACTCTGCTTACAAACAACCTTTTGCAAATTATAGTAAGGTGAGTAAGACCCACACCCCATCCGCAAATGTCCACATCCTAATCCCTGAAACTGTGCATATGTAGTCTTGAGTGACGTAACAGGACTTTGCAGGTATGATTCAATTAAGAATCATGCCATGGGGTGGTTATCCTGGGTTATTTGGGTAGGCCCAAAGTGAACACAGGTGTCCTCATAAGGAGATCGGAAGGTCAGAGTTAGAAGGACATATCATGATGGAAGCAGAGATTGGAATGACGTGGGGCTATGAGATTGAAAGAATGTGGACAGTATGTAGAAGCTGGAAAAGACGAGAAATAGATTTTCCCTAGAGTCACTTAAAGAAATGAAGCCATGTTCATCCATTTTGGACTTCTGGTCTCCAGAACTGCAAAATAATAAATCTGTGTGTGGTTAGCCACTAAGTTTGCTACATCAGCAAAAAGAAATTGATGTACAAGGTGATACTTGTTGAATCAATGTTACCATCTACATTGCAGAGTGATGATTCTTAATTCTATACCACATTCTATAAAACAGTCCCAATATTTTTCTTAATTATCACTACAAACTCATGAGTTTTATTCATTTGATGTAATATCAGTTACAGTTAATTGTGTTGGTGCTTAATACTCTCCAGTTTGAAGGTGGGAGCCCCTGTAACCTGTCCTCACAGCAGATTGAAGACTCATGTGACCTGATATTAGTCTTTAAGTGCTGTCTTTTCTTGTATAAGAACACATGCTAGGATATTCTTGTCCATCTCCTGTCTCAAAACTGGAATCATCCATTTCTCCAATGAGTTCTGGTTTCTTGAATGTGATGAGTGTGGTGAAGTTTCAAAACCAAGATTTGTGCATCTTGAGGAATATTCATATTCTAAGTCTGTGAGGGAATATTAACACTTATGTCTATTTGAGATTGGGATCATTTATCTAAAAGAATTCTGGGAATGTGAAATGTGGTCTGTTTGTCTTTATTTCTGAAATAAATAATCCCTCACCCATCACTATCTGCTTTTTTGTTTGCTTATTGCATTTATCACCAGGTGACATTGTAGTATTATTTGTTCCATTGTATGTCTTTTAAATTAAGACAGGAACTTCTTCTATCTTGTTCTTGCTGTATTCCCAGTGCCTAGAACAATATTGGGTACATAATGGAGCTCAGTAAATCCTAGTTGAATGAATAAATAAATAAATGAGCATGCCTTACTTTTGCTGAACTTCCTAGTTCACATGAAAGGATCATTTTCGCACTGCTTTTGATTTGATACGCTAGCAAGCTGTATGTCCATTTTTATTATGTACATTCCCCCTCTCAAGGAGTATATGATATTGGATATGTGACCTTGCTTTCATAATCCTATATAAATGTCATTTATTCTAAATACCACATGGTGGAGCTAATTGTGTATGGAATCTAAATGTCAGTATTGGCAGGAAGTTTGAAAAGGTCTGAAGCCACTGAGGAATGGGAACTTTGCTTTGCTTACTGACAAATTTTTGTAGTAGATATGTAATGAGAAATTGCTTCACAAAAAGAGGTCTTAAAAATATAATTTGTCGATGTTACAAGGGTGACATGCATGCAGCAAAGCGAAGAACCATAGATTACACCATTCGGTGCCTCTGTGATTCCTCCCACCTTCAGAAGACTTCTTTTGGATCATATGATTATCAGTAGGATGATATAGTATGATACAGTAACAAACAACCTCTAAATCTCAATGTATTGTAACAAGAAAAAAATTTTTTTTTGATTTCTTGTTCAAATTACATGTCCAGTAAGAGACACTTTTGTGGTAGCTAAACCTCCCTGGATACAGGCTGATGAGAAGCCATTAGTTGGCACTGTGGCAAATGAAAAATATAACTCTGAAGGGTTTCGCATGAGCAATTAAACGCTGAACTTGGAAGTGATACAGTTCAGTGGCCAGAGCATGGCCCGGCTCCACCACAGGGCTCCAGAGAGTACGACTGCACTGTGATCCTGGAAGGGGGAGTGTGAGTTATTTGGTGAGGGGTAATGATAATCACCACATGCAGAGAGTTACCGTTTCTCTTGTTTTAACCCCAGGAATAGCTGCCTTAGAAGCCAGTCAGCACACAGTCCTATATTAGATACAACAGGAGGCTCAGGAAAAAAAGAATATTTCTAGATCTTTTGGTTATATGTTTTTAGCTGAGAATTAGTAAATGCTATGCTCCAGCACCCTGAGGATGACAGTCATTCTTTCTGCATGTCGATGATCACAGAACTCAAACCAATTTGAAATGAAAAGCCCACAGGGCACTTGAATTCCATTCTCTTCATCTGATAAGTTCTGGCAAGGTACATTAAAACACCTCTTAGGCTAGTGGGGGTACCAAATGACATCAAAATTGGCCAACTAAGACCTTCTATATGGTTGATTTGACTGTATTGTTCATTGATTCAAAATAATGATTTTAAGAAAGTTAGATAAATAAGATGTGTATGCTTGATCTTGTTACTTAATCTCACAATATGGGCAGTTATGCCAAATGTTGGTGTATCATTTAAGGTTAATTCTGAATACATTAAACAAAAACTTTTAAAAATGGTGATTTAAATAAATAGTAGTTGATTTCTCTTTCGCTAATAGAAATCCAGAGATATTCTTCTTTGAGTTATTATACCAACTCTACAAAGTCTTCAGGGATCCAGGTTCCTTCTAGTTACAACTGTCCTCCTTTGGTTATGACCTTTGACCTCACAGTACAAAATGAATGATAGAGCTCTGGCCATCATATCCATGTTCCAGGCAGTAGAACAGAGGAAAGGAAAGAATGAGCAAAAAGGGTATACATCTTGGCTAACTATTAGGAGCTGTCCTCTCTCCAAATTAACTTAATTTCACTGAACAGGAATCAATCATATGGCTACACATAAATTTGTTGGGACTATTTGTTGCCTCAAATAAAACTTAAGAAGAGGGGAGATGATGTTGTAAGAATGACTAGTCATTTGTCCTGCTTGGGTTACTAGAGTCCTGAACCAGTTGGGACCCTGGCAAATTGCTGGCAGGCTTGCTTTCCTAACTTCACTGAGGGCCAGTGATTGGAGATCCCATGGTGGTGTCTAACAGGAGTCCGGTTATAGTCCTAAATACTGCCAGTTAATTTTTAAAACTTAGATGAAATAGAGCACCCAAAGAAAATTTTCTATCAAAACGATACATCCAGATCTCTGATGGTTTGTATCCTATTGTTTATACCGCACTCACTTTCCTGCCTGGAGGACCCTGGATATATTTTATCCCATCTTCAAAAATAGAAACACCCCCTCCTCCCCTTTCATAAACCAGTCAGTCCAATGAACATTCATTCAAAACGTACTTAATTACTTGCCTAGTAAACTGCAACTCTAGCTCACTCCTATGTGAGATGTAGGCATGCCATCCTACAACTGCTCCCCATATCTCACTACTGCTGTCTTGTGTGAGATGTAGGCAAAGCATCCTGTCATACTTTTTACTTTGACGTGAAAAGATCCCCCAGGAACAGTGGTAGAGTCAGATGATCAGCTCCTTTAATGACTCTCCCTTAGTTCTATAGTTTGGATCTTAAGTGGCCCCCAAGTCAAAAGACTTTGTCCCCAGATTGTTGCTACTGGGGGTGGTGGAAACTTTAGGAGATGGAGCCTAGTGGGAAGTTCAAGGTCTGTGGGGGTGTGCCCTTGAAGGGGATTACAGGCCCCAGTCTCTTTCTCTGTCTCCTTGTTCACATCCTGGCCACGGGTTGAAGAGTTTTACTTGGCCACATGCTCCCCACCACAGTGTGCTGCCACACTTCAGGCCTGGCAGAGACTGATCATAGATAGATAGCTCCAAAGTTGTGAGCCAAATAAAATCTTTCCTCTTTACAATCTGATTATCTCAGATATTGTTACAGTAAAGGAAAGATGACTAACACACTTAGCCTCTGACTTTGTGATGCAGACCAGCCATGGGCAAAGCTAGATGGGCTTAAGAGGACACCTGCTTGCCCTTCCACTTCCCTCTATCCTGGTTTTATTGATTCTGAAATGTGCATTACAATATTACATCTGACTCTGGGCAGCCAAAAGATTTCAAAAGGGCAAAATGGGACCATGTTCAGGTCTCCCTCTTTTTTAACTTCCTTCTTACAATACTGCCTCCGAATAACCCCCTATATTCCAGAGAACAGGAAAACACCATATGGTTTTATCTCAAATCAATTCCAATAATGGACCTTGTTAGCCAATTCACTGCTAGGAAAGAGACTTCCTGTTATTGCTCCTTAAAGCAGAAAAACAAAGGCAAAAAAAAAAAAAAGATGAATACAAACAAATCCAACTCTAAAACCAGTTTAAAGTTACAGCACAAAAGCAATCACATATTTTAGTTACCAAGACTCAGAGGCATTTTTTTTTCACTGGAGAGCACACCAAGAAGTAGTGTTGACCAAGGGAAGCCATTCTGTGAGGCCTTGTTAGAGTCTGACTCCCCCATTCCTCCCTTTGTGCCCTCTAACCTCCCACTCTTTCTGTTCCTCTCTTACAGCAAGGTGGTCCTCACCTTGGCAACTCTTCAGGAACTATGCCCTCTGCCAGCTATGTTCTTTGCTCACATCTTCAAAGACCGATCACTTGCTATTTTTCAGTTTCAGTTGAAATGTCACCTCCTCTAAGACCTTCCTGACCATCCGGTCTAAAGCAATGCCAACCCATCTGTCTCTATGCTGCCACACTGTTTCCTTTTTATCATGGCATTTATCATCTACTTATATTTATTCATTAATTTATTTGTTTATTGTCTGTGCCCCCTTCCATTAGAGATTCACTTTCACCGCTCAGCACATCAGTTATAATTATTCTGTGCTTCACTGGTGTTGCATTTAGGGCAAGGTATCTTGGTCTCAGACTTTTGACATTTGGGACCACATAATCCTTTGCTGTGGGAAGCTGTCCTGCACATTGTAGAATGTTTACCAGTCTCTCCGACCTCTCCCCTTTAGATACCTTTGTATTTGCAATATTTGTTCCCAAGAGGACAAAATTGAATGTGATTGATAAGTACTGGGTTAGCCGTTGACTTCTTCGGATCTCAAGAGGCAATACTGTCTTAGAGTTCTTATGGGACATCTCTATTGGTAACAGATTCAAATTTTATTTCTGAAGAACTCTTTCCATCTTCATTTTTTAAAAATTTAGCAATTATTGAATGTTTACAAGTATTGGGTACTTGCATTTAACATTCACAACAACTCTTACCATGGGTATGATGGGTATTATTATCCTAATTTTACAGAGAGGGAAACTAAGTCAAAAATCATTTAAAAACTCGTCCAAGTTTATACCATTGGACAGTGATGAAGTCTGGGATCCAAACCAAACAATAGGCTCCAGAACTCTACACGCACAGGAGTGGGCACTGCTCTTGGAATCTGTGGCACTACCCCTGCTGGCAGAGACTGGGCAAGAAATGGGCTCCTCACCTCCACCCAACCCACACAGCCATTCACTCAGAGTGAGCATGGATGAGTGATGGCTTTCCTCTCTGAGCCTTAGTTACCACTCTCAATAATAACAGTAAATTTGATGCAGGATTGCATTAGGAATTAAATCCAATAGCACATGTGAAATTACTTAGCTGGTTTCTGGCAAACGATAAGTTCTGAATTCATTTCCCCTCTTCTTCCTTTCCATTTGGCTCCAAGCTGCAAGCACTGAAAGCAGATCCTAAAGAAGTTGGGCAGACAAACCCATCGGGAAATATAACCTTGACTCAATATGTAGAGTTTTGCTATTATTGACCAGCAATAATGGGAAAATCAGTTCCCCTAGAAATAGCCTCCCAGGCTGGCATTTTGGTCCCTTTGCTAATGATCAACAGCACCAGCCATAAGCACTTTCTCCTTTAAGGGGTTTTAAAATATGTACTGATTAGATGCCATGGGGCCTGGTTGACAAGCAGCCTCCTGCTCTGTTTCTTGATGTGTCAGTGAATTAATTGCCTGATCTATTGTTTTCTAACAGGGCCAATTGAGTTGGCCAGAGAATAACAGTCTTTTTTCCAGCAGGGGGCGTCCTTTGCAAACATAACTGAGTTGGTGCTCAGGCTAGCAGGAAGCGGCTCGCCCAGAACTGGATACCTTTGAAAAGTCTGCTTAGAAGAAATTCTTGTGGTTCCACAAATCTCCATGAATAGGATTCTGAGAACTACAACATGTTTATTTTTACTAGCCTCCGAGTGAAATTTAGCATTTTATTCGATTATAAATATAGGCAACAAATCACAGATATTTGCAGATCCCACTATACTTGTGGCAGATATCTTAAAATATTATTTAAATCCTTCATTACTTTAAAATTACAGTAGCTATAGAACCTGCTGCTAGATATTGTTATTTAGTGTGTTAATAAAGAAGCACATATAGAACCATATCACAAATGTGTTATTTGTGTTGTTGATATTTTAATAACTGCCTTTTAATATATGGGTTTTTGTTGTTGTTGTTGTTATTGTTGTTTTTCCTGATACTGGGAATCAAACCCAAGGCCTCACACATGACAGATGAGTTCTCTTCCACCAAGCTACACCCTAGCCCAATCACTTGTCTTTTGAAATCATTGTTTTGCATTGTATTTGTATGTATTTTTATTTAGTTAAAAACATTATTCTGAGAAGGAGACTGTGGACTTCACCATACTGTCAAAGTGTTCATGATACAATAAAAAAAGGCATTATGAACACCTGGTTTGGAAGGGTACTAGGATGGTCTTTGAAGAAGTGACTCTCAAAAGGAATCTTTGTCCTCAATAATTTTTAGCCATGACTCAACCCTTGCCCTTCCATCTCTTCTGGTAACATACACATATGCCACACTTACATCAAAACTATTTGTCATCATGCTTGGCAGAGTACAGTTTTCATCAGGAGGAAATTTTGGTGTATTCAGAATTATGTTGACCAAATTTTAGAGCATCCAGGATGCCTATCATCCTGGCTCTGGGTAGGAAGAGGCCTAGCTTTCCCAGCTGCTTTCACATTTTTGTTATGTTTGATTCATTTCCAGGGCTCAGGAATCTTCTGAAATCACTGAGCTTTACTTGCTTCTCAGTGAGAAGCCTCAGTACTCTGGCAGTGTTGCTTTCAGAATCTTCTCTCCTCCCACTCCCATGATAAAGATTTTGAAATGCTGATAACAGAAGGAAAGGGAGAAGTGGGAACTCACATAGCTTCTTTCCCCCTATTCTTCTCTATTTACTTTCTCTCAGAGAAGTAAGACCACACTGGAGGGACAGGGTCAGACTGGGTCAGACCGTGTTGTTTTCCCATCCAGTCCAACTGGCTTATCCTGGGCCTTGGCATTTGAGGGCACAGGAACCAAGCAAACCTCCTGGAGGACTGTCATCTAGCACTTTTTCTTCCCCTTTCTGAACCTCTTCCTTTCTCTCAGCTGGATCTTTATGCCACCCCTCCCCCACCACTCCTCAGTTCTGCCCTTCCATTCCCAAATCAAACCTTTCTCTGTTAATAACTAACAACAGGAATCTCCTATTAAAGACTTATAATAGATAGGTACTGTGTGAGATATCTTCTTATGTAATCCCTGTTGTGTATTGATAATATACCCCGATCATGTTCACCTAGAATCTCAGAATTTGACTTGAGTTTTTTCTGATGTAGTTTTTTTAAGGATCAAGAAGGGATTATTCTGGATTATGGTGGACCCTAAATCCTATGACTTGTGTTCTTTTAAGTAGAGAAGAAGACATGGAGACACAGAAGATGGCCTCATAAAATCAGAGGTAGAGACTGGAGGTCTGTCAAAGTCAAGGATGCCTGGGATCCTCAGAAGCTCGAAGAATTCTTCTTTAGAGCCTTCAGAGGAAACATACCCTGCTGGTACCTTGACTTTAGATTTCTAGTCGCCAGAACCATGAGAGAGAAAAAAGTTCCTGATGTTTCAAGCTATTCCTGCAGTTTTTGGTACTTTGTCATGACATCCATAGTCACATAACACATCAGCCAATAAGACAGGCATATCACACTCATTTGTCAAATGAAGAAACCCAGGCATAGAAGCTAAGTACCTGCAAAGAAGTGCATAACCAATGGAGTCCTGGAATATGAACACTTGTCTAAGTAACATCAATGCCTTCCTTCCTCCCTTAGTGTTGGATTTGATGAACTATGATCATTGATTAAAGTAACTCACATGCAAGCTTAAGGGGTCATTGGACATGACCTGTGGTAGCTTACCTGAGGAAGGCAAGGGTTGAAATAGGAGCAGCTCCCAAACCACGTTTCCCTTAACTGCTCTTGGAGTAACTACAGGGAATGCGCGTTTCAATACCACCCCTGGGATGGTCGCTCTTCTCCTTCACTTTTATTCCCAGTTGGACTGTTTTAGGGGGTTCTGCAGATGTTAAAAGGGAGGAGTTCAGATCTTGCTCTGAGGCAGGACACTTGTCATTACATCAAGACTTGTTTCCCAGAAGATTATATTAGGAACATTAAAAAAAAAAAAATATATATATATATATATATATATATTTAGTTGTTGATGAACCTTTATTTTACTTATTTATTTATATGCCGTGCTGAGAATCAAATCCAGTGCCTCACACATGCTAGGCAAACACTCTACACTGAGCCACAACCCCAGTCCCAACATTTTTATAAGCCAAAGTGGCTCAGTGAAAGTGGTAACTGAAGTCACCTGTTGGTAGAGAACAGAAAGGACTTGCTTTTGTCCACACATTTTTTTTCCATCCTATGGGAGCCTTTCCAGCAAAATGGAGCTCTATCCTTATAAATTCAATCCATTTCTGTGGTTCAGGCAGGTCTTCCCTACTCCATATGCCTGGCCCCTTGGGGTGGTAGGCCCTGCACTGTGGACCTCAAGTGGTGTCAGCATACTCCCTGGCCGGCCTGTGGCTTGCTGTGTGATACTGTTAGAGATTCAATGATGGTCACTCGGCTGAGGGACTGGCAGTTTATCAATGTCCCTATCCCTGGCTTGTCAAAAGTTACAAAGTTATATACTGACAGGAGAGTTTTCATTTAAAATATAGAATTTCCAAGACAAGATCAATTTTAGTCTTGGCAGTCCTGATACTGTCACTTTCCGTGAAATTCATCACCAGTTCAAATCCCAGCTCAGTTCTTACTAGGTGGGTGTCCTCAGGCAAGTTCTTGAGCTTCTCTGTGCTCTGTACCTTTCTGTTGTGACAGTATTAAATCATCTCAAAGACTGTGGTAGACTGAAAATTTAAGTAAAACAGGAAAAAATAAAAATAAAAATGGGAAAAAGCAGAACTATGAAAAAAAAATGTATTCTGCCCTCCCGACTCAATATGGAGGGTTATTGTCAGATATGCATATGGCCAGAGAGCTACTTGCCAAAAGCAAGATTTTTCTAATTTTTTCAAAAAAGCTGATGATCCCCCTATCTAATTCCTAGAAGAATAAAAATCTATGTTGAGTTGGCATTCTTTTTGGACTTATGTACAGACTGTCTTCTATCAATCTGGTGAGGTCAGGGGCCTATAAATATGTAAGGCAGTCTTTATTTCTAGTTGTCTTTGAGCCAGGACACTTGAGCTCTTTTGTGTTAGAGTTCTTACTGTTTTGCAGAAGAGACTACACTGTCAACTGGTAGAGAGGGAAAGAAGGTCTAGGGGTTTCAGTCTTTGGTTTCCTCATTTGTAAAATGGGAATAACAGTCTTTACCTTAGATGGTTGTTCTATAATTTAAGGATGTAGAACTCTGCCTGGTACATGATAAACCCCATGTTAATGTTTGAGAGATAGCAAAACTTGGTAATGAAGAGACAATCTCTCTATCAGACTGCCAGTTTCAGTTCCTGGCCTTCCCACAATATTTGTGACCCTCTCCCCCGCCTGCAAAAAATGACTCAAAATGGATCAAAGACCTTAGAATTAGAACAGAAACTATGCAACTCCTGGAAGAAAATGCAAGTTCAACACTCCAGCTTTTAGGCACAGGCAGACTTTCTCAATAGGACCCCTAAAACTCAGGAAATCATGCCAATAATTCATAAATGGGGAAACATCAAATTAAAAACTTCTTCATAGTAAAGGAAACAATTAGGAATATAAAAAGAGAACCTACAGAATGGGAGAAAATTTTTGCTAGCTACTTTCCTGACAGAGGATTAATGTCTAGAATATATAAAGAGCTCAAAAGACTTTGCAGCAGTCAGGTATAGTAGTGCATGCCTATAAACCCAGAGGCTAGGGAGGCTGAAGCAGGACAATTGCAGTTTTGAAGCCAGCCTCAGCAATTTAGTGAAGCTCTAAGAAACTTAGCAAGACCCTGTCTCAAAAAAAAAAAAAAATATATATATATATATTTTAAAGGCGAAGGGCAGGAGGCAGGTGGCTGGGGATGTGGCTCAGTGGTTAAGTGACCTTAGATTCAATCCCTGGTACCAAAACAACAAACAAACAAACAAACAAAAAAACACTTTACACAAAAAATCAAATAACCCAATTAATATGTGGGCAAATGAACTAAAAAGACACTTCTCAAAAGAAGAAATACAAATGGCCAACAAATACATGAAAAAAGATGTTTAACATCATTAGTTATTAGGAAATGCAAATCAAAACTACACTGAGATTTTCTCTCACACCAGTCAGAATGGCGGTCATCAAGAATACAAATAATAAATATTGTAAAGGATGTGGAGAAAAAGGAACACTTTTACACTGTTGGTAGCATGGTAAATTAGTACAATTGCTGTGGAAATCAATATGGAGCCTCCTCAAAAGACTAGGCAAGGAGCCACCACATGACTCAGCTATACCACTTCTTGGTATTTACTCTGAAGAATTAAAGTCATCATATTACAATGATACATGCATACCCATGTTTATGGCACCACAATTCAGAATAGCCAAACTATGAAACCAGCTTGGGTATCCATCAATGGATGAATAGATAAAGAAAATGTGGTACATATATACACAATGAAGTTTTATTCAGTCCCAAAGAAGAATGAAATTATGTCATTTGCAGAAAAATGAGTGTAACTAGAGACCATCTTGTTAAGTGAAATAAATCAAACTCAGAAGATCATATGCAGAAACTCGAGAGGAAAAAGGAAAACAAAGTTAGGGGTGGATCTCCTAAAAATCAAAGGGAGATCAGTAGAGGAAGAGAAACAAGGGACTGAAGGCAGGGAGGGAAGAGGGAAATGCTAGGGAGTGATTGGCCAAATTATATTGCTATATTGTATGCATTTATGAATATGTAACAATAAATCCCATCAATATGCACAATTATAATGCACCACTAAAAAAGTGTGGAAAATATATTGTGACCCTGGGTGAGTTACTTAACAACCTTGTTCTTCATAGGGTTGTTGTAAGGATTAAATTAGTTGACATACATATGTGTGTGTGTGTGTGTGTGTGTGTGTGTATAACACACTTAGTGCCTGCACATGGTAAAGTAAGAAAATACTTTTTATTATTGTTTTTTAAAATTATTGTTACTTATTTATTATTATAACTATTATTTTAAAATTGTTATTTTTATGAAATTGTCCAATTAAATTAGTGACAAAGCCACAAATAGAAATTTTACTACTATGTTTACTCGGTAACAAACCAATGTACCTAGTTACACATAGTAAGTCCCTTTCTAATGTCTTTGAGACTGTTTCTGGCTCCTGCAACTATGATAGAGCTAAATTGTTTCTTTCATTCATCTGGTGGCATTTGTAGCACAGCTTAATTGGGAGGTTCACCTAATAAGCTATACACATGGCCCTGGGACTGAGAAGGAAGCTCAGTCACTTGTCTCCATTAGGGGGCACCAAATGATGACAATGGTGGAAGGAAGAGGAAGAACTAGCTATTTCCTGTTCCTGTTAGGGTTGCCCAGCAATGTCCTTTCACCCCAGCAGAAGCACTTGATTCCAGTTTGCAGTTTTTAGAGCCTTTACGGAGACTCCTTTATCAGAGATCCACACTGTCCTCTGAGATCTGGAGATTCCAGTCCTAACCAAGCTCCTTTCTAAGCTTTTAAAATTTAATAATTTCAACCTTATTTCTTTGTTCCCCAGCAGTGAACAAAGGTGATCACTTTTGTGATACTTCAGTGTTCCCATTTTGCCTTTTAAATCATTTAATACCTAGTTAAAATTTCTTTAAATTCTCACTGGTGATATAATTTAAGGGGTTTATTTCTTTTTTAGTGGGACCCTAAATGACACACACATGATTAGACATTTATAAAAATAAAAATAATGTATGAATAGAGGCAAATGGAAAGATCTTAGTAATATCTAATGTAAATTATGTTTCCTTTGAGTGTCTGTCACTTAGTTTTTCCACTCTCTAGGCAAAACCACGTTATCAGCAGGTGTCTGTCCCTCCAGAACATTAAAAAAGACATTTACACACACACACTCACACACACACACACACACACACACACACACACTCACTGACTCATATATTGAGAATATGACCACATAATAAAAACATAATAAAATAGTTTGAAGTAAAGGTAACTATACATTAGTTTTTTAAAATTTTTTTCTTCTCTTTTCTAAGAAAATTAATTTTTTCCATTTTCAAATCATAGATTGAATTCAGATCTCTAGTGCTGGGTACATAGTAGGTGCATAATAAATGATACTCATTATCATTACCATAACCCAGCTTAACTTTTCTGACTTTCTTAGAAAACCAAACCTTTGAGAACACAAGGTGCAATGAGTTCATTATAGGATGCCCATATGTATTTCACTAATTAAATTCCAACTCAAGTTTGAGCCCTTTATCAAAAGGTTCAGTGAGAAGAATCAAGAGATAACAGGAAAACATACCATATATTGTCCCTGTCCTTAAATTTATTATTATCTAGTTGGGGACCTCTCCCTGAGAGTTAAACAGTGCCAGGGAATGTGAAAGGTAGTATAAGCTGGAAGAGTTCACACCAATTGGGGAAACCAGCAAAGACTTCACAGAGGACATGGATAGAATCGGAACTGAACCTTCAACAGTGGCTTGGACTTGAAATGAAAGAAAAGCCAGAAACAGTGTTAAGAAGCCTGAACTTTGTGATCCAGATTCTCTATGGATGAGATAAGTTATTTTCTGCATCCTAAAGCAGAATTATACAAAATCCACTGAGGTAGACCCAAGAAGGGAAGTATCTATACATAAATCCTTGAAATAGACCCACAGGTGTCTCTCTCCAGTCTAAAGTAGGATGATTCTAAAATACATGTCTAAGGGGCTATAAAATTAATTTTTTTCTTTCTCCTTTCCACTGCGCTGGCAATTACCCACTATCCCTCTTTCCCATTCCGTGCTGCTCAAGGCCCCATTTCCCACCTCAAAAATTCTAAACCCTCCCTCAACAAACAAACAGAAAAAAAAAAAAATCAATTTTTTTATTTTGTTGTTGTTTGCCTGAATTTGCAGACCCTGGTCTGACATCTAAAGTCAAGCAGCCCTGTTGCATTATCATTTGTAATCCCTTTAGATTTTTTTCTTAACATCTCAATGAAATTCTCTCATAAATCCCCTCCTTTGCTGACCAAGTGCTGTGCAGTTGCTGATTTTGCAAGATATGTGCTAATGTAAAGTATGTCTCCTTTGAGTCTCTTTATCACTTGGTTGCTCTCTGCTCCACCTTCTCCATATTTATGTCCTTATCAGAGCCACACACAGTATTTCAAATGAGCTTCAGTGTTCTTCCTGCCATGCCAGAGTATTGACTGGAATATGATAGCCTATCTCAAAATTGGTTTGCGGGATCCTTTTTCTCATTGTAGTTTAAATAGCTTGCCTTGTAAATGCCAGAATATATTTTTGCAGATTAGAGTTTTTATGAAGAACGGTGTCAAATGCTTTCCAGAAAGGTGTTTAAATTATTTGACTAGGCTGCTTTATCCATTAACATTTTCCCTTGCAGTTTAACCTCACAGTTTTACAGGACAGTTTCCCCACTGAAAATTTGTGCTGATTTCTTCGTAATTAAACTTAATTTTCTTAGTGATTCTTACATTCAAGCTGTGGTTTAGAGCTTCACAACACTTTTCCCCTGCTGCTGAAATCATGAAGTCCACGGTCTCCCAGCTCTTTTCTAAAAGCTTCTCTTAACAGAGTAGCAGCCTTCACAGCTTCTGTCCTATTCAGCTGTTGCCGCTGATAATTTCAAAGACATATTCACAGAGTCTGCTCTGCATCAGGCAGCTGTTATGTGGTTACTGAGTGTTTGTGTGAGGGTTTGCGGCTCTGTATCTCCTTTCAAGTTTCCACTTGCATGTAGGATTGTCTGTTAGAGAAAGGCTTTGTGCTTTTCCCCCAGTGCAGTGTGTTTCCTGTTTTCCTTGGGAGGACTCTGTACTGTAATCATTTTTCCATTCCAAGCTCCTTCTAGGCTGATTTACTTAACTGTTTTGACGCCTGTACTGGGTCTAAATTTGCATTGACAAATTTCTGCAATGTTTATTTCATACCCATTCCATCCCTACCATTTCTCTCTACTCGATTTATCTAAGCATTTGTCACATTCTTCCAGACCTAAGATCCGTAGCCCCAGTTTTGGTTTTCTTGTGCTTGGATTGATGTCAAGATGATTTATAAAGCCCTCTCATCCCAGTGCCATGGGCCAATGATACCATCAGTTTAGCAGCTTCTTTTTTTTTTTTTTTTTTTTTTTTTTGCGGTGCTGGGGATTGAACCCGGGGCCTTGTACTTGTGAGGCAAGCACTCTACCAACTGAGCTATATCCCCAGCCCCAGTTTAGCAGCTTCTGAACTGCTTACCTAGACTTGCCTATCGATTAACGCCACTGTGAGAGCAGCTTTTCCACGTGTTCCACCCAGTAAGCCCGGTTCACAAGCCAGTCATTTATGGTGAGCATCATTTCAGTCATCATTGCACGGCCTGCCTTTGGCACTTTTTTGATTCACATTCATAGACTGCAGTCACCCATAATTAAATCCTGTCACTGTTGCATGAATTATTTTATCTAGTCATATTTAATTTACCTCCTTCTTCTTTTGGAAATCTCTGGTGAGCTCCAGGCTTCATCCTGTAGATCTTTTGTCTATTTCTGAGGCTAAAGCTGGATTGATTACACATTCAGGCCTTTGAATACTTTGTGCTAGCCATCATGCCAGGAATAAAAAACCACCTATCAGCAATCTGGATTTTTCTTTTCTTTCTTTTGTGGCACCCAAGCGTTTGTTGATCACTGTAATCCATCTGAAGACGTAAGTGTCCTCAAGGCCACTGGTTCTCAACTGGGACTATTTTGCCATCCAGGAGATATTTGGCAATTTCTGGAGATATTTTTGGTTCTTTATAACTAGGGATTGGTTATTACTGGCATCTAGTGGGTAGAAGCCAGAGGTACTATTACATATCCTACAATGCACATGATTATTCCTCTCAATCAAAATTATTCAGTCCAAAATTCCAATAGTGTTGAAAGGAAGAAACCCCTGCACCAGACCAAATGATTCTAGCTGTACTTAAATGCACTAACAAGACACTTATGTATATACTTCCCTAAATTCTTGATGCCTGTCCTCTGGGTCCAGGGCATGATCAATGAATGTCCTTTGATAACACATACATATTTTCAACTTCATTTTTTATAATTATGTATCTGAATGGTTGAGGTTACATATACAGAGGCCCAAACTTGCTATTAATCCTTGTCAGCTTCTTAATTTAGTTACATATCATTTTTTGGACCAGAAAAGAAAGAATTAGGCCAGTCATTCACTTATTTTCTGAGTTCCTATTGTGGCAAGCATTCTGCTAGGTGGTGGGTAACAATGATGAACAAAATCATTTTGGTTTTCATTCTTGAAATTTTCATTCTAGTTAGAAGCCTGATAAAATTGAGAAAGATGTTATAAAGAAAACTGGGTTGAACAGAATAATGGAGTGGGGATGGGAACTTATTCTTAACTTAGATAAGGAGTTCAGAGAAGACCTCTCTGAGGAGATGACATTTAGTCATACCACATCAGGAGTGGAGCGGGGAGAACGTTTATGGAGGACTCCTGGCTTGGACTCAGTATCCAGAAGGGGCTGGCGTGGCCATCCCCCAAGGAACAAAGGGAAGGTGGGTATGTCAGCCTGATTTTTGTTGCTGTGACCAAAATACTTGACCAGAACAACTTAGAGAAGAAAAAGTTTCTTTTGACTCATGGTTTCAGAGGTGTACAGTCTATTGTTGGCTGGTTCCACAGCTCTGGGCCTGAGGTGAGGCAGAGCATCATGGTGCAGGAGCTCATTACAGTTAGGAAGCAGAGAGAGAAGGAGGAAGGGGTCACAGGGAAGATGAACCCTTTCAGGGCACACCACCAGTGACCCACCTCCTCCATTCATACCCTACCTGCCTCTAGTTACCACCTAGCTAGTCCATTCGAATTAGGAAGGACCAACTAGATTACAGCTCTCATAATCTAACCATTTCACTCTGAACATTCCTGCATTAACATAGGAACTTTTGGAGGCATTGAAAGAGGAAGGCTGCCTTGTCATTTAAAGTCATGGAAAACAGAAGGCTTTTATTCAAAGTGAGCTGAGGCCACCTACATCCTATAATCTCCATCAGTTCATCCTCCCATCATTCTTTAATGGTTATTTCTTCAATATTAGCAAGTGATATCCACTGGTCCCTCTTGCAGCCCACATAGAAATTTTGAAGCTGCCAGTATGTGAGAAGCTTTGTTAGAGCAGTGAGATCACTTAATTAACATTTTAAAGATCATTCTGACTGGTATGTGGAAAATAAGAGGTGAACAAAAAGATAAGGAAGAAAATGGGGTTGGCCATTACAGCAGATTTGGTTTGGGCTAGGCTTATGTTGTTGGAATTGCAGAGAAGGAGCTGGCTTTGAGAGATCCATGTACAAGTCTTGTCTATAGGTTAAATTCAGAGATAAAGAAAAAATGAATCATATAAAAGTCATAGCCACAAACTACTCGAAGAAGGGACTGAAAGGACTTTGAGTCACCTATTGACCACGAACACCAGTTCAGAACCCCCTAAGTCTTCACTTCTGGATCTCTGAGCAAGTTACACCTGAAGGTAGAAGAAAAGAAAAGGAGAATAATTCATTTAGTCATGAACTCTGAGAAGTGACCTCTACTGCCTTCAGCTAGGGAGTTAATCCTCACTGAGGCAAAAGGCAAAGAAGGGTGTGATAGAGGAGTTGTGAATAAAAGCCATGCTAAGAACAGGCATGCAGCTGTCCTTTTTAGAGAGTCTGGGATAGACCCAGTGAACAGGCCCATCTTCTTTCAAAGACAAAGAATCTGTCTGTTTCCTTATATTTCTCAGACCTGGTTACAAATGAGACTTCTCAAGAGAGACAATGCCCTGGGTTGAAGAGTGATCCTATATGGGAAAAGGAGAGCCACAGGACTAGCACGGTCTCTCTTTTCCCCATCTTGCCACAGATGGTGGGACAGTCCTACCTTCCTAGAATACATGGCATGTATCTCATTCAGTGACCCGAAGAAAAATAAATTCAAACATTCCATTTATGGCCTCATTCCTTATCATTTAAGCAAGCCAGCAATGGGTCAGAGTTCTCTAAAATATAAACTCTTCAGTATTCAGAGACCGAGTAGTTTTGGGCCTGACTGGTCTAGAATATGTCAACTTATACTTAGAATAAAAGAGAAACTTGAAGTTTGAGATGGTACTTTGCTCTGAGCTCTGGGGAGTCAGCTATCATGTTCCTTGGGTAATCTAAACATGACCTTTCCAAATGTTTTCATCTAGAGAAAATGGTTTCAATCTCTTTCACTGGAGGAGCATGGTCCTTTTATTATTTTCTTTATTTTTTTCTAAGATGTATGAGGGTTTCTATGTGCTGAAAGCTGTCCTTTGGAAATCGTCAGTCCATGCCCACTGATATTACATCCTTTACATTCAAATGAGCATGTTCTTATTCTTCCTTGGCTCTGATCTTAACTGAACATGTAATTGTTTTTTTGTTTTTTTGTTTGTTTTGTTTTATACTCAGCCTACCAAACTTGTTACTTGGTCTACCTGCATCAAAGTGTAACAGATATCAGCAAGAAGGGGTGAGGTTGTGGAGGCCAGAAGTCTCAATCAAGGAGAATCTTTGTTCAGATTCTAACATCATGACTAATTGAGAATTCAGTTCACCAGAATCTGGCTTATCTATAGAAGTTCTTTGGAAAGTAAACAAAATTATTGTTATGATGGCAGTAAGTACATTTCCCTTAATGGGACACAGAATATAAGGGTAAAGTGGAATTATAGAAAGTGTTCTTTAAAACCACATCAGCCTAAAGCTACTCTATTTATATGGGGCTGGGCTGTTTCTCTGGGAGTTGCTTGAAAGGCAAATGATCCTTTTCTCCTCCCTTTCTGTCCCTTTCCATTCCCCCTCTGGTTTGTAAGAATAAGAGGAGAGCTTTAAGCTCCTCTCCTAAAGAAATAAGAGGAACAGCAAATAGAAAGGAAAAGAGGAGTTGAGAAATGTCACCAGTGAAAAATGACCAACAGCAGGGTAGTGGTGGTAACTAAAGAACTTTTAAAGACAGAAGTACTTAATTTTGAAATTTAAAGTTATTGGTTTCCTAGTGTTAGAATGCAAAAACCATGTCCCCTGGATGCCTCTTTTCCATTCCTACCAATGCCCTAACACTTCAAGAAATCTAGTCTATTCTCAAATGCTGGGTCAGGTTTTTTTTGTTTTTATGTTTTTTTTTTTTTTTAACTCATCTGGGTCATGTTGGAGCAGAAAGCTGAGATCAGCTGCATGAGAAAGACATGAATGAGGCTGGAAGCTTACAGAACCAGCAAATTAGAACCAGGAGCACTCTTGAGAACTTCAGACACCAAGAATTCCCAAACATCCTGTGGAGAGCATTGTGCTTTTGCAGAAAAGGAAGTTCTTTTCAACTATATGTAAATCTCGGAGAATGTGCATCTCTGCTGGTATCTGAGTTATTTAACTTTCAAGTGATGGTAAAGATAGGAGGACCAGTCATCTCAACAATCCATATGTCACTTGCCTGGTGAAGCACATGCCAGTCTTTCATTCATTATTCAATAAATATAAAGGCAAGTACTTTGTACCAGACCCAGTGGGATCTAATGGTGGATAAGACAGTCATGGTCTTGATTTTATGGAGATTACATTAGTGCAGGGGAGTACTGGAGAAAATAGGGAAAGATAATAAACATTTAAACGTGTAAATGGCCAAAATTAGATTCCATTTAGCATTAATAATAGGAGCTTTTTATGATTTAAATGTGGTAACCCCTAAAAGTTCATGTGAAAGACAATGCAAAAAAAGGTTTGGAGGAGAAATTATTGGATTATAGCCATAACCTAATCAGTGAACTGATCTCTGATGGGATTAACTGAGTGGTAACAGAAGGCAGGTAGGGTGTGGCTGGAGGAAGTGATTCACTGGGGACATGGCTATGGAGTATATATTTGTATATGGCAAGTGAAGTCTCTCTCCCTTTGCTTCCCAACCACCATGTGAGCTGCTTCACTCTGCCACACGCTTCCACCGTGATGTTCTGCCTCACCTTGAGCTCCGAGAAATGGAGCAGCCTTCTATGGACTAAGACCATTGAAAATGTGAGCCCTCAAGTAAGTTTTTCCTTCCCTAAAATTGTTCTGGTCAGATCCTTTTAGTCACAGCAGTGAAAAAGCTGACTAAAACAGAAATTGGTACCAAGAAGTGGGGTTATTACTGTGACTAACCTGACCAGGTGGTTCAGAAGCTTTTTGAGATTTTTGGAATTGATGGGAGGAATTTCAAGTTGTTTAGCAGTGCAAGTTGGAAATGCTTTAGGTTGTTTTAAGTTGAGCTTGATGGCCAATTCTGGTGGGAGCTCAGAAGACCAGGATGGCAATAGGACCGTGGTCAGTGAAGACCAAGTTCAAAAGGGTTCAGATAAGGAGAACTCTATTGGAATTTGGAGTACAGTCCATTCATGTTATATTTTGGCTAAGAATTTGTTTGCATTTTGCCCATGTCCTGAGACTTTCTGTGAAGCTGATTTTAAAAGAGTTCGACTTCTTAATCTGGCAGAAGAAATTTATAGGCAGCCTACCATTCAGGCAGTGGCATGGATATTGCTGGCAGCTTTTAGCTGAATTTATTGTGATAATCAGGTGCAGTAAGCAGAGCAGAAAGATTTGAAAAACTTGGACTTGAAAGGTGGGAGTAAAACTGGGGCTAAGGAAGTTGCAGTTGTTAAAGACCTTACTGCCACTAAAGAAATGCTAAAGACTTTGCCCAGAGACAATAAGAAAGATGGTTGAGGGCATCTAGAAGCTGGCAAGACCACACCCACCTCAGGCTCAAAGGAGTAAAAGTAAAAATTCCCTTGAGAAGTGGGGGGCACTCTTCTTGCACAAGGGGGCCTGGGAAGTTTTTTCAACATGCTCATCCACCCAGGTACTCAGAGTCTGCTGCAGTCAGGGTCTCTGAGGGCTTTGCTACTGCTCCAGATGGCAGCAGACCTTAGTGTCAAACGTGGTGTTGGTTCTGCAGGAATTCAGGATGCTGGGGTTGGGGGATCATGGAGGCTTCCACCAATATTTCAAAAGAAGTCCTTGGGGGCTGGGGAGATAGCTCAGTTGGTAGAGTGCTTGCCTTGCAAGCACAAGGTCCTGGGTTCAATCCCCAGCACTGCAAAAAAAAAAAAAAAAAAAAGTCCTTGGAGGCCAAGGAAGGTGCAGCAGGGTTGGAGTCCCTGCCAGCACCACCTGGGACTGCAAAACGTGGAGATTTGAGGAGGAAGCCAAAGCTGCCGTGGAGACCCCGGAGATTAAGAAATGTCACTAACATGGGACATCATCCTAGGAATGCTGAAGAAATCAAGCAGAAACAAGCCAACAGGAAGGCCACTAACTGCAACCAACAAGGCCACAGGGGTAGAGTTACGCAGTCCTTTGGAAAGAACATCACAGTGTCATGTGCCCAGATGCTGGACATGGAGCTACAGGACTTGTTCTCCCAGTTGGATTTCAATCTTGCTTTGGTCCTAACCCTTCTTTCTAAGTCCCTAATTTTGTGAATTGAAATGCTTATTCTGTACCATTATATACTGAATACTTTAAATTGTTTTTAATTTTACAGGCACTCACAATGAGAGATTGCCTTGAGCCTCAGAGAAGACTTAGGACTGAACTGTGAAAAATCTCAAAATTGTTGAGACTATGGGGACTCTTGGGAATGGACTAAATGTATTTTTCTTTGTTAGATGAGTATGAGCTTTTGGGGGCCAGGGGCAAAATATGTATTAGATGTGGTGTTCCCCAAAAGCTCGTATGTGAGACAATGCAAGAAGATTTGGAGGAGAAATTATTGAACCATAATCAGTCAATTGATCCCCGATGAGATTAACTGAGTGGTAATTGAAGGCAGATGGGATGTGGCTGGAGGAAGTGGTTCATTGTGGGCATGGTTATGGAGTATGTGTTTTTTTATGTGGAGAGTGGAGACAGACTCTCTCTCTCTCTCTCTCTCTCTCTCTCTCTCTCTCTCTCTCTCTCTCTCTCCCTCTCTCTCTCTCTCTCTCTCTCTCTTTGCTTTCTGATCACCATTATGTGAACTGTTTCCCTCTGCTACCTTCTCCTGCCGTTATGTTCAGCCTTACCTCAAGCCCTGAGGAATGGAGCCAGCTTCCTATGGACTAAGACCTCTGAAACTGTGAGCCCTCAAATAAACTTTTCCTTCTCTACAATTGTTCTGTTCACAGCAGTGAAACAGTTGACTAAAACAGGGCTACAATAGAAAATACCAAGGTGGGCTATTTTATGTAGGGTAGTCAATGAAATCCCTTGAAAAAGTGACAGTTAAGTTGAAACCTAAATGCTGAGAAAGAACTCTCCATACAGTGAGCAAAGAGAACAACCCTCCAGGTAGGAAAAGTAACCAGTACAAAGGCCCCCAAGGTGGAAAGAGATTAAATAATTCTAGAAATTAATGAAAGACCAATGACTAAAATTTAATGAGAAGGTTGGAAAGGGTCATGAGATGAAGTTTAAGAATTAGATAATGGCTATACAAGTCTTTGTAGGCCAAAGAATGGGGTTCAGATATCCTTTCAAGCCCAGTGGAAAGATTGAAGGATTTTAAACAGAGGAATGACATCATCTGATGCTGTAAAGAGAACAGATTGGCAAGGACTAAAAGTGGAAGCAACAAGACAAAAAGAAAGGCTATTTCAGACATCCAGGTGAGTTATGATCAGAAGACAGAATGGAGATGAAGATGTGTGGGCAGTGGGGGTATGGTTTGTAAGTATAATTAATTGGACTTGCTGATGGATTGGATATGGAGCATGAGAAACAAGTAAGGAAATTATTCATTCAACCAGTAAACACTGAATGCTGACTCTGAGTCAGTCACTCTTCTAGTTGTTTGTCATATAGCAACGAATATAGATGAGGATCCCCTCCTCATAGAGCTCATGTTCATCAGTGATCACTGGCTTGAACAAGTAACTAGGCAGAATTGCGATGCCCTTATCCTGGTTTAGAAAGACTGATGAAGAAACAGGCGTTGCAGGGATAAAAAGATCCATTTTGGTCATTTAAAAATGCCTGTGAGACAATGGAAAATCCTAGTAGTCAGTTGATCTGGATCTCAGAAGAGAAGTTTAAGGAATATTTATTAATTGAGGAATAATCAGGATAGAAATGGCATTCAAAGATCTCTAAACCCATGGTAATGGATGGGGCACATCTGGTCCCTGACAGGGTAGGAAAAAGAAGAAAATAAAGCTAGGGGCTGAGCAATGAGAAATTCCAATATTTTGGGGTTAGAAAGAAGAGGTTGAGCTGGCAAAGGAGCCTGAGAGAGGGTGGTTAGTGAGGAGGAAAGAAACCCTGGAGACAGTGGCATCATACATGCTAGGAAAGGAACAAGTTGAAAGAAGGATGGGGTGGTCAAATTCACTGACAGTCAGTGTTAAGTCTGCAAAAGTTACACAGAAAAAATTCCCTGCATTGTCAGCGTGAAGATTGTTGGAGGTCATGACAAGAATAATTCCAGTTGTTCTCGAATGAAACAAGAACAAGAATGGAGGCCAGAGTGGATCGTGTTGTGGAGTAAACAGGAATGAAGAAGTGGAGGCAGAGTGAACTGATGCTCCTGTTAAGAGGTTTTGGGTGAAAAATGGAATAAGGGTTGGAGATGATGTGAGGTCAGGATGGGATATTTGGGTTCTGCTTGTTTATTAGATGGAAGAATAAAGTATGTTCATATGGTGTTGGGAATGTTCCAGTTCAGAGGAAAGCTTTGATAATAAAGAAGAGAAAGGGGGCCATGAAGGAGACTACATAAAGAAGTGGGATGAAGCTCAAGCAGAGGTGACCTTTAGGATAGGCAGATGCAGGTCTCACCAAGTTGGTCTTATTATGGAAGTAAGTCAGGATCTGGAGAGTTC
The DNA here is from genome assembly GCF_902686445.1 of Sciurus carolinensis. Classification (NCBI taxonomy): domain Eukaryota; kingdom Metazoa; phylum Chordata; class Mammalia; order Rodentia; family Sciuridae; genus Sciurus; species Sciurus carolinensis. The sequence continues at coordinate 147,216,798 of NC_062215.1, forward strand.
TTTTATTTTTGCCACTCTGAGGCTTCCAGTGTTAACTGAAATCACTATAGCCAGGTTGCTCTTGTTCCTGCTGATATTATTGGCCAAAAGACCAATGAGAAAGGTGTAAGGGGTCAGTACTGCAAACAACAACAACAGAACAGCTAAGTAGGAAGATTTGGGTCTCTGTAATTTAGTCCCCAGTCCTGCTGTGTTCCAAGAGAAGATTTTGATTTATTTAATCACTTAGATTTTAGTTGGGTATTCCAGAGGGACCTCAGGGTCAGGAGACATTCAAACACCACAAGGGCATGTTTCTACAACCATGCACTGACTGACACCCCAGACTGGCCAGGCCCAGGTCATTTGGGCTGAGGTGTCACTTAGCCAACAAGCAGTTTTTTGTGGTAGTAGACTTCAAGCTTTCCTACACAGGTCTGTCTTGATTAGAATCAGGCAACTGTTAAGAAAGGAATTCTGTAACTGATGAGAAAAGAGTTGGCTAAGGTTAGGTTCAACCAGAGACTCAGGAATAGCAGCAGAAAGGGGATTCTTTGCTGGATTAGAAGTGGGCAAGGATTATATGATACAGCAGGGTTCAAAGGCAAGTCCCAGATATGATTCTGTGTTTCTGGAAGAGAAAATGGAAGGAAATTATAGTTTAAGTACTTGAATGAACCAGACTTCATCTATGATTTTCCACATATCTTCCTTAAGCCTCACAGTATCATGTGAAAGAGGTTCCTTGCCCACTTTAATTTTGTAGGTTGGTAAATTGAAGCTCAGAAAGTGAATCCATTTAACACTGCATAACTAGTAAATAGCAGATCTAGAATTTTAACCTAGATCTACTTAGATCTCCAAATCCCACTCATTTGCCAGAATGGTATTATGGCTTCCTAAGCCTTCAATGACTGAGTAGTAACTTGTTGAAAGGACAGATTAACTGGGAAGTTATTCTGGTAAAATGGTTAACTAGGTCAGGTGAGTCATGCCAAGATTTAGTCCGAGTGGTGGCTTTGCTCACTCTCCAAGGGATTCATGATGCCATCTTTCCTTTGGATTGCTATATGTCAGTATTCAGAAGACTTTTCCTAAGGGGTCTCTCAGAAAGTCATTGGATTTGAGGAGCTAATCAGGAAGGAAGAGTACAAAATCTTCTAGGGAAACCTACCTGTGGGAAATAAACCCCTTGATCCTTGTTTTCCTGCTTTTCCTCTGTTTCACTATCTTCCTCCTCAACTTTGCCACATTGGGCTTACATGATGGACAATTCCCCTTCACCCAGCTGAGTTGGGTTAAAGTTCTCCCAGGACCCACTTAGCTAAGCCAAACTCTATGCAAGTTACCCATGCAGAGCACATCCTCCAATGTTTACATGTTGAATAGTTTATGATTTGCTCTACATCTGATCAAGCAGAGTCAACTACCAAAACTGCTGATCCGTGGAAACTTCACAGCCTTTCCGGGCATAATAATGGATATAGCTACAGCTTATTCAAAGAGAGAAATAGCCTTTGATGAGCTGTGCAAGGACAAATTAAGACGTGACTCTCACCCAGTATCTAGACAGTGGCCTGCTTCTTTAGGATTTATACAAAAAGAAATAGTGCTGGGGTATTCAGGAGGCTTCTGCCACATCCTCCTAAACAGCACCAGAAGGACCAGGACCTAATAGGTGGGTGTATTGCTGAGGAGTCAGTGTTTCAGAACCAAGAGAGTACGGTGCAAAGGCAACTCTTTCTGTCATCTCTTCTCTTCCAACCTACAACAGAATCAGATAACTGCTCCTTTGTTTCCACTAGTAGATCTTTATTTAATAAAAACCTTAATTATGGTTAACTGGAATAAATCTGTACTTCTCACATCTTCCAGTTTAATGTTGCCATGTTCCTAATTTCTGGACAATGAGATAAAAGTGAAACTACCAATGTAAAACTTCTGAGAAATGTTCTCAAAGGGAGAGTTATATATATTACTATTTTTTCCCCTGCTAGTTGGAATGTGGAAGAGATGAATGGAACTTGGCAACTACATTGAACCATGAGGTGGAAATTTTATTCAGAATAGATAGAAGAAAATATTCAAATAGAAGGAACCTGGATAACTAAAGACTGTGGCACCAAGATTGCAGCCCAAACTGTCACCATATAACCCACTGATATTTCTTGGCACTCACAGTCAACTGTAATCTATTTTGTGTACAAACTCTCCCCTAGATACCTTCAAATGCCCCTTATAACCCTGAAAAGCCACATATCTTACTAAAACAGCATTCCCAAGAGAAGGAGAGGCAATGGTATTTGTACTGTTAGAAGCAGTGTTGTCAGGGGCACTGTGAAATTCTTTTGTCTTTAACAACTTTCTCCCAACCATCAGCAAGTGTGGAATAACTCCCTTAATTGCATTTCTGTAGCTCAATGATGTTCAGGTTTCTACTGTGAATGCTTCATTGGTTAGACTTTGCATTCACATTTATAAGGGCCATCTCTATGTAGACGTCTCACCAGCCCCTCAAACCTGACACACTTACAACCGAACTTCTTCTCTCTCTTCCTCTCAGAAAAGCTCTTAAACCTGGGGAAGAGGAGTGCCTGCTCTGGTCTCAAGCTTTGGAGGGCCTCCTTCCCACTATTCCCCAGCCACTTTAGTCCATACAGGCAAGAAGTCCACAGACTGGGTGGAGGGTCCCATTCCCAAAGTCCACACCTTGCTTTCTGACCCCAATCCAGGTGCCCAGGACCCCAGAAGACCCTGTCCAGATAGCCTCAAGCTTGCTTCCAGGACTGGTCACTCTGAGGACAGGGTGGGCAAAGGTCAGCTGTTTCAGGGAGTGTGCATGGAATTTGGGTGATAAGGCTGGAATGTCCACACCTGTCCTTGCAAGGCGCCTCCCCATGTGGGGTAAAGCTGAGTCTGACTGAAAGAGGGTTATGGAACAGGTGGGAAAAAAAGACTGGGATTGATTCCACCGTCTCCACATTCTGGAATATAACCCTGAGGAGTCCAATAAATTATAATTGTAACCTGAACTTCAAGGACACCAAAAAGGTATATTTGTCAAAGTGAGAGAATAGGACGTTTTACTTAACAATAGGGTGGCTTCATGTATAAAAAATTCAGACACATGGCCTTTGGGCTTCTGTTTGTGTTTCTACCCACAGCTTAGGTGCTCCACGTGACACTGTGTGGGACAGAAGGGCCTATTTGCCCTAGGAAGACCAAATGACCTAAAAGCAAAAGACTAGCCAGATGCTCCAACTGGGTGAGTAAGAGAGAGTGTTAGAGCTCAGGCCAAAAGGAAGCCAGGGGACAGCTTCTGCTAGAAGTAGGGAGAAGAAAGAGCAAAGCAAATGAGATGTCCAGGGGTGGAAAGAGAGTGGAGGAGGGGATGCTGGACAGAAATTCCAGGCTAGAAGGATAAATACAGAGGGGCACCTGGTCACAGAAACTGAAGCCAGGGAACATCAAGATTGGGAACAGGTAGGCAGAGGCCAGAAGTACAGAACTTTGCTTGAACCAAAGCCTATTGTTCTGTGTTTTCAATGTCTGTCTCAGTCTTATGAACTTGACAACTGTCTAATACCCAGGGCAGAATAATTCCATAACAGTGCCATGGCCCCTGTTAGGGGGTGGGGAGTAGCAGAGGATGCAGGCAACAGTTTTATCCCTGCCTCCCCTTTCAGACCATACTGCAGTGTCCAGGACCCTGGAAGTCTCTGCCCTAATGTCCCTGATCCCATTTCCAGGGCCTGTGCTAGCTTTACCTAGTGTCAGAGTGTGGACCATGCACCCTCAGTGCACTCCTTGGCCTAACTGGTGACAAAAAGGCAGGCATTTGTGGAGAATGTGGATAGAATTCGGATCTGGGGACAGAGGTATCTACATATGTGATCTTGAGGCTCTTTACAGTGTGGGAAGGAGAGAAAAGGTGGGCCAGGGGCCATCAGATCCAGGAGAAGAGGTGGCAGAGACTCTGAGAAGTCTGAGGAATCCTAAATTTGAAACTAATTTTTCAAGGTCAGTGTGATTGTGTATTTGTCAAGATATGAGGATATATTTTATCTAACATTTTATTACCTTCCTGATATCTTTAAATATTTAGACATAGAGTATGTGAATCTCCATTTGTCCTCTTGCCTTGGGCCACACAAATGTTAGGGGCCTGTATGAAAGAAGCACAGGAGCATGTTGGTAGAGGTGCAGCCTAAGGTACAGACCTAGTGCCTTTGGTCCTGATCTAACTAGTGGACACAACACACCAGAGCATCTAGACTTGGGGAGCTTTGCCTTAGTGCTATTTGCATCCTCTTCTTTCTGGTAAGCACTGTGCTTGCTACTTAATGACTATAGTACTATGTATAGGCAAAATGCTGTCATGAGGGAAGACATTTAAAAGCAAAACCTCTGGGTTAGACAGTGCCTGATATGGCTGCATGTGTAGAGCATCTTGCAGTTTTCAAAATCCCTTCAAAACCATGGTTGTTCCTAATACCTGTCCTATGAGGGTAGGCAGGGCAAGTTTCATCATTCCCATTAGCAGATAAAAAAAATACAGACTTAGTGAGGTTAAATAACTCTGAGATCTCCTTGCAAATAGAAGAAAGGGTCTAGTCATAAAGCCAGGCCTTTTAACTCCTACTTCAGTGCCCTTTTCACTCCGCATAGTCCCCATTTAATTCAGAAACACAAATGCCAAAAGAAAACTCTAGCCTTTCTTTTCTGAAAGTGCCTGTGAACTATATTTGGTCAAAGGTTGGCATGTCTATTTATGAGGCTTCTTTAATTCTGGTTGTCTAATGATATTTAATCACATGTGCCTTGCAGTAGGCCAGGATAATGGGGAGAAATGTAGAGGGGTCAACTAAAAATGTGTAATTTGATAAAAACCCAAAGCTTTTACAGAGCACAACTGATCCATAATATAAGATTTCATAAGCCAAAGAAAGGTAAAATTAAAGTTAGAGAAACTGCCTAAAAATGTCATGTACGTGTAATGGACCATGAAGTTCCTTTTTCTCAGGTGGTTTCAGAATCTGATAACTTAGCAAGATTGGAAACTGTGTGTGAGAGTTTGATGTATAAAGCAAGTCAGTAACCAGTGGCCAGTGTTCCTTCTTTGATGTCTCCAGAGAGTGTAAAGATCAAGTTGTGTGTAGTTGTAATGAGAACTTCCCCCTGGACTGTTCACAGTGCTAAGGTTCTCGTCCCTAGATGTTGTAGTGTTACTGTAACAAATCAACCCCCAGATTTAGTGATTAAAACAGCAGTCAGTGATGAGCTTGTGATTGTATCTTGATCATTTGGGCTGGTCTCAGATGGGCAGTTCTGCTGATTTGACTTAGGCTTGCCCAAGTGGTTACAAACAATTTAGGGAAGGCTGGATGGGTGTGGCCATTTTCCATACATTCTTGGCCACTAGGAGACTAGTTCAGAGTTGCTTTCATGTTTTCCAAGCAGTGATTTCAAACCCAATGTCCAAGCAAGTTTCAAGCTTCTCTTTGCATCTTGTTTGCTAATGTCCTATTGGCAAGAGCAGGTCACAAGAACAAGTGGCAACTAGCAGATATTCAAGGAAATTGTGGCCATTTTTTGTTTCTTTCTCTTTTCTTTCCCAGGTTTTTCTTGTCTAACTCAAGTCCAACTGTAGATGATGCTCCTTGGGTATCACTCTTCAAATGCAGCTCCTCTTGCTCTGGAGGACTCTGAACTAAAAAGATGAATTATTTTCATCCCCTCTCCCCACTTTAACATACCCTACATGGTGTGATATGAGAAAGGATAAGCCAAGCAAACGCTCATTTATACAGGGGAGGAATTGGGGTTCACAGCAATTCTTCAGTCTGGCTAGGCAGATGTTGCCAAGCCTCTCTTATCTGGAGGCCACAAATGTGCTTGATCAGGGCCTGGTTCTGCTCCCTGGCAGTGACTCTTTCCATTGCTTTCCATTGCTCTCTGGAAGTAGTTCACCAATCTACTATCTTGTACCAGTTCCTGTCAGGAAACATAAGACAGTAGGAAAGGGTTAAATACTTCAGTTACATTCACAAATAGTTAACATTGCTATTTATTCTGCAGATACAAAATGCTGTGGATGGAAGCATAGAACAGATTAATATCTGACACCATGTTAGTGATCTATCAGGTGGATGAGGCAACCTAAAATGGGTGAGCACTTCCTCTTATTAGCTTTTGACTAAAATCTGGTAGGTTTGGGCTATATGTTGGTATATGACTTTATTTTTTTCAACATCATAGTGCTGCATATTACAAAAGGGTTAATTAATTGATCTTTATGTTTTAAGTGTTATATCTTTGCAATAAATCCTAAAAGTGTCTCTCCGGGATTCTTTCCCCTTAGAAGCCATTTGGAAATGTGGGGGAGAATTTGATTGTCACAATGTTTGAGGGGGCATTTACCATTCATTAGGTAAATGTTAAGGATTCTATAATTCTGTAAAGCATAGGATAGATAGTCTTGCTCAGTGAATAATTGATGGATGGTCTTCGTGACATTTAAACATTCCAGAAGACATCAATGTAGGTTAAAAAAAGAAAAGAAAAGAAAAAAGGAAACCTGTTGACAACTATCTAGGCTTAACTCTTGTTTTACATAAACACAAACTATTTTAGGTACAGTTTAGATCTATGCTTAATTTTCAATGAGTAAAACTATCATGCAAGTGGAGAGAAGATTATATTTTGCTTTGTTGGAAACTTAACCAAGAGTTGTAAGTCACATCAGAAAATTGTATCACTGACACCAATACTTTCTGGGACACTTGTGTTGCCAACATTGCACCTACATCAGCTGGCATTTGTTTTGTTTTGGATATATGATGCCCCCAGACAAGTACCTGTTGCTAAGCGGGAACATTCAGAGGTGAAATGATTAGATCATGAGAGTTGTAATCTAGGCAGTGGATTAATTCATTTTATGGATCAATAATTTGAATGAATTATTGGATAGTAACTCTAGGCAGGTGGCACATGCTGGAGGAAGAAGGCTTTTGGGTGTGTGCCCTCAGGGATTATATTTGTCCCCGGCTTTTCAGGCTTATTCTCTCTCCCTCTGCTTCCTGGTTGCTATGAGCTGAGCAGCTTTACTCTGTACCATACCCTTCCACCATGATCTTCTGCCTCACTCAGGTCAAGAGCAATGGAGCAGACCAACCATAAACTGAGACCTCTAAAACTGTGAGTCCCGAGAACTTTTCCTCCTCTAAGTTGTTTTTGTTAGGTATTTGGTCACAATGAGGAAATGTTGACTAACACAGTATTTTCAGCTGTTGCAATTATAGTAATTTTACATGTAAGTATATGATCTGACTTCATTCTATCTTCTAATGAAGTCATGTCTGCATGTCTACATATTAAAATATGCTATTATTTTATTGTAAATTTTTCTTTTTATTTCTTGCCTTGTAAGTTCATAAATTATAGTTAGGGCACCATAATGAATTTTAAAACATTATGTGTGAAGGTAATATATACCATCTGTGACTTTAATCTCAAAATAGTAATGAAGTATTATAAAATACTTGCTCTAAAAGGAGATATTATGCTTGATATGTTTTAGAAGCACTAACCTGATACAAACTTAAGATAGAGTATCCCTTGGAGGCTGGGGAGATAGTTTGGACAGGAGAGTGACTACTCATTTGATGAACTTGCTCCCAGGGTATGATAAAAAGAAAGATGTATTTAACATTGGGCAATAGAGTCTTATTTGCTTAGAAACTACTTTAAACTCTGACAGGTTTTCATAGCATAGTAGTAAACAATGTGATTTCATTTTTATAGCTTTAGAAAGACTTTTGCTTATTAATATTTATTTCAAATTGTCCTAAAATTTAGCTATGTCCTTATGATCTCCTCAGAATGTTGCAGCCAATGACCTTGGACTCTGGATACATGGAAGCAACTGTCCTGTGTGTAGCTCCTTGCCCTTTCCTTTGGACTTAGGTTTGGTGATGAGGTTGGTGTAGCTTTTGCTTAAGGTGCCTGTCCTTAGCCTTTTTTTCCTGGCCAAGAGGAGCTAAGATTGCCAACCAGGAACTTGACTCTCAGCGTTTAGGAAAAGGATAAGTCAATTAAATGTTAGGAAAAGGTAACTCTGGCTCTGAAACTGACTTGCCTTCAATCCTGGCTAACATCTTGTTTCCTAGGTTGGGTCATAGCAATTCTACTGTTGCTTTCTTTCACCAAAGTATGGCTTCTTTCTGGATACTTTGAAATTCTCTACTCCAAATGGGGTCTTGAACAAATCCTTGAAGGTGACTGATGGTGATATCTCTATCTTGGACAGGATATAGAAATTTGGTTATTATTTAGTCTCAAAAGAATTTGTTTCTCTCAGTTTGTGAAAATGAACCATAAACAATCTAGATCCCCAAATACCTCCCCACCTGGACAAGATTCAATCTTGAAAGATGACATTTTTCCCCTATAAGAGAAAGAGGTTGATCAATCTGTTCACCCAACCCCTTTTCATTAGTGTGGGTCAAGGAGAACATTTCACCTTGTTCCACCTCCATACTTTTTAAGACCCAACAAAGCTGTTAATCTTTTGTAGATAGTGAATCAGCCATTTTACTTTTTGACATGCTCCTTTTCCATCTCTGCAGCACTGATAGAAGCCATAAACTAACTAGTTGGCATTTTAAAAGAGCTTTCCTTTCTTCCATCCTAAATTATATATTTTGGAAGGTGGTTACATCTTACTTGGCCATAGATGTTTTGTTTTTCAAAACTTGGCTGGTAATGCTTGGAAGGTATATTATAACCCATTAACTTTTCATTTTCTCCCCTATGTCCAGATGAACCAAATGAAATTTTTGAAAGCCATGGAAACATTTGGATTTAAGAACATGCCTTTGTCTGGGAATGAAGAGATGCTAATCTTAGTCATTGTTGGAAGTATCAAGGCAAACCAGTAAAGAAATGCTTCTCATACATGGTCCTTTTCAAAGCAATAGACAAAAGAGAGATTCTTTAACTTCAAATGCCTTGGTGTCACCTTTCAGTTTTTGACCATTTTTCCTTGCCTGAAAGGGAACTGTCCCAGGCAGACAAAAGAGAGGTTCTTGCAACTATGTCTTATCATGTGGTCTTCACCTCTTGTGAGAGTTGATTGACAGCAGTAGACTGCTGGTCTAATTGAGCAATTGGATTCTCTCTGGAATGTCCAACTTGGAATTTTAAATTGAGGCACACAAAGATGGGAGTACTTGGTGCTGACTCCTGTCAATGGCAATGCTTTAGGGAGCAGGTCCACAGGTTCCTGCTGCTGGGGTTTTAACCAACAGACCTGGCTATTCCCTCATCAGAGGTTTTGAGAGCTGCCTCCACATCCTTTCAATAAATTACCCCTTTTACTTAACTTAGCAAGAGTCTGTTTCTATCACTTGCAACCAGATGAATGTTAACTAACAAACAGGCTATAGCAGGGAATACCAATGTAGCAAAATGTCTGCCACACTTAACGGCAGTGGAATTAAGACAGACAACCAGTACAGAACCAGGCAGGCCTATAGGCATATGGGTGACCTTTCAAATTAAAAAGTAGGAAACCTGATCTGTTTGGTATGGATGTGAATAAAGGGAAAACAGCATAACATATCTGAAAGCAGAAGTGTCTAGAAATACATATGATGTTTGGTTACATTATATACAAGTGTACCTAAAGGACAGAGAAAAACAATGGGGCACAGAAAGGAGAGAAATAACAGAGGACATGACAAGCCACTGAAAAATTAAAACAACAACAACAAAACCCACTTTGCTTCACCCTGAGATGGCTCTGCCTTATCCTGGTGACCCCCAATTCAACTTTCTTTCAGGAGAAAAGCTGAAATAGCATATTAATGAGGGTTCAACTTCACATTCTTATGATTACTGAGAATAACCTAATATCCTCTCGAACACCTTGAGTCACCTTCTGATGCTATTTGTTTGTTTTTAAATGCAGCAGAAAAGCTGCTTTGTCGACATTCTAGAGGTCACTGGTTCCAGGGAAGAGAGGACTGGGAGACTGAAGGAGAATTTTTGTCCTATAATACTTGGAAGGACGCTTTTTCAGTGTGCAAGGTAATGTGACTTCCTAAGCTTGATGATATGAACTGTGTCTAGGAGAATACAGCTACCTACTTTTCTGGCCACTGGAAAGAGTTAACTTCCTTTTCAATAACTCAAGACAACAGTGCCAATATGTAAATGCCATGGAAGTATTTATGATTTGCTAGGTGATCCATTTGGGTTTGTAACTTTAATGTCTTCAATTCGATAGGTGATAATTTTGATTGGATTTATGCATCCAATAATCAACTGGGAAATAGTTTTGATTCAATAAGATACATTATATAGCAGCATCCATTTCAGTAAGTAATGTCTCTGGGTTGCTGTACACTTCTAGGGAATTTATCAATTTTTTTTCAAGAGGACTATATCAGATTTTTAGAATAGTATATTTATCTCAGAACAAAGACAAACTATTGCCAGTAATATAAGCTGACTAAGTTAATCTAATTTGTACTAATGCATTCATTTCTGAGTCTAATTCATGAATGTATTTGGTAAAATCTGAAGTGAAATGAAGATGGTCATAGCCTTTGATCAAATGAAGAATGAACCAATAAGAGCAAATACTATTCAGTATTGTACTAGTATCCTGACTAGTTTTAGTTTATGTAATTTGTAGAGAACAAGCAGCCACAATGGCAGCACAGTCAGTAAATGGGATGTTCACTTTGTAATCATTAGTGTGGAAAGCAAAGCTTTCAACTACAATAGATCCTTTACCACTGACTTTGGTAGGCACCACAATTAATTCTTTTCTAGAATTCACAGCGTCTTGATTCCCTGTGAACAGCCTTACTGAGTTCAGAACTGCCTCTTCCCTGAATAAAAACCATCACTGCTGGATTCCCACAAAAGTGCCAATGACATTTTCAGAGAAATATACAGGCAGATTCAAATCTTCAAAGGTCTCTAGACTTTTCTTACTTGAATATCTTAAAACTTGCACAATAGCAAATCCATGCAAGAAGATCTACCCTAAGGGTTCTTTTTTGCTTTTCTGAAAGAAAACTACAAGATATTAATAGTTATCAAGCACTTACACACCAAACACTTTTTAAGAGCTTTCCATGTGTCATTTAATCCTCAACACAGCCTCAGTAAGTGAATGCTACTATCATATCCCCATTTTACAACTGAGAGGATAACCAGCTTGCCTAGAGTCTCATAAGTAGTGACAGAGCTGGGGGTTGAGCCCAGCAGCTTTCCAAGCAGTGATTGGAATAAGTCCTTCAGCATGAAAGAGGACATCTGGGCAGTGCAAAGTGCACCCATGATGGTTGGATATGTGTATTGCAAACTTTTATCCCAGTCTACAGTTTAGGACTTAATTTTTATTTTTATCACACTGGGGATTGAATCCAGGGCCTTGAGCATTCGAGACAAGTACTCTACTACTGAGCTACATCTCCAGTCCTAGAACTTAATTTCTTAACAGTGTCTTTTGAAAGGAACGATATGAAAATTTTTATTCCAGTTTATTAATTTGTTCCTTTATAGTTAGTGGTTTTCACATTCTAAGACATTTTTGTCTACCCCAATGCTACAGAAGTATTTCCCCCACATTCTCTTCTAGGAACTTTACAGTTTAGCTTTTAAGTGCAATCCATCTTGAGTTAATTTTGGCAAATGTTGTAAGACATTCATAATGGCTCATTTTTTCTCATTTAGTTGTTTCAGCACCATTTGCTATTGATCTGTTAGTCTATTCTGACACCAATACTAACTGGTTTTAATCACTGTAGCTTTATAGATAATCTTACAATCAGGTAGTGCAAGTCAACCAAATGAGTTTTTTTTTTATTGTTTAGTCTGTTATTCTAAATTACTTAGTATTCTTTATACATTTTAGCAGAAACTTGCCAATTTCTACAAAAATGTATGCTTTTATTTTGTTGAAATTTTATTGAATCTAAGGATCATTTGAAGAAAGTAGCAGAATCATTTTTCCTACTCCTCACCACCTGCCAAACATATCCTAATTCTTAGAACTTGCAAATATATTAGGTTATGTGGCAAAGATGAGATTAAGTTTGGTACTCAGTTGAAATTAAAATAGGGATGTTATCTTGGCTTAACTAAGGAGGCCCTTAATTGTGAAAGAGGGAGGCAGAAGAGGTCAGAATGATGCAATATGAGAGCTTAACATGCTGTTACTGACTTTGAAGATGGAGGAAATTTGCAAAGGAAATTAGATGGTCTCCAAACACTGGAAAAGGTAAGGAGAGGGACTCTCCCCCACAGCCGCTAGAAGAAATAGTCTCAACACCTTGATTTTAGTCAAATGAGACCCACATCAGACTTTGTGATCTACAGAGTTATAAGACAATAAATTTGTGTTATTTTAAGTCACGAAATCTGTGGTGATTTGTTATAGCAGCCACAGGAAACTAGTACAGGAGTAATTGATATCTTCACAATATTGAATCTTCCAATCTGTGAGCATTCTGTAGCTCTCCAATTATTTAGATGTTCTTTAGTTTCTTTCAGCAATGTTTTATAGTTTTCAATCTAGCAGATATGTGTGTCTTTCATTAAATTTATTCCTAGTTATTTTATATTTCTTGATGCATTGCATAGATCTGCATATTTGAAGCAGAAGACACTCAAGCCATAAACTAGAAGAAGACACTTAAATAGGAATTTTTGATAAGTTGTTGGAGGTTGAGTGTGGACTAGTATGAGGTACTCCTGGTAACTATAGTCTTAGTTCTATAGATTATATTCGAGGGACTCCCTATTCGTTCATAGACTTTCTCCAGGGACTCCATCAGATTCTTACAGTGAAGAGTCAAAAAGATTTCTTGGTGGTTCTGGAAGGAGGAGGGAAAGATTAATCACCATGAAATATTCACATAACACTGACCCATGCTGCATGGGGAAAGACTTTTCTAGAATTTTATTCCAGTTAGTGGAAAGGTATTCTTCCCACTTGAGCATCCTCTAGCTTTCTTATCTCATGTAAGGGGAAAAACAGTCAACGGGGGTCTAGGCTCCAAGGAAATAGACTGGAAATGTTGCAGTAAGAGGCAAGAGGAAAATAAAAACAAAACTATACAACTGTAGAAACACTTTCAAAAGACCTAGGCCCTACAAAACATAGAGATTTAATCAGGAGAGTGTAGGATGTTCCCCATAGCCTGTGGTACACTACCACAACAGCAGGGATTCAGTTTAAAACCAGTGGATTACAGTTGAAAGAGCTGTGAGGTGCAGTTGTCCTGAGAAGGAATGTGTAGGGAAGTCCAAAGTCAAGAAAGGAGACAAAACCAAAAGTACCAGAGGAATTGGAAGTCTCTTCCAGCTACGCTATAGCAAACATTAAACAGGTCAATACTAAGCTCCTAGTGCCTAATGTAACATGTCCAGTTTTTTTTTTTTTCATATAAAAATTATGGAAGGAGAGAAAGGGGAAAATTATTATTCCAAAAAAATTCACACTGGCCGGTGCAAGGGTACATGCCTGTAATCCTAGTGGCTTAGAGGCTGAAGTAGGAGGATCAGGAGTTCAAAGTCAGCCTCAGCAAAAAAGCGAGACCCTAAGCAACTCAGTGAGACCCTGTCTCTAAATAAAGTACGAAATAGGGCTGGGAATGTGGCTCAGTGGTCAAATGCCCCTGAGTTTGATCATTGGTACTTAAAAAAAAAAAAAAAAAAAAATCACCCTGACTTTAAGGGTGTTTTTAGACCTCTATCTGCCTACCCTGCCAATAGTTCAGGTGGTCTCTCCTTATCTGATTAACTCCACCAGGTTTTGGCAAGTCTTTTCCTTGGTCTGCCAATATTCAGATTCAACATTTATTCTAGAAGCTTCTGTATCTTCTGCTCACACTAATGGACTTTCTCTTTGTTAAAATCAGTTTTTCAAGGCTTTCTTATGTCCACAATTCATCTATTGTCCCATAAGTATAACTGTCAGTATTTGGACTTTCCTGGTCTACCATATGATCAAAAGTTCTCCTGAGTCCTTGTGCATTGTAACTCTCTCATTTTGTGTTTTTAAATAATCTGCCTTTCTATCTTCTCTCACATTCTCATCTCAGTGGTTCTGACCTCAGTTTATTAACTGCATACCCAATTCCTAATTGTTTTAGTTTTTCAATAATTTGCTTAAGTGTTCTTGACTTGGACTGCTTACCATTTTTTTTAACCCCTGTTTTAATATGTCAAAAGAAGGTTTATTCCTCTTATTCTGACATATACATAGATCAATCAACACTTTATTAAGATGGGATCTTTTGTAAGCCAATATGTAATTATAGAAATAGATTAGATCCTTGACTCGAAAATGTGCTGATTTTCCTTTCATGCTGTGGACCACATGTATATTCTTTCTTTCCTTTTTCTCTCTTCTGTGAAGTCAATTCAAATAACAATAGATTGAAGGACTTTCATTTACTATTTTTTTATGCCAAAATTATCACTGTTTAAAAGAAAATAATTTTAAAATTCTTGACCACTTCTATGGTCAGACTTTTGAAAAGAACAAGATAAGTATGGACTCTGTAAAAATAATGCTCACCCACTGCTTTTCTAAACTGATTTGAGATTAAAACCAAAAGCAAGACAATGACATTTCTCATGTCAGATTTGCTTGCCTCTTTCTGAAATTCTGGCAGGAAAATGTAAGTTGTTGCTGTCTTTAGAATTCTTGAAAATTAACATAGTGGTTGAACAGTTATGTATGCATGGTTACAAGAAAAAAAAATCCACTTAAGCTAGGCTAATTAAAGAGAATTTTATTGTAAGGCTACAAAAGCATCTCAAGGTGTCCAATTTTAGCAAGTACAGCAGCATTTTACAGAACCAGAAAGTTATCAGTAAATTCTCACTTTTGCCTCTTTTCTTTTTCCCCCTGTTCTCCTGAGGACTTGTCTCTGCTGCCCTGCTTCATTATTTTGTGTTTAGAAAATTACCCAATCCAAGCGTTACCATCTCTGATAACAAATGCTATCCCAGTCTGCACATCTGAAACCAGGAGAGAGATTGTGATGGACTCAGCTTTGATGAGATTCAGTATTGGTCCCATCAGTTCACACTGTCAGGTAGGCAAGGAGCCTTTGTTTCAGGACCCCTTCGGGTTAATGCCAGACATGCTCTCCAAGAAGGGGTTGTGGGCAAGAAAAAAATGACAGATGAGTTGAATGAAAGTTATCTCCAATACAAGGTTTTGACAAGCTAGTGTTATTTAATTTATTGATTTTTATTGCCAAATATCAATAACTATCTTATCTCTGTCCTTCTAATTTGGGACAGATTTACCTAAAAATAAACTGCTCACCTCTTCCCACCTATCAAGAGAATATCTTTGTGTATACATTACCTTTGATTATTGCTTCCACACAATTTATTTTATAGATGTTATAGAAAATATATAAATAGATTGCATCCTTCCATGAAAATCATATCTATCTTAACAGATGTCCCAAGTTCCTCAGACCAGTGCTTGGTGAAGCCTGAAATATAATTACCTATGTTTGTATTTACTCTTTTATTTCCAGTGCTAATGTTTGAAGCTAAGATAATGCTTCAGTTTTATGTTTAATAGTGTATTTTTTCTTAAAATTGATCCATTAGATATTATAATTCTTGATGAGACTACATGTTCTCTTCCTGGTATGCAATGTTAAAATCATTTACCATACTTAAACATTATGATTAAAATTTTTCCTTTAAAAAAATCCTCACGTTTTCAAAGTTAGAAAGGGACTAAAGATAGTTACTTTAATTCCTAAAAGGAAGACCTTAGTAATTCCCTTTTAGTGCTAAATAATTACCATAAAATTATCATAAAATCTCTCTCTCTCTCTATCTCTCTCTCTCTCTTTGTCTTAGTCGCTCTCTGTCTTCCCCCTCCTTACAAACACACATACAACCATAGAAACCATAGAAATTTTATAGTTGGATCCTAAAACAAAATATGTATTTAAGAATTCTCAGTTATCTGATTTCAGGTTACCCATTTGTAATTACTGTGGCAAATGGCTAATCCCAGACCCATGTACCACTGCCAATCAGCCCCCCTGGGCCATTCCTCCTCTTTTAAATTAGCGTATGGCCAGGGACAGCAAATTACTCTGAACATTAACCTAGGGAATACACAATTAGAAAGACCCAGTTGCAAGAAAAGAAAGTAATTGAATGTACTCCCAAACTAAAGAGCAGTGTGGCTTTGCATGATCTGCTGTTGGGATTATCTCCATCTTGGATTCCCTCCACTGATGCAGGTGATTGGGGAGTGCATTACTAACAACAGTTCCTAAGACCAGGGAAATTCATTCTCCACAGCCTGCTCCCGTGCATATCCTAGGCAGTACCAAGTAAAAATTACATTTTCTTAAAAAATGTAGGTATCAAAATGTTCTTAAAATTATAAAATGAATTTGCTATAGTAAAAAAGAGATTCTCCCATAGGAAACAGTTCTAGTTAACAGGACCCTTCCAGAGTTCCTACATCTTAACTCTGAATAGGGTAGAGTGGGATACAGTGCAAAGAAAGAAAGGGAAAGAAAAGTAAATATGCTTGGGTAGCCTCTGTAATTGCTCATATGCTAGGTTTTCTTCAATCCTTAGTGAAAAAATTCACTTTGATCAAGTTCTTCAAAGCTTCCAATTACCTATAGGATAAGCACTACAGACACCAATTTATGATCGTAACTTAGAGACTCTTGAGTATTTAAATATAGTACTATAGAATGAATGAGAATAATTGATATTAATATGACATATTTATGGCACCTCAATTTTCAGAGGGTTTTCATATATATTATTGAACTCAACTTCCCAATCCTTCTGTATGACAGTTGAAAAACATAAGGATAATATAAAGATTTACTGCTAATTTACCAATAGTGAATATGCACTTTGGTCAGTTCTGCCAATATTCCACTTCTTCTCTAGCCAGTCTTACATATTACCTGAACTTCTGGCAAAAATAAATCATACAACTAGGTAATAACAAGGTCACTCACTCTGACTAAAATTGAAGGTTTTTGGAATAGGATGCTGAGAGAGAAATAAGATGAGAAAGATCAGGTTGAATGCTAAATAAAAAGTCTAGATTTTACTTCTAGAGGAGATGAGGAGGAGCAAGAGATATATGATAAAATATTGTATCCCAGGGGGGCTCGTGTAATGCGGGGGTGAAGGGTGCAGTGTCAATAACCACACAGACACCCGGAGCCAGGTAAGAGCAGGTGCGCTTGTAGCTGCTGACTCATTTATTGCAGAAACAGCACTCTTTTATTGAGTACCTATCCAATCAGTGCGTCAATCAGCACGTCACACCACTCGAAACCACCAATCATTTAGTCTCCTAGAACCACCAATCATTTGAGGGTTTTGTATTTTGCACCAATGGGGATATATGACTCCACAATAAAAGGTATCATTTTGGGTCATTGTTCTTTCCTTTTGTTGATAATGTTAATTCTAGATCTGATTATTCCTGTTCCAGTAGTAATTGTAAATTTTTCAACAAACATACTTAAACTTACATTTTTATTCAAAATTGATATTTAATCTGTGTCTAAAATCTTACTCTCCTCAAATAAATCTTTTTTCATTTATTTTCTCTATTCCTCTCCCTTTCCCATATTTTGATAAAATTACTTTGAATTTTTAGTTCTAAGTATTATGAATTATTCTACATCATTCTTATCTCTTTTACATATTTTTATTGGTGTATTATATTTGTACACAACAGTGGGAATCATTGTTACACATTCATATATACACATGATATAACATTATAATTTGGCCAATATTATTCCCCAGTTTTTTATTCTTTCCTTAACCTCTTCCCTCCCTTTCCTCTAGTCTATTGATCTTCACTCAATTTTCCTCTACTCTCCTGATTCCTCTTTACCTTTCTTTTCTTTTTTCCTCTCTAGCTTCCACATATGAGAAAAAAAAATACAATATTTGACTTTCTGAGTTTGTCTTATTTCACTTAGCATAACATTCTCAAGTTCCATTCATTTTTCTGTAAATGACATAATTTCACCTTTCTTTATGGTTGAATAAAACTCCATTGGACATTTATACCACTTTTTTTTTTTAAACATTCATCCATTGACAGACCCCTAGGCTAGTAGTCTGGGTATTATGAATTGTGCTGTTATAAACATGGGTACGCATGTATCACTATGGCAAGCTGAATTTCATCCTTTAAAATAAATACAGAGGAACTGAATGACTGGGTCATTTGGTGGTTCCTTTCCTAGTCTTTTGAGGAAACTCCATTCTGATTTCCATAATGGTTGTACCAATTTACAATCCCACAAACAGTGTAAAAGTGTTCCTTTTTCTCCACATCCTCTCCAGTATTTATTACTATTTGTATTCTTGTTAGCTGTCATTCTAACTAGAGATGAAATCCCAGTGTAGTTTTGATGTGCATTTCCATAATGCTAATGATATAACTGATGTTGAACATTTTTTCATGTATTTGTTGGCCATTTGTATTTCTTCTTTTGACAAGTGTTTCTTTAGTTCCTGTGCCCATTTCTTAATTGAATTATTTGGGTTTTGGGGGAGTGTTTTTTGAGTTCTTTATATATTCTAGGTATTAATCTTCTGTCAGAAGAGTAGCCAGCAAAGATTTTCTCCCATTCTGTAGATTCTCTCTTCACATTTTTGTTTCCCTTGATGTGCAGAAGCTTTTAATGTGATGAAATCTCATTTATTAATTCTTTTTTTAAATTTATTTTTATTGTCAACAAATGGGATACATCTTGTTTCTCTGTTTGTACATGAAGTAGAGGCATACCATTTGTGTAATCATACATTTACCTAGGGTAATAGTGTTTGATTCATTCTGTTATTTTTTTTCTTCCCCCTACCCCCCACCCCTCTTCCCTCTATACAGTCCCTCTGTCCTCCATTCTTGCCCCCTCCCACCCCCCATTATGTGTCATCATCTGCTTATCAGCGAAATCATTTGTCCTTTGGTTTTTCTGAGATTGGTTTATCTCACTAAGCATGATATTCTCCAATTTCATCCATTTGCCTGCAAGTGCCATAATTTTATTATTCTTTATGGTTGAGTAATATTCCATTGTATATATATATACCACAGTTTCTTTATCCATTCATCAACTGAAGGACATCTAGGTTGGTTCCACAATCTGGCTATTGTGAATTGAGCAGCTTTTAACATTGATGTGGCTGCATCTCTGTAGTATGCTGATTTTAAGTCCTTTGGGTATAGGCCAAGGAGTGGGATAGCTGGGTCAAATGGTGGTTCCATTCCAAGTTTTCTAAGGAATCTCCACACTGCTTTCTAGAGTGGTGCACTAATTTGCAACCCCACCAGCAATGTATGAGTGTACCTTTTTCCCCACATCCTTACCAAAACCTGTTGTTGCTTGTATTTTTGATAATCACCATTCTAATTGGGGTGAGATGGAATCTTAGGGTGGTTTTGATTTGCATTTCTCTTATTACTAGAGATGTTGAACATTTTTTCATATATCTGTTGATTGTTTGTAGATCTTGTTCTGTGAAGTGTCTGTTCATTTCCTTAGCCCATTTGTTGATTGGGTTATTTGTATTCTTGGTGTAGAGTTTTTTGAGTTCTTTATAGATTCTGGTAATTAGTGCTCTATCTGAAGTATGAGTGGCAAAGATTTTCTCCCACTCTTTAGGCTCTCTCTTCGCATTGCTGATAGTTTCCTTTGCTGAGAGAAAGCTTTTTAGTTTATTCTATTCCAGTTATTGATTCTTGCTTTTATTTCTTGTGCTATGGGAGTCCTGTTAAGGAAGTCTGGTCCTAAGCCGACATGTTGAAGATTTGGACCTACTTTTTCTTCTATAAGATGCAGGGTCTCTGGTCTGATTCCAAGGTCCTTGATCTATTTTGAGCTGAGTTTTGTACAGGGTGAGAGATAGGGGTTTAGTTTCATTCTGTTGCATATGGATTTCCAGTTTTCCCAGCACCATTTGTTGAAGAGGCTATCTTTTCTCCATTGCATATTTTGGCACCTTTGTCTAGTATGAGAAAATTGTATTTATTTGGGTTTGTGTCCATGTCCTCTATTCTGTACCATTGATCTACCTGTCTATTTTGGTACCAATACCATGCCGTTTTTGTTACTATTGCTTTGTCATATAGTTGAAGTTCTGGTATCGCGATACCCCCTGCTTCACTCTTCCTGCTAAGGATTGCTTTAGCTATTCTGGGTTTCTTATTCTTCCAGATGAATTTCGTGATTGCTTGCTCTACTTCTGTAATGTACATCATTGGTATTTTAATTGGAATTGCATTGAATCTGTATAGCACTTTTGCTGGTATGGCCATTTTGACAATATTAATTCTGCCTATCCAAGAATGTGGGAGATCTTTCCATCTTCTAAGGTTTTCTTTAGTGTTCTGTAGTTCTCATTGTAGAGGTCTTTCACCTCTTTTGTTAGATTGACTCCCAAGTATTTTATTTTTTTCCGAGGCTATTGTGAATGGGGTAGTTTTCCTAACTTCTCATTCTAAACATTCATCACTTATGTATAAAAATGCATTAGATTTATGAGCATTGATCTTATATCCTGCTACTTTACTGAATTCACTTGTGAGTTCTAAAAGTTTTCTGGTGGAATTTCCTGGTTCCTCTAAGTATATATCATGTCATCAGCAAATAGGGATAGTTTGAGTTCTTCTTTTCCTATTCATATCCCTTTAATTTCTTTGGTCTGTCTAATTGCTTGGCTAGAGTTTCAAGGACAATGTTGAATAGAAGTGGTGAAAGAGGGCATCCCTGCCTTGTTCCAGTTTTTAGGGGGAATGCTTTCTGTTTTTCAACATTTAGAATGATATTGGCCATGGGCTTAGCATAGATGGCCTTTACAATGTTAAGGAATGTTTCCACTCTCCCTATTTTTTCTAGTGTTTTGAGCATGAAGGGATGCTGTATTTTATCAAATGCTTTTTCTGCATCTATTGAAATAATCACATTATTCTTGACTTTAAATCTGTTGATGTGGTGAATTACATTTATTGATTTCCGAATGTTAAGCCAACCTTGCATCCCTGGGATAGCTCAAAGTCCTAGAAAAAGAAGAACAGAGCAACATCAAAAGTAGTAGAAGAAAGGAAATAGTTAAAATCAGAGCTGAAATCAATGAAATTGAAACAAAAGAAACAATCGAAAAAATTGACAAAATAAAAAGTTGGTTCTTTGAAAAAATAAGCAAAATTGATAAATCCTTAGCCACACTAACAAAGAGAAGGAGAGAGAAAACTCAAATTACTAAAATTCAGAATGAACAAGGAAATATCATGACAGACACAAGTGAAATACAAAACATAATTAGAAGCTATTTTGAAAATCTATACTCCAACAAAATAGAAAATCTTGAAGACATCAACAGGTTTCTAGAAACATGAATTACCTAAACTGAACGAGGAGGACATACACAATTTAAATAGATCAATTTCAAGTAATGAAATAGAAGAAGTCATCAAAAGCCTACCAACAAAGAAAAATCCAGGACCAGATGGGTTCTCAGCTCAGTTCTACAAAACCTTTAAAGAAGAGCTCATTCCAATACTCCTCAAAGTATTCCATGAAATAGAAGAGGAGGGAACCCTCCCAAACTTATTCTATGAAGCCAATATCACTCTGATACCTAAACCAGACAGAGACACATCGAGGAAAGAAAATTTCAGACCAATATCCTTAATGAACATGGAAGCAAAAATTCTCAACAAAATTTTAGCAAATTTCATGCAAAAATATATTAAAAAGATAGTGCACCACAATTATTTATTAATTCTTGACATTATTTCCTGAACCGTAGGGATCCTACTGAGAAAGTTGTTATCTGTGCAACAACTGTGTTGGAGTATTGGCCTTAATTTTCTTCTAGGAGTTGCATAGTTTCTGATCTAATTCCAAGGTCTTTGATCCATTTTGAGTTGATTTTTGTGGAGGGCAAGTTTCGTTCTTCTACATGTGGATAACCAGTTTCCCCAGCACCATTTGTTTAAAAGGCTATCTTTTCTCCAGAGTGTTTTTGGCACCTTTGTCAACAATCAGATGACTGTAGATGTGTGAGTTTGTCTCTGTGTGTTCTATTCTGTACCACTGGTCTATGTGTTCGTTTTTATGCCAGTACCATGCAGTTTTTGTTAATATAGCTTGTCAGTACATTTTGAGTTAGGTATTGGGGTGCCTCCAGCATTGCTTTTTTGACTTAGAATTTCTTTGGTCATTTTGGGTTGTTTAGTCTTTCAAATGAATTTTAGGACTTTTTTTTCTAGTTCTGTGAACAATATCATTGGTATTTTGAAAGGGATTGCACTGAATTTGTATATTGCTTTTCGTAGTATAGTCATTTTAACAATATTGATTCTTTCTATCCATGAACTTGGGATGTCTTTCCATCTTCTTGTGTCTTCTTCAGTGTTCTATATATTTTTTTAACTTTTAAAATTTTCTTAATTAAATTATTTTTTAACTTTTACAGACTGCATTTTGATTCACTATACATAAATGGGGTACAACTTTTCTTTCTATGGTTGTACACAATGTAGATTGACACAATTCATGTAGTCATATATCTACATAGGGTAATGATGTCATCTCATTCCACCATCTTTCATACCGATGCCCCTCCCCCTTTCATTTCCCTCTACATAATCTAAAGTTCCTCCATTCTTCTCTTATCCCCACCCCCCACCCCCATTATGTATCATCATCCACTTATCAGGGAAAACATTTGACCTTTGGTTTTCTGGGATTGGCTTATTTCACTAAGCATGATATTCTCCAATTCCATTCATTTACCTGCAAATGCCATAATTTTATTCTTTTTTATGGCTGAATAATATTCCATTGTGTATATATACCACAGTTTCTTTATCCACTCATCTGTTGAAGGGCATCTAGGTTGGTTCCACAATGTAGCTACTGTGATTGAGCTGCTATAAACATTGATGTGGCTGCATTACTATAGTATGCTAATTTTAAGTCCTTTGGGTATAAATTGAGGAGTGGGATAACTGGGTCAAAAGGTGGGTCCATTCCAAATTTTCTGAGGAATCTCCATATTGCTTTCCAGAGTGACTGCATCAATTTCCAACTCCACCAGCAATGTACAAGTGTGCCTTTTTCCCCACATCCATGCCAACATCTATTATTGTTTGTGTTCTTCTTAATAGCCCTTCTAATTGGAGTAAGATGAAATCTTAGAGTTGTTTTAATTTGCATTTCTCTAATTACTAGAGATGTTGAACACTTTTTCATATATTTGCTAAACACCTATATATCTTCTTCTGAAAAGTGTTTGTTTGGTTCCTTGGCCCATTTATTGATTGGGTTCTTTGTATTTTTGGTGTTAGGTTTTATAATTTCTTCACAAATTTTGGAGATTAGTGCTCTACCTGAAGTGTATGTGGAAAAGATTTTCTCCCACTCCGAAGGTTCTCTTTTCACATTATTAAGTGTATCCTGTGCTCAGAAAAAGCTTTTTTTTTTGTTTGAATCCATTCCATTTATTGATTCTTACTTTTATTTCTTGTGCTTTCAGAGTCTTCTTAAGGAAGTCTGGTCCTAAGCCTACATGATGAAGATTCGGGCCTACTTTTACTTCTATTTGGTGTAGGGTCTCTAGTCTAATTCCTAGATCCTTGATCCATTTTGAGTTGAGTTTCGTGCAGGGTGAGAGATAGAGTTTTAACTTCATTTTGTTTCATATAGATTTCTTGTTTTCCCAGCACCATTTGTTGAACAGGCTATCTTTTCCCATTGTATGTTTTTGATTTCTTTGTCTAGTATGAGGTAACTGTACTTATGTGGGTTGGTCTCTGTGTCTTCTATTATGTACCATTGGTCTACTCTTGATACCTCCTGCTCACTCTTCCTGCTCAGGATTGCTTTGGCTATTCAAGGTCTCTTATTCTTCCAGATGAATTTCATCTATTTCTCTATTTCTATGAGGAGCATCCTTGGGATTTTAATTGGAATTGCATTGAATCTGTATAGCACCTTTTGTAGTATGGTCATTTTAATAATATTAATTCTGCCAATCCAAGAACATGGAGATTTTTCCATCTCCTAAGGTTTTTGTCAATTTCTTTCTTTAGTGTTCTGTAGTTTTCATTGTAGAAGTCTTTCACCTCTTTTGTTAGATTGATTCCCAAGTATTTTTTTTTTTTGAGCTATTGTGAATGGAATGGTTTTCCTAATTTCTCCTTCAGAGGATTCATCACTTATGAATAGAAATCCATTAGATTTATGTGTATTGATTTTATATCCTGCTATTTTGCTGAATTCATTTATTAGTTCCAGAAGTTTTCTGGTGGAGTGTTTTGGATCCTCTAAATATAGAATCATGTCATTGACAAATAGTGAAAGCTTGAGTTCTTCTTTTCCTATACGTATCCCTTTAATTTCTTTGGTTTGACTGATTGCTCTGGCTAGTGTTTCAAGGACAATGTTAAATAGGAGTGGTGAAAGAGGGCATTCCTGCCTTGTTCCAGTTTTTAGAGGGAATGTTTTCAGCTTTTCTCCATTTGGAATGATGTTGGCCGTGGGCTTAGCACAGACAGCCTTTACAACATTGAGGTATGTTCCTACTATTCCTATTTTTTCTAGTGTTTTGAGCATAAAGGGGTGCTGTATTTTATCAAATTCTTTCTCAGCATTGAAATAACTATATGATTCTTAACTTTAAGTCTATTGATGTGGTGAATTGTGTTTATTGATTTCCAGATGTGGAACCAACCTTAAATCCCTGGAATAAACCCCACTTGATCATGGCGCACTATCTTTTCAATATGTTTTTGTATGTGGTTTGCCAGGATTTTGTTAAGGATTTTTGCATCTATCTTCATCAGGATATTAGTCTAAAGTTTTCTTTCCTTGATGTGTCTTTGTCCGGTTTTTGTATCAGAGTGACACTAACTTCATAGAATGAGTTTGGAAGGGTTCCCTCCTTTTCTATTTCATGGAGTACTTTGAGGAGTATTGGTATTAGTTCTTTAAAGGTCTTGTAGAACTCAACTAAAAATCGATCTGGTCCTGGGCTTTTCTTGGTTGGTTGGCTTTTGATGGCTTCGTATATTTCGGTGCTTGAAATTGATCTGTTTAAATTGTGTATGTCTTCTTGATTCAGTTTGGGAGGATCATATGTCTTTAGAAACTGTCAATGTCTTCAATATCTTCTATTTTGTTGGAGTATAGATTTTCAAAGTAGCTTCTAATTATTTTGTGTATTTCTATGTTGTCTGTCGTGATCATTCCTTTTTTTGTCATGAATTTGAATTCTAGTAATTTGAGTTTTCTCTCTTCTTCTTTATTAGTGTGGCTAAGGGTTTACCAATTTTTGTTTACTTTTTCAAAGAACCAACTTTTTATTTTGTCAATTTTTTGAATTGTTTCTCTTGTTTCAATTTCATTGATTTCAGCTCTGATTTTAATTATTTCCTGTCTTCTCCTCCTTTTGTGTTGATCTGTTCTTTTTCTAGGGTATTAATGTGCAATGAACTTTCCTCTTAGTACTGATTTCAGAGTGTTCCAGAGATTTTGATATGTTGTGTCATTCTCATTTACTTATAAGAATTTTTTTATTTCCTCCCTGATGTCTTCGGTTATCATTGCATCATTCAATAGCATATTATTTAGTCTCCAGGTGTAGGAGTAGTTTTTTATTTTTTTATTTTATCATTGTTTTCTAATTGCACTCCATTATGGTCTGATAGAATACAAGGTAGTATCTCTATTTTTTGTAATTACTAATGGCTTCTTTGTGTCATAGCATGTGGTCTATTTTGGAGAAGGATCCATGAGCTGCTGAGAAGAAAGTGTATTCACTCAATGATGGATGAAATACTCTATACATGTCTGTTAAGTCTGTATCATTGACTGTATTATTTAATTCTATAGTTTCTTTGTTCAGTTTTTGTTTGTAGGATCTATTCAGTAGTAAGAGAAGTGTGTTAAAGTCACCCACTATAACTGTGTTTTGGTCTATTTGATTCTTAAAATTGAGAAGGGTTTGTTTGAGGTACATAGGTGCTCCATTGTTTGGGGCATAAATATTTACAATCATTATGTCTTGCTGGTTTATAGTTCCCTGAAGCAGTATGAAATGTCCTTATTTATCCCTTCTGACTAACTTAGGTTTGAAGTCCACTTTATCTGTTATAAGAATGGAGACCACTGCTTTTTTACTGAGTTCATGTGCACGATAAGTTTTTCCCCATCCTTTCACCTTTAGTCTGTAGATGTCTTTTTCTATGAAATGAGTCTCTTGAAGGCAACATATTGTTGGGTCTTTCTTTTTAATCCAATCTGCCAGTCTATGTCTTTTGATTAATGAGTTTAAGCCATTAACACTCAGGATTATTACTGAGATATGATTTGTATCCTGGTCATTTGGTTTATTTTTGGTTTTTAACTTGACTTGATTTCTCCTTTGATTGGCTTTGCCTTTAGGGCAGTTCCTCCCTTTTCTGATTTGCATTGTTGATTTTCACTTCCTTCTCATGAAATATTTTGCTGAGAATGTTCTGTAGTGCAGGCTTTCTATTTGTAAATTCTTTTAATTTTTGTTTAATCATGGGAAGATTTTATTTCATCATCAAATCTGAAGGTTAGTTTTGCCGGGCATAATAAGATTCTTGGCTGGCACCCATGTTCTTTCAGAGCTTGAAATATATTGTTCCAGGCCCTTCTTGCTTTTAGAGTCTGGGCTGAGAAATCTGCTGATATCCATATTGGTTTCCCCTTACATGTAATCTGATGCTTTTCTCTCAAGTCTTTAAAACCCTATCTTTATTTTGTATGTGAGCTATTTTTATTATAATGTGCCTTGGTGTGAATCTGTTGTAATTTTGTGCATTGGGTATTCTGTAAACCTCTTGCATTTGATTTTCCATTTCATTATTCAGGTTTGGAAAATTTTCTGATCTTATTTTGTTGAATAGGTTCTGGATTTTAAAGAAAATGCTTTTGGTTTCTTCCCACTCACTATGATGTTGTCTTTGGGTTTGCTGTTTATAACCTTTATGCTGTTGAAGTAAGTTTCCTCTATCCTTAGATTTTGTATGTTTTTATCATGAATGTATGTTGAATTTTGTAGGAGTTGGTTTCCCCTGCATCTTTTGAGATAACTATGTGATTTTTGTCCTTAAATCTATTTAAGTGGTGAATTAGATTTGGTCATTTCTGTATGTCAAACTATCCTTGCATCCCTGGGATAAAACCAACTTGGTTATAATGTACAATCTTCTTAATATGTTGTTGCATATAGTTTGCTAATATTTTATTAAGGATTTTTGCATTTAAGTTCATCAGGGATATTGGCCTATAGTTTTTTTTTTTTCTTTGATGTATCATTATATGGTTTTGGCATGAGAGTTATACTTGCATCATAGAATAAATTTGGAAGTGTTTCTTCCCTTTCTAATTAATAGATTATTTTGAGGAGCATTGGCATTAGTTCTTCTTTAAAGGTCTGATAGAATTCAACTGAGAATCCATCTGGTCATGAGATTTTCTTCCTTGAAAGTTTTTAATTACTTCTTATATTTTATTTGGGTTATTGATCTCCTTAGGTTTTCTATGTCCAATTGATTCAATTTTGGCAGGTCATCCATGTATAAAATTATATTCATTTCTTCTAGATTTTCCATTTTATTGGAGTATAAGTTTTTAAGATAGTTCCCAATGATCCTCTGGATTTCTTTGACATCAGTGATGATTTTTCATTTTTCATTTCTAATTTTATTCATTTGGGGCTTCTCTCCTTTTCTTTTTGTTAGTTTGGCTAAGGGTTTATCAATCTTGTTTATCTTTTTGAAACATAATCTCTTTATATCATTGATCCTCTGCAGTTTTTAATTTAAATTCTCTATTTCGTTATTTTGACTCTAATCTTAATTATTTTCTTTTTTTTAACTGGTTTGGGAATTGGTTTTTTCTTGTTTTTCAAGGGTCTTGAGATGTATCATTAAGTTCTTTACTTGGAATCTTGCTGATTTTCTTATGTGGGCACTCATAGTCATAACATTTTCTTTTAAAACCCATGCTCATACTATCCCAAAGATTCTATTATACCGTATCACTATTCTCACTTGATTTTAGGAAATTTAAAATTTCTCCCTGGATTTTTTCTATCACCCATTCACATTTGAAGGTATATTGTTCAATGTCTATGTGTTTATGTAGTTTTTTATAGTGTTTTTGGTGTTGATTTATAATTTAATTCCATTATAAGCAATAAGATTTTATTTGCTAAGATTTGCTCTGTGACCTAAAATATGGTCCATTTTGGAGAAGGTTCCATGAGCAGCTGAGAAGAAAGTGTATTTGTCTGTTATTGAATAAAATATTCTATAGATGTCTGTTAAGTGCAATTGATTTATAATATTTTTTATGTCCAAAAGTTTTTACTGAGTTTATGTTTTAATGACTATTTATTGGTGAGAAAGGTGTGTTGAAATCACCCAGTATTATTGTACTGGGGTCAACCTGAGTCTTTAATTCAAATAGTATCTGTTTTATGTAATTGTGAATATTAGTAAAAATATATATGTACTATAATTATATCTTCTAGTTAGATCATTCCCTTCATCAGGATGAAGTGATCTTCATTGTCTCTTCTGATTAATTTTAGTTTGAAGTTTATCAGACATGAGAGTAATTATTCTCACTTGTTTTCAGAATCCATTTGCATGATATATCAATTTGAAACACATCATGTTCATCCTGTGGATATCTGTGCCTATAACATGAGTATCGTGCAAACAACATATAGTTGGGTATTGTTTTTTAATTAATTCTGCTAGCCTGTGTCTTTTAATTGAGACCATTTACATTTAATTATAGATTAATTAATTACTAATTATTAATTTCTGCCATTTTTGACTTATTCTTAATATCATTTGGGCATCCTTTCTCATTTGCTTAGCTATGCTTCAAATGAGATTTTTCCATTTGTGAGCTACAGGGTTCCTTTTTTATTTTTTCTGTGTGAAATACTTCTCTAAGTGTTTTCTATAGTGCTGGCTTAGTGTCATGAATTCTTTTATTTTCTGCTTATCTTATAATGTTTTTATTTCTGTTTCAATTCTGAAGAAGAGCTTTGCTGGATATCACAATCTTAGTTGACAATTATTTTCTTTCAGGGCTAGGAGTACATCATTCCAAGTCCTCTTGGATTTTAGAGTTTGCATTGAGAAATTGGGAAGCAATTCTGATTGCCTCTAAATATGACCTAATACTTTTAAGTCTTTTAAAATTCTATCCTTGTTCTGTATGTTAGGAATTTTAATTATAATGTGTCCTGAAGAGCTTCTTTTTGGGTTTTGTCTATTTTGGATTCTGAATGTATCCTGTATCAAGATGCATTCCAAATCCTCAAGATTTGGAAATTCTTTCTATTATTATTTCCCTGTAGAAGTTATCCATGCTGCTAGCCTGCATTTTACAACACTTTTCAGTTTCAATACTTCTTACATTTGGTCTTTTACTGTTGCTCCCAAGTTCTCATATATTCTATTCATGGTTACTTCTTTTCTTCAATATTGTCCAAATATTCAAGGCCAATCACTTTGTCTCCTAGCTATGAGCTTCTGTCTTAAGCATGGTGTACTCTATTAGAAAGATTTTCAATGAAAATTTTATTTGATTTATTGTCTTTCATTTACAAGACATGTGTTTGGTTCTTTTTTAATAACTCTATCTCCTTCTTGAATTTCCCATTTACATCCTATACTGACCTCCTTAATTCATTCAGTTGTTTTTCTAAATTCTGTTGGCATTCATTGAACATTTTAATTACCATTCTTTTGAATTCTTTATCTGATATTCCATCCAATTTAATATCTTTGGACAGAGTTGCTGGTGAAATATGAACTTTAGGAAATATCTTATTACCTTGATTTTTTTGTATTTATTGTCCTCCCATGATTTATTCATCTTTTGGGATAGATTTCTCTTTCTTATGTGTGGGCCATTTTAGGAAACAACATTCTCTTGCCAATGTTTCCTAGAGTGATCTATATTGAGATTCCTCATAGGTGTGGTATCTGTAATCTTTGTGTTAATTCTCTCTGTTTTTGCTATGTGTGGATGTCAAAGTGTGGGACCTAAAGTCCCCCCCACCAGTCATTTCTACTTGTGGCCTGGTCATTAGTGTGGGCTTTTAGTCTGTTCTATTCTTTGTATTAAATTATCACTAAAGTTTTAATATAGTTAGTTTGTATGTGGAACCAATTGTACTGTCTTCGCTGGGTTTAGTTCTGCAGCAAAGTCTACCTTATGAACTTGTAGTGTCTCTGCAGTTTCCAAGCACCTCACAGAAAAGGTGGAAACAAATAATAACAACAACTGAAGCAAACAATATACAACATTTAAATAAATAGCTGGTGCATACTATGACATCTATGACACTAATTACCACAAAAACAGAAATGGTAGTCAGTAAATAACAACAAAACAATGAATAACCATGAAGTAAGTATCTGTTGGAATAGATCTCTCTTTCACTCTTACATGTGGGACTTTTTATGGCACAGCCTTCTCTTTTCAAAGTGTCCTAGAGTGATCTTGTTTGAGATACCTTATAGTTGTAGTAGCTATAGCCTTTGTGTTAATTCTGTTTAATATGGCATTAAAGTAAGTAGTAAGTGTCAACAATATCATCCACAGTGTTAATAACTGCAGCAACCTGAATGGTGGGAGCATGAGTTAAATAAACCAAATAGTTCCAAATGATGGCAACAATACAATTCATTAACAGAAATTAAAATGTGATAGAGAGGTAAAAGTTTACAGGGTTCAAGATGTGAATAGAAAGAAAACATTGAAGATGTAGCAGGTGATAGAATAAAGTAGGAGGGGGAAAATAAATAGAAAAGGTAAAGTAAAGGAAGAGAAAAATAACAGGAGAATTTGACTATTAGTGGAAGAAGAAAGGAGAGAAAGAGAAATAAGATGAAAAATAAACAAAAAACCCCAACCCTGAAAAGATAAAACAATAAAAATAACTATTACAAAAATAAGAAAAAAAGAAACATATGTATACTATACATCCATGAACAAATTGGCTAAATGGCACAGCAAAAACACTTAAAAAAAAAAAAAAGGAAAAAGGATTTTAAAGAAAAAAATGAAAGAATTGTCTTTACTGAGGTGGTCAAAACTTTGATGAAATTGGGTGCCTTATATACTTCTTTCCATTTCCTTTTGGGGAATGTTCCAAGAAAGAGAAAGAGAGCAAGGGCCAAGGTTTGTTAACCCCTTCCTATTTTTATGTTACTCACCAAGCTGCCAGTAAGAGTGGCCTAAAACTGAAGTTGGTTAAAATAGCTTTCAACTTTCCTTCTCTCAAGTATGAAGTAGAAAAATACTATTGATTGGAATTTTGTCCAAACACACCAGATGGATGCATTTCCAAGGTGGGGCTGGGACAGAGTTCTAAGAGTGTCGGGGTCTTAAGCCCCCTTGCTCTTCTCGACCAGCGACAAGGGAAGGGGACACTCCCCAACAAG
Source organism: Sciurus carolinensis (assembly GCF_902686445.1). Taxonomy (NCBI): domain Eukaryota; kingdom Metazoa; phylum Chordata; class Mammalia; order Rodentia; family Sciuridae; genus Sciurus; species Sciurus carolinensis. The sequence continues at coordinate 147,248,347 of NC_062215.1, forward strand.
GTTAGACCGGGATAGGTAGTGCCAACTGACCGCCCGCTCCCAGCCTTCCGGGTGGAGGACAATCAGATGCATCAGGGAGACCAGTCACAGCAGGAACTCGTTTTTTGAGGAAATCACACAGCTTTTATGTAGGGTGGGGGATAGGCGGGAACCAATCAGCTTAAAGGTCAGCAAGGCAGGGGGGTTCACGCAGGCGAGAGTCCCATTGGACTATATGGCAAGCATGAGCTGATCACGATCACGGAACTGTCCTTAACCAATCCCTGACAGTGGTCCGATTTATCGTCATTAACCTTTGAAACCGCCTTTGAGGCCTTGATCTTGCTCACTCACCAGGGAGTAAGGAGTCAGCCTGAGTTAGTTAACGTGTCATTAGTCTCAACATAAGAGGGGAGTTCTGATGTCTGGGGCTTAGTTGTAATCAGGCCTAAAGGATTTGGTTGGGGGTATCAGATTTGGAGAGATTAGATCAATACATACATAGGGTTGGGCAGATGTGGACCTCTGCTGTGAATCTGGATCTCAGTAGCTGGATCTCCCAAGCTACTTGTGGGGCAGAGAGGCCAACCCTCTACAGTCTCACACACTCTGCTGCCCATGGATATGAACTTCCCAGCCTTAGTCTCTAAGTGTATTCAAGCTCATGTGTTGAGTTTCCCAACCCTCTTTAGATGATCACATGAGTCAACAGCCTCAAAGGGACAGTTACTTGCACTCCCCTGTTTTTCTGACTTGAATCACTCTGGGTATAATCTTCTCTTTTCTTATTTCACTCACATTCTGCTAGGTACACCCTAGGCCAAATGGTAGATACTTGGTGGGACAGTATGGCCATATTTGCTAGGATAACCCAGGCTCCTGCAGCAGAAAGCTGTCGTGTGGCCTCCTCAAGACGGCTCCAGAACTCAGCTCACTTTCCAGATAAGATACACAGAGCACTTTTCAAACACCAGTTCACTTAGCTGAGCCTCTGGATCAACTAAGTTCAGGCTGCTTTTCTGACCTGCAGGCTTCCATACCAGATTTGTCAGTGGTGTTTCTGTGTTATCACTCCCCTCTGCAATGAACCAGTGCTACTACTGCAACCAAGGTGGCTCCAATGTATTCTTTCCTGTTCTTTGTTCAAGGCACCCAGATTTCTGAGTCTCTAAGAGATTCTGACTGTCCAGTATTAAATTTCAGTGAATTCTCTCTTTCACCCATCTTGCTGAGAAGCAATACTCCTGCTACTTGAATCCCAAGCCATGGAGCAACTGGGAATGCAAACTTACTCTAATCTGCCATCTTAAATCCTCCTTACACTTATCTTTATCTTTTCTTAAAGATGCAGCATTGTATAGCCATATTATCAATAGCTATTTAACTTTAATTTAAACTCTTACTATTTTTTCCTTGAATTTTATTTCTTTTTGGAAATCAAATTTTCAGTTTGCCCTATTACATTTTCTGATAATCATTCTAGGAAGGATCCACAAGTGGTAATAAGACCTTGCACATTTAAAACTTGCTCTCCCTTGAAATACATGTGAATGTCAGTCTTGCTGAAGAATTTTTTTGACTCAAAATCACTTCCTTTAGAACTTTGAAGCTGCTATTACATTGTTTTCTAGCAATATGTACTGTAGATAAGTTGCCAGTATGATTTCTTCTCTTTGGTAGGTGTATTAGTTAGTTTGGGTCACAATAACAAAATATGATGAAACTGGTTAGTTTATAAACAACAGAAATTTATTTCTCATAGTTCTGGAAGCTAGATATCCAAGATCAAGTTTTAAATGAATTTGGTATTGATAATGACACACTGTGAGGTTCATAAATGATAGTCCTCTTGGTGTGTTCTCACATGGCAAAAAAGTTGAGGGAGCGCTCTCAGATTTCTTTTATAAGGACACTAATCTCATTCAAGAGGGTTCTGCCCAAAGCTGTTCCTCTTAATACCATTACCTTGGGGATTAGGATTTAACCATATGAAGAGGGGAGTGAGAGTACAAATAACAGTTAATATCAGCAGGTGATCTTTTTCTGTTTTGTGGTTTTTAGAATTTTCTCTTTAATCTTAAAATTTGGAAAACTCATCATGATGTGTTTAGGTTGATTTATTTTAAAATTATTTCTGCTCAGTATGCAGAGTTCTTTCAATCTGAAAAAATTCTTCAACTTAATGAAAATTTCCATAGCTTTTTGTTTTGAAAATGTCTAATTATTAATTTAAATGCAAAAGCAATATTGTAATATTTTAAATCTTTTGACTGTGGTAAAATATACATAGCATCAAAATTACCATTCTAATCCCTTTTACTTATAATCCAGTGTCATTAAGTACATTCACACTGTGTCATAAACATCACTACCATACACCTCCAGTAATTTTTTTTTTTTTAATCAACCTAAAGTGAACTCCATACCATTAAATACTAACTCCCCATTTACCCTGCCTTCTAGCTTCTGGTAACTATGGTAACTACTATTCTACTTTTGACCTCTATGATTTGACTATCCTAAGTACTTAGGATAATTATACCATATTTGTCCTTTTATGTCTGGCTTGTTTAACTTAAGTATAATATTTGCAAAATTCATCCATGTTGCAGCGTGTGTCAGAATTTCATTTCTTTTAAGGCTGAATAATATTCTACTGTATGGATATACCACATTTTATTTATATTTTATAAAATAACACATATTATATATTATTTATTATATTTTATTTTGCCCATTCATAGACATTTAGATTGTTTTCACTTTTGGGCTACTATGAATAACGCTGCTATAAATACTGGTGTGCAATTGTCTGTGTTTCTGCTTTTAATTTGGGGGGACATGTACACAGAAGTGGAATTTTTGGGTCATATGAAAATTTTATGCTAAGTTTTTGAGGAGCCACCACACTGTTTTCCAGTGGTGGCATTCTTTTACATACATTCCCACTACCAATGCACAAGGGTGCCAACTGTGCCACATTTTTTCCAACAATTTTTATTATTTTCTTTTTAATAGTAGCCATCCCAGTGGATATGGAATAGTAGTACCTCATTATGATTTTGATTTGTATTCCCCTAGTGATTAGTGATGCTGAACACTTTTTAATGTACTTACATAACTATTTGTTTCCTCCTAGTGTTCTCCCTTCTAGAATTCCTATTAGATAAATGTTGGATTTCTAGCACCTGTCTTTCCTGTCGCTCAATTTTGCACTTACATTCATCTCGTTATATTTTACTACATCCTGGGAGATTTCCTTGGCCACATATTTTAATTTGCTAATTCTATCTTCTGTTATGTAAATTCTGTTCTTTGGACCATATGTTATTTATTTTGATGGTCATATTTTTAATTTGCAATGATTCTGGTAGATCATTTTTTACTACCATCTGGGTTATTTTGAATGTGATATGATCTTGACTTTCTTTTTTTTATTAACTCTATTTCTTCAGGAATTAATTCTTCTGCTCTTTGAGTTTGCTCCCTCTTTTCCAGTCTATTTATTTTCTTTGAGTGGGGATTGTTGGTTGTATGTTTATATTTATCAAGAGTCTGTATTGACCTGGATTGGTGACTGACATGTATTTCCTCAGCCTAAGTGAAAAACCCCTTCTCTGATTACAACAGATTCTGAACCTTTATTTTGGCAATTGATAAAGGAAGTAGTGAGAGAGATGTAGAGCCAGTAGACATTCAAGTCACTTGCTGTTTTCATTGGCGAGTTCATGGTAATTGTATATTACCTAGGGAGCTTCTATCTTTTCTGATCCCAATAACCATTGGGGGAATGCTCTGTATTCAGTTTTTTATTTATTTGGCAAATGGAAGGCAGTATCTTGCAGGCAAACAATAGAGCCAGCCACCCTGAGAGCAGGAACTGGTGCAGCTTACTGACTTCTAACCAACTCTGCTTTCTTCCCCCTGTCCTGATCTTAGGATTCTAAGACACTTCTCAAACACTAACTTACTTCTTTCCTCTCTCAAAGTCCCTCTTGTTCTCCCTCTCTACCTCCTTCCCTTCCTTTCTTTTTTCTTTATTTTTCTCTTTCTTCTCTCCCCCTCTTCTATTTCCTCTTGTTTTCTGGAGTAAAGCAGTGCTTTCTTTCAACTACATGGAGTTGCAGGTTCTTCAGCTGTGAGAGGATTTGCCATGTACTTTATACCTTGCAGAAATTCTTTATTCATCTTGTTACCCCAGTTGGTTGTCAATGCAGCAATATTTTTTTTCTTATTTTGATATTATTTATGATGTTCTGATAGGATTTACAAAAGGGAGATCTACTTATTTGGTTAGAAAGTTTTAATCTGAAGTTTGCAGTTTTAATTCCATCGCTGTTTTAATGTCGTTGTCGCCAACCAGGTGTGTTGTCACACACCCAGCTACTTGGAAGGCTGAGGCAGGAGGATTGCAAGTTTGAGCCAGCCTAGGCAACTTATTGGGGCTTTTCCTAAAAATAAAAATGACTGAGGATGTAGCTCAGTGGTAGAGAGCTTGCCTAGTGTACTAGTTCTATCCCCAGTACCAAAAGTACTGGTCCTTCCTCAAAGCTCTTCCTTATCACTTGAGTCCAACAATCTTCCCCCTTCTCATGGACTTGTATGAGAGGGGAGGAAAATCCTGTTTAAAATACATGCTAACTATAGCAATTTCTGTTCTCCTCTAAAACTCCAAGGATGAGTGACAAAATTAATATCCCTGGGCTGAAAAGTATTAATAGTGGTCCAGTTCTCTTGAATAGACCAACGAAGAAGTCGCCGACCCACTGACAGCTGGTGAGTGCTGATTTGTCAAGGGAAACCTGGAGCCACACTAAGGAATCTGAATGACTTCGTGTAATAATATGGGACAGATTACTGGAAAGGAATGAGAGAAGGGGAAGGATGTTGGATCCCGAATTGCTCAAAATGTTTGAAGGACTTACAAAAATATAGAAACTGGATTTTTTTTTAAACCTCTTAGCTCTTCTTTGATGTGAATCCACTTCTGCTATCCTAAGTTTGAGTGAAGTTTCCTTTACTCAACAAACCCTTTTTGTTTTAGTCAGTTGTTATTGATTTGGTACAGAGCGAAGCAAAGGCAACAATTGTAAGGCAATGAGAGAAGTAAAAATAAAAGTCCAGGGTTAACAGAAGCTAAGATTCAAAAGTGACATTGACTATGGAAACCTCTGGTATTCCTCAGGAAACATCCGGAGGGAAAGGAATGAGGAGTTTCTGCCGACATCTGGGTTACATACTTTTTAGCTGAACTGTCACTTATTGTTTGTATGTGCATGTTTATTATAAACTCTTTAGGTGTGGGAAGTGTGCTCTTTTGTGTGTCTATCTATCTTTTTCTGCCCATGAGTCTAGCATCCCAGTGCAAACACAATATACTTTTGTTAGTTTTAAAATCACTCAGCACACTGTTTTCACTGATCTATTCATAGCCCACTTCTTTGTGAGAAAATATTCCTTCTTGTGAGATACGTGGTTGGGGTAAGAGGTAAGATTTAAAGGCACACTGGCCTGTTTGAGGATTAAATCCACGACAAACCTACTCTGCAATCGGATACTAAGGCATTGAAAATGTTTTATTTTTATGAAATGAGAAAACATATACATAAAACAAATATACAAAGTAGAAAGCCAAATGAGTGGGCTAAAATATGATTTACCTGTGTCATTTAATAATCATTGATTTTCTAATTTATGTAAGGTTACAGAATATCTCTAGATATGCGTACCTGTTTTTGTTTTTGCCTACCCAGAATCCCTTTCCCTTTCTGTGGGGAAGTAGCCATTTGATTTTCCTTTGAGAAACATCTGTCACCTGTTGAAGATTTGGTGGGATTTTCAATCAATAATGTCTCCCTTTCCTTGGCCAAGACTCAACCCACAACAGACTCTTTCTGGAATTTGAATGTTAGGTCAGGAACTGAAGGATTGGCTCTAATTCATTTCTTCTATGCCACCCTTGATAGAGTTATCTATTAGATTCTGCTACCAAGAACCTCAGAGCTGCCCTGATTATTGTCCTTTTTGAGTTTGGATTCCTTAATCTCTTTTATTCAGTTTCCTGAGTTACTGAACTTCGGTTCAATAAATTCTGGGTTTTTTTGCTGAAACAAACCGGACTCAGATTCTGTTGCCTGCCACCAAAGAACTCTGGCAGATACAGCTTCTATACAAATGGTCTGTATTCAGATTTTCTATAAATATTTGATAAATTAATAAAAAAAAATCTTTGTGTGCATACTCTGCTCAAATAAAATTGACTTCCTCCACCAATAATACTAGGTCTCTGGTTATTGTAGTATTTCATCATAAAGAACAAGGCATTTTCCATGACTTCATGTAGAGGGATAGAAAGGGAGTAACAAGCATGTTTCTTTATTTCTAGAGCATCTAATTTTAAAGAGGAACAGTATATACATAAACCAAAACTTATGTAGTTTCTTCCCTATTTTTGTTTGTTCCATTAGAACAAGTGCTACTGTGTTATAAAGACTGGAAAAACAAAGGCACAATATTACACCTGCCTTGACATCTAAAGAAAACAAATCCCATCCTTCCATGGGCACCAGGGGACACTTCATCCTCTTGAGTCTACAAAGCCTGCCTCCCACTGCCCCTGGCTGAATGACTCTGCTTCCTAGTACAACCACCATGTGGCCATGTGTGTGCTTTTCTGGGCCAAGAGTAGATAGGACTAATAAACTGCTATCTGCCTCTTGTATGTGGCATTAAGTGTAATGTGTGCCGCAGTTCCATGGCCCTAAGGTGGGAATACCTTCTTCATGTGAGATGACCTCTACCACTAGAGGAACCCAAGGCATTCTCCTTCAGGAAGAAGGAAACATTCTCAGGTATAAGACCAGTCCACAGCATAGGCATACTCATTTCCTTGTGCTTCCTTTCCTTCATTTAGGAAATAAGGCTACAAATTAGAGAAAAGTTCTAGTGGGAGATGCAAAATCTCAAAGCTCTCTTCACTCTTGGTGGAGACCTGAGAGTGCTTCATTTTTAACAGGGCAATGAGATGACCCAGGACCATCTCCAGCTCTCAAAGGCCAAGTGGGAACCAGGGCTCACAGTAGCTCACCCAACCTCACCAAGAAACCACATTGGTTTTGGGACCTAAACCAAGCTTGTAAGAAGAACTGTACCTGCTATAGTTCAGATCTTAAATGTACCCAAAGGCCATGTGTTGGAGGCTTGGTCCTCAGCCCAGGTGTATTGGGAGGTGGTGGAACCACTAGCAGGTAGGGACTAGTGGGAGGCTTAGGACACCAGTAGGATGCCCTTGAAGGGATTGTGTGACCTCAGTCTCTCCTACTTTTTTTTTTTTTTTTTTTTTTTTGCTTCTTGCTCTTTTTCTTTGCTTACCATAATGTAAGCAACTTATTCCTATATGCACTCCTACCATGATGTACTGCCTCACTACAGGCCCCAAAACCACATGTCATTCAAACATGGACCTAAAATAAGTCTTTCATCTTTATAAATTGACCATCTCAAGTATTCATTACAGTAATAGTAAGTTGACTAATACCAAAAATTGATACCAAGAAGGAATTTTTTTGTGTGATTTTATCTGAAACAATGAGCAGAAGACTTTGGAATTCATTTGCAGGAAGAATTTGGAAAAATTCTAAGGAGCAGGGTTGAGAAAGCCTAGGAATACTGTACACTGAACTTAAAGGGTGATTCTGGTAGGGGCTCAGAAGACCAGGATGCTAATAAAGGGTTACCTGTACTTGTCTGTGTCTCAGGTAAGGATTTCAGGTTTCAGGATCTAGGTCACATTTCTGTTGATCATGACAAACATGTGCCATTTACAAACACACCAAAATAGTGACTATAGAGGCAGTTGGTTGACTGATTTCTGTTTCCCATTATTTTCTCTACTTTACATTACTAAGGCGAGTGACACTTTATTTTATGTTTGATGCTAAAGTGCATATGAGGTATCAGCTCCCTCTCTGACTCTCTTTGAATATTCTTTTAATTTCAGTAAGAAGTGTCTTCTGAGATACTTCTTTTGCAGTCCAATTACTTTATCTCATAGTGGCTGAAAAATGGAATTTGGAGTGTGAAGATGTGTTTGAATCCTGGTGGTTTCTTACTAAATCTTGAAATTGTGGGGAGGCTTTCTCTGACTGCTGGTTTCCTCTTGTGTAAGTTGGGGATTATATGCCTTTCTGGGAAAGCTGCAGTGAACACTTAATGAGATCCTGTATATCCAGCCTTGGTACAGTGCCTGGTGCTTAGTAGGTCCTCAGTTTGTGCTAATTTCCACACCATCTATCCTTCAATTTGCAAAGCTGTTCCTCACCCATCAAGGATTACTGGATGTAAGAAAAGGCAACAAGACTGGACTTTTATGGAAAGGGAGACCCAAAGAAGAAGATAGGAATGTGCCCTTTTGTCTCCTAGAAGTATCAGTGAAGCGAATCACAGCATAAAAGAATAGGACAGGGGAGTAGACCAGGACCATGTGGGTGTGTATGCTTTACAGAGGGAAGGATAAAAGGGAGCTTCCTCTACATCTCTTCACACAGACTTGTCAGCTGTCATAGGGATTGCGGTTCTGGCCTCCTTGTGGAACCCCAAAGCTCCTCCCTGACCTACTGCCCTCTCTGAGACTCCCCACATCTGCTCTTTCCTTGAAACCCCTCCTCTCAATTTTCTATCAAATTATAAAGGGTGTGAAGAATTCATTGAGACTGGATTAGGTGACTGATAATAATTTATAATGTAATCCCCTCCCAAGGAGAATGGCATTTAACAAGGTCCTGTGTCTTGTCCCCCTGTCCACCCTTCCCCCACAAAGACTTTGTAATGGTAAAACTGAGTGAAGGACTGAGCATATGGTTTAGAACTTAGACATGTCTATAATTAGACATGCCCTGCTTATATCCTGGATCCATCATCAAACACTGTGAAATCTTAGGCAAGTTTCTTCTCCTTTCTAGGCTTCAGTTTCCTTATCTGTAAAAAAAGAGATAATAATTTCTACCTGTAGGATTATCAGGATCATCACAAAGAATCAATGATATAAGCCCCATAGAGCATTTAGCTGCCTACTGACACTCACTTGATAAATGTTATTGTCACTATTGTTTTCAACATTTATTGAAACACCATGTCATTGGCACTGATCAATTCTGTTCAGATGTAAAGCAATTCAGCATTCAGGAGAGGAGGACTCATTTCATGTGAACTAGGTATTGGAAGTGGCATATGCAGGTCATCTGGGTCCTCACCTGCCCTGAACTGAATTCACTGCTCTCACAACAGACCAGAGCATTTCTTATCTTTTCCATAAACAGTGGAGAAACTGCACTTTCACTGTTGAGTGGTTTAATTTCATGATAAAATATTTTACCTATTTAGAATATTGTTAATTGAGCAGCTTCTCTATCTTCCAAAATGTACAATTTAGGATCAATGGATTTAGATTTGGTTTTGTTTTTGTTTTTGTTTTTTTGTTTTGCTTTTTAACCAGAAGTTTAAGTCGCTAAGTCTTTTCATCTCTTTTTCCTTAAACAAACATTGACAAAAAATAAACAGTGAGTGTCTACTTAAATAAAATGAAACAGTCAGAACAGTCAAAAGAGAATATAATGAAGCTCAAGGTTTGGTAGTTCTTGGTTTCCAGTTTTGTTTTTTCAAGTTTTAGCCAGCTGGATGTTGGGGATGCTAAATTTGCCCTTTGTGAATGAATAGACACATGAGAAGGCCTTGCATTTGCCAGGCATTTCACTCCGGTGAAAGAAGAGAGTGTTCGTAATTCCTCCTTTAGAGAAACGGTTTTCTGGGACAGCTGTTTTCCAGCTTACGGAAAGAAAGAATTTCTGGCTGCTAGTTAGCCTCAGCTGAGGGGTTTGCAGACTTCCTGCTCTTCCCCAGTTGCTGTTAATGCATTCCTGATTGTCTGCGGTCACTGGACTGTTCTCTTCATTAAGAGAACAGACAGAGGGATCAATTTCCAAAATCATAGGCATATGAATGTGCTCAGAATTTGGATATTTTAGACAGGAGTTCCCAAATTGTAGTTAAAAAAAAAAAAAAAGCCTGGAGACCAAACAGCTGGATAAATCTTCCAGGTAGCAGGTAATTTGTTTCCAGGTATGAAGAAATCTTCTCTTTTCTTCTAAGAGGGCTGCCATAAATAAGCAAATCCTTAACTGAGAAAGAATTTCAGCTTCAAAGTTTATATTCAGAGCAACTCTGGTGAATCATTATCTGGTGATGATTCCAGTTTCTTCATCTCTAACATGAGTACAGTTGTTCACGCCAGACTCATGGGATAATTGTGAGAACTGGATGAGATGTATGATTTCATATTATGCTTAAAATTTGGAGATTAAAGAAAATTCTGGCAGTTATCCCAGGGAAACAAAAATTTACACTCACACCTAACAGTTTTATTTGTAATAGCCAGACACTAGAAAGAACCCAAATGTTCTTCAGCTAGTGAATAGATAAACAAACTGGTACATTTGTAAGTGAACTTCTACTCAGTAATAAGGAGGATTTGACGCATGCAGCTTGAATGCACCACAGTGTATCATGCGGAGCTTTAAAAAAATCTAACTCTAGAAGTTTACAGACTGTATGAGTCCTCTCTTATGCAAATAATTCATGCTCTTCATAGAAGCTTTTTTTAAAATAAAATAAGCCAAAGATAAAAACCAAAGGACCCAACTAATATCTAATGTGAATTTGAAACGCAAACCTGTCACTCAAATTCCAGAACTGTCTGCTATTAATTTGGAACTTTTAGCAGAAAACTTACCAAGCTAGAATATGTTTTTTTAAAATATAGGATTCAACTCGAAGTCAATAATGACTTGCCTTTCCCCTTTTCTTGTACTTCCTATCTCAAAGAAGTGACTAAGAGGCAGAATTTCATGCAGTCAAATGAAAATGTGTGCATATTCTTATAGCATAACTGGATGACAATATGAGCAATTAGACAACAATTCCAAATTTTATTGATTGGGGAAATGTACAATAACTCAGACAATTCAGCTGAGATCTTCAGGAAAGTAATGCTCCAACTCTGGGCTTCAGTTTTCTCCGTGGTAAAGGACAGCTGTTGGACTTAAGGAAGGTCATCAAATGATGACAGTTCTATGAGGGAGTCATATGTTATAGCTATAAAAAAAGGTTGAAGACTATTAAAGATTCATATGAGGTAATCATTCCTTAATAAGTTCTAAGACTGTAACATTAGGCCATTAGAAAAGTATCTGACAAGCAACTGTTAGGTTTCCAAAATAGTTACTAGTATTTACATTAAAGGCAATCAAACATGTATCCAAAACCCATTGTTGCTGTGTGAACGTGCAGGGACAGAAATAATGGTACACAGTCTTGGTTTAAGGACAAATCATCACCCTGTGATAATGAGGTTGGGTTAAAGCTAATTAATGCTGGATATATTTGGAAACTTAAACAGGTGTTTTAGTAAATGCTCATCTATGGTAAAACTCTGATCTCCAAGGAAAGCAAAGCGAGGACTGGGCTTCCTGTTTTCCAAATGGCTACTGGGGATGCTCCACATGGTTCTATAGGCTTGTATGCATAAGTTATTACTAGCAGGTGCAACTTTAATATTCACCTAGCCTTTAGGTGAATATTCACCTCTCTAATTTCCAATGCTGGTGGAGTGGGCAGACATGATAAATTTACAGACTTTGTTTACCCTAATTTACAACTTAAGGTCTACATCAACAGACCTGAAAACTGGCTCTAAACGCTCCTTCTCCTAACCCTACCCCCTGTCTATAGGCTTTCAAGAAAGGAAGAGCACTTTTAGGCAGGAGCCTCTCATCCAAGCTTATCTTACCCTCCAGTTAGCTACCTGAGGAGGAAGAAAACTGGAGAGAACCCAGGAGAAAGAATTTAACTCCATTTTCTCCTTTTGAAATTTCTGTTCTCTTAAAACAGAAGACTCTGTATGTCTTCTTAAAAATTATTTTCTCCTTTATCCAAGGACAGGGTGTATGGGAGAAGGGAAGTAGATCATTAACATGCCCTAGAGTTCTTGCACTTGATCAAGAGTGTGCAGGGAAGAGAGCCATTCTTTCACTCTCTCCTTGATAATATCTCAACAGTGAGGCAGGTTCTTCATGAGAGTCTGAAGTTCACTGGTTCTCTTTTGGATGGGACTGAAGTGTCTATGGCTCACACTCCATGGCTCACTTGCTTTTTTTCTCTTGGACTTGCCTGACTTCAGCTGGAGCTGCTTCATATAGCCTGATCTCTAGCTGCTTTACGTCTTCAGCTTCTGAAAAAGTCTCTATTTCTCCAGCTGGCTAGCCTCACGGGTGGGTCATGTTCAAATTGAAATAAGAGTAGAATCTCTGTATGTCACCCAAACCAACTTTGTCAGTATATACTGTACTTTGTTCTTCATTCGACTCCTTGAGTCTATTTGTGAATTGGTTAGAATTGATAAATAAGGAGTAGTTAGTTGCTGTCAACTTCCAACATTAAAGTAGAAACAGCAATGCCCACTGAACACGAAATGTGATAAACAATCCTTGAAAGAGAAAGGGAATGAGCCAGCCCAATTATTGAGATAAAATAAATTTGACTGAAAAAGGAAGAAAGGAGAACATATACACACTGCATAGTAGTTAAATTTCGGGACTACTTGTATATGGAATGCCAAGTTTGGGCATATTTGGGAAAAAAAAATTGGATGAGCTATCATTTATTTGAATCTATTTAAATGACTCTGAGGAATTTTTTCACTCTAGGGGAAAAAAAAAAGGAGTCAAAACTCTATACTCTGAACCAAGTTATTAGTTCTTAAACATGGAGGAGAAGGGCAATTCTGAACATAGAAAAATGTTTACCTCTTGGATTTGTCTCTTAAAAACATGTCTGATTTACTAGACCTCCTGTGTGGGATTTTACTTTGAAACAGTTCAGTATGGACAATATGACCTGTGATATGTTGACTAATTTTAACCTGTAACTAAGGGTTTGTGGATTAGTTGGTTAGCACTTGAAATTACCTAATTTTCAATCTGCACTCCAAAAAGGGCTAAGAAAGTATTTCAAATGACCTTATCAAAATCTAGCCAAGTGTGTGTCTTGAATACCACTAATTTCACTACTGAAAAATTATTTATAGTATCTCTTTTGCCAATTAACAAAGTCACATTGCTCTAAAGGCCCTCTAAGAGAGTCTTATACAAAAAGAGAGACATTTTCCTCCACTTCCCAAAAGAAGTCTTGGGTAAAGTTGCCCTTGACTAAATACTGGAAGCCTGAGATTTGCTGAGTTGGGGAGAGGAACTGCAGAGTGTTTGGATGGATGGTATGGCCGAAATGGTGGTGATGTCCAGCCTGGGCTCCCAGGAGAAGAGACAGAAATAACAGAGTCCTGAGGAAGTGTTGGCAGGTCCAGAAGGCTTAGGAGAACATGGCAGTATAGAAGGGAGGGAGGACAGAGCAAGAAGAGAGACTAAAAATATGAGAAGTCCCTAGAGTTCTAATGAGAACACTCAGAAACCTGCAAACATGAGTTGCATCAGTATGAGAATTTGCATATAAAAGCACTTAGCATAGAAATCTTGCAAAGGATCTTTCAAAGGGTACTTCCAGTTCCACACTTGACCCAGTCAAAAACAGTTGTCTTGGCTCCTTAAAAAGATTAGATAGTGACTGATAGAGATAGACTGTCACAGATACATGCAGTTCCCGTGAAGCACATAGCTACTACAACTGAAGAGGTGTGCAGCTGTGACCTCAGGGGTCTTGCAAATGACTCCAGATCTGGCCCGGAGTACCCGCCTAAATTCAAAGCAGTGATTTTCATTTGGGAGGCAGAATGGGTGGAAAGAGTAAACATTGGAACCACCTGGAGAATATTTCCTAAACACAATTTCCTTGGGGACCACTGTGAATCTATTGAATCAGAACTTTTGGTAATGGGATTGAGAATGAGTGTGGGACCCCAGATAATTCTAATATGCCCAGTCTGCCCCTTCCTTACTCTAGTGGAGAACTAGTTTTATTTATAACATGCTGATCTCCAAGGACAGGGAGCTGCAAGAGAAGAAGGAGAAAATGGATTCACAAGAAAAAGTTCAAATTATGTCAACAAAGGGAGAATATTTATTTTACAAACACAATCTCCAAAAAGTGTCTTCCTATACAAATACATGGTGTGTGTGTATGTGTGTGTGTGTGTGTGTATCAGAAATAATTTTCTTTCTCTCCTTTTTTTTCTTTTGGATGTAATATATTAGTGAACTATTATGTCTATTCACTTGCCCATATTTTCTCATTAGTCCTGAAATTCAACTACATACTATTATGTCAAATTTAAGGACAAAGAAACAGACATAGAAGGGTGAATAAAGTGTTAAGGTGCACACAGTCAGTAAGTGGTTGAATTGGGCTTCAAATAAATCTGTCTCATTTTTATTATTCTGTTGTATAAATATGAAAATGAAATGAACATTCCAGGGAAAAGAGGAAAAAGAACAGATTATTGAAATTAAAACAATATCTAGAGACTATCCAAGGAAACATCTCCAAAATTAGGAGGAAAATGGAGGATCAGTAAGTTTGTGGGAGAGGTGGAATACTTGCTCATGTTAATGAGGAATGGGATATAAGGCCAAGGGCACAGGTAACAAGAAGGTACCAGGAGAGGGGCACTCCCTCCTCAGGAAGAAAGTGGGCGAGCAAAGCTGTGGGTGTTGCTAAGCCTAAAGCAGAGGGAGACCCAGATGGCCTAAGTTTAAGTCTGAGAGTCACTACTTTCTCAACAAAGTAGACCATGAAGGAAATGAGGAGAGGGAAGTTCTGGGAGGAGAAGTAATTACTTTGAGCTTCCACAATAGTGAGTGGCAGATCCAGGCAGCATACTGAGGTCTGTCTCAGTCTAAAGTCCCTGTTCTTTCTCTGACTCAAGCAATAGCATTCACTGTCTTTTCTTTGTGCAGCATTGTCTAATAAAACCCTGATATTATGCCTTTCTAGTTAAGTGCCCTCCTTGAAAAGTAATTTTTGTCACAATTAATTTGATGGATGCTGGGAGATGCGACAGCTTTTTACATTAAACTAAATTGTTTCCACTTCTCTGCAGTCATCTCTTTGCTTCCAAACTGCATGTCCCAGAGTCCCTGATTGGTTAGAATCTGTGATCTTTGTTGCCCAATGTGAACTTTAATTTGGGAGAAATTCCTCACTTTCTTGGAAACTCTGTAAAATTACTATCAATTTTTGCTCTTTCCCTCCTCCCCCTCAATTATCTTTCTAAAAAGAAGTTTGTCTTTCTCCCTCTCTTTCCCTCTCTCTCTCTGTCTTTCTCCCTCTCCCTCTCCCCCAACCCTCTCTGTTCTGGGGTTTGGGGCTGCTGTTTGATTCTGAAATAACACAATAAGGAAAATAAATTTTCTCTCCCTATTAACGTAAGCCTTCTCTAAGCAAAGCATAGAGCACAGGCCCCCTAACTTGGGTTAGCACATATTCATATTCCCAGAGAATCCACTGGACTTCTGAATGTTGAATCCCTGTTGCCTGCCCGAGTCTCCCTCCACATACCATCTGTGTGACAATAACACTGCTTTTCCTGTTAAAATAGAAGCCCTATTCAAAATGCCCCAAAGAAAGAGTCCACAGATGTTCAGGAAAACACACAATGATCCTAGCCTGATTAATTTAATACCCTTTGGAGACACTCTAGATCACTAGGCTGCTGCTTTATTCTGGAAGCTGTAGCTTCCATCACTGTAGCCCCTGTGCTGTTTCATTTTGATTCTACTCAGGGCAAGGCAGAAAATACCCTAGATATATGAACAAAAGAGCTGAACCAAATATTATTGCCTCCTTGATAAGAGTATCAGTGCTTAGGAAAGAAGCCTTCAGTAGCAAAGTGGAAATGATATGTGAAAGGACAACTCACATAGGGAATTCATAAACCATTTCACATCTGCCAAATGACTTTACATATTTGTGATTTTTAAAAGTGATTATGACTTTTTAACTGTCCATGGCATATAATTATCTAGAAAAATAAGCCTTCCTACTTTAGCTCCCAATAAACAAAACAGAGGTATGTGTCTAAAATTCAACAAAAATGCTGAATTGTGTATTTGTTTTGCTACTTCATCTGGTAAATGTGTCTGTCTATAAAAGGGTTTGATAAATCTTTTCAGCAAAATTTCAAAGATAAATACTTTAGACTTTTCAGACCATTTATTTTTATTGCAACTGGTAAATTCTGCTATTGTAACATGAAAACATATGTAAATGAATGAGCATGACTGTGTTCCAATAAAACTTTATTTACAAAAACAGGCAGTGGACCAGATTTAATCTATGGGCTGCAGTTTGCTAACCCTTAATGTAGAGCTTTTTGAGCATCAGCTACATAAGGACAAATGAATCCACTAATATACAAAGTTTGCTAATGATTGATAGGAAAAATAGTTACCCTTGTTGAAATGTGATAGACATTGTGGTAGGAATATACAAACATTGTCCTAATTAGGTGGGTATTAGATCCCTGTTTTGAGATTGAGAAACTAGGCTCAGAAAGCTTAAGTAACTTACTCAAGATCACATAACCAAGTAGTGGAGTCCTAAAACCTGTACTTATATTAGTGGATCTATGGCATAATTGTTAGCTGACATAAGTTGTATTTGTGTTGTGTCATTTATGAAGTGCTTAGGCTCAGGATTCCAGGAACTATTTCTGTGATTTCATTTAAGAGTTGAGATGCTAAGCAGTGTTATGGAAAGAATGGTAACTAGTGTCCTTATGTTTTCCCCAGAGCTGTACAAGGAAGTACTAGGTGTGGATGGGCTCAGGTACCTAGTGCCTTTGTTCAGATCTCAGTCCTGCTATTTGCTACTGTGTCTGGACATGTGGGCAAATATCTCTGCACTTCAGTTTCCTCATCTGATCCTAGCACCCAAAAGGTGCATATTGTTGTGCATATTAAAGGAGTTGAAACTGAAATGTTTAGAATAGTGTATGATAAGTATTGTTATCTTAACACCAAAGAGAGGTCATGGCATAAAGAAGCTGCTTATATAGGTAGATGACTGACAGACCTGTAATCAATAGGAAAGCTGAAGGAAGACAAAGAGTTGTAGAGTATACATGTGTGGTAAGGACAGGGGTTTTTAAATGACATCATGCAAGTAATGATATACGTGCCAAGTGAAGAAAAAATGACAATTCATTACCCCACTTAACCCTGAGCATTTTGGTGCAATTCTTTCCATTTTACATCTATTTCTCTTTCCTTCTGTGTGTTCTAGAAATGCTCCATATGTTTTCCAGTCTTCTTTTAATACTGAAATAATAATCATTTGTACTCCACTTAAGGTGAATGGAAGAGGGTCAGCCACTTCTTAAATATGTCCCAGATCCCTAGGGGAAGGACTGAAAGTCCTGCCAACCCATCCTGTCTACTCCCCTCACCTCTTGCTTTGGGTTGCCCCATGCTTCTCTCTTAGCACCTCTTGTAAGTGCTTCTCTAGGTTTGTCGCTCAGTTATGTCTGCTTTGATGCAGATTGTAGGAACCAGACCCTCCTCTTATCCCCCACAGTCCAGCACAAAATGTCATGTTTAACACCCTTTAAATGCCAAGGGTCACACAAAGAATCTTCAGGGAAAAAGGAACCCGACGACAGAGTATCTGGCCTTACTGTGCCCATAGCCACATGTAACCCACTGGACGTCACTTTTCTGAAACCCTAACCAGTTGCTATTGCCAAGAAAAAAATATACCAGTAGACAGTACCAGTGTGGTGATGACACTGTAAGTCCTGTGGCAGGCAGGAGTTGTGTCTATGTTGCTTAACATTGTCTCCTCCTCACTGTCACTGTGCTCTGACATGCAGTGGGGCTCTGTATTTGTCACTTGAAGGCATAAAGGAGCTAACACTGCCACAATGAAAGTGGACCTTGGTAATATTAAACAGAACACTGTTTGCAACTGGATTTGGATTATTCCACTCATTCAGAGCTTCCCCAAGGCCTAGGCTTTCCCTGTCCTCTTGCTGTAGCCCCAACACACACAGGTTTCTGTTTTGTCCTGGAATTCAGAAATTGCTGCAGTTTTGAAAATAACATCTTTTTATCTCCAATATGTATCGAAGATAACATTTTAGATAACATTTTACATAGTCAAGATCAAGCTGCATCCTTTGATATGGATCCTAAACCCACTTCTCCTCTGCCTTAAAAAGATTTGTCAACAGAATTTTTTGTGATTGCGTAATCATAGAGTGTAGCAGAGGTACATAATTTATTACTTAATCATTCCCTCACTGTGTATTTTGCTCATATATATATATATGTATATTTATATATATGTATCTTTGTCCACTATTTATACTATTTCCTACGCTTGATCTTAACCAAAAGACTAAGAAGTGATTATACTATTTCCTTAACATAGATTTCTGGGCATGAAATGACCATCTCAAAAATATATAACCATTTTTGTGGTCCTTGTAACTCTTGCCAAATTATTGTCCAGAAAGATTATCCATTTTTATTCTTATAAAATACAAATACGCTCATTTCACCAAATTGTCCCTAGTAATACCATCATTTAAAAATCGCCATTAATCTGATAGATGCAAAATAAATTGTTACTGTTATTTTGCCTTACACTCCTTTGATTACTAGTGAGTTGAGAGAATTTTTTAGGAGCCAGGTTAGCAGTTATTGCTTCCAACCTTAATAGGTTCCTCAACTATTAATATGGGTAAGCTTTCTGTATATAATTTCCTTTAAGACCAATGCCCCTGCTGTGGAACAGAAGGCCGTGATGGATTACGCGGCCCAGTCTCTGCCATATGTTTGCTGCTTATTATTAAGCCCAACTACTGAGCAAAGAAAGACATAATTAGCCTTTTTGGGAATTATTTTAAGCCTTCAGCAGTAAAAGGCCTAAAGTTGATTTATTTCCCAGAATCTATTTGTATTCAATGCCTTTTAAAGTCTAGTCAGACTAAATGACCAGGCATGATTTCAACCTTCTATGACAGAGTTTCTGAATTCTAGGAGATAGTCTAAAATAATCGCCTTAGTGCTTTTGCCCATCTCTAAGATACCAGTTGAAGACAAAAGATTGAATCATTTGGAAGGAGACAGAAGCACTGGGGCACTAACAGAGACAGCATGAGTTGAATTTATTTCAAATTACCAGTGGTTGAAATTGAAGGACTGAGCTCTGGGCTGAGGGAGCTGGAGCTCAGCTGAGGGCGGAACTCAGCCTATGCTGCTAAGGTGGGAATTAGGAGAACACGCTTTCTGTAATACAGATGCATGTTCTTTCATGGGACCGACTTAATCAAGAAAGTTGCTTCTGCCAGTGATTAGAAGGTGAGCCTTGGATCTGTGCTTGCCAAACAAAACCGAGTTGTCTGATTCTAAAGCCGTCCTGCCCATTATTGTGCTTCCCAAGACTTTATTGTTTTACAATGATAGGAACGGATTTTTACCCCCAGAGCACTTGGAAACACATCGTAATTCCCATCCTTACTCTCCACCCAAATTGTTGTCTAGATGGTTTTGCTCATTTGTGCCGTTATTCATCGATGGCACATTTGGAAACAAAATCCCGAGGTTGTCATGGGTCTGCATGTATTTACATAGTTCTCAAATGCCAAAATGATAAACAGTGTGCAGATGTTCCACAGGACAGTAACCCAGTCTGCCTTTGGCAGTTTCACACACAAGCGACTAAACACATCAGTTCTGGAAATAGACACAGCAGCATGAGCTCACTGACTTTATGCAAAAGTCAGGGGCCACGATTAATTAAAACCAGAAGCTTATTACTTTTAAAGATAACAATCATAACAATTCTAAAATGTTCCTCTTTCTTGCAACCCCAGCCTGTTGGGGAAGCCAGAGAGTAAGAATATAAAAAGAGCCTGATAAGAAGTCTATAATCAGTGTCCCTGCCTATTTATATGCTCATGCAAATATTTATTAGTCAGAGGTACTATGTATGGAATGAATACTGAATGACTGTACAAATGAATGAATGATTGGAATACTGTTTTTACTTCTGCGTTAATCTAGTTTAGGATGCAGCATGCCATAAGCAGCAGTGCTGGCTAGCCCCCATGCTTAGGTGCTTAGCCCTGTGTTGAATATTCCCCATGCCTCATCTCAAGCATTCTTCAATGATGGCATCAAAGTATGAAGTAGATGTTTTATTTCTGCCTCTGAAATGTGAAGACCAGGGCTTAGAGAGGAAGATATAAAGTGACAGGACCAGAATACAAACAGAAGTCTGCTGGATTCCAAGTTGTGTTCTTAACCCACCCCTGAGATTGCTGTTTGTTTAACAACAGCTCACATCCCATGAGAGGTCGCCATCTTTTTGTGGTCTTAATTACAATTTCCCTGGCCACTAAATCTACTGATACTAGATTTGGAAGGACCCTGAAAGATCACTCATTGTGCAGGTGTGGAATCAGGTTCCACTCAATGTTGGTAGTCATTTGACTCACCTGTGGAAGCAATATAATGGCCACAAGTGAGCTGGAACTTATCAGCTAATTCTTGATCCACCGCTTTCCTTACCTCATTGTGTGAAAGATATGATCACAACAGGAATCAATAAACTAAAATAATAAATCTTGATCTTTACCTAGTTTCTAAAAATCACTTAAACTGACACCACGTCAGAATTATCCTTGTGTATATAATTCCAACAGTAACAATAAACATTAAGAGGACAGATGTATGAGAAGTACTTTCACTGGAAAATATCATTAAAGTGGTGAGCGCACGATAAACTTGCTAACTGCATGATGTCTTCAGAATATTTCAATATGGCATTTTAAAAAATTGACATGTGTGCTGCCTATAGGTTCTTGATAGTGCAAGAAGCTGACGATATGCCCCTGGTTAACATTTAAAGCAGGAGTGTAACTTGAGATATCAATCACCAATTGCTGCTGAATTATCACTCTGAACCATTTAAATGGGTTTTCTTTCCATCTCCTCAGCCCTACCTTATGAAGGAAGCCCTCAGCATCCTTCAGTGGGACTGATGCTTCTGTGCCCCCACCAAGATGAATCCCTCTGGACCTGCTTCTTGAGGTTTCTCCTCCATCTCACCACCATGGTGAGTTGTTTAAAGCACAGATGGCTAATGTTCTTTATTCTACTGAACACATTCAATGGCCTTTCAGGTCATCACCCCTTTGCATTGCTTTCCCCAATCCCACCTTCTTTCTCCTTAGGTTCCAAACATGTGGTCCCTACAGATTCATCACCTAGAAATGACCATGCATGGAATTCAAGGGCAATTTTTTCAAAGTTAAAAATCACATGAGAGGGTTGGTCAGTACCTTCAGGCCATCCTTGAACTCTGTGATTCTCTTGCTCTGATAGAACACACAGCCCACTACCACCAAGAAGGATTAAGCTCTAAAGTTCTATGAGCTTATGGAAGAGGCATGGTAGTCAAAAGAAAGGAAGGAAAGGAAGGAAGGAAGGAAGGAAGGAAGGAAGGAAGGAAGGAAGGAAGGAAGGAAGGAAGGAAGGAAGGAAGGAAGGAAGGAAAGATAAGAAGGAATTTCTTAACTAAGATTAAAAAGTTACAGTGAATGCCTTCCCCTGACATGGAGCTGCATTCCTGTGATGACAGTCCTTATTGTCTAGCCACTGGTGTGAACAACATGGCAAAGAACACAAGGGCAATTTCTGAGGATACAATGTAGCAAACTGTGGTAGTTTTTTTTTTTTTTTTTTTTTTTGTTGGTTGCCTGCCCAGAAAGCTCTGCCACCTATGGTTGCCAGGTTAAATACAAGGTAGAGTTTTATTTTCTAGGTCTGGCAATCCTACTCCCTATCCACTCTGCTATTTGTGATATTATCTCCTTGGCCAAAAGAATAAATATTGCCCAATTCCTATTCCAACAGAGACTGGTCCAAGTTGTGCACACACAGAGCCTATGAGGACCAGAGTCATTTCCCAGGATATAAGTATGACCTTCTGGCTATGGTTGCTAACATGGGGTTTCTGTCAGTTATACTTCTTGCTACAAGATAATAAGATCCCCCCAAAGCAAACAAAAGTAGAATAGCAATAAATAAAATGAATGCAGAGAGCATGGTAGTTTTGAGCCCCCATTGGTTTTGGAGACCCTGATTCTCAGCTTTTACTTCCATGTGGTGTGCTCACCCCTGAGGAAGCGGCACTTTCCTTTTTACCCTATTTACCCAATTTGAGTGGGTTTCTATAACTTGTTCCTGAAAGAGCTCCTGAGTCATCTATATAGAATTCTGGTCCTGGGCTTTATCTTGCCCTTAAGTAACACATGTAGAACAGAGAGAGCCATACAGGGTGGAGGGGTACACAATTCACCCTTTCACTTTGCAGATCTCAGAACACTTTGTGGCAAGGATTAGGTTCCAACCTCCTTTATTTCTGTTTTTGGATTGTCTTCTTTTTACTTTCCTACGTCATAAAAATCAAAGGCTTTATTTTATAGATGAAAAGTTGCAAATGAAAAGAAATTGCGCAACGTGTCTTAGATCATACGGCTTAAACCCAGGTTTTGAATCAATTATTATGTATTGAGGTTATGGAAATTAATCTACTACAAGCCCAAGATAATAAAAAAATGAGAAAGGCAACTTTTATGTCCAAAAAATCTAATGTAGTCAATAGGGAAATGTAAATGCTTATGTTACTTTTATGATTATTGATTGTAGCAAATCACAAATTGGAAGGACTGATTGTCTCCTAGTGACTCTCTTGGCAATTATGTCTATGATCATCTTTCTTCTGCAGTCAGATCTTATAGCTTTTGTAACTGAATTGGGAACATAACCCAGTCTGGTCATTCATAGAACTCCATCTCTCTCATCACAGAGATGGGTCCAGAAATAGGTGGGTCATTGCCTGGTAGTTACCAAAGGATGGTAGATAATATGACTAAATTCATTTCATGAGATTTGCTTTTTCTTAGATATGATGGAGAGCACATTTCCCTGTCTGGTAATTGAATTGGGAGAATGTATGTTGGAAACTGTACTGGGGGCTGGGGAGATAGCTCAGTCGGTAGAGTGCTTGCCTTGCAAGCATGAGGCCCTGGGTTCGATCCCCAGCACCACCAAAAAGCCAATCTCAGCAATTTAGCAAGGCCGTAAGTAATGAGGCCCTGTCTCAAAAAAAAAAAAAAAAAAAAGGTCCGGGGATGTGGCTCAGTGGGTAAGTGCCCCTGGGTAAAAAATAAAAGGTTGTGGTAAACTGACCCTGGATAAAATCCCCAGTACTCTAAATAAAAATAAATAAATAAGAAGGGCTCGGGATGTAGCCCAGTGGTAGAGTGCTAGAGTGCCTCTAGGGTCAATTCCCTGTACTGCAAAACAAAACAAAAATGGAAACTGTACCTATTTCTACTACTAAATGGAAAGAAAAATCTGTTTTCAGTTGGAGGGAAACACAAAGAAACAGAAACAAGTGACCAACTTGGTTTATATGATTTTCACACCCTCAGATCTACCCATTTCTGAGCACAGCCATCCCTTCCCTTTTTCTCTTTATTGGAAATCTTGTTTTACCAAATTTATTTTGATGCAGATTTCTGACACTTAAAAGTAAAAAAGTAGTTTGATTTCATTTGTGACACTAGTTTCTTTGTTGGCTTGAGTCATTGAAAGTTGCCCACATGTAATTGTCTAACTTAACAACAATTTGGCAAGTGCCTTCCCCCCGCCCCAAAAAAAAAAAAAAAAAAAAAAAAAAACTAAGAATAGGATTAAATTCAATATGCATTCGGAAGAAAATTATACCAACAGCATGCAATATTAAACAATAAATTTTAGCTCTAGACTTAAATGGAAAAACAACTGAAGATAGAAGAAAACATGATTTAGAACATAATCTGAGATAAGGGAAGGTCTTCAGAAGCAAATCTAAAACACAAAAACTATACAGCAAACTATTGACAGAATTGACTTAAAAAATTTAAAACCTTTAGAATATAAAACTTGCTATTAAAAATTTTATTTTAGTGAGTTTTTTTTGCTGCTGTAACCAAAAGATTTGGTAAGAAAAATTAGAGGACGAAAAGTTAATCTGGGGACTCATGATTTCAGAGATCTCATTCAATAGACTGCTGGCTGCATTCCTGTGAGCTTGAAGTGAGGCAGGACATCATGGTGGAAGGGTGCAGCAGAAGAAATCAGCTCAGGACATCACATCAGGAAGCACAGAGCTCCTCAGTTCAACAAAGACAAAATATATACCCCAAAGGCAGGCCCCCAGGGAACACCTCCTCCAGCCACACCCTACCTGTTTATAGTTACCACTCAATTAATCCCTATCAGGGAATTAATTCACTAATTGGTTAAGGCTATCATAACACAGTCATTTCACCTCCAAAACTTCTTGCATTGTCTCACGCATGAGTTTTTTGGGGACAACTCACATCCAAACCAGAACAAAATTCAAAATAAAAATGATGTTATGGAAGAATATGTTTGTAAAATTAATAATTTACAATGTGTTAATATCTACAAAATATAAAAAGTTCCCACAAGTCAATAAGCAAACATACCCCAAGAGAAAATTTGACAAGTTATAAGTAGGTAATTCCCAGAAGATGAAAGAGAAATGTCTGATTTCAATCTCTCAAGAAAAAAGGCAACTTCAATAGATGAATGGATAAAGAAACTGGTGTATTTACATGACGGAATGTTATTCAGCCTTAAAGAAGAATGAAATTATGGCATGTGCAGGTAAATGGATGGAGCTGGAATATATCATGGTAAGTGGAAAAAGTCATCCCAAAAACCCAAAGGCCAAATATTTTCTCTGATATGTGGTTGTTGATCCATAATTGGGAGATTGGGCAGAGGGGAGGGAAGGGATGGGAGTGGGTAAGGGGGGTGAAAGGATGGTGGAATGAGATGGACATTATTACCCTATGTTCATGTATGATTGTATGAATGGGGTGACTGTACCATGTACAACCAGAGAAATGAAAAGTTGTGCTCCATTTGTGTACAATGAGTCAAAATGCATTCTGCTGTCATATATAACTAATGAGAACAAATAATAAAAAAAAAAAAAGAGGGACAAGGCAAGAGTTTTAGCATAAAATTGAAAAAACAATTCAGAAAACACAACCTTTTCTTTGAGAAATGCCCCTCTGCTTGCAATGCTCTTTCCCCCTTTGCTGGCCTAATGCATTGGTGAGTGTATCTTATCAGGCTCAAACAGAATCCACAGAAGTCCCTTTTGTGCCACCAATATATCTTATGTGTGCATTTTGTACAACCCTTAGGTCATGATATTCAGTATTTGCTGATAGATTTGCTCTCTTTCTCTAACTCAAGGCTGGATGCATCACTTTGTCTTAGTGACTAAGACTTATTCTTTTTAAGTCCCTACACTTTACCTAACATGTATTCATAGAATATACTTTCAATAAATGTTTGCAAGTGAATAACAAGTAAATTTTGGATTTTCATAGGAACTATTAGAATCAATACTTAGATTATACAGGAAAGTATTAAACTTCCAATTTCATTTTGAATGCAGATATTGACACATATGATCTTACTCATATGAGCAAGTGTACAAAAAGGGAAAATTCTGTGTATTCAGTTGTAAGATGCCATATTTGGTGTCATTGCTTGTGTATGTCAACTGGATTATTATTCCTAATGGGGTTACAAAAGGAAGCAATTGCCTGATGTTAGTTGGTCAATGATTGATTCATTGGTTAGTTGAGAAAGAACTATCCTTCTTGGCTGTTGAATGAAAACCTCATCTCCTCATCATTTCCTGAGATCTGGAAAGCACCAGCATGAAAACTTGCAGGCTGGCTGTCAGTGGCTTCTGAGATGATCCAGCATCACCATTTGCTGATGCCCAGTGAAGACTGTGCAGGAAAACCTCAGCCATTATGAGTCAAAAGCCATTAGGGGAGTCTGACTATGAATGTAAGTAAGTTTAGGAATGTCTTAGCCAAGTTCTTTCATTTGCACTTTCCTTTTTATACATGTATAACAGTGCTGTATATAAAATCTATGTTTCCATCTAAAAAGACTTTCTTAATAAATGTAAAATAAAAATTCTAGGTAATGAGAACGCAAAAACATTTCATCTTTGTTGTATAGTTGCACTTGCGTTTTTTAAATTTTTCTTCCCGAGTGGTATATTCAATAATGCTGCATCTTGCCATCACTGACATATTAAATGTAATGAAATATGGCAATAATAACACCTAATGAATGTTGAGGCCTTTTTTCCCCAAGGCACTATACGAAGCACTTTATATGCACTATGTCACTCAATTGCTATCACAGCTCTATAGGTAGAGTGTGATAATTCTCATTTTACAGATAAGGAAACAGAGACTTAGGTTAATTACTGACAGATCCAGAATTTTCAAGTGAAACAGTGCCTGTGTTGGTAATCTCTATATGAAGGAAGCAGCAACAGTGATTTCTTAGGACACATACATTATTTTAGGGATGTGGATTTGGGGAAAACTTTCAAGACTGTATAGCAATGTTCTTCAGTGTCTATCCTGTAGAACTAATGAGGAAGGCAAATAAATGTGAGTATGCTTTCATGTTTATAAATAAAAATATGAATGCCTATTATAAAACACCATGTCAAATGTTGTGAATGTATTTTGTACAATAGGAGGTGAGTTTGTGTAGTTATATATACACCAACCAGTAAAACTGTGACCAAGCACCTTCAGGTGTGACAGACTCAGACAAGTCACATTCCTGGAAGAGTGGCAGGACAAAGTTCATCCCTCTCAAACAGCGTTCCTAAACACAAGCTGCCATCTTACACTTCATTGCTAATTCTACATGTTTTACAATCTACCTCAGCACTAGCTCACGGAATCAACTGAGCTATAAATAAGTCAACTTATAAGAGTCTTGTAATAAAGTATAAAGTCAAATTCAAAACTGCTCCAAGTAAGAATCAGCTACTGAACTATACAAATATGAACCATCTGGAATGAATCAGCAATTTTAGCTAAGAGTGAATTAACTCTTATGATTTCTTCTTGTCTCCAACCTTCTAGCAGTTCTTTTAAACCCTGAAAATGGATGTGACTTTATTAGAAAATCATTTGGAAAACTGTATTATTAGCCACAGAATATCTTCCCAGTTGGTAAAAAGTCAATACAGAAATAAGTTATAAGACTTCCCATAGGTGTTAGGAAAAGCTATTTGCTTTGACCCTTGCTTATGTAGTTTTCTATTTATGAACATCTTTGTCATTTGCACCAATGTTAGAATGAGAGCTTCATCTGAATGTTACTTAGCTTGATGGTGTACACAAGTGGTGTAAAGGTATTATCCATTATGCTTTAAGGGAATATGGCTTACTTGCTCTCATTTCATCCTCTCTGCCTCGCCACCTGATACTACCCATTTTAAGGTGGAAATACAAGTTTATATTTTTTCTCATCAGTAGCCATCCTCAAGTAGAAGGTACAGTTAAGATTAGTGGTTGTAACCCAAAGGCAGGATTTTTAGTACTCTCTATTTCAAATTCTGTCAATGCTTAACCATTTGTGTCACCTACAGGTAGATATTTATCGCTCCTGCTATTCAGGAAGAAATGTTAGGTCTTGGCCCTGGGCCTTTTGAAACAATGGCCAGTGGGGTTTTGCGTCAGAGGGCGTGGGAGGGACAGTGCTCAATGGCTTTCCTGGTACATTTGTCCTTAGTGGACACACAACTCTGGAGGTGGATTTTCTGGCATTTGTTCCCCTCCTCCCATCTCTCTCTTTCTCTCTCTCTCTCTGTCTGTGTGTGTGTCTCTCTCTCCTTTTCTTTTTTTAGCAGTGGGTGAGATAAGATGTTATAGGATATTCTGTCCTCTTGTTCCTATCAGGGAAGAATTTTTCTCATCTCTTTTTTGGCCTGGTTACTAGGGTGTCAAACAGCCAGAGAATTTAATCTATAACAGGTTTAAGTATAATCCTATTAAATGGTCTTCTGTGTCCTTTGAAATTTCGATTAGCCAGGGCACTGCCCAGGTTGAAAGCCATAGCGTCTTGCATGGAAGGAATTATGCTTCTCACTGCAGTTGACCTGTAGGATCATGTATTTTGTTTTGTTTTGTTTCTTTCAGCCTTATTCAAGGATCATTTTGCTTTACCCTCTAGTGTTCCTATAAGAGTTTTTAAAGTAATGTGAATAGTAAGACTTTGTGAGAAACTAGGAGAGTAAATCCATTAGTTCTGTATCAGGCTAAATAGGCAATCTTCTTCTTGGTTTTCTGTGTAGTAAATACTCCATAATCAGAGACTTTGTTGTCCTTGTTGATGAATGAATCCCTCCTTCCTGGAAGAGCAGCTGGCACTCTGTAGGTATTTAATACATATTTGCAGAAAGAATGGATGAATGAATGACACTTACTTGGCTAAACTTGAAACATTAACTATAGTGGGCTAAATTTCACTGATTTTCTTTATTATAATCATGTGTGAACAGAACAGGCTAACATGAATGTTTTACAAACTATTGAAGAGTTAAAATGACATTTCACTATCTAAGCAAACAGACCCATTACTGTGGAAATATCATATTGAGGTTTGGTAAAGCCAAACTACATGATAAAGACCAATAATCCATACATGAAATCATCTTCATGGTTCTTCTAAGTAGACTGAATGATCTTTGGTTTGTCACATTGTTGTGCTATTAATTCAAAAGGGAGGTACCTGGCACTCTTCTTTTTCTTCAATTAAAATCTCTACAGGGGCTGGGGTTGTAATTCTGTAGTGGAACACTTGCTTCACACATGTGAAGCCCTGGGTTCGAGCCTGAGCACCACATAAAAATAAATAAATGAATGTAGTGTGTACATCTACAACTAAAAATTTAAAAAAAAAAAAGTTGCTATCATGTCTGCTCCATTCTCTTTAGCCTCTCAGTGTTCATGGTGCACCCTGACTGACTTCAAAGTCAAGTGATCAAGAATTGAATAGCATTTGAGTCTTTGCTTGCTAACATAGGTCTCCACAACTGCAAAGAGGCTTCATAGAAAGATGGAAAATAAGAACTCGTCCACCAATTCCATTTTGAAGCAGGATGACATGCCAAATCCTTTCCACATTTTATCATAATCTTCCCTCGTTTTAATCTTCTTTTCCTCCTTTTACTTGTTCCCATTTTTAATCTCCTCACCTTTTCTTCCTTTGACATTTTCTCATCTCAGTTTCTTTTTTTTTTTTTAAAAATGTATTTCTAAAAATAATTTGCATTAGCTGTATTTGAGGAATTCTTTAGTCAGTGGTGTTTATCTATTTGTTTCTACCTACACAGATCTCAAAATATTATTTCCCTTCCTGAATACATGTTTACAGAGATTTTTATGCCTACTAAATTTCACTTCAGTAAACATTGATTACTTCCTCCTGTTCCTTCAAAAGATCATCAAACACATAAAACTGCCTATCAGACTTTCTGATTGGCATAACAACTATGTTATGTATCATGTTGGCATTCTAGCCAAGTAAAGGCACTTGAAAGTTGGTCTTTTAGTAACTTAGGAAGTTCAATCTAGAGGATCCTGCTAACAAGTACTCAGGTCATGGCAAACACTTTCTTGTTGGATTTACCTTTACCCTATACAAAATGAACAGAAGAAAAGAGAGTCATGGTTTAAAAAAAAAAAAAAAAAAAAGATGGTCATGACTTTAGTGTTAAAAGTCACATCTTAGTTATTAAAAAAAATACACAAAACAGATTTACAGTACTATACTGAACTCATAAATTCATTTTGTAATTCTGATGCTACCTAGTGACTTCATATCTTTCAATAGCCACAAGAAGATGATGACTTTTCCTTCAGGGAACCAAAATCAAACTCAACAAAAAACTGCACTTGTTCCATAGAAAAACTTTCAGGAACTTTTAGAAACTTGTAGACACTGATTTAAGAGAAGATCTGAGGATTATGAATTGCCTTCTTTCTTTTGTGATGTATGATAAAGTTTATAATCACTTCATAGTCATTGAAGAGCTTTTCTGAATTTGGTTGCTAAGCCTAGAATCTATTTCTGGTCAAATAAAAGCATTGTTTTTCCCAATTTGCAATATCACTGAGAAGCTAAGTGACTTTATAAACACCTTACATTTTCCATCAAATTTAGCACATTAATAGGTGAAGTATTCTCACCTATCTTGCAAAATGGTGGGGAGATTTAGTGCATAAAGTAATTTCAAATAGGACTATGTTAATTAAATAGGTTTGCTTTTCTGGTTTATTGAGTCCAAAGGACAGTGGGAGTTTGAGTCAATGGATATAATCCAACAAATTCTATTACACAGGTATTAGTTTGACTTTCAAGGATTGTGAGAATGAGGCCACAATCACTCTCAGTAATGAGGCTTCATGATAAGAATACAAAGGAATGTGATATTTTTATCCAACTAGATTCTCCTTGTTCCAGATCTTCTAAAATGAAAATTAGACACCAGACGAAAGGTAGAACCTTAACTTCTTTCGGAACGCAACCTGGCCATGTGACCTACCTTTGCCTCCATAGTTGGATGTATGGTCCTCCAGAGAAATGGGTCATGGGAGGTGCTCCACCCTGTTCCATGTAAATCTGCACATTCAGGGTGCTATGGCAGTAGCCTAGATCTGCCTTTTGGGTGAACTTTTCAGGTTCAGCTGTTCTGAGGTGTTGCCCTTTCTCAGTGGAGTCTGTGAGTGAGTGCTTTTGGCTCATGTGTCAATCCTTGTTTGTGTTGTTGTGGCCAGAATGGCAGAACTGGTTTCACTCAACATCTATGACACTATATACTGAGGCTTAATACTGGAGAATGTCTCCCAATTCTGTGTTTTTTTCCCTAGCAAGAAAGACACCAGATGATCAACTTAGAAACTTCACGGCTTATTCAATATATGTGTGGGCTGAGAAATATGACTGGCTAATTCTCTAAATTATCTGGATGAATCAGGCAAAGTTGTTGGTATTTAACCTTCAAAATAGAGATAATTATAGCTTAATAGACTGCCTCAGAAAGACGAAAGTCTTGGATTTTGTTTTCAAAATGATTATTAATAGACTTATCTGTAATGTCTGAATTACAAATGCAGATTAATCTAAGACTCACTTAGATATACTTTCCAGTTTCCTTCAATTGCTTCATCTGTTAAATGGGAATAATAATAATGACTTACTCATAGGGTTATTGTGAGGATTACATGAGTAAATACAAGTAAAATATTTGAAATAGTTCCCAGTATACTGAAAACACTTGATACTGTTGTATATTATGTTGACATTAATAATTGCAAGTACAAAATGAACAACATTGTAAAATGACAGAAAGATAAAGATTTCTGAAAAAGGTATAAACTTTGAATCGTCTAGATAATGTATTAGAAGGGCACAGTTTTTTTTCTTAAACAGAGACTGGAGAACGTGCCTAAATTTTCCTGTTCCAATTATGTGGTCCATGGACCAGCAGCCTCGACATCACCTGGGAACTAATGAGGAAAGCAGCATCCCAGGCATTGGCCCAAAGGACCTGCACTTTAACAAGATGCCCAGGGGATTCCTACATTTAAAATGCACTGTTCTAAATCTCATTTAGGGAACCAATGTTTTCAGCAGGTCTTTGTCTTTAGGCTGTAGTATTAAATGGTGCATTGAGATGTTTAATCTTTTATATCTCCTATAAAAAATCAGCTTTGAAAATATTCATTTCTCTTGACTGTCGAGGGCACATTTTGTAGAAGAGGTAACACAGAAACAGCACCAAGATCAAATGCAGGCAGCTCGGTTTGCCTCACCATGTCTTCCTCCATCTGTGGATCATGGTGCCGATCAATTCCCCAGTCACCCAGTCACCCTATCTCTGCCTCACTTGCTTTGTTCCCTAAGCGGAGATGTGTTTCTGAACTCAAGGGTCAGCTTTCTTCTGTCTGTGAAGGATGTTTGGAGAAAATGACAAGTCTGTCTGCTCTTCACCTTGGAGTTACCTGCTTGCCTACCACTCCCACAGGGCACAGGTCTCTCACAATGCCGGCCTCACCTCACTGCCAGACAGAAGCAGGGCTGTGGGTAACAGTCATTCGCGTGTCGGGCGCCCTCTGCCCCAGCTTCTGTGGAGGGCCGTGAATGAGAGGTGATGCTACTGTGCCAGCTACTGATGTTGAAGGAATTATTGTGTAAAGGGACCCACACACACCCCAAATACACCACACAAACACAGCCACATATACATCACCTGCCTACACACACCACACACCACATACAATGCACACACCAATGTGATACATATGTACCATATACACACCATACATACAGCACAGCACACCACACCTACCTTGCACATAATACACACATACCATGTGTGTGCACATACACACGATCTTCTCCCTAAAAGGAACATCAGTTCTCAAGCAAGCAGTGTTAATCAGTATTCTTCAAACTGAGATCTCCAAACACATCTTCTTCCTCTCCAAGAGAACACATTTTTCCCTTTAAAAACAGTTAGAAACACTGGTTTAAATCCATAGGAAGAGTAAAACCCTTACCCTAATTGTCCCATAATTTTTCAAACCTGCCGGTGTCACAGAAGCACTATTTTACATGATTACCTTATAGCTTCATCCCCTGCACTGCCCTATCCCATAATCCATCTCCTGATGCCTGCTCCCTGGCCACCCTGAAGCCCTGTAAGAGGCTGCTTAATCTCCTGGACTCAGAGCCAAACTCTTCTCCTCTCCCTCTGATCCTCCTGATGGGAGGGGTAAGGACAATCTTTTTCTTCCTGTCACCTAGCTATGCACAGAGAAGCAGCTCAGATTGGAAGGTAGGTTGCCTGCCTGGGGGCTCCCAACTGCCATGGTGGACCAGAGTTTGCTCTCCTTGTAGTCCCTAGAGTCATGTTGGCCTCTTTGTCTGGGGTTGAACTTGACTGAGATATTAGTGGGTTCCTATGGAAATAGAGTAGAATGGAGGGAAGCCTTTTTCATCCACAGTATCTAGTTTGGGATGTTTGTAAACATTTTTCCAAATTCTAATCATCTACATAGAAGAGCATGGTGGAAATATAGGACTGGTCTCCTGGAGACCTGGAGGTGTGCCTTTCTCAGCCTTGAACTCCTTAACTTTAAAATGAATTAAAGCCCCTCACAATGCAGAAAAAGCAGCCTGTAGTTCTTAAATATACAGCACATAGTTTACATTTTTCATACTATTTATTTTTGTAAATTTATACCCTACCTTGTCTCAGAAAGGATGTAAGGGACTTTAAAAGGAGACATAAAAAAAAAAAAATAGCAAGATAGCATAAATTAGAAAACTGTGAAGAACAACAGGGAAAACAAAGAGAGGGACATGAGATGGATCCAGGCTGTGGCTGCAGCATCCATCCTCGAAATCATGCCTTCTTGGTCCACAGAATGTTACAGGTTGCTTTTGCACCTAGAGAAGGTACAGGAAAGGGAGGTTGTCTCTCCCTGTGAACAAGGCTGTTGATAGCAAGCCAGAACCCTGTGTGCCCCTAAAGACCATGGACTTGCCACAAATTTGATCGAGAGCTTTGTATAAGTCAAGGGCAACTTAATTTATTGCAGTTTTTCTGTTGTTGTTTGTTAAAGATGGATAGACGTAATTGTTCCATACATTTCTTTTTAAATTAAGAGCAGGCACACTATGTATAAAATATAAAAATATTCAATAAATCAGAGCAAGTAGGAGTCAACCTATTCCAGTTCCATAAGGTTGTCAGTTAAAGGGACAGAATTCAGGTGCATGAGACCTACAGAGGACTGGAACACACCCTCACAAAGAAAAGTGGCACACACCTACCGATCTGAGGAGCTAGAAGGTTTGAGGTCTGCGCTTCAAAGTGGATGAGTGAGCTGGTCTGATTTTAAAACAAGTCTACTTGATTTTAAAGCCTAATTTTAAAACAGGGCAAACAAAGATGCCTGAAGAGTCTGTCAATATTTGAAGCCAGTTCCAATGTCTCATTTGTCCACTGGTAATGTTGGCAGTGGGTGGGAAGCATTCTTGGGCAAAGAACTAAAACCACACACATCTCTGTGTCAGAACTAGGTAGGGCTTTCTGATCTCCCTAGTCTCATCTTTTGCCAGCATCTGGAACCCTAGACATTCCCCAAAGGATACTTACATATGCACTCTTAGATAAATAGATAAGTAGATAGATAGATAGATAGATAGATAGACAGACAGATAGATAGACAGACAGATCCATGCTCAAATAACATGCTCACACACATGCATACAATAACATTCACACACACATTTTTACACATATGCATTCAAACACACACTCACATATACATGTATGCTCACACATCACAACGTGGGCCTTTGGAGATTGCAAAAGAGTTCTCTCCCTCCTGGTCCCCAGCACAAGCTGAACTCCCATTTGTAAAGTTCTCCCCTTTCCCCTCCCCTCTGCCCTCACTTGCCCAATGAGCCCTACTTGTCCCTTAGGATCAAATGTAAATATTACTTGCTCCCCAAAATTTTCTCTTCAAATCCCAGACTGAAACATCTCTTAAATAACAACTTTCACAACTTCGCTCAAACTAGTACACAAAAGAGATGCGTTGCCATAACATCCAACAGAAAAGACTTGGAAAGTCGAGTGTGTCTGAGAGGACCTGCCAGGTCACTCCAGCACACCTTCCGCTGCCTGACACCAGCCACGGGTGAGAAACCAGCATCGAGAAATCAGCAGAGATTAGGAAACTCGGATGGATGGCAACAGATGGGGTATTTATTTATTTCAATTGCTTTTTTTGCTGGGAGAGCCACATGAGATGTATATCTTATTTCCAGAGAAGTCTCGGGGGAAACAGCTGTCATGCGGTTTCATTCCAGAACTCCTTAGTATAGTACAAACAATATAATGGAGGACAGACAGCCTAAATAGCAGACCCCAACAATACAGAGCCGCCTCAATTGCAGTTCATTTTACCCTGTAACTTTTTCTTAACACGAAGTGAAACGTTCCCTACAATAAAACAGTGCAGTGACCTTTGGGTATTAAATCAGGTTTCATGCTCCAGGACTGTGATCAAAATATTCTCGTGCTATTTTTTTTTTTCTTTCCAAATGGAACAAAGTGCTTTCAGAAAATTTACTGAATCCTTGAAAACCTAATGATCCCTTTATAGCCTCAGGTAAGTTACTACAAAATTTAATTTCTGCTAACCTACCTGAGATTGCAAACAGCAAAATAAATGTGTGGGACTTTCCTGCTAGCTGCATTTCTGCTTTCCTCTCTGACCGACCCTTCGGAGTGTGCCAAACTCTTGCAAATCACTCAAGGATGCCCAGTGTCTTGAACTGCCCCCAGGCACCTGTGACATTGACTTTTGTTCCTCCCGGGTCATAGATGGAGAGAATTATGGTTCATCCTTTACAAGTCCATTCACCTTATTTAAAAAGTTCATTCCACAACCATTTTTTCTTAACCAGAGTGAAAATTGACTTATTCTGAGAATTCCATCATTGGAAACAAATAACTACCAGGGATAGTATGTAATATTTTTTAAATGTTGTGCCTGTCCCTTGTTTATTGCATTCTTAGGGTTGAAAATATTTTCTTGCTGTTATTCTTTTGTTTTGTTTTCCTATCTAAAATCTATTCACACACACCCATTTTTTACAACAGCACCCTGATATCCTTTTGCTGTATTTCTTCTTCCTACTTTGTGGGTCCTTGGGATCATCAATCAAAGCATGCTGCCCTCCTTCAGCTGAAAGGTAGACCCATGAGCTAGGCTGGCTAATGTTGAGTTGACTGACAGGAAAGCAAAATTGTTGACATGAACCCATCCCAGTTCTGGGATCCTAATGAGTTAGGCTCTAATTAGGGCTACAAATGAGTTATTGCGATATATCTCATTTTCCAGAGGTACTATGATTGCTGTCTTCTTCCCAATCTGTTTTTCTGTTGTCCTCTAAATTCTCTGAGGTATGTGTACCTTTCCAATATTCCTTTTGCCTGCTTAATAAATCAGAATAAGTTTCTGGTTCTTGGAACTAAAGAATTCTTATCATAAAAGAATCTCTATAACCTAATATGATGTGGAAGAAAAAGGTAAAGAAGATTACAAAAGACAGGCGACAATAGCTCATTGTATTAGTGAGGAACAATGGGAGGATAAGTAGCTAGATCATGCCACAAACTTGACCCAGTGGGAGGACATCACTGTGGCCACCAGTATTCACTGAGTGCGGCAGCAGGCTGAAGACTCTGGGTTCTCTGGATGTTACTGAGGGCATCATGACTCTGCTCTTTGAATAGTAGACATGGTTGCTGTTCCCTAACAGAATTCTCCAACAAAGTCAAATGTCCAGTGGGTACATACAGTTGACTGAGTTACTATGTTCACACCCCAGCTGTGTAGAGAGGTGGGAAGGTGAGTATCTGCCATTTCAACTGCTCTTATTGACACCTGAGTTTGGTGGAATAGAATTTTGCAAGTAACAAGACAGGTGGTAAAGATGGATGACTAGACAAATAGAATAGAATAAAGACCCCAGAAATAGAACCAGACATAAAAGGGATATTGTGTTTCAATGAAGGTACAAGGGTGAAGAAAGAGTTTTGTTTTTCTACCTTTTTCGATAAAGGTGAAAAAAGAATGGTCTTCCACACAAGGCACTACAGCAATTGAGTATCCATGTGCAAAAATATCAAGGCTGATGTATCACTAGCACCTATACAAAACTTACCTGAAAACAAATCACAGATATAAATGTAAAACCTAAAACTCTAAAACTTTTAGCAGAAAACACAAGAGAAATCTTTTTGTTTGGGTTAGGCAAATAATCTTCAATATAACACCTTAAAGCTTATTATGAGGATTAAATAAAGTAATACATGTAAAGCTCTTAAACAAACAACCAGGGGATACTCAGCAATTGCTTATTGTTCAATATATACATTACTTTGGGGTTTATGAATGCTTGTTAATTTTAAACTTATTAGGACCATGAGTCATGATAAACCAGGAAAGCTTATAGAATCTAGGTGATGGGAGACCAGAAAAGCCTGTCTTATCAGGATATGTGGTAGGGGGATTATTAGCCACATTTTTATCGAACTAGAAACTGAAGTTAGGAGAGGTTAAGAACTTAAGTTATCCAAGGTCACTATATTAGACAAAAGTGAATTTGACATCAAATATTTGCATAGTCAGCTAACAGAAACTTCTACAAATATGCTTTCTTTTTCTCTTACAAAACAGAGTTGGGGTGAGGACATTGCTAGTGTTGGCTTAGTGGCTCCACTATCAGGTCAGTTTCCAAGTCAGGGCTCAAGGCGCATAGCTGTGTGAGTGTGTCAACCTTCTCTTTAGGGGCAGAAGGCAGCCTCAGAGTCTCAGTGGTCTTTAGAGGAGGTACAGGCTGAAGGGCTTCTCCTCACATGTCCTCTTAATCAGGGAGGAGGGATTCTTCTGGAATCCCTGCAGGTTTCCTCTTATATCTCACTATCCAGAGCTGAGTTACAATTTCCACCTCTAGGTTGCCTGTTGCCTCTGCCTTCCCTGAGCTGGAAGACTCGGCCACACACTTCAACAAAATTAGGGTTTTGTTAACCAAAAAAAAAAAAAAAAAAAATGGAGGACTGACTTCATTACCAACATGTGCCACAGTTACACAGACCAACATGGAGATGCCTGGATTCAACTTGAGTTTTATTACCTCAATCTCAGTTCACTTGCCACTACATTAAAATAGCCTAGCACTATGGCATTGGGCTGGCATCAGGACCCAAGGATGATAGCCACATTCCCTGTCCCCATGAATGTATAGTTCACTGGGAAGACAGAACACACTTAACAAGAACAAATAAACTGGCACTTAAAAAATTTTTTTCTAATTTGTTCTAATTTGACATACATGATAGTAGAATGCATTTATACATTTTGATAGATCATACATAAATGGTTTGTAATCTCTCATTTTTCTGATTACACATAAATTGGCATTTTAAATCTACCACAGTGAAGGCACACACACTCCCAGGTAGAGTATTAACTTTGGGTGTATGGAGGAAGTCTGATTGGAGACTACCTTGTAAGTAGACATTTTCCAGGTAGACTTGACCAACACTGGGTAAGGAAATGCAGAGAACAGTATATTCAAAGGCACCGAGGAGCAAATTTTATTGATTTGGAGTTTAAAATGGGAGAAATGTGTGATAGGGCTACCAAAAGTCAAGGTTACCCACAGAGGCTGTACTTGTTCTACAGATGAGGGGAAATCAGAAGAGCCTATTTGATCAGGGGATGTCAAGATGATTGGAAGGATCACAGTAAGGTTTGCATTTAAAAGATGGCTTTCCTTCTGTCTTTGTATGAAGTAACCTGGATGATAGCTGAGATGGCCCTGTCCTTTAAAATTTAGATGAATTCAGATTCCACATCAGGATGTCCATGTGCTGTGGGGAAGTCTGAGGCACACCAAAGTTCTGGTGAGTTCCTAGGATCCATGTTAGTTTTGAAGGGCTGCAGTAATATAGCTCCAACCTCCTGAGCATCTTAAAAGAACAGGAATATATTGTCTTAGTTCTAGAGGCCAGAAGTCTCAAATCAAGTTGTCAACAGGGCCATACCTCTGAAGACTTCAGGGAAGAATTCTTCCTTGCCTTACTAGTTTCTGGTTCCCCAGGCATTTCTTGGCTTGTAAGGTATGACTGATTTCTATCTTCATCTTTTCATGGTCTTCTACTCTCTGTGTCTGTCTTTCCTTCTTCTTACAGGGATACCAGTCATTGAATTTAGGGCCAACCCTAAATCCATGATGATTTCATCTTGAGATCCTTAATTGCATCTACAAAAATCCTTTTTCCAAATAAGGTCACATTCTGAGGCACCAGATGGTCATATATTTGGGAGAACACTGCTCAACCCACCACAGGAGCTCATAGTCTCACAGTTCATTTTGACTCTGAGTTTCTGCTCACTTCGAAATCTTAATCTCATATCTCATTTTCTTTGAATATACTATTTTCTTTGCTATACACCAGCTCAAGTGCAAAATTAGTCCCTTTCCTTCATGTGCCCTAAATGCATTCAGCCAAGGTATTTATGAGCACAAATTTCTTCAATGAAGTTTTGGAATAATAACAGGGCCCACTTTTCAGCAACACATTCCTAAACTTACAATAGCAGAAATTTGTGTTCTTAAAGGTCATGTGGTTAATCTGCCCTGGGAATTACCCATTCACGAGCTTTCATGAGAACCCAGAACTCCACTCAGTGCCTGTCCCCTTTCTTCCTTCTATCTACCCTGCTATCGTTCCCTCTCTGAACCCCTCCCTTCTGCCAGTCCCTCCAATTCTGATTAATTTCTTACAAGGTTTGTTTGAATGGTTCATTTCACTGTCCTTTCATATCCTGCCCTCAAGAAGTCATCTTCTATGTGTAGCAAAGATTTCCTAAACCAAAACATTTCCCTCTAAAAGGAGCTCAGGGGCCATCTATCTTTTATTAACTGTTTCACACTTCTACAAGGCAAAGAATGATAGCAGCACAAAATTCAGACACTTCTGTACATGGATTTAAAAATCTTCTACTCTTTGAAGTGGTTGAATGTTTTTACTTCAAATAAGTTCCACCATAATGCACTTGGGAGACTCATTTAAGTAGTTACTTAATGAACTAAGGCACTGATTGAGACAGATGTGTTTATTGCTGCCTCACTAATAAAACACATGCAGAAAAATTTATAACTGTGTATATGAAATACTTATGATAGATATATGTATATAATTAGTATGTATGTTTAATAAGTATGTACTACTTATATAATGCATGTTGCATACATACATATACACTGTATATGTATTCTGTATGTATATATCATGTCTATTAGTATTACTATACATATTAGTATTTACGTTCAGAATTAGCATGTATGCATACTGTTAATAAGTAAGTCCTTTGCCAAGTTATATACACTGAGTACCTAATTTAATACTCACAATTATAAGATAGCTATTGTTATTTCTTTCATTTTACTGATAAGGAATTGAGGCCTAGCAATGTGAGGTGCCATGCCTAAGGGCAGATGATTGGAAAATGATAGAACTGGGCTGGGGAGATAGCTCAGTCGGTAGAGTGCTTGCCTTGCAAGCACAAGGCCCTGGGTTCAATCCCTAGCACCGCCAAAAAAAAAAAAAAATGATAGAACCTGTCTCTGGCAGTGTCCTTGCTCTCAACCCAGTAATTATCTACATCTAAGGACACATACTAAAATGTTAAACAGTGGGTATAACTGGGAGATGGCAGATAGGATAATGGTTGATTAACATATACTTTTTTTGGATTTAAGTTTTCTGCAATGGACACATACTACGTCTGTAATAAAAAGCCTGTCTGTCTCTCCCATCAATTAATATTATAAAGAAAACAGTGCAGTTATTAAAGAATCAACACTAAACTAGAATATATGACTGCCTAATACTTTGTAAAGTGCTTTATAAATACAAACCATGGTCACATGGTCTCATTTAATCCTTGAGATAACTTTTCGGGTTAGAAATGATAAATATGATGAAGTATTCGCATCCTTTCCCATTTTATTTTGAAAGTAAAATCAAAGAGTAAATGAACTATCCACTCTCATAAATTCACACACACACACACACACACACAAAAAAAAAAAAAAAAAAAAACTAGCTGGTCCTCAAGTTCCTTGTGTACTGAGGACATATCTGAAATGTCCATGCAGCTCTATCTCCAGCCCCTAGCACTGAACTTACCACATAGTAGGTGCTAAACAAATGTCGTATGAATGAAATTCAGTCGTATTCATGCTTCTACCTTTGACTTCTATCTCTGGCCAGTTCCCTAAATAGGCCTTTTGAAGTCTGTCTTCTTAGTTACCATCCTTAAAAGGGGTTACATGCAAAAATAGAGAGGCTTCAGAGAACCATTTAAGCCTCCGTGTGGATATGCAAGTGGTCAAATACACGTGACATGAAGTTCGCCATTTAAACTGTGATTTGATGGCATTTAGTACATTCACAATGTTATGCAACCGTTGCCACCACTATCTAATTCCAGAGCATTTGCATCATCCCACACAGGAAACCCATACTCATGAGGCAGTCACTTCCCATTCCCCCATCCCCTCCACCCCTGGCAACCACTAATCTGCTTTCTGTCTCTATGGATTTGCCTCTTCTGGATATTTCATATAAATAGACTCACAAAACATGTGGTCCTTTGTGTCTGGCTTCTTTCACGTAGCAGAATGCTTTTGAGACCCATCTGTGATGTGGTGTGCATCAGCACTTCATTCCTTTCCATCTCCATCGCATGGATGCACCATTGAAGCATTTCTTTTAAAAAAGAAAGTGAGTCCTGGTAGGAAACAATTTCCTGGGGAAAAGCACGCTCCAGCCTAACTTCCCTTGGGCCTCAAGCTTGCAGAGTGTGTTTAGGGAAGATGCAGAAAGTTATTATCCAGGCTGTGAAGGACAATGTAAAAGTCAACAGAGAGGAGGGCAGAAGAGGTTCTTGGTCGAGTTCAAGGGACAATTTCTCAATGACCAGGTGGGAAGTTAAGGTGGGCAGTTAAGGTGAGAAGATGTCATTGGAGGGAGTTGTAGAATCTGATCCCTGACCTTCAGGAAGAGAAAGGTCATCTTTTCATTCCACTTGAGGATTTGTGGGGCCTTCTCTACTCAAAAGCATGGGATTCAGTCAGGTGACATTTCAAAATCATTCACAACTGTCACTCCAGGACCACGAAAAGGGTAGAAAAGCAAATCACACAGTTTGAGAAGACACAAAACTGACCATTTAGCTAAATGCATGAGTAATTTAAAATTCTGCCAATTGACTATCCTGATAGAAAGGGACAAGAGACATTTTGACAGAGTAACAAACTAATTAGAGGAATGTATCAGTAATTGATGGCACTGATCATAATTTATGATGTAAAGAAAAAACTCAGCTCCTCTTCTGGATGTTATTTCAGTTAGGACTAATTACGTTTAGGTGAAAAGAAACTCCTAATTGCAAGATAACATCAGTTCTTGAGAGAACAATTTATGCTCTACCCCACACCCCAAAAAAGAAAAGAAAGTAGAGTTATCATTTCCTTAGTTTCAAACCCAAATTAATATAAAGTACTTGGAAGGAAAAATTATCTAGCAAGATTTAAAATATTGTACTCTCAAATCAACTCAGATGCCTTAAGAAAAACAGCCATGAGTGCTTTTGAACCGGTTTTAAGTCCTAATCCTTGAATGTTTAAATAGACACTGCACACACAGATGTAGTGTGTGAACCAGTCTCTGCTTTAAGCAGGGAAAAGATTACGTTTTGGTGTTTACCCAAAAGCCGACTAAAACACATTCCATTTGGCCCTGACACACAGAAATTAGAGTTTTCGAAACTGGAAAGGGAATTTTATGTCTTTAAATATAACAGGCTGACTGTGGTGTATGTTTTATAGATATCACGAAGAAGTTTCTCCTTCCATCCACCTTTTACTGCCATCAAAGAGGCGATTGTGTGAACAAAATAACACAGCAACATGTCACATTCCATTTACATCCATTTATCAAATCCAGGAAGGAGCCTTCGCACTTTGTGGACTAGTGATCCACACTGGACCTATGAAAGAAGCTGAGAAATGGAGAGTTTTCAAGGAAAAT
This sequence comes from Sciurus carolinensis, assembly GCF_902686445.1. Lineage (NCBI taxonomy): Eukaryota > Metazoa > Chordata > Mammalia > Rodentia > Sciuridae > Sciurus > Sciurus carolinensis. The sequence continues at coordinate 147,291,001 of NC_062215.1, forward strand.
ACCCATTAGAAATAAGCATGCCCAAATCTTTTTTTTGTACACACTTTTAAATTTATTTATTTGGGATCTAAAAAGTGAGTCCAGGGCAGTATGACTTTTGGGAGACTCAGATACTTTGACCTTTTCCTTCATTAAAAAAAAAAAAAAAGTTATAGATTATTTTATGATTGTGTTGGTGTACAGATGAATGTAATTCAGACTGGATGTGTTATTATATACTCATTATTGCTATATCCAATTATTTCTGAGATTTTAAAAGAAGTGAAAATTAAAACATTTTCCTGGACCCCTAGAAGTTTTGTGGGCCATAAATCTGTGCTTCCTGCATCTAATGGGTACATCAGCCCTGAGTTTAGTTGGCCAACAAATACTTAGTCCATATGGTGAGCAGAGATCTGGATGAGGCCCTGGGGGGGACAGGAAGAAGTGTGATATGAAACTCAAATACGGTTGCATTGAGGAAAGTTTAAGTCCTAGAGAGGTAAGAAGCTAAGAATCAATACAGGACAGGGACAGATGCTGGTGGGGGAAGGCCAGGAAGGGGTGAGTGAAGGATGAAGAGTATGAAAGCAGCATAGTAGGTAAGAAGATGTTGCTGCATCCAGATTAAAGTGTTAAGGACTGATTGGGTTCAATGGAGGGGGAGATAGTGATGGAAAAAGCAGACTTGAGAAAGGACATACAGAACGAGAATGAAGTCGCTCATGACGCTGTGAATTAGATGGCATCTTATACCACATTAGTACGACTTCCCTATGTATTGACCTTCAGTATTTCATTTAAAATGTTCTGTCTCTATTTCTTATTCTCACAAAGACATGCCAGGACGTACAACTGTAATTAAAACGTGGCCTCAGTTGAGTTATGTGGCCATGTTGCCATCTTGTTCTCATCAACCATCTCAACATTTGTCAGAAAAGGAAGTATAATTTAAAAGGAGAGTGGCTCACATCTGTGTTCTGGACTTTTAATTTGTTACAGCTTGGTCAACGTGTCCTTGCCACCCACCACACTCCGGAAAGTTCCCTAGTAACAGCTACTGAAGAGATGACCCATTTGGGTGGAAATTAAAATCAGCATCTCAATGCTATTTTTGGTTTGGTTTCAACATCATGTGCTCCTTCCTTTCAAACTGGCACCAATCACAGTGGTAGCATAGAGTACTTTGAAATAACCTTCTGGATATTTTTAGTGTTTTCTCTGCAAAAATACCAATGTTCCAAAAAAAGAAGATAAGAGTAGAAAGTCCAGACCCAGGAGACATTCAGAGATATGCTGCAATATGATAATTGCTTAGGGACTGGGAAATTCATATATGATGAAGATAGAATCTGCCATCAGAGAACTCACAGTCATTGGAGAAGAGTAGCAAGGAAACCAGATGATGATGTTATGATATGTATCAATGCTGAGATATACCAGGGATGCTATAGGAATACAGAGAGAGTTTGCCTAACAGCTGCAGGGACAAGAAGGAAGTGAGTCAGGAAGGTTTATAGGAGAGGGTACCCATTGGGCAAGATTAAGCCTGCTAGCTGTCTATCCAGTATCCACTTCCTTTCTTATTAACATAAAGTCCACTTCTATTCAGTGTGGCAGCATCCTCATCTGAGAGATATTTCAGTTTTGACTGTAACTCAAACATGATTGCACTGAGGAAAGTTTAAGTCACATTTCAGTTTTGATTCTACTTAATGATCACATGACTATATTCTGATTAGTGATATGTAAATGGACATTGTGATGAGTTTACCACGAAGATTCCTTAAATGGGAGATCATGCAGTCAGATCTTGTCCTTTTTTCTTTCTCTTATTTTTCTTTTTTAATTGGAATGTGGATGCAAGAGTTGGGGCTCCCGCACCCATCTTGAACCAGTTGGTATGTCTGAGAATAAGCCAATGACTAAGGATGGTAGAGTAGAACTATTAAAGAATATGAATTCCTCATGATCATCGTGCCCACCATATAGCTCTGAACATCTACCTTTGGATTCCCTTTATGAGAAAAAATAAACTCATTTCTTAGCTATCTCCATTTTGGGATTCCTTCATTCTAACCTATGTTGCACCCATTGAGCTAAATTTTGAATGATTAGTTGGAATCAGCAATGTGGACATGAGGCAGAGGGGGAGGTTTCAGTGAAGCCATAGGAAGAAGGCACATGGAGCACTCAGGGACTTGGAGGCGGTTCTGCTTGGCAATGAGGTCAGGGGGTAGAGCAGCCACTCTCTCTCAGGCCAGCTACACGCTCCAGCACATCTAGAGCTTTAGTCATAAGTGTGTGGCTACACCTGAAGATTGCCATTTACTTGCTGGCCCCAGAGCACAGGTGGGAGCGATGGTACCCGTCTACTAACAGGAGAGGAAGGACAGAGCAAACATCCGTAGGGCTGTATACTCAGGACCTTCAACTCTGGTAGGTTGAGGTGAGGAGGAGAGGGAGCCTGCAAGAGACCGTGTTTGAGGAGACAGTTGCTACAGATTTATGCCATTGGGTCTTTGTATAACTAGTTTTCCCTAAATAAAACAATTTCATGGGTCCCCTCCTCCTCCTTCCTACCTGCTCCAGAATTTGTTTGGGTTCCTGCTGCAAAGACTTCCTTGACAGCTCCCTTGCCTCTGAACTCTTTTACCCATACTGTCCAGTCATCATTTACTGCTTTGCTTCATGTTGTGTTGCATCTATTATGGTCCATGACCCTACCTTCCATCATGGTGATCAAAAAAATTTTAAAAAGAAAAATTAGAGAGGGTTTTAGAAACACCTGGATTTATGACCCTGGGTATTCATCCTCTCTAAGCATCAGTTTTCCCAACTGCACAATGAGGAGAAAAATCACTACCTCGAAGAGTTGTTAGAAAGGTTCAGAGAAGCACTCAGCACTAGGATGGGTGTAAAATAAGCATTTAATTGGCAGTAACTTGGGGCAGTATTTCTACAGTATAGAGTAAACACTTAATAATTGCTCCCAGTTTCGGTGGATACAGTCCCCAGGGTTTCTATACATTGTGATCCTGGACCAAGGTATCTATCAATTGGAATTTTTCCCCTAGCCCCTTTGCCAAATCAGTCACCACATCACCTCTCAATCAGACAGTTCATTCTGGTTTTGAAAGAAGCTTTCAAGGTCTCAGTTGCAGAATAGAAGTTCCCTAAGGGCAGAAATGGAGTTTAAACACAGATAAAGTCTAGTGCAGTGAGGAACGTGTTGGGGACATTCAATGTATGCTTATTTGCTGAATGAATGAAAGAATAAAATGAGCAATGAACAAAAGGGGACTTTTTTGCAAAAAGCAGTTCCCTTTCCCTTTATCTCTACTTAGGTTACTGAAATATTCCTATCCTCTCAAAAAATCAGCACTCTCACATTTTTAAATCTTAATTTATGCAACTCAATTCTCCATTTCTTTCTTTTGTAAATTTAGTCTTGACAGAACAGGTAGTAAAAAGCAAAGGAGGATCTTTGGGAAAAACAGGACTCTTGAAAGCTCTTCGAAAAGACCCTGAGCAGACCAAGTATGTGCTCAGCTCCCACCTGGACCAGGCAGCACCAATGACACAAAAGCAGGGTCTGTGTTCTCGCTCCACAAAGCACCTGATTCATGAGACAGCTTTGCAGGAATTTAATTAGTGAAGGAATGTGCAAAGCTTAAGCGCTTCAGATGTCATTAACCACTGGGGAGGGGAGAAGGAGGAGAAGAAAGCCTAACAGATGTTTGATTCAGCCTCGTTCCTGCGAAACAGATCATTGCACACATCGTTTTTCTATTTGGGTAGCTCTTAGGTAAATGTTGTTAATGATATTTCATTCTTTCAGGGGCCTGGTTGAACATGCTATCCAGTTTAAAGCGAAGAGAAAAGCACCTTCTGCCTCGTAAGCGGAAACAGGCTGATATTTTCTAAAATTTCTGGTTAGTTCGGGGTTGCTTTGCTAAAGTCATTATTTAAACTCATCGGGTGATTGTTGATCTGTGAGTTGGATGACCATGAATCTTTAGGTTCAGAAAGTTAAATCTGTCAAGGAACTGCATGTTTGGATTTTAATGGCTTACAAGTGTTCAATAGCACATTTCTCCTTCTAAATCAGATCAGGATCTTGTGCGTGGAGAAGTGCTATGTGACTGCCAGCTGTCAGGGAGGCTTCCAGGCCTGGGTTGGCAGTGGAGGACCTGGCTGTCCACAGAAGCAGAGGACTGCTAGAGTGCACTTGAACTAGATGCCAACTGGTTGAAATGGACAGTATTTGCTGCCCTTTCACCAAAACAAAACTGGCATTCCTACAAAGAGGAACAAGCTTTAAGATTCAATGTTGTTATAGAAATAAAAAGTACAAGAGTCTCAAGGCCAGTTGATGTGTCTCTACCACCTCCATTTACAGTCTATTTGTCAATGCATATTTCCAGTGCTTTCTAATGTTCACATCTCAGTTACTCAATTTTGGGTAGCAGAATCAGAAGGGGAAGGAGAAGATGCATACCAATCAGATTTGTTTTAAATTCCACCTGTAGACTCTAATCTACTTTTGAGTATTTCAAAGAGCAGGTTTCTAGAACTCTTTTTGTGGGGGGGTCTGTGGAAGTGTTAGAGTAATGGTGCTAGGCAACTGATTACTGCCAAACCTAAATTACCCTCTTTTAAAACATAATAGTAACCACTCACAGGACAGAAAAAGGAAATCAGCAAAGCAGACTTCCTGTTTGGTCACCTTGATTTCTGGACCTTTCCACTACAAAACTCTAGTAATTTACGCTTAACTATCTGCCACTATCCTTAAGGTCCTTACATGCCTCGACTGACAAGTCGAGTATGTAATAGAGAATTTCTATGCAGGGTAATTGATCCTGAGAGTAAAAAAATTCATATTTGTATGTGACACACAATGTTTTGGACAATTAGCCATGTTTCTTTTACAGCTCTATCTCTTCAACTTTTTTTTTAATTACATTGAATGCTTTTTAATTTACTCTTTGATTCAAACACCAACTATTTGTTGCACTCCTGCTCCATAAAACACAGTCCCTACGTTCACAGTTAGTTGACAAATGGCAGGCAGCTAAAGCAGGGCTAGGGCTTGCTGCATAGGAGAATTGATAGAGAGTTGTTAGGATTGGGCTCTCTCTGCACAGTTGTATTGGTTGTACACTGATGGGATTGCCCAGGCAAAGAGACCAGTGGGCTTTGCACTGGTCCAAAAATATCTCTGACTAGAGGAAGGGAGTCTTTTCCCAAATCTCATAAAAGCATGTTTCATGTTATCTGTGAATTTGTTGGGATACATACATCCTTTACAAACCATAATTTTAAGGTAATTCTATTTCATATTTCTGTCCTAAGATTTCTAAAGATTCAATTTTCAAATATTCATATTGTGTTCACCCAGTTTTAGAATTTGTGGACAAGTGTCTGGAATGGTTAGGTTAGTACTGGTTACACCCTTTTAATAGTGCATGTGGATGGCAGAGCACACCTTGATACTCCACCCTCAGCAGGTGGCAGAGAAAGGCAGCTGGTGAAGTCACAAGGGCAATTTTCTGAGTTCTTCAAAAAGGATAAAGGGTTCAAAGCCAAAGCAATTTCTAACACTGCATTTTTTTTTTTTTTTTTTTTTTTTTGGTACTGGGGATTGAACCCAGAGGTGTTTAACCATTGTGCCACATTCCCAGCCCTTTATATTTTTTTTAATTTAGAGACAAGTTCCCCCTAAGTTGCTTAGGGCCTTACTAAGTTGCTGAGCTTGGCTTTGAACTTGCAATCCTCCTACCTCAGCCTCCCGAGGTGCTGGGATTACAGGTGTGTGCCACCATGCACAGTCTAACATATTGCATCTTATGTCAATATAGGTTAAAAAAAATTTTTAAAGAGTACAGTCTTTAAGAATAGAACTTATGGTAAACTCTTTCTCAGTAAACATCTTTTTCCACTAATGTTTCCTGAACAATTGAATAAGAGCCAAGATAAAAGGACCTTCCTGGAGAAAGTTTTAAATACCAACAAATCAGGGTTGTTGCTTGTTTGTTTTTGTTTTGTTTTGTGCTTGGTGTTTTTAAAATATTTAGCATTCTTCTGTTATTTTTTTTTTCCCATGAATTCTTCTATTTTCTAGGAGGCTTACAAACCCTCTGCTTTGCCACCATGTCTATTGCAGGAAAAGAACCTCACAGTTAGCAAGGGATAACTGTGAAGAAAATGGTAAATCCAGAGAGGCTCAGTTTGACTGTCATTTGTCACTCTGTGTAGGTTATTTCCATTACTTGTGGGAATGTTATGTGGAAGACATAACTTTTGTGTGTGATTGTGTAAAGAAATGTTCCACATCTACTCTGCTAAAGTAAGTGGGGTCAGATTTGGAACCCTAACCCAGTAGACTGGGAAAGTTCCTATAAGACAGGGCATGAGGAAGGTTTTCATGGGTCTGTCTACCATGTCTGCTCACCCTGTTTTCTGGAGGAGGGCAGCCCACTGGGAAAAAGTCCTCCCAGGAGGACCTCCCTGGGATGAAATCCTTGTTTCCCTTGCCTGTCATCTCTGATTTTTCTTTATACAATGTTTGCTTCTCCCTAAGCTCTATGAATGCTTAATTTGTCCTCACTGATTTCTGATATGACTTAGCAAAGAAACCCAAATACAACCACCTTTGAAGGAAATCATTCTTTCTTTGTACCTATAGGGTTTTTGTGACAGGACTTACTGTGTATCCTTTGGGAGTGTAGGTCCAACCTGTTTTGTTTCAATGCTATTGCCTCTGAGTATAGAGGATTCAGTTTCTTTAGGAACCAATGCTCTCTCTAATAGGAGTTACAGAGGAGTGTATCTTGCTTTGTCTCTTTTCCAGTTGACCCTAGGAATTTATACAAAAACAACTCTATATTACCATGAAGGAGACAGAGGCTTGTCATATTGTCCCTTAGAATTATTGGGGACAGCTGGGTGTGGAGGCCTCTGCCTGTAATCCCAGCAACTCAGGAGGCTGAGGCAGGAGGATGGCATGTTCAAAGTCAGCTTCAGCAACTTAGTGAGACCATAAGCACTTTAGTGAGACCCTGTTTCAAAATAAAAAATAAAAAGAGCTAGGGATGTGTCTCGGTGGTTAAGCACCCCTTGGTTCAATTCCCAGTATGAAATATAAAAAATAAAAAAGAATTATCAGGCTTCCCTGCCACTGCCCAGAAATATCCATGGACATAGGAAGTGGCCCTACCCTAAGACTCAGAGGGACAAGCAACTAGAAAACCTAACCCAAAGGTGGCCCCCCCTCTGGAGCACTGGATTCATGGAGTGAAGAACTGTGAGGCCAGACAGAACCCAGTAAGTTCCACCCCAGTTTTTCTCCATCCAGGTGCTCTCCAACCCTTCAACCCAGTGTATAGGATTAACCAGACATCCTAAGAAAGTTCATGATTTCTATCTATTGGATTGCTCCAGCTCATGAACAATGGGGTTCTGGGACAGCCATGTAGCCAACAAATCACAGCCGTTAGACTGCAAGGTATTTCCTTCAAAGGACCCTACAAGGTAGGTCAACAGAATAGTGCTGACATACTGATTTGGGTGACTCATTGATGTTGGACTTGGGTTGAGATTAGGGCTCTGAACTCTGGATGGTCCACTGCTCACTCTTGGGCTTGAATTGGACTTAGGAGCCCCTGTTGGGTCTCACCCATTGGAGGTGCCACCATGGTCTACAGAACCCAAAGAAGGGAAGTTGGTTCAGGTGTCCTTTACCTTGTATGGTTCCTCTGCTTGGACACTCATGACAGTCACCCACCCTACAGGTTTCATGTTACCTGTTGAGCAGACTCCAAGGCTGCAGCTATGCTTCAAGAGCTTTTGAGAGTGGTGCTCCAGAGTCCCAACAGCCTCTTCTGATTGATAATACTCTCTTGTGTTCCATGTTGACAAGATGATGTCTTACTCTTCAGGGCTAGCTTCCAAGAAGGATCAACATTTTTTGATGGAATAGTACTGTTTTTCTCATTCATCCCAGAGGCATGTTGTCTCTCTCTCCCTCTGGCAAAGGTGTTCAGGAATGTAGTCAGCACTGAGAGAGATCCCATACCAGGAAGGTACTGAATGCAGTATAAAGAGAAATATTGTTCTACACCTAGAGTGTAAAATTCCAAAAGGAAATCTTTTTTTTTTTTATTGTAAACAAATGGGATACATGTTGTTTCTGTTTGTACATGGCGTAAAGGCATACCATTTGTGTAATCATAAATTTACATAGGGTAATGTTGTTTGATTCATTCTGTTATTTTTTCCCTTCCCCCCACCCCTCCCACCCCTCTTTTCCCTCTAAACAGTCCTTCTTTCCTCCATTCTTTCCCCCCTCCCCAACCCTAACTCTAACCCTAATACTAACCCCTCCCACCCCCCATTATGTGTCATCATCTACTTATTAACGATATCATTCGTCCTTTGGTTTTTTGAGATTGGCTTATCTCACTTAGCATGATATTCTCCAATTTCATCCATTTGCCTGCAAGTGCCATAATTTTATCATTCTTTATGGCTGAGTAATATTCCATTGTGTGTATATATATATATATATATATATATATATATATATATATATATCACAGTTTCTTTATCCATTCTTCAATTGAAGGACATCTAGGTTGGTTCCACAATCTGGCTATTGTGAATTGAGCAGCTATGAACATTGATGTGGCTGTATCTCTGTAGTATGCTAATTTTAAGTTCTTTGGGTATAGGCCAAGGAGTGGGATAGCTGGGTCAAATGGTGGTTCCATTCCAAGTTTTCTAAGGAATCTCCATACTGCTTTCCAGAGTGGCTGCACTAATTTGCAGCCCCACCAGCAATGTATGAGTGTACCTTTCTCCCCACATCCTCGCCAACACCTGTTGTTGCTTGTATTCTTGATAATCGCCATTCTAATTGGGATGAGATGGAATCTTAGGGTGGTTTTGATTTGCATTTCTCTTATTACTAGAGATGTTTAACATTTTTTCATATATCTGTTGATTGTTTGTAGATCTTCTTCTGTGAAGTGTCTGTTCATTTCCTTAGCCCATTTGTTGATTGGATTATTTGCATTCTTGGTGTAGAGTTTTTTGAGTTCTTTATAGATTCTGGAGATTAGGGCTCTATCTGAAGTATGATTGGCAAAGATTTTCTCCCACTCTGTAGGCTCTTTCTTTGCATTGCTTATAGTTTCCTTTGCTGAGGGAAAGCTTTTTAGTTTGAATCTATCCCAGTTATTGATTCTTGCCAAAAGGAAATCTTTAAATGACCAGAACATGAGTTGTTGCTCACATTTTTTCTGCACACTCTAGATAAGACTTGGGCTTTTGGTCATCATCAGCGAAGCACAGTACCAGCCTTTGAGAGAGACACTGGAGTATTCGTGGGCTGCAGGTTGCACAAGGCAGTAAGGTGAGCTCTGCTGTGACCAGCATTAAATAATTGCTGTTCAGGAACTGCAGAGGCCAGAAAATATATATATATTGTTTTAATATAAAAGGTACTAAAGAGTCATGGCATTGTACATAATAACAGTGTTGCTAACTTTTACTTGTGGAGAGAGAAATATAAAATCAGCCAAGACCTGCACATTTGACAGTAAAGACGATGGTGAGATGGTTCCTGAACTTGATCAGGAAACCCTCGTGTCCGGATGCTCTGAGGTCTTCATGTGCACTGACCAGACTCTGAAGAAATGTGTAAGTACCTCTTCTCTATCCCCTTTTCAAAATCCTCATCACCTATTACTGTACCTGCCATGGGCCCATGAATCTTATAGTATATTTTTATAATAAAATTGTTTATATAGACAAGGGTCCCACAAAAAATATTCACCTGGGCTCTTCAAAGCCATATGCTCATGTGGCTAGGGGCATAATTTCTACCTTAATCTCCCCAAATTTTGCTCAGTGTGGTGCTTCTCAGTAATCTCCTTAGCATCCCCTGGAGATGGTGATGGAGACCCTGCCATTCTAGGGCAGCAAGTTCTCTATGCACTTTTTTCTTGTTCTAGTCAAAGTTTGCATCTCATTATATGAATTTGATTTGGGCATTTGGAAATTTTTAAATTATTTAATAATTCATTCAACAAAGATATTAATTTAGTTCTTGCTGAGATTTGGTTCTTACAGGAGATGTGATCAGCACGGGAGTTACAAAGATGAACAAAGCTTGGTCTACATTCTGTAGGGGTTCACAGTGTAATGGAAAGACATGCTGATAAACATGTGCAACAGCAAATGGGAGCCACCAACAGACATGTGCAGAGTATTGGTTGGGTAAAGAAAGGGGCCTGGGGAGTTCCAAGAGGAAGATGTAAGGAGGCTTCATAGACATTGTTTTAAATAACTCTGTTTAAACTGAGCTTTGGAGGATGGGTAGGGGGTTACTATGCTCAAGGATAGAAGGGAATAGGCTCTTAGGCCATTGAGCACAGGTAATCAGATGACTGGATGCACCTAGAAAACTCTATGTAGGTTCTCTGGGGTGCAGGGAGGACTTGTAAATATAGAATGAAGGTTGAAGGAACAAGACTAAAGAGGATTTAATGTGGCATGGTGAAGAACCTGAGCTTTATATCAGGAACAATGAAGAACCACTGATAGCATTAGATCACAAGGCATGCAGTCTTTTTTGTTGGTGGTGCTGGGAATTGAACCCAGGGTCTTATGTGTGCCAGGGCAAGCCCCCTCCCCCGAGCTACATCCCCAGCCCACACATGATCTTACTTTGTTTTAGAAATTCATGTCTGGGAGTGACATAGATTCTGATTTGGGGAGATGTGGAGTACAGGAGAAAGTTAGAAGGATGTTGTGGCAGGCAGTTCAGAGGGGATTGAGAGAGGCAAGTTAGGCCTTAAGGGAGGAAGTGGTCAGGTTATCTATTGGAAATCCACATGGATGCAGTAGTCACCATAATGAAAAGTGTTAGAACCGTTGTTCTGGTGGAAATGTTTTGGCTACAAGAAAATCCAAATAATGGTGAGGTGTCTTCCTCCCCACTCAGAATCCTGGAAATAGAAGGCTGTTGGCATTGGTGAGAATCACATGTGTTCAGGGCTGGTATTTCTGCTCTGGACATCATTCAAGGCAGGAGGAAGGGGAAGAGGCTGCCCAGGCAGCATCTGTCCCTCTGTCCTGGTTTCTTTCAATCCCAACTGTCTGTTGTCTTCTACCCCGACCAAGAAAAGGAACAGGAATCCATGTGTGCATCACCAGAGTAGAGCAGGAGAAGGACAAAGCAGACCCCAGCAGTGGGGGACTTGTGCCCAAGTTGAACTTGCCAAGGCTTTGTTGGCTCCTGTTGGCACTTTGTTCCTCTAGGAACAGAAAGGGTTAGCACCAGAATGAATGATAGCACCAACATGAACGAGAGGGGGTTGTGCAGGGGCTCAGCAACAGAATCTGTAAGCAAGGGGACTGAGTCAATTTCCTCCAAGGACTTCCATCAGGAGGGCAAAGTGACAGAATAATAATAGCCACTATTTTGTCAGGAGACACGCTAAATGGTTTACATACTTTTTCTCAGCTAATCTCAAACTTGAAGTAGATATCATCACCCCATTTTGAATAAGAGAAATTGAAGAAAACCTGCATGCTCCCTTTGCCAAAGACAACACAGCTAGCAAGTGACAAGCTAGGAATCCAGCAGAGGCAGGTCACCCAGAGGCAATGGATGTAGTTATCTGAGGTGGTATTGCTGGTCTTGGCCCTGGAGAACCAGAGCTCCAAAGTCCATCCTGAGCTGAAGATTTAGTGTTGGGGAAAATATTGCTCACCCTGCCAGGATCCTTCCTGCTGGTATCTCTCTTCTTTATATCACAGCTTTATGGCTGTACACAGGGAGTTCTCTGTATAGTCTAAGGGCAGAAAGAATGCTGTTCCTTTTTCCTTTGCCTGAATCATATGAATGATTACCCCAAGTGTATCCTGATCAACAGCTTCTTTTCATCTCTGATGAACAAATATGTAGGGCCCTGACGTGTGCTAAGTGCTGTCATGCCCCAGGCATGAAATCTTGAACACTCTCCCTCGATTCTGGCATCTACTGTCAACTACCAGAGAATTATTCTGTTTGTTTTTCTGCTAAAGTCATAGCATTAATATTCACTTGCAACAGTATTTCTATAAAATTGCTATATGCTTAAAACTAGTATAAATGTTGCATATAATAAATACAGTGAGCCTGGAACTACAAGTGGTCTTCTTTTAAAAAACATGTTAAAGGTAGGAAAGAGATTTCTTTTTTCCTGTGGGTCCTGGGTACTCTGATGGAAAGTTTAGTAGGATTAAAGACAGCAATGGATGAGCACAATTGTTTTGGAGGATAAGAAGGTGAACAAGAACAGGTTCCCATCCTGGTGGAGAGCTCTTCCAGGTTATCATCTGCCTCTGCCGGGTTCTGACTGGGCCAGAGGAGTTGCCCTGTACCGAGGCATTGCTTGAATCAACCACTGAATAATTGCCCTTAGACAATAACAGCTGAATGCCTTTTCAAAGGAGATTATGAAAACTGACTGTCTTTAAATAAAGGACATTTGTTGATCTCCAGAATTATTTTTATCATGGCTCTTCTGGAGGTGCACATATAATTTAGTGACTTCGTAAATTCCTCTCCAGCCCCTGGATTCCATAATTCTATGTCCTCCCTTGGTGGATGAAAAGCAACTGTAGCAAACCTCTTCGCCTTCTTTTTACTTTTCTATACTGTCAAACTCCTTGGCTTTAGAGTGTACTTGTTTCCATGGAAACAGCAATGTCCTTGCTGTGGACAAAACTTAATCACAGCCAAAAGGGTGAAGTAAAGTACATTTTTATCTTGGATTGAAATTTGTATCATGACTCATGAAATGGAAGAGAGAAAGTAGAAGAAGAAAAGCAGGAGGATAAGAATGATGGGGGAGGGGGAAGAAAAGGAGGAGAAAGGAAGGAAGGAAGGTGGGGATTGAAAATAATACCCTGTGTGTCTGCCTGAAGGAGGCTTGGAGCAGAGGCTGCCAGCTGAAAGGTACTGCATCCCTTACTACTTACCAGACTGGTTCTGTTCCAGGTCTCACAAAGGCTCTGTCAAACCAGAGCATTGGCTGGCCCTACAGTCTGCTGGTTGATGTGATTGGAGAGCCCCCTGCCCCAGGGTCTCTCTCCTGCCCCAGTCACTGAAAAAAAGCCTGAAATCCTTCCATTAGAGGCAAACTCCCTTAGGAATAGTTTCTAGTCATGAAACGTTTCTAGTCATGAGATAACAACTTAAGCCACCATCAACTAATATTTTTTAGAGCATAATTTGCTCAGGTCCCTGTCAAGCACTGGCAATTAGTTGAGGGCAAGCCACTCTGGCACTTCGTAGACACAGAATAAAGTCAGGAGACTGCCATCTGCTTTTCAGGTCTCAGGTCCTACCGACCTGCGAGCTGGTCCTGCCCTCTGAGCACTTGCCCAGTGGATCCGCCAGGGAGCAGAACCAGATTTGGAGCCTCTGTGATTTTGGAACCTCTTTCAGAAGAAGAATACACGCTTATAAAGTTAGATACTAGGTCTTGAAAGAGGCCTGTGCAAATGAGAGGTTTAAGTTTCATTAGTTATATAGTAATTTGTCCCTGCATCTAGTATCTAATTTAATCTTTGAACACCATGAGGGACATAATTATCTCTTTTAACAGCTAAGAAATTTGAAGTTTTATGAGAGTCATCAAAATTTATAAATTTACTAAACCAAGAGTTTAACTACGACTCCTTGGGATTGATAATTAAGGATAGATCTTTGGGGGATGTCTCCACAGCTATTTTTGTATTTTTGTATTAGTTGTAACATGCAGAATTCATCCCATTTTGCCAAAATGTGACTTTCATTTCCCCTCCAAATCCAAACCAGCTGATGGAATTGGATTTCAGCTGTGGTTGGAGTGCTGGAGATGGTATCACATATCCAGCTTGCGAATAATTGATCGGCTTCCTGCAGTGCGTGCCTACGCCACAGAACAGAGATGGAAACTGAGACTGTCAATTGGACCGCTGGTTGATATCCACAGACACTGTGCAGCCAGTGTTCCAGGAATGGAAATCAGGGTCAGCCTGCAAAGCAGCTGGAGTCCTCCTGGTTACACTGAACTACGTGGGTCCTATCAGAACAACACAGAACCAGTCTTTCTTTTCTTTCCCTTATTAGCAACATTGTCCAATGTGTCATTTACATGTAATCAATTTAGAATCCACACTCAAGCATTCTCACACAGAGTACCTAAGTGGGGCTCCGCTGCTGCTCTCTTCAAAATGGTAGAAACTAAAAAGTCAGAAAATTTGAATATTTTCCCATCTCACTCTCCTAGAAAACCATAGTGAGCACGTTGGTGAGGGGCTATTTAGCAGTGTGGCGTACGCTAGGTGGACGACCATCCTATGAGGTACAAAGCCTCCAATAAGAATCTACTCAGTGGGTGGGAGGGGTGGGGGAAGGAAAGACAGTAGAATGAGATAGGCAGTATTACCCTTTGTACATGTATGATTACATGAATGGTGTGACTCTACATTGTGCACAACCATAGAAATGAAAAGTTGTACCCCATTTGTCTAGTGAATCAAAATGCAGTCTGTAAAAATAAAAAAAAAAATTTAAAAGATAGCAATTACTTTAACGACAAAAAAAAAAAAAAAAGAAAGAAAGAAAGAAAGAAAAAGAAAAAAAAGAATCTACTCAACGAACCTTTCCTATGGGACTTTGTGCATCCGCCACTCTTGTAGTCCCCGGCATAGCACAGGTTTATGAAGAGATTGCTAAGTGCCAGGCACTGGACTCGGTTTATCTATGATATAATTTATTTTACTCTCTGTCCTTATAACATCACCATGAAGAAGGAACAATGGTGGGTGACCTCTTTTTACAGATGAGAAAACTTAGACTCCATGAGATTAAGTAATTCTTAAGGTCACCAAACTAGTCAGTGGTGAGCCAGGGCTCAAATTTGGTTCAGACACAAGAATCACTGCTCCAAACTTTGATGACCCTGTGTAGTGCCTACTGTGTGCTGATCCTCTTGCTACCAATTTACACCATCTCTTATCTGACCTCCATACTTATCTATAAAATACCTTATTGCTCTCTTTCAATGACTCTAGAATTTCATCTGGGAAAAAGAATGGGGTAAATGAAAAGGAGATAAGTAAAACCTTCTGGTACACCTCAGAATAAAGTTAATGTCAATAGAAAGATGACGAGTTTACTGAGTCAGTATCTTGGGAATGAATTTCTGAGGATAGTTTGGGTTTTCAACCCTCTGAACTGAAGAAATAGGGCATATCCCACAGAAGGACCCATGTAAACAAAGACATGTTTAAGAAATGGTGTATCTGGTTAATGTAGTTGGACTGAAGTACGAGTTGTGTGTGTAGGAGAGGTTTGCCTGGGCATTTGGACTGGTATTGCTCACCAGTTTCTCAATCTGGCAGATGATGGGGAAAACAATTAGATCAGAATTAAGCTTTAAAAAGGAAAATGCCACAGTATTGTAGATCAGACCTATGTGATCCTTTTCACAAGGGATAATGAAAGGTCTGCATTTGAATGCAGTTAGGTAGGGTAGAAGTAAGGGTCATGCAAAAGACATGTCTGAAACATTGGCTCTTATATTCTCCCTCTGAGGACAAGCTTATACTGTGCCCCTGTTCACTCTGCCAGGGCCTTTAACCCTGAGCCAGGATCCCACAGAGAGCCAGAAAGTGTCTCCAAGGATGATCATTTCTTCCAAAAAATGTTGATACCCTTGAAAGTCAGAGCCCCACTACCTGCCTAAGGACGGCCTATCTGTAGCAATGACAGTGTGAACTGTCTACCCCACATCTGTGAGCCTGGAATCCCGAGGGCAGGATAGATAGGAGAGTCAAGAGCTTTCCCATAATGGGTTCAGGGAGAACATAGAGTATAGCCAGAGATGGCAGGAATGCTGGCTGTCATAGGAAACAAAAATCTACATTTTGTAAGCATAATTATTTTACAATTTTGTTTTTGTATTTTCTTTGTTATTTTCCTTTCCTTTCCCCCTTTGTTGTTTTCCGTGGTGGTACTTTTTAAAATGAAATTTCTTCTGGAAATTATTACCTGTCTCAGCCATGCTAAAAGGAAATATGAAAAAGGGATATTTTTGTTTCCCACTTAGATCTAAATTTTAGAGGTAGAGAAGCAGCAAGTCACAGGGCTGGAATAGGGACCAGTGAGAGACAGTGAGAATTTAGGGAAGAATCAGGATAAGTGGAAGCAGCTGTTTCTTCTGGCTCCAGGGTCCCTTTGCAACTTCTTTTCCCAGAGGATGTGGGTTTGTTTGATTGCCAGAGGGGCTCCCCTTATTTCTGGATGAAACATAGACTTTTGGTGAGTCATTTATACATGGACAGGGACTGAGGTGAATCTGAAGGGTAGGAAGAGCTCTAGTTGACTCCAGTGGTTCCCAGCTCTCCCCAGTCAATCATCCATGAAGCTGTGTAAGAAATATAACACACATATATATAAAATGTAAAATAATATAAATATAAAATATAAAGTATAAATATAATATAAATATAAAATATAAAAGTATATTTATATATATAAAATATATATATAAATAAATATATATATAAAATCCATTAGCCCAGAAAGAAATTTCTCCATGTCAACCTGGTATAGTTCCCATTCACCTTTTGTTCTCATCTAGCCTATGTCTAGCAATGCTGAACTGCTTGATTTTTTTTAATCCTTCTTCCTGACCTCCATAATGCAGGCACATGCATATTAGTGAGTATACACACACACACACACACACACACACACAGAGACGTGTGCATCTACACTGGATTTTCTTGCCTAGAATGCCCTCTCCCTCACTCAGCATGGCAAATCTTTCTCATTTCTTAAAGTTCAGGAATCTCCTTGACCTTATTCTGGCTGACTCAAATGCCTGACTTCTGGGATCCTGACATATCTGAAATGCATTACTGCTGTTGCACTTCACAACTTGCATCATAATCATTTGGTTGCAAGTATTTTCTGAACCAGACCCTACGCCATGGGCCCCTTGGATCTAAAACTATCTGCCTCCTGTTGGTATCTGCATCCAACAGTTACAGGTGCTGAAGAGTGAATGAATCCTGAGAATCCTATGATGTGATATCTGTGTAGCCCCATGTGCTAATCATCTGCAAAAGAGGGAACTTTGTACTCAGACAAATAAAGGTGAAAAACATATTGATTGTTTAAGTGTGGGCTTCATTTGGAGTCTCCAGGTTGAGAGCTTTGAGCTCATTGATAGCTTATGTTTATGTACACATGGCAAAATCTGGTTTTCCTGTTTCAAGAGAAAATGTTTTTCACAAAGCTTTATTAAAATGTTCAAACAGTCTCACATACATCACATCGCTCTCACAACACAACTTTTTATAGTGTAAACAAATCAGAAATGCAAGGATTAAATTCCCCTTCAAGCATATGTGGGCTTTAAAAGAAAGAGCAACCATGCTTGACGAAATAAGCTCTGAGCTGTATCAAACCTCTGTTTAGATGGAAGCTCAAGACCCCGGTCAACCAGAGACGCATCTGGAGCCCACCACGCTGGCTGAATGCAGGGAACCTGAGAAAGAGGAAGGAGATGGGGTGGGGGGTGGGGATGAGTCAAGACAACCTTTCAAGCCAAATACGTACTTCTTTACAATAAGAGAAAAAAGCCTGAGTAGTTGCACACCAGCTGGGCTGGACACCCATTCTTATTTTTCAAACAAAGGGGCCTAAAAGACCAGACTCTGGTTGCCGGTATATAATTCCCGACAGCATGGAAAAGAATAAGCAGTTTTTTGGGTTGTTTTATTTTTAAATAAATGATAGTTTCAGAATTCTGAAAACAGGCACAGGAGGGAGAAAACAACACGTTTTCTCAGAAAGGCAACAGCAGGAACATATCAAGGTGACTGGTTGTCCCCATTACAATATTGTTTTACTGTTTTCCCTAAAGAGAACAATTGGGAAGCAAACAATTGGGAAATTAGGAGATGACTTTTCTCGCGATTCTCGCCTTCTGAAGATCTAGAATGCTCTTGCTTATGTGTACAATAGACCCACTAACAAAGAAATTCTTGAAAGCACAGCACATATGCTCCTCTGTACGTTCTGAAAACCACATGGGATTTTTTGACTTTTTAGCTTACTTTCAGAAGCTGAAGCTGTCATTAAGTAAAGGGAAAAGGCTGCTTTCAAGCATGAATCATCTTTCACAGACTTCATTAAAATAAAATAAACTCCTTTGCTAGTTAGTGAAAGGCAGTGGGGGAGGGGAGGGAAGAAAATTTTAACTTTCCCTTCTGTGCTGAAGATAAGGAAAGATGGTTCCACGCCTGCCATTTGAAAGAGGTGGAAGACAACACATCCATTCTAAAGATAAATAAAAGGAAGCACATGGATGTCACTGGAGATATACCGGTCCAGAGACTCAAAATGAGTCAGCCACAGAAGTGTGAACAGAATGCAGGTTTTTTGATTCCAAAGCAAGTGGTTGGTCCCCTAGGTTTAGGGATGCTTTCAAATTCCGACCAGGTGTCAGAGCTTCAGACCGGCAGATTTAAGGGAGGTTCTCTTCCCAGATAACTGAAATATATCACAGTATCAATCTCTAATTATAACTTTTATTCCCTACCCACGCCTTGCAGGTTTGATGATACGTTTGAAATAGTTTGTGACTCCTTTTCAAATTTTGAAATATTTTTGACCCATCAAAAATAATAGCTTAAAGCATCTGCATATCTATCATCCAGCTCGAAAAATAAGATATTTGAAATTGAGTGGAAGACTTCTACATACCTGTATTCTGCCACACCAGGGACCACTCTCCAGAAACTGATGTTTATCTTTTGTATTTATTTAACAGATACAGGTTCTCTGGCAGGCACTGTCCTAAGTGCTTTACAAACACTTCACAAATATTAACTCATTTTCAATCCTTGTAACAACTCAATGGGTAGGTTACTGCAATTATCCTTACTTAGCAAATGGCAAAAATATGACATAGAGAAGTAACAGAACTCTGAAACTCTAGTCTGTGCTACTCCTATACTATGCTAATTTGCTCTGCCTCTCTATCAATCATCTATCTGTCATCTACCCAGACCCAAACAAATCATGCTATTTCCACAACTGCATAATACCATCTTCATGCAATACACATCCATTTGCAATTTTTTTCTTTCAATATTATAAGATTTGTCCACAATGCTGCAGGTAACTGTAGCTCATTCATTTGCATTGCTGGTTATTACAAGGTATGAATATATAGAACTAATTGTTTTAATATCAGTGAATTCATACATGGTTCCAGAATGATTTTTCTATCCCTAACATGGTTCCTGTGCATGCATACATTTTTTTTTCCTTACAGAGATGTGCTAGGTGTAGAATTGCAGAATCAAAGGATATACTTATATTTAAGTATGACACATATCACCAAATACTCTCCAAAGGAGTTATACTAATTCATACTCCTCCAGCAGATGAATTCACATTTTTCCATATTATTATTAAAAATTTCTTGCCATCTTATTTTAATTTGCATTTCCTTGATTACCAGTTACGTAGAAAAGTCTTTTAAGTAGGTTCCTCTGAGCATTGCCTATACATCCTGTTTGCCACTCTTCTCTTAGCTGCCTTTTCCTCATTAGTCTATAGATGTTCCTTGGTGTTCTTTGTGTATTTTGCCTACTATACTTGTTTAAAAAATTTGCTCCCAACATATTCTTATTATGAACATAATGGTCACGGGTACCAAAGATAACTCAAAAAGACTGATAAATATCCCAAAGTAGAATTTCTGAACTACCACCAAAAAGGAGGGAGAATTCTAGTTGCTCTACATTCTTATTAACATTTGGTAATTGTCAGTCTTTTTAATATTAGTCATTCTAGCAGATATAAAGTGACACCTCATGGTAATTGTAATTTAAATTTCCTACATGATTTGTGATATTGAGCATTTTCTACATGATTTTTGGCCACTCATGTATCTTTCCTGTGAAATGCCTGTTCAGATCTTTTGCTCATTTAGAAAATTAGGTAGCAAGTGCAAGGCCCACTGTTATATATTTCCTCAAGTCTCTGAATAACTAAACACAACTCTTCAGTCAACTGACTTGGGGCATGACAATGTGTAAATGAAAGTAAAATATCTTGACATATATTAAAAAAAAAAAAAAAAGAAAGAAAATTAGGTAGCTTCGCTGGGTGTAGTGACCCACAACTATAATCCCAACAACTCAGGTCACTGAGGCAGGAGGATCACAATTTCAAGACCAGCCTTGGCAATTTAGCAAGGTTTTCTCAAAATTAAATATGTATATATATTTATAAATATATTGTATATTAATATATTAAATATATATTTTATAAATATATTAACTATTAAATATATTATATATATATACATACACACACACACACACACACACACACATCCCATATGACTAGGGTTGTAGCTCAGTGGAATTACCCCTGATTCAATTCCCAATACAGATAATAATAAGAAGAAAAAGAATGCCTGTTTTTTTATTATTAAGTTGTAGGAGTTTTAGTTAACTGTATATTATAGATAGGAATCCTCTGTAAGATATACACATTAGGAATCTTCTTGGCTAGTATGTACCTTACCGATTCATTTTGAAACCACGTCTTAAAGGGTAGGATGTTTTCAGTTACTCCATGTTATCAATCTTTTTTTGTTTAGTTGTTGATTTCTAAGGGTTTTGTTAAAGAAATTGTTGCCGATTTCAAAATTGCACGTATGATCTCTTAAATATTCTAGAAATTTTAGCATTTATGTTTGTTACATGATTCATCTTGAATTCACTTTTGTATATGATGTGAAGTATTAGCATTATTTTCATATATACAGTTTTCTCTTCAACATTTCTTTCCTAAAGGTGTTAAACTACTTTGTCACCTTGTCAAAGTCATGTGAGTGTGAACTGGCTTCTGGTCTCTACCTGATTCCATTAATCAGTCTATCTGCCTTTTTGGTAATGCCACACTGTCTTAATTACTGGAACTTACATTAAGACTTGATATATGATAGTTTAAATCTTCCCCATTTGTTCTTCTTTTTCAAGATTATTTGGCTTTTCCAGGTCCTTTGCTTTTCCATGTAAATTTTAGAATTCATTTGCAATTTCTACAAAAATCCTGCTGAGATTTTGATTGCTATTACATTGAATCTACAGATCAAATTAGATGAAATGAATTAAACCTACAGATGGAACTTGGCAAAAAACAGGTATTATAACAATATTGAGTTTTCCAGTGCATGAGCATGATATATTTCTTCATCTATTTAGGTCTGTTTTCATTTATCTCAGTAGTGGTTTATAGTTTTCATTGTAGCAGGCTTGTACACATTTCATAAAATTTGTTCCTTAGGTATTTGTATTTCCAATAATATTTTAATTTTTTTTAAACCAGGGATCCGCTTAGCCACATCCATAGCCCATTTTTGTGTTTTGTTTAGAGACAAGGTATCTCTCTTGAATGCTGACATCCTCACTAAGTTGCTGAGGCTGGCTTTGAACTCCAAAGCCTCCTGACTCAGACTCCCGAGTGGCTGGGATTACAAGTGTACACCACCCCACACAGCTTTTTTTTTTTTCTGATTTTTTAAATGTATTTTTAAAATTTCATTTTCTAATTGTTTGTTGCTAGCATATGGAAAAAATTGTTTTAATTTTAATACTAACCATGTATCTCACATGTGGTAGAAAACTTTTGATGATCCCCAATGATCCCTTCTTCTGACATTCTCATGTCCTTGTGTAATATTGCCCCGCGGTTGTTTGTAGACTGGACCTAGTGACTTGCTTCTAACAAACAAAATATGGCAAAGAAATGAGATGCTTGCAAATTAGGTCACTAATACTACCTGCCTTTTTCACAATTGCTTGCCATGTCCCTAAAGAAGACCATATGGCAAGGAATTGATGAAAGTGTCTTAACACAGCATGGGAAAAATTGAGATCCTCTATCCAATAACCTATGAGGAACAGAATTCTGCCAACAACCACATAACTGACATTGGAAGTGGATCCTCCTCTATTGAGTCTTCAGATGAGATTGCAGCCCTGGGCTGACACTTCCATAGCAGCATGTGAGACAATTCAAACCAGAGGCATTCAACTAAATTTCAAATTTGGATCCACAGGAACCATGAGCTAACAAACGTTTGTTGTTTTTTTGTTGTTTTGTTTTGTTTTGTTTTGTTTGGGTACCGGGGATTGAACTTAGGGGCACTGGACCACTAAGCCACATTCCAACTCTATTTTGTATTTTATTTAGACACAGGGTCTCACTGAGTTGCTTAGGGCCTCACTGGTGCTGAGGCTGGCTTTGAACTCACTATCCTCTTGCCTCAGCCTCCCATGCTGCTGGAATTACAGGCTTGCGTCACCATGCCTGGCCAATGTTTGTTGATTTAACTTGTTAATTTTTGAGTAATCTAATGCAACAGTAATTACCACATACAGCACAGCCTTTCTAAATTCACTTATTAGCTTTAATAATTTTTTATAGACTCTAGGATTTTCTACATACAGTTGTCATCTATGAATAAAAGTAGGTTTTTTGTTTACTTTACTATTCATGTTTCCTTTTGTTTGTTTTGTTTTATTACATATAATAGAAGCAGAAATATAAGATTGAATAGAAGTAATGCTATTAACTATCTTTCCTTGTTCTCCCTCTCTATAGAAATGTGTTCAACCTTTCATTAGTAAGCACAATGTTAGCTGTTTTTCTCCATATATATCTCCCATCAGGATGAGAAATTTTTTTTCTGATTCCAATTTTCTGAGAGCTGTTTTTTTTTTTTTTTTTTTTAATTCAGGAGTGGAATTTCTTCTCTACACTATTGACACAATTATATTAATTTATGTTTCACCTTAATTTATTTTAGACTGCTAAACCAATCATGAATTCCTGGTATGAATTCAATGTGGTCATGAAGTAGGATCCTTTTCTCACATTGCAGGATTAAATTCGCTAATGTTTTCATAGAGTATTTGCATTAATGTTCATGAGCAACATAGCGTTTTGCTCTTAATGTTTTTTATTGTTTTAGAACTAGGGTTAAACTGGTCTCATAAACTGAGTTATATTATAAAAATTATGTTCTATAAATTATACATAATTATAAATTATAAATATCTAATATAAAATTCTTATTTCTGTGCTAATATTTGATAAACTTCAATGGTAAAGCAATCTGGGCCTACTCTTAATTTGTTTTTAATTTATTAAGTTAATTTGAAATTTTCACTTTTTCAATTCAAATTAAATATAATGGATATAGGAGAACTTGGATTTTCTATTTCACCTGGTATTCATTTCAATAATTTTTGTCTTTCAAGGAATTTTCTGTTCATATAAATTGTCAAATTCATTGGCATAAATTTTTCATAATATTCTCATATTATTTTAATGTTCATAGGATCTGTAGTAATTATTACTCTTTTATTCTTGGTATTGGCAATTTGTTATGGGTTTTATTTTCAGTCTTGCTAGGGTTTTTTCATTTTGTTTCAAGGAACCAATTTTTAATTTCATTGGTTTTCCTCTGTCATCTGTCAGCTTCTTATTTTAGTTCTGCTCATACTTTAGCAATTCATTTCCTTTTATTATTTTTGGGTTAATTTACCTTTACTTTTTAAAGACTTTTAAGTTGGTAACTCAATATTTTAAAATTTTTTTATTTGTTCAAATTAGTTATACATAACAGTAGAATGCATTTATGAATTTTGATAAATCATACATAAATGTAATATAATTTCTCATTTTTCTAACTGTGCATATCGTAGGATCACATTGGTCATCCAGTCACATATGTACATGAGGTAAATAATGTGTGTTTCACTCTACTATCCTTCCTACCCCCATGCCCTTTCCCCTCCCTTCACTCCCCTCTACCTAATCTAGAGTAACTATTCTTCCCTAGCACCCTGTGGGCATCCCTGTCTCGTTCCAGTTTTTAGAGGGAATGCTTTCAGTTTTTCTCCATTTAGAATGATGTTGGCCTTGAAGGATACCCCCTTTCACCACTTTTATTCAGCATTGTCTTTGAAACTCTAGCCAGAACAATTAGAAGAAAGAAACTAAAGGTATACAGATAGGTAAAGAAGAACTCAAACTATCACTATTTGCCAATGACATGGTTCTATATTTAGAAGATCCAAAAGACTCCACCAAAAAACTTCTAGAACTAATAAAGGAATTCAGCAAAGTAGCAGGATGTAAAATCAATATCCATAAATCAAACACATTCCTATACATCAGTAATGAATCCACTGAAAGAGAAATTAAGTAGCCTCAAAAATACTTGGGAATCAATCTAATAAAAGAGGTGAAAGACCTCTTTAATGAAAACTACAGAACACTAAAGAAAGAAATTGAAGAAGAACTTTGAAGATGGAAAGACCTCCCATGCTCCTGGATAGGCAGAATTAATATTGTCAAAATGGCATACTACCAAAAGTGTTATACAAATTTAATGCAATTCCTATTAAAATTCCATTGATATTCTTCATAGAACTAGAAAAAGCAATCATGAAATTCATTTGGAAAAATAAGAGACTCAGAATAACCAAGGTAATCCTTAGCAAGAAAAGTGAAACAGGAGGCATCATGATACCAGACCTTAAACTATACAATAGAACAATAGTAATAAAAACATCATGGTATTGGCACTAAAACAGACATCTATATCAATGGTACAGAATAGAAGATATGGAGACAAACCCACATAAATATATTTATACTAGACAAAGGCACCAAAAACATTCATTGGAGAAAAGATAGCCTCTTCAACAAACGATGCTAGGAAAAATGGAAAGCCACATGTAACAAAATGAAAGTAAACCTTTGCCTCTCACCCTGCATGAAACTCAACTCAAAGTAGATCAAAGACTTAAGCACTAGAACGAGAGACCCTGAGCCTACTAGAAGAAAAAGTAAGCCCAAATTATCATCATGTCAGCTTAGGAACAGACTTCCTTAACAAGACTCCCAAAGTGCAAGAAATAAAACCAAAACTGAATAAATGGGATAGATTCAAACTAAAAAGCTTCTTCTCAGCAAAGGAAACAATCAATAATTTGGAGAGCCTACAGAGTGGGAGAAAATCTCTACACATGCACTTCAGATAGAGCACTAATCTCCAGAATTTATAAAGAACTCAAAAAACTTAACACCAAAAATATAAATAACCCAATCAATAGATGGGCTAAGGAACTGAAAAGACACTTCACAGAAGAAGATATACAATTGATAACAAATACATGAAAAAAATGTTTAACATCTCTAGTAATAAGAGAAATGCAAATCAAAACTACCCTAAGATTCCATCTGACTCCAAATAGAATGGCAATTATCAAGCATACAATAAGCAAAAATAGGTATTGACAAGGATATGGGGAAAAGGTACACTCATACATTGCTGGTGGGATTGCAAATTGGTGAAACCACTCTGGAAAGCAATGTGGAGATTCCTTAGAAAACTTGGAATGGAACCACCATTTGACCCAGCTATCCCACTCCTTGATTTATACCCAAAGAACTTAAAATCAGCATACTGCAGTGACGCCATCACATCAATGTTCATAGCAGCTCAACTTACGATAGCTAAACTATGGAGCCAACCTAGGGGTCCTTCAATAGTTGAATGCATAAAGAAAATGTGATATGTATATATATATGTATATATATATATATATATATATGATGGAATATTACTCAGCTTTAAAGAAGAATGAAATTATGGCATTTGCTGGTGAATGAATGGAGTTGGAGAATATCATGCTAAGTGAGATAAGTCAATCCCAACAAACCAAAGGTCGAATGTTTTCTCCGATAAGTGAATGGTGATACATAAGTTGAGGTGGGCAGGGGGTAAGGGAAGACAGGAGGTACTTTGAATTTTGTAGAGGGAAATGAGGGGAGGGGAGGTGGCAGGGGGTAGGAAAGATGGTAGAATGAGACAAACATCATTACCCTATGTACATGTAGGATTACATAAATGGTGCGACTCTACATCATGTACAACCAGAGAAATAAAAAGTTGTACTCCATGTGTGTACAATGAAGCAAAAGGCGTTCTGCTGTCATGTATAACTAAATAGAACAAACAATAAAAAAAAGGGCATCCTTGTCTTATTTCATTTTTTAGAGGGAATGCTTTCAATTTTTCTCCGTTTAGAATGATGTTGGTCTTGGGTTTAGCATATATGACTTTTTACGATGTTAAGGTATATACCCACTATCCCTGGTTTTTCTAGTGTTTTGAATGTGAAGCAGTGCTGTATTTTGTCAAATGCTGTTTCTGTATCTATTGAGATGATGATGTGATTCTTGTTTTTAAGTCTATTGATATGATGAATTATGCTTATTGATTTCTGTACGTTGAACCAACCCTGCATCCCCGGGATGAACCCCATTTGATCATGGTGCACTATCTTTTTAGTATGTTTTAGTATGCAATTTACCAGAATTTTTTTGAGAGTTTTTATATCTATATTCATCAGGGATATTTGTCTGAAGTTTTCTTTCCTTGATATGTCTTTCAGACAATTTTTAAAGTTGTCTTTTTCAAATGAAAGCAGAGCTAAGCCAAGCATAGTGACACATGCCTGTCCACAGACATGGGGATTAGGAGATCGAGGCAGGAGGATCACAACTTAGAGACCAGTTTGGGTAATTTAGTAAGACTTTGTCTCAAAATAAAAATAAAAGGAGTGGGGAGTAGCTCAGGAGTTGAGTGTCCCTGGATTCAATCCCCAGTGCCACAAAAATAAAAAAATAAAAAAATAAAAAACATGAGCTATGTATTTCTCTCAACACATTGCTATAACTACAACTGACAAACTTTGTTGTGATTTTGTTATTATTCAGTTCAAAATATTTTTCTAGTTTTCTTTCATAGATTTACTACCCTGATTTATCTCTTCACCTTTTTAAATTGTCCTCTTTTTTGTGAGATTCTGTTTATTTCTGCAAGCTTTTCCTTTTTTCTTTTTGAATTCCAGTTTGGATAGATTCTATTGCCTGTTTTCTTGGTCACTGATTTTTTTCAGCAGTGTAATCTGCTAATGCTGTCCAATCAATATTCTGTTTTTGAAACCAGTTTTTTAGCTCTGTAATTTCTATCGGGTCCTTTCTCATCATTTCCTTTTCTCTATTATGATACCTTTTGTTCTTTCAGTTTGCTTATGTTTTCCTTTAAACCCTTCTAAGTGTTTATAAACTTTTTATCTACTAGTCTTCCATTATCCCTTTGGCTTCTGGGTCTGTTTCTGTTAACGGATTTGCCTCTTGAAGAAGAATGCCATCTTCCTGGATTTTTTTCATATATTTAGCAATTTCATTAAACACTGGATGTTGTGAATGTCACATTGGTGGCGTAAGGATTTTACTGTCTTTCTTTAGTGGTAGTAGGCTTTTAGTTACTTCTGAGTCTACTCGATATTTTTGAGGATTGTCTTTAAGCATTGTTAGGATGGATCTGGTAGAGCCTTTGTGTTAGACCCTTGCTAGGGTCTCTACAAGTGTCCAGAGGGTTCATTGATGTCTCTCCATTCTGGCTGATTTGAATTCAAATGCCTCCTGACCTTCTTTGTGAGCACCACTAATTGTTCAGCTTGCTAGTAGCTCCACCAGGACTTCCCTGATCATTTTTTTCACTCAGGCTTATGGAATCTCACTCTATATAGGCATAGCTTACTATTTGGCCCTAGACTCAAAGAATCCCCTGTGTAGATATTCAGGACTATTCTGGAGCTCCCTCCTCAGATGTTCTGTTCTGTAAATTTCAACCAATTCAGGAAACCTGAACTTGAATCTGTCTCCCTGATTCAGCAGGACTGCTGTGCTCTGTCTGAGTTTGCTGTCCCCATGCTGATCTGGAAAGTGCCTCCAGGCAAGTGATTATGAGACTTGCCTCATTTTAATCTCTTCTTTCAGGAACCATAGTCATGTGTTACTTTTACCCAACATCTGAAAACAGTAATGAATGTATTTTACCTAGTTTTATGGTTATTTGTAATGAAAGAGCTAATTATTCCATTATAGTGGAGAGGTTATAGTTTTTAATCATAAATGTATTTTAAATTTATTGAATGCATTTTTTCACCTATTAAGATTATCTTGTGGCTTTTCTTCGATTTGTTATGGTGGTGAATTACTTTAATAACTTTCATAATGATAAAATGTCCTCATATGCCTGGGATAAACCCAAAATGAAAATGAGGAATTAAAAAAAAATACTAGAGTGTTTTGCCAATGTTTTGTTTGGGGTGTTTTCACCTATTTTCAGGAATGAGATCAGTTCATGTTCTATTTCTCATACTGTCCTTGATTTTGGTATCCAGGTTAGTTTCCTAATGATGCTGTAATAATTTACTGCAGTGACTTGAAGCAACAGGAATTTATTATCTTGAAGTTCTGTAGTGAGTCTCACTGACTGCAATTAGGGTGTCACCAAGCCACACTGCTCACTCTGGAGGCTCTAGGGGAGTCTTTTTTTTTTTTTTTTTTTTTTTTTTTTTTGTGGTACTGGGGATTGAACTCAGGGCCTTGTGCTTGTGAGGCAAGCACTCTACCAGCTGAGCTATCTCCTCACCCCCAGAGAGAGTCTTCATTTTCATTCATTTGTTTTGCCCTTTCTATCTTCTAGAGGCTGCCTGCATCCTTTGGCTCATGGTTCCTTCCTGGTCCCATCTTCTTCCTTTACTCTGACTAGCCTACCTTCCTCTCTCACTTATGAGGACACATGTGATTACATTGAACCCAGGTTCAATGAATAATTGTGTCATTAGCATACACCAAACATACTTGTGTCTTTCCACGATGTCAGAGTATATTGAATAACAATAAATTCACCGGCTACACCACTTTTATTAGCGGCAGTTCACTGAATACTTGTGGGTCACCTGGTAGTCATAAGCTGGGCAATCACGATTTCTTTTATTCCAGGCTTAATTTCCCATAACACTCAAGTCACACATCATACTTCACATAATTAATATGCGTGCGTGCGTGTGTGTGTGTGCATGCATATGTGCCTGTCACAGAAAGACTAAGAAGGGTTACATGGCTTGGGAGTTATAGGATACTGAGTCAAAAGCACAAGCAGAAAGAGAGATGAATGCAGAGTCAAAGTCACTGTAGGTGGTCAGAAAAGAATTTGAATGAACCAGTTCAGCGGAGTTATCAAAGCAGTCTCAGTTTCAATTTCAGAACGTCAGATTGGAGTGGGCCAGACCTGGTCATATGGACAGAAGAAACTGCTTTGTTGAAGCCCAGTGAGACAGGAAATCAAAGATTTGTCGTTATAACATTTTTTTCTGGGCAAGGCTCTTCATGAATGACCAGTTAACCAGGTGAAGGTAACTGCTTGATCCCGTCTCAAGGTTCTCCTTTTAAGGGCCTTGAGTAAGGGGGTTGCTTCATTCAGTGTCTAGTATACTCAATAAGCCCATGGGCCTGGTTTTTCCAATTTGAGTTTGATATGTCCATGCATCCATGTGCTTCTGATTAATTTGGTAAGTCCACAAGTGATCATTTCTATTAGCATGATTAATGTATAAATTTGTGCCTTATGGTTATATGAGGTAGATAGTGGTTGTCTACTTACACAAACAAGGTGTGGTGTCATTTTACCTCAGCACTTAAACTCAAAGTGAAGTAGCTTATGGCAAACTACTGTTTTACAAAATGGAGTAACTCAGGTTTAGGCACAGCCTGAAAACCACTGTTGTATACATATGAAATAACTCAGAGTAGGTCACAGGCTAATCTCCACAACCCACTTTGATAATCCAGGACAATTATCCAGGATAATGTCCCTATCTCCAGATCATATAATCACATCTGCAAAGTCCCTTTGCTAAAACAAATATTCACAGGTTCCACGGATTAGGACATGAATATCTTTGGGGGTCCATTATTCTGCTATTACAAGAAGTGAGGACATCCCTCAATTTGCTTCTCTTTGGAAGATCTTACTTATGACTGGAATTAACAATTTCTTGAATAGCTGATCAAAGTTACCTATAAAATTATATGGGGCATTTTTGCAAGTAGATTATTTTTAATGTAGAAAGAGTATATATAAATGTGTATGTATATTTCAAAATAACCACAGTAATATTGAGAATGCATGCTTTCAAAATAGCATCTTTAAGTAATTATAGTTGACAAAGTAGAGATATAGTTGAGTTCTTTTGTATTTCAGGATTTCTTGTATCATTTTGATTTAATTTGCCTTACCATTATGTAAAACATTCACCTGGTTCCAATATTAAAACTATAATAGCAGGGTTTATTCAGAGAAGTCTGATTTCCAGACCTGTTCACTCACCTTATTTCCTACCTTATAATGTGAGTAATCATGGACCTTAAGTTTATTATTCCAGTTTTAATTTTTCATATGAGGAAGAAAGTGTATGTATGCATGTACATATATATATATAACTTCCTAATTATCTTTCTATAAATATAGAATGAGACAGACATCATTACCCTATGTACATGTATGATTACATGAATGGTATGAATCTATATTGCATACAACCATAGGAACAAAGTTGTACCCCATTTGTGTACAAAATCAAAATGCAGTCTGTAAAAATAAATTAAAAAAAAAGAATATCTTGTTAACCTTTTGGATTATTGCTAATATGATAGATGAGAAATGGTAGTTGATGTACTTTTAATTTGCAAACAGACGAGAGTGCCAGGAACGTGAGATTAAGGGAATAATTCTATTAAATTGGCCCACTGTGCTGACCCCCACATGCTTTCACCTTTGAAAAGAAATTTACCTGCAGTCCAGCCTAAAGTGAACAGGATATGTTACTTTCCTCATCAAACTACCCGTTGTCTGAAACCTGAATAAGTCTGATAAAAGGAAAACAAGTTACTCTGAAGCAGGGATCTTTTGTGATGCTTACACAGTCCAGATTCCAGAATTAAGGGTGATAAGGATAACCCTCCCTAACCATAAAATCTATGAGAACAAATTCCAATTAGAACTGTCAGCATGGACCAAAGTGACCTAGAGTGGTCATAGCAATGGAGACTCATAAGTCTGATGTCATCCTGCTATCATTCAAGAGGTGGACCTGGGAAGGAAACTTCTCTGGAACCCTAATAAAACTGGAATCCAGGAGAGGCATGCTGTCCCTCGCCTCTCTGAGAGGACCCACTCTCTTTCTTGAGAGTGTCCCAATTCACTTTTTCTATCCCTTCAATAAATTCATGCCTGTTCCTGAGTGACTTGTCTGAAATTACCCTGACCTGATCACAAGAATTGGGGTTTGAAGGGGAACATTTGTGCTGCCTCAGTTTCCCAGTCCTATAACAATATTATGAGAAAGGTTGAGCATCTTTCCCTATGTGGAAGGACATTTATTTTTGTAAATTATTTATCTAACATTAGATAAAAGTATATTTTCTTTTTTTACATTAAATAATAGATTTATTTCTTATGATGTTAGAAACATTGGGTAGAAAAGCTTACATTTCAATCTCCTAGTTACTGTTAGACAAAGAAAAATTATGGGAACATCCTCAAAGTAAAATTTAGAATTGTACTTTTGCAGGTGTATTTGAAAACTGGAATGAAAATGGAAGGGTCTTTGGGCACAAAGTTTTTGTTTGGTTTATTTTGCTTTGCTTTGCTTTGTTTTAACTAATTGTGTCACTGTGTGCATGTGTGTGTGTGTGAGCGCATGTGCACATACTTAATTGTGGAGGGCAATTTAACATCAGGACAAATGTCCATTTAATTATAACTTTGATACTTTTATGTCAATTTGAAGCAATTTTTGGCTGAAAAAGAGTTTCTCAAAATAATGAAATCAAGGAACTCAGGATTAGGAGGTAGAGAAGAATTGGGGAGGAAGAGAGGGAAAACAGAATAAGTAGAGCCAGAATAACCTAAAACAATATTTTCTAAAGATCTATTGGCATGTTTACTTTGGTTTTAAATATTAATATCAGCCACTTTTATGATAGAGATTATTAATATTTCCCCAAATTTGACACTTGTCTTTGACTCTGATGTGATGTAAGTTTTAAATGTTTTTTGATAATTATTTTATTTTTCTCATCTACAGTATCTTTAATTTTTATCTATGGGTATTAAAAATCTATTGATCTTTTTGCTTGAGTGACTCTGGCTTTCAAATCATATTTAGAAAAGGTTTTCTCCATCCCCAAGTTATTAAAACTATGCCTCTTGTTTAAAATTTAACCACCTCTTATTACAACTCTTCTTATTTAAAATTCCATTTTTCTTCTCTGATTTCAGATGTTGCCACTATCATACACTGAATTCCCAATGTATTTGAATCTATTATTGAATTTTTTTACCTATTCATTCAAGTGTCTATCTACTTATGACTTGATACCACATAATTTTAAGTATGGATCATTACAATCTATTGTAATGTTGCACAGTTATTATTTAGTAGTCATATCCCGCTCTGCACCATCGCTTTTCTTTCTAACCTTTTTCTGGCTATACTTTTTCATTCTTTCAAATGTACAATCAACTGGAAAAGATCCAGGAAAAATAATACTCATGGTATTGGTATTTTTATTTGAACTGTATTCAATTTATTAATTCAATGAAGAAAAAGTTGTATCTTAGGATGTTAAATTTTCCTATCTGAAACATGGTATGTTTTTCTATGTATGTCTATATTACTGTCTCTAAAGAAATATTTCATGGTGTTCCTCATGTATGGTTTAGACATTTCTTGCTATCTAGGCTTATAGTTTACTTTGTTTTGCTGTTGTAAAATGGAGTCTCTCTCACATTATATTCTTTATCTGGTTATTATTTGTATATGTCAATTTATTTATGTTGGTTTTTATTATTTGTTACTCTTATATATTTTCTTACTATTTGTAATGTTTTTCCATTGAGTCCTTTGGGTTTTTTAGAGAGATAATCATACTATCAACAAATATAATTTTATCCCAATCTTCCCAATTTATATCATTAATTGCTTTGCTTGTTTAATTGTATCATTTATACCTGCTCTTTAATTTTATTATTTTCTTTCACCTATGAATATTGAGTTGAATTATTCGTCCAATGAATTTTCAAATAAGGTTATAGATTTTTTTTTTTTTTTTTTTTTTTTTTTTTTTTTTTTTGCGGTGCTGGGGATTGAACCCAGGGCATTGTGCTTGCGAGGCGAGCACTCTACCAACTGAGCTATCTCCCCAGCCCAAGGTTATAGATTTTGATTTAAAAATCCATCTTTATCTCATTTATACTAGATAGAATAGAGGCTTGCACATATTAATAGTATCCACACTTTCATGCTTTTCTTTCCATTTATATTAGTAAAAGAATACATGCAAAAGTGATAAATTTATTTCAACAATTCCACAGTCTCTACTAAATAGACAAAGAGGGTAAATGTGGCTAAAATGCTAGCATTGGACAGCAGATAGTACCCTCATGAGGTGGTCCCTTATAGTGATCTTGTAGACAAAGGTAAACTCGAGTGGGAAAGGACTTTAAGAGTATTAAGAACAATGAAAGCGGTTCAAGAGTTAGACTCTTCCAAAGTTGAATACTTGCTGCATCTTTTACACCTGAGAGATTTCTAAGACAGATATTCTTCTGTATGTCTGTTACCCAGATATAAATATTAATGCTTTAAAGTATGTTTTCCTATTTTAAAAATACAAAACTTTACAAGGGTACATAAGGGTATATACATGTGCTTATACATTTGTCACACTCACAGAATGTACACCACCAAGCATGAATCCTAATGCAAACAATGGATTTGGGGTGATAATGATGTGTCAATGTGGGCTCATCTGTTGTAACAAATGGGCCACTGCTGTGAGGGATGTTGATCGTGGGGGACACTGTGGCTGGGAGGAGCAGGAGAAAAATGGGAACTCTGTACTTTCTGTCATTTTGCTGTGAATGTAAAACTGCTCTAAAAATAAAGTCTACTAAATTAAATATATATATGTATATATACACACATTCATATGTATATACACATATTTTTATCTGTATATATGCAACCTATTATTTTCATTAAATAATGCTCTATATCATGGTATCCAATTTTGTTGATTTATTTCATTTGTTTTAAAATCTTTTATATTGAAATTGAATGTCTTTTTAACCAAGTCCATGACTATTTTCTAATAAAAATCACAGAAAAAAAAAATGGTTCAAGAGAAATGCACATTTTAAAAGTCTTTTTGAAAAAAAAAAAAAAAGCTTTTCTGATTCTTATAATCATCTCTCTTCAGGGTAAGAATATAATAACTATTTGTTGATTGAAAGAACAAAAACTGGTATCTTTTTGTGAGGAGAGAGGGAGTAAAGTTAGGGCAGCTGGTTTTCACTGGTAAAGGCTCCTGATAATTGAGAAAAAGTGGAGGAGTGAAAATTCCTGATATTTTTCTGCCATCTACACCCTACCACCCATCCCCCCAAGAGGTTCTCCCCTCCAAGGGGAGAATCTCAAGTGTCAGGCAGTTGAAATGCTTGTGTATGTGCCTTTTCTCACTGAGGCCCACTGCCTTCCAGGACTGACTCCCTTGACAGAGACTATATGAAGAAGAAGGCAAGTCAAATTGTTAGGGTCTAGTTATCTGCAAATCTGCACAGCACAGGAGGAGGAGTTGGGTTTTAGGCAGGGTTGTGCCTGGCTGCTTGTCCCCTACTCTTCCACTCTCTGACTCTTAGTGATGTCGTCTGTTCCAATCATCTTGTAAGAACAAAATGAAAATGTGTCCAGCACTCAGCACAACGGCACATAGTAAAGCTTCACTAAATATGTGATTCGCTTCCCCTTTTGTAACCAGAATGACCTGATGATAAGATGGCTTAACTGAGTGTGATGCTCTTTTTCATAGCAAACTATTATAGTTCCCTACAAATAAAAACCCAACTTAGGAACAGTCTGTGCACAGAAATGACAATGGCAGCCTTATCAACACCCTCCCCCACCTCTGCCATCAAATCTCTTGTTACTGCTTCTTTGGGAACCTCCTCCCTGGCCCAACCAGAGCTCCCATGGGACCCAGACATCTCCCACCACAACCACTCTTTGTGCTTTCTGCCAGCCAGCGTTGCCCAAGGACAGTGTTGCCCATCTCCCCAGAGACAGCCCCAGTTCCATGGCCTCTAAAAGTTGCTACCTCTAGAAGCTCCTGTCTCTGACCTGGGCTGGGTGTCTTCTGGCCTTCCCAGTTAGAACTGGAGCAATTTCCCACAGTCCCCTATCTACAAATAGTGGGGAGGGTAATCTCCATGTCCCTGGAGTTATTTTATGACAAATAGATGTAGCAGGAAGAAATCTCGACTGGGAACTCAGGATGGTTGGTTTCTAGTTCTCATTCTGCTGGTCCAGCTGTGGCCTGTGACCCAGTCTTTTCATGTCTCTGGGCTTTAGTTTCTGGACATGTAAAAAGAAATTGGACTAAATAATCCCCTGCTTGAGCATTCACTGTGTATCAGTCCCTATGCTATTCTTGTTACACTAGATGAGGGGAAATAGTGGCACATGTGTACTTCCAGCCCCCATCCAGGGCTTTGAGGGTTGCAGGAAATACTAGTGATCAAGCCTCCCTAGTCCTTGCAGTGACCCAGCTAAGCTTCAATGACCTATGGATACCAGACCCAGATTTGGACTAACCTGGGTGCCTTTTCTAGCACTCTTTTGATTGATTGAGAGAACAAGTTTAGATGTCTTAACAATTGACTTTCAAATGAAAAGCTTTAAAAAAAAATCCCACTAAATAGAACACTGTGTGTAGTTCGTACTGAAAAAGAACAGCAAATCACGTCTTTGCTGTATTTGTTTATATTCTCAGCCACCTCACTCTGGTCTCCTTCCCTGCTTACTGTCAATCTCAATAGTGTCATCTCAGTCACTCAGCCCTTCTTACCTCCTGACCACAACACACCATCCTCCCTGCAAATCCATCTGCTCTGTATGTGCAACCAGTCATCAACATTCAGTAGTTTTTATTTTAAAATGTCGCTAAACTTGTCCCTTCTTTCCAAGTATCACTGCTGTCCCTCAGGCAGGCAGTCCCACTTCCCATGTATGCCAGACCAGCAGCTCCTAAAGTCCTCCCTCTCCTTCCAGCTGGCCAGTGAGTATCGACCCAGGCACATCACATGGGACAGCAAGAACCAGGTCAAGAGCAAGGAAGGTTTCTAGGGACTGGAAACCCTAGCAACCTCTTTAAATGTGAAGGGAGATCAGTGAACCAGGTGTGAGGCCCACAGGGTCAGTGACGCTAGTGACTTTCTTGCCTCGACCAACTATAGGGGAACCTTTCAGGATCCTTTAGAAGACCAGAGACCCATCCCGGGTAAAGAGAGAGGTGTGTGTTGGGAGGGTCTGACTTCAGAAGTCAGTGTGTCTCTGTTCAGCTGTGTTCAGCTCTGGGACAAGGAGAGGCTCTAGGGACAGGTTCTGGGAAAGGATCAGAGTGCTTTTTTTCCTTCCCATTCTAAACTCCAGAAGCCCAGCCCTTTTTCATTTTTTGTCTTGAACTCAGCAAGATTCCTTATTGCATGTCTTTTAATCCTTGCCCCCTGCTGAGAGTGACCTTGAAGGAGCCTCTGTTCCTTGTTATCAAAAGAACCTGGCTGAGCTGATAGCTGATGAACTGCCAGGAGCCCTTCGCCTCTCAGCGCAAGAACCACTGCTGCTCTTTTGGGCTGTCCTCGGAGGAGGATGGATCCCCAGACCGCTGCAGGGCAACCCAGCTTCCTAGCAGATAGCCTAGCACATAGAAAATTTGTTGAATTAAATTACCAAAACGCAGCAGGCAGAAGGATTACATTAAAACCCCCTGAAGCACATGTTCCCATGAGGTAGGGCAACGGGCTGGTTTCCATGGAACACCAGACGTCAACCTTGGCCTGATCATCAGAAAAGAAGATAAGACGGTGACCTGGAGGTCCAAAGACAGTCATAAATGAGCCTTTCAGACTCCAAAGTAGACCTTGCAGACACCAGAAGTGACAAGCACACAGCACATTGCAGCCACTCTCCATCACCTACACACGGCGGCAAATGCTGTAACCAGGTACGCGTTTTCCCTGCTGAGCCCGTGAGTAGTTTCAGAATCCTTTTCAACAAAGTGCTCCAGGAAGGGCTCAGAATCAGAAGGCTGGCACCGAGGTCAAACTCACCGACCACCCCTTTCTTTTTGAAGAGAGAAAAACAGAGAACCAGCGAAGTTCGCCAAGTTTTCCACACCACAGAGTTACTTGGCACAAGAGCTAGAAGTACAACTCAGATCTCTTGATTCCTTACCCAGTGCTTTTTCTAGTAAGCTACCTCTCAACCTTGAAATGACCATTTTCAACACTATCATCTTGGAAAATTAGAAGCCTCCACAGTCTTCCGAGCCTCTGATGACTCAGAGGGTGCCTTATGAAGGGCCATGTAGCATCCACTCCAAAGAGAAGGTATGGAGGCCCAGAATGTTTCCCAATTCGTAGATGGTCTTAAGGATAAAGTAATCACTGCAGCTGAGATAAAACTTTGGCATAATTTTTAGTCCCTACTTCCTGTCTGCCTCTCAATTTCTCTAGAGGAGCCTAGCAATGAAACCTAAATGGCCATATCAATGGCAAATGCCTACAAGAGATAAATACTGAAGCAAAGCAGTAATATTTTTTTGGCATTTTATGATTGATTTCTGTTGTCTTGAGCTTTTTGCTCTGTAACAAAAGCTTCTTTTGTATGTATTTTGCTCTCTCTGATTATTCACCTTCTCATAAGGGAAAAAAATCTTAATAAATCTTTTGTCTGTTTTGAACTCCATAGATTAAATTTTACCATGCTAATATACTATATTGCTGAAAGGAGATAATTACGTGATGAAATTAAGACATTCTGCAATTATATCTTGTAATATCATTAATTTCCAGCTGCACACAAATTATATCTACCTCAAGAACAATAGTCATTTCCTTTGTTTCTCTCACAAAAGCAGGTAATAACAATCTTTCTCCTGCAATTATTTTAGACAAATTTTCCAATTTGTTATCTTAGACCTCTCAGAGCAGTAATGATACATTATTTCAAATTTCAAGTTTTACTTTTATCACTGTATTGCTAATGATCTTTTAGATTGAAAATGATGTTTTCTTTTTTAAAAAAGCATTGACACTCATTGTCATATCTCTCCAGTTTCTTCATCATCTTAGGAAAGAAATCATTAGTGGTAATGAATGATGGGCTTATTAAAAAAAAAATATGCCATAGATGGCTTGTCCCCATCTATGTTGACACAAAAAACTATTTCATACAGGACATAAATAGACAAAATTAATGATACAGAACAAAAAAGCTTAGAGGCGTACCCGTGAGCAGCTTATAAAGTTATTCCAATCTTAAGTAGAATCTGGTATTCATAACAAATCAACAAATATTATTGCACATTCATTCCATGAAAAACATTATTTCAGGGAACATAGGTGTCACTGGATCTATTAAGAGCCCAGAGTTGAAGTGGGGAGACAAGAATGGAAGAATCCATATGGAAGAATGAGTAGTGATACAAAGTAAGAATTGCAACAGTAATATAAGACTAATGACCAAATGAAGCATAAGAAAAGAAATCCTATGAGCTCAGAGAGAAAGGAGAACATGGAACTTGGGAAGTCTGTGATGGTTTCTGGGCAGGAAAGGCAAAGTGAATATAAAAGGCCCCATAGCCAAAGCTGAACTTGATAAGTAGACACTCTCCATGATTCCATGTCTCATCCTCATCTGCATCTTTCCTCACCTCAGTGGGACTTTCCTTGCCTAACCTCACTTTGCTTTTTGTTTGTTTTCTCTTTGCCATGTCACTAATTGTCCTCAACTCAATTACTGTACTCTTAGGCTAACTCTGAAATCTGAGTCTCTAGCAAGTCCATTAAGATGGCCATAATAAAAAATATGGGAAACAACACTTGTGTAGGTAAGAACGTGCGGAAAAGAGTACTTTGCTGGTGGAAATGTAAAATGATGCAGTTTACTGTGGAAAATAGTTTGGTGGATCCTCAAAAAGTTACACATAGAATTTGCCATACAATCCAGCAATTCCATTCCTTTCTATATATCCAAAAAAATGAAAAGAAAAGTTGCCCTGGTTTCTCCTGTCCCTCAAAATCAGGTCTCAGCCCTCAGGAGGCTGGTGTGCATTTCAAACCTATGATTTCTATAGTAATATGAAATTCCCTCTGCACTTCAGCAATTTGAATGGTTTTCTTTGGTTTTCAAAGATCCCTGAAATTCCCCCTCCCTTAATTCCTTGAGGATAGAGTATATAGGAGAATTCACCTCCACTTATTTTTTTTTTTTTTTGTGCTTCTAGAGATTGAACCCAGGTCCTTGCACATTGTTAGGCCAGTGTTCCACCACTGAAACACATCCCTAGACCATTTTCTAAATTTTATTTTTAGACAGGGTCTTGCTAACTCACAGTGCTCCTACCTCAGCCTCCTAAGTAGCTGGAATTACCATGTCTGGGTCATCTCCACTGTTTGTCCATAGGGCTGCTTAGTCTAGTACCCAACATTTAACTGGCACACAAAATATGTGGATTAAAATGAAGGATGGAAAAATAGACTCAAAACCAACCCAAGCAAAAAACTTTTTGACCTAAGTAAAAACAGACCTAATGGAAGAAATTCCTCCTATTTCTCATAATAATTTAAATCAGGTTGCTTAGTAACCATCTTCCTTAAAATGTATATTTGTATAAAAAAAAAATGGTGTTTTTATAAGAAGCTGTGTATTTCCAAGTCAGGTTTTATAACCTCATGTAGACCCATATGTATTTTTTTTCTGGGCCAAATTCCAACTGACTTGCAGAGGAATATGTACACCGAAACTGAGAACACGGGGGGCAGGGTTGATGGGGAGGATGTGTAGCAGTGATATCAAAGGGGATCTTAAAATAAAAAAAGATCTTGACCTCTGTGTTGCACTACATTTACTTTCTTGGAGAAAAGCTACTGGGTGATATTGGCAAGGTCTGTCACCCAATGACTACTTGGGGTGATAGTTCTATTATGGTATATCAAGAGGTATCCAAGAAAGGGAGAAAGGAACTCAATCATCTGAATTTGATATAGTAACTCCAAAACCGAACAGAATGTAACCTAGGAGTTACAATCATCTTTTATTTTTTTTTTCATTTAATGCAATTGGGATATACATTCTTCATTCTATATTATGATTACATTACGACTTATTATTTTATTATGCTACATTTGTATGGTACTTATCAGTTTTGTCTGACCATCTCTAAGAATAGGGATACCTTGAATCAAGAATGAAACACTATAATGATGTTTGCTTTTTAAAAAAAAAATTACCCATATCAAGTTTTTTAATACCCTCAGGGCAAAAAAGTATATCTCATTATGTTGTTTCTGGGTTGTGGCTTCTTTCTCTGCTTGCTGCAGGACAGAGGCAGAGACTGGAAAGGAAAACACTCCATCTCAAACATTCATCAGGGAACTCAAAAAGTCAAGTAGGCAGCACTCAATTGGAGTAATTAGTAGAATAGTCCATCTAATGTCAAGGTGCCAGCAGGTAACCAAAGCCACATCTTGATTATTGCACTATTTAAATGCACTTGTAGCATAATGTTCTACTACAACTAAAGAGCCCCTGGCATTTTCTAGGCATGTTCTACCTCTGAGTCTTGTTCATTTTCCTTGGGGTTAAGGTAGCTGGACACCATCTCTTTGGAAACAAATGTGAATTTCAAAACCATAAAGCAACACGTTTGAGGAGCTCAGCTGTGCTTGAGTTAGTTAATAGTTTAGAAAACTTTTTCTTTTTGCTGAAATATTCCTAATTGTGTGGCATGGATGGATATGTCACCAAATCTGACAGGCAGCATTCTGTCATCTCTCCCTAATTCCAGTGTCCACTGAGGTACCTCTTCCCTTTTGTGTCCTCACAACCATGTGTTCAGGGTTGGTTACCCAGATAGCCTCTGCTCAGGGAAGCTCAGAATGACCCCTCCGCAAGCCATTGGTCCTCATTTGGGCAGCCATCAGTGGACCCTAGAGATGAAGAGGAACCTTTGATGGCTTAGTAACCAGGAAGCCACTTCCAAGAGCTCTCTGAGCCAGAGCGCACAGCCTAGTCCGTCAGACAAGTGCTTTTTAGAAAAACCGCTATCTGTTTGGAATGGAAAACCAGGTATTTTGGGTGATTTTGAGTCATACAATTTATGGCTCCTACTCAATATGGCTTATATAGTACACCCAGACATTTTAAGTTTGCCATACCTCACTGAGTTCCTTTGCATGTACATTATGTTATTTCAGATTGAAAAACCATTCTCCCCTCAATTGGCAACAAACCACATCTAAGGAGATGAAAGAGATATATTGAGAAGATGGGCTGGGAATCTCATCTCACCTAGCTAAGGGATCATAGTCATGTCAACTTCTTTGGACCTTTAATTCCTTAGTTGTAAAATGATATGCATATACCATCTGATCTCTAGGTTATCCTAACTGGAAATTCAGTACGTATAGAGAGTTAAAATCTCTAGTATGGGGCCATAATGTGACTCAGAGACTACCCAGTTAGGTTTGATTTCTTTAACCATTCACAGTACATTTTTTTTTTAATAAATAGCACATTCATTTCAGTTGAAACTCAGTTCTACTATATTTAAACATTTGAGTATTTTATGGGTCATTTAAGTTGTGACTTCAGCAAATTTCACTTTCACCCCTGTGCACTATGTCCTGGGAAGTGAAGACTTATGTGGAGGTAAGTGAAGACTGAGGCCTGATCTCTGCCCTCAGAGAATCCTCAGCCTGGCGTGGGAGAAAGCTCAGCACAGAAGGTGCTGGGGGCATAGAGACAGGGCTGGAAGGACTCGGCACGTAATGTCTAAGAGAAGACCTGATGGAGGAAGCGAGCCAGGCAGGAGGGAGGCAGAGACAGGGATGTCCTATGAACAGGCCTGGGGCAAGAGAAAGCATGTGGGCGCTGTAAGTGTGCTAGAGCCCAGGGATTGAGAAGAGGAGCAGAGAGCAGAGAGGCAGTTACCATGGAATAAAACAAACTGGAAATCAGAAAATGAAAATTAGAAGCACAGTGGGATATCCATCCCATTCCACGTTAAACACCGTGGCTACGGTTTTTAAATTGGACTATGGTAGGTGTTGTCAAGAAAGTTAGTTGAATCCGCTCTCCTGGATGTTGCGGGTAGTGTAACTATAAACCGATGCAACCCCTTTGTAACAGTTTTGAGATAATCTCCCTTGACTCAGCAATTTTGGTCCCTTCATATCCAGAACCAGAAAATAACTCAAATGTCTTTTCCTAGAATAGATATGTCAACTATGTTATATGTTATATCATCCAACAGAATACTCTGCAGCAACAAAAAAACTAATCACAAATGCTTTCAAGGATGTGATGGAAAATTACAAACTCAATATTGAGAGTGCAAAAAAGACACACACAAAAAATGTATATGGTATTATTTAATTTATACACAGTTGAAAAACTGGGAAAACCAAAATTTACTCTTTGGCAATACAGTTTTAAAAATAAAATTATCAAAAATATCAAGGTGATGTTACCTCTAAGGCAAAAGAGGGATTTGTGATTTGGAAAGGGTAGAATGGGTGTTGTGGGTGTGGCAGGGATCTGTCTACTTAGGTAGTTTAATAGAGGATTTCCTTTAGAATTATATACTAAACTGGACATTTATGTTATTTGCTTTCCTTGATGTATGCTGTATTGTATAATAATAATTTAAAAAAGAAAGCAATTAGAACCAAATGTGACAAAGAAAGAGTGAGGAGGAGGGGTAGAAGGAATAAGAGAATTGAGAAGATTAATGTGTAAACATGGTAGCTGTCTTAGTTCTGTTTTGTGTTGCTCTAACAAAATAACTGGGCCTGGATAATTTATAAAGAAAAGAGATTCTGGAGGTTGAAGAGCATGGTGCCTGCCTTAGGGTGAATAGCGTGACAAAGCCAGAAGTGCACGCAGAAAAGGGATTCGGGAGAGGTGCCAGTCTCTCTTATGACACCCATTCTCAGGAGCTAATCCAGTGTTACACGACCTGACCCACTTCTATGAGATAGCATTAATCTATTCAGGAGTGGAGATCCCACAACTTAATTACCTTCTGCTAGGCCTCACCTCTTTTTAAAAAAAAAATTTTTAGTCATAGATGGACACAATACCTTGATTTTATTTATTTATCTTTATTTGGTACTAAGGATCGAACCCAGGGCCTCCCACATGCCAGGCAAGTGCTCTACCACTGAGTCACAGCCCCAGCCCAAGGCCCCACCTTTTAAAGGCTTCACCACTTCAACAACGCTATAGCGGGTGTCGAGCTTCCAGCACAGGAAGCTTGTGGAGACAGACCACTTCCGTACCTTAGCAGTATCCCTGATTATAGTTGGGGCTATGGAAAGAGCTCTTCAGCAGAAAGATGGGAGGAATGATGGTTTCCATTTGAAGAGCAGCTCATTCTCTCATCCTCTGGTTCTCATTACTAGATGGCATCTTTCCCCTTGGTGACAGTAGCCAAGGATGGAGGAAGAATGCAGGTACAGACAGTGCCCTCCCCTACCACTTATGCCTCAGAGGCTTCCTTCTCTTCTCCTGGTCACCCCAATGCTGTGTTCCTGTACCCCTCACCCTACCTCAGAAGTGTTATTAGGCTCTGAGGACAGTTTGCAGGAAGAAATTCTCGAACTTTCCTCTTAGTTCTTTGTCAAAAAAAGCCAGCAAACCACAAGGGCCCATTTTATTCCATTTCCCCATGTTTCCTGCTGTATTGTGGAAAGTTCTTTGATATGCTTTTCTCACTTGATACCTTTTTTTTTTTTTTTTTTTTTTTGGCACCAGGGATTGAACTCAGGGGCACTCAACCACTGAGTCACATCCCCAGCCCTATATTGTATTTCGTTTAGAGACAGGGTCTCACTGAGTTTATTAGCACCTCACTTTTGCTGAGGCTGGCTTTGAACTTGACATCCTCCTGCCTCAGCCTCCTGAGCTGCTGGGATTATAGGCATTCACCACCGCAGCTGGTTCACACTTGATACTATAAACAGCCTCTATACATATACAGCACAGATATAGTTTATAGTCATAGGAAAACAGATGCAATGGGGTTACTCAGAGGAGAACATGGGTCACTGATTCTGCATTGACTTCCACATGCTCTTCTGTATGCTCCCTGTATGGTCACAGTGTAGGGTCCACGTCCCACGCCCCAAATGGAAGTGGCTCTGTATGTTTGTGAGAGCCACTTAAAG
This sequence comes from Sciurus carolinensis, assembly GCF_902686445.1. NCBI lineage: Eukaryota > Metazoa > Chordata > Mammalia > Rodentia > Sciuridae > Sciurus > Sciurus carolinensis. The sequence goes on from NC_062215.1 coordinate 147,335,340, forward strand.
CCCAGAGATTCGATAAGAGATATTAAAACACTAAGTGACAAAAAAAAAAAAGGTGGAATTCTTCTCGAATTCTGATCCCCTCAACTTTTGAGTTGAGTTGAAACCTCTCACTAGGGTTCTCTCTTCCTCTTTCTGATGTGAACTTCACATGCTTTCTTCATTTCACACAGCTCCGAGGAAACAAAGGATTCTGTGACTTGCCAAAGGTTTTAGCCCTTCATTCTTCTAGCTCAGAGGAAGGGGAAGAAAGTGAAAGATTCTCCTGTGTTTCAAAGATCCAATTTTTGGTGTGAAAGAGCAAATGGCTCAGAGCTGACCCCCTTTGAAGCATGTGGTGAGGAATGAAAAAGAAATGGACAAGTGAAAATCAATAGTTCTATGCTGTTATCTATCAATCCAGGAAAACCAATCCCAAATGTACATTTCTTTCAGTGATTCGGTTGCTTCTAAATATTACACACCAACATCAAGATTTGGGACAAAATTTTTCCATGTTCCAACATCATCAAGGAAAACGTTTAGTATTTGAAATTTCTTTATTGTCACACTTGATTTAAAAAAAAATACACTGCACTAAAATTGTAACTGGTGAAATAGATGTGTTGGTGGATGATCATTTGTGTTTCAAAATGATTTCTTGTCTTACAAAAGGTTTCACTGATCACAATCTTTCTCATAACTCTCATACTACATCATGAAACAGTTTGCTACCCCTACAAAAGATGTGATTTCAACCACTCACTACCCACCGATTGCATAAAGTGAAAACCATCTGTATTTTCATTGGAGTTACAAGTTCAACAAAGCCCTTTTAAAAAATATTCCAGAAATTACTCTATTACTTCTATTTCTTTGAAGTCTAAATTAGCTTGTGCTTTCACCAAAGAAAAAGAAATGGGTATATGATAAACCCAATGGTAAAGCAAATGTCCCAAGTCATTTTAAGACATAAAAATCAAGTCAGAATTTTAAATTACAATAAAAATCATTGACATAATAGAGTAAAAGGATCTATAATAATATGTTAAATGAGCATATTTTCCTTTTTGGTGCTGAGGATTGAACCCAGGGGTATTTTACCACTGAGCTACATTCCCAGCCCTTTTTTATTTTTCATTCTGGAACAGGGTCTTGCTAAAGTTTCTGAGGCTGGTCTTGGACTTGTGATCCTCTCGCCTTAGCCTCCCGAGTCACTAGACTTGCATGCATGTGCTATGGCTCTTAGCTAAAAGGATATTTTTTCCAAATTATGAAAAACATTTCCATGTAAGTTTATAATCTATTTAAAACATCAGGCAGATTTGCAGCCTTATATAGTTCTATGTCAATTTGGACAAAGATGACAATCCGACTGCATTTTTCAATTTGAGCAAATAGTCTACCTGTTTTTCTATATAAGCAAAAAGCCTGCTAGTTTGCTTAACCTGGTCTCTTCAAAACCATCCTTCAAAACCCAGCAAAAAAGCCATCCAGCATCTTCTAACCACCTCATTTAGAAATCTTGAAACGGCTTTGCCAACCGTTTTCATTGCTAAGTGACCCCAGACAATTTCCTTCACCTCTCTGAATTCCAGTTTCCCTATATCTAAAATTAAGATAATAATCAGGACCTACCTCCTAAGATTGTATGAGAATGAAATAAAATAGTGTACAGAAAGCATTTTTTGGGTACGTTTCCTGGCAGGAAATGAATCTCAGCTGTTGCTGTTTTTTGAGCTAGGAATCAAGGAACATTGGTGCTATCACTGACTCTGCCACAACTAGCAACAAGGCGAAGGCTGACCTTCAACTCCAGAGAACTTCGACTTCTTCATCGCAAAATGGAGATCTTTTGGAGTCAGCAACTCCATCATTTTACTCACAGTATTTCTGACACTAAATGTGTGGCGTTTTCCACACAAACAGCCAGTTCTCCAACTCTCCAGATTCCATTCTGACACTAACTACTCAGAATTAGCATAGACCCCACTTAGTTAAGGGCTCAGTTCCACAAGATGGTCCCACTTCAGACACTAATTGCAAGTTCCACATCCTCCTGCTTTTCTGGCCAACAGGTTACAAATTGGGGTTCTCACTGATACTGGTCTTAGAAATCAGGATGTGGTCTTCATTTCCCCCGTGTTGAAGATTAAGCACCTGAGAAATGCCAAGACAAGAATAGAAAGCAAGTTTTACTTCAGAGAGATGAAGACAGACTTCTCCGGAGAGAAGTGGTCCCAAAACTGGGTATCTGCAGGAGGGGGTGTGCCTTGCCCCTTTATAGATCTCAGATTTCCTTTCCCTCCCCACTGGCCACCATTCCTAAGGGCAGAAAGGAGCGGTCCAAGGGGTAATCATTAGAGACTCCTTGTGTTGGGAGTGAGATGCCCCCTAGGCGTTAGCAACCCATTGAATGGGGCAAGTATTCTGCAGGTGTTAGCAACCCATTTCCTCCTCCTCCTCCTCCTCCTCCTCCTCCTCCTTCTTCTTCTTTTTTTTAATAATTAGCCCTCATCTTTCCCACTACTCTGGTTACCTATCCTTTGCCCTTGTCTCACCATGACCTCCTCCTCAAGTCCTATAATGTTTTGGAGTAGCTCACAGAACTCAAAAAGACACTTACTATTATCAGTGTATTATGAAGGATAGAACTCAGAAAAGCTGTCTAGGGTGTGGCACCGTCACTGGAGGAGTTCCTAGGGAGGGGATCTTGACACAGGACAAGTGGGGGCTTTGGCATACCTGATGGAAAAAAATTTCAGCACACACCAGAGACACAAATTTATCAGAAAGCAGATACATATTCAAGGGAAAATGCAGACTGTCTAGAGGGAGAGACATCTTTGGGGGTCAAGTAAGAAATATACATTCAAGGGAGAATGCCAGCCATGTTGAGAGAGAGAGAGAGAGAGAGAGAGAGATGATTTGGGGATAAAAGGAACACCCATTCATGGAATGATGTGGGTCAGCTCCACAGGGAGAAGCAGCAACCCCTTGGTGTGGGGTGCTGATATTTCTAGGATAGTTGCTAGGGATTAGATCAAAGAGGGAGTAAGAAGGAGTTACACATCTTTGCACCAGCTTCCCTGTGCTTGCAGGTTGATTTCGTGTTCCCTTTTGCAGGCAAGGTCATGGGGTCAAGGGTGTGGGTTGCCAAAGGTATGGCCAAGAATATGTGCTGAGTTTCTCCAGAATGCTCATTTTGCATTTCAAAGGTTCAGGTGCATTTTCTACATTCCAACAGCTCTTGGATGCTTCTCTTTTAAAAGCAGGTCTATCTTTGTTCTTCTGTGTCCCCAAATTCCTAATTTCAGGGGGAGGAGTTTCCATGCCCTCTCCAGACATGCATCCTCAAGCATCCTAATGTCATCTGCACCAACCTGGAAGCCCTGTACAACTTACCATTTTGTTTTCAATAGAGGCAAGATTGATGAAATTATGGGGCATTAATGATTGAACTCAATCTCCAGTCCCTCTCCCCAACTCTCTGGAGGTCATATGGGAATTAGTGTGAAAGTTCCAACCCTGTAATCACATTGTTGGGTCCTCTGACACCAGCCCCCATCCTGACCTTGCCTGGGGCCCACCCAGGAGTGACCTCATTGGCTTAAACTCAGGTGAGTTTGAAAGGGATTTATTATGAAGAAAAAAAGATGCTCCTCTCAGAAAATTACAAATTTTAAGAACTCTGTACCAGGAACTAGGAAAAAGACCAAATATGTATTTTTATTACATCATAATATCACATTAACCCAAGGTCCTAAGATAATACAAAAAAATATATATACACATGCAAGGTATGCTGGGCTTAAGACAATAGACAAGGTTGGAAACGATTGGGAATTTGGGATTTTTCCCCAACCTAAAGGCACTAAGAGTCTAAATGTGTTAATCACACCACACCTGAGAAGTCACACAAACACAGATCTCATTCTGTGGATGAGTTGTTGATTTGCAACAACAGGTCAATATGGCACAAGGACTTAGATTCTTCACTTGGGACTGCAAATGACCAATGGGTCACTACAAATGGGATAGAAAATTTGGCATTTCTGCCTCTGATTTACATCTGTCTCCTTTGTTCTGAGTCACCTTGGATTCCAGGAAGAGCAGATCTGATCCAAAAAATATCTTGTGATGAGTTGAAACTACCCCCAGGCAACAGCAACTTTCTTATCACCCACAAGGCCTTGCCTGACCAATCAACACAATGATGGACTGGACCATATCTGACCCGGATCCCCTGCTTTGCTAGTTGTGCAAACCCTCCCGCTGTGCCAAACCACAACCCTTGCCCTCATTCCCTTTTCATAAAATCTCAAAGTCACTGTTGACTCCTTGAAGACAGGGCAAAGGGTGTGGGTTCCCCATGTTTCCTGGTGTACCCACACTGAATAATGCTCCTTTCCTGCCTTTCATGAATTTTTTTCTCAATTTGGTTTTTGGGGCAAGTGGCCAGACCTGATTTGTTGGGACCCCCAGAGTTGAGTCTCTGGCCTAGGACTCCAGTAATAGACATTCCAATAGTCTTTTCAACTCTGGTTATTTCTTAGTCTTCTTTTCCATGTTCTTTTTCTTTCCTAGTTCTACCCTGAATTGATGAATAGGGATTCAACCAAAAGAGGGATGATCTTTGACAATATTTCTAGAGTCTGAGAGTTACCAAAAGCTGGGTCCTTATCCCTAATGCCAATCCAATAATAAGGACACAGTTTTGAGAAAAAGATTTATTGCTTTGCTAGCAAAGAAGAAATACAGGGAATTTCTACACCAGAGTGTGTGATCCTGCCCATCAGGGGGAACAGGGGGCTTTTAAGGAGGAGATTCAAAGTCTATATTGCATGTGTTCTCTGTCTGGATTTGTAATTCACTTGTTAATTTGGGACATACTCATTTCTTAGATCTTCTGGTGCCATCTCCAAGTATGAATTTTCTTTCCTGTGACGGGTGTGTGCTCAAAGACAGATAATGCAGTTGAGGATGGGAAAGAAAGGTAATCCTGTTTCCCCTGAGATTGGGGAAGGGGAAAGACTAGTGTAAGGGAATTTCCACGAAACCACGCCGGACACGGGAAATCACATAAGGGAATTTATTAAGCAAACAGTGTCCCCCTGCAGGGTAAGAGAGAAAATGAGAGGAAACGAGAAAGGAAAAGAAAGGGCATGCACTAGAGAGAGTGGAAAGCCAGGAGGATAGAGAAAAGTGTGTAGGACAGACAGAAGGAAGGGAAAAAAGATGGCGGGGAAGCTACAGTAAAACAGTTGAATTCCGCTGGGCTAACAGGGGACCAATATCGGAGAAGGATACTTGCAAGCTGACTGATGAACCAATAGCTAGCCAGGATGTTCACAGATTGACAAGTGGTTGGGAGACGGGGAAAATTACTGCACCTGATGGGCGGGGGAGCAGCTTTATACATTACAACTAGGAAGGGGAAGGGAGAGAGGAAGAGAAATGTGTCTGTTTTAAAAATAAGTGCCCATGGCAGAACAGCAAGGGCTGTATTCAAAGCATAAAATGGATCACTCTTACATGAGCTTCCCCTGTTACCTCTTTTCACCTCCAAAAACATGTGTCACCAGAATCAAAGGTCTGGGATGCCCACCACTCAAAGGCCAATATCTAGGAGACAACACTTGGTAGGAAGGAATCAGGCTTATTCAGTCTAGAGAAGATAGTGGAGCGATCACCACAAAGCCCCACGGAGTGGGACACGAAAGGGCTTTTACAGGGACAGAAAGGAGGAGGGGACAGGAAGGCTATGTGCTGAGCAGTCTTCACCACCCATGCTGTTCTTCTCTGGAACAGCAGAATGGACCTTGACCTCCCGGAGCCAACTCCTGTGGTTCTTTCTCAACAGAACTAAAGACTAAGGAGGGGAATTAGGAAGGTTCTATAAATCTAAAGAAAGATTTAGCAGTTAACAACCTAACCCTGTAGGTGCAGCTGCTCTTTAGAAAAAGGATCAAGGAGAGGGAGAAGGCAAAGGCAGGGGGAAGCAGAGGACAGCTTCAGAGGATGGCCCTGTCACTCCCTGTCGTCCCCCCAACACGCAAACATACCGTCTCCTGAAACTGCCACTGGAGTGTCTACTGCACGTGAACTATGCACGCATTCCTCACAGCTCCCTCCCCACTAAGCTGCCTTTCTCCTTGGGAGAGTTTGAGGAGAGAGAAGGCAGGTTGGGTAGGTTCTGCCAGGTGCTCAGCTCTCTGGGACATTTAAGTCATGGTGATGAAAAGTGTGCCAGTAGGCGTTCCCTTCTAAATGCATCCCATCCCAGCCTTCTAGATTTTTCTTGGTTCCCTGAGCAAATGGTAGAATCAGATTGCTTCATAAGTCCATAGCAAATAAGGCACATTCCAAAGTGCTGAATTATTTTCTCTCCTTTTGCTTCCCATTCAAGGTCTCGTTGATGCAGAACAATTCCTTACAGCTGTCATTTTTTTTTTTTTTTTTTTTTTCCCTCTCCTGGGTTATCCACTAACTACAAATAACATACCGTAATAACATTCTGGGGCTTAGAATGTACCAAGAACATTCTATGCCTACTGAAAGGAATAAAGCACAAAGAGTAACACAAGTTACCTACTTTTTTCAGTCCTTGTTACTTGAGAAAAAAATCCTTTTCAGATCTCTTTCATTACCTCAGAAATGGAGGCAAATGCTTTAAGCAGGGTCCTATAATACTTTGAAAGGCCTATTTCCAGAGTGTGGTTATTAAGCCCTTGGGAAACAATGGGCTTCTCTTAAAGTCTATGGAACAAGGTGCCCCCCAAGAGTCATCTTAAATTGAAATGTAATAAACTGGTTACTCTAGAGAGCAAAATATGATTGATTAAGGTCAAAATCTGTGGTGCTTAAGTCCCTGACCTCTGGCTCTTTCTGACCTATTCTGCAGCCCATAGAACACAGGCTGGTTCTTACAAAAGCTCTCCAACTCCTAGCTACAAGCTAACATATGGTAAAATGAGCTCAGTACAGAGTTATGTTTTTCTTTTCTTAATCCTCCCAGTAAGACTAAATTCCAAGAGCCGGCTAGAAAAAGGGAGGTGGACAGCAGAAGAATGCAAACAGGGTATGGAAATGATACAGTTACCCCCTGGCTTTGAGACCAAAGCTTAACAGTGGTTCACTTCATGCTTTGAATACAGCCCTTACTGCTTTGCCACTGTGACTTATTTTTAAAAGGGACATGACTTTTTCTCTTCCTCTCTCCCTTCCTCTCCCTAATCTCTCTCCCTCCCCAATCTCAGGGGAAACAGGATTATCTCTCTTCTTCATCCTAGGCAGTTATCTGTCCTTGAATACACACCCACCACAGGAATGAAGCAATTCAGATTTGGGGAAGGCACCAGAAGGTCTTAGAAATGACTGTCTCCCAAAATAACAAGCAAATTATAACTCTGGACAGAACATGTGGAATGTAGCCTTTGAATCTCCTCTTTAAAAGTCCCCTGTTCCCTCTGATAGACAGAATCACAGCCTCTGGGACAGGAGTCCCCTGTATTTCTCCTTTGCTAGCAAAGCAATAAACCTCCTTTTTCCTTTTTCTTAAAACCGTGTCCTAGTTATTAGATTGACACTGGGGACAAGGACAGAGCATTTGATAACAACAGGATCATGAAAAATGTGTATCAGTAATGAAAAACATGAAAGCCCTGGCTTGTCCCTCCCTGAGCTGTTTGCACTCATGTAGACTCACCCCAGGCCTGAGAAGTCCTGGTAATCAAAACATTGAATACATAGACCTGTACTTGAGTTGGAGAGTGAGCAGGGAGATCACTTTCCTAATCTGATACAGGAAAATCTCTGACACTTGCATCAGCTCCCCCTCCCTTTTTTTTTAACTTACTCTTTCATGCCATTTTCTTTCCGGAAAGACATTTCCACAAGTCAAGCCAAGTCTGTAATAGGAAAGGATCTTGAAATCATTCTTTTCCCCCTTTTCCCTGTGACGTTGAAAGTTCATGGTCAGCTAACTGTACAAGCTATTTAGTTAGTGGCATTCTCAATAGGCTCTGGCCAAAATATCAGGGTTTTCTTTGGAGACCTCCTTGCAAGATGGGACACTGGAAATCACAAGAGGGAAGAACCAACAATACACAGTATATGAGAGTTACTACAGATGGTGACATTTGCTGTCATTTTATAGTTTGGGATTTGGAATGCTGGCCTTACAAAATCTAGTTAATTCCCCTGATATTACCTATAATTTGGGTAAGAGGGCAGTTGCCTAGGGAAAGGAGCAAGGTAAATATTTTTGACCTGTAAGGGAAAAAGCAAACAAGTCTCCCTAGCCACACTGAACCACATCACTACCCAAAGCCCTATCCTTGTGTGCAGAGCCTGAGCATTCCAGATTCAGAGAGGAGCCCACTACCCGCCCCGGGGACAGAGCTTAGGAGGCAAAGCCACTAGCTCTTCCATAAAGCCTGACCATTTTGAAAACTACAGAAGGAAGACACTCAAACCTATACATTTATGCACCTACACATTTATATAAATGTGTTGGTGTCCAGTTTTAATATTTATTTATTTATTGGGACCAAGGATTAAACCCTGGAGTGTTTAATCCCTGAGCCATATCCCCAGCCCATTTTACATTTATTTAGTGACAAGATCTTGCTAAATTGCTTAGATCCTTGCTAAGTTGGCTTCGAACTCACAATCCTGCCTCCAGCTCCAAACAGCCGCTGGGTTTATGGGCGTGCGCCACCAGAACCGCCTAGTTATACTATTTTAATAAAGTTTCTGCTTTAGCTTTGAAAAAATCAATGTTAACTGAATCATGTCCTCAGGATCAGCTCTCTGGGGTGAGATAATTGAACTCAAAGAAACGGATGGCTTCATGGCTCTTCTGGTTCTTAGTGTCCCACTGTGTTCCCTGAAGAGGATAGCAATGCCCATGTCAGCTGTGGGGGCGGGTGCACCCATTTGTCCAGAATCTTGTCAGCACTGGATTTTGTTTCACTTTTAAGTCAATGTAAGAAGGAATTTCAAAGTTGCTCTGCTTTCACTGCAACTTGAAGTCATTTTAAAGTAATTTTATCTCATTAATTATACCAATAGGAAGAAATTGGTCTCCTTCATAACAGCACATCTTCCTTTCAAGATCTCTTTTCTGTACTTGTGTAGTCAGTACTAAATTAGGCTCTGGATTTGAAAATGAAGCATAGTTTTGAGGCAATTATCTTTCTACTCTCTGCTCTATTTTAGGAAGAACAACAAAAAAATGTACTGTTACTACAAGCAGGAACACTACTGTCACCAGGAGAATGGGCTCTCGGTTCTAGGTATTTCATGTCAGTTGAATGACAAGTATTTAACTTCTGTCCTTGGTTTCATCTCCTGTAGGAGACGGAACTGTTTGCCTACATACATGCACAGGATTGTTGTAAGTATCGCGTGAGATAATAATTGTAAGGATGCTTTAAGAAATAATGTTTATTAAATAACATTGTAACAAGTAATGACAAATAAAAATAACACAGAAGTTTGTCAATATTAAAGTTACAATATGTAGGAGAAGGTTTAGAATCTAAGAGGAAGTGTTCAAAAGTTCTAGTATTTAAAAAAGATCATAAAGCAAGGATTTCATTATTTCCTACCTACCTTCTTTGGATATTTTCCTAAGAAGACATGTAGTTTTCAAGTAGGTTTACATATGGCATCAACTCTCCTGAAAAAGATCAAATAGATAGGAATCAAATTCAATGTTTATCAACAAACTAATAAAAATTAGCATATTAGTACTAATGGGATGCATTGGCAGATGAAATCCACAAATCCTCCCCCAAATAGAAGAATTATTGGAAAATAGCTGTTAAAGTAGCTAATATTATAAACTCTAGGTATCGAGTTTTCAGATACTCTTGTAAACATCTAAACATTGTCTAATTATTTCTAAAAAGCACAATATATTGAGAAGAGCAACCATAGCATCTTTAAATAAATGAAAAGATAGTCCAAGTTAGTGGTTTAGACAACACAAGATTGTTAAGATGCCAGTTCTCTTCAAAATGATCGGTAGAGTCAAGGCAATTAAAATAAAAAAACTATCAGGTTTGTTCATGTGTATAAATGTACATGTACTTTTAAACTGATTCTTAAATATATATGGAAATGCAAGAATACTAGAAGAGACTAGACAATTTGAAGAAGAAAAAGTTGAGAGATTTACACTACCAGATTTCTAGACTTATTCTAAAGCTATAGTAAGTAAGACATGGTGATATTGGTGCAATGAGAGATATTTGGACCAATGGAATGAAATAAAGAGTTATAAATAAACCCTCACTTGTAAAGTCACTTAATGACAAAGTTAAGACTATAATCCAGCAAAAAAAAAAATGGTTATTTGAAAAAATGGTGCTGGAGAAACTGGATATCCATATGAAAAAACTGAAGAGAAGTTTTGACTTTACCTTACACCATATGCTAAGATTAATTCAAGATGATAATAAACCTAAAGGTGAAAACTAAATTAATCAGGCTTTAAAAGAAAACAGAAGGAATATTTTCATATATTTGGGAGAGACAAAGATTTCTCAGAACACAAAAGCATTAATAACAGAAAGATTATAAGATAGATTTTATTGAAATTTAGTAAAATTAAGAACTATTAATGAACAGTAATCATCAATAAAGAAGCAAACCATAGACTGAAAAGTGATATTTGTAATATTTTTATTAATTTACTTATAGTAATTATACATGGTACATTTTTATACTTTTATATAACTATATTCATATACATACACATATATAATTATATATAATTATTATACATTTACAAACATAATAAAGTTGCATGAAAAAAAGTATAAAGAACTTCTACAGATTCCTAACAAGAGAGATAAATAATCCAATTTAAAATGGGAGAAAGACTTGAACAGGCATTTCTTGTCACTCTTCACAAAAGCATGCCCAAATAACCAATAAACATTTTAAAAGGTCTATTTAATTCATGTGAGGGAATTATAAATCTAGACTTATTCTAAAGCTATAGTAATTAAGACATGGTGATATTGGTGCAATGAGAGATATTTGGACCAATGGAATGAAATAAAGATGGGACACCACTACTTTACTCCAGAATGGCTAAAATTGAAAGGACTGACAAAACTGTGGAAAGGACATGGAGTGATTGGAACACATTTTACTTGTGGGAATAAAAATTGATAGAACCACTTTGGAAAATATTTAACTATACCCATTAAAGATGAAGATAAGTCTACCCTATGAATCAGCAATTCTCTTTGGTGTAAACCCAAGGAGAAGAGTGTGAATATATCTACCAAAAGGCATGTATCGCTGCATTTATAACATTTAAAAACTCTAAATACCCATAGTTTTTCAACAGTAGAAAGGATAAATGAATTGTGATATGTTCATTAATAGAACACTACTCAGCAGTCAAGAAAAGATTCTGATACGTGCAACAACATAGATGGATCTCATGGACATTACACTGACAAAATGAAAAAAAAAATCTAGACATACTACATACTATATGGGTTCATTTAAATGAAGTGCAAAATCATACAAAACAAATCTGTTTATAGAGGTTGGAATATGGGTTTACTATGGGAAACTATTTATTGGAAAGGCACATGAGGGAATTCTCTAGGGTGAATGAAATAGTCTACATTTTGATCTGAGTGGTTATTACAAGGATGCTACATATGCAAAATTCATTAAATGTACACTTAAGTTTTGTTCATATACTGCTTATAAATTATATTTCATTTAAAAAATTAGAAAAAGGAAAGAAATGGCATTTCACTTTAAAGATATTAAAAGTTAATCTCCTGTCTGAAGTATAATTCTAGACTCTTGGTGTTGGAAGATACCTTAAAAAGATCAGGCACCTCATTTTATCGCTAAACCTAAGGCCTGGCAGACAGGGTCTTGCCCAAGGTCAATAACAAATTATGACAAAGTTGGGATTAAACATCAGAATTCCTAATGACCCTACCTTTCCTTCTCTTGCACTTCACTTCCCTAAAGTAACCCCAAGGAAGATACTGATACTTAAGTGGGACTTCAGTTAACCCCATGTCCTAGTAAGATCCTGGGGAACTTTGATCATTCATCCCCTCAGTGGAATCTTCTCTCTTAGTTCCCTCTGGCTATGACTTCCCTACCACCAACTTATCACAAAGCTCTGCTTAAGCCTCCCCATTTTATCCACATCTTTCTTTATTCTTTATTCTGTAGAACTAATCCCTCTCTATATCTGTGATATAACAACTATTCTTTCTATCAATATTTATAAGGTATCTACTATGTACCAGGCACTGTTGTAAATGCTTGGGATACAGCAGTCAAGACACCAAAAGTTTCTGTATCTGTGCACCTTCTATTTGGGTGGTAAGGAAATAAAGTTAGGAACTTACAAGCCATACAGTAGGGTCAGGATACAGTAACAGGAGTGCACTTTAGATCAGCTTGTCCACAAAGCCTCCAAAGAGGTGAATGAATGAAACAGGTGATGAGTCTATCTGAGAATGAGACTCCTCAGTGCATCTGTTCTTCTGCCTGTTTTCTTCATGCAAGAGTCTGATGGACTTGAGGGCAAAAATGGTGTCTGAATTCATCCTTCTATTTTGGATCATTGTAGAGACTTAAAAATGCATGTAAAAAATTGAGTGACATAAGCAAAAAATGGAAATATAAATAAACTGGATTTCATCAAATTTGAAACTTTTGTGTTTCAAAGAACACTGTCAAGAAATTGAAAACTCATGGAATAGGAAAACACATCTGCCAATCATATATCTGATAAATTGTCTAGACATCTATATGCCTAGGACATGTAAAGAATTTCTAAAACTTAACAAAAAGACAAAAATACCAATTAAAAAATTGGCAAAAGATCTGAATATACATTTCTCAAAAAAAAAAAAGACATACAAATGGCCAATAAGCACATGAAAAGATGTTCAATATCACTGTCATTAGGGAAATGTAAATCCAAAACATGATGAGATACCACTCACTCACTGGAATGGCTACAATCAAAGACAATTACAAGTGCCCACAAGGATGTGGAAAAATTGGAGCTGTCACATACTGCTGTTGGGAATGCAAAATGGTGCTGGCATTTTGAGAAATAGTTTTGTTAGTTCTTCAAAAGTTAAACATGGAGTTACCAGGGGACCAAAAAATCCATTCCTAGATATAATGCCCAAGAGAATTGAAAGTATATATCCACCCAAAACTTTTCAATGAATGTTATATTAACATTATTTATGAAAGTCAAAAAGCGGAAACAGCTAAAATGTCCATCAACTGATGAATGGATAAAGAAAATGTTGTATATCCAAACAACAAAATGTTATTCAGCCATAAAAAAAGAAACAGCACTGATGCATACTCTAGCATGGGTGAGCCTTGAAGACAAGACGGTAACTAAATGTGAAAGTGCAAAATGTCACTTTGCATGTCTCCATTTATAAAGCATCTCCAGCAGAGGCAAATACATAGAGACAGAAAGTGGATATGGCTGCCAGGACTTTGGGGGTTGGAGGAATAGGGAGTGACAGACAACTTGTATGGGTTTTCTATTAGGATGATGAACATATTCTGGAATTAGAGAGTGATGATGGTTATATAACTTCGTAAATAATCCAAAAACCACTGAATTGCATACTTTAATGAATTTTCTAGTACTTGAATCATATCTTAATTTTTTAAATGAATAAATAAATAGATAAGTAAAAACCTAAAACACAGCTCAGACTCTGTGAGTTATACAAATATGAGTTTCCAAAATGTGGCATCCATGGCAAAATAGCAAAATACCCTCATTTAATTCCCACAGTTTTTCCTGCACTTGTTCAAGAGGCTGCGGTTGCACCATCGCTGATGAGAGTATGCAGTCCTTCCATACTTGAAGCAGTGAGCCCAAACCAGGGCTTTGGCCACAAAGCCAGCCCAGCTGAGAATTCACGAGAACATCTGGATGATGCCAGTCAGTTTTGACAACACCAAGCACCACCTGATTACAGCTTCACATAGCCCTACAATTCTACAGGGGGAAAATGGACTCAGAACAAAAGATGCATGGGCGAGTTCGTTCTGTAACAAGTCAATCAAAGGTAAGTAAAGCAAAGGAATAATGAAAAGAGAAAAAAGAGAGAGACCAGTACTTTGAACAAAAACAGCAAGTGCTTTTGATCCAGTTGTTTATGTCAGAAATCAATAGAGATGTTTTCTTTCACTTTGGAGAGTGAGAATTGAAATTTGTTGAAATTGAATCTTGAGGCACTTAGACTTTTTTCCCCTTGGTACTGGAACAATGGCACACACTCTGTTTACAAGAAGCACTGGCCACTGTGGCAAAAATTGTAGTAATTGTAGTGATTTTATTCTCAGCTGTTTTCAGGATCATATGGAATAGGTTCAGAGGTATTAATGGACAGTACACAAAGTAAGCCCTTAATTGATTTCTGGAAATATGTAAAATATTTCACTTCAGCAAATGCCTATTTCCACAAATACGGTCAAACCTTGATGTTAACAGGAAAGTGTAAGAGAGAGAACATCATTGCAAACATCTCTGAATGGAAAATTTCATCTCAGAAACAGGAAATGATTATGGTAAACGAACAATCTTGAGATAAAACAGTTTCACAAAACAAACCAAAATGAGTGTGGTGCTGCATGTTAGCTTGCTTTCTATGACTTTGTTTTAATTAAGGTCTGATTACCACAGCTGCGACTCATTTACCTAATAACAGAGCTTTGATGTTTCAAAATTAAAGAACTTCAGGGCTGGAACCGTGGTGTCGGAGCGTGAGAGGGAGCACGTCATGGTAACCTTCAGGGTTCAGATTGTGAATTGCTGTGGGGGTTTGCCTAAAGCCCCATGAAATTCATGGGAAAAAGAGCATTGTGTTGAGCTGTGGAATAAGAAGCAGCTGTCCGGTGATGCCTCCAAACAGGCCAGTATAAGCTTTGCATACCCCTGTTGTGACTCAGAAAATTCTTCACCAAAATACCACTAGCTTGTTAGGTCTCTAAAAGATTCCCTGTTTTCCCTGGAGCAAGCGCTGTGATCCTGCTGAAATGAGGAAGTTCAGAATTAACTTTCTTCCTCTACAGTGAAAGTTTATTTCCTTGTTCTTTTATTTGAATGGACATGAGATCCGTAATAGGTTTTTCTGGATTGATGGGTCCTTTCAGCTAATGTTCCAGGCAATTCTAGATTGGACCAGTGTTACAAATACTAAGAAAAATTTGCCGGTGGTAACATGTGAGAAGTTATATCAAATGGAACTATTCACACCAGTCCATCCCTAACATGCCTACATTTTTCTTTACCCAAATCCCATCCCAGACATCCTTTACTTTTCACTCTCCACTGTCCTGAGCTCTGGTGCTTAAGTCACAAACCTTGCACAGGTGTGTTCTCCATATGAGACAAGCTTTAGTAAATCCAGATGGAAACTTTAAAGTGGAATTCTTCTGGTTTGGGAGCAGATGTTGAACTACAATCACACTTGTAGTAGAAAATGTACCTATCTCACCCTCATCTTCAAAGCAGATCCTTCCCCTTGAGGTGCCAAGAGCAACATCCTGTGACCCTTTCTTCTTGACTAAAGCTGACTGGGTCAGAGACCAGCATCCTAATAATGACAACCAATAATGGGGCCTGGGTAAGACATCCTCAGTTTTTTGAAAGATGACTGTTGTATACTGTTCATCTGTTCATCTGTATACAACCTTTTCATCTGAAATAGAAAATGGAATGGCCAGATTCTGAATGATGAGGTACAATTGTTTGTTTTCTCCTTTTAAAACCTGATCTCATGGTTGTTGTGTTTCCTACATTTTCTAAGCTTTTTCTGCATCTTTAGAAAATAAGAAAAAAAAATTTTTTTTATCTGAAGGAATCCATGTCTCCCTTGTATCCTGATAAAGCTTCACAAGACAAGGAGTTTTTCATACATAAATGTCCTGCAGGCAGGGATCCATCTATTTGTTGCCATTTTATATGCAAAGCCTTGGAGAATGGGGCTCAACATTGAATGAATGAAACTTTGTGGTGATTTCTAAAAATTTTAATACACCTTCTTCAGATGTTAGCACCAAATTATCATTGATAGTATTAAGTGATGGAAAATAAATAGATTAAGGTAGCTCACTTACCAAAAGGAGAAAAATAAACTTGAGTGCCTGATAAAGAGTATGTCAATAAAAAGCAATGTCATTCCTCAGTGTACTGGAGGACTGGTTCCAGGACATTCTAAGGTTACCAAAATCTTCAGACGCTCTCATCTCTTATGCCAAATGGCAAATTTACACAAAACCTATGCACATCACCCACATATTTCAATCATCTCTAGATTATTATAATACTAGTACAATGTAAATGCTGTGTAAATAGTTGTTATACTATGTTTTAAGGGATTAACAAGGAAAAAAGTATACATGTTCAGTACAGATCCAATTTTTCCCAAATGTTTTCCACCCACTGTTGAATCCATTAGTACAGATCTGCAGATAATAGGGGGACATGTGTAACTTGATTCATGACACAAATGCAGGAAAACTAAGAACTAAAGTCTCCAAGGAACCTCAGAAGACAGGGTTGTGGGATTTGGCATGGAAAAGGCAAAAGGGTTGACTGAATGATTGTATAAAGAAGGATTAGACACCCCAAACCCATCCCCAGGCTGCACAACCTGCACAAACAGGAAATTACTCTTTCTCACTGCAATGAGAAAGTAGGTGTTTGTCTTCTGGATAAAATTATGCAGAGACCTGGGGACATTGGCACAGCTGAGAGGGAGACAACTGTTCAAACTCTTGGGCGATTGCAAGAAAGTCTACCTATTGACAAGTCCGACAGTTAGCTCCTTTCATCTGCTCAGCGCCCACACCACAGGCTTAGATTCCCCTGGCAGAATAATGATTTTCTTTTTTGGAGAAATTAGACAAATTAGAAATTTTCTGCAGATGCTGATACTGGGAAAATACCAATGACACATTCTTTTCCCCAGGAAGTAATTCGTAATGAAGCTCAGCCGTTGGAAGGTTTCACCATACAAGTCAAGCTTCCAATAAAGTATAACTGCTTCACTCTAAAATATAAGATAACTGCATAAGTAAAAAGAACCAATCAAATATAAATAAATAGATGAGCAAAAGGATGTCTAGCAGGGTAGAGGAAGAAGAATGGGGAGGGGAGAAGGAAGGGCAGGAGGGAAAAGGGAGAGGGACAAGCAGGGGATTGTGAACTGAAATTGAATTCCATGCATGTCTGAGTTTGTCAGGATGATCCCAACTACTATGTATAACTATAAAGCTCAAATTAAAAAATAAAAGAAAATACAAGATAACCAAGACATTAGAAGAAAACCATCAACATGAAAAGACAGTAACAAAACAAACAAAACCATTACCTGGAAAATATGTATAAGAATATATAACAAACAGGGAACAAAATAAAATTTTATAATACTGTAATTATTATCATCTAATAAGAGAAGATATTGAATCATGAAACAAAAACAGATAATATAAAAAAGAAATAATAACATATATTAACTATATAACTCTATATTGCACACTATTTAAAAACCTTCAATGAATACTCATTGCACTTGTAAAAACTCATTCTCCTTGCTTGGACTTACCATCAGGTTAAGCTTGCTTTTCCTCACACTATTCCCTGACCTCACCTGTGTTGTTCTCATCCTTTTGACTTCCAGTGCCATGGCCTCCTTTTGGTTTCTCAAATGCCCTAAGCTCTTTCTTGCCCAATAGCACCTTGCTGGTGCTCCTCTCTCTGTTTATAGATCTTTCCTTGGTGTGGCTGGCTGCCTACTGTTCATCCTTTGCATTAGCCTAAATCTCCTCTCCTTGTGTAGACCTTCACAGTCCACTGACATGGAGAAGGTTATTCTTCCCAATAGCTCCAACTCAGCCCCATACTTGCTTCCTCCATCGTAGTTACTACCACTCATAACGACTGCATTTATTTCTCTGTTGATTTGTTTTGTGTTTTTGTGTCCCACTTGTTAAGAACTACGTAGGAGAGGAAGGATCAGGGATGTGTCCAGTTACTGTTATCCCCACAATCCATCAGAGAGCAAAGCACATACAGGGTCCTGGGTAAACATTCAAGTTGTATAGCGCAGAGAATTTTTGTACTAGGTCCCAAGCACTACTTCTTTTGGGGGTGGGTTGGGTTGGGGGAGGTTACTGAGAATTAAACCCAGGGGTGCTTAATCACTGAGCTACACTCCCAGCCCCTAAGCTCTGCTTCTTACTAACTGTTTGATCTCAGGTTACAACTTAACTTCTCTGACTCCATTTCCTCATCTGTAAAATGGGAATGCAGCTTGTTACCTCCTAGTTTTTTTGTAAAAAATAAATTACCTAACCTATCTTAAAATAAATGTAATAAGAATTAAGAGAGAAAGCAATATGCCTGGCATGTTTAAGAGATTAAATGTCATTAATTTAAAATTTCTCCATAGCCACCTTAGATAACTTTGAAACCATTTTTTAAATTTATTTCCTGCTCTTTTTTTCTGATTTTCTTTTTCTTTTTTCTTTTTAGATATTCAGGACAATAGAGTATATTGTGCATATTATACATACAGGGAGTATAACTTATTCTAATTAGGATCCCATTTTTGTGGAAACCACGTTTTTGTTTATTCACTATAATACCATGGAAAGCAACTCCACCCTTTTTACTTTTAATTATGAATTTAGGACATGGGAATATATATTAATCTAGGTGATGTTTCTTAGACTCTGAATATTGGCACCTTGCTAAATTAGCCTATCTGTAAAGGATAATATCAGGTTAAAAATGAAAAGCTATTCAATTGAAGTTCAGCTGGTAATTGGGAATTAATTGAAGTTAGTAAAGAATTTTTAATGGGTTTCATCAATGTGGTGTAGTGTTGTACTTGTCTTATTAATTGATGTAGCTTAGAAGCAGGATGATCTCATTAGAGAACATTGAGGCCCCACGAGCACTGGTGGAGTCTTATGACCAGTAGGACAGTGGTTCTCAGACTCAGCTTGCACCAAAATGACCTGGAGGGCTTAAGATCTCAGAATATTCCAGAGTTTCTGATTCATAAAGTCTGGTATAGGATCTGAAGATTTCCTGTCTATATTTCTCACAAATTCCCAGATATGGCAGTGCTGCTGGTATAGGGATCCCGCTCTGAGAATGCCTAAGAATCTGGGGGTGAGCAGCAGGAAGATGACACTATAAGAGATACAGGCCCCCGAAGAACGACATTCAGTAACAATAAATCCTACAAGGTTTATTCATTGAACAAGTGTTTTTTGAAGGTCCAACTGGAAAACAGAATAGAAATAACTACCAGAAATTGGTTACACGGACGAAAAAGGAGCTGAATAGTCAATTGGAACAGTGAAGAACCTCTAAGAACAACAGGAGGAGGATATTACCCTCCTAGACCTCTGGGAGGGGAGGACAAGGTAGTGTTGCTGCAATTCAGGAGCAAGGAGCCCCAGGAAAACTGGAACCACAGTGAGACCTGTCTGATAAAAGTGAAGCCATGGAGATGATGCAGTTGCTACAGAAGATGCAGCCCTGGGCAGATAGAAAAGGAGAGACAAAACCCCTTAATTTCTCTGCATCACATTTGGCTTTTCCTACACATGTATATGCACATAAGGAGCAGAGCAGAGAATGGATCTGAGGGCAGACAGGCATAGGGCCTTCCCAGAGGAACTCCTAAATAGTGGTGGATAAGACAGAAATGGTCCCTGCCTTTCATGAGGTCATGGTCTAATAGGGTGAATTGCACAGAGTCAGGCAGGCCTCTAAGTACAGGGTTGCCTGGGTCCTGATGCTCTCTAGGGAACATAATGGACCGAATGTTTATGTCCTCCCACACTCGGTCATATGTTGGAACCTACTTTCCAATGTGATGATATTTAAAGTTTGGGGCCTCAGGAAGTTTATTGGACTGCGAAGGCGGAGCCCTAATGAATGGCATTAGTGCCCTTAGACAAGGCCAGAGAGCTCGATCTGGCTCTTTCTGTCACGTGAGGATGTGAGAAGTCAGCAATCTGTTGCCCATAAGGCCATCAGCAGACACCCCCACCCCTTGCTGGCACTCAGCTCCCAGGTTCCAGCTTCTGGAACTATAAGAACTGAGTTTCTGCTGCTAATAAGCCTCCTGGTCTGTGGTCTTTTGTTACAGCAGCCCAAACAGAATAAGAGAAGAAGTATTGAAATAAGTTGATTATGTCACTTTACAGATAAAGATATGAAAAGTAAATTTATCTACAAGAGAAGCTTAAAAAAAATGATTAAAATTATAATTGTCACGTAATACATTCTTGCTTATCTGTTTGGGAAGAGAGTTATGGAAAGAAATATTTTTCTTTTGCCCAAATAACCATATTTTGTATAAAATTAATGTTTTGAAATGGAAAAGCTCTAGAAGTGGCAGGGTTATCTTTTTGAATTTATGAATATTTTTACTATCATGTAAGTTACATTAAAATTAATAGGAGCCAAGGACGTGTAGTGAGAGGAAAGGAATGGATCCCTCACTGAGCTTTTGTTAGGGATGGTAGTTGTGCTGGGAAATGGAATTTTAGGTATGATGCCTAATCAAGCATGAATTAATAGCATGGCAGAGTGGGGTCTACAATAAAAACACGTGGCTGTCTTTCATAGCTCAAGTGCTCTGCTCTGCTGACTTCCCAGAATTAGGCACTTAAATCAGATATCTTTAAGTTCCTGCCAGAAAAACTCTGTATAGCTCTTGCAAGGCTGATTCCTTGATGAGGGGGAGGGTGGGTGGTAGTATCACAGAACTGTTCCTTTGAATGTTGTTCCTGTGGAATGCATTTGAACGACATTGACATTTGGGGAAAAAGATTCTGTGAGGATATGAGATAACTGCCGAAGTGTTTGCTGGTTATAGTCGTATGGTAATGATATCAGCTTTGCCTGGGAAAAACGACAGCATAAAATTCAGCTGATTTGCCTAGGCAAAATGACATGAGATTGCATGTATTTGTCTAGAGCATTCTGGTAGTAGCATTAGAGGAATGGATTTTGTTTCTAGGACAAATAATTTGGAGACAAAGTTCATACTCGGTATATCATTGCAGCAGTAAACAGGTGTCAGGAAACGTCTTATCCTTCTTTAAGGATGAGACGTTGCTGAGTAGCTTGTTTAGGGTAATGACATATTTTCCTCACCATCTTCCAATCTTAAGTGGACCACCTATGCGTCTCACTTCCAGGTCATCAACTGAGTTCATCTTAGCTTTGTGGAGATAATAAAGCAGTGCCTATTAGTAAAAGAATGTTTATTTTTCTCATGACAAGACTGAGTCAGTGCCAGTCCACAGGCACAGGTGTGCTTCACATGGTGAAATTGAAGGGTTTCTGAAAGAACGTGTATAAGGTGAGTCATTTTCCTATTGGCTTATATTATCTTGTCAAAGATATTATAACTTCCTTCCAGACTGAACTTTAATTAGCTGTGAACACTTTAACTCTTAGTTTCTCTTTAGTTCTCCACTCTTTCCAGAAAAAGTTCTTCACATTCATCTTGGTAACCTTAAAAACACAAAACTATCTAGGAAACTCCACAATTCGGAGGATCCTTGTATTCAGATATTGAACTGCCTACCACCCCCCACCTGCTTCTTTTGGTACCGGGGATTAAACTTATGGGCACTTGACCACAGAGCCACATCCCCAGCCCTACTTTGTATTTTACTTGGAGACAGGGTCTCACTGAGTTGCTTAGAACCTCCTTCTTGCTGAGGCTGGCTTTGAACTCACAATCTTCCTGCCTCAGCCTCCTGAGTCCCTGGGATTACAGGTGTGCGCCACCACGCCCAGCCTTCTGTGATGAAGGGCATTCCTGTAAATAATAAAGACGTTTACCTTTTGTTGGAGAAGTGAAATCTAGTGCATGTGAATTGAATGCACAATGGACCCTGTACTGGCTCCAGTTGAGTAGTCAAGGACTCCCCTTTGGCCCAAGAAAATAAGATGAAGTCATGGGCATATCTCCATCATCCATCTGGGAGAATCACTTTCCAGTTGCTAGGGAAAGCTCAATATTCTGAGACCTTTAAGATTTTAATTCTTTTCTTTGTGGGAAAATGATGAGGGTCTTGTTATGGTTCAGAAATGAGGTGTCCCCCAAAAACTCACATGTAAGATAGTGCAAGAAGGTTCAGAAATGATTGGATTGTGAGAGTCTTAACCCAATCAGTGATTTAATCCCCTGATAGGGATTAACTGAATGGTAACTGAAGTGGTAGGGTATGACTAGAGGAGGTGGGAATTGGGTGTGGCTTTGGGTATATAATTGTATCTGAAGAATGGAGATCTCTCTCTCTGCTTCCTGATGAAGTGAGCTGCTTCCCTCTGCCACACTCTTCTGCCATGATGTTCTGCCTCACCTTGAGCCCAAGGAATGGAGCCAGGCTTCTAGGGACTAAGAGCTCTGAAATTGTGAGCCCTCAAATAAAATTTTCCTCCTTTAAAATTGTTCTGGTCAGATCTTTTAGTCACAGCAGTGAAAAAGCTACCTAAAACAGGTCTACTATGTGGTATACACATATGTACAAAGTCTTATCTTCACTTAATTATAATGCACTCTCTTGTAGGGCTATTGTGAAGATTAGTAATCATATATGCTCAATACCTACCATAATGCATATGTATAATTGATACTCAACAAATGATAGTTATCATCATTGTCTTCATCCTTGTTTTCATCATCATCATCATCATTAGAGTTATTGATATCTCTTTATTTATATCACTAGATTTGGAGACCTATAACTTTAGGGTCAAGCAGAATACCAGGCAGAACAAGCGCTCAAAAATTGTATATTGAATCCATAGGTAAAACCGAGCATGTGAATTATATAGGTGTGGACTCCAGACTCCATAACCCCTACCAACCTATTAATACAAAATAATTCAGGATTACTGACTTCTAAAACACCTGTTCACTTTGTTCCTTCGTCTCCTAAAACATGCTTCCTAAACATTTCTGTGAATCTCCAGGGTTAACTCATATGTGCATGGAAAGACCTGAGCCCAGAGAATTCCTAGTCCGCAGTCATTGGGTAATGCACCAAAGCCTTGATGGCAATGAGATGCATGGCATTTAATGGCCAAGGGGCACGTGTTGGTAGGGATCTCGTTCCATTGGGGTCACACCCAATAGAGAAGCTCCAAATGCTTGGAACCAATGTTACAGGCACTGGCATGAGGTTCTTTCTGGGTGTGCACTCAAGAAGTTGTAGACAGCCCTGTGACACCTTCAAAATCATCCCCTTCTCTGGTCATGCCTCTGTGCGTCAGGTGTGCAGCCTAACTCCTTCTTCCTTAGGATGAAGTGTCTTCAGGAGGCAGTCCAGCCCTTTGTGAAAATAGGTGTTGCCCATGTCTGCAACAGTGCTTCACTCCACATGCTAGGACGCCTCTGAACCTCTGCAGAGGACACAACGTTGGTTCAAGTTATAACTCCAACATAGCTAAAGGCCAGTTTGAAAATCAATCTTAGCTTACTCTGAAATGGTGACAATTCATACTTCACTTCCAAAATGAATAAGGGTGTCTAATGGGAACCCTCAGGTTTCTTTTTGGGAGACTGTATGAGATGGCATGGCATAGCACAAGTCCAAATGCATCTATTCATGTTTGCCACAGGACTCTGGGGACTGTCAGAGTGTCGTGTTTTCAGAGTCCCTTCTAGGAAAGTTTGCACACAAAGCAGAAATAGTTCCCCTACAATCTGACACTGGGAGCCATAGGGTTAACCCTCTGTCACGGTGCACTGGAGCCAGGTGGCAGGACAGGCACCATCAGGCCTTACCTCTTTATCAATCAAGTACCAGCTAATTACAAGAGCTCTGCAGAATCCTGGAGAACTCCTAAGCTGGGGGAGTATTTGCAGCTGCTCCAGGGAACAGGACATGAAGACTGTGCCCAGTGGAGGTCTCACATTAAGAGGGGAACCTGGGTCAAGGCACAGCCTAGGAGGAAGGCAGCTTTAAGGAAATACAGTCACCCACAAATGACTGCTAAGCACTTTGTGGTTGTCAAGTTCCTAGCCACTGAATAATAATAAGGAGAGGGGGCTTCCAGAGGGTAATGACTAATGGCCCCTCAATTTCCTGCTGATGCTGGCAGTTTTGTGTCATTTTGTGTTTATGTTAATTTATGCATACAGGATTAGAATGTAGCATTATGTGGTCATTTAATTTAATTGAAGTATGGAACGCCATGGACCCAGTTTTACATTTCCCTTATAGATTTCAGTGATTTTATCTTTAGCGTTTAATCCCCCTCCCCATCACCATTCCTAATGGCAATAATAATACATTTACACTTGCTTCACACTTTTCCCGCTAGGAGCTCCAAGAGTGTCCCGGCCCATTACCCCCACAAGAGTTCTGGAAGGCAAATGCCAGGGAGGATTTTAAGCACTTTCCTTAGGTTTAACATACATAAAAAGGTGCAGCTTTTATCATAGAGATAAGTTCCCAGCCATTTAAATTACTTTTGAATGCAACGAGAAGCTTTGCTTATGCATGAGGCTTCCGCTGTGCTGTTCTTCATAGCTCAGAAATACGTGACCTTTAAGGCTGACGGCAGTGTGCAGAGTGCATGTAACTTATTAGGGAACTTTCATTGATCACCTGCCCCCTTTTCTTAAGGAGGATAGTGCTTGTGTCACACTGCCTGGAAAAACTGCCAAAGGGCAAGGCGAAGCACCAATTGAGAAGCGAAGGAGGAAAAACAGAGTTAGTGAACCCACCCTTTAAAAGCCAAGGCAGTGGGAATTTCCCTGGTGAATACAGATGAACCCAAGACGCATCCTGAGGCTGAGGCTCACTGAACCCATTCCGTTTCTTTCTGAAGAGCCATGCCAGTATCCACATGGAGACACTGGCATTCTGTACTTTTTTTTTTTTTCCCTAAAGACTCAAAGAGTAAGGGAAAAGTGACCTTGCATTCTTTTGAGGCATTAGTAGAAAAAGGGTCTGATGGAGGAAACCCTCCCCTGTCTGAAATAAGGAGCCATGGAAAAAGATAAAAACAGAGGGGTAGCTCTGCCACATTTGCATTTCCCCGATGAATCAGTGGAGTAGTTGTAACTTTCCCCTTGCTAGAACATCTGAGCAAACACCATCTGGTCCAGGTCCTCAGTGAATCGCGATTCTGTGCTGACAGCCTGGCAGTGTCCGTGGTAGAAGAGGAAACAGGAGAGAGGTGAGGTCTAGAGCAATAACTAGAGGCGTGCCCACAGGTCCTATCTGTGAACTAGTAGAGCATTCTATTTGGACCCCAACCTGAATACTGAGATTCAGTTCCAGCACTAAACACCCAGAGTGTTTAGACCCCACAAGTTAAGGGTTCAATCCTTTATAAAGATTTCAGAGGCCAGTCACAAGAGGGGTCCCCAGGCCAGCCACCATCTGACGAACCAGCTCCAGCTTCAGGAGTTGAACCCTCTTTGGGTTTAAAAGCTCACTAAAGTGAGTCATAGAACTCAGGAAATCACTATAATTACAATTACAGTTGCATTATAAAAGATACAAATTGGGCTAGCTACATGGAGTGACGTACAGGATGAGCTCTGGGTGGGTCTGTGTCATGGTTTAGATATGAGGTGTCCCCCAAAAGTTTATGTGTAAGACAATACAAGAATTTTCAGAGGTGAGATGATTAGATTATAAGAGTCTTAACCTAATCTGTGAATTAATCCACTGATATGGATTGACTGGGCAGTAACTAAAGGCAGGTAGGATGTGGTAGAGGAAGTAAGTCATTGGGTGTGTGCCTTTGGGGTTCATATTTTGTCCTTGGTGAACTTTCTCTCTCTCTCTTTCTGTCTCTCTCTCTCTGTTTCCTGGTTGTCATCTCCTGAGTTACTTTCCTCTACTGCTTTTCCACCAAGATATTATACCTCACCTCAGGCTCAGAGCTATAGTCTGCTGACCATGGACTGAACCTCTGAAACCATGAGCCAAAATAAACTTTTTCTCCTTCAGTTGTTCTTGTCAGGTCTTTTGGTCACAAAGATGAAATGCTTTCTAAAACAGTCTGGAACATAGAGCTTCCACCTCATGGAATCAGGAAGTGTCACCCTACCCAGACATCAATGTGTTCACCAATCAGGAAGCTTCACTGGTCTTCAGTGTCCAGAGTTCTTATTAGAATTGAATTACATCAGCCTGATTAAGTCTTTGCCCACAGGATGGAACACAGTGTTCTGTTCTCCTCCCCTCAGAAGTTGACGTGACTCAAAGCTCCAATCCTCTAACCACAGTGTTGTTCTCTCTAGTGACCAGTCCTCATCCTGAAGCTATCTAGGGATCTACCATGAGTAATTCATTAGCATAAACCCAGGTGTGATCCAGAGGGCTCTTGAACAACAAACACACACCCATTGCTCAGCAAATTCCAAGGGTTTTAGAAGCTCCATGCCAGTAATCTGGGACAAATGAGACAGAATAAAGACCTGATTTTCCAACCATGTTTTCCACCTTTAACAAAAAGCTGATTTTGCAGAAGGGTCCTATTTATGTCACCTGTTTCCTTTAAAGCTTGTAAAGGGACTTTCCTGCAGCTTCTGCATGCACAGAATGCCTGGCTCTGACCTTCCTGTGGTGACAGCAGTAAGCACCTCTGCCATCTTTTGCAAAGTGAGCTCAAATGGATTCAATGCATGTGCACAGATCACTGTGCAGACCACAGACGCTGTTACCAAGAAAAAGATCAAATAAGCAGAAGTCCTGAGCCATGGGTAAGCTACTTGTCAGACTACATAAGCTTTACTCCTTGAGGAACCAGTCCGGGAGCCCTTTCCTGTGTGCTGTCTCCCTTCTGCTTGAGCATAAGCCTCAATAAAGCCTCATCCGAATTGAATTGCTTGCCTCTTCATGATTTCTATCTGGAATTGAACAAACGAACCTAAAGCTGAGCTAGTAATGCTAAGAGCTGGTAACACCTGATTGGTAACACAAAGACCACACAAATTATTCATCACACAATAAGAGCTCCTGAATCAGGAAGCCAGGGTTGTGACATACATGTTCCTGCACTGGAGATTCAAAGAGCCCTAAGGCAGAGAATGTAGAGAAGGATTACTTGAAACTAAAATTTTAGAAAATACTTATGGATAGGAACCAGAAGAAGAAAGCAGTTTGGTTTTCTTATTAAAATATTTGAATTCTAGCATCTTTTATTTCTAGCACCTTTGAGACTTGATAGCTAGCTGTTGATGATTAACTTACTTCAATTCCCTGGACATTGGGAAATTAACACCCGGGCCTATGCTATCACCGTCCTCATTCATTTTACAGTTTTTTCCCTCATTTTCAAATCCACAGAGATATTGTATATGTGGTCAGAGTTCTGGGACATACCGATATACCAGTCCTGTGAGAGATCCTTCTAAAATGCTTTATTGTGGTTTCATCAAGGGCTATGGACATGAGTGGACATACAGTGCACCCTGAGGTAAAGGATATCAAATTATAAATACATAGCTTTGAAATATCTCCAAGGTCCATGAACAGGGAATGCCTTTCCACCACAACTGGGTTTGCAGGAACTGCCTTAGTACTTTATTTTATTTCTATCTGACTCTAAAACCCCATCTGCGAACCCATTATACAGAATTTCATTCTTGGTCATTATTGGGTCTTTTGCTTTACTCTCCATCCCCAAAGTCATGACAACAAAATAGCTGGGAAAGAAAAATAGTATTTGGGAAGTCATTTCCATCTGTGTTCCATACTGGTTACTAATGATACTGTCAGAAGCCACATGAGCCCTTTCATCCAAGGACTTCATTGTTAAAATTACCAAGGGATACCACTACATGCTATTATAATAATTATAATAAGAAAATACTGATGATACTAAGTGCTGATTAAGATGTGGAACAATTTGAACTCATATACATTGCTAGTAGAAGTATAAAATAGTACAACTATTTTCAAAACAGTGTGGCAATTTCTAAAAAGTTAAACATACTTTACCATATGATCCAGAAACCCCACTCTAGGATATTTACCCTACAAAAATAAAATCCTACATTCACAGAAATCCCTGTACATGAATGTCTCCAGTAGCTCTGTGATAATCAAAAGCTGAAAAACAACCCAAATGTCCTTCAACAGGTGAAAGAATGAACAGCCAGAGGTATATCCATACCATGGCATGCCACCCAGTTGTAAAGAAAAGTAAACTCTTGATACATAAACATGGATGGATTCAAAGACATGCTGAGGGAGAGAAGTCAGTCTCAACAGAATACATACTACATGATTCCATTCATCCCACATTTTCAAAAAAGACAAAACTAATGATGGAGAACAAATCAGTGGTTCCCAGGAGTTATGGATAGCAGCAGGCTCAACTGGAAAGGAATAACATGGGGGAGTTCTGGAGTTTTACATGGAATTGTTCTGCATCCTGAAAATGTGAATCCATACATGTGTTAAAATTTGTAGAACTGTTTAAAATAAAAAAGTAAATTTTACTGTGATAATATTATAAATAAAAATTTAAAAAAATTAATCCATGGGCTTATTTTTTTGATGCCATGTTTGGATGCAAAACTCCAGTGAGTCAGGGGTCCAGAGCTGGGCTCCAGTCTCCCTAGGCCCAGAGGGCATTTCCCTTAAAGAATTTGCAGCTCCCTCTGGGAACAGGAGAGACTGGGCCTGACATTTTTTGTCCTATTGCTTTCCAGTGTCTTCCTTGTCAAGGGGACACACTTGCTTGGTATTATCAAGACTTTCAGGAAAGTCAGAGAAAGGGGTTGTTTCAAGTACTTCCTGCTTTCAGCTCTTCAAATACTCCTGAGGCAAGAAGTACAAAGGTCTGGAATCTTTTCTAGCTACCAAAAAAGGGGAGATAATGAGAATAAAACACGAATGGTACTCATTCTTGCTGTATTTTTTAGAAGCGAACACAAACCCCAGTTAATACCTTAGTAAATTGCCCTGCTGCCCTAGTAACAAGGAGAAAATTTTGCCCAGCCCCCATGCCACTGTTCTGGCCCCTATAATTAACAAAATCATAAGTTATGCCAAAGATCAGTTAAAAGCATTGGCACAACCCAGAAGTATGTATGTGACTTTGTATGAATTAGCAAAGGGAACAAGAGGCAACCAAAGGTGAGACAGGCAGGCACAAGTGGCTCAAGAGCCCTTCTTCATTACTGAGTAAAGAGATGGCTCACCTATTAGAAAGTGAATAGTTGGAAAGAGAACATCAAGTCTCCTGACAGCAAATCCTAAATCTAATCCCAAATCTGCAGCTCTTGCCTAGCGGTAGGAGGGAGCCAGGTGCTCTGTGCCAACCAAGGCCAGGACCTGCCCTAAGTCTGAAGACTCACAGATGGAAAATGCACTCACCGCTGCCACCCTGGAGGGTAAGAGGGAAATCCATCAGGGCTGCATCTTAGGTTGAGCTCCAAAGGTGTGAGACTCAAATTCAACCCACATCCTGCTTTCTAAGACATGAGCGGTGTAATATTGAAATGTATCTATTTGAGGGCAATTCAATATAAACTTTTTAAAATTCAGGAACACTTTAGAAAGATTATATATATTCTGGTTGAATTAGACTAATTAAGCATTAAAAATACCCTTGAACTTTCTGAAAACCAAGGAGAAAAGTTTTATTAAAATCTCTACCTCTGGATCATTCAATAAAAAGGAATCTTTAAGTTCTTTAATAGAGGCAAGCTTTATATAATAAATGCTACTGAAACCTCTTAAGTGAGACTTTGAGAAACATGGGGGACAATGTTGTCAACTGTAGTTTTGCAAAATATACAAATGCATTATTCAAATCAGCATTTCCTGTATCTACCCTCTAAAAAATCAACATAAGAAACAAAAATAGCAGTCTGAATTTCTGATTTTCTGAATTAATAATAAGATAAAATAAATCCAGTGTGGTGGTTCATGCCTCTAATCCCAGCAACTCAGGAGAATGAGGCAGGAGGATTGCAAGTTCAAAGCCAATCTAGACATTTAAGAGAGACCCTGTCTCAAAACTAAAGTATAAAGGACTGGCAATGTAGCATAGGGCATAGGCCCTGGGTTCAATCCCCAGTACTGTAAATAATAATAATAATAATAATAATAATAATAATAATAGAAGTAATATAATAAAATTACAATAAGAAAATTCAATATTCCATGGGTCACAAATGAATGAAATTTTCAAAGTATTCACAAATCTTCCTATACACTAAGCACTTTTAGGGCAGTTCCTTGAATGGCCTTGGATGAACACAGCGCTTCCTTGTCTTGCTTGTAGTTCTCAAGATTCATTAAAGAATGTACTAGGAATGTTACATTCTAAGACATGGAGGATTTGGCTGGAAGAGCCTGGGCCCTGATCTTGTTCCTTCCAGAATGGAATATCCTACAATGCTTTATGCCAAGCCCCAGGGTAGAAAGCACAAGTAGGGTAGACTTATTTCAGCTGTGATGTGCAAATAGGGCATGTGCAGAGGAAAATTCATCCACCTCGCTTTGCTGAACCTTGAGGGACCAGCTCAACATGAATCCTAGGCTTCTACTGTCCCTTACTGCTTATCCATAGGTAATATAGTTGCTTTGCTTAACTTTTGTGCAAATATTCTGTCTCACCGGAACCATGCAAGTGATAAAACTGGCACAGCCTGAGGTGCAGTAGGTGAGGTGTTTGGAATCCTCCCCTGGGATTGATATCAGTGCACAGTGAACCTGCTTCACAGCACCGTCCATGCATAAAACAAATAAATGAAAAATTCAGATCACTTGGGAACCAGCAAATTATCTTTTGACTTGAAAAAGAAATCCTGACACAACATCATCTATGTAGTATTCCAGTTCAGTCAGGAAGGCATAACCTGAATCTAATCATGAATTTAGTCAGAAAAACTGAAAATAAAGATCATTTTATTAAAAGTAGAGGATGGTACAGTATTTTTTAAAATGTTAATGTCATAAGACACAAAGATATAAAATGTTCTAAATTAAAAGAGACATGACAACTAAACACAATGACTTACCCTAGCCTGACTCCTATACTAGAACATTGAAATGTGCTAAAAAGGGTATTTTGGGGACAACTGAATATGGTTAGAAATTAGATAAGAGCATTACATCAATGTTAAATTCACTGAAGTTAATAACTGTACTTTAGTTTTTACATAAGAGAATATTCCCTGTTTTTAGGAAATAGACACCAAAATACTTAAGGATTAAGGGTCATGATGTATGTAACTGACCTCTAAATTGTTTATAAAAATATTGATTGAGAGACAGAGAACATAAATGATAAAGTAGAAGAGATAAGATGTTCATGAGAATGAGTATAGTCCTTTATTCTTGAAAATTTTCTCTAAGTTTAAAATTACTTCCAAATAAAAATTTTATTTACAAATATTTTTTAAATAGTCCTAATGCTCAAAGGTTGAGAACCAAGCATTAAAAGTCTGAATAGTTAACAGGATTACTGCCAATGGAAGTCTTGGTTTGGCTAGACCACAGCAGACATATGGTTAATTTCTCACAACTGTCTGACATCAAGATGCATCATTGGTTGTTTCTTTGAGATCTTTCTTCTTCTTTTTTAATGTAAGCACTCATTGCTATAAACTTTCCTCTTAGGACTGCTTTTTCTGTGCCCTACAGGGCACAGATCTGTTGTGTTTCCATTTTCATCATTTTGAAAAATTTAAAAATTTTCTTTCTCATTTCCTCAATGACTCACTGTTAAAAAGTGTGTTGTTCAGTCTCTATTTGTATAATTTCTAAAGTTATCTCCCACTATTGATTTCTAGTTTCATGCCATTGTGATTAGAAAAGATAAAGGATAAGATTTCAATTTTTTTGAATTTGATCTATAGTTGTTTAACGCTGATGTTTCTTTGTTGCTATTTTTGTTTTTGCTTTTTTGTTTTTATTTTATTTTATTTTATTTTGGTCTGGATGATCTATTCATTGATAAGGGTGAGAGTGAGTTATTAAAATACCACAATAGGCATTCCAAGATGGCGGCCTAGAGGGAGACTGCACCCCCAGTCGCTCCAGAACCCAGGAGTTAAGAAGGGGAGGCATTGAGAGACTCGGACTGAAATAGAGCCACGGGTGAGTCTGCCCACTGGGTAAAGCTCGGCCCGGGTGGCAGGCCCAGATAGAGGTGGCTTATCGGAGCCGGGCAGGGCAGCTAGAGTCATCCACAGGCAGTCCTGCGCACTCTGGCGGTGGGCCCCGCCCACACAGCCAGCTTCTCCAGGTTCTCCGAACGGAACTGGCCCGCTAGTGAGAGCCTGTCTGAACAGAGCAGGCTCCGAGTCCCGGAGCCGCTGCAGTGCAGTGTACTCCTGCAAAGAACCAGCGGAGAGCCTCGATCTGCAATCAGCCTCAGGGATAAGGGCACGGCAGCCGGAGACCTCTTCAGGCGGCTCTGCCCACTCCGGCTGCGGGCTCTCTTCACGGGGAGATCCAAGATGGCGGCCTAGAGGGAGACTGCACCCCCGGTCGCTCCAGAACCCAGGAGCTAAGAGGGGGAGGCACAGAGAGACTCGGACTGAAATAGAGCCACGGGTGAGTCTGCCCACTGGGTAAAGCTCAGCCCGGGTGGCAGGCCCAGATAGAGGTGGCTTAGCAGAGCCGGGCAGGGCAGCTCGAGTCTTCCCAAGGTAGTCTTCCACACTCCGGCAGTGGGCTCTTCCCACACGGCCAGCTGCACGGTGCAGGCCCACAGTGAGAGCATTTCCGCACAGAGCCAGTTCCAAAACGTGGAACCAGTAGGGGGCTAGGGGCAGTATTCTTTGAATGAGCTGCTTTATCAGATTCCTCCAAGACATCAGGCTACTGAAGGCTGGGAGGTGATACACTGGAAATCTACTGGGACACTATAAGCCAATAGTGGAAAACTGCAATATCTCAGGGTCCCACTGACAACTGACCATTATGAGAAAACAAGGGAAGAAAATGTCCCAAACAAACCTAGATACTACATCAATAAAACCCAATGACAGCACAGCAGAAGAAATGTCAGAAAGGGAGTTCAGAATGTACGTAATTAAAACGATCAGGGAAGCTAATGAGGAGATGAAAGAGCAAATGCAGGCATTGAAGGAGGAGATGAAAGAGCAAATGCAGGCATTAAGTGATCGCACCAATCAACAGTTAAAAGACCAAATACGGGAAGCAAGAGATCATTTCAATAAAGAGTTAGAGATACTGAAAAAAAACCAAACTGAAATCCTTGAAATGAAGGAAACAATTAACCAAGTTAAAAACTCCATAGAAAGCATAACCAATAGGATAGAACACCTGGAAGACAGAACCTCAGACATTGAAGACAAAATATTTAACCTTGAAAACAAAGTTGAACAAACAGAGAAGATGGTGAGAAATCATGAACAGAATCTCCAAGAACTATGGGATATCATGAAAAGGCCAAATTTGAGAATTATTGGGATTGAGGAAGGCTTAGAGAAACAAACCAAAGGAATGAACAATCTATTCAATGAAATAATAACAGAAAATTTCCCAAATCTGAAGAATGAAATGGAAAACCAAGTACAAGAGGCTTATAGAACTCCAAACATACAAAATTACAACAGACCCACACCAAGGCACATTATTATGAAAATACCTAACATACAAAATAAAGACAGAATTTAAAGGCCGCGAGAGAAAAGAATCAAATTACATTCAGAGGGAAACCAATAAGAATATCAGCAGATTTTTCAATCCAGACCCTAAAAGCTAGAAGGGCCTGGAACAACATATACCAAGCCCTGAAAGAAAATGGATGCCAACCAAGAATCTTATACCCAGCAAAACTTACCTTCAAATTTGACGATGAAATAAGATCCTTCCATGATAAACAAAAGCTAAAGGAATTTACAAAAAGAAAGCCAGCATTACAGAACATTCTCAGCAAAATATTCCATGAGGAAGAGATGAAAAACAACGATGCAAATCAGCAACAGGAGGCGCTAGCCTAAAGGAATAGCCAAATAAAGGAGAAACCAAATCATGTCAAAAACAAATATGAGTCAATTGACTGGGAATACAAATCATATCACAATAATAACCCTGAATGTTAATGGCCTGAATTCATCAATCAAAAGACACAGACTGGCAGATTGGATTAAAAAGAAAAATCCAACAATATGCTGCCTGCAAGAGACTCACCTCATAGAAAGAGACACCCATAGACTAAAGGTGAAAGGATGGGGAAAAACATACCATGCACACGGACACAGCAAAAAAGCTGGAGTATCCATCCTCATCTCAGATAATGTGGACTTCAAACCAAAACTAGTCAGAAGGGATAAAGAAGGACATTACATGCTGCTTAAGGGAAGCATAAATCAGCAAGACATAACAATCATAAATATCTATGCCCCGAACATTGGCTCATCCACGTACGTCAAACAAATCCTTCTCAATTCCAGAAATCAAATAGACCACAACACAATAATACTAGGCGATTTTAACACACCTCTCTCACCACTGGATAGATCGTCCAAACAAAAATTGAATAAAGAAACTATAGATCTCAACAACACAATCAGCAATTTAGACTTAACGGACATATATAGAATATACCATCCAACAAAGAATGAATACACTTTCTTCTCAGCAGCACATGGATCCTTCTCTAAAATAGACCATATTTTATGCCACAAAGCTACTGTTAGTAAATACAAGAAGATAGAGATACTACCTTGTACTCTATCAGATCATAATGGATTGAAATTAGAAATAAATGACAGAATAAAAAACAGAAACTTCTCCAATACCTGGAGACTAAATAATACACTATTATATGATGAATGGATAACAGAAGACATCAGGAGGGAAATAAAAAAATTCATAGAAGTAAACGAGAACAAAGACACATCATATCAAAATCTCTGGGACACTATGAAAGCAGTACTTAGAGGAAGATTTATTTCATGGGGTGCATTCAAAAAAAGAAGTAGAAATCAACAAATAAACGAGTTAACACTACAGCTCAAAGCACTAGAAAAAGAAGAGCAGACCAATACCAAAAGTAGTAGAAGACAGGAAATAGTTAAAATCAGAGCCGAAATCAACGAAATCGAAACAAAAGAAACAATCGGAAAAATTAATAAAATAAATAGTTGGTTCTTTGAAAAAATAAATAAAATTGATAAACCCTTAGCCACACTAACAAAGAGAAAGAGGGAGAAAACTCAAATTACTAAAATTCGGAATGAACAAGGAAACATCACAACAGACACGAATGAAATACAAAACATAATTAGAAGCTATTTCGAAAATCTATACTCCAACAAAACAGAAAACCTTGAAGACATCAACAAATTTCTAGAGACATATGAACTACCTAAACTGAACGAGGAGGACATACACAACTTAAATAAACCAATTTCAAGCAATGAAATAGAAGAGGTCATCAAAAGCCTACCAACAAAGAAAAGTCCAGGACCAGATGGGTTCTCAGCCGAGTTCTACAAAACCTTTAAAGAAGAGCTCATTCCAATACTCCTCAAACTATTCCATGAAATAGAAGAGGAGGGAACCCTACCAAACTCGTTCTACGAAGCCAATATCACCCTGATACCTAAACCAGACAGAGACACATCAAGGAAAGAAAATTTCAGACCAATATCCTTAATGAACATCGATGCAAAAATTCTCAACAAAATTTTAGCAAATCGCATACAAATATATATTAAAAAGATAGTGCACCACGATCAAGTGGGTTTTATCCCAGGGATGCAAGGTTGGTTCAACATTCGGAAATCAATAAATGTCATTCACCATATCAACAGACTTAAAGTTAAGAATCACATGATTATTTCAATAGATGCAGAAAAAGCATTTGATAAAATACAGCATCCCTTCATGCTCAAAACACTAGAAAAAATTGGGGTAATGGGAACATTCCTAAACATTATAAAGGCCATCTACGCTAAGCCCATGGCTAATATCATCCTAAATGGTGAAAAACTGAAAGCGTTCCCCCTAAAGACTGGAACAAGGCAGGGATGCCCTCTTTCACCGCTTCTATTCAACATCGTCCTTGAGACTCTAGCCAGAGCAATCAGACAAACCAAAGAAATTAAAGGGATACGAATAGGAAAAGAAGAACTCAAACTATCCCTGTTCGCTGATGACATGATTATATATTTAGAGGAACCTGGAAATTCCACCAGAAAACTTTTAGAACTCATAAGTGAATTCAGTAAAGTAGCAGGTTACAAGATCAATGCTCATAAATCCAATGCATTTTTATACATAAGTGATGAATCTTCAGAAAGAGAAATTAGGAAAACTACCCCATTCACAATAGCATCGAAAAAAATAAAATACTTGGGAATCAATCTCACAAAAGAGGTGAAAGACCTCTACAATGAGAACTACAGAACACTAAAGAAAGAAATTCAAGAAAACCTTAGAAGATGGAAAGATCTCCCATGTTCCTGGATCGGCAGAATTAATATCGTCAAAATGGCTATACTACCTAAAGTTCTATACAGATTCAATGCAATTCCAATTAAAATCCCAATGATGTACCTCGCAGAAATAGAGCAAGCAATTATGAAATTCATCTGGAAGAATAAAAAACCTAGAATAGCTAAAGCAATCCTCAGTAGCAAGAGCGAAGCAGGGGGTATTGCAATACCAGATCTTCAACTCTACTACAAAGCAATAGTAACAAAAACGGCATGGTATTGGTACCAAAATAGACAGGTAGATCAATGGTACAGAATAGAGGACATGGACACAAACCCAAATAAATACAATTTTCTCATACTAGACAAAGGTTCCAACAATATGCAATGGAGAAAAGATAGCCTCTTCAACAAATGGTGCTGGGAAAACTGGAAAACTATATGCAATAGAATGAAACTAAACCCCTATCTCTCACCCTACACAAAACTCAACTCAAAATGGATCAAGGACCTCGGAATCAGACCAGAGACCCTGCATCTTATAGAAGAAAAAGTAGGTCCAAATCTTCAACTTGTTGGCTCAGGATCAGATTTCCTTAACAGGACTCCCATAGCACAAGAAATAAAAGCAAGAATCAACAACTGGGATAGATTCAAACTAAAAAGCTTTCTCTCAGCAAAGGAAACTATCAGAAATGTGAAGAGAGAGCCTACAGAGTGGGAGAATATCTTTGCCAACCATACCTCAGATAGAGCGCTAATTTCCAGAATCTATAAACAACTCAAAAAACTCTACACAAAGAATACAAATAATCCAATCAACAAATGGGCTAAGGAAATGAACAGACACTTCACAGAAGAAGATGTACAAGTAATCACCAGATATATGAAAAAATGTTCAACATCCCTAGTAATAAGGGAAATGCAAATCAAAACTACCCTAAGATTTCATCTCACCCCAATTAGAATGGCGATTATCAAGAATACAAGCAACAATAGGTGTTGGCGAGGATGTGGTGAAAAAGGAACACTCATACATTGCTGGTGGGGTTGCAAATTAGTGCAACCACTCTGGAAAGCAGTGTGGAGATTCCTCAGAAAGCTTGGAATGGAAACACCATTTGACCCAGCTATCCCACTCCTTGGCCTATACCCAAAGGACTTAAAATCAGCATACTACAGAGATACAGCCACATCAATGTTCATTGCTGCTCAATTCACCATAGCCAGATTGTGGAACCAACCTAGATGCCCTTCAGTTGATGAATGGATAAAGAAACTGTGGCATATTTATACAATGGAATATTACTCCGCAATGAAGAATGATAAAATTATGGCATTTGTAGGCAAATGGTCGAAATTGGAGAATATCATGCTAAGTGAGATAAGCCAATCTCAAAAAACTAAAGGACGAATGATCTCGCTGATAAGCGGATGAGGACATATAATGGGGGGTGGGACGGGCTAGCATTAGGTTTAGGGTTAGGTTTAGAGTTAGGCTAAGGAGAGCAGTAAGAATGAAGGAAAGAAGGACTGTGTAGAGGGAAAAGAGGGGTGGGAGGGATGGGAGGGGTGGGAGGGGTGGGGGGGAGGAGAAAAATATAATAAACATCATTACCCTATGTAAACGTAAAAAAAAAAAAAAAAAAAAAAAAAAAATACCACAATAATAGTACATCTAGTAGTGTGTGTGTGTGTGTGTGAGTACTCCAATATTAGGTGCATATACACTTGTAATCATAATATCTTCATGATTAATTGATCCTGGGTCATTATATATAGTGATCTTCTTTGTTTGAAAATCTATTTTGTTAGTTTTAAGTATAGCTATCCAGCTTGTTTTTGAATTCTATTCACTTAGAATATAATTTTCTATTTTTTCACTTTTAGTTTCTGTGCATCCTTACTAGTGAGATGAATTTCTTGTTGGCAGCATATTGTTGGGTCTTATTTTCTGACCTATTCAGCCAATCCAAATCTTTAATTGAAGAATTAAGAACATTCACATTTAGAGTCACTAATGAAAGGTATGGACTTGTGCCTGACATTTGTTGATTTTC
This sequence comes from Sciurus carolinensis, assembly GCF_902686445.1. Classification (NCBI taxonomy): domain Eukaryota; kingdom Metazoa; phylum Chordata; class Mammalia; order Rodentia; family Sciuridae; genus Sciurus; species Sciurus carolinensis. The sequence continues at coordinate 147,373,858 of NC_062215.1, forward strand.
TTCTAATTGTTTGGAATATTATTTGTTTTTTTCTCTCTAACTTCTCTTTGTGGTTTGATGGTTTATTGTATTGATAATGTTTGATTATTTTCTTTATCTCATTTGTGTATCTACCCTTCGGGTGGGATTTGTACTTTCACATGCTATCATGATAAAAGTTATCTTTCTTCTACTTGAGTATAGGACTCCTTAATCATCTTTTGCAAGGCTGGTCTGGTAGTAAAGAATTCCCTTAGCTTTTGCTTATCTTGAAAGGTCTTTATTTCTCTAAAATTCTGATGAATGACTTTGCTGGGTATAATAATCTTGACTGCAATTATTCTCTATAAAGGTTTGAAATACATTATTCCATGTCCTCCTGGAATGTAGGGTTTCTGCTGAAAAATCTGCTGTTAGGCAGTTTTCTGCTGTAGATTTTCAAATTCTGTACTTTTGACAGTTTTATTATAATGTGTCATGCTAAGGATCTTTTCTGCTTAGGTTTTTTTGAGATTCTACAGACCTCTGATATCTGGATGCCCATGTCTTTCCCATGATTAGGGGGATTTTCTATTATTTCATTGAATGGGTTTCCTATACCATTAGCCTTTACTTCTTTTTCTTTGGGTGGGCTGATGATGCAGACATTTGATCTTTCAATGATGTCACAAAGATCTTGCATGCTCTCTTCTTTCTTTTTTTATTTTGCTCTGAATATGATATTTTGAAAGATCTGTCTTCAAGCTCTGATATTATTTCTTCCACTTGATCTAGTCTGTTGTTGAAGCTTTCAACTGAATTTTTAGCTGACTTATTGAGCTCTTTGTTTTTAAGAATTTGAAATAGTTCTTTTTTAAAAATCTCTGCTGAATTTCTCATTCATTCCCTGCATTGTTTTCAAGTTTCATTTAACTATCTGAACTATCTGAATTCAATCTCATTAATCTTTAAAAAAAAAAAAGCATTCTTTTGAATTCTTTATCAGGCATTTGATCTACTTTGATATTATTGGAATCTGTTAGAGGAGAGTCAGGATCTTTGGGAGGTATTGTATTACCTTGTTTTGTCATATGTCTTATGTTCCTGTGTTGAAATTTGCACATCTGGTGGAATAGTTATTTCTATTTTTATGGAATGACCTTCTTAGTAAGGGGTTTACTCCTATGTTTTGGGATATCAGTTTGGGATATATATGTCTTGGGATATAATGTTGAATTGAGTTCCAACTGGGTAATCTCCCTGTATCATCTTTGGCTGTGATTAGTGAGTTCTGTGGCAATATATGCTATAATAAGTTGGACAGACCCACTGTCTCTGCAAGTCATACAAATGTGGGGACACTGTAGCACTTCAGGTGTGCTGTAGATAGTATGATATGTGTTGGGGGGCACCCTGTGCAGTTACCCCCACAATGGTAGTTGTGACTTCTATTGGGTGTTTCCTCAGGCAGTGTTGATATTGGCTCTGTGACTTGAATGGGTCTCTTGTGGTTACTTCTGAAGTAGGAGTGAGGGGCCTAAGTCACAAGTCCTCTGATGAGACACTGGTATGGGTCCAGGTGATTCAGAGGGAGAGGTACAGGGTGGGACTCACAGCACCCTCTCTGTGGTACTCACACCTACTCTTCTCAGCAGTATGTGATCAGAAAAGCTTCAAGGGTTGCTAATGCAGGGGACCTGTATAGGTGGCAGTAAAAGTTGTTAGTCCTTTCTGCTGTCGCTGTTGGTGTGCCTGCCCCAAACCAGCACCTCCAAACTTCCTAGTTATGTACTCCTGGGGATGAGGCAATGTCAAGGGCTCTTCTCCCTCTGATTTCTATCTGTTGTAGTGCCTTCTACCATGGTTCAAGCCAGTTTAAATATGATAATCTTCCTTGTTTATGAGAAAATGACCTACATTATTTAGCTACAGATTGGTGAGTATTCAATTATAAAAATTTGGAGACATCTATTCTTAGATCACCATCCCTCTTTTTCAAGAGGTACATCCCTGGAATACCTAGGAACATGGGACCTTGGCCATAGAATTTAGAAAAACAAATTTAAAGTTCTGCATTTCAAAGAAAAATTCAAACTGTTTGTGATTGTAGACTGACAAAAAAAAAAAAACAGTCTTCCACATTTTTTCTAAAGCAATAACTCTGCCCTTACTCTTTGAAGAGTCCATGATCAATTCTGATGGGCAAAGAATATTAATAAGAGTGTCAAGAAGGTGGGTCTGAGTTTGAAAATGTGATGAATTGAGAGAGACACTAGTAAAGTCTCAAACTCGAATCAAACTGGGGATCATTAAAGTTGGGTGTTGGTTTCCTAGTAGCCATGACACTGGACATCTAGTTTCTCATTCTTTAGTACAATCTACTTGGCCTCCTAAACACCCAGGAGATACCTGAACTGGATTAAGAAATGTCAAGCTACATGTCCAGAAGCGAGACCCTCACATTGCAATAGCACCACACTATGACTTGCCTTTCATCACACCTTCAGAATTGTAAATCTTGTCCCAGGCTAAATCTGGATCTCCCCAAAGGAGAAGTGGGTGGGGGAGAGGAAGAGATTCTGTATTATGTTACTTCCTGAGAATTCTCTTTCATTAATCTTTGCTCCGAAGGTGCCTTTGAATGGCTCTTGGTGCAATGAATAATGTTCACACACAATCTCCACTGTCAAACATTTTACTCACTCTAAAGTCTGCCGACAGTTTGGGAGCAGTGTCTTTTGCTATTATGCTTTCCAATTGGCTTTCTATTGTCACTTCAAAAAGTGTGGAAACACCTGATTTATGAGAGCCCCGCTTAAAAAGTGTCATTTCCATTGCCTACTTAGTAATCACCTCAAATAAGCAGAGGAGGGCAATTTGACTTGAACTTGCTTTGAGAAGCTTTAAGTTTAATTTATACATTGGATAGCGCTTTCTGGCTCATTGAAATTCTACTTAATGCGTTCTCAGAAAACACCTGGAAGACAAGAAAAACAAAGCTACAGTATGCATGACCCTATAGTTAAGGCAACAGCTGTGTGTTTGTGAATACAGTCTCAAAGCAGATTCCTGTTTCTCTTTCTTTCCAACACTGTCAGAACATATGAAAAACAGAATTTCAATAACTCAGAAACTATACCGCAGTTTATAATTAGGCAAGTTTCTCAAAGGCACGTTAAACTTCTCATTTCCCTAAATAACTGTCTATAGTTTGTCCATGTTATGCCTGATATATTTTCTCCAATAACCTCAAGAATGGGGCATGGCCTAAAAGTCAATTACAAAAAACCGAAAGTTTGCAAAGAGAGGAGGTTTAATTTAAAATGTGCAGGCACCGGCGTCTCTTACACGACAATTCCTGCCAAGAAATTTGGAAGGTCATTATGCGGACTCTCTGCAGCACAGCATCTTTTGAACATTTTTAATGGGTGAGGAGTAACATTTTATGTATAATGGTATGGGGCTGATTGTACAGTTGTCCTCAAAACTGTCAGTCACCTACAGGTCTCCAAGATGAGTTTTGCAAAGGCAAGCTCAGATTCAGCAAGCTGAATAAGCAATTCAGAAGCTGCCCTTAGCCTCAATTGGTGAGGGTTTCTTAGAGACTTTCTCAAACTTTAACATGCATACAAATCCCTGGGGGAGATTGCTAAAATGAAGATTCCAATTCAGCAGGTGTTATGGTTTGGATCTGGAAAGTTCCCCAATGGCTTGTGTACTGAAGGTATAGTCCCCAATACAACAATGTTCAGAGACGAGGCTTTTGGGAAGTGATCAGATCATGAACTCTGATCTCATTAGTGGATTAACCCATTGATGGGTTCATAATTGGATGGTTTGGAGGTGTAGGGGTGAAAACTGCAGAAGGTGGGGTCTATCTGGAGGAATTAGATCACTTACTGAAATTTTGTCAAGCTGGGTGTGGTGGTGCACACTTGTAATCTCAACAACTCAGGAGGCTGATACAGGAGGATTGCAAATTCAAAGCCAGCCTCAGCAATTTAGCTAGACCCTAAGCAACTTAGGGAGACCCTGTTTCAAAATAAAAATTTGAAAGGTCTTGGATAAGGCACAGTGTTTAAGTACCTCTGGGTTCAATTCTGTACCAAGGCGTTGGGGGGAGAAATGTCATGGAGGAGTACTGTTCATATTTAATATAATCCAATTCTTATACCACCCTATGGGGTAAATACTATTATTAGCCTCTTTTCATAGGTGAGGCATTTGGGATTTAAAACCACACACTCAGTAACCAGTGGAATCAAGATTCCCGAGTAGGCAGACTGACTCCAAAGGCTGTGTCCCTAACAAGGAGACTAAATTGCCTTCACTTTGGATGGAAAGATATTTAATTTGCAATAACAAGGAGTGTGCCTTGTTAATACCTTACAATATTCACAAGAGTCTAGGCCTAGAAGTGTTGGGACGCTTAGAATAACAGTGTTTCTGGAGTTCAGAGTTTCACAACATCTGAACATACTCTAGCTAATGCTTCAACCACCTCCAAAAAATTTCAAGGTCATTTTTCTTGTATTCTGAAAGGAAAACATCTCTTGGAAGATAGCCACATAAACCTGATCAGCATTCATGCATGTGTGCATTCATTTCCCATCATGACTGCTACCCTACCCAAATTGGGTTTGTGAAGGATGCCTGTGACCCCTTCAGAGCAGGACATTACTAAAGCTAGTGGCCATTTCTCAGTTCTCATCTTGCTTGACCTTATCACTTGACCTTGCTCGTCACTCCCTCCTCCTTGAAATACATCCTCTAACTGCCTTCCAGGAAATCACACTCGGTTGGTCTGCCTCTTATCTTTTCAACTGCTCTGTTTCAGTCTCTGTGACTGGTTCCTTTCATCTCCCTGACCCCTGAACATCAGAGAATTTGAACTTCTCTTTCTTTAAGTCATGTCCTTGGTGTTCTCGGCCAATCTCAAGGCCGAGCACTCATCAGTTTATGCTCCAGTCCAAACCTCATCCCGAGTGCCAAACCTGCACATCCTACTCGGCTTGCTCTTTGCTTTCATACAGGCATCTCAAATTTATTATGTACAAAACCAGTTTACTTCCTCAGACTCTCCCCTTCAGCAGTTTTCTCTCACACATGGCATCTCTATCCTTGTAATTGTTCTGGCAAACCTTGAAGTCATTCTTTCTTACTCCTTATACTCAATTCATCACAGTTTCTCTCCCTTCAAAAGTGTATCCTAAATATGTGTTGCCTCTGCCTTCAGTATACACCTTAACACAACGCCCACATCTTACCATTCCTAATGTTGTCCTCCTAGTCCAAATCTCTCTCTTTAATTAGAAAATATCTCCCTTACCTAGTCTCCATGCTTCCACCCTACCCTCACTCCAACCAATTCTGGTCATAGTAAATGTAAGTCAGATCTACACTATTGCACTCAAAATTTTCCAGTACCTTCCCATTCACTCAGGGGAATGACCTAAATCTTCCAATGACCTATAAATACCCACACAATGTGTATCCCCCTTCGCCTTTCTGAGCTCACTTTCTACCCATTTCCATCTTACTTACTCTGCTGTAGCTATTCTGAAACTACTCTGGTCCATACCAGGCACACATGCCTTTCCCATTAGGACCTCTGCAGTTACATTTCCCCCTACCATGAATATCGGTGTATCCCCCCAGATATTGTCATGGTTCCCTTACCACCTTTGAGTTTTTGCTTAAATGTCACTTTCTCAATATGGCCTTCTCTTCCAATTCCTCTCATGGTGTAACAAATGACTTCAAAACTTAGCAGTTAAAATAGCAACCATTTTACTATGCTTAAGGATTTTGTGAGTCAGGAATTCAGACAGGGCACAGAGACAATGGTTGAAGGTGACACAGCAGCTGCAAATTAAAGGCAACTGATGTATGGCAGCTGGTGCCTCAGCCAGAACATTATTGTGTGCCTACTATGTGCTAGATAATGTGGATAAATTGAAGCTTTGTTAACATTTATTTTACTGAGAGTTCAGTACACCCTATGCTCATATGTGTGGTTTATCAGGGTGAAAAGTTAAAGGTCCAGTTCATAATTATAATAATAAATAATCTTAAAATAAAACTTTTTTTCCCTTTCTGGATATTATGCAAAAATGTTACTGCCTCCATCGTAGCAAGCATATAGCTGAGTCTCTGGGATCTTCCCACCCCAGGCACTGGTCCAAAACATGGAGAGAAGACATGGAGAATGAAGAAGGTCTCAGATCCTAGGTCTTAATCACATAAATTACATACACAGGGTTTGGGTGCTGCTATCCTTTAGTTCTTATTTGAACTGTCCCATGACTGTGCTGAGAGTTTTGTTTCCATTACACTTCACAGTATTTCTCCAGAGAGTGCACAAATAAAAAAAAATTGTTTGCATTTTAACTTTGATTCCAGATCAAGCTAGCTGTGTGGAAGTGTGTGTGTGTGTGTGGAAGTGTGTGTGTGTGTGTGTGTGTGTGTGTTTAGACACTGATCCATATGCTTGCGTGGATGTGAATTCTGTGACCTTCTGTTCTTTCTTTTCCTTGATGATTTGTACACACAACCTCATAAGGCAAATCTCATAATTAACTTGGATGTGTTTCAACCATGAATTTTTCAAAAGATCGTAATCATCATGGTTTCCCTGTCCATTTAAGAAACAATGTAGGCACATATGTCCACAAATGAGCCTCATAGAATACTGCCCTTATCAATTTAGTTTTGCAACATGAGCCAAAATGAACTTATTTATATTCATTTCAGATGTAATGACTTAGCCTATTACTAAACATCACATAGGAAGCAGAATCTCAAAATAAAATAAAATTAAAATAAACAAATACCGTTTTCTGCATTTAAGTTAGAGAATAATATAGGGGGAAAGAAAGCAAAGAGTAATGAAAAGCTTCAGTTTCTCTTTAAGCCTCAGTTTTCTCAGTTGTGAAAAGGGTGCACTAAAAACTTCTTTGGCAACTTATTTGCCTTCTCTAAACTTGGTTTCTTTAGCCACAAAATTGAGATGCTAATTATAATACAGAACTCGTAGAGGAGATGGAGGATGAAATTAGTTTCAGATGTAAAGTGCCTATTTAAATGCCTAGCACTTAGTAAACATTCAATACACTTTTAACCCATTGTTATTATCCACATGTTGAACTAAGTTTACATTAACTAATTGGTAGCTATTTTTTAAAACAATATTTTAAAGTAGTCTTAGGCTCACAGCATAACTGAGTTAGAGGTGCAGATTTTCCATATGCACCCTACCCCTGCCTCATACACAGCCTCCCCCCACATGAAAATTCCCCACCAGAGTGGTACATTTCTTATAATTGATAAGCGTACATCGACACCTCATAATTGTCCAAAGTTCATAATTTATATTAGGTTTCACTCTTAGTGTTTTATATTCTATGAATTTTGACAGAGTTATACTGCCCTAAAAATCCTCTGTGTTATGCCTGTTCATTCCTCCACCAACCTATTCACAATCTCTGGAAACACTGATCTTTTTATTATCTCCATAGTTTTGTTGTTTCTGGAATGTCACATTTTTGGAATCAAATGGTATATAACCTCTTCAGATTGACATCTTTCACTTAGTAATATGCCCTTAAATTTCCACCAAGTCTTTCATGGTTTGGCAGCTCATCTCTTTTTAGTGCTGAATAATATTCCACTGTCTGGATATACCATGGTTGATCCAGTCACCTGCTGAAGTACATCTTGGTTGCATCCCATAACTCTTATTTTTCAAAGCATGAAGTTCTCTTCAAGTTGATAAACTAAAGAACCACTTTTATAGAATGAAGAACTAAGAATGCTCTGTTTACCCATATGAAGGTCTCTTTTACCTTGAAATAGAGCCTGCTGTTTCTCCACAAAGCTTAATTTATATGACTTAAAATGTTAACATGAAAGCACTCCTAGGAGAAATATTACTTTAAGGAGCGTTAGCTATTGTTAGCTATTTACACTTCAGAAGGAGTGAGTTTTACGTCTTGTTCTAAGAAATTTCCCCAGAGGAAGACGGAAGCCACACGACACAATTGGCAGCAAGGAAGATGACTTCACCTGCTCCACAATTAGAAACGACATACAAATATCAAACTTAATGACAAATACAATGTTTTGTTCTCAGTGCATAACCCATAATTCTCTCCCAATGCCTCAACAGAGTTCTTGGGCCTCAGAGATATTCAAGACACAGGCAAAAATCCTTTAATTGAGCTAGCTCAATTGGACGTCAGAATTCTTTTTTTAAAGTAGTTTACAAAGCTGAGTTATTACTGGTTTTGGAGGGTGTTTGCTTGTAAATTTCATGACTGGGACAAAAGTTTAGGAAAAAGTATAGCTATTGCTGCTCACTCCTGCTTCTATTTCTCTCTCTCTCCTGTACTTTCAAGGCACCTAAGATGGGTCATCTCTCCCAAAAGGCACTTCAGTTGGGTCTGGGTCTACCATAGTGTCGCTGGAGGAAGCAGAAACATTGAGCAAAGCTGCATGGTACTGTGAGGTAGGCTGTCTGTTGAAGAGAGAGTGAAGATTTCCCTTTGCTCATGGTTAAAGGACCTACCAGCCAAGGTTCTCATCCCAGATCTTCCACCAAGAGCTAATCCTGGCAAGGCACTCCCATTCTCTTGACCTCCAGTTTCTCCACTGATAAAAGGAAGAGTGGATAAGGTGGTATGTCAGGCAGAGGCTCTAGTTCAGTGCTTCTACACTTATTTCTTGACAGTTTTGTACTTAACCAAATGCCAGGTGTTATTAGTTCCCAGGATTCCATGCCCGACTGAAATATAAACTTCTTTGCCAAAGCCACCAGTGTGGAACCCACCTCCCACTGCCTAAACTCAACCAAGATGAGAAAGCTGGTCTGCATGACCCCTGTCTCTCCTTTTCTCCACCAGGCTCATCTAGTGGACACCTCTAGATCCTAAGCCTCAGGATTGCCTGAGGACAAGTAACCGCAGTTCTCTGAGCATCAGTGTCTTCTTTTATAAAATGGGACCAAAAATACCTATTTTACTGGGCTTGTGGTGAGAATACAAAACTCACCTAGTGCAGTGCTTGGCTTATATTGGCAATTTTCTCTTCCTTCAACTTTACTGATCTGTGCTTTCAAAATTCTAATTCTTCCTCCACATTAAAGGAAAGGAAATTATTTGATGAGACTAAAACTCATTTATATTATAGGATGGTTTCCCCCAGGCTCCTGTAGGGTTTAGCCTTTTATCTCTGACTGTGGGAGGCTTTGACTATCCTAAAAAGGATCCCAGGCATGCAGGATGCAGGTGAGAAGCAGCGTTCTCTTGCTAAGCTGGAACATCTCTCTTGATTTTGAGCTTAAACATCCTCAAAGTCAGTTCCTGGGTCTACTTTGTTTTTTTCTAGGAAGCCAGTGAGTTGGATAAACTTGAGCCGGGAGGAATGGCAAATCACCAGCTCCCTTCCCCTCATGCCAAAAAAGACAACTGCTGGGCTCCCTTGGGAAGCAGTGGCAGCTGCTGGAGTTTCTTGCCTGGGAACGGGTGGGTGGAGGATGAGGCTCTGGCATTGAGGGCTGTTTGCACTGATTCCCCCACCCACTCCAGCTGGCTACAGGAGTCTGGGTGAGGGACAGGTGGAGAAAAGAGAGCAAAGAGCCAGGAGCAGCTGGACTCTTAAAAGGATCCCACAGAAAAGGTTGTTCCAAGATCTGAGCACTTCAGCCCAATCCAGGGAGCCCCAGGTCACTGGCCATGGGACACACTCCTTGGTGCTGCCTATTGCCAGCAGAAGGCAGCCCAGACTCTGGGCATGGTGTTCAGAGCCTTCCTGGCATGGCTACTGCCCAGCTTCATCTCCTACCACTCCCCCCAACATTAGTTTCCCATCATCTCTTGAGCCTCCACATCTCCATGTTCCTATCAGTCTGGAAACTTCTTTTCCCTTTTTCCTATTGAAAACTCTGACACAGTCCATAAGAGTCATTTGAGACTCACCTTCTTTGCATAGCCAAGCAGTCTCTGCCCTGTGCCTCTGTGGCATTCACACCTTTCTCCAGTTACGTCATGGCTATCTATTCATCTAGTCGCTCCTCTACTAATGTGAGAGCACCTTAGGAAGCAGGGTCCTTGCCTGAGTCACTCTTGTCTCCAGCACCCAGTCTGCCCTTAGCTCAGGGCAGTAGTCACTCATTGAGCATCTCTTAAGTGGATATTGATTCCTAGTTGCAAAGGAATTTAAAAAAGAGAGCTTGGTCTTCCCCTCTGTGTGGCCATGCATGTGGCCCTGAGGTCCCTGTGGCTCAAAGTATCAGGAACCCAATCAGTACTGGCACTAATCAGAGTCTACTGGAGGATAAACCAAAGATAAAAACTAAAACTGCAACTCAACTATTCAAAAAGAATACTCAATTTAGTCAATTTCTACCATATTCAAAATATTGTTTTCCTTGCTCATTTAGAAAATCCTTCTATTGTGGTAGCAAAATTAGTAAAATTGTGTTCTCAGCTGCCAAGGAGTCTTGGAGTGAATTTCACCCCCTTCCTTTTTATCATTATGCTCTTACAGAAGCAGCTGGGAGAGAAAATATTATTACACACTGAGGTACTCAGGGCTTGGTCACAAAATGGACATTACAGCAGCTAGCTGAGTGAAGTTTTTCTCCGAGAAAGTCTGTAATATATTAAACACTTCCTAGATTCTCTGTTCATTTTCTCCATCCGTGGAGGAATTCCAAATCTAATTATAGGCATTTATGGGAATTGCATTCATAGATGCTTAATTTTCATGCTGTATAATAACTATTGTGTACACCAGTGTGTGTGTGTGTGTGTGTGTGTGTGTATGTGTGTGTGTGTGTGATGTGTGAGATTAACTTTGCTATAAGCTTTGTTGGATTATCACATTAAATTCTGCAAAGACACACTCAGTCTTTGGTGTGTTGGTCCTGTCTGTGTGGCTGACCATCCATAGAGGACAGTTGCCTGCTCACTCATTAAAAAAACTGGGCATAGCCTTTTGTTCTCTTGGACACCTCTTCTGCACCCTTCACAACACACAGTTCTGTGTACAACCACCTTGGAAAACTTCATATATATTTTCAAAAACAGCCTACTTATTGAGAGACTGTGGGTTTTTGTCGGGAGTATGCTGAACACTTGGTGACCGAGAAGGCTTTGGAAGACACATAGGGACTTCTAATCTGAAGGGAAGATCTGATACATTTTAAAAAGGGGCCTTTGAATAATTAATTAAAGAGAAATGCTAATTTAATTTTTTGTTACCTTTGGACCTTTCAGATACCACAAAAAAACCAGGATGGCCATTAGCATCTTAGATGGAAGGTGGGAGCAAATTTCACCTGGAGCACATTTTCTACTATTGGGAGAATGGGGCAAGATGGTGATGATGGAAGAAGGCTGGGGTGGGCGTGAGTCCCAGCTCTGGGCATTACCACTCTGTAAGATGGCTTGGTTACCCGAGGCAGCCTGTCTCCTGCGAATGCTGAGAAGAACCCAAGGCCCGCCCGGTGCCGTGATGAGGTAGGTGTGGTGACGGGTTGGGAGAACACTCTACCTCCATGTGCAGATCAGAGGCTTGCGGAGGGAGACAGACGAGAAAGGGCCCTGCAGGCCACAGAAGAGTCACTGACCTAAAGTCTCTCCACGCATTGGTCAAGCACAGAATCACCTGTCCTGCCCCACCCCCACCGCGGCCCTCCCTAGCCTTCGGGGTTTCCTCTCAGAGATTGCTTTTCTTGACTTGTGCTGTAAGTTATTGCCTAGCCTGACATTTCAGGGAAGATAAGAAGAAAGAACTTGTAAAGCCGCTTGTGTTTGGACAGTCTTAGAAGATGGAGTAGGGGCAACTCGGTGTAGCTGATGGATTGCTTAGAGAGTCCTGAGGTGGGAGCGGAACCTCCAATTACATGGAGGACACATTCCTCGAAAACTCTGTATGAACCACCAGCTCTATAACTGGAGGAACGAATCAGTGCCAAGGGGAGTGTTTTAGTCAGCTTTTTTGTGCTGCTGTGACTAAATGACTCAACCAGCACAAATGTAAAGGAGGAAAGGTTTATTTGAGGGGTCACGATTTCAGAGGTCTGAGTCCATAGAAGGCCAGTTCCATTCCTTGGGGCTCGAAGATGAAGCTGAACATCACGGCAGGAGAGTGGTGGAGGGAAGCAGCTTACATCACGGTGATCCGGAAGCAGAGAGAGAGAAAGACTCCACTCTCCAGATACAAATATATACCCCATAGCCATGCCCTAATTCTGACCTCCTCCAGCCACACCCTACCACTTTGACTAATCCCATCAGGGATTGATTCACTGATGGGGTTAAGGGTCTCTCAACCCAATCATTTCTCCTCTGAACCTTCCTGCATTGTCCCACATGTGAGCTTTCGGGGGACACCTGACATCCACACCATAACACTGAGGAATAAGGATGGTGGTAGCCACAGAGGCTGCAGCTCAAGAAGACACTGCATGGAACAACCAGGAGACCACTCTTCCTGGGCAGCTCCCAGCCAGTGATGGAGCCTGGCAGGGGTATTCAGGTCTGGTCATTTCTGCCCCACACAGGACCCCTCTAACAATCCCTCTTCACTCTGGAGAAGCAAGGCTCCCCACTGGTCGGGCCAGGCTTCCTCAGGCACTGCTCAAGCCTCGCCTCTGCCTCCTCCCGTGCATGGGCTTCAGACCTTCTCCTGCCTACTCCTGCTGCCTGCCCCCTCCATCGTCCATGGGCACCCTCCCAGTCTCTCACACTTCAGGCACTGATTTGATGTCCACTTCCCAGGAGACCTGGGTTGATGCCAAGTACATGCCCAACCTAGGAGAAATTAGTTTTATATTTAAAAGGTGATTTTGACGCCAAATACAGGTCTATAATGTGTGATTCACAATTGAAAATACCCAAATCTCTGAAATCACCAAAAACTTGATCTGATCTTACATGAGGCTATTTACAATCTCTAGATATTCTACCCAAGTCACACATTTTATTACATAAATATGAATATGCTTGTTTATGGGATGCCTTCCAAATTCTGTTGAGAATGTATAATATACAGTATATACATTATGTGAACTTTAAAATACCTTAAAAAAAATCTGAATTATTAGAGAATTCCTGACTCTAATTAGGGCTTTGAGTAAGGGACTGTAGACCTCTATTATGCAAAAATTAAAAATGATATGAAATAGATAATCCCCAAAGGATGATCCCAAGGAGACATACCTCCCAGTCCTTGTGCCCTTGTCTCAGCCTCCCTGGGTGCTTTGCCAACAGAATGTGGCAGGAATGATGTTGGGCCAGTGCTGATCCGAAGTCTTGAGAAAGTCTAGTGGATTCCACTTTTGTACTTTTGGACAGTTGATCCACCAGGAAACCTGGAAACCAAGGGAGACAAACCACCTGGAGAAACTAAGTGGCAGGGAAGGGTCCCAAGATTACTGAGGAGAGGCCTCTCCAACCGAGGGTCTTGTGTGTCCTTCCTTCTGGCCGTCTTCCCCCAGAACCAAGCATATTATTTAAACATCATAGAAATTACAGCTCCTGTCATCTGACACCAAGTTCCATGACAGTCCTGAAGGGAGTCCCACGTCAAATCCATCCAGCTGAGCCCCAGTCAATTCACGGAATCATGAGAAATCATTAATTGCTGTTATTTTAAATAACCAAGTTCCGGAGGTGGTAGTTACCTGGCAGAAGACATCTGAAACATTGTATTAAAACATTTGCACATAGATGAATGAAAGGTCACAGAATAAGAAAGGTACAATAACAAAACAAAACAAAAAGCCAGCAGTCACTGAAAATGTGTCATGATAACAGCTTCCACTAATGCCTGCTATCCTCCTGGTACTGTGCCTACACATACTGTCTCAGAGCAGCCCTGAAAAAAAAAAAAATGCTTTACTAACTCCATTTTATATGCTAAGAGGGGTCTGTAATTTGTCCAGGGTTTTGCAGCTAGTCTATGATAGAGCAGGGATTCACACCAAGAAATTTCCTGAGATTGATGCTGGCCACCTCCCAACTCTTCGAACCTCAGTGGAAAATAATCCTCTTTCTGGTGAAAATGTGCTATCTCGCTATTCTACATCCAATTTTCTGGGTACTGCACCTTTAACTTCCCTCTGGGAACCACCCACCCCATTCTCAATGAGTGTGCTTCAGGTGGAGTTCTTGGCCTCAGTCCATAAGCACTTCCATTCCCCAGGACACAGTTCAGTCAGGGGCAGGGATAGTGAGATTTACTGGGGAAAATGCTCTCATTTACACCCTGGACTTGTTACAAAGGAGTATATCCCTTACACCTGCTCTTCAACCTCATGGAGATCTCCATGGGTTTTTCCCTTCTGGGCTACTGTGTCCTCAACATTTCCCAAAGCACAGTCTTTGATCTGTTCCTGGAGCACGCTCCCTGAACCTTCATCTTTTATCCAATTATTCCTCTTCCTTAAGACTTAGGTCATGTCTTCCCCTGATCCAGCCTGACCTAGTCCCAACCCATTTACCCTGGACCTGACTTAACAGTTCCTCCTTTGTGCTTCTGTGGTCACTATGTATACTGCGTTACCTCACTGATCATATTGCTGTGTCACCCCTGGTTCATCTGCCTGTCTTCCCTACCATTCTGCAAATTCCTCAAGGCAGGCCGTATGTCCCAACCATCTTTATATCTTTATCACCTTGCTCAATGTTCAGCCTGTAGATGATCACGGAAATTAAATGAGTGGATGAATGAATGAATGACAGCAGGGCTTTTGTGACCTTCTTCACCTAGCAAAATCCCCCCCGGGGAATTTAATGGCAGTAAATAACTTGAATGTCTCAAGTTCCACTTTTGACTTTCCAGTCCTCCAGGTTGTTGATGGTTGGCACTGGCATGCTTGAGGGTGAAAATATTGGTTACTCTGGTGTTGGGGAGATAATAAATAACATCTCCCTCTTCCAGTCTGCTGAGAGCTGAGGCACAAGACTGAGAACACAGGAATTGAAATGTTAATTTCATTACAGTTAAAATCATTGGGGGAACATGGTTTTAATTTGGTGGCTAGGTTGGGCTTTCAAATGCTCTCTCCCTTCGGGATGGTTTTAGATTGCGGAGTTCATCGTTCATTCAGAGTTGATGCCTCTCCCGGATTGGCAGCAGAGAGGGAAGAAGCAATGGACCCTTAATGTCTGCAACATTTTAAGTTTTGGTCCACACATTCAAGCAGTTACCAGTGGGGTCCCTGCAAACCTGATGTGTCACATTATGACCCCTCCTCTCATGGAGAAGTAAGAAGGGGTGGAGGAAAGAGACTTGGAATGTCA
Organism: Sciurus carolinensis; assembly: GCF_902686445.1. Taxonomy (NCBI): domain Eukaryota; kingdom Metazoa; phylum Chordata; class Mammalia; order Rodentia; family Sciuridae; genus Sciurus; species Sciurus carolinensis. The sequence continues at coordinate 147,389,124 of NC_062215.1, forward strand.
TCTAGAGGAAGCCACTTCTGGAAGCAAGAAGCCAAAGGCATTAAGTACATAATATGAAAGGACACAGAAATCAGGTGTCCTTTGAGCCCAGGAAGGTGGTAGTCTATCTATAGAGAAATACACAGGTGCAGTTTTGACGGATAGAAAGAATGGCCAAAATACTCAGAGAAGCTGCAATCCCAAAGTGCCTACCTGAGCACTTGAAAGCATTGATTAGGATTTTAGAAACCGGGCATTTTAACCACTCAAGCAATAATATTTATGGCATGTAGAATAACACGCCTCTTTGCTAACACATCCAATGACATTTCTGAAACATGAACAATTATAGTGTTCTTTAGTTAACTTGGATATGTAGTAATTTCTTGTTTTTAATGGAAAATTCTGAAACATTATATTACAATGTTCAAGCTGAAATAAATAAACTTTTTAAAAAAAAAATATTTTACATTGTTCGGAAAACTCAGGGGGAAAGTGCAACCCTGGTTCACCCCCTGTTGTAGCACAATGCAGCATTGTATGAGATTCATTTTTCCCTTTCGGGCTCAACTTTCCTCCTAGGTTCAAATGGGGGAGAAAGGTAAGCTATGTGAAGGGAAATGGCTCTGGGGACTGGGATTTAAATGTCCATGTGGTTGTGACATCTAACTCCCTAAAACTTAGTCTCCTTATTTCATCTATAAAATTGATATTCAACAAGTAACAATAAATACTGGTGAGGATGTGGGGGGAAAAAGATACACTCATACTTTGTTGGTGGGACAGTAAATTGGTGCAACCACTCTGGAAAGCAGTATGGTGATTCCTCAGAAAACTTGGTATGGAACCAATATCTGATCCAGTTATTCCATTCTTCAGCATATAGCCATATAGCATACTACAGTGATGCAACCACAACAATGTTTATAGGATCTCAATTCACAATAGCTAAGCTATAGACCTAACCAAGCTGCCCTTCAACAGATGAATTGATAAAGAAATTGTGGTATATATACACAATGGAATATTACTCAGGCATAAAGAATGACCTTATGACTTTTGCCTGTAAATGGATGAATCTGGAGTCTATCATGCTAAGTGAAATAAGCCAGTCCCAAAAAACCAAAGGCTAGATGTTCTCTCTGATATGCAGATGCTAACATACAACAAGGAGGGGGACAAAATAGAAGTTCAGTGGATTAGGAAAAGGGGAATGAAGGGAAGAGGGAGATAGGAATAGGAGAGACAGTAGAATGAATCAGACATAACTTTCCTATGTTCGTATAGGAAGACACCACCAATGAAACTCCACATCATGTACAACCACAAGAAAGGGATCCTAATTAGAATAAGTTATACTTCCTGTATGTATGGTATGTTAAAATACACTCTACTGTCATAGATATCTAAACAGAACAAATAAAAAAATTTTAAAAATTGAGATATTCAAATACCTACATCCCCGGGTTGAAATAAGAATTAAATGGTACAAAATTCACAGAAAAGTGCAAGACCATGCTAGACATTGAACTGAGTGCTTGATAAATGGTTTTAAAAGTAGTCAGCAGAGCATCCCATTATGGTCGTTATTTTACCAGATCCCAGGAGCCAGGGGATGCTAGGAAGATCTGATTTCATGTTGCTGGAGTTTTGACCCTGGGGTGGTGTGTCCTGTGAACATGGCACTGATGTTGAATTACAGAATCACCAAGGTTGAATCTTGGAAAGCATAGAAGAAAACAAAACATTTTAAAGGGCCTCTATCTAAGCCCTTGCTAAGGGCATGAGACTGGAATTGCTGTAGGGAGACAGGCACACATATACTGAGGACTTAGGGACCAGTGAGTGTTGGGGATGTTGGGATGGAAGTGACTACCTTTAGTGCATATGCAGTTAGCAAGCAGCAACACAGTGTAAGAAAGCCTTTACTTCAGCCCAAACACCGTAAAATGACATTTCGGTACTTTTCATTAAATAGTAGAGTATGCATATTCAAGTATGCCAAGAGCTAAATGTGTAATTCAGGCTGTGGGATCTGTGCTGTACAGCCCAAGTGACAAGAATACCAAATAAAAAGTGATCTGAAGGAATACTCATCACCTATCTGAAAGTTTCCTGCAGCCATTTGTTTATAATTTGGCTTTTCTACAGTTGGAATTTTGGATAGTGAACAGAGAAAATGACCAGACAGCATGACAGAAGCACATTTCCCTAGCAAGTTAGCATGGTTCTTGTTTGAAAATTCTTTTTTTGAACATGCTGCATCCAAGGTTGTTATTTCAAGAAAAATGTACATAGATAACCTGTCTTCAAATTGATGTTCAATTTTTATGTTTCCTCATTTGAATATGCAAATAGGGGACTTTCAGAATTACTTTTTCACAAATATTGTTAAAATTTCATGCAAGATTTTAAGATGGAGAGGAGGAATTATATTCTTTAACCGTTGCATCCTCCTTAGCATCTGCCTACAAGGTACTAGTAGAATTTCATTACATGCTGAGTTAATGTAAATAAATTTAAACAGACTTCTAAGTATAATAGACAACAAATTGTTTTCCATATTTTTCTGTATTCTATAAAAGAAAGTGAGATGTAACAATACACATGGCATTAGGAACACCAAATGTAATATAATGTGATGTCTAAACAATAAATACTGTTTTCCAACTGGCTGCTTTGTGAGAGTGAATTTGACACAACCAGTCAGGTTGATTCTCTCAGGTCCCGAGAGTACCATTTTGTGAGGGAGAGCTCAGATTGTCCTAGTCATGGGCCCAGTATTTCCACCCTGCTCTGCAGGGAACTGGCTGCTCCCCCTGCCTTTCTCTTGCCTTCCTAAATATGACGCAGATCTTACTATTGTGAGGATGTCTACTTTCTCCATTAGGAAGGACAATGCAGCTCATAAAAGGTGATCAAAATATTACCTTAAATAAAACAGTTTTAGATGAAAAAAGAAAGCACCAATAACTTATCCTCTTTGCCTGCCCTCAAAAGTGTCAGAAAGAAAGACAGTTACTCTAACGTTTCCCCATTAGAAATAATGCTGCCAGTAGTGTGGCGTTTCCTGTCTAATGTCACAAAAGAGAATAATTATACTCTACCACCTTGTTTTTCTCCAAATAACTGATTCTGAGTTACATAGCTCAATCCTGGGAAACTGAGATGAGCGGCACAGAGAGTGGATTGTCTGGGATCAGAAGTGGGCTGAGGTGTCTTTCTAGAAGTTTACTATTCCTCCATTTAATTTCCTCCACAATGGAGGAAAACAAAGTCACCATAAAGTTCATTTCTGGGGACATTCTCTGGAACACTCCAGGCAGCAGGGCCCAGGAAAATGCCTGTAGGATTTGTTGTTTCACCTTCAAATTAAACCCTTTTCCTCCAGTGTGGTTCATTGCCAGCAGCCTGCTCTGGAGTCACCATGACCCAAGGTTGGAGATAGATAGCCTGAACCTCACTGGGCCAACACAAAGTTTTCCCCCAAAATTTGCGTATTTATTAACTAAGGAAAAGATAAATTTCTTATTTTAGACATATGTCTCAGAAGCCTCTGAATGATTTCTATAAGACACAGACAATGGGGAAAATCCAAAAAGCAAGTAGGAGACAAGTAGATAAGCTCAACTCAGAACAGCTAAAATGAGACCGAGAACAATACAGTGCTTTGATTGATAAGGTGATTTAAAAATTAAAAGAGGAGAGTCTATCTGAGCTGAATACCAGTTTCTAGAGATTGATGGATGGCATGAGTTTTCTTCTCTTTGTGGCATTTCAGATAAAGATGTGTTTTCTTTTAGAGAAAATCTTTATAAGACGGTTTCTTGACTAGAAGAAAGGAGTGTGTGAATGTGTGTGTGTGTGTGTGTGTGTGTGTGTGTGCACTACAGCAATTCAGAACAGTACCGTGTACCTGGAATGCAAGGCTGCTCTGTACTCTTGCAAACTGTCTGTACTTTCCAGAGCTTGTGCATAGATAAGGTACTTTAAAAACATCCCTCCTGGATGAGCCTTCATTTCCAATTGTGTGTATGCACCATGTGGTAGCCAGCATGATTAAGGAAAAAGTGATTGTGTGAACCTCCAAATCCATCTGTCTTGTCATTGGCATTGAAGAGCCTTGCTGAAAAATTAGCCTCCTCCTTCCCCCAACTTGTGTTTTCCCATCCTCCAGACAATACAGGAAGCTCTTAGCTGGGAGAGAAGGGAACAAAGGGGCAAGGAATTCAATAAAAAAGAGATCCTAGGCAAAATGAAATATTGTTTCTGTGTCTGTGTTGCTCTCAGTTCTCTCCAGTCTGCCAGAGCATTAACCGTTTGTCTGCTGCGCCACAAAACAGGATCAGTTGTAGGATTAGCTGCAGGAGACTGAAGTCTCTGAAGCATCAGGGATGTTTCCTGTGACACTATGGGATACAAAAGGCTAAACTGGACACAAAAATGATAGACACAATGTGAAAAAAATACTTTAGTTCCTGCATCTTTGGAATTTTCCTGGTACACCTAACTAACTATACATATAGGTTTAAAGATTAATTGGTTATTTTTATATTCTCTGTGCACATCTAAGGAATTCTTGAGTTTGCATTTCAATGTTATTTACCTGTGCATGTGTGCATTTCCCCAAGATCCATAGAAATCATCTGTTTTATAAAAGTTTGTGACCCCCCAAAGTTAAATAGCTTCAATAAGATTTTTATTATTTCCTGTTTTTTTTTTTTTTTGTTGTTGTTGTTGTTTTCACAATTGCAGAGCGTATATTTTCTGTCATTGGGGATTAGGGATTAAAAGACAAATTCTATCTGTGAAATACTTACGTTGGCCAAGAAAAGACAAAAATAAAACACAAGTAAACTAGAAAACAGATGCTGAATTTAAAGGCGAAAGAGAGGTTGAAGGATGTTAGATTTATAAGGTCATTTTTGTTCATTTCATAATTGTGATTCAGACTGAAGGAGAGCATAAAATGTACACTGTACAAATATTTCTTATTTTTTAGGGTTGTCTTTAAGAATTTAAATTTTTTTTTTCCTGTTTCAATTGTTGGGAGAAAAAGATGCAAGTATTTGGATTAATGAACTCATTTAAAATTTCTTCAGTTGGTATTAGATTTGAGGGAAGTTAATTAAAATAGGAAAATGATAGAAAAGCAAACTTGTTTCAGGTCAGGGGTTTTTGAGGGAAAGAATTATTAACAGAGCTTGCCGTAGGCAGGCTGGTCTTGTAGTCACTGAAATTTTTAATCTGTGTGCATTCTTCTTAAACTGAATATTTTTTCAAAGTTGAAAAACAGGGCTCACGAGTGTATTTTAGAGTGGCATATATTAGTTGCAAAAAATATAAAAGCTATTTGGGACAAGAAAAATAACTCCAAGTTTGGGATTAAAGGGAAAAGGTCTCTCTTCAAGAACTGAACCCGCACATGGATTCCTCATGTGTCAGAGTAGAGATCTGTCACAGAGACCCAAAGCAGCCTATTGTGATCCAAATACACAACAAACTAAAAATAGAAGAGCATCCATAACTTGATAAAGGGGATATGAAATAAACAAAACTAACTTCACATTTATTGTAAACACAGAAAGCTTTCTCCCTGAAAACAAGTAGGTCTACTCTTGCCATTTCTATTCCACCTTGTACTGGAAGGTCTCACTAAGGAAACAAACCAGAAAAAGGAAAGAAAGAAAGAAAGAAAGAAAGAAAGAAAGAAAGAAAGAAAGAAAGAAAGAAAGAAAGAAAGAAAGAAAGAAAGAAAGAAAGAAAGAAAGAAAGAAAGAAAAGGTATCTAGATTAGAAAGGAAGATATTGAGAATATTAAAATATCTCTACTTACATACAATCTTGTTTGTAGAAAATCCTAAATGATTTACAGAGAAACTATTGGAGCTAGTAAATGAGTTCAGCAAGGTTTCAGGATACAAGATCAATATAGAAAAGCCCTTATATTTCTTGTAGAAGTAATGAACAAAGCAAAAATGAATTTAGAAAAATAATTCCATTTATAATAGCTTCAATAAGAATAAAATATTTAGGAATAAATTTAACAAAGTAACTCAAGGCTTATGCTTTTAAAACTAAAGCAAGACCTAAATATATGGAAATATGTCCCATGTTCATGGATCAGAAGGCATAATATCCTTAAAATGGCAATATGCCCCAAACTAATCTTCAGATTCAACATAATCCTTAACAAAAACACTGTTGGGATTTTTTTAATTATTATTTAAAACTTTATTCCTTCATTAGAAACCTTGGAAAAAGAAATTCATATCAGGACTCAGAGCAAGGCAGAGACCACCAAATATCTGGTTTTTCCTTCATTCCTTTGGCTGTAGAAGTTCATAGCCGAATTTAAACCAAGCCAGACCCATTCCAACTCTGGCCACAACCTCATCTCTATGTCCATGTCCCAGTCACATTGACTGGAAACTGACTTCCCTTCATTCAAGGGCTTAGTTCAAGAGTATCCGTGGCTTCCTCGAGTTTGAACACTCCTTGCTCCTGCGACTGGCAGTGCCACTCAGCCATGGAATGAAGCATCCACCTGGTTGTTGTGATTTTTTTGTTTTTGTTTTTGTTTTGAAGAAATCGAAAAGTTGATTCTAAAACTTTTTCTAATATGAAGATGAAAATAACCAGAATAACCAAAACAACATTGAAAGAGAAGAACAAAGTTGAAATACCTCCACTTCTTTATTTCAAAGTTTACTGTAAAGCTGCAGGAGTCAAAATAGTTTGACCCTAGCCTAAGGATAAGCAAATAGTCCAAAGGAATAGAATTGATAATTCAGAAATAAATAATTACATTTATAGTACATGGATTTTCAACAAGGACACCAAGACAATTCAAGGGGGAAAGAACAGTCTTTTCAACAAATGGTGTTTACACAACTGGTTACTCACATACAAAGGAATAAAGTTGAATTTATACTTCATATCATCTACAAAAATTAACACAAAATGGATAATAGACCCAATGTAAGTGCTAACATTCTTAGAAGAAAAACAGGTGAAAATGTTTCTTGGTTGGCAAGATATGACAATACAAAAAGCTCAGAATGCGGATTTTATAAAAATTTAACACTTTTGTGCACGAAAGGACTTTATTAAGAAAGTCAAACAAAATTCCACAGAATGGCAGAAAAAAATTTTAAACCATTTGCCTAATAAGAATCTAGTATCCTTGCCAGGTATGGGGGTGCACACCTATAATCCCAGCAGATTGGAAGGCTGAGGCAGGAGGATCACAAGTTCAAAGTCAGCCTCAGCAACTTAGTGAGGCCCTAAGCAACTTAGTGAAACCCTGTCTTAAAATAAAAAATAAAAAGGACTGAACATGAGGCTCAAAGATTAAGTACCCCTGGATTAAATTCCCAATACAAAAAAAAAAAAAAATCTAGTACTCTTGTTGGGCACAGTGGTGCCTGCCTATAATCCCAGTAATTCAGGAGGCTGAGGCAGGAAAATCACAAGTTCTAGGACAGACTTGGGAACTTAATAAGACCCTGTCACGTAAAAATTAAAAATGACTGGGGATATAGTTTAGTGGTAGAGCACCCCTAGGTTCAATCCTGAGTACTGATAAAAGAATAATCTAGTATCCAGTTCTTAACTTAACAGCAAAAATGATAAATAACAAAAAATGCGCAAAGGACTTGAATACACATTTCTCCAAAGAACATAAAAAATATCCAAATAACTATACACACACACACGCACACACACACACACAGTTTCAACATCTTTAGTCACTAGGGATTTGCAACAAGATACCACCACTTTGCACCCCCTAAATTACTTGAAAATAACAAGTGTCAGTAAAGATATGAAGGAATTGAACCACTCATACATTGTTAGTTGGAGTGTAAAATGGTGCAGCCACTTTGAAAAAGAGCTTGGAAGTTCCTCAAGTCCTAAACACAGAGTTACCATATACCTAGCAATGCCACTATGTATACACCCAAGATAATGGAAAGCATATGTGCATACAAAAACATGTACACAGGTGTTAAAGGGTAGCATTATTCTAATAACCAAAAATGAAATTGACCCAGAAGTTCATCAAATGATAAAAGAATAAACAAAATGTGGTGTATCAGTGCAATGAGTTATCAATTGACCATGAAAAGGAATGAAGTTCTTATGATACTACAAAATGAAAATATAAAAAAAATAAGAAACCCGTTACAAAAGATCATATAGTGTATGATTCCATTTAGATGAAAGGTCCAGAATAGACAAGCATGTAAAGTCAGAGAGAGATCAGTGTTTTCTAGGGAATGGGAGGAAGGAGAAATGTGGAATGGCTGCTAATTGGTACAGGGTTTCTTTGGGGGGATGATGAAATCACTTTGACATTAGATTGGTTATGTTGCATGACTCTAAGAATATGAAAAATTATATCTTAAATATTTAAAAAGAGTCCAAAAAGTTATCAGGTAGCTATACTATAACCCAACAAAGATATTAAAGTTTTAACATATTTGAAGAATGAATATATCAGGCACCAAAGTCAGTATGTTAATCAGAACCCACTTGATAAACAGTATGTGGTATGTTAGATTATTTGTTCTAATTCTTCATTTCTTTGCATAATATGAGTATAAGGTCAAACTATACAAAATTGCCATTTTGGGGAAAGCAAAAATGGTGGAAAAAAGAAAAGAAAAGTGGGGTGTGAGGATTTCATGAAAATCAAAGGGAGTCAGTAGAGGAAAGGACCAGGAGGTAGGAAGAGTAGAGGGAGGGGAGAAGTGCTAGGGAGTGATATTGACCAAATTATATATTATATTGTGTGTGTGTGTGTGTGTGTCTGTGTGTGTGTATGAACATGTACCAAAAAATCCCATCAGCATGTGCAAGCATAATACACCAATAAAAACCATGGAAAGAGCTGGGCATTGTGGTGTATGTCTGTAAGCTCAGCGGCTCAGGAGGCTGAGACAAGAGGATTGAGAGTTCAAAGCCTGCCTCAGCAAAAGTGAGGTGCTAAGCAACTCAGTGAGACACTGTCTCACTATGACTGGGGATGTGGCTCAGTGGTCAAGTGCCCCTGAATTCAATTCCTGCTACCCACCCTTCCAAAACAAACAAACAAATAAAAAAATGGAAAGAGAAAAAAGTGATGGAATATCAGCAATTTCATGCAGTTTAACCTATTACACTCATACCTTTGCCATGTAATTGTGTAATGTTTTCCCAAAGGTGACGGAGTATTCCATCCCATTCCATTAATGTTGGCTCGATGGTGTAACTTGCTTGATGGTGTAACTTGCTTTGGTATATGGAATGTAAGCAAATGTATGTTAGCAGAGACTGCAAATGTGCTTGTGAATTTAGTTAGTAGTTAGTGAATTTAGATTATTCACTAACTATTCACCATGAGAAGAACATACCCTGAATAGTCACTAGTCCAAGTAAATACATATGGAGCCTACTTAGAGTCAACCCACAGCCTAGAGCTGCCTCAACAGACTTAGAGCCTAATCAGAACCTCCCAGCCTACACCAACTGGATTTACCTACAACCTTTGGAGTATGAGCATAATGGTTTTGGTTGTAAGCAATTGAGGTTTTGAAGCTTTTTGTTACACAGCATTACTGTGCCTATAGCTAACTAATATATTATCTATACGGTAAATGAGCAAGAGCAACTGAAACAAAAGGAGACAGTGTCTATCTAAACCCCATTCAAAGGAAATGGAGTCTTGTTAAATAGACTTTGACAAATGAATTTTCTGAACCCTGAGAAGAGGAAAGACAGATGAGTAGATTGCAGCAGTGGCAATAGACACCCCAAGCAGTAGAGAGCAGCCAGAAGACTGGCCTTGGATATTTGATTGAGTATCACACTAAAGGGAAAAACTGACAATATCAATTTTTAGAATTTCCCAATTTTGACCAAGGTCTGTGTTGCAGTCTGTGCTTTAATCTGAATTCTCATAAATAGAGAAAAAAAATCAAGATAAGTTTGATTACAAGCAAAGGCATATGTTAGTTATGGTTGTAACTGAGGAGCAGACACTCGGATTCTATGTTGCTTTCATTTACTTTGAATTTTAGGCTAAGTACCTTTCACTTGTGCAAATCCTCCAGAAATGAAATCACAATTAATTGAAGTTGGTGGAAAATGTAGAATCAAGGTCTCGTACATTTATTTATCTCAGCAATTTGTCTTACCAACTGTCATCCACTTGTCTTCTTTCATACCTTGGGTTAAACTATGACAATAATATTCTCCAGTCTCCCCACTTGTAATAGTAACTGCTATTTACTAAACACCATGTACCAAGGACTCTGCTAGGCACTTTCAAGTATTGTATTTGATTCCCATAATGGCATCAAAAGCAAATATTATTATCACCAAGTATTATTATTTACTCAGAGGTGAGGAAACTGTGACCCAGAAAGACTAACTTTACCAATAATATTACATTGTTAGCATAAGGGGAGTTAGAATTTGAACCCAAGTCAAACTATAAACCTATTTAATTGTGATCAAACATCAGTTTAAATTGAAAGCTTAGTTTATGGAATCAAAATGTTCTATCCATGGATATGTAAACAATGGCATAGAGAAGAACATTATTATAAGAAGATCTTAGTCTTATCTATCATCATCTAAGTATCCATCTAAATCTATAACATAGATTAGATTTGAGAAAAGTTACCAGACATTGACGGTTTGATCTAGTTTTTACATATCTTCTTTTTCTGAACATTTAATCCATTTTCAGTTCAGTTATTTCTTACAGCCTTATCATGTGTGTTTGACTCTTGGCTAAATCCAATGCAATTGGCTTTTTTGTTTTGTTTTGGTACTGGGGATTGAACCCAGGGGTGCTTAACCACTGAACCACATCTCCAGTCCTTTTTTATATTTTATTTAGAATCAGGGTCTCACTGAGTTGCTCAGGACCTCACTAAGTTACTAAGGCTGGCTTTGAACTTGTGATCCTCCTGCCTCAGCCTCCTGAGCTGCTGGGATTACAAGCATACACTACTGCACCTGGCATCAATGCAATTGTTTCTGAGGAAAGAGTTTAAATGTGAATTTCAATCTTTGTCTTTTGCTCTTCTCTACTCTTTTCTCTCCTTTCTCCTGTTTCTTCTTCCCTTCCCACCAACTCCTTTTTGGCCCACTAGGTTTGGGCCTTCCCGTCATGTAGACAACTTTTCCACATATCCACCCAGCTCCCTACGCTCTTGTTGACACTTAACCTACCCTGCCCCATCAGGAATGTAATGCCTCTTTCTTCATTAATAGCCTCCTCTAAGGCATTGGTCCATTCTAACTCCTCCCTTTTCCTCTCCTCTTATTTCATTCCACCTCAGAAAAGTTCAAAAAGACCAACTGATCCAGATCTCTTTCCAGAAAGGTAGGGGTAGCTAATCCTAGAAAAGTATATCTCTAGCAAAGGATGTAGTGAAGAAAAAGAAAAACTTCCCTAATCCAACTTGTCCATCACATGATGTGTTAGTTTCTTACTCTGCTGTAACAAGTAGCACAAATTTGGTAGTTTATAAAACATGAGTTTTTCATTCTACAGCTCCATAGGTCATAAACCCAATACACATTTCCAAAGGACTAAAATCACAGTGTTGCATGCTGCCTTCCTTTTGGTAAGCTCTAAGGGAAAATCCATTTCTAACCTTATTGAGGTTGTAGACAGAAGTTGTCAAACTAAGATCCCCATTGCTGGCTGAGAGCTGAGGGCCATTCTCAGCTTCTGGAGACCACCCATATTTGTTGGTTCATGGCCCAAGTCTTCCATTTTCAAAGACAGCAGCTGATAGATCAAGTCCCTGGCCTGCTTCAAATGGACAGTTGATAAAAATGTGGGGCATCCTCTTTCTTCCAACTTATCTCTCTAACTCATTGGAAAAGTTATTGTGTTGAAGGAAACCTGTGATTAGAGTCATGCAATAATAATTCAGGATTATCTTCTCCCTATTCCAGATCTATACACTTAATCACTTCTACCCAGTCCCCTCTATTATGTAAGGTAACAAGTCTACAGTTTCCTGGCATTATAGTACAAATATCTTTGAGGGAACATTATTCTGCCCAACAAATGTGATAAGTTTCATTGTCATTTTATAGATGGAAAAACTGAGGTCATATGGCCATTGCAATGAATTAGACATTCCACTTACCAATGAAACCAGAGTGAGATTAAGCTAAATCACATACCTCTCAACAATCTATACCCTTGGTCCATATATCCCTGTAGAAAAATCAAAATAGTAACACATGACAGTCATATGATAACTGTTTTTTGATCTATCCACCAAATGGTTTTTATTAAGTTGAATCTATCTAGAATGTTTTCAATTAAGTAGTATAAGATCCAAGTTCTTTTCAATGTCTGTTCTTAGAAAAAATAACTTAAAAATGAGTATCCATGATCCCCGAAATGAGAAAACTTGGATTATATTTTTATTCAGCCACCTTTCCATAAGACAAGCTGATTTTTTTGCTGCAAGTTCTCTTCACAATGCACTTCTAAGAAAATCACATTTTTCTACAACATCCTTTCTAAATGTCCTGAATTGACTGGATTGAGATAATTCAAGAGTCCCCAGTCACCATCACACCAGAATATCCCATTTTCCTTTATCTCCTCTGCTAAAGATGGGACATTTAAAAATATTCAGCTAAATGGAAGGTTTGTCAAGACGAGGTGGGATGGGAGCATTCTGGCTTATTTTATTATGTTTCAGAGTAGCTACTGCTGATGTATCATGCTCTCTAGGAAAATTAGAAGTCCAGATTACATCAGGTAATTGCAACATGCAGAAACCAAGCAGGATATGCACACGGAGGCTGCCAGAAGCAACTATGATTGAATCATCAAATGATAAACAAGAGTTAAAACATAAAGCAAAGTGGAACAGCAGAGCCAAGCAAGATATCATCACACGATCAAAAGCTAATAAGAAGGAAAGTGCATGGGACAGGAGGCGTGGCCTGAAAATGACACAAGAGGCTTTATATGTAGTGAGGCACTTTGGTGTCTCTCTAAGACCATTATCAAAATAAATAGTGTCTCCTAAGGCTTAGTGGAAGGTGGGGTGGACTGCTGCAGCATAAGCCCTGCTGCAGAGATTCACAAGAGCTTTGTGCCATGTTCTTTGTTTTCCATTTTCATCCTACCTGTCAGAACTTTCTATTTATGCTTTCTCCTTTTCTTCAGCGGAGAGCAGAGGAGAGTCATTATGGACAGTTGATAAAAATGTGGAGCTGAATTTACATAGCCATTCAGGAACTGTCATGTACGGTGATGCATATGGAGTACAATTAAGAGAGTCTCTAATTTGAATAAAAATCTGTTCTTTTAGTTCCATGTCATATATAATATCACTACAAGCTCATCTACATAGCCTATTATAATGCACACTTTTATACTACTATAGCCTTCACCTAATCAGTCCTCTACAAGCTAATCAGCTCAAATACTGTCACAAGTGGCATAATGCATGCAATTATCCTTAATTCAACTTCTAAACATGGAGGTGAAAGATCAGATTTAACCAAACAGGCTTATCAGGAATTCATGAATTGATAATCATGATTAATGGGAAATCACAGTGCAAAACTTGTTTTAATTTACCTGTTCATGTAACTTCTGCTACAGAGAAATGTGAACTTTCATCCAGAGCAAACAAAGAATGTCTAGACTATCAAATAAATTTTAGCTCCAGGGTAAGAAACCTATATTCACTTTTTCAAAGATAATCTTAAATGACAGAAATCAGTGTGACTAAGTAAGGATTATACCTCTGAAAAAACTTGACCTGGACTCACTGAAAGGGAAATGATTACTCTAGTCATCACTAATAAGTGTTTGAAGCAGGGATTTACCTTGAATGGGACAAATTGAACTTCTTTTCTCTGGAGAGCCTTAGATTTCTGCAGATTGTGCTATTTTTGAAAAATAGTCTTTGAAGATAGCTGTATTAAGATCCTTGCTCCCCAAAGCATTGGCCACTTTTAAGAGACACAGAATACTGATGCATAATTAATTCATTATTGAAATAATATTTATTGAGCAAATATTATAGGGCAGGACCCATGCTAAGTATTGGGAGAAAAATATCAAGTGAAAGAGGCCTCGTCCTAGAGAAATTCACAGTCCAGTGAGGAAGATGATACGAAGAAATCCATATAACATAGTGAGATGTTGAAAAAAATGCTGAAGGGCTCCTTTTTTTTTCAATTTTTAAAATTTGTTCTAATTGGTTGTACAGGACCGTAGAATGCATTTATTCTGTTACTGCTTTGCAACAGTTAGTCAGGGGAGGGTCAAATATGTACCAGCACAATGCTAGTATTATGACTCTGGAAGACATGAATTTCCCTTCCTGACCAGTCACGGAGAAAGTTAGTATATTTTGTGTTACTGGTGGAATAAAAGGGGTTTAAAAAAAAAAAAAAAAGACAGATTACGCCAGCAGTGGAGGCATTGGGGCTGGTTCTCTCATTAAATGGGAGCCTGGCTTAAGTTGACCTGGCAATTTCCCCAGAACTGGCAGGGATGAACCCTACCTATATGCAGGACCCAGGAGGGACTGATGGTCTGCATATTGGGATAGCCGTGCAATGCTTATGGAAGTGCTATGACGAGGGTCTTGTCTCCATGTCCATAGTTTATGGAGGAGAAGCACGTTTCTGAGCCTACCTCTCTCATCCCAGAGCAGGGCTGCAATTCACAGGCATATAGCCAACAGAGGATTCATGATGGGCAGTACAAGGTGGTTGATGCCAACCCTGTTGTCTGGAAATCTCTCCAGCACAGAAATTCTATGCATTCCTGTGCATGTTTAGCAACTCCACAAGCATATCTGAGATTGAATTTATTGCCTGGTGAATATATTGTTAGGGAGCAAATCCATGCCATCTAGGGATGAAGTGACCTGGTTTGACAAGAAGACTGCAAACAATCCGCCCTTTAAAAAGCAACTGTTACCCACTTCCAACTGGTTATGTCCATGTGGAAACACCAGTAGAGTATAGCAAAGTCTTTGATTTATTTATTTATTTACTTACTTACTTACTTATTTAATTTATTAATTTTATTTTTGAGAAAATATGGATTATCATGTAAAACCTTCTGAATTTTAATATTGGAAACTAATTCAAATTTTAAAATACTATGTGGACTAACACATTTATTTTCCATACTTGATCCATAAACTGGTATTTTGAAAATTCTAGGCTATAAAAATTTTAAAATAAAATGAAAAGTTTGGGAAGCTGTGGGAAGTGAGTCAAGAAATTAGATTTTTTTTTTTTTTGGAGAAATTAGATTCTGAGATGGAAACAGAGGCATGGATAGGACTTCTGATAAGACATGAGATATCAGAGACAATGGAAAAGATGAAGGAAAAGAATTTATAAGTTGTCCATTTCTCATTCAATCACAATTTATTATTTCCTTTATGTCAGGAATAAAGACACAGATGTGAGGAAGGGAAATGGTCCCTGCCCTCAAGAAAAAAAAATTTTTTTAGTCTAGTGGTCACTTGAAGGATAAATAATGCCTTCCAAAAAAAAGTCCAGAGGGTAAAAGAGGAATGTTCAAAGCAGAAAGACTAGCACATGAGACGGTCCAAGAATGAGCATAGCAAGGTGTGTCTGCAGAGCCCAAGGACACCTGGGGGCCTGGAGGACACCATTCAGAGGGAAGTGGTGAGACAAGGCTATGGGGTAGACAGGGGCCAGAACCTTGGGAGCCCCAAGCAGAAGCCCTCTCTCTGCAGAGAGCTTGTGCTAACCCTAAAGGCAATAGCAAATTCATCAAGGATTTGAAGCAAGAGCTCCATGATCAGGTTTACGTCTATGAAGGTCACTCAAAGTTAGCATATGGACATAGAATGGAAGACCAAATATGAGGTAGTTTCTATAGTTTGGATGAGAAATAAAGGCCAGGAAAGGTAGAAAGAAGTGAACTGAGGGGAGTGAATGGGTTCCAGAGATATTTAGGAGATAGAAGGAAAATCAAAAGTAATTGGTGAGAAATAAAGAAGGAAGGAGGTAGAGGTTTTTAGGTGACCTCCCCAGGGTTCAGTGAAAGATGGTGCCATGTCCTAAAAAAGAAAACTCTGGTATAAAAACAAAAAACTGGTTTAGGAGAAAAGTTGCTTTGTTTTGCTTTAGTGTGTTAAAATTTTGGTGCCAAAGAGACATCCAAATAGACATATTTAACAGGTAATGGGCTGTAAACTTATGAGCAGGTTTCAAATTATGGACTTAATTTTTGGTGCTATCAGCAAGTTGTTGGGGGTTAAGAACATTTTCCACAGTTTAGTGGAAGAAGAGCCAAAGCTCAGAGAAGACCATGTAGGACTACTACTGTTTAAGGAATGAGTAGAAAAAGAAAGATTGGGGAGACATGTGAGAAGAAGTCAGAGACGTAAATAATCAAACAGTTTAGCTAAAAGGCAGGAGAAGAGAAGTTCTGAGGAAAAAAAAGAGTCTAAAGCAACAACTGGAAATGTCCTTAAGAACTTCTGACATGTAGGACATTGGTAATTGGGGCAAGAGAAGTTTTAGTGGACTGGAAGTCCAAGGATAAGGCACATTTATATCTTTGATGAAGACATGGAAACTGTAAGTTAAAACATATCTTTTAAAAACATCGTTGTGAACAGGGAGAGTGAAATTGCTTGGCTTTGGCTGAAAGGTGCACAGACTTAAAGAGTGGGGTGGGGTGGTAAAAGACTTGAGTTATTATAGATGTGGATGGGAGAAGGAACTAGCAGAGGACACACTAAAAATAGGAAAAAGGAGGATAATAGAGTGAGTCCCTGGAAGGGAAGGGAGTCCAAAGCATAGTGGGGGACATTTCTTCATGTGTAAGAGATGCCGATAGGTTGTAGATGTGGGGATCTCCTTCTCACATCTCTTTTCCTATGAAATGGGAAGCAAGATTATCTCTGGAGTCTGAGAAAAGGAGATAGGAGCTAGTGACTGGGAGAGAATGGAAAAGGTTTGGAACAGTTCTCATGGAGAATGAGGGAGAGAACTAGAATCTCTGGTGGTGACAGGAGCCCTGCCGAGTTTGGTGCTCATCAATGTGTGGGGACGCAGATCTGCTGCATTGTGATGTTCAGTGGCAAGTTCAGTGCCCCATATTCTGCACTAGGGACTGAGGAATAAGGCAGTTTCTTTCCTCCAGGTTGGAGTATTGCCAGGAGAATGCATCAGAGCATCCTGGGCCAGGTTATGTTAGAATCTTAGAGAAAGAATAGTTAACACAGCAGACTATGGAATTGGAAAGGTCCCCATTGATAATATTGTAATAATTTAAAACTATTATTCTTTTTTATTAAAATCTTTATTTTTACAGACTGCATTGTGATTCAGTGTACACAAATGGGGTACAACTTTTCATTTCTGTGGTTGTGCACAATGTAGATTCATACCATTCATGTAATCATACATGTACATGGGGGGTGAAATACAGAAAGATAGTAGAATAAAACTATTATTCTTAACACTTATACAACACTTCCTACATGCCAGGTCAAATTCTAAGCACTTCACATGAGCAGTGCAAACAACATAGGATAGTGGTAACCAACATTATTCTCCATTTTATGTATGATAAAATTAAATACAGAAAAGTTCATTAATTTGCCTCAGATCACATAACTCATAACTGAGGAGTCAGGATTTGAATCCATGTAATCTGGTTTCTGAGCCCATGTTTGTAACCAAATGCAATCTGTCACCACCCTTTGTCTCTTGGCATCTCTTTGACTTTAATGGACAGGTTTTCTTTTCTACTCAATGGAGAAAAAAAATTGAGTCAGACTTGCTACATTATGATGGGTACACATGGGGACATATCTTGGAGATAGGAAGCAGAGTTGGGAAGTTTTCAACCTCATTTTTCTTTATCTAATATACTCAGGTCCGACATAGATCTCAGTGTTCCATCCCAGAAACTGGCAATACACATTACAACTGCAGCCCACCCTTATCCCCATCTGAACCAGCACCTGTACCTATGAGTGGTACTAGTGGGCAAGCTCCTGTCAGCCTAGTAAGGTTGCAGGACATGAAGAAGGATCATTGTCCCCACCCAGCTTCTTCCAGTATTCCCTGATGCCCTAACTTCCTGGTGGAAATTTATTCCTTTACATCAAGTTAAAGTGTCTACACTGAACGGGAGCTCTTAAGCACACAATAAGTCATTTATACCTCAGTTTAAAGGTTGTTTCTGAACTCAGTTGTTAATGGATAGAAAGAGTTGCAGATAATGAGGTCATAAAAGGAAAAGAACAGAGTGGAAAAAATACTTCACCTGCTTAACATTTAATCTTTCAGCTGCTTGTGGCTATCGGGTTTGGTTATATTTCCAAAACAGTGGGATTAAACTGTGCACACCAACTCTAGGACACAATCTGGACTGTGATTCACTTCTAAATTAGCAGAGTTTTCAGAATGAATGTATGTTCAGTGTCTCTAAGCTAATAGAATCTTGGAGGGTTTTTTAAATCCCAGATATTTCACATAATATACCATTTTTCATAAAGTGTGGTTTCTTTGAGATCTTATAAAAGACTCCAGCTGTATAGAAATATCTCATTAGTGACAAAAACAAAGCAAGTTTTTCCTGCTTTGTCTGATCTAACAATGGGCAGACTCATCATACACTGGTGCCTCCTGTGCTTACAATGGATTGTGTAAGTTGGGCATTTTCTTAGCCTTATTTAAACATTTCCCTCCTCCCAGCATTCATCCAGGTGCTCAGATTTCTTTCCAAAGTCACAAAATACAGTATGAGTTGAACATCTGCCTCATGAAAGTTCTTTTGAAGCCAAAGCAGAATGCCTCTCTGGTCGGGAAAAGACAATGGGAGAAAGCAACCCTAGAGGAGTTCTAGCAGAGAGTGCTTGGGGTGTACCTCGTTCACTGCAAACGTGGAAGGTTATTCTCCTTTCCGGACACTTAGCTGCTTGGCATTGTCATTGGGAAGCATTCACTCTGAGAAAATGGGGAGATGTAAACCTACCTGCACCCTCAGCCTGAAGTCCAGGGAAGGGTAACATGCATTCCATGTAAACCCAAGGGCTGGGTTTCCCTTAAAGTTGTTTCTGAGTCAGTAAACATCTTAAACTTGAAAGTGCTTAATGACAAAACATATATACAGCTCAGGAAGCAAGACAGGAAATGTCGAAGCCCCCCATATGGAAGAACAATGACTCTGTATTTGATAAACCCTATATGACTAGTTGAACTTGAGGCTGAAGTACGATAAAAGTTTCTGCTGTTCACTTCACATTTTATGTAGAGCAATGAATTTTGCTCAGTCATCCATGCACCAACCAGCCTGCAAGTCCTCTGAAAGCAGAAATCTTGTCTGTCTTGATCAACATTGGTTCTGTTTTGCCTGGTACAAGGTTCTCCACCAAATGGACCCTAAATAATTTGTGGAATATTTTAAAGACCTAATTGCCCAGCCTAAACAATTCTATAAATTGTCTGTGAAATGGTTACTCAAACCACATATATAAAATATGTTATTAGAAAAATTTGATCCATAAATAGGTAACTTTTTAAACATATTTTCCCCCTTGGCTTTGTCTACATTTTAATGGGCACACCCAGCTTACCTCTCAGATTTTCTATTCCAACAGGAAAGAAACAGAAAGATCTTTTCCCTTAGGCAAGGCATTCTAGAAGGACATGTTGCCTCCAGGATTATTAAATAAGTTTCTACCCCATTGAGTTCAAATCCTAAATATCCAATTTAGCCAGAAAAGAAAAACTATTGTCTCAATAATTAAAAGGGCAAAAAAACAAAGATGGGGTCCTATTGCCCAATAAACCTCTGGGATGTGTGACAAACACGTATTGAACAAGCACAGAGCCTAAGAGAAATCCAATAGCCTTTACCTCCAGAACAAGTTAGTCTCAGAAGAGGACAATTATCAAGTGACCAATGCCTACCTCTGTTATTTAGTGCAATCAAGTACAAAGGCACCTCTAAACTACCGTGATGCTTCCTCAACGGCTCACCCATAGCCTTTGACTCTGCCCTAGAAATTGTCAGAGGGACAAACATTACCAGATGTCTGTTACTCTGTTTCAGCAGCTTCCCAGATCACAACAAAGCACAGATTTCTGGTTTCATTCTTTCCCCTTCCTTCCTTCCTGTTTATTTTGATGTCTCAAGGGCTAAAACTACACAGGAAGCAAGGACAGTAAAAAAGGCCAGGCATAATTCAAGAAGAACTTAGTATACTTTTAACATTAAAAGCTAGAGCAGTTCTGAGTACTCAGGTGAGTCAGAGTCTCACCTCCACAGGCCTGAAGTGGCAGGGAAGAGTGGGGAGAGAGACAGGATTGGTTGTGTAGGAAGGGCCTCCTGACAGGAGCTGAGACCTCCCATTAACCTTCAGAGACCCCACATGGAGCAGGCCAGTAGAGTAAGTACCTCCTTCCTAGTCTCTTTCTGGTATTTCTCACTGAGCTAACCCCACTGCATATAGAGGGTGAAGGAGTCTGTGAACATGTCTGTGCAGGTCCTAAAGCACAGACAGGAGCAGAGAGGGTTGAGTGGGTCTGCAGGGGTCAGCAGATGACTTCTAGCATAGTGCGCATCCTGGTTCTCATGTTTGATTTTATAGCATAATGGTGTGATTAAGATGTCCTTGAGACCATTATTTCCCTCCCTCTATTGGATTTCAAGGATTTTTTTTTTTTTTTTTTTTTTATCCTTCTGTCTGCCGACTATATGGCCTATTCATAGACCTTGGTTGCCTGGTTTCCAAACTCCATGACTATTTCAAAAGTCAAAAACTAAGGTAACTAGTTTGAAAACCAGTGTGGTATTTACTCTCAGACAATGATGGCTATTAAAATATTCATTGTTAGGAATTTAAATATCTAAGACTCTCTCTCTCTCTCTCTCTCTCTCACACAAACACACACAAACACACATACACTTTTCTTAGAACCCAAACTAAAAGAGTAAAGACTAAAACATCTCAGTCAGAAGCCAGACTAAAATGCTAGTTCAGTTGAAGTTGCATAATCAATTGTGCTAAAGTTTATCCAGAGTGGCTTATACCCTTCTCTACAACAAGGGCTTGAATCTGGAATGATACATGGAATTTAAACTTGAAAACAATGAAGAACACTTTATTTGCAAAGTTTTTACGCTGGCCACTTCTCTTTCTTGCTCCAACAGCATAACATGGGCAGAAATTCTCTTCTATACCCGCTAACACTACATGAGTTCTCACCCTCACATGACCATAATAAAATTCCTCCTGGTCTGGGTTTCCTATGAGAGTCATCAATTCATGGTATTTCGGTCAAAGACTCATAAGGACTGGTTTTAAAATACAAAATTACTTCAGATCTCACATGGATTATTTTTCAAGGATGCATCAGTTACTATGAGTGGATTTTCAATCAAAACCCTGTGTCCCTCAGGCTGGCTATTTTGCACACCATGTTTTCAAAGTAGAAAAGCAATCATGGTACATCAAGTCACCTGGCTAACCACGCCTCTCCAGCACTCCACATCCAAAGTATCCACTGCCATGATTGAAACAGACACCTGGAGAAAAGTGAACATCAATACAGGGAGTTACTTGAAGATCAGGCATTGGACGTTATCTCTTAATTTGTTCCACATATCTATACTCAAACCAGAGTTTCCTAAAAGTAATTTAAGAACTATCTAGTCCACAGTAATAACAGGAAAAGTGACTGGCAATGTCGTTAACACAAGTGTATACCATTTACTGCAAGCTACAGTTAAACGGCACTCAGAATTACAACTACCTTAGACATCTGCCACGTTTGACGAGGAATACCTTGGTAATAATGCTTCTAAACATCTCATACCATTACAATCTGTTCTTGTTGAATCATGTCACTGTGTTATCCTGGTCTGCTACCGTGGCCTATTCATAGACCTTGGTTGTATCTACTCATGCTCTATAAGTAATGCAGCAAATTTTGGCTCCAAAGCAATCAAATTGTCATTTTGCTTAATTCTCAAGTCATTTTTGCCCTTTGTCTATCTATCTCTTTTAGGCAACTTGATAACAAGCATTTTTTTTTTTTAAAGTCACAATAGGTGAAACATGATTGGTAAAAAGAAAATGAACTTTGAGAGTGCCTGACAGAAACCCTTTGGTCTAGATAAGTAGCCAGCCATGAGGGGAGCTTATGGAATAAACATTCAGCTTCATTCTCCTTAGTCCCTGTACTTGGTTTGAATTTCACTTTACCCAATTATCAGTTATGTGGTCTTGGGCAAATTTATTAGTCTTCCTTAACCTTGAACTCTCTTTCATTTCTTCTTCTTTATTTATTTAGTAAATTTGGGGTGGTGATTAAAAAAAAAAAAACCTATTCCACTGGGTTGCTTGAATAACTAAATGAAAATGTAAATGTAAATCCCTTAGGATGTCACCTGTAATACTTATTAAATAAGCATTGGCTGCCTCACATCCCGCCTTCCTCCCTTCCCCGCTTCATTGAGCTGCTCTGCTCAGGTAGAAACAGCACTTACAAACAGACTGGGAAGAGCAGAATTTTACCCTTCGAAAGAATCGTAAAGGTTACATACACCTCCTTCCTTCCAAAGAGGAACATTCGGTTCATTAACCCATCTTAACTTCTAATATGCACTATTCATTTTTAAAATAAGGTTATTTATTCTGAAATTAATATAAAACATTAATTATTGAAAATATATTTCTAATTTTGAAAATCTATCTTCAGAAAGCTTCTGTCCATATACAATGTCTATAGAACTTCTGTCCTGTATACAATGTCTAATTCTGTTAGGTTGTAGAAATCTTTCTGGGTTCAGAATGAAGTGTGGAGCTTAGGCCTCATTTGGAAACTGAATAGCTTTGTGGCTTTAAATAAATACATGAATTACCCTGAATTCCAATTGAGCCAGGAAATAAGGACACCTCTTGCCCAACCTCCTTCCAAGCCCCTTGGGTACACTACCTGACCACACTTCCTTGCGCTCTTCCCTGCTGGTCATCCTTCAATATTTCCCCATCTCAGCACCTTCCATCCTTTCAGGAGTTTTCACTTGAAAGTTTTAAAGGACAAGGAAAGATTTTATACCAAGAACTTTTGAAGAAAAATGCCTCAAAATTAATAACAGGCAGGGACCTTCCAGACAATAGGCAGCAGAGGAAAGGCTGTGAATGAGAATAAGTAGCTCAAGTCAGAGGGAAAGGCCTCAGTATAACTGACCCACCAAATGGCATGGCCTACTGAGAGTGTGGCTGGTTTAGGGAAAGGCTGGAGGTCCTGCTGAGGAGTTTATCGGAGACAGAGTACATGATAGGGAAGTTTTGAGGGTTTTGAAGGCAGGGAGGGGCATCATAAAGGTGGCGTTCAAAGAGAAGAACACAGCCCCATGGTTGGGCAATGGGAAAAGGAGAGTCAGAGATGCCGAGCATAACCTGTGTGGTGACATAAGGGCCTGCCCTGGGGTGGTGGCTATGAGATAAAGTAGGTAAACACACATGGGAGACAAGCTAAGGGAACATTTGACAGGACATGAGAACTTCCTGGAGATGAGAAGAAGAGCAAGAGGAAACGTGGCAGGCAATTCAAAGATTTCACGTCCAAGTGCTAGGGTGATTGGCGGAAGCTTTGACCAGAGGCAATGACATTCAGAAAAAAGCGTTTATTGTGCATTCGTAGTTGGCTCAAAGTTAGCTGGGCTATGTGGTTTTTACGGTTCTCAACTGGGAGGGTCCGTGTCTATCTGGCCATCAGTGAATACAGGCTGAGTTCAACCAGGCAGCCCAGCTTCAACCCATGTGTCTCACTTGCCCTCCTCATGGGTCTAGACAGTAGCCCAGGCACGATCTTCTCATGACAACAGCAGACTCAAGAGCACCACCCAAATCACTTCAGCACTCCTCTAACCTTGGGTCTTGCCTTGCCTGCTGACACTCCATGAGCCAAAGCAAATCACAAGGCCAAACCGAAAGTCAAGGGGTAGGAAGATGTCTTGTGAGAGGAACCACAAAGTCACATGGCAGTGAATACAGGGAGCAAAAAGAATTGAGGTCAGCAGTGCTATCTAACACATGCACTACAGAATCAGTTGCAATAAGACAAAATAACCTGTGTTTCATCAAAAAAGAGAATGGGTAAATTGATGGTGGTATTTTCATTGCTCAGAGCACTATGTAGCAGTGAAAATGAATAAACTACAGCTATCTGCATGAATGTGTATGAACGTCAAAAACAAAATGATGATTGAAAAATAAGCAAGTTGCAATAATGAAATCCAGAGCATAAAATCGCTGTGGTAAGCTTTTAAATGCATAGACTTTGTAGCACATATTGCTTATGGATATACGCATTGGCAGTAAAAGTGTAAAATATGGACAAAAAAGATAGACCTAAGCCTCAGGTTAGCGATTACTTCCTGAGAAGGACAGAAAGAGAGGATCATGGAGGGAGACAGAGTGGGCTGCTGCAGGATCTGTGCCATTTCATTTCCTAATATAAGAGATATGGAAACAAATATGGGGAAATAGTAACAACTGTTAAATTTGAATGCTGAAATGCATAAGTGTTTCTTGTTTCCTCACTTTCTTGTGAGGAAAGTGTTATAAAGAGTCAAGCATAGTTTTTGACCCTGGAGCCCGAGAATAGAAACAATTGTCTGCTACAAACACCAGGAGATTCTGACCACTTCTATCTTCCTACCCCATCTTCTGTCAATACTTTGCTCCAAACATGGATAAAAAAAAAAGTAGACAAAAAGGGAATGCCAAGAAAAAGCAAACTTCCTTCCATTTCATTCTGTGGGCTTTGGCTTTAAACAACAGACACACAAACCATTGCTTGTTTGGGGGACACGATTGGCTGATTCATGAGTCAGCAAATCAAGTTATGAGGACACAGAATCTAGGTGCCTTTGTGGAGAGGACGGAGCTGAGAGGGAGTTATTTCACTTGCCTTTTTTTTTTTTTTCTTTTTAAATTACACTTTTATCAGAACATCTCAGAGTCTCTTTTCATCCTGAGGGAAATGAAAAGGACGATTACAGAAAGAAAATAAAACCCAAATTTTGTTAGCAAATATTAGGAAAATTTTAAATCATGGCAAGAAGAAACTGCCAGATGGCTGGAAGTAAATAATAGTGTGCATGTGGGGGTTGGGAGGGAGGACGATTACGAAGCTCTTCACTCTCAACATTGTGAGTAAAGCAAAAAGCTGAAAAAAAGAGCATTGATTTTTAACTAATATAAGGTTATATATATGCATATATATATACATATATATATATTTTAAAGCACAGTTAAGTTTACTCTTGTTTCATTTTAACTTTTTTTTTTCCTTAAAAATACTGATTTGGAATTGAAATGTGTGTTTGAAAAGGCAAGTAAAAACGGTACACATATAGGTTTTCTAAATGGTCTTTGCTGTTGATCCATGGATGGCTATATTAATATGCATTAACAGTAAGCAGATGACACGTCTCTAAAATAGCTGCTTAATTGAGGAAAATAGGATCATTGGATGCAAGGCCACGAAGGGGCTAGCCAGCATATTTTCCAGAGGCACTCAGCCTGAAATGAATATCCTTACCAATTTGCAACATTGCATTCGACATTCATCTGAATGATTTTTCTATGGAATTATTTTAGCACTATTATCCGTGATTTTGAAGTTGCTTATGGTAGTTATACAGAAAAAAAAAATCTCCCTTCCCTCTTCCGATTTCTTTATGGTTACTTATTAAGCAGTTCTTGCCTCCAAAGTTCATCCTGGATTTTTCCACTTCTCTGCATCTCCATGGTCACCTCTCTGCCCCCTTCAGTCAAACCACCCCACTGTCTCATATAACAATGTGAGAAGGGCTCCCAAGCTGGCCCCCTTATGGTCACTCTGGCCTCCTCTTTCCCTCTATTCTCCATCCAGCATCAAGACTACAGATCAAGAAATACAGATCTGGTCTTGTGATTCCCTTTCATGAATTCCTTCCTTCATTCACTTTCTATTGCCCTTAAAATTCTCACCACGACCAAGATCCCACCTCCCTGCCTCAGACACCCAACTTTCTTTACACCACGTCCCCTCCTCCCGCTACTCCTGCTGCAGTGTGGTTTCTGTTTCAATCCAAGTTGGGATGTGCCCACATGAGAAAACCAGAAGATCCTCAAACTTGTTATGTCCCCTCTGAGGAAATGTCACCCCCTCACTTCCATCTCCATAGAAGAAACCACTTGCAACTTCTAGCTGATTCTTTGGTATTTTGTCCACACATCTCTAAATAGTGACTTTGCAGGCTACTTTTATTTTTGTTTTGAGCATATTCTATTGGATCCTTACTATGGAAGAAGAGAATTGGTTCTCTTACGTTATCTCTAGCACTCCACCTCATAATAGTTACCTGATCATTGTCATTACACCAATACCCTGTGTCTTCATTAGTTTGGCTATGCCAACATTCCTGAGTAGCTTTAATTTTCCCCTAATCATTATCATTTTCCCCCAGTGATTTGGTTTTCTCATCACAAAGTTAAACTCTCCCTGCAGATATGTAAACACTTTTTCCATCTTTCAAACAATTAAGTGCATGTTAATTTTTATCTTTAGCAGTTCTCTCTTGCCACACTTTTACATCTGATGAGCAACTGCCATCCAGGGAACTTCCTTTATTATGGTTTTAATGGCATTTCAGGAAAAACCTGAGTAGCTACATGGGTCCCATTGCCACCTTTACCCAAACTTCCCACTTTTAATAGGTCCTCCCAACAGTGCCGAAGGACATTCACACTCACTGCTATTTTCACCTCACGTCTCTCGCTGGTCCTTGCCTAATTTCTTCTCATCCTTTATATCTGAGCTTAAAGGTCACTTCTTCAGAAATAGTCTTTGATTTCCCAACCATCCTCAATATAACCTTATAATGTCCTGCACTTTTTCTTGGAAGGCACATATCACACGTGTTAGTTCAATGCACTAATAACTTGAAATATTCATTTTAAGGTGTTTTTTTCCCTTTCACAACTTATACATGACCTTTTACCTAATCAGAAGCATCCACTTACTCAAGGACAAGTAGGATTTTCATAGAGGGTATGACAAGAGCAAGAAACATTTCATACTCAGTCTTTTGAGTGCAGGGTGAGGGGCTGGGGTGGAGAATAGAGATGATACTGTAACCAGAGAGGAGGCCCCGGGGACCAGGTAAAGAAGAAAAGTGGAGCTACCATCAGGACACTGCCAACCACCATTCTTAGCCAGCACCCAGGAGCCCTGGGAGACATTAACAACACCACAGACAGGGAGGTACTTAAGATATTTGACAATCTGATGCAAATATTCATTAGTATATAAATAAAAATTCAAAACATGCTTTTTTGTCTAAATTATCAAAAATTAAATATACTTATCATGAAGCACAAATTGCAGCACAAGTCATTTTATTAATTCTTTCTAACAACTTCCAAAGGTGTTCGGTTATAGAAAATGAGAGGTATGATCTTGTGTCCAACACAGCTGTTGCCACCTGAGGAAGATTTTCTGGGTGTCCTGTGCCTTTGTGTCCTGGCCCCCTTCTGATTTTACTTCAGCTCTACCGACTACCAATGCCAGGTAGTCTCTTTGCTATTCTGCTTCAGGATTTTCTTTGAGCTCACCCAGCCCTATTGAAGATATAGCTTGGAAGTGCAGAGAAGCAGACACCTTAGGAACAACCTCATATCAGAGTAAACAGCCATCAATAGGACATAGCACCCCAGGGCCCCAGACTCCCATCTTTGGGAAGACCATTTTGAAATATATTCTGCATAGTTTCTCAAAAGGTTTCCAGAAGAATCAGGCTTCAGTTGCCCACCATGAAAAACAGCACAAGAACATACCATCTCTTGACTTCCCTTCCTTCCCATACCATTCATACCATTTCCCTGACCCCTGCTTTTGAGAAAAACCAAAACTAATTTATTCTCTAAATTATGTCATGACCCAATTGAGTCATGGTTTGACATTGGGAATGGCATCGACCCCTTTCTGTGACTTCCCCTTATAGTGATTATTATGGTTTGGTTATGACGTGTCTTCCAAAAGCTCCTGTGTTGAGGCTCCTGTGTTCATAGATGAAATAATTAGATTATGAAAGCTGTAAACTAATCAGTGGATTAAGCATTTGATGAATATAATTTGGGTAGATTACTGGGTGATAACTGTAAAGTGGGGTGAGGTTGGAAGAAGTCTGTTCCTGGGAGCATGGCTTTGGGGTTTATATTTTGTCCCTGGCACCTTGCCCTCTCTCCTCTGTTTCTTGGCAAGCAGGAGGTGAACATCTTTCCTCCACCACACCCTTCTGCCATGATGTTCTGCCTCACCTCAGGTGCAATGGAGTCTGCTGACCCTGAACTGAACCTCTAAAACGGTGAACTCAAAATAAACCTTTCTTCCTCTAAGTTGTTCTTGTCAGGTATTATGGTCACAAGGGGAAAAAAAAAAACTAACTAACACAGTGAAGAACATTAGGTGACAAAGGATCCTGAGGTGACTGAGGGATGGTTCATAAGTTGCTCCCACGTCGGCTTGACTGTGTCCTCTGTCCTCTAGGCCTCTGCACTTCTCCTAGCAGCCTCTCTCATTCTGCCAGGACAGACAAGTGTTATGATATGAATCTAGGAAAGTTCTCCCAAAAACTCATGCATTAAGTAATGTAATAATATACAGGGCCAGAAAAACTCTGTTGAGAACTGTAACCTCATCAGTGAATTAATCTCTTTGGTGGATTAAAATTTTGAATGGACTACTAAGTAGTACGTGGTGTGGTTTAAGGAGGTAGGTCACTGGGGATGTGGCTTTGGGGACTGTATCTTGTCCCTGATGCCTCCCTTCCTCCACTTCCTCACGGCCATAAGCTAAGAACTTTCCTCTACCATGTCGTTTCTGAATGACCTCAGGCCCAGAGCAATAGAGTTGACTGACCATGTGTTGAGACTTCTGAAACCATGAGCCAAAATAAACTTTTCCTCTGAGTTGTTCTCATCACGTATTTTGGTCACAGTGATGAAAAGTTAACACAAGCCAGAGGCAGAGAGAAAGAGAGGAGAAGGGGGAAAAGAGGGGAATCAATGGATGAGGAGCCCAGATAGAAGATGGAATACACATAACAGGAAAAACAAGAGTAGAAGAGGCAAAACAAACAATAGTTACTGACATAAGGCAAATGCTTGTCACCTCACACTGCTCAAGCCAGGTAGGGATTATGCTGAAGCTTGCCCTTCATGGTCTATTCTGGTAAATGAGAGTGGCCAGGCAGAGAGAAGGGAATAGACCAGTTCTTCTTCTCAGAGATCAGGTACCAGAAAGAGAGGGTGACAGAGAGAAGATTCCAGTGGTCACTTGCTGGGGCATATGGTTTCCCGGCCATTAAATGGGGTCCTAGGCAGACCTGTTTCCAACCAAAGGAAAAGTTGCAATATAAAAGAAGTTACCAAACCCACTAGAAGGATGTGCCTGCAAAATCCAGTCTGTAACAGCCCCCAGGAAACCACTGCATGGACCTGGACTCTGCTTCTCCTCAAGGATAGTTTGGCATAACTCTGGGGGATATGCAAAATAAGTCCTTCTCAGCTCAGCATCTAGTGTTGTCTCCTACTACCAGACTTCAGAAACTGGAGCCCACTTTCCATAGCTTGAAATAAATATCCTAAGTCTACCCCAGGTTTCACATCTCTGCACTTCAAATGTCCAAACCAGAAGTCTCAATATCTCAATTCATTGGAGTTCTGTGATAAAACCACATGTGCTGGAATTTTACTATATTTAATTTTACTGCATATTTCAGTTGCTCTTATATTATTTCCCAACTGGTTTAAAAATAATCCCATATTTTAATAACAAGTACAACTATATCAGTGCACCTGTGGAATATCAATTCTGCCTGGACCTTAATCTCCATTCCAGGGTAGGCTTGCCACCCACAGCTAGCTGCACAGACCTGTGGATAATCCAGCAGATCTCCTGACTTTCTCTAAGACCTTCTTAAGCCCCATTCAAACTTCAATTCACCACTGCCCTTCCAATATCCTTCCAGAAATATTGATGCAGGCATTCTCTTGTTTTTCTGTTTCTGTGTAACAAATCATCCTCAAGCCATCTATCATCTTAAAGCACACAAGATAGCTTCTTCACTCACAAGTCTATTCCCTAGCCTGGGATGCCTGGAGTAGCTGGAGGTCATCCAGACTTTTCTCTCACCAAACAGTCTCTCCCCAAAGCCAGCATGAACTTTCTTACAGCATGGTAGAATCAGGGAGAGGGCTGGTTTACTTAGAGGGAGACTTATACGAGCCTTCTCCTGACCTGTGTAGAAGCCAGGTGTATAACCTCTGCCATGAGTCCTGGTTACCACAAGTTACAGGTTAGCCAGATTTGAGATGAGAGGTTGACTACCATAGTCTGAATCCCAGGGAGCACAATTCATTGAGGACCATCTTTTGGAGAGAGTAGGGAGAAAACTACTTGAATAGAACCTAACAGTAGTAAAACTCACCCATTTTGCTTAAATTCATACTTATTTGTCTGATCATCTGTTTGATTACTTCTGTTGAGACTAGGGATTGGCAGACTTTCTGTAAAGAGTCAGAGAATAAATATTTCAGGCTTTGTAACCCATGTGGTCTCTGTCACACTTATTCAACTTCACTACTGTAGTGAGAAAGCAATCAGAAACAATATGTAAATGAGTAAGTATGACCATGCAAAAGAAAACTAAAATTTTAAATTTTTGTGATTTTTATGTATTCCAGTATATCATTCTTCTTTTGATGATTTTCCCCCATTTCCAAATGAGAAAATCATTCTTAGTTCTTAGGCAGAACAAAAACACACAGCCAGCCAGATTTGACCCATGTTTGCCAATCCCTGGTCTAGACTAACTTCCATAAAGGCAGGGACCGTGTCTGCCTTACCCACTCTTATGAAACCTGTATTTAGTACATCACAGCAGTGCTCAATAAATATTTATTGAATGAATGAATAGTTGATTTATAAACAAATTATAAAGCCCTGAAGTAAGAATTTCTCTGAAAAGCCTTTAGTGTTCACCTCCACATCCATCCCCTCCACTTAAAACCTAGGTCCAAAATTACATTTGCAGCTTTATTGACATTTTTCTGGAAATATAGCAGTATCAGTACACCCAAGTCTCACTTATCCATGCTAAATGTGCCCAGAGTACCTTGAATAATCTGAAACTTCAATACGAAAGAGTGATGGCAGTTTATTGCCTTTTCAGCTTCTCAGAGAGATGCAAGCACAGGCCATGAATCACTAATATCATAACTCCTAAGCCACATATCGCTACTAAAGTGCTAGTAATATGACACTGTAGAATCACAGAATTGCCAAAAGTTGTCCTGGAGACTCTTGGTTAAATTCCCTCATTTTCCAGCTATCCCACTGGAAATCCCTTCTCGGATGCCCAAACCACAGGAGCTGGTGCCAAACCAATGGTCGTCTATTTCTGTGTTCCAATCTACTCCTCCCCTCTGACTTCCTTGTTTCTACTAATGATACCAGCAGTTCTGGAATGTCCTTGTTCCTCTCCTTCTCCCTTACTATCCTATCTTCTCATTGTTATGGACCCAATTAGGTTGCATTTGTTCTTTTCTAGACTCTAGACTAATAGTCTCCTATTTATTCTATCTTCCCATTCCCCCATAACCTCTTCCACTTCCTACGAAACCAGAAGTAACTTTTGAACAGTACTTAATAGCTATTGCCTTGTTTTATAACCATCCGAATAGTAATCTTCACAAAGTATGATGCCGAGTTTATCATTTGCCTGCTCCAAAATATTTGCCAGTCAAATTAGACAATGTCCATGGTCTTGTATTCAAGGGGTTTTAACCTAACTAGCTTCATCTCTCATATAGGGCCTACATTTTGACAAGTAGGAATGGACAAAACTGCTTTTTGTTCCAATATTTATCTTTCCCTTCTTCCTTAGAAATAGTACTCTTGGCTTCTATGTGGAAACAAGGCCACTGTATTTCCCAGCTTGCCTCACAGTTGGTCGTGTCCATTTGACAAAGTTCCAGCAAATAGGAAGTAAACAAAGCAAAAAAATAAAATTGAATGCACCTTGTAGAAAGTATCCTTAAATGGTAGGTGGGGTGTCTCCTTTTACATATCTTCTTCCACACAGTTAGGTAGAATGTGAATATGATGGCTATAGCTTGGGCTGCCATCTTGGACTATAAGTATTGAGGATGGCACATAATAACAGAAAGAGACAAGGTTCTTGATGTTCACAGTCATCTTTCCAACCCTGGAATTCCCAACTTCTAGACTTCTTTATGAGAGAAGATAAACATCTGTCTAGCTTAAACTGCAATTATTTTCTTCTCCCCCTCCCTCCTTGCTTTCTCCTCCTCCTCTTCCTCCTTTTCCTCCTCCTCCTCCTTCTTCTCCTCCTTCTCTTCTTCCTTCTCCTACTTCTTAAACCAGTTGCCACTGAACCTTACCTTAATTGATATCGGAACTACTCATTTTATCAAAACATGGTCTTCTTACTCCCAGGCCTTTCCATTCTTAGCATTTCTTCTGCCAGTTATACCCATCCTCTTCTTATCCCAATTCCCTTCTGCTATGCATATCTCCACTTATCCATTTTCAAGGCCTGTTTGCAGTGTCTCCCACATGAGGTCTTCCAGAATCATTCAATCTTTAAATTCTCCCACTTTTAGATTTCTGTAGCGCTTTTAATTCCCTTATGCAATGTCTTCCTCATAGTGGTCATCTCTACACTAGTCTTAGCTCACTGCCCTCTTCTTCCATGTGAGGGCAAACAGTCCTTGCAGTACCATGGATAATACATAGTAGGCGTTTGTTAAGACACATTTTGGGTGTTGTCCCAGCTCACAGTGATTCACCCTCCTTTGGGACCTACCACTACCCCACTCCCTCCCTCCACCATCATGATTTACCATATTTCTTCCCCTGTCCCAGGCTGACTGGACAGCTGGTCAATACATTTCTCCTAGTTAACCTATTCAGAGTTTCTCTTCTGAGAAATGGAAGTAGAATTCCAAGTGCTGCAGAAATGGCAAAAGTCATTCTGCAGTGTGAGAGAAGATGGACAGGAGAAGGAGAGGGGTCCTGATGATGGTCTAGCTTCTTGGCTCAACCACTCCTGAAGCCAGGATGTGTTCCTGCCCCTGGATTCTGTAAGAAACTTTTGATTCTTACTTGAACAAGTGTCCATTTTTTATTTAAGCTAATTCTGACTTTTGTTCCTTGAAATCAAAAAGTCAATACATATCTATGAAGTTTTACTCAACACAACTCCCTGTTGGAGGGTCACAGACTGTTAAGTGGCAAAACAAGGGAATCCCTCAGCTACATCAGTTTAGTGGGACAAGCCCAAGAATTAAAAGCTTCACACATTTCTTTTTTTTTTTTCTTTCCCCAGATTGTACTCTCTTTTAGTTTTTGTAACATTTGTTATCTGTGGCATTCATTTTACTTTTACTCATTTTGACATTTACCATTTACTTCCTTGTTTTTTCCGTATCCATGAGTAGCTAATTCACAAGGTACAGTGGACATTATCCTATCTTTCTTATCCTCCTGTGTCCAGAAGCCAATGAATCCATTAGTATGTTAGTATTTTTATTTGCATTGAAAATAATCTGAACTATTGTAGGCCAGTTTTTGTTATTCTAATTAGATTTATTTACCTTAATCTTTACCAAGATTGTTTATTTGAGAACTGAAGTCTAGATGGAAGTAAAGAAAATGCTGTATTCTTTTTATCACTTAAAATTTCTGACCCCAAAAGAAGGAAAATCCAGAAGAGAAAATTTTGAAGAAAAATAAATTGCAATAAGTGAATAACTTTGGACTTTAATATAAAATTCACAGTCCAGTGTGTTGTGCAATGGAACACATATTCTTCTGTTTTCTATGTTCAACAGACAGCTGGAAACCCACAGAGGATGCCAAAACTATGTGACCTACATTTGCAGCTAGACAACATTTGCTACGATGAAATCCAAGTTTTAGGATCTTTTACTTTAAATCTCTTTGGAGTATTATGTGTTCTGAATAATGGGGTAATAGGTACTTTCCTATTTTCTTTTTCTTCTAGGTATTTAAAACCATGTCAATCTGCCTCCCTATTCTTCAAAAACAAAAACAAACAAACATAAAAAATTCCACTGGAAAGTTTTTTTTTTCTTTGTAAGTTTAACTAATGCACCATATTTCTGCATCTTTGGAATCATCAAAAGAAATGGAACTTCTTGCATTCTGGTTTACATCTGCTTCTTATTAGTATGGATAAAATAAATAAGTTAAATACTTAACATTGCATTCAGATTCATTTTCCCCTCATGCAAATAGGCTGTAAGTACCTTTTCAGGAGTCAAAAGCAAATATTTTAAAGGGAAATTCCACATTCCCATGAGATTCCCTGAATAAGCCTTCTCAGATCTAACAACTCCTTAGAGTAGACACAGAGAGTTTGTTTTTATGATTTGGGACCAAGGAAGGAAGGTGTATTTTTCTGAGGTCCAATCCAGGAGGGAACCCCCTTAGAAATCAAGGTCTGTCCTGAAACAGGTCGGGGAGAAATTTCCCTTAGAAATCAAGGTCTGTTCTGAACCACAAGGTCCACACCCTCTAACCCTTAATTACCAGCTTGAACAAAGACAGCCTAACTCAAAGTACTTCATATCTTTGCAGCCTTCAGTGTTGATTCTTAACTGAATGAGAGCCTTCTCGTTCCACAAATTTCCAGGGGAAACAAGCTATTTCCACATTTCCAGGGACATCATTTCATGTGGAATGCCTTTCCCACTCTTTTTTATTATCCCTTTCTTCCTTCCCTCTACCCAACTAATCTCATTTCTTTGGGGAAGTCTTTGCCAATGAACCAAAATAAATCATTCTCCTCCCAGTACCACCCACAGCTCAGCTCTTGTACCCACAGCACTTACACATATGTTAGTGAACTACCTGTCTTCTTTTCCCATGGGCTGCCCCTTCGTCACCCTCTTCTAACATGTGAACTTCCTCTGGGAGGGGGCCCCACTTACTCATCTTTGCATCCTCTCCTCCCCTATGTCTCCTCTGGTCCTCTATCACCTACTACCACACTACTGGTCTTCCCTTTATCTTTATGATATCCTATCCTTCCCTCCCCCTTTCCTTTATTTTACTCTAGCTTCATGCATATCAGAGACCTCTGAATTTCTGAGTTTGGGCCTATTCTCTTTCAAAAGTTCTAATACTTAAAAAAATGTTAATAATTCATGAAGTATGAAGAAAAACTGATTCCTAATTAAAGGAAACTGAAAAGACATGACAACTGAATACAATGTATAATCTGAAACGTTTTTGTACAATACAGAGCGTTATTAGAACAACTGGAAAAATCTGAAGGTCTGTAATTAGGTTATAGTATGTACCAATAATAATTTCCTAAATACTAATTTCATTGTGTTGCAGTTATATAAAAGACTAGTTTTGTATTTTAGGAACTACACTGAAGCATGGATGTAAAGCAGAATTTTATCTGTGACATTCTCCCAAATAATTCAGAGAAAAATGAGAGACAGAAAGACAAACAGACAAACAGACAGAAGCAGAGAGGAGAGAGAAAGAAAGCACAGAGGGAATGTGATCAAACATCTTTTGATCACACTTGGAATTGCTTGTAGTATTGGATATTTTCTAAAGCCTAAAATTATGTCAAAAGTTAAAAAAAAATCACAAGAAGCCAATCAAACTTGCTTTTGCTTCCTCATCCTCCCATCAAGGTTTTTAAGGAGATATCTGGCAGTCTCTGCACTTCTCTCATTGACCCTCACCATTCATTATCTTTGTCCATTTCCCTACTGAAATGATCTTGATAAAATCACCAGTGAGCTCATTACTGCTAAATCCAATCACCTTTCTCTATTCTCTTCTACTTTTTTCTCTCCAGCATTTGACACTCCCTTCACTTTAATCTTAGAAGCTCAACTCCTTAAACCAAAACAGTTCATGACCTTTCCCTCACCTAACTTTATAGTTTCCCTCCCACCCTTCTTCACCAGGATTCTTCTTTACATTGTTTGAAGCACAATACTGTTTACGTGTGGCTCTTCCCATGCACATCTTTTTCTTAGATTACTATCTTCAATGAACAACCTACAACTCATCCGTCAATCTTCAGTTCACATAACACCTCCTTTGAGAAGTCTTCTCTGAATGCCTGGCCAGATTTTGACAGTCCTTACACCCTGTGATTCCTCTCCAAGGCACTTAGCACCATATAATAGCAACTTCAATTTGCTTATCTGTCTTCCCACTGTAAAATCCTGAAGGGCAGACACTGTGGCTTATTCATCTTAGTAGTCTCATCACCTAGCACACTTCCTGGCACAAACTAGACACTCGACATGCATTGGATACATAATTGATTGATAGAAATGATGTGTAAAATCTGAAAAAAAAATTGACTTTTTATTTCTAGACTTGGAAGAAAAAGACGTTTTTTCTAAAGCAGGATACTATGGTAAAGAGAAAGCATTCATTTTGTTTTTGTTTTGTTTTGTCAAGTAGGCATATTTCATTGTTATGGTTATTTAGTACACGTGGACTATAATACCATTTGTGGAACTACTGTCTGGCTCCTATAATAACAGACCAAAAATGAGAGAGTAAAAGCCTTCCATGCAGACTTTCCTTGATTTGCAGTTTTTCTCATGCCTAATGCAAGTTATATTTCTTTTTATACTTTAGTTTCCTACTGGTTTCCATTTGGTAGGGAAAATGAAGTTTGGCATAGGACATAAAATTTATTCATTAACCTTAGAGCAGCTTCAAAATAATGTTTAAATAATGGTTTCATTCTCCAGGGGGAAAAAATGTCATCAAGTTGTTGGTACAAAATGAAACTTTGGAAGCAGATGAGAAATGCTTTATTTTTGTCCCTCATAAGGATTCATCCCAGAAACTAGCATTCATAATATCTTCTCTCAACTATAAAAAACTGAACTGTAGCTTATACCTCAAACATACAATGGAAGAGGAGGTGATGCTTTAAGACCTTGAAAGAGAGTTGACATAAGGTGGAATCTAATAGACTACCAAATGCAATGTTGCTATTTTTTAACAGTTAAAAAAATCATTACTTCTCTTTTGAATGATTATTAAGAAAGGCACATTCAGAAATTAACTTGGCCAAGAGTTCAGATTTATTGAGCTGGAATTAGTACCTTTAGAACTTTGCTTCCTTTATTACTTTTAGGAAAACATGGCTTCAGCTGTGTGTGGTGTTGCAGCGTTTGGATTTGGATTGGGGTCTGGATGGACAATAAGCTATGAAAGAACATAAAAATCTGAACAAACCTGGAGGGGGGGAAATTGCTAAGGATTTGAGATTTTTCTCAAAGACTTCTTTTGTACACACCCAGAAGTTAAATTCAAATGTTGCTCTTGTGCAATCTTGTGCACAGATTCAATATTTGGGATGATGGTGGTTTCAAGTGTGCACAGATTTCAAGATATAAAACAAGAAGTATAACAGAGCAATCTTTCTTGTGCCTCAGAGTGCAAAAAGGATAAAAGGTGATAATGGGAGCAGGTGAAAAATCAAGTATTTGAAAGCTAACTTTACAAAGAGAGTACAAAAACCAGAACTTCTTTGGGTCCTTAAAGTAGGCAAAATTTCTTCAGCAGGATACAAAAATAGTGCTGACCATATAAGATGCCTACAAGTCAACCAGAAAGAAAACTCTGTAGAAAAACTGATCAATGAATGACAGACACTTCACAAAGGTATCCAAATAATAATAAACCTATGAAAAGGTGCTCAGCCTCATTAGTAATTAGGAATTCAAAACAGTTCAACTTCAAAGGTAAATGATTGTTTCTGTTTGTATACGTGCATAACCAAGTCACATATGGTATGTAGAACATCCTTCTGCCACTTCCAGTTTACTTCATTCTGAATTTCTTATGGAAGAATAAAATGGGTTCCAAGATACTAAGTCTCTGTCCCAAGAATCAATGAATGAGTCCTGAAAACCCATCTCAAGGGTCATCACCAGATCTGGCTTTCACTAAGGAAGTAGACCCTCATGTCTGGCAAGTCTTATACATGCATTATTTTCAAAATTATCACATCTTAATCACATTAAACATCTGGATGAACATAAGGGTCCCAGACCATTCTCTTTAAAGTGAAAATAAAAAATTAAAAATAAAAATAAAAGCAAATCTTTAAAGTCTAATAAATAAATAGCTTACCAAAACTCTAATAACAAAGGAGAATTTTCATATTTTAATTATTCAATCATTGTTTGTTTCATCATTTAAATAAACAGCCATTTATTGAACACATATTTACTACCACCAGGCACTATGCCAGAGAGAAGAAGAGTTAATAATTCTGTCAAACCATGAACAGGAAAGGTCTTTCTACCTGTTAGTGTCTTTTTTCAATGTTCTGTAGTTTTCATTTCAGAGGTCTTTTACCTCCTTGTTTAGGTATATGTCTCGGTTGGTGTTTTGTTTTGTTTTGCTTTGTTTTGTTTTGTTTTCTGAAGCTATTGAGAATGGGATTGTTTTTCTCATTTCTTTTTTGGTGGGTTATATATAGAAAAGTTATTGATTTTTGTATGTTGATTTTGTATCATGTGACTTTGCTAAATTTGTTTATCAGATCTAAAAATTTGCTGGTGAAGCCTTCAGGGTCTTCTAATAATTCTGACTTCTCCCTTTTATTTCTTTCTCCTGCTAACTGCTTTGGGTGAAATTTTAAGTACTACATTGAATCGGAATCCTAAGAGTGAACATCCTTTTCTTGTTCTTGCTTTTAGAGGAAGTGCTTTTAGATTTTCCCCGTTCAGTATGATATTGGTTTTGGGTTTGTCACATAGATCCTTTATAATGTTGAGGTAAGAACCTTCTATCCCTAATTTCTTCAGAACTTTTATCAATGAAGGGTTATTGAATTTTGTCAAAGACTTTTGCAGTATCTATTAAGATGGTCGTGAGATTTTTGTCCCTGGTTCTATTTATGTGGTATTATGTGGTATACTATTTATTGATTTGCATACAGTGAGTCATCTTGTATCCCTGGAATGAAGCCAACTTAAACATGGTATACGATCTTTTTAATGTGTTATCAAATTCAATTTGCCAATATTTTATTAATAATTTTTGCATTTGTGTTCATATATGACCAATATAGGATAATGGCCTGTAACTTTATGTTTTATAGGAGCCTGATAAGGTTTTGGTATCAGGGTGATATTGGCTTCAAAAAGTAAATTTGGGGTTCAATTTCTTGGAATTTTTTAAGGAGTATTTTTATTAGTTCTTCAATTCTGGTAAAACTCAGTCAGGAGTCCCTCTAGTCCTAGGCTTTTCTTTGTTGGAAGAATTTTTATTAC
Source organism: Sciurus carolinensis (assembly GCF_902686445.1). NCBI lineage: Eukaryota > Metazoa > Chordata > Mammalia > Rodentia > Sciuridae > Sciurus > Sciurus carolinensis. The sequence continues at coordinate 147,428,540 of NC_062215.1, forward strand.
TTCAATCCTACTGCTTGTTATTGGCCTGTTAAGATTTTTTTGACTCGGATTAAACTGGACATTTTTTTCTTTTCTTACACAGGGTCTTGCTATGTTTTCCAGGTTGGCTTCAAGCTAGAACTCCTCCTGCTCAGTCTCTGGACTAGCTGGAATTACAGGTATGTGCCATGGCACCCAGCTTTCTATACTGGGCTTTTTAATATCTGAGAATAACACTGTTGGATAATATATGGAAGTGGCTTGGGAAAAATTATGCTGTTTGCCTTAGATATATTCCAGTGATAGAGTGAAGAAAGCAGATAGAGCAGTTTTGAAATATTATGCTGTGAGAAAAGCAAGTTTTGTCACGACACTGCTCCATAAACCCTCTCTCATTCATTAAAGTGGTTCTATTGATCAGGGGAGAAAACTTTCTGTGTGTGTCTGTGTGTTGATGCACATGTGTACATGTATATACTTCAGGAGAAACTGTGTTTCTCACACACAAAAGTAAGAGAATATAAGGAAGAAAGGGTCTATGGAAAATCTTGATATGAAAATGGAGGGAATAAAAAAAAATCCCAGTAACCACATATTTATTAGCTCCCTGTTCTAATATTCCGCCTCCCTAGACCTGCTCCACAGTCTCTTCCCCGGTGACTTCTGGAAGTGCTTCACTCTCAGGGCCTTGCCTTGATTGGGCTCAGTCAGTCAGAGGAATTAGTAAAAGATGAACAGGAAGGAAGAGATGCTGGAGTACTTTTTCCCTGTCCAGCTCATCCTTGGCCATACCAAGCGTTTGGACAGTGGTTAGATTCCCCTAGGTTCCTCTTCATTCCTCCATGTTCTCAGCTTCTCTCAGCAGGTTCCTCTTTTAAGGATTCAGTTTTTACTGGATTCCAGTAATATTACTTGCCTTCCCCTTCGGGGTTAGGGGTGCTCATGTCTTCCTGCCTTTCTCTTTCTTGGCCCACATCCCCTTGAAGAGAACCTTTGTTAAACTCCATCCATTAAGCCTCTTGAGTAGACCCTGTGGTTCGTTACAGGATTTTGAATAAAACAGTGCCTATCCTCAAGATCCGTTATTATCATTCAACAGGAGGAGGCAAGAATTCAAAGAATTTTCTTGCAATCAATTCTGTGCAAGTTTTCTCAGTCAGTAGAAGAGGCAACAGAGATATGAAATTACTATAAGAGTGAGCCTGGGAATCCAATGTTTACTGACAAAAATGATGACCAAAGAAGAATTTCTATCCTGATTATTCATAGCATTGTTGTAGGAAAAAAAGAAGATTCTGTGCATGAGAGCACTCCACACATCAGGCATCAGCAACTTCTTAGAGTTTTACAAGGAGTGTCTATAGTGAATTCCCTAGCAAAGAGGGAAGGTTAATAATATTCAGTGGAGAGCACCCAAAATATGGGAGATAGGGTGGCTATGGGAACATGTTCCCACAATGCACTTCTGTCTGGAAGGGCAGGAAGGGGGGTTAAAAATAGCCAGTGAAGAAATTTATCTGGATGCCCTAATACTCCAATCTTTTTCAGGCATTGCTAAAGCCTCACCCTGCTCAGACTTTCACCCCACATTTCTAAAACCAACAATGCTCCATCACTTTGCCTTTGCCAACTTCCTCCCAATATTCTTGTGATTCTTCATTTCCCAGATTGCCTGCTACTTTCAGATATCATAGAAGCCACGGGATATGGAATGACCTGCTGTAGACACCATTTGTGCACATGCATTTCGTGTATGGTAGGACACTCGGGCCAACTGTTTCAGACACAGAGAGCTTCACAAGGCAGCCTGCCTGCTGAGCCTGTCTCACTGCCATTCCAAAGTTTGATGCTGTTCTGAAATTCAAAATCCATGGCCACAACCCTCCTCCAATAATCAGGAATGGCAAAGACAAGATTAAGTAACAGTCTCTTTTACTGACACAACATACTTATTAATGAGCCTATTTAAGTGTGTTAAAAACACTCTGAATTTTTTAAATGCTTGTGTTTTCAAGGCTAGTTGGGCACATTAATTTTTCATTGCAATAAACTCAATATATATATATATATATATATATATATATATATATTCTTCAATATTTGAGAATCAATACATGCCAGCAAAGAGTTTGCTAACTTTTAATTTGCCCTTTAATTTTCAATCCATGTGGTTCTTAAGAAGAAATTTAATATATTGATTTGAGATTTGGTACAAAGAAAAATCAGCTCCCTCTGGACGGCAGCTTTAAATGAATGATCAATGCATTTATTGAGTCACTACCAAGGGCCTACATCTCTGTCACACAGGTGGTGGTATGTCCTTAAGCAATCTTTTTCTGCTAAGTGGGAAAAAGATTCTCATGCCCGAGTAATGAATGAAATGCTTCCAGAATGAAATAAAATTTTCTGAATATTTGCATTGAGTATGTATGCTTTTTTAATGAGAAAAATGAATAATAATAAATCTACTTGAAAAAGAAAAATGACTGGAGAAGATGGGTAAAATCTTTCATCCTATTACTCCTTTTTTCTTGGTACTTCTTTCTCTTGTATTTTTTCCTCCAAGATCTCCAATTATTATGTTACAAGTAGGAAGCAATGACACCTCTAGTAAGATATTTAGAAAACTTCTCCAAATTATGCACCATTTCTTTAAAATAAAATGTATTCATTTATTCAATAAATATGAATCCATCACATTCAATGTAATATTCAATATGGTAACACACACACAAGCACATTTAGCAAGTTAACTGCTCAATAAATGTTAGTTATGTAATGAAGATAGTCATCCCAACATAATTTTATAAGCAATGTGCATACTTTCATGAGCAAGAAGATGTTGTCCTTACCCTTCGGTACCTTCCTTTCTGATTGGGAAAAACAGACATACACACACACACACACACACACACACACACACACAGATAGCACCAATAGGATAAGTGCTATGAAGGAAATAAATCAGGTGTTCTGACAGAAAAACTGGGAAAGCAATTTTTACAAGATTGAGTCTCATGTAAAAGTTTGAATCAATGAGTCAGAAGTCACTTTCTTTTGTTAAAATATCCTGCCTTTAAAAAAAAAAAAAAGTATCATTTGAAATGAACTCTCTTAAGTCATTTTTTTATACTTCTCAACAACTCCAGGTAATTGTCACTCTTTTTTAATTTGGGCTGCATAAGCTTCACTAGGATGCAATCTATAGAATCATATGGGACAGAGAGAGGAACATGACAAGACTCACTCTTCCCCAGTAAGAAACAGAGACAGCAGGAATAACACATTCTATAGAATCTCTCTCTCCAACTTCTTCCTAAAATTAGTCAATGGATTCACTTATCACACCACCCCCCCCCCTTAATTTTTCCTCGGTGTAATCCAAGTACTAAATAGTTTAGAGGAAGTCCTAATGAATAAGCGTACTGGTTAAAGGGGAAAAAAATTAGACTTTGAAGTATAACCCCAAAGCCTGATTTTTTTCCCTGTTTCTTTGCAAGCATGATGTTTTTGCGCAATTTAATTGGCTCATTTCTCATTTTTTGTCATCTCTTTCTTGTTTCCTAGCCTAGGGGCAGACCACTGCACTTTATGCCATTGTTTTAACCTCTATCAAAGGCCTTATTATGCATACCCTGTCGTAAGTAATATCAAAATCCATAATCCTCACCTTCAACTGAGTTAAATATAATTGGACTTAAAACAACCAATTACGTCCTCAATCCAGCTAGTGTGCAAGGTGAAGAATGCAATTTCCCCAAAGGAAATGGGAATACCCTGACTCTATAAAATACTTTTAAAGGAATTTTATAATTGTCCACATTACTTGCCAGGCCCATCTCCCATTGAGCCTCCCAAAGCTCGGGAGACGCCCACTTTGCCACATTCCACCAGGCGCCACCAGTCCCAAAATACACCTCCAGTCTTCCCCAACAGTGCTTTTCTTCTCTTTCTCCTCTGCAGGGAATGCTTTTTTCCTTCCCTGTGATTCCCATTCTGAAATCCTATTTCTCCTTCCAACCCCGGCTTAGATGTTACTTCCTTCTTAAAGCTTCCCCCAACCCCAGAATTATTCTTCCACATTTTTCCTATAACACCTAACATCTCTTCTCACATTTTGTTTCATTCCGTAGGGATTTGTAGTCTTTACTGTTTCCCTCTCTGTCTTGCAAATTCACTAAGGACAGGAATTGGAATACATATCCTGAAATACTGAGCCACATCCCCAACCCTATGTTGTATTTTATTTAGAGACAGGTTCTCACTGAGTTGCTTAGTGCCTTGCTCTTGCTGAGGCTGGCTTTGAACTTGCAATCCTCCTGCCTCAACCTCCCAAGCCACTGGGATTATAGGCGTTCGCCACAGCTTGAAATATATTTTTATATCCCTCTTGCCTCCCCACCCCCACCCTGCATGCTGCCTTTGGTCTGGGCAGCATTCATAATTGTTTTTAATGAATGAATAATCAACCAATCTGCACACTGTATCCCTCACAGTCTTCTAATGTTTAGAATCCTTGTGAAGGTCAAATGTGCTTTTCTTTCCCCAAAAGAATTACTAATACACCTTTTTATCTGTTCACATTTATAGGGAAATATAAAGCTTTGTTCAGAGGAAGAATCTAAGGTCAGCTTCCCCATCCCTCACCTGGCTTCCCCTGACTCCCTGGCAGCAATTCAATGTCAATAAAACTATTTTCCTCTATCTTTGCAGTGAACTTGTGATGTGCTCTGGTAAACACTAGTGTCCATGTGAATCTTTCCTAATGTACTCAGCTCTCCAGTCAGGAATTTTCATTAAACTGCCCTGTGCTGGGAGCTGAATCATGTAAGCTCAAGAACAGGATTGGACTCTTTCATCAGCATGCATAACATGGCTTCAGAGTCATAGATTTTCCACCTCCTTAATAATTATTCAAGATAATTTTAACATATGTTGATAGGATTAGCACTTTCATTTCACTTGATTCCAGATTCTAGAAGTAGTCTCTTATGAGATGATCAGTCCACCTGGACCCACCATCTCCTACATGGAAACTATGTGGACATTAAGGTCACTAAATCAGACAATGATCTTCTCCCTCCTGAACATTTGGAAGAAAATTTTAGTACAAACAAACAATAATGATTTTTTAGAATACTTCATCAGTGGAGCTAATCTAAAAGCAGAGTAGAACATTTAGTTTTTACATGTGTTGGACTGATCACCAAACTAGATTAGCTCCACAATAAAAGACTTTTTTTTTTTTTTAAAGAACTGGTTTAAGAGATGTCCCAGTTATAAAAACATTTGCAAGAAGCTCAGAGCTCCCAGCCACCCTTTTCAACCCCTAGACTCTCCCTGTGGCAGTTGACGGAGTTACCTCCAATTCTAGCTATTAAATTTTCAGACAAGCCCTGAATTGTGCTGCCAAGAAAGGATCCAGTGACTATTTTGGTACTTCCCCCTCAAGATGTGCCCTGAGTTGAAGCCTGGTTGTGCCTACTCCAGACTCTCAGAAGAGGCCAGCCTCTCAGTTGTACCTCGGGTGCCTCACGATACAGCAGAGCCATGGAGACAGTTGTCCTCCGTGCGGGAGACGTTGCTGTGTCCAAAAATAACTAGACAGGCAGGTTTGGATCTGGGAAATTTTTTTAGCTCATAGACATTTAATAATGGAAACAACTGGTCCAAAATTTCCTACAGAGACCTCTGCTTTGGAAATGGTTTTATTTATACATAGTTACAAAAATACCATTTCTGAAATATTTATGTGGGGCCCAGTATTTAATCTTTTTGTGACTTGTGGAAAAGTTTTTTCAACTGGTAAAATCAAAAGCTCTTCTTTTTTTTTTAGCAAACCCTTCTATAAGTGTAACAAAGACCTAAAAAGAAAAAAAAAGAAACAAAAAACACCACACACACACACACACACACACACACACACACACACAAGTAAAGCAGCGTCTCAGTCTACTTCGGATTTGAGGCTTCATTGATAAGGATTTTTCCCCCAGAAAATCTGGATGCATTTTGTTGTTTTCGTTTTTCAAATACTACCGTAAATTTAAGCCGGCAAAACGGTCATAGTGGTTAGCAATGCTGTATATGTTGTCACTATGCGGCTTAAAACAAACGTCATAATTCTTAAAATTTCAAGGGTGTTTTGAATTCCCGTGCAAAACATTCCAATCTGATTAAATTTAAAATATACTCTTTTAATCTGCAGAAATGTGAACTGCTCCATTTTTCACTTTCTAACACCACATTAATTTATTCAAATCTCAGGTCTGCTGTTACTGTTCCATTACTATATTGACATTTTCTTGTAGCAGAGACAGCAGGGGCTTGAGAACAAAGCAGGAGAGACTATAAAGATGTGTTCCTCATTCATTAGAACTTTATTGCATTCCAGTTGCTGGAAATACAGAAGTAAACAAGACCCAGCCCTTACCAAACTCAGGGGAGAGGAATCTGGACTTGAAGTCATGGTATTGTGGTGCTGCTCGGCTACTCCTGGTACAAACAAAATGACTTCATTTCACAAAGTCCTTATTTTCTCATTTGTGACACAGGGTAATTAATCCTCACATTCCTATCGCCAAGATTGTTGGTAGAATCAAGTGATATATGTGATATACAAAATACTTTGTAAACTATGAAGGAGCAGAGAAACATCAAAATGTTTCTTTTAAAAAGGAAAATGGAGGAAGCTATCTAAAAATTATAGTTCTGATGAGTTCCGCTAGATTATGGAATATATCTTGGACTTTCCTTATCATTTTCCTCACTGCTATTAGAAAGCTGTCACAGCAGCAGAGGAATTTTCTGTCTATCCTCTTGGATGTGTTGGTGAAGAAGATATCAAAAGGCAGAACTACTGGACACAGGTCCTATTACCTCTTTAACATGCAGGACAAGTATCCAGAACTCTAAAGGTAACACAGTGCCTTCTGTGTGCTGGTCACTCATTGTCTTGCCTCCTGTATACTCTCTCTCTGTTAAGTGTCTCTGGGTTAGTAACAGTCATGACAAACAGACTCTGCAACATGTATAATGGTTCAAATACAAGAGTTCATTTTTTGCTCATGGTATAACTGGAGTAGATGTTCCTGAAGGGCAGACCCTGTTCTCCATGCAATATTTGAAGCACTGGGTTCATCCCTTCCTTCTGCTCCACCATCTTCAACAAGGATGTCTCAAGGTCTATATGCCTGTGTTCCTGGAGCCTGCAGAAAAGGGAAGATGAGGGTGAGAAAACACGCTCCTCAACTCCTTAATGATCTGTCATTTCTGCTTACAGTCTACGGATAGGGACTCATCACACAACCTCTTCTGCTTGCAAGAGGAGCTAGGAATTATAGTCCCCAGATGCATGGTCACAACTTTGTGAAAGGAGCCTGACGATTTTGGTGGACAATTTTTTTAACAGTCTCTGCCACAGTATCACTTCCTCAAAAAGCCTAAAGAATGTCAGACCTGGAGTGTACCCTGGATGTCATCTACCCCATGCAGCATTTCTCAAATGGTTTTGACTGTGACAAACAGGATGAAAGAAATTTACATCATAATGTGGTGTACCACATGTTTGTAGGTATCTGAAACAAAGGCTACCTAATGTGACATTTTTCCTGATATGCATTAATGCACTGATGTTTTCTACTCTTTCATTCCATTCTATTTGTTATCTTTTGTCACTGGCTTTGACATAGTAACTCGATTTTTCAATCGACTATTGGGTTGTTACCCACAATTAGACCTAGCTCATCATGTTGTAAATGACATACATGAGATTCTGATGGGTTTTGTGATATACCTAAGGTCACAGATGGTTAGCAGCAGCTTTGGGTCCACACTTGTGTTCCCATTTGCCCAGGGATTTTTTTTAAAAAATACATTTTCTGGTATAAATTTAAGATTTTCTTTGCAGGAAAAAAATATTAACATATTTGACATAGAAAAGTACCTGAAAATTACTATTGAGTAATATATTATTCTGTAAATCTATGTTTTTACATTTGAAGATAAAATACTCCTTATAAAAATATCAATGGTTGTTCACAAATATTTAGGTAATTCATATTTTGAGTTAGTTGAAAAATAAGAATTTAATTTTGTTTTCCTTTTTAGACATCTGTCTTAATACTAAACTCGATTGTCTCTCTAAAAATACTTAGATTCTAAAATCTTCTTGCAAGAAAAATTCTAAATTTACTTTTAAATTTCTGCCATTAAAAAAAAAGCTTTCATAGTTGGTGGCAGCAGGACATGCCTGTAATCCCAGTGACAAGGGAGGCTGAAGATGGAGGATTGCAAGTTTGAGGACAGCCTGGGCAACTTAGTGAGCCCCTGTCTCAAAAATAAAAAAATTTAACCCAGCTATCCCACTCCTTGGCCTATACCCAAAGGACTTAAAATCAGCATATTACAGAGATACAGCCACATCAATGTTCATAGCTGCTCAGTTCACAATAGCCAGATTGTGGAACCAACCTAGATGTCCTTCAATTGATGAATGGACAAAGAAACTGTGGTATATATATACAATGGAATATTACTCAGCCATAAAGAATGATAAAATTATGGCATTTGCAGGCAAATGGATGAAACTGGAGAATATCATGCTAAGTGAGATAAGCCAATCTCAAAAAACCAATGGACGAATGATATCGCTAATAAGTGGATGATGACACATAATGGGGGGTGGGAGGGGTTAGTGTTAGGGTTAGAGTTAGGGTTAGCGAGGGAGGCAAGAATAGAGGAAGGAAGGACTGTATAGAGGGAAAAGAGGGGTGGGAGGGATGGGGGGAAGGGAAAAAATAACAGAATAAATCAAACAACATTACTCCATGTAAACTTATGATTACACAAATGGTATGCCTTTACGCCATGTACAAACAGAGAAACAACATGTATCCCATTTGTTTACAATAAAAAAAAAAAAGAAAAAAAAGAAAAAATTTAAAAGGATGGGGATGTAGCTCAGTGGCAAAGTGCCCTTCAGTACCATCCCCATTAACACACACACACACACACACACACACACACACACAATACCCTTCTCAGAACACAGGTACAGAGTACTTTAAAATGATATGTGTGCTTCTTTCTTTTCTCCCAATGTTATTTTCAAATTACAGAGTCATTTGGAGTGTCTCCCTTAAGAGCAGCATTTGGAGGCTGAGAGCACCATCCTCATCAGCAGCTCAGCCATCTCCATTCTGAAGGAGGCATGATCATTTAGAAGCAAAAACATCTCTGAAATGAATACACCCTCTTTAAATTCAGTTGTATTTTCATTTTTCTTACATTCTCAGAAAGGCGTATGATGTCCTTATGGTCTCTTGCCAACATTTTTGATGAACAAGATTGTGTGGAAAAAAAATTCCTTTTTTGAGTACATATTATACATTTTCCTAAAAGATGGTACTGCACAGAGCAATTAATATCATAAATAGGGAATGTTGATTTGCATGAAGAAGCTGCTAGGTGCGGATTCCAGCTGGTTGGGTGACTGTTCACTGGACTAAAAAACCCACCCTGTAAGCACAAGGATGTATCATGACGTGTGGGTGGGATGCAAGAGGAGCTCTGGGGAACTGCTCCAGGAGGAGAATTTGGCACTTTCCTCAAGTTTACTAGAACTTGGCTTATGACCTTGGAATTTGATTTAAGTCCAGTGGCATCCGAATGGTATCCAGTAGTGAGAGGGTAGGGTGATATGGCAACAAGGCCTTTGGGCTCAAATAGACCTCATCCCCTTTACTATCTAGGTGACAAGAGCAATTTGCATGACTTCTCCAAATCCTTAACTAATTCATCCGTAAAGCAGGAGTGCCAACCTTATTGGGTTATGAGAGTTAAATGAGACAATGCATGTAAAGTACTTGGGGAAATATCTGGTCTATAGAAAATGCACAATAAGTGCTATTAGTATATAAAATTTTAGGACTCAAAACTTTTAAATAACTAATAAAGGCTGATCTGAGGCTATTTTTTTTAATCACTCCTGAGCAGATGCCTTTGGGCTGGAGAAGCATCATTAATTCTATAAAACTGTGAACTGAATATGGCCCTTTGTAAAATTTAATGGGAAGACCCTTTACCAGCTTCATGTGGCAAAAATACTATAGCAGAGTAACATATTTGGGAAAAGGAGCTACCTTATAAGTGTGATATGGCAAGGTACATACACATTGCAGAGGGATGTTCAAGTAAATGAGTTTTTCTCGCTGTTCTGTTTTGATCATCTGCTGACCCTGAACCCCTGAAAAGAAACATCTTTGGGCTCCAGTGGATCTCAGGGTTACAGACCTTAACAGGTTTTCAGTTCCTGGTTTAGGATTTGGTGCACTTGAAGGTAAGTCTCTTTATGCTGCTAAAGAGCCCAGAGAACTAAACACACTAAGAAAGTTCAGATTATCCTAATTTATCTCCCAGACACTTTTTCAAGATAGAGAATGGAGAAAATGATCTAGATAATTTCAAGTCCCTTTCCTTCTGGAGAAGGAAATCGGGACTTTGTGTATACCTTGCTGTTTGGCTGATGAAATCCAGTTTCTTTTCCTGGCTCTTAAGTCATTTAAATCTTATATGTTTAGGAATTTATGAACTTCAAAAATCACTTTCTATTTAAATATATTACTTATTTTGAGAGGGGATTCAATGTATTATTTACCTGTATTAAAATATGGTCTTTTCTGCCTTTGAGTGTGTGTGTACAGGGTGTGGGGGGGGGGCTTTTTTTTTTACTCTAAGGAAAGAAATAATAGCAATTGAAGATTGGTTAGTAAATTTCATTTTCTATATCATATAATGTTAGATCTCCCCCATGAAAATATTTAATTGCAAAGGCAGTTTCACAGGAAATGCTGGCAATTACAATACTACAGCTTGGACTGTATTGTTCATGGCTGTATCCACAGCCCCTAGAACTGGGGCTGGCCCACAGTTGGTACTGAATAAATATCAGCTGAATATAATAAGTCATTAAAATGATCTTAGACATACAATTATATTAAAAGTTCTAGTTTTAAGATGTAATTTCCTGTATGATCATCTGGAATCAAATGTAATTATTTATTATTACTCATTAAAATAAAACTGTTAGAATAACTTCTTTGGTTGCCATGCATTTTTTTTTTGAGAGTCAATAGCATAAAACCAAGAACAATCAGCCATATTCCTTACATGAATAAATCTTTGGTTCTTAAAGTTCAAAGTAAAAACCATCAGGCACTATAAACTATTTTGATCAACTAAAACTATTCCTCTGCTCCAGGAGTTGCCCCAAAGAACAGAATTTTCCCATTTGCAATTTTCAGCTGGCAGATGAGAAACACATGAACCTTTATACAAATGGAAAACCCAGTCAGTCATTCTTGGTAAAGTAGAGAGGGAGAAAAAACTGTCAGCTCTGAATTTGTCACTAGGGAGACTATTAAGCTGATGCAATGTATTTCTTTGAATAGGAACAGACATAGACTAACTTCTAATTTTCACATTTAATTGAACTCTCATTACTATTATACTTTCTCATCGTTATAATAGCTAGTTCTTCTGCAATCCACCACACACACACTCACACACACACACATCCATGGTGGTTTGGGGGAATTTTCTGGATGGGATTGGAAGGATTATGGAGAAATGGAGCAAGAGTGGCTCTTGGGACTTTCCTTCGGGATTAGCTTTCCACTCACTCCCTGCCTTCAAGTTGCATGGCAAAATGAACATCACCCATGACTACAGAGGTCCTCCTGGGAGGAAAAGTAGTGTTTACACAATTATTACTGTGTTGGATTCCAAACTCTTTATTGTTTTGGTTGTCTGTTTTAAATCGCAGACAGCATCACTAAGAATTACTTGGAAACCAATCAAAAGGAAAAGGGTTTGGACTAATATGTGGTTCCAAGACTTTTAGGTTTCATGGACCAACCTATGTCCAAAAACAGTTTGAAGAACCAAGAGAGAGTTGCCAGTGTTTATTTAGTCACATAAGACATTAAAACAGCAATACCAAGTCTTACTTTTCATTATCACCAGATCTTCATAAAAAGAGCAAAACTGTAATACCAAATAAGAAGAAAACATAATCTTAGAACAAAGGGCTATTCTTCCCAAGAAAGGATGGTTGGTAACCTTAAATAATAGATGAAAGTTAAGTCTGTTTATACTGTTAAAGCATAGATAGATAGATAGATAGACAGATAGATAGAGATATATAGTTATGGGGGTGGGGGAGCTGACACTGTTAACAGGGGGTGCCCAGATCGCCTCAGCTCTTTTTGGTTCTTGGTGTGCATCCCCCCAGGTTCTATGTTCTGCTTGTGAAAGCTTCCATCAGCCTTCAGAAAATATTTAATTGCAAAGACAGCTTTAACAGGAAATGCCATTTAAATATCATAGATTTAGGAACCTGTGAATTTCAAAAATTATTTTCTATTTAAGTATATTACTTATTTTGAGAGGAGATTTAATGTATTATATACCTGTATTAAAATATGATCTTTTCTGCCTTCAGGGAAGACTTCCTTGTTTACTCTAAGAAATAATAGCAATTCAAGAGGATAGCCTTGGGTTTTTAGAATTGCACAGAAAACAACAGGTGCTTGAAATTTAACCCTACCTGCCACCCACCAATGTGCTCTAGCACCCTGAATGGAGGATGCAAGTTTAAACCCTGCCTTGGAAGTGAACAGCCTCTAGGGTTGCTGGTGCTCCAGGGCTCCCAGAATCATTCAGTTGACACTGAGAGTTCCCTTTGCTTGGCTTTTCTCCCATCCCTGTCCCACCTCCCCATTCCTTTGGTTGTCCTGGGAGTCATTCTTAAATAATTCACTTGCACATAAATCTTTGTCTCAGTGTCAGCTTCTGGAGACTCTGATGGAAAACAAATGCATGAAAATGTCTGTCCAGATTGGTGTCAGCCTTCTCCTGATATTTGAGGAACAGTCTAGAAAACAAACTTGGGCCAAAAGTTTCCAGTCCAAGTTTCACCACCAACCATATGGTTGGTCTTGGCCAAGTCGAAAAACCCTCAGTTTTACCAAGTGACAGTAGCTGGCCAGGAGGATATGGAATGGGAGTCAATTGGGGGTACTTCTATAAACACAGGTTTAAAAAAAAATAGTTTCTTCAGCCCCTAGAGCTGAACTGGTCTTTCCTATAAGTCTCTGTTCACTGCATTTGAAGGGTAACATCAAATTCCAGTCTCATTATCGTAGTCTCATCCAATAATTTAGTCTCTTTGAATAAGTCATGGTTTTATAGACAAATGTTATTCTGCAGATTTCTTACTCCTTTCTAAATTGGCATCTTGCAGAACTGAAGGAGAGCATGTCACCTCCAATTGAGTAAAGAAAGAGGCTTCAGAGCTGTGTGTAAGGCCTTGAACCTGTCCCCCTGCTCTCTCATCTGTTTGCCCTGGCTGCTGGGCACCGTGTCGACACTGGGTGCTGAATCTGGGGCTCTTGAACAGGCACCTTGATTCTTGGCCTGAGCAGGACAGAGTGCACTCTTCCATTGTGTGGAGACCCCAAGACTTTTGCTGGCATCAGGAGCTTCTGAAGCATAGCTGCAACTTCCATTTGATGCACCTTCTGGATGGCACACTGTACTCCTTGCCACAGGTCACCAAGTCCCTGCTGTGGGGATTCCCTCTGGCAGGTTTCTCAGCCACACCCATGGATCCCATACAGTCCTCCACAGACCACAAAGGACATTTGGGTTTCTACAATGCCACACAAAAGCAAAAGCAAGCTGACATAATCTTCCTGTCAAGTCATACTGTGTCATGACTAGCACAGAATAAGGGCTGCAAGGGTGTCCTCCTAAAGTCTCAAGTAGGAAAAGGTATAAATGTCCTTGTCTTTGGATTTTTCCCTAAATGTATGCAAAATCTGTCACCCTCTGGTATTTCCTCTGAAGAGCAAGTGTCAGGACTCATAGTTTATGTTTTTCTTACCTCCATCTTTTTCTCCTCCAGAGGACCATAAGGATAAGATCTTTTTTTCCTTCTCTCGGTTTACCCAGGGCTATCACAGGCCACCATGTACAGTAGCACAGACTGTAACCTGCACTAGAATGCCCAGTAAGATAGTAGGTAGAGTTTGAAATTCAGCCTTCTCTCTGCTCACTCCACCCTGGGCCCTGGCACTCGGCTATGTCTACTTAGACTAAGAAAATCTTTTTTTCCAATTTGCACAAAAGCATTGTAAGGGCTAGCAGGAGCTCTGGTCATATCCATTCTCTTCTGAGGGCATTACCCTTCCCTGGAGCTACAATGTCTGGAAGAGAATAAGATTTACAAGGAAGAGGAATAATGCATACATTGCTTAATATTTTCAAAATACGATCCACACTCCAGATGCTGAAGCACTCTGAGCTCAAAGAGGTCTTCATGGTTAGTGAATCAACACATACCTACCTTGCAGTGGTCTGGGATGGAGGTGAACACAGTGAAGGATGTATGACAGGACCCCTAGAGAAGAAAAGCCAAAGTGATATTTATTTAGGGAACAGTGCTAGAAAGCACATAAGTGGGCCTCAGCTGAACAATGTGGGCTTCAGCCTGCAGAGCTTCAGGGTGGACCCAGACCCATGAGGTCTGGGGCATCTGGAGAAGGCTGCCATTCACATCTGGAAGACAGGTGGGGGTGGCCCCGCTAACCTCTTGCTCATGGTGCCATCTTAGTTCTCACTCCAGAAAGCTCTCTCAGCCTTAGACTTTTCTCTCTTCTATCTACTTTCATTCCCTTTTTAAAATTTTTAAACTTTTTGGACCATGGACTGAACCCAGGGGCACTTAAATACTGAGGTACATTCCCAGCCCCTTTTTAATTTTTTTTTTTTTTTTTTTTTTTTGAGGCAGGATTTCAATAAATTGCTCAGGGCATCGCTAAGTTGCTGAGGCTGGCTCTGAACTCAAGATCCTCCTGTCTCAGCCTCCCAAGCCTCTGGGATTACAGACATGCACCACAGACATGCAACACTGCCTTCATTGTTTAAAGAAGCAAAGAAGAAACAATCTCCCCATGTATGCACCTGTAACAGAAAGGTCCTTGGGCCCTTCTGATGAGGAAACAATGCCACCATAAATTTCAACCCAGGGCTATCACAGGCCGCCATGTACAGTATGTTCTTCCTGGTCAGAAAAAAAAAAAAAAATCAAACATGGTTATTAAAGTAAAACTTCAAGTGGAAAAAAAAAATACCATTGAGCAACTGTGGGTTTAATTCCATCTCCTGATGTAACATGGGTTTACCATGTAGTTTGTGCCCCACCCCTATCATCTCAGAAGACAGAAACTTTTTTGTCCAATGTCTATAATAGGCACATCTGAGCCATTATGGCCAGCCCTTTTCTTGATTTCTCCTTAAATTTATTCCTCAGGCTTCCAGGGTCATGCATTTGAATGCCTCCTTGATACACCTGTTGATTGTCCAATGGTAATTTTTGCCTTTCAGAGTAATCAGTTCATGCAGCGGTGGGTTTAGTAATCAGCACAGGTCCTTCCAAATCTCACAGACCAAGTGAAGGTCAGGTCATGTTATTGAAGAGGCTGCAGATTTAGGAGATACAAAGGAACTGATGAGTGACTTGTTTTTAGTGAACTCGAGTCTGTCTCTATTTTTCTTATGACTAAATCTATTTATAAATCTATGTATTATCTATAAATATTATAGAATATTACAGATTATTTCCTGATGAAGCCTGAGAGAGAGAAAGAGGGAGAGACAGGGAAGAATAAATGTTTTGCTATTGAGGATAATAAAAAAAGTGTATTTATGGCCCTTCTCAAGAGATGTTTTGGGTGGTTTTTTTTTTTTTTTTTCTTTATCAGAATAGATGCACTATGGGAAAATAATGCAATACATAAATTCTAGTTATATTAGCATAAAAATGAAAAGTAATCACAGGAAATGATTACAGTATAAGTATGCTTATAAATTCAATGTTTTTCTTTGTAATAGATGCAGCACATGCTTTCTAGTGGGAAAAACATGTTTATTTCGTATCTTAAAATGGACTCCTTTTAATATAAAAAAGGAAAAATAGGATGCTTAATGCGAGCTAATATAATTACAATTAGTCTGAACAATTCTCCCTACTTCTCTAAAGCATTCACTAACATTTAATAGGATTGCCAGTTCTGATGAGAATAGTAATATGTGTACTGGTCCTGCCCATCCCATGGGGTAGTTCTTATAGATATAAATACACCAGTAGTATGCATAACAGTGGTCCAACCCTGCATGAGCACAGGGACTTTTTTTGCATTCTGTCACAATCCTCTGGCTGTCCAAATGCAAAACCATCTGTATGTAGGATGAGAGGTACAAGTGGTTTGGATTAGGATCCACCAAGGAGAGTTTGAAAGCACCTCAGCAAAGCCTCAGAGACATGCCAGCTTTCTTCCACTGGGCAATCCAGAACCACTGTGCAGGCAACTGTGGATGAAAGGAACATACCCCAGGGTCTTGGGGCGACAGCTCGCATGGCTCCTAACCTAGACTGAGCCATCGTGCTACCTCTAAGTATGATGAGAGAAAATAAAAGGTCTATCTTTTAAGACTCCATCTTGAAGAATATTTACATTTATGTGCTCTAACTTCTTTCTTTCCCCTACTTAACAAGTAGGTTTCCTTCTTTGCTGGCCAAGATTCAAGGTCCTAGATTCTGTGAGGCAGAATTGGGTAAATAGAAAGGAGGAAAACAAGACCAGAAGGATGAGAGGAAGCGGGGAGTTGACCTGAAGATCAAGACTGTGGGAGCTGAGATTCACAGAAAGAGCTGGTGAGAAAGTGCAGAGTCAAAGTTGAAAGGATGAGAAGTTCCTGATCCCTGGATGTTTGAGAAAACTGGAGAAGGGGTGAGTGAGGAGGAAAGGTTTCTGTGGTCAGTGAATTGGATTTTAAAGTAAAATCATACAATAACTGGAAGATAAAAGTTCTTTCAGAAACACAGTTGAGGATGTGAATGGCTCTTTGATTGCCTTTGGATGCTAGACAGTATTTCCTTGGATGCCACCCGAGCAACGCTGGGCCTCATGACGCTGTGGTGTTGATGCAGGTGTGTATTTGGCTTTCCCACAGCGGTCCTCATGGCCTCCACATTGTGTGAATGACAACGTCTCACTGACTAGAGGAAAGTGATGAATCTAAAGAGATTTTAGTAATGAGGCCTACCTAATGTGCCTCAAAAATTCTTATGACAACTAGAAGTTCCTTCGGAGTCCCATAAGGATGTGAAAAGTCAGACTGTTTTCCACATGAAAGTGAGTGTTTCTCAGAATATAGTGCATAATATAGTCTAGTAGAAATTAATGTGTGAGTCATGATTATTACCATTTATTTCCAGGTATGACTACAGATTTTAATGTTTACTTTAGCTAAGTCATCCTTTATAACTTTCCCAAATGGTAGTAAAAGAGAATAAATCAGATTAACATGTGTATCTATTTCAATTGTGCCCTCTTGAACATTTCAGCAAAATGAGTAAAATTGTCACAAGGGTAGTGTATTAGTCAGGGTTCTGGGTACCCCATGGCCCAGTCAAGTTAGGACATAAAATTAACCCCATAGCTATGTTTATAAAATCATAAATAAAACCATATTTTTGTTCTATAGGATCTAGCATAAGATGTATCTCCATTTGTTAGTCTGAGCTCCAGCCAGGAATTTGTCTTTTGGGGGAAGGGCATGCCTCATGTTGAAGGATTCTCCACACGGATGTTCTCTTGCTTGGGGCATCTGTCCTTAAGGACAAGCTTCCCTAGGAACAGAAGAGAACTGATGGAGTATGGAATCAGTACAGAGTCATCCAGGAGCAGGAAGCGGGGATGGGGCTGGAAGGCACCTCTGGGCACTCAGTGGGATACTTCACCTTAGTGCATCCCCAGAAAATACTTCTTCCTGTCTGAAAACATCCCAGACTTCTTACCGCCACATCAGGGATTTAAAAGTTGGCAACTTTGTTGGGACTTACAGCTAAGCACTTTGAGGCTGCTCAAAGAGAAAACAAAGGAACTCCTGGCTGGCTCTTGAGTTCCAGCATCAGTCCCAGAAAGCTTATTTTCTGCTCTGCTTAGTCTCTCAGCATTTTATTTTGAAATTAGGAATACATTTTAGTTTAACACCATACCCAAGCCTTCCTATCTAACCTTAGGGTGTGTCCCCTGAGCCCAAGGTCCAGGCAGTGTGTACCCTGCATCCAAAAGAGGAATCCTTAGTATCATTCTAGAGAAATAGCTTCCTTATAATAATGACTTGCAACTAACTCATTACCCCATAGCACCCAAAAATATATTCTTCTCCAGGGCACATTTACGTGACAGTAAGCAAATATGGGAGGAAAGAATTAACCTTACATAGAAGTATGCATTAATTTTTTTCATGGAAACTAGTTTGACAAATCGATAGTTCTGCCCTGATTCTTCAATGACTTAGTGTTCTTAGTTGATTAATTCTCACAACAAACAAGACTCTGGCATGCTAATTTGTTGCCAAGTCTTCAAGCCAGAACTAATTTCTCTCTTTTTATCTATGTTTTTTCCCCCTTAGCATGTGTCTATACTTCTCTTCTAGGTTATATGCCCTGTGGCATAATTATTTAGGTGCACATTGTAGCCTTTGACTATGTTGTAAGTTCCTTGATCTTTGATTCATCTTTACACCATACACAGCATTTAGTACAGTACTCTGCATTTGGTAAGCTCTTTATAAATGAGAATGCTTATTTGTCATGCAAAAGCCAATTAATACTTAACGAGCAGTCACCAAGGCCTCAGCAATATGCTGGTGTAGGAATAGACATGCTCCTCAACAAGGAGAGGTGGTTGCAACAACACATGAACCTGAGGTCATTGTGCTAAGTGAAATAAGCCAGACACAAAAGGAAAACACTGTGTGATCTTGCTTATCAGCAAAAAAAAAATTTTTTTTAAATGGAGAATAAATGGAAACAGAGCAGCAGGGCATGGTGGCACATGCCATAATCCCAGCTGCTTGGGAGGTTAAGGTAGGAGGCTTCCAAGCTCAAAGCCAGCCTCAGCAACTTAGCAACATCCCTGTCTCTAAATAAAATATAAAAAAGGGCTGGAGATGTGGCTCAGGGTTGAGTGCCCCTGGATTCAATCCCCAGTACCAAAAAAAAAAAAAAAGAAGTAGAAAGAGATAGATTAGAGTGGTGGTTTTCAGGGGTGGATAGAAGGAGGAAGTAGGTCAAAAGGCACAAATTTGCAGGTAGGTAAGATGAATAAATCTAGAGATCTAATGTACAATATGAGAACTATAGTTAATAATATATTACATACCGAAAATTTGCTAAGGAGATTACAAGTGTTCTTATAAACACAGATAATTATGGGAGGTTTATTTGATTATAGTACTGATTATATCAAAATGTCATATTCCTTAATTATATGCAATAACAAATAATTTTTTAAAATAAAATAAAATCCCTTATTTAAGTGAGAACTTCTTATACACAGAAAAACAAACCAGACTTTGTGTACGTGTACAGAGGTTATCAGTGAGCATCAGTATCTTCTGCATCAGTATCTTCAGCTTAATGAGAAGACAGATATTAGAAATTGTTCAAAATAAGTTATACAATATTATACAATACAGTTTCTACAAGTTTGTAGTGCATTGAGAAATATCAATTTTTGTATGGGAAAATTAGACAGTAAATGTAACAAAGTTAACTTTGTCTTACTTAATGTCTATTAAGTAAAAGGGTCTTAGGTCAATTTTTAAAGAAAAACAAGTAAGAGCAGCAGGCCAAAAAAAACTTTTGAAAAAGGACAAATTATGTGGAGGAGAGGTAGTGTCACCAGATATTAAACCATATTATTAAGCTACTATGAACAAAACTGTGTGGTATTGGCACATGAAGAGAGGAACAAATCAATGGAAAAGAACAGAGAATGCAAAAATGAACTCAGTTTCATATGAGAATATAATGTTTGATAAACTTGGCACCTCTAATCAGTTGTGAAAAATGTACCTTTTAGTGAATGGGAAGGGATAATTGGAGAATTACAAGGAATAATATAAAATTAGATCCACTCCTGAAACCATACACCAAGATAAATTCCAAATGATGTAAAAACTAAAGTCATACAAAACCAGGAGAAACTATGGGTGAATTTATTTTCTGAAAATGGGAAAAACTTTCCTAAGTCAAATATCTATAAGTAATAAGGGGAAAGGATTGACATATTTAATAACATATAATTTAAAAAACTTTTACATGGCAAAAATATATAAGCAAAGTGTAAAAACAAATGGAAAGCCTAGAAAAAGTATTCTCTACTGATATCACAGAGTTCATATTTCTAATATATCTGATGATATAAAGGAATCATTGTCAATTTTTTAAATGTAATTTTTCCTTCATGCTTATGGTTTTGAGAAATGGCCTTCAGTCTTTAGAGATATTCAAATATTTATGGATGAAATCATATACTGTGTTGAATTTGCTTTAGAAAAAATCAAGAGAAGAGAATATAGAAGAAAATGGAGTGGCAATGAATTGAAAATTGTTGAAATTGAGCAATAAATGCTTATAGAACCATTAAATTATTCTCTCTCCTTTTGAGTCTACCTAAAATTTTCCATATTTAAAAGATAAAATATTTTCATAAAAAACCTATATAGCTATTCTGGGTTGCTAAGCAATCCTTAGGAGGAAGAATGAAACAGGGGGTATCACAATAACAGAACTTCAACTATACTACAAAGCAATAGTAACAAAACGGCATGGTATTGGCACCAAAATAGACTGGTAGATCAATGGTACAGAATAGAGGACACAGACACAAACCCAAATAAATACAATTTTCTCATACTAGACAAAGGTGCCAAAAATATGCAATGGAGAAAAGATAGCCTCTTCAACAAATGGTGCTGGGAAAACTGGAAATCCATATGCAACAGAATGAAACTAAACCCCTATCTCTCACCCTGCACAAAACTCAACTCAAAATGGATCAAGGACCTTGAAATCAGACCAGAGACCCTGCATCTTATAGAAGAAAAAGTAGGTCCAAATCTTCAACATGTCGGCTTAGGATCAGACTTCCTTAACAGGACTCCCATAGCACAAGAAATAAAAGCAAGAATCAATAACTAGGATAGATTCAAACTAAAAAGCTTTCTCTCAGCAAAGGAAACTATCAGCAATGTGAAAAGAGAACCTACAGAGTGGGAGAAAATCTTTGCCACTCATACTTCAGATAAAGCACTAATTTCCAGAATATGCAAAGAACTCAAAAAACTCTACACCAAGAATACAAATAGCCCAATCAACAAATGGGCTAAGGAAATGAACAAATACTTCACAGAAGAAGATCTACAAGTAATCAGCAGATATATGAAAAAATGTTCAACATATCTAGTAATAAGAGAAATGCAAATCAAAACCACCCTAAGATTCCATCTCACCCCAATTAGAATGGTGATTATCAAGAATACAAGCAACAACAGGTGTTGACAGGGATGTGGGGAAAAAGGTACACTCATACATTGCTGGTGAGGCTTCAAATTAGTGCAGCCACTCTGGAAAACAGTGTGGTAATTCCTCAGAAAACTTGGAATGGAACCACCATTTGACCCAGCTATCCCATTCCTTGGCCTATACCCAAAGGACTTAAAATCAGCATACTACAGAGATACAGCCACATCAATGTTCATAGCTGCTCAAATCACAACAGCCAGATTGTGGAACCAAACTAGATGTCCTTCAATTGATGAATGGATAAAGAAACTGTGGTATAGATATACAATGGAATATTACTCAGCTATAAAGAATAGTAAAATTATGGCATTTGTGGGCAAACGGATGAAATTGGCAAATGGATGCTAAGTGAGATAAGCCAATCTCAAAAAAACCAAAGGATGAATGATCTCACTGATAAGCGGATGATGACACACAATGGAGGGTGGGAGGGGGGCAAGAATGGAGGAAGGAAGGACTGTATAGAGGGAAAAGAGGGGTGGGAGGGGTGGGGGGGAGGAAAAATAACAGAATGAATCAAACACCATTACCTTATGTAAATGTATGATTACACAAATAGTATGCCTCTACTTCATGTACAAGCAGAAACAATATGTATCCCATTTGTTTACAATAAAAATAAATTAAAAGAAAAAGAAAACCCATATAAAGCAAGCAATTACCCTTCAATAAATGTCAGTCACTCTTACTACAATCTTGCTCAACTCATATTTGAGAACATTCAATCTAATCAATTCTTATCTATTATTTTTTCCCCAAAATAAAGGTCATCACCTCCATCACTGTGGTTGACTAGATGTTCTAAAAGACTTCCTGCTGTGAATAACCAAATCCTATTGAAGACACTCTGAGACATGAAAGGTCTTACAAGAGATAAAGGATTTGTTCAGGGACCTTTTCCTACAATCCTCCAAAATCTCACTTGAAGCCAAAGGTACCAGGAGCTGGGGCAGCTGGAAGGGGCAGGGTTATATCTGAGGAGGGGCACAATTGTATGGCCCACTATGACAAGAGCCCTGTGCTGAGTCCTTCAAGGAAACTGAAATGGTCTCAGGTAGATAGAAGCCCCCTTTGTCACCAGCAGATGCAAGGCATATCTGGGAAGAACTTCCCTACTCCAATTTAGCTCAGAGTAAAATCGGGCAATGAACTCACAATCTGAGATCAATAAGCACACATAAATGTAAACCACCCTGTCTAACCTGGCAGACCTGGATTTTGGAACTATCTGATACAAAATATAGAATGGTCATGTATAAAATGCCTGAAGTTATAGAGGACTCAATCATGAATGTAACCCAGTCAACAAACAACTATGAGGAAATGAAGAGATCATTTAATTTTTTTAATTAGAAACTTTGGAAGTGGAAAATTAAAAAATTTTAAAGTATAACACTAAGTTGACCCTTTGAAGAAAAGATAAATAGTATACTGGAAGAGATCTAGAAACAGAAATTACCAAAATTACATCCAAAAGCAACAAAGAAAATAAAATCAAGATATTTAGAATAGGAAGAGAAGGAATCGTATAAATCATGTCCAAATTCAAGAAAAAAAAAAAAAAAAAAGAGCCCAAAGTGAAAAGAGATATTGACTGTCAAAATTTTCACAATTAGTAAAAATCACAAATCCACAGATTTAGGAGACAAAATGAATGCCAACCATGGTAAACAAAAAGAAATCCACACCATCAGAGTGAGACTGCATGTAAGTCAATGCTGAAGTAGGATGGTTATTAGAGATTAACACCTGTGAAAGGGCAGAGGAAGAAACTGTAACATTTCTCAGGCCCAGAGTTGAGGCCGACTCCAAGGATCACTGGGACATATACTGCCTGTTAGAGTGGTCCTGCTGTGGGCCCAAATAATCAGGCCTTTAGACCCCACTGGGGCACATCAGTCACTGGATGTGGTGCAGCCAGCCTGTGTTTATTCTTGGTTCTCTGCTCTTGAGATCATCACAATTGGAGACTGCCCGCTGAAACCGCTCACAGAAATGCCTACAAGAGCTCTTACTTGAGGAATCTAGGCAGGCTTCTCTATCCACCACAGTCCATCCTTTGCCCCATTTCTCCACAAGCACTCAGCTCTTCCAGGACTCCTGTGTGCCTGGAAACGTGGAAAGGTTAGTTGGACAAATTACTCTGCCACTATAGCTGATCCTAGAACTGCAACTAATGCTCATCATCTCCCTCTTTCACTACCTATTCTAGATTCCCTTCACTCTTCACTATCAGCTGTGCCAGTCTCAGGAGCTAATGGCATAGTGTGACGCAGACCGTTCATGGGGGTTCCGAACACATCATCACCATGTCCTTCTCATATGTTGTTCTTGAATTTAACATTTTGCTAACAGAAATAGACAAAGCCTACCATAATGATCCCTAAGTGGATCACTGGGTGATGCAAATACTTCTGTTTCCACTGAATAACAGCAGCCCTTCCTCTGCCTATAATTTTAGAAGACATGTCCCAGCATACCCATGACCACAGGAATCCAAAATGCTTGACTAATGTGGCAGGCCCCTGGATCTTCATAGTGTTTATCTCCCTCCCTCCCTCCCTGGCACATGTGTCCTAACCCAAACCTTCAGTCACATCTTGCTCATCCAGTCTGAATCATGCCGTTCAATTAGAATAGTATCACTGATGTACTAGTGAGTCAGTGTGATGTTCTGTGGGACATCCAGATGGTCCAGAGCTCTTTGGACTATGTTATGACAGAGAACCTGAAAGAACATAGTAGAACACAACTACAAGTGTATATTGTGTCTCTTTGCCCATTCCATATGAAGGGAAGCTGTTTCTGATCCTTTTTTTTTTTTTTTTGATAAGGATAGAAAGAACACATTCACCAAATCAGAAGCCACATACGCTGTACCCTAATGCTAATGTGATGTAGCAAGATGCCTGAAGAGTACAGGAGTTATGATCCCATCCATAATTGGTTGGGTTGGTGGTAGTCTGCTGTCATCCTCCAGAATCTAGTTCTGAAGACTGGACTTGTGCATTCAATGAAGACAAAATGAGCAGCTTCCCCAACCTCCTGCCTGCTTATTCTTTAGATCAAGGGGGGGGGGGGCAAACTCTGAACCACCTGTTTTTGTAAATGAAATTTATTGAAACTCAGCCATTCCCATTTGTTTATATATTGCTTATGACTGGGTTTTTTTGTTTTGTTTGGGGTTTTGGTTTTTTGGGGGGTTTTTTTTTTGAGTTTTTGTTTTGTTTTTTTGACTGCAGATGTGGAGTAGAAACAGCAGAAACCACATAGTCCAAAAGTCTAAAAACTGTTTACCATCTGGGTCTTTTTAGAGAAAGTTTGCTTTAGTTCCTTAAAGGTGGCATTCATTTCCACTATGACCTTTTTTCCAGAATGTAATATTGTTCCTCATTTCATCTCTTGTCTAGGTAGAGAAGCAGTCTCAGAAGCCTCTACTTCATTTTCTTCATGGGTCAAAAACCCAATATGGAGACTGTTTAACTGTCATCTGTAGGAATTTTAACTGTGTATTCTGGGACCAAAGAATGACCATGAGTCTGATAAGTCCATCAGCCCCGGGGGCATCACTAAAAGTTGATCTTGTTTATTACCAGGTCCTAGTATACTCTGTGCCAATTGGTCATAGTAACTCTCCCTTACTATCCACAGACCTGTCCACAGCCCTCAAAATATTGGGGTATTATCATTTCCCACATAAGCAGGTGTCTGAGTAAATGCCCATCGGTCCCTGAGGAGGATCTCTGGGAAACATATACTCATCATGGTATTGCGTGGTTCTTCCTCCTGGAGACCTGCCCTTCTTTTCAGTTTCTGGGCTATAGATCTGGAAACTGACACAGGTTTGGAGAAAAAGCAAGGACCTTTTCTACTGAGGCAACTGCCCTTAGTCTCCTGGTCATTATCTCTGATTTTTTTTTTTTTTTCAAAGGCACACACTGAATAGAACCCTTGTCATTTGCCCATCTCTTTTGCATCTAAGAATGTCACATTCTATTAGCCAGTTAAGGAAGTCTCTGCAGGGCAGGCTCCCTTGGCTGCCACTCCAGTCTTGTCACTCATTGCAATAATTGTATCTACCTGGACTCTATTGTGTCAGGGTCTTGTCATCCCCATTGTTGTCAGCAAGCCTAGGTCTGTATGGGCCTCTCCTACTCCTACCCTTTAACTGTCACTTATAGAAATTTTAATTGTCTATTCTCACCTTCAGAGGAGAGCCACCCCTGAAAGTGATAGTGTGCTTGTACCCATCTCACCAGCAATTCCTTATGGACTTGTTAATATATCGCCTCCAGGCATTCCCATGGAACAGCCTTCTGGTGGCCTTCACGCCTTCTTCCTAAATCTTTCGTTGCTTCCTTCACTGTCTGCCATGGCAGTTTGGGCATTTCATCCTCATGTGGACCATCAGTTTTTTTCCACATTTCTAGCAGCCATTTTAATCGAGATTTCATTCTATCTCCTGAGATCTCTGCCATGGTATTAAATCCTATATCTCAGGAGAATGATCTCAAATCAATGCATTTCCCCTGCTCAATGCCATGGTCCTGTTGCCTTGGTCAAACTGACTGCGTATCTCCTCCCATGCACGTTCTCATTTCAACCAGCATGTTCTGGTTCGGGCAGCTCTTTCAAAGCATAGCATGTTTCTTTCTCTATCAGTCCTTGTTTCCCAGCTGACCAATTCTATGACTAACTCTATTTGTAGACTGAGTGATGAAATCTCAGTGTAGTTTTGATTTGCATATCCCTGATTACTAGAGATGTTGAGCATTTTAAATTTTTTTATTGGCAATTTGTGTTTCTTCTTTTGAGAAATGTCTGTTTAGTTCTTTTGCCTATTTATTAATTGGGTTATTTGATTTTTTTGGTGTTTTTCGAGTTCTTCATGTATTTTAGATATTAATCCCCTAACTGAGGAGCAGATGAAAAAGATCTCCAATTTCATAGGTTATCTCTTCACGTTCTTGTTTCCTTCTCTGTGCAGAAGATTTTAATTGGTTGCCATCTCACTTATTGATTCTTGGTTTTATTTTTTGTACTTTAGGAGTCTTGTTAAGGAAGTCAATGCTGGGACTGGGGTTTAGTTCAGTGGTAGAGCACTTGCCTATCATGTTGAGGCACTGGGTTTGATCCTCAGCACCACATATAAATAAATAAATTAAATAAAGGTATTTTGCCCATCTACAACTAAATTTTTTTTAAAAAAAAAGGAAGTCAATGTCTATGCCAATCTGTTGAAGTGTTAACCCTACATTTTCTTCTAGCAGTTACAGAGTTTCTGGTCTAATTCTAGGTCTTTGATACACTTTGAGTTGACTTTTGTGCACAGTGAGAGGGGTCTAGTTTCCTTCTTCTATATATGAATATTCAATTTTCCCAGCACTTAAAAAGGCTTTCTCCAACATATGTTTTTGGCACATTCATCAAGTATCTGTGTGGGTTTATCTCTGTGTCTTCTATTCTATTCTATTGGTTTTCATGTCTGTTTTAGTGTCAATACCATGCTGTTTTTGTTACCATAGCTCTGTAATATAATTTCAGGTCCAATATTGTGATACCTCTAGCATCTTGCTCAGGATTGCTTTGGCTATTCTGTGTTTCTTATTCTTTTAGTTCTGAAGAATCTTCACTTAGTTTATTTCTGTTTGACCTATCAAGTGGTGAGAGGGGTGTGTTGAAGTCACCCACTATTATTGTATGTGGTCTATTTGAGTCTTTATATTGAGAAGGGTTTTTTTTATGTTAGTAGATGCACCATTGTTTGGAACATAAATATTTACAATCATTATGTCTTGTTGTTGGATGATTGCCTTAATTAGTACAAAGTGATCTTCTTTGTCTCTTCTGATTAATTTTGGCGTATAGTCCACTTCTGGACATTCAACATTCTAGGGATGATTTACCCAGATGCCTATGCCCCACAAAATGTGGTTCCACTTTCCCTGCAAATAAGACCTGATTTGGCACAGTAGATCTGTCTGGGTTGGATGTTTAATTTTCTCTGTTGTTGTTTGATCACTTAAGTTCTGGTCTTCAGTTTCCAGAGCCCCTTCATAAGCTACCAGGGAAATCCTCTGGCTTTCCAATTTCCTAGCTTTTCAACTGCTTGTAAATAACAGTTTCTTTTTATCTTCTTCTAGGGCATCAGTAGTGCTTAGCAATAGCCATGCAATCCACTGCCATAGAGTACCCATATACTTTTCAACTGCTTGATATGTCACACCAGCTATCGTATTATACCCAATTGGTTCACCATTCCAACTCACCTTGTGTGAGAATACTAATCACTGGGTTGCCACCTATGCCAGGTGCTGTCCATACTTCCTCCTACCACAGAGACTTCAATACCAACAGGGAAGAGTGGTGCAGTTTCAAAGCCTCATCATATCACCATTTTCTCAGACCATTCCCAATACCAACCATCTCAGACTGGGTTACCTCTTTGGGAAAAATGGAGGCTATATAAGGAAGAGACAATTAGGTTATTGAAATTACAGATAATTTTCCAGTTCTTTGGCTGGGTGGCAGATTCATTGTTTTTTATATTACTGGGTGATTTACATATATTTACATATAATCTTTTAGGTATATCTAATAATTTTTTAAATAAGAAGGCAAAAAAGTAAATCATTTATTAATTCTTTTTATCACATATCTTGTGCTACCATAATTAGAAAATTATGGGAAAGCATTACTACAATTAAAAATTCTCTTTAGTCTTCCAAATATTTTAAACCAGTTTATGCACTTCTTGTTATTGTTGAAAGTATAAGTGGTCTGTTGAAATTAACTAAAATGGTGGTAATGCATTTTATTTGTCACTTTTTATTGTACATTGATAATTGATTTTGAAAAGGAAACACTTCAAATTATCTTTTAATCAATATAGTCTGCTTTAACTTTTAACCAATTAATGTTTTAAGTCTCAATTTTGAGATGCAAATAGAAATTGACCAATCTCTAGAAGTCCTGATCTCACCAGGATTTTGAGACAACACTCTCAAAGTCATCAAGGAACAATTCCTGTGTCAGTCTTTAATGAACTGTACTGATCTTGATTGATTAAGTTTGATCTTTTCATAAACTTTGCTGTAATATTAATGCAATGATTCTCAATTTTTTGCATGATGGACCCCTTAAATATTGACAAAGTTTTGCCCAGACAAGAGCTGGTTATTAAATAAGATCTTGACTGTTTTTGTTTTTTGGTGGAAAAGAATAAATGATCACTTCTATGTCTTGTGAAGTTATATCTGACTGTTACATGGTTAACAAATGGGAGAGAAGGCAGTCACCAGGTATGCTTGCCAAAGTCCAGGTGAGCAACAGTAGGGGTCTGGATCACATTGCGACAATGATGTTGGAGAGGGAGGATGAAATTAAGAAACTTTTTGACTATATCCTGGAAAAGAACATGATACTCAGAGATAAAGAACAAGGACTAGTTAAATATAACTCAATTTTCCAGTCAGGTTGGGTGGAAATAAGACCATCTGCACAATGTAGTAATCAAGGATAAATCAGTAGGTTTGGCAGAAAAAGAACTAACTCAAGTTTTAGCTATGCTGATTATAAGGAGTCTGTAGGCCACGGAGGTAGAACCATATGGATTTTTAAGCAGGAACAATTACCAAAGGAATATGTTGTAATATTTTTTAAATGTTTTAAAAACCTCTTATCTGCCATTATCTCAGTTATGCTTTCCTTATCTCCCTGAAAGGAATGATAGAGGACAAAGTTCCCAGATCTATGAAAGGAAGAAAAGAGCCTGAGCTAGAAGCAGCCCTAGGCCAATGCTAGAACCACACACGTGCAGATCCATGGAGCCTTCACCTGGAGCTGATATTTTTTCTCCTAATATTTTAGATTATATTCTTTTTAAGATAACACTATAAAAACATTTCCAAAACTATAGCAAGATCAATTCTTTATAAGTTTTTAATGTATAGCTCATGGTGAAAATGAATGATTAGATATTGATACAATCCATAATTCCCAGGTGACCAACACAGATATAATCAATGTATCACAACAGGCCTACTGAATATCAATATATAGTGGTAAGCCAACCAGTTATTTTATAAATGGGATGTATAAAGCATTAACAGCAGGTTCTGGACTTTTATTTTTAGTTGAGCTTAGCTGACCTTAAAATAGATTTGCACTGGGGGAAATGTAAAACTTCCTCAAATATAGTACTACTCTTTTTTTCTTTTTCTTTTTGCAGTGCTGGGGATTGAACCCAGGGCCTTGTGCTTGACAGGCAAGTACTCTACAAACTGAGCTATATCCCCAACCCAATATAGTATTACTTGATTCAGCATAAACCATGGTGTGGGGTCATGTCTCTGAAGAGACTTTTTGCATAATAACAAATATAAAAGGAAAGTCTATTACTAAATAATTTCTCTGAACTTTTTATACTCTGGTGAAGTTTATGAATGCATCTTTGGGCTTCATAAAAATGCTGCGATGTGCCCCTCACTACTATTCTCACCTCTGGGATTGGCCCTAGGGCATCTACTCTCAGTGTGACTGGTATTGCAGTTTTGCAGCTATCCCTGCAATTTTGTTATGATGTCACTAAAGGATGATCAAAAAAATATTGTGATCAAACTGTAGTGGCTGTGCCCTCAGGATGCAAGACTGGCGGGCAAATAATTGATTAGTCTGCAAATCTTCTTCACCAATGACTTTAACTTTTGTAGTCACAACAACACAAACATATTATTGTGGTCACACACTTTATTTGTCTTAGGTAAATGAACTTTGTCTTCTGGGTTCTTGACTTCCATCAACCTCTTACTACCAGGTACTTCTTCTATTTCCTGACATACCTATCAGTACCTATTTCTGCTCCTTCATCAATAAACACAATATCTGTTTGTTATGTTTTAGGTTTCTCAAGTATTTCAGTTATTCCTCATATACATCTGTAAGGTAAGTATTCTTATTACCCTTTCACTAAGGAAAATACTACCAGGGGAAACTGAGGGCCTGAGTATGTTAGTCAGATATCTCTAAAGAAACAGAAGAAGGGGGCTGCCCAAAAAGGAGATCAGGTCCAAAGGCTTGAGAACCAGAGGAACTAATGGTGTAAATAGTAATCAAAAGGGCAGGAGAAGACCAAAGTCCCAGCTCAAGCCTAAAGGCAAGAAGCGCAGGGAGAGAATTCTTCCTTCCCCTATCTTTTGTTTGATTCAATCTCTCAGACTGGGTGATACCCATTCACTTTGGGGAGGGCAACCTACTTTACTGAATGTCTTCCAAAGACACCCTCACAAACACACACAGAAATAATGCTTCATCTGGGCACCCCACGGTCAGTCACATGGACACAGAAAATTAACCATCACACTGAAGCAACTCAATTGAATGGAAGTGTTTAGATCAGGCCTAACTCCAAACTTAACCATTACACTATGTTGATATCATATGGTACCTGCCACACTCTTCCAAAATTTTTAGCTAAAGGAAATCCTTTATGTAAACAATGGAATATCTGAAATGGAAGATTATAGGAGACAGAAGTTCTCAGAGGATATAGTTTCTTTAGCTATTGGATCCACCAAGCCCCCAGAGGGTATGTTGGCCTACTTGACTCAATTCAACAAATGATAATTTAGGTATTCCATGTGCTAGTCATTGTGCTTGGAGTTAGAGCAGGAAAAACAAAAACATAAATTAGGCCAAATTCTACCCCTAAGAAGCTCATATTTCTCTCCATCTTTGTCTACCAAGTAACACTGCATAGCATGCTATCCTAACAGAAGAATTTACCTTAATGAAGGCAGTTACAACCTAATTTATCAGGTGTAAGTTAGTACATTGCTTATTTGGACCAATCTCCAGTCCATACATTCCCCAGATCATCAACGACTACCTTGAATGGCAAAAGAAGAGTGGTGGTAGAAAGAAAAAGCAATAGAGATTTCCTATGTAAGACCGTCAGAGATCCCTGGACCATTCTTTTTATCATTATAGTTATAGTGGGCATTCTTTTTATCATTATCCTTTCCTTAGAGAAACTGCCCTTTCCATAAATGGTGAGATTCTGATGGAGCTATTAATCACACAGACCTACCGTCTTTGGCCATGGAAATAGGCACATGACTCAGGTTATGTCCTTCAAGGCATAGTGATTGGTCCAGAGGAATATATGTGCTCCAAGTAAGCTCATCAGAATCACAGAACCCTGACAGTGTCACTCATTTGAACTCTTAGGTAGATGTATTAGACTTTGAGTTCCATGAAACAAACTCACACATAAGTAAACCATTTTATATATATTTGGGGGATGTGTTTGTTTTGTGTAACTGAAAGTATAAAAGGCAGTATAAAAAGTTGGGTATAAAGTACAAATTGGGTTGAGTTTCTGTTGCTTGAAACCAAGAGTTCCAACTTTAAAAAGAAAAAGAAATCGGTTATCCTTAAACCTTATTCAGCATCAGTTAGAGGAGCTGCATCGTTAAATCTCTGAGGGTGACAAAGCACAAAGTAGAGGGCCTGGCACAGATCCCCTGCTCTTCATTTGCTGTGCCCCATAAAAACAGCACTCTTGGCTATGTGCTCACTGTGTCTCCCAGGTCTCTTCCGGAAGGATTTGGAGCAATCTCTGCCACTCTGTAAGAATCAAGGGTGTTGCTGAGAGCAGCATCTGTGGAATCCTAAGTATCCATGGCAGACCTCACCTCCCTATTAGCAATTTAAGCAGTTTTGCCATCAGATCTTGGGACTTGACCCTTTTTCTTTGCTCTGACTGCCTGCAGATGCTGAGCAATGAATGGAGATCTCAGGTCTAAGGTT
This sequence comes from Sciurus carolinensis, assembly GCF_902686445.1. Lineage (NCBI taxonomy): Eukaryota > Metazoa > Chordata > Mammalia > Rodentia > Sciuridae > Sciurus > Sciurus carolinensis. Next base: position 147,460,830 of record NC_062215.1, read on the forward strand.
TTTGTCTCCAATATTTTACAGCAATATTTAACTCATTCTTCTTGGTGATGAATAGATAGATTTCCAGCTATGAATAATCTGAAAATAAGCATTTTGTGGATCTTCACTGACCATTGTTAAGGCAGTTAAGGCTTAAATCAATTTCAATTACCTGGCACCATGGGAGGGAGGAGGAGATCTGGAAACTATCGTCATGGCTGACATGTGTTCTGTGATCCCTGGGTCTGAAATTTGGCTGCTTAAAACACATATGAAAAGTAGCCAAGGTTTCAGCCTCACAAGCTCTGATAATTTACCACTAAAAATAAACATGTGCTCAAGAGACAACTACTATGTAAACAACACTCAGAAAGATTTTTTAGCATCTGCGTACAGAAGTTGCCATCCTATACCCAGGGAAGCCCAGGGCACCACACACAAAGAATGCTTTATCTTTAGTGGGGGCAGCATCTGCTGAGCATGAAGGAAAGACAGGACAAAGAGTCTCTTCTTGTGCTCAGGCAGGGAAATGAAACATGATTCATTGCTCTGTCTTAAGCAGTTGCACATTTACTATTCCATAAGTGTGCTAAAAATTGGAGCTTACCTTTTATTAGAAACTTAACACCTTAGCATTGGCACTGGATTTCAAAATGCTTATCAGGAAGCAGAGGCATTCAATATGCCTTGTTTTCAAAGAGTACTCATGGCCATGTCTGGCACAGTACCTGGACCTTAATAGGTGCTTAATAAATTGCATTTTTGGCCCATGTTTCCATGCACACCATTGTCCTTTACTTTTAGCAAATATGGTTTGTAAAAATGAAAACTGTATGGCAGATAAATTAAGGCATAAACACTATAAAATCAGAAGACTGTTATCTCAGGTTAATTTTAAATAGCAAGTCCCCTCACTTAGGATGCACTTAAACATATAACAGTTTACATCCAATTTCACTGTGAAACTTTTAGTACACACTAAACTGGGTGCACATTTATGTGTGCCATTTGGCTCCCCTCAGGAATTCACAAAGGAACGGCTAGAAGACTTGACCGAAAGAATAATTGTTTAGTGAGGCAGGAAGTTGAAACTCTTTAACTTAAAATTAGGTTTGGGGCTTATCTGAGGTCTTCAAATATTCATACAAATTGTATTCTTCATTATGATGGCTAAACAGGAGAGACTGTGTGGCCTATGTGGATATATTGCTATGTGTTGCAATAAGAAAACCTCCAGAATCATCAGTTCATAGATTTATGGGTTTTGAATGTGAATTTTTTCCATGGATCACACACCCATCATGATGGTGAGTTGCTTTGACTGAGCTGTGTGAGACACAAAGACTCCTGCCAAGATGCCAAGGAGTGGGGAAGGATACGTGGAAGGGGAGGAACCCGTGCTACTTGATATCCTGCTTTCTCAGCTCCATTGGAAGGCTGAGAGCCCAGCCTGCCCTCCAGTGCAGATCAGGTTCCCCAGGTAGACTAGCCTTCTCATTAAGCCTGATCCCTCCCTAGTCCACCCCTGTCCCTCTGCTGCTCGGTTATTCTACATCCTATTAGATGTTGTAGTGAAATAACTCACTCCAGGCCTAGACCGAAGTGTCTCTACAGGCGTCTTTTTAAATTTAGGCAGATGGTTTACTTTCTTTTCTTTTATTTCGAGTTTGTTTACGGTTTTGTGATTTTTATATAATTACACATAACATTATCTAGGGAGAAATGAGGTTTTATGTTGTTCCTAATTATCTAAGGTCTGATTCTTGCTTTTAGCATTTACCAAACAATAGCTAACATTTCTGGCAATCAGTTAATTATTCATTTCCATTCTTGTTCCCCAAATCAGAACTTATGAAGTCCATCATTCTAGTGTTGGGTAAATGTCCTTGGGGAACTAAATGTCTGAAGCCCAGAATTTTAGAAACAACTCTGTGACTAACTTTATAGGCTTGAACAAGTCCTAGACTCCAGGACCCTTGTGCCCTTGTGGTGGTTTTATATATCATCTTGGCCAGGCCATGGTGCCAATATATGTGGTTAAATGTTATTCTAGATGATTTTGTGAAGGTGATTTTAGATCAGTGGGCTTCGAGTGAAGTAGCTTACCCTCCACCATGTGGGTGGTCCTCATCCAATCAGTTGAAGGCTAGAAAAATCCAAAGACTGATTTCCCCAAATAAGAGTGAATTCTGCAGCAGTTGGTCTCCAAAATTGAACTGGCACATCAGCTTATCCCTCTGTTTCCAGCCTGTTGACCCACCTTGCAGATTTGGGACCTGACAATTTCCATAATCACAGGGCACAATTTCTTACAATACCTTAAATCTCAATCTCTGTCTCTGTCTCTGTCTCTGTCTCTCTCTCTCTCTCTCTCTCTCTCTCTCTCTCTCTCTCTCTCTCTCTCTCCACCTATATTTATTTCAGTAAACTCTGAACTTAAGAATTTGTAGTGAAAACCAGTAATTTACTTGAGGTTGAACAGTCGTAAATTTATTTTTGTGATTAATGACCCTTCCATGAATTTGTCTTCTTTGGTCAGATCTCCATCTGTGAGCTCAGATGAGCTAACTCCTAAATATGGTCTCATGGGTCTCGGAAAAAAATGGCTGTTTCAAGGCGAAAGTCAAGATCACATTCCCTGTGTCTCTTACCCAGGTTATGAAGGAAGGAGGGCTCTGACTAGTCTCTCATAGGTCCGTGTTCTCCTTACCAAGGTACACAGAGGATTTCTAGCTGACTTCTGGTATTCATGTACACTTTGCCTACTAAGACCAGAATGACAACAAGTTGACTTTTTGTTCATTCGATTTTCTTTACCCATTATTCCAACAAGCTTTTATAGAAAATTTATCATGTACCAGACACTGAGGGTTCAAAGATGAAGAAGAATCCCTACCTTTATCTAAAAATACATACTATGGACTCTTAAAACATCCAAGGGAGATGACATGAGATATTCTCAAATCCCTAAAATCAAGAACACAGAATTATTTTTTAGTCTCCTGGCTTTTCTCCTAAAACATACATTTTTCTTTGTCACATATAACCTATGAGTATTTTCATACCACAAGTTAACCATCTATTAACTTTGCTCAGTTGTAATCTTCTTTGGAAAAGTTATTTTTCCTTATGCCTATGAACAATTGCTTTGTTTGTTATGTTTGCTCCTTTAACCAGAGGTACATTATCAGTGATGAGCAGAAGATCAATAGAATCAATGGGGCAGGGGGTTCATCCATTTACCCGATAACCAGCCTTAGACCTGAAAACCATCCACTTGAACCTGAAATCCAGTCTCATATTTCAAACAATTCAGCTAGGTCCCAAGTCTACATAGTGGCATTTTCTCTGCTGATAGGTGTGTGTTAAATACTTGAATGCCAAGAGTCAACTGCAAAATGCATCTTTATTTTCCCACCCAACTTGGCCCTCTGGTTGCTAATGCCTTTGGTTCAGTGGAACTCCACAACCTGCCTGGTCATTCTTTTATGGTAACTTTTCCCCCCACCCACTCCCACTGGCTCCAATCATAGGTCCCTTTCTACAGGCCACCCCTGCCTCCAAATCAGAAGTTACTGGATTCTACCAGCCTGGACCCTGTGACCTCTCTTGGTCCACATTGCTCCATTTTAGTAAGCCTTGACAAGAAGCTAGACCAAATGTTTTATTTTTATTACATTTGAAGTAAATTATCTAAATTTCTAGGAATCTTCTAAATATTTTCTATTATATAAAAGTCTTTAATATTATTATTCTTTTGCACTTGGTGAGCAATCCCTTTATTTCATCTTTTGTTGTTAATATCTCATAATACATGAAAGTGCACAATCATAACTGTAGAACTTAGTGAATTTCCAAAAAGCCAGCCTACCTGTTATGTAGCCATTGCCCAGATAAAGAGATTGAATATTTTCAGCATTCTAGAAGTTGCCTTTATATCCCCTTCTAGTGACTACCTCTCCCTAAACAGTTATCTTGACTTGCCTGCCTTTAACTTTACACAAATGGAATCAAATAGTGTAATTGCCACTATAGACCTGCCACTCAGATCTCCCTTCAAGAAAGAACTGGCTGGAGGGGCACAGTGAGCCCACCCACCCTGGCTATTGCATCATCATGACCTGTGGCTTTCCCTAGGTTGCCCCAGCCAATGATGAGCAGACTGAGGACACAAGAGCCAAGCTATGGATACCCAACACAGGATCCTCTAATGTGCAATCTTTGTTTTGGGCATTCCCATCAACTTGGCAAGACCCTAAGAGTTACCCTACAGTCTGAACCTCTTTCCACTTAGTCCTCCCTCTTCCCCATCGCCTCTTACAGATGTCAAACCAGCATTGTCACATGATGACTCTCCCTACCTTTATCTACTTCCTATTCCCTCTATTTTTAATAATACATTTCTCAGTCTTCAATTACATCTTGGCATCTGCTTCAGAGGACCTGCACTGACCCAAATTTTTTTGTCTGACTTCTTTCACTAAAGCTTGTATATGTGACATTCACCCATGAGCAATCCTTTTATTAAAAGTCTAATTATGCACTGATAAGGCTATTAAAAGTCTCTTGATATAAATGTTAAAATTTTATAACCAACTATAGTCTCTTTTTTATCTCTGTGATTAATTCTACTCTCCCAACTACCAGCCCTGTCGAGCCTCAGTCAAATCCTCACAAATGATCTCGTGCAGCCTGAAGTGCATGCCTGATAAGAACTTTTCCCAGAACCAGCTCAAAAATTATCAATGGCTCACTTATTCATATAAACAAATAGTATATTAATACCTACTCTGTTCCAGGAACTAGGAGGGACAATCCTTGGCATGCCAAAGACAAGTTCAAGTTCAGTATCCTGGCAATGGCACCCCTCAGTGTGTGGTTCCACTTTGCCTTTTCAGTCACATCTCCATGTACCCCATTCTCACCCTTGAAGAAAGCTGCTTCCCCATTCCTAAGATTCTTTAGGACTTCCTAAAGAAGTCTGGAACCTCTGGACAGGACTGAATCCTTCCCTGTTTGTACCTGCAAAGCTTTGACCTCAGCCTAACACAGCATTGGCAATGTGGTGATACTGGAAGGCTTTAGGATTCTGTGAGAAAGCGCTGGGCTGAGAACATAGAGAGCAGAGTTCAAGACCTTGTTCTTCCACTTACTCTGTGATTTGAACAGTCACTTAATCTTTCTGAGTCTCATTTGTGCAATAAAGAGATCAAAATAGATTGATCTCCTCTCTTATGGCCCTGTTGAGGACTCCAACCTACATGATTAAACAGAGAAGGCGAGATAGTGCTGCTGCGTTTGGCTGCATAATGAACCACAGCATGTTCTTAATGGTTCAGTGACATTCATTTTGTCATTTACTAGGATATAATCTTCTAGGCTGCCTTGTCCCAAATACTGGGTAACCCTGCTTTCCATCTGGTACCTATTCTGTGGGCATTCCAGGGACTTTCATTTCCTGTATTGGAGTCTGGAATCTTTGAGACCCCTAATTTCAAGTGGGAAGGGAATGAAATTGGTCTTGCATTTCTGAGTGTAGAAGAGATGAACTTCTATAACCCATTTGTGTCACAAATATGTTCATACACACACACACACACACACACACACACACACACACAATCCAATGTCAGGAATGTAAATCAGTAGCTATATATATGAATAACTTCCGTTTTAACTTGTAGGTATATACAATTGCATCTTTATATCATTTTGTATATAGATCTAAAATTTTAGTTGTAAGAAGCGACTTATTCAGAATTCTAGGACTGCAGAATTAGTCATTTCAAAATATACTTTTGGTTTTGAATTTCTGCCACTGATCTAAAAATAGTTAAGTAGTACTTTTGCTTTTATTTTAAATATGAATTCCATTTGACTTGATCATCTGTCATCTGAGGCTCCTAGTTTCCCTCTGAATTGAATCCTCTGCCTGAATTTGTAATGCCTGAAAATAGTAGTTAGAAATGTAAGCATCGACAGCATATACACACAGCTATACTCCAGTTAAAATGCTTACTATTAATGTGTGTGATTATGTAATACTTCAAGCACTTAATAGCACTTAAAAGAGTTTGTCTTCATATAGCTCTAATTTTCCCTGGAGTTTTAATTCCATTTTCCAAGAATATTTACAGGCATTTTTTAAAATGACCAGAAAAAGCCTAGATAAATATGTGACTAGAAATTTAATAAGTCTAAGTTTATTATAGGGCAGGAAAAGGAAGGAATCTAGCATTTGTTATATGTGTATGTGCCAACTTCTTTGCTAGGTACTTTCTTATATATTCTTTTATTTAATTATTGACAAAATGCTTATAATAAAACAAAAGAAAAGTATAAATAAACTTTGAAGATTTAACAGGAGTGTAATGATTTTTACTGAATTAATGCAGATCTTTTCCAACGCCTGCTTTAAGTTCAAATTGATAATGAGTGTTTATTTGAACTCCCTGAAGACATCACCTCTGGTGTATAATTAAAATGGATCCTCCTGGGCTTACTTTAATAACTAGAAATGTGTTCAGCATTTTGGCCCTTCCATTTCTCCTATTCTGTCATGTTAGTATAATATTAAAATTACATTCTACTTAGTCCTCCCTGTTCAGCTTATTTTCTAGGAAATCTGAGAACAAATTTGCATGAGGTGTGATATGTTCTTCACTGAGTGTTGCAAAAATGGATTTCATTTGTATTTAATAGACTTCATTGACATAAAGTAAGACATTTTTAGGTTACTTCTAATTCAAATCTTGAATTGTTAATGAATCTGTAGAAAAAAACAGCAATTTTAAAAAATAATAGCACTTAAAAAGACCCACTTATACTTCTAAAGTCTACTGAAATTGTCCAAGCATATTAAAATAGAAATTACTAGAGAGGCAAAGGATCTTTTGTCCTGCTTGGCAATGAATAGTCAGTAAGATAAAAGATTTTTTAAAACCTATTCTTTTACCAAAAAGAGAAAAGAATGTACAAAAAAACGTGGCCCTTTCAGAAGCAATTTGTAGAAGGCATAGAATGGGAAGATGTTTGTAAATTATTCATAAATAGGAAAACAAGGATGAAAGTGTCCTGGGGAGTTGCCACATACTGTTTTAGTTCATTAACATGGAAATTTAATAAATGGGATTCAAGAGTCACATTATTAATAATAGCTACTAACATTTGGAAGCACAGAACCATTGCATCAGGTTCTTGTTTGATTTTTACAACAGCCAGTAAGTTCTCCATTGTCATCACTGTCCCTTTTTACAGGTGGTATTGATGTCAGAGGCAGATTGGAGAAGAATGCTCCTCAGTAAATGATTTTGAAATCCCTGTGGCCTCCTTTTCCAAGAGGTTTAATTGGAAGCATCCAGATGTGCATGATTATGTACTTTTGCTATATCTCACCCTCATTTAACTCTCTTTAGTTTAGCCAAACTCAAGAGATTGTATAGATTACAGGCCTGTGCTTCTCAAACTTTAGCCTCTCAGGCCCAAAACCCAAAGATTCTGACTCAGTAGGTCTGGTTTTGTCCCCAAATTTGCATTTTTACAAGTTTTCAGGTGAATTTCTGATGCTGATCCATGGTCTATTTTTTTTTAATATTTTTTAAATTTTTTTGTTTTTTTACAGACTGAATTTTGCTTCACAAATGGGGTACATCATTTTATTTCTATGGATGTGCATGATGTAGATTCATACCATTCGTGTAATCATACATGTGTATAAGGTAATAATGTCTGTCTCATTCCACCATTTTTCATACACCCCTCCCTCTCATTTCCTTCTACATAATCTAAAGTTCCTCCATTCTTCTCTCACTCCCCACCCCCCCCCACCCCCATTATGTATCATCATCCACTTATCAGGGAAAACATTCAGCCTTTGGTTTTTTGGGATTGGCTTATTTCACTCAGCATGATATTCTCCAATTCCATCCATTTATTTGCAAATGCCATAATTTATTCTTCTTTATGGATGAATAATATTCCATTGTGTATATATACCACAGTTTCTTTATCCATTCATCTGTTGAAGGTCATTTGGGTTGGTTCCACAATCTAGCTATTGTGAATTGAGCTGCTATAAACATTAATATGGCTGTGTTGCTGTAGTATGCTAATTTTAAGTCCTTTGGGTATAAACCAAGGAGTGGGATAACTGAGTCAAAAAGTGGGTCCTTTCCAAGTTTTTTGAGGATTCTCCACACTGCTTTCCAGAGTGGCTGCACTAATTTGCAACTCCACCAGCAATGTAAAAATGTGCCTTTTTCCCCACATCCATGCCAACACCTATTATTGTTTGTGTTCTTGATAATAGCCATTCTTATTGGAGTAAGATGAAATCTTAGAGTTGTTTTAATTTGCATTTCTCTAATTACTAGAGATGTTGAACACTTCATGGTCTATTCTTTGAGTAATACAATAATAGGCATTTAGTTTTATTTAATGCAGTATCTAATAAAGTCATAGACTGATAGAGTCACAAGGAGAGAGTTACAGGTCAGCAATAATTACTTTAATACTAACGGGGTCGTTTGGCATGATTATGAGCTGCACAACTTTACAAGATGATACTTGGTCTTCAACCTGTACAACTTCCACTGGATCCTTGAGTACTAAATGTATTGTTCCAGGAATAGAAAGAGAAGAGGAAACAGAGAAAAGAAGAATGTAGTATTGTTTTGACCATTGTATTTTGAAAAATTCTCAGTTGTAGGAATATTGTCATAGACTGTCTAGTTTGGCTGATTTGGAGTTTGAACATTTAAGGAGAAAATCTGAGATCAGCTTTGGAATCCAGGGATTTGGAAAGGCTTGACATTCATATAGCTTTCTTTAGTATCCAGGGGGCAAAGAGTATCATAAAGTTAGTTCTGTACGGAACTCTCATTGATTTAGGTGGCACAACACCAAGGCACCATCCACAAGAATGTTAGCAGCAGATGTGGTATAAAAGACATCCTCTAAGTGTCTGGCAAAAAATAGCCTCCCCCACCAAGGGAAAGTTAGAACTGAGTCACCACAGATACCACCTCAGATACCTCCTGGGGACTCTGGGGGTGTGGAGCTGAGGTCTTGGGACAATGCAAGTAGAGAACATGAAGCTTGCTAAATATTCTTAATAGCAGGACCTTGTTCCTATTTACAGGCTTGTGAGTTCTGAGGACATTCAGATGAAAGAAAGAAAAAATTGCCAGCAGTCCTAAGAACACAGATTGCAAGTATTCCATTTTGTGATGGTGTGATGGAGAAAAAGTTTATTATTTTACTATTAGTCATTCACCATGAACAAATTGATCTCTGCTGCTGGTAAACTGCCATGTATATCATTACCTCAATTTGTCACCAGGTTGTGACATCTGACACAAACCCACAGCTCCGTGAGTTTGAGAGCCTCAAATGAGTGGGTTTTCCTAAGCTTAGGTCCACTGGATTATAGAGACCATCCTCTATTCCCCCCAGCACTCCCTCCATGGCCCACTGAGTAGGAAGCACACTGAAAGCAGTGCAGGGAGCTGTCTGTCCTCATTTCACCTTATCCTCCTTCCCAAGGAAGGAGCAAAATATCTAATTGATGGGTTTGGGAAGGGGGTTGGAATTGTTCCTAGCATACATTGTACAGTCAGTTCTGTAGGAGGTGGGAGCATTCTCCTCTTCTGCCCAGAAGGGGTTTGTCTCCCGCAGAAGAGAATGATAATGGAGTAGTGGTAGCTGGGGGCTACTCCAGTTCGTAACAGTTTGTTCTTTTAAACCACATTCTTCTGTGGGGGTCCCAACAAGAAATAGAGGGTCCGTGCAAACTAGGGTAATTTGAAGAGGGCATATTTACAAAGGGGCTGTTTACAAAGGTTGGGGAAGAGTACTGGAAACCCCCAAAGGATAGTGCCAGTATAGAGCCAATAATAGCAAAGGGGAAGGAGAGATGACCAGAGCCCATAAGCAGAGGACCATGCAGGAAAGGTTACCTTGAGAGGAACTCTGATCTTCAGGATGCAGAGCAGTGACCCTTGGTCAAGGGATACAGACAGCCTAAGACAACTGGATAGGAAGAAAGTCAAGAAGGTAAATAGTTTTCATCTTGTACCAGGGCTCCCTGTTGGCTGAATGCAACCAGAGACCAAGGTCAATGGAACCTCTTGACAGAATTGAATGGCATACTATGGGAGTCCCACACACCCCACTTGTCCCTGTCCATTGCCTAACATGATGTGCTTGTGCAATGGCTTCCAACAGAAAGCCCCAATAACTCTTCGCCTGATGGATTTCTCAAGCCAGTGGAATCCACTTGACCTCCATACAGAGCAGCTGAATGTCCCAGATAGGTAGTGAGAGCATCCCTTAACCAGTGACTGATAGGAATTAAAGGATAACTGCTCCAGCCCTTGCCCCTCAGGGATAATTCCAGGTATGTTCTACACTATTGCCCAGAGTTCATCTGTAGATTCACTGTCCACAAGTGGCAATTCTTGATACCTCATCCTTTATTAGGTTTCCTCTCCTTCCCTGTCTCACTTGCCCATTGCCCTGCTGGTACATACAAGGATTACCTTCTAAACTATTTTGCTCAAACTATTAAACTAAGTAAAATAACTATTTAACTCAAGTCAAGTTTTTGAATCGGGTCCGCTCTGGAGCACCTAATCTACGATAGGAGAACATGCAGAGCAAAACAATCAGTAAATACGTTTATAACAGACTAGGCCTATTATTTAGATACATGGAAAAGAATGCTAGAAGAAACAGGTGAAACAATTCAGAGTGACTCCCTCTAGGGAGGAGATTTAGAACAGGGCTGGAGAAACAGGTGAGCAGAAACATCTGCTGTTTGTTAAAACTTAGTGTGAAGATTTGATTTTTTAATACATATGTCTTTCCTTCATAAAAATAAAAGATAACATTAAAATGTGCTTTTGACTTATTTGCAGGAGAGGAGTAAAGGAAAAACAAAGAAATGGAGGCCAATTATGCTAGAGGAAGAAAATTGCCTTGAGAGAAATGTCATCTTTGTGATTAGGTTGTAAAGATATGAAGAGAAAAATGAAGTACTGGAAATCAAACTTAATATACCCAATTTGGAGACAGACATAACTGAGACTAACTGCTTATAAATATGGATTAATTATTATTAACCCTTGACAAGTGAATGAGGCTCAGAAATATATATACAAAAAAGGAAAGACTCAAGATTCTAGGAGCAAACTGAAATGACATCCCTTGAGACAATTCAGATGTAAGAAGTACTGAGTACCATTCTCTACATAGGAAGCCCACAAAACTACAAACTGGAAAGTACACCCTGGAGAATGAAGTGACTCTACTAAGTGATGACAGAAAACTTGGTCTGCTTTGAGAGAAAATGATCAATGTCGAATATTCAAAATATTATTAGATAGGTGAACTTCATGGTGATCTACTTCCTGTTGCATAAATCTAGATATTTCCTGTCCTATGAGAAGAGAATACATCTAAAAATTCATAGAATTCTGAGGTTCTTCCTGTTGGGATGGCTGAATAAGCTTCTATCATACCACAGATAACAACTACAAACTCTAGAAAAAATGTAATGACACAACTATCAGAAGGGAGTCGTGTTCAGAGGAAAGGATGTTCGGGGGTGAGTTTCCCACTTGTGTGGCTTGAGTCTGGGACTGACGTTGGTACCACACAGAGCAGCTAGAACTCTGGTGGAAAACCCAAAGTTATTCTTCCCTAAAGAACCAGAAATCAGAAACAAGAATAGGAGAGAATCATCCCAGAGAGTATTAAAAGAGATGGAGTTCCAAATGACTCTACAAAGCTACATCTGGTCCCTGACATCCAGGTAAAGATGAAAGAACTGAACTGATATTTGAGCTGTCACCCAAGAGACAGAGTTTGAAGTTTGAGTCTAACCAAGTTAATTGCCTGACCAAACTCAAATGGGAAGAAACAAAAGTCAACACTTTTCAGAGGAATTTAATAATCCAGTCTCTAAAAATAACAATCTTGATATCTAGGATACAACTCAAAATACTCAATATATAAAAACTAGAACATTGTGACTTATTCTGAAAAATGATAGAGCAAACTGAAATGGTTCTGTTATTAGAACTAGTAGACAAGAATTTTAAAGGCCCTGTTAAACTGTAGCCAGTGGGGTAGAGGAAAAATGCTCAAAGTGATTGAAAAGATAGGCAATCAGATGAAATATGAATGGTAAAAAAAATATGAAAAAATGTTCAACATCTCTAGCAATTAGAGAAATGCAAATCAAAACTACACTGAGATTTCCATCTCACCCCAGTCAGAATGGCAATTATCAAGAATACAAGTAACCATAAATGTTGGTAAGGATATGGGGGAAAAGACTCACTTATACATTGCCAGTGGACTGCAAAGTGGTGCAATCACTATGGAAAGCAGTATGGAGATTCCTTAGAAAACTTGAAATGGAACCACTGTTTGACCCAGTTATTCCACTCCTTGATTTATATCCAAAGGACTTAAAATCAGCATATTATAATAGTATGGTTTGGATGTGAGGTGTCCCCCAAAAGTTCACATGTGAGACAATGCAGGAAGGTTCAGAGGAGAAATCATTGGATTGTAAGAGTCTTCACCCAATCAGTGAATTAATTACTGATGGGATTAATTGAAGTGGTAGCATATGACTGGAGGAGATTGGAATTGGGACGTGACTTTGGGGTATATATTTTGTATCTGGAGAGTGGAAACTCTCTCCCTCTGCTTCCTGATCACAATGTGAGCTGTTTCCCTCTGCCATACTCTTCCACCTTGATGTTCAGCCTCACCTCAAACCCTGATGAATGGAGCCAGCTTCTATGGACTAAGACCTCTGAAACCATGAGCCCTCAAATAAACCTTTTCTCCTCTACAATTGTGTTAGTCGGATTCTTTTAGTTACAGCAGTGAAAAAGCTGACTAAAACATGCAGTGATACATGCATGTTATAGCAGCTCAATTCACAATAGCTAAGCTATAGAACTAACCTAGGTGCCCTCAGCAGATGAATGGATAAAGAAAGTGTGGTATGTATACACAGTGGAATATTACTCAGCTGTAAAGAAGAATGAAATTATGATATTTGCCAATTAATGAATGGAACTGAAGAATATATTGCTAAGTGAAATAAGCTGGTCCCCCAAATCCAAAGGCCAAATGTTCTCTCTGATATGTGGATGCTACCCCCAACAAAGGAGGGAAAGATGAAAGATTAGAAGTTCATTGAACTAGACAAAGGGGAATGAAGGAAAGGGAGAGAGGATAGGAATAGAAAAGACAGTGTAATGAATCAGACATATCTTTCTTATCCTTATATATGAATACATGACCAATGTAACTCCACATTATATACAACCACAATAATGGGATCCTAATTGGAACAAGTTATTCTTATTCTATGTATGTATAATATGTCAAAATATACTATACTTTCATGTATATTTAGAAAGAAAAAAATAAAAATGTAGCTTCATAGAAGTAAAAGTATGATATCCCTTACTAGAAAATATCAAAAAGATTTCAGCATTTTACTCTCTATAAGAGTCAAAGGCTACTTTAATATCCTCCAAGCATTGAGTATTATATAGCTTTTATATTTTTCAATTTAATAAGAAATTATTTCTTTCTGTTATTTTTATAATGTTCTCCTAATTGATTTTATATGTTGACCAAATTTTTAAATGTATCCAAAAGTTAGGTAATTTTCTTTTTGAGTCATTACTCAATTACAATGGAGTATTAATGTATCCTGATCCAATGATAAGATCTACTTAAATATTGACAATAATTATTTGCTAAAAAACTAGTATCTTTAAAATAGTAACTATTTACTTTTTAGTTCTATCCGTGACATTTTGGAATGACAAGTGTTTTGCATTTTCTCTAACCAAAGCTAAACTTGTTTTTGTCTCACATTCCATGATTAGGAAGGTTTTGCCCATTATAAAATAAATATCAACTTTTACTGGGAAATAAAGATAGGCAATCAACAGAAAAGAAGAAACTATAAAAAACAAATGGAAATTTTAGAATTGAAAAGTAAAGTGCTTGAAATGAAAAGTTCACTTGATGGAGCTTAAAGGAGATGACAGAGAAAATTTGAAAATAGATAAATATAAATTATTCAATCTAAAGAATAGCCAAAAGAAAGCAATAAATTACAGAAACTCAGGGACCTAAGAGACAATGATATAAAAATGTTTAAAATTTATAATCAAAGTCCCAGAAAATTAGTAAAGAGACTGGAAATGAAAAGACTTATTATGGTTTGGATATGTGGTATCTCTCAAAAGCACATGTGTGAGCCAATGCAAGAATGTCCAGAGGTGAAATGATTAGGTTATGATACCCTTAACCTAATCAGTGAATTAATCCACTGATACGAATTAGGAAGTAACTATAGGTAGGCAGGGTTGTAGCTGGAAGAAGAAGGTCACTGGGGTTTATATTTTGTCCCTGAAGAGTGAAGCGCTCTATCTCTCTCTCTCTCTCTCTCTCTCTCTCTCTCTCTCTGCTTTCTGGTTGTCACGTCCTAGCTACTTTCCTCTGCCATGCCCTTCCACCATGATGTTCTGCCTCACCTTGGATCTTGGACTCAGAGCTGCTTACAGAGTTGGCCCACTATGGACCAAACCTCCGAAATAAACTGTTGCTCCTCTACTTTGTTTTTGTCATATCTTTTGGTCTCAATTATGAAAAAGCTAACTAAAAAAAGAATTTTTGAAGAAATTGTGGTCAACATTTTTCCAAATACAGTAAAAGTCACAAATTTACAGATGGAAGGAGCAAATTAAAACCTAAGCAGGAGGAGCCGGGGATGTAGCTCAGTGTAGAGCATCTTGCCTGGCATTCCTGAAGTCCTGGGTTCAATCCCTAGCATCATGAATAAACAAACAAATGAAAATCAAGTAGGATAAATATGAAGGAAACCAGGACTAGCACTTGATAGTAAAACTGAAAAAAACAAAAAATAAAAACAAAAACTACAAAAAAAAAATCCTAAAAGCAGCCTAGAGAAAGATGTATTTCCTCTGGGATATTGTCAACTTTTTATCTGAAACATTGAAACCAGACGACAATAGAAGGTCATATTTAAAGTGTTGAGGAGCAACCCTGTATGTCCAGAGAAAATATCTTTCAATAACAAAGATGAATTAAAGACATTTTCAGATTTAAAAAATAAATAAGATGATTCATCATCAAAAGTCTTGTACTATGAGAAATATGAAGAACATTCTCCATACGAGAGGAAAATACTAGATGAAAACTTTTATACCCAAGAAGGAATAAAAAGCATGGAAATGGCAAAGGTCTGGGTGATTGTAAAAAGTCTCTTTCTCCTTTGATCTTTAGAAATACAGTTTAGACTTGTATTTAGATGCAATAAATATGGCAACTATAGTATAAAGGTCAAATGGGAAAAATGAATCTTTACTATAAGGAGTCAACATTTTACATAAATTGGCAAATAATAACTCTAAGTAAGCCATAAAAAGTTAATAATAATAGATAACAATAATTCCCAGTGTGATCAGCAAAATGTGTAATGCAAAAGGGTATAGCTAGATAGCCAATATACAGATTAAAATGGAATTCTAAAACATTCAGTTGATCTAAAAAGCATACAAGGAAAAGAGATGAACAAATCACCAGAAGAGTCAAACGAACACAGATACCAAAATTGCAGGCATAAATCCAACCATATCAATAAATGCAGTTCAAAAGTGAAAGGAAGCTTTGCAACAAAGGGCACTGGAATCACTAGATATCTAAATGTGTAGCTCACACAGTACGTAACAATGAACTTAAATATAAAAACTAAAATCATAACACTTTTGGAAGAGAGTTTAGGAGAATACTTCATGACTTGGAGATAGGCAATAGTTTGTTAGGACACAAAAGCAAAAATTGGGGGAAAACAACAAATTAGATGTCACCATAAAGAAAGGGACTATTTATAAGAATGTCATCAGAATGTAGGAGAAACAAAAGAGATTGTACCAGACCAGAGCTGGTAATAGCAAAGGGTAGAGAGAGTTTTCCAGAATCAGGAAAGAGAGACTCATGTAGGAAAGGTTACCTCGAGTGGAGCTATGATCTTCAGAATACAGACCAGTGACCTTTGGTTGGGTGACACAGCCAGTTTGAGGCAATCCTGTAGGAAGGGAGCCAGGACAACACAGAGTCTAACATCACTCTTCTTCGTCTCTCACTAGGGCTCCATTTGGACTGTGTTTAACAAGAAGCTAAGGATAAGGACCAGTTGATACAGCTGTGCGAGACTCTGTAGGACTCCCACAGATCTCCTTGGCATTGACATTCCCAAGTTGTATTTGTCAAAATCACCTTTTAACATTTTTAATGTATACACAGTAGACACCACTAGGATCATTCTAGTAGTTCCTATAGACCCACTGTGTGTTAGTCAGATTTTCATTGCTGTGACCAAAATACTTGACCATAACAACATGGAGGAAGAAAGGTTTATTTTGGCTCACAGTTTCAGATGATTCACATGATTGGCTGGTTCCAAGGCAGAAACATCAGGATGGAAGGGCATGGTGGAATAAAGCTGCTCAGCTCAGGCAGCCAGGAAAGGGAGAGATAGAGAGATGGGGCAGGGACAAAGTGAGTCCCCAAGACCACCCTCCAGTGACCTACTTCCTTTAGTCACACTCCCACCTACCTAACCAGTAGTTACCAACCAGAAGTCCATTAATTATTAATCCATCGAATGGATTAATCCACTGATGAGGTTACAGCTCTCACAATCCAACCATTTCCTAAAAACTCCACCTCTGAGCCTTGCCTCACTGGGGACCAGGCTTCCATCCATGAGCCCCTGGGTACATTCCAGATCTAAACCACAATACACTGTCAGATCCCTGCCAGCTCTCAGCTTCCCGCTCCCTCTGCTCTCCCACACTACCTGTTGTAAGTTTAGATACCCTGTGCTCGGTGACTCCCAGGTCCCTTCTGACAAGGCTCTTGAGTGGCTTCCACACCCACGGCCTCTGCTCAAGACTTCCTTATTCCTCATCACCAGGCTTTTCAACACTTGATCTTCTTACCCTCACTATGGGTACCAGGCAGATAACCCTTATGTTTGCTAGTGATGTTTGAGAGGAATCTTCTGGCACAAATGTTTTCCCTGGAATTGTAACTGAAACCAAATTTGAATGTGAGATAGAATGGAAGACAGTTGGGTCACTGGTAGCACTTGGAACAGAGATAGGATGAATTCCCAACATAGTAAAACACTAGATCCTTGAACAGGACACTAATTTCTGAAGAGATTTTTAAAAATAGATTTGCTAAAGTTCAACTCTTTCGGGAGTCAATTTTCATTTTTTTTTTCTTTTTGTGAGACCTGGTGAGGCTTTTTGATACCCCTTAATAAGCCTGAGGAAGCCAGAATAGATCTCAGTTCTTTACAATTTAAAAAGAATCATATCTTTCATTCAGTTAAGTGAGAAGCATAGAAGAAAAAGTAAATTTATTGCCTCACACCCTCAAACGGTCTTGAAGTATTCAGGTGATGTTTGATCCAGCAGTTCAGTGACATTAGCAAAGACTGATCTCATTGTCTATCCCTTTTGCCATTAGCAGTGTTGGCTTCATTTACAGGTTCCAAATAGAAGCTCTTCTGTCATGGTGGCAGCAGTTCTAGCCCTTATAATTTTATAATCCACCATTTGAAGGAATAGAGGAAAATATTTGTGATGGTTTCTGCATAAATCTTGAGATTCACACTTGTTGAATGAATTCAAGTCTTATTCCCATCTGTGAATCGTCTCAGGGAACAGGAGTATTTAAAGAGCTAATATGTCAACATTCTATACCTGAAGTTAGGTGTTGGATCAACATTTATGAAAGACATGGGTTCCAAAGATACTGGGGGTTGTGGAGAATGGGTTATTAGAGAATGGATACTTGAAGGCAATACATATGTTCCTACACATCCAATTCTTAGCCTAAATCACTACCAGAAATACGGGTATCCCTGTTAAGATAATACAATCACACACACATTCCTGAGAAGACTGAGATGTGAGGAAGTGAGACAGTAATCAAAAGCAGGAAGCTTATATACTTAGGAAGGAGAAAAACTTCCAAAAAAGGAAAAAGGAGAAGAGATTTGGGATGCTAATGACAAATTGTGTCTTATTTAAAAACGTGCCAGCTGGGTATGATGGCATGTGCCTATACTACTTTTAGGACTACTTTTAGGACTGAAGCAGGAGAGTCACTTGAGCCTAGGACTTTGAGGCCAGTCTGGAAAACATAGCTAGACTCTGTTTCAATAAATAAAAATAAATGAATAATAAAAATATGCCAAGTGCAATATTTCACAGTGCCAAGATTTAGGTGGGTCTGAGCTGAACCAAGTAGGCTGAGAATGTCCACTTGCCATCCCTGGTCTAGAAATGCTTCCAGGACCTCCAAGACCACTCTAGATATTTTGAGACATTTTCAATTAAATCGTGATGGACAGTGCTAAAGAAGGAAGACGGGTCTCTTCCAGGACTTCCTTCTCTAATAAATTGAAATAAACAAGACCTGCAGTCAGGCAACATCTTCACACTCCTAAGATACACACACTTAACACCTATTGTTACAGGAATGCTGTTCTTGCCAGAGTCAAAATTGATACAGAAAGGTGCTTCTGCAATAACCCTGGAGGTTCCTTAACTTACCAATCAGACTTGTAAGCATTTTAATGTGGTGCCAATTAAGCACATTGATCTCTCCTTCATCCCAACCCTGCCTTCATTTATTCCTTTCTCACTCTGTATAGTCCAGGAACTATCTAGATCAAAGCAAGCTTATAGAACTCAAATTTGATAAGCTCATAAGCCAATGGTTCAGGAGGGAGAACAATGTCGATTTCTTTCTTTTCCAAAAAAAGTAAGAAAATTAGTGAGATACTTCAAAAAATGGAGTAAGAAATATATTTTTAAAAATTAAGTAAGCAATTAGTTTGGTATCTCAATAAGATACCACTCACATCAGCAACTACTCTGTTGGCAATCTTGCAAGCAAAATTTTAAAAACTTCCGCTGATTCACAAGAACAGACTCTTAATTTGTATAAGTTTAAGTGTTCCAGCAAGTTAAATATCCATATGCAAAACAATCAACTTTAATCCATACTTCCCACTATATACAAAAATGAACCCAAAATGGATCACAGACCCAAATGTAAAATCTAAAATTATAAAATGTCTGGAAGAAAATGTAGGCAAAAATAGTTGGTTAGGCAAAGATTTCTTGGGTATGATACCAAAAGTACAATCCATAAAAGAACAAATTGGACTTCATGAAACTTAACAACTTCTGCTCTTCATAAGACACAGTTAAAAGAATGAACAGACACGCCACAGACTGGAAGAAAATATTTGCAAAGCAAATATCTTATAAAGAACTTGTGCTCAGAATATATAAAGAGTTTGCAAAATTCAATAAAAAAACAACGCATTTTTTAAAAAGACAAAATAAGATACCCAGATGGCAGATAAGCAGAGAAAAAAATGTTTGGCATTAGTCATTAGGAAAATGCAAATTGCCAGGCATGGTGGCACATGCCTGTAATCCCAGTGGCTCAGGGAGGTTGAGGGAGGGGAATCACAAATGCAGAGCCAACCTCATCAACTTAGAAAGGTTCTAAGCAACTTAGCAAACTGTCTAAAAATAAAAATTAAAAAATAAAAAAAGGGCTGGGGACGTGGCTCAGTGTTTAAGTTCCCCCCGGTTCAATCCCCAGTACAAAAAAAAAAAAAAGAAAAGGAAAATACATATTGAAACCTCAATGAAAGGGCACTCATATCTATTAGAATGGCAAAACAACTGACCATATCGAGCATGGTAATGCTCATAGACTATTAGTGTAAACATAAAGTAGCATAAACTTTAGAAAAAGTTTGGCAATTTCTTATGAAGTTAAATATACACCAACTACATAATCTAGTCATTCCATTATTTTTATATACCCAAGAGAAATGAAAACATGTCTACACAAAGATTTTTCAATAAATGTTTAAAGCAGCTTTATTTATCATCGTTAAAAGCTGGAGACAATGTAAGTCTCCATCAGTAGACGAATGAAAAAGCTAACTGTGGTACACCTATACAACAGAGTATTAGTAGGTAATTAAAAAGAATGAAATATTGACATGTAAAGCAATACAGGTAAATCTGAAAATAATCACACTGAGTGAAAGAGTCAAGTCAAAAAATAATAATAAAATAGAAATTAGATCAGTGGTTGCTTGGCAGTGGGTTGGGGGGAGAGGGAAGAATTACAAAGAGACACAAAGAGGAAATTTTGGGAGTTACAATTCAGTCCCTAACTTAATTATGGTGAAAGCTTAAAAGCTATTGCATATTTCAAAGCCTCTCAGATTGAGTGCTGTAAATGTATGTTAATTATACCTCAGTACATAATGAAATTTTCCTATTGGTTGAAGATATCCAGCCTTGCCTGAACCTACCAGGTCCCCTGCCCTGGGATGGCCCCTTTCCACTCACAGCTGCAGGCACTTGACCGCTCTCCCAGGTCCTCTGCTGTCCTGCCTATGGCTTATTGACAGCAGGAAATACTCCTTTTTAAACCTCTGGATTTGGGTTTAAGTAGATCTTTTCTTTAGAGAACTAGGTCTTGAGAGTGTTGCTAGTCTGGCTTTCATCTTATGTTCTAGCTCTGGTAACTATGCTTCTTAATTTCTCTTGTACTAGAATTCTGGAAATAAATCTCCCATCTCTGATTCCTTTTTTTTTTTTTTTTTTAGCACCTTATTTGTCAGCTGGTGATGTCAGAATTTCAACTGACTATTTGTAACCAAAGTAGGAAATAGCAGACTTTAAAAAATTTCCTCAACCAGGAATGCTCATGATGACTTCTCAGTGGTCAGCAGTTAGGACCAAGTGTCTTTCTTTCTAGAACACCATCTGTGTAGCCCTGGTTTCTAATTTCAAGGTTTCCTCATGGCTCAAATCATTGAAGTCCTAGCCATTTGATGTTGTCTTCCAAGAAAAAGGCAAGGAAAAGGAGAAGCAGAAGAACTAAAAGCACAGAGCAGCTAATTGTCCTTTTCTTCACAGAAATTTTTAGAAAAGACCACCTTGCAACTTCCACTTTTATTCCACTGACTAGAAATTAGTTATATGACTGAACTACAGATGCCGAATGAAACCAGAGTTCTCAGTAAGAGGGAAAGAGTAGGTTAGGGGTGGATATAATTGCTCTGACATAATTGCTCAGCCTAGACAAAAAATTCTCCTTACATCCACTCTCTTTCCCTGTACTAGTGCCCTGTCTTATCTCTCAACCTTACCATATGATGATGGACCTCTAGACATCTGACTGTCTGCTGACTACTCACCTGGGTCTCAAAATATTGTGTGCTTCTAGTTTCTATAGCTCTGCTGTATCACCATATTTGTTTAGATTGCTTGCTTACTTCTTATTGGCCTTCCATGCTGTTGGTACCAGACTTGGACCAAATGTGTATGAATTCCTGGTAAATTGTTCTTTGCAGTATTGCCAAAGATATTTGCAGTTCCCTATGGGAGGGGATGATGGGCTTATTGCATAAGAGGCAAAAGTGGGAAAAGGACAGTGATGGTCAGTCCTTAGGTCAGACAGAAACACATCTGGTCTAGGGCAAGCAGATCCTTACCCTGCTTCAACTACAGGATCTTCTTCCTTCTCGTTCTTTGCCTAATCAGTCATTACTTTGAGACTATACCCCTGTATCCAAGATTTTCATTCCTAGTTTGGCAAGTACATTGCTACTTGCAGAAATTTCTCCTCTTTATAGATTCATTGGCACGGAATCATTTTCCAGCTACAAAAGTCTTCAGCCTTTGATTTTATCTTAGAAATTATATTTCCTTGACTTTCTCCATCACCTGGCCTGTCAGACACCATTCTCATTACTAGCATCTCCAGGCTCTATCCTGAGAGTGTTGATAAACAAGTTTGTTTGTTTCCAGGGGGTTTGCTGGTGCAGGCTCATGTTGGCTTGGAAGAGATGGCTGTTAAAAATAAATATAAATATAAAAACATAATTTTGCAAACTGCTGATAGCTTGAAATTGGCCATGGTAATAGTAAACACAACATGAAAATTGAAAACTGCTACTAATCAGGGCTTTCTTTTTTACTGAAAGGTGGTTCGCCAGTAGGCCTTTGGTCGTTTCTCCCCCTGATTGCTTTGTCTGCATGCCCATGCACACAACACAATGAATGTTCCTCGTCCCAGATCCTCCTTTCTTCAGTCTACCTTAGCCTCCAGGTGCAGATGACCCTTCCACACTCAGCTATATCCAGTGATTTAGCATTTTGGCTCCTACATTCAAACAATTGCCTGCGATATGTGATAATGAGATATGTATTTTAAGGTACATTGTGGGTTCTTAAAGGACTTTTGCACTATTTAAGGACACTATTTAAGAACTACTGCTATAGTTCATCTGTCTGTCTTTAGAACACATATAATCATACAGAGGTATCATTTGTGGGGAAAGCTTACATATGTAAAATGGTGTTTTTTAGTAGAGGGAATTCATCTATCAGTATCGGAGATGACTTATCATAAAATATTAACTACTATGAAGTTAGTATCAGCAGGAAAAGGACCAAATAATTATTATAGGTATTTCAGAAAGCCTGATGCAACCTGTGCAATGATAAAACTGCACGAGACACCAAAATGCCAAGTTGCTTTGCCCTTGGCAGGAACGACAACAATTCCGATCATGCTGTTATCTTGTATTGATCAGGAGCTGTGTTACATGTGTCTCTGATTAATAGCATTGAAAAATGAATTGTTACTTATCCTTGAAGTCTGTCAGTAAATAAAATTATTCAAAACATGGAAGGAAAAATTGTAGGAAGGATGAGGAAGGCCTGGGAACCACTCAATAGAATTTGTAAAGAGTATGTTAATCTTTGGTATATAAAAGTTAATATTTCTTTGCTTATAAGCATTAGAGGTTATTAATATGGTAGTGACTGGAGGCACATACTTTGGATACAGGCAGTCTAGGTTCATATTAGAGCTTTGCCACCTACTAGCTCTGTGATTTGGGGCAAGTTACTTCAACTCTCTGTGCCTTAGTTTTCTCATCTGTAACATGTAACTGAAAGCACCTGCTTCACATAATTATTATGAAACTAAAATGAAATATTACACAAAGCACTTAGAATGGTGACTGGCATGTAGTTAATAATTAACAAATATTTGTTCTCATTTTCATTTTTGATGTTATTTCCTGAACACCTAAATAATGTGCCAGGACCTGTGCCACATGCTTTACTTCAACCACTTGTAACCCTACCAGATAGACACTAATGTTAGACCCATTTTATCAGTAAGGAAACTGACTCTGGGTGAAATGTAATTTTTCCAAGGTCTCACAGCTAGAAGTGTGATAGGGCTTGGCCCAATATACTTTAAATGATAGAACTGTATGTAAAACCACAGCTGGTATTAAAATCCAAGCCATCCCTATATTTAGTATTCTGTTGGGAAATTCTTCTTCATGGTCAACTGAACGCTTGCATGCTGTAGCATAAACTATTCTCGTTCTGTCTTCAGCAGAGGCAGAAAAGCTCATCAGCATCCTTGTGTTTTCGCTTGAAGACTATTAGTAAGTTGCCCTTCTGACTTATCTTCTTCAGGTTTTAAAAACACACAGCTCCCGTAGGCCTTCCTCATGAATCCTATTTATTAACCATAGAATAATCTCCACAGAAGCACTTCCACTTTCTCTACCAGTAATTTTTAAATTAGACTTTAAATCTGAAGTTCATTATTAATGTAAGTAGGGCGCAGTATCCTTTGGCTGAACTTGCTTCATTTATGAAGAAGCTGAATATAAAGATCCCTTTCCCTGTTTTGAACTTTCTTATTCTACCTTCCTATTTTAAAGTTGCTGCCTACAACACACTGTGATACATTTTTAAAAGGAATTTTAAAATTTTCAATTTTGCACATCATTTTGTTTCTCAGAGGTCAGTCTAGATTCACGTATACTTAGATGTGCCATCAGGAAGACAAATGACATTCTATAAAAAGTGAGAGTTGTATTGCCATTAATCATTCATTCATTCACCTTGTGCTAGACACCAGGCACTGTGCTAGACACCAGGAACAAATGGCATGGTCCTTGCTCACAGGGAGTGAATAAATCTTGCAAAAGAGATATATGTACAATTACAATTACTTAAGATGGAGCAATACACATGAATCCAAGGACTACGGGACAAGGGCAGCAAAACGCTGTGGAACATGGGAGTAGTAGGATCTGATCAAGAACCCTAGGTAACCAGTCGAAGGTTTTGGCTCAATCTCACTCTATCAATTATTATTCCATCTACTATGGGTTGAATTTTTGAATTGTGTCCTCCCCAAAATGATCTGTTAGAGTCTTAACAGATCTTATTTGAAGATAGGATCTTTAAAATGAGATCACTGGGACTCTAATCCAATATGACTGGTGTTCTTATGAAAAGGGGAAATTTGGACATAGAAGTAGACATGCATAGAGGAAAGACAACGTAAAGAGACAAAAAGGGACTTTAGCCATCTATAACCCAGTAGAGAAGCCTGGAACAGGTTCTCTCCTGCCCTCAGAAGGAACCCCTGCTGATGTCTTGATCTGGGACTTCCAGCCTCCAGCACTGAGAGGAAATTCTGTTGTTTAGGCCACCCTGTCTGTGATACTTTGTTATCACAGCTCTAGCAAATTAAGACACCCTGTCAGTGTCATAAGCATAACTCACATGCCAGAGTTCGTTCTAGGCAAGGCCATTCCCACACTTGGGAGGATTCAGACAAAAACACTCAGAGTGTCCATGTGCCTTCAGCTCATTCTTATGCTATGACCCAGAGGAAGCCAAAGGTTTCTCTTCAGTGAGTTTGGGTTCACAAGAAGACCCCTTAAACCTTTTGGTATCCAAAAGCAATATTAGTGGTCCTTTGTTTATGAAGGAAATAAAATAAAATCATGTGAGGAATTTTAGAGTGCAACTATAATTAATAGCTAAAACTGTGCTAAGTAATAGATCAGTATGGCATTACTTAAATGGTTAATAAACATAGGAAAGATGTTCAATAGCACATTTATGACAAAACTGCTTTTGGTAAACAGAGATGCTAAATGCACATCAGAGAGCAAATTGTGCTTCCTGAATGAACGACAGCCTGTTCACCTATAACACACACGAGTGCCATTTGTCTTCTTGTTGCCACAACCAAGGTAAATGGAGCCTGGAATCAGTTTCCTAGAATACACAGTGACATTTACCTTTAAAACCAAACCCAACCTTCCGTTAGGTGTATGTTCATTTCAGGAACATCTTCTAAGAGAAAGTTTTTAACCTAAAAAGGTCTGAAGCAGTAAAAAGATAATCTCACAAGTTCAGCCAAAGTACAACATTTGGGGGTTTTGTTTCCAGTGTGCTTTGCCCTTAGGCGGGTTAGGTTATGCTTTCTCTTCTCACCCCCAATTCTTCATCTTCTCTGGAAAATTTTCAAGCCGAACCCTGGTTCCAGGTCATCACTCGATCTGTTGCACTGGAACACCAAGGGAATGACTCATTCCTTTGGATTTGCCTCAGCGAGTCTCCAACAAGTCTTTGTTCCTCTGCCCACAAGTGCTCAAACCCTTGGCTTTGGCCAGTGTCCATAATGGGTTTTTCTTTCAGTCTCTCTTGCTTTCCATCCTTTCACTTTTTAAATAATATTATGATTATAAAAGTGTTATATCATGGGGGAAAAATGAAGTGTACAAAATTAAAAGTGGAAGTCTGCCCACCTTCAGCCTCACCCTAAGGTGAAGTCACTGAGTGAATACCCTTCCAGGCATGTAGATTTCCATCCTCCCTCCCCACTTCTTGGAGTTTATATTGTACATAGTGTTCTGACTTGCTCTTATCACTCAAAAATATATCGTGGGTACTTTTCCACATCAACACACATGTATCTCTCTCATTTTTCAAGTTATTTATTATTCCACAGTGTAGATGAGCCCAATTTATGTAGCCATTCTTCTGTATGTAAATGTTGAGATGCAGTCCGAATTTTTTTTTTCTTTTACAAATTCTACAATAGATGTTCTACGTAAATGTGTTCTGCACATTTGGTATTTCTGCAGGAGAGGTAATTTGTAGTGGAAATGTATAGTCAAAGGTTACATGTATTTTTAATATTTATAAGTACTGCAAATTACTTTCCAAAAAATGTTTATTAATTCACACTTCAGTCAGTCAAGTATGACAGTTCCTGTTTCTTAGACATACTCACAAACACTCGATATTAAAGCATTTTTTGCCAAATTGATAAATTTTTAAAAATGCTTTTTAAAATTTACACTCTGATCAGTGATGAGGTTGAGTATGTTTTCATATGCTTATTAGCACACATTCCTTCTTTCAAGAATCCCCTCTGCATACTCTTTGTCCATTTTCTTATCTTACTGCTTTTCTTGTCCATAGTGAATTCTAGAAGTTGCCAGTATGTATATTAACCCTTTCCTGTTGTGTATATATGTTGCATATATTTTCTCCCACTAAGTAACCTCGTTTTTGGTACCTTTCACTGTACCAAAATTTTAAAGATTTTTGTGGTGAAAAATAACCAATATTGTAAAATAGTCTCTTAAGTCTCTTATAGTTCTTTTAAATATTGAGATTATTAATCCATCTGCACTTTCTTCTAAAATGTGGAGTAAGATAAGGTATTTGTTATGCTGAACTCAGAAGGTATTTTTACTCAAAGAACAATTCACTGTGGGTGTCCAGCCAGTAGATTACCATAGGGTGACTCAGAGACCCAATCTCCTTCTATTGTACTTCTACCCTCCTCTAGATAAGGAATCAGCAGACATTACCTACATCTAGTCTATCCCTTGTTTTTTGTTTTTTGTTTTTTGTTTTTGAAAATAAAGTATTATTGGAACACAGCCATGCCCATTTGTTTACAGTATCTTTGGCTGCTTTCTCATCAAATGGCAGGGTTGAATACATGTGATAGAGATCACATGAAGAACAAAGCTTAAAATATTTACTATTTAGCCCTTCGTAGAAATGATTTGCTGACTCTTGCTTTAAAATCTCAAGGGCCTTACTTCCACATGAGGGGGACAGATGACACGGGGTTTTCCCTGGTGGGGCCTGGAAGTGGAGGACAAAACTTCCACCTACATTCCACTGGTCAGAACGCAGTTGCAAGGCCTCACCCAACAACTTGGGAAGCTAGGAAACGTGAATTAATTTTGTGCTCAGGAGGAAAGGGAATGATTAGCCATTCTGAAACAATACATCTTACGATTCTTCATTTCTTTCTTCCTCTCTGTTTTTTAATAGTCATGGGCTATATTATACAGCAGAATAAAACAACTTCCAAAACTCAGGACTTAAAAGAACAGTGTTTTATTTCTTGCTCATCCTGCATGCCCACTAGGGAGAGAGGGATGGCACTGTTCAGAGTCATCAATATTCCAGCCTCTGGAACTGGCCATCACCTTGCAGCTTGCTGTTGGCAGTACTAGAAGGAAAAGAGAATGTGGTGACCTTTGCACTAGCTCCCAACTTCTGCCCAGAGTGATATTCATCAATTCTATCCACTGTTCACTGGCTGAAGCAACCTGCAGGGCTCTACTCTACTTCAGTCAGGTAGAGAAGTGCAATCCCACAACCTGCTTTGAAGGAGTATCTGTCATCAGCCCTAATGAAATCCCCCCACCCTCACACACACACACCACATTCATCCCCTCCCTTAAGGGAGATAACCCAGATTTCACCTAGTGGCTACACCCAGTCAAAGTCCAGGATCCCTGATCTCTATCAGGTCTGGATATTGAATAGAGATCTGAAACCTAGCAACTAAAATCACTCTCTGACCACAAGACTTGTTCAGATATCAGAATTCAAATAGATACTACACAAGCAATTGTGGCCTAAAGCCAGCTTCTGGGATCTAAGCTACTTCTGTGAAGGTGAACTCTGCTCTCAATGACTATGCCTAGAATCAGGAGAATCAGGAATCCAGCAAAATCTGGGGTGGAAGGCAAGAAACATGGCGTTTTGCTGGAATCAATACTGTAAGAGTCAGCTTTATTGACTCGCATGCTTACAAGCACATTGGATAAAGGTGTAGGTGGCAATTCGGAAGAAAGCAGTAGGTACAGGTTTAAATTACCTACATGGAAATATTAGAAAATAGAAACTAACATATTTGTTCACTCCTCAGAAGACATTTACTTTAGGGGAAAAAAACCTGCACTTTAAACAATTTTTAAGAAAATAATAAAAAGAGATTCATAGATTATAATCATAGAGAATCATGTTGAACAACAGAATCATACTAACATCAGACAATCTCCTAGTAATAATTTCAGGGGGCTGGGGTTGAGGCTGTGGTACAGTACTTGCCTGGCATGTGTGAGGCCCTGGGTTCGATTCTCAGCACCGCATATAAATAAATGAATAAAGTAAAAGGTCTATCAATATCTAAAAAAAAATTTTTTTTAATTTTCAAACTAATTTTTTCAAACAAACTTTCCAACATATGGTGAAAACACCAATATCTATCATTGTCAATTCTATTACTTTAGATTTTTATATCTTTTACTAATAGGAAAATCACTCATTCTTGACTTATCAAAGTACTGCTTTGTTTGTTTTTTGATGTGCAAGAATATTTTATTTCAATAGGCATTTAAACCCTCTCTTCCAGACACTGAAGGTTTTTATTTTTTCCAGAGTAAATTATTTTGAATAGCAATGCATCTAAGTTTGATTTGAAACTGTTTATAAAACTTTTAAATCTGAGTTCTTTTGCTGAATCCCTTTGCTAATCCCTGAAAGATATAATTGTTCTACACGGTTGCTTTATACTTACCTTTCTATGGAAGGAGGCCTCCATTCCCTGTAGACAATTAGTTTTAGCCTAGCATGTGGTACAGTGCTGCTACTACACTACTATTCTCCATTTGTTTTTTCATCACTCAGTGTTTTAACATCTTTCCTCTCAGAACACATAGCAGTTATTCTTGGCCACTACCTACTTCCTGGGAACAGCCCTCACATGTCACATTCAGTTCTTGAAAGTATTCTTTTGGTCAGACCTCACTAAGCAAGTTGGATTTGGAGTTCTGGAAAGATTATAAACTGGTAGAATAATGGAATGAAGACTGAGTTCAAAGCCCTTCCTAGAAAAGCAACAATTTATTATTCATTTTAGAATTCTAATTATATTGCAGACGACCCTATCAAAACTTAACGTGAATTATTTTGCCAAAAAAAAAAAAAAAACAAACCCAACTAAAATATGCATCCAATTCCAAGTCAAATTCTTACAAGTTACCTCTTCCACCTAAATTTACTAAGTTATAAGATGGTGTTTGTCCTTCATGTGGTAAGACCTCTAGAAGCAACTTTCCCATCTGCAGCATAGGTGAGACCAGTGTCTCTGAGCTGAATTCTTCTTCCAACATTTATTAGCAAAAAATGTTAACCTCTCTGTGACTCAGTTTCTTTATCTGTAAAAAAGGATAAAAATAATAGCTACCTGATGGGAATTTTTGAAGGGTTATATCAGCTAATACACATAATTTAACCAATATTTTAGTTAAATGAATTCGTGATCCACTTGCCAATCCAGTGTGACTATTAGGTAGCAAGAACAATCAGCGCAAGTTACGGAAGAAAATAAGTGTTTTCCTTCTAGCTCCTCTCTTGTTTATTATGGTTGTGCTTTGTCAACAGAGGCACGTTTTGTTAGCAGCTTTGAAGTTTACCCAAAAGGTGTATTTTATTTCAAATTATGAATTTCTGACCATGGGAAGATAGGCAGTTCTGCTGTACACTCAGGGATTCTCACATTCTAGAGCTTGAGAGGCATAACTGACTCCGGTCTGATATTTGTAAGGGGCTTTGACATACATGCCGTCACCAAGAAACAGTTACTGGTATTGAGAAAAAGAGAGGCTAGGAAGTTTCTGTTCAAAAATAAACTGGAGAGCTGCCTGCATTTCACTCTGCTGCCTCTGGAAGAGGTGTGTTATCTAAAGTGCTTCCATCATGAATAATGATTGAGAAACTGCCTTTACTCTCCCTACTCCTACACTCCCAGGCAGAAACCCACGGGCCAATGCCCAAGGCGTCTAACTGTAACTCGGTTATCTCCCCGCCTCCCCCCGCCCCCCACGTATAGAACCCAGGATGAGTCCAGGAGCGAGGGCAAGGGGCCAGAACACTCCGGTGTAGCCGGATTTGCAAGGTCAGACCGAGACTCTACTTTCTCCGTGCCTGATTTTTCGGGTCATTTTCAATAGGCTATCTTTGTTTACATTTTGAACTTGGATTGTCACCAGAAAGCATTACAACCTTCTAAAAGAAGAAGCATCTTGCATTTGCAGACAGTGCTGTGGGAGCGAAGTTCATCTTCCTGGATAGGGAAGGATGATTCCTTTGCAACTCTTGCGGGTTGTAACACAATCTTTGAATAACGGGGGGAGTTTCGGTGAGGTGGAGGTTTGGGGGAAAGGCAAGGAGGTTGGTGTGGGGCAAGCAAGCAAAGTGCGGAAGCTGTATGGGGATTCTTCTAGAAAGTAGGGTGGGAAAGGAGCTAGGGAGGGCGTGTGGAGGGACGGGATCTGTGTCAGAACGTGCGTGTGAGCGGATACAAAACCCGAGAGAGGCGTGAGCAGCGCTGTGTGCGAGCAGGAGCGAGGGGCGCCGGCTCGGGGTGTGTGCGCCTGGTGAGTGACACTGAGGGGCGGGCTGGCCGGCGGGCCGGCGGGCGGGGGCAGCCTGCGAGGGGCGGGAGTGTCCCTGCGTGGAGTCGGCCGAGCCGGAGTTGTGTCAGTGAAGGAATCCAGTCCGGGGACCGAGCCGGCTGCGCTCTCCGCCGCGAGCGCGGGCAGCGCGGGGCGAGCTCCGGACGGTGCGCGGCCCAGCAGCGGCTCCAGCTCGGCCCGCCCTCCGCGTCGCAGGGGCCGCCACTGCCGCGGCGCCTCCCCCGGCGACCGCGCCCCCGGTCCCCGGCCCCGGCCCGGGACAGCCGACGCTCGGCATTGAGGTAAGCCAGGAACCGCGGCCGCCGCCGCCCGGGACCCCCTCTACACCCGCCGGCCCGCGCCGGGACGCGGGTCGCGGGCAGGCGCGGCAGGGCCTGCGCGGCGGGGATGGAGGCTCGGCTCGGCCGCGCGCTCCGCAGTCCCGGCCGCCCAGCCCCCGCCGCCTCCCGCGGCGCTGGGTGTGGCCCGCGCTCGGCGCCGACGCGGGCTGGCGGCGCGGACCGGACGCGGAGGTCGCCGTCCTTCCTTTCTCCGGCCGGCGCGGGCGAGCGGGAGGCGGCGCTGGCTCCAGCGCACATCTGCGCGCCCCGGGCGAACGTGTGGCCGCCGCGCTCCGACGTGGACCCGCCCGCCCCGGATCTGAATGGCCCGCGGCCGCGCTCCCTCGCCTGCCCTCCTCCCGCGCGGGCGCCCCCTTGCACTCCCAAACGGGAGTGTGACCCACCCACCTCCCTCCGCACGCCGCCCTCCACCTCGGAGCCGCCGGGCTGCCCGAGTCAGTCGAGACGTTCCAGCCCTTGCATCCCGGCAGGGTGCGGGGGCCGCGGGTCGCGGAAAGTCCGCGCCCGCCTGGAGCGGGATGCCGGGAGATCCCCTGTGCGTAGTGCCCAGAGTACGCGTCGCGATGGCAGGCTGGGCCCCGGCCGCGGGACAGGCGGTCGCGCCACAGCGTCTGGGCGGGCGGACCCCGGGAGCTCAGGACCGCGGGTTGTTGCTGAGACGCGGAGAGCATTCTTCCCGCTCTCTAGACACACTTCACTTTCGCGTGTCTGGGAAGCTCGCCCTGCTCGCTCGCACCAGCTCTGTTGGTCCACGCTACTGCAGGCGTGGGGTGAAGGGCCAGCTTCACCTGGACTGGGTGCGACTGAAGCCTCGCATCTTCGCGAGTAGAGGTTTCCAGTGCTTGGAGGTGTGTGTGTGTGTGTGTGAACTTCATAAGCATTTCGGTTCCCAGCAATCCAGATTTTAGCAGATGCCAAGGTTTTGGAGACCTGACACTTTCATTAAAGATTCTTTCTGTACAGCATTTTCCTTTGAGTGTTTTACAGCGTCTCTAGCTTGAGAACTAATGAAAACCCTTGAACTTCAAACACAGCTTCTTTCTTTCCTTACATGAAATGTTATGTGTAATGTTTTCACTTATTTAAAAAATTAAAAAAAAAATGTTGAAATATTTACCAACCTCCTCTCAAAGCCCATAGATCTGAAGAAAAAACAACTCGGACATTTTGGAACCTTTGCAGAGAAGAGATTTTAACAGTATTTGAAAGAGTAAGGTCGTGTGACCTTTCTAACATCATTTTAGTTTGTCTTAAAGGAACGATTCATTGCTGCTCTGATTGATTTTGTTTTCCAGAGATTAAGCAGATGTGCAATATGGCAGGGAAAAGAAGGGACAGGAAGTCAGGAATAGAAAAGACTATTCAGTAGTAAAACCAATTATTTTGAAAGATACTCTTTGAAAATAAAGTTGCCTCTGGTTAAAGTATTTAATAGGCCTTATGAAATTGTTATTTAACCAGAAAGCCGTGTATTGTGTAGATGGGGACAGTCTTATCAGGTAACTGTAATGTTTTAAAATATCTGCGTATGACGTTGGCTGGTTCTTTAACTGGGGAAAAATCAACTTTGGGAATGATTTTCTGTTTGGACAAGGCAAATACTACTGCAGTCTCCAATTAAGAGTTTCAGAATAAACTCAAGCTGAGTTAAAACCTTTTTATGGAAAAACAGAACAAAACACATCAAATTCTATATCCTTGTGGCTTTAAAATACACATAAACCAGACACTAGCCCCAAGGTAATTTTCATAAAAATACAGTCACTTGAATGCAGAGAATATTTATGAGGTTAGCAAAAACTGAACATCTGGGAAAAGGGTGTATTAATTGGCAATTTTTTTCTTTACTCCTTGAAAATATTAAATGATTTCCTAACAATCAACTTATTTTATTGTGTTCTTTTAGATAGGCAAAATGATCAATACTCCTTTCATATTCATTTTGTTTTGGGAAAGCTCCTAAGGAAAGTCTTCAATTGTTAGTTTTTCTGTTCACACCATTTTTCAAATGGCTGTTGTGGAGAATAGTATGTGCTTGCTTCTGAAGACATTCCTCCACTTCAGTATTGATCTGGGAAGCAAAATACTTAGGCAACACCCTGACCATCTTTGAAACACTTATCAATCTGAAGCATCTTATTTGTCACCTTGCCATGTAAATGGTAATACTTGGGACCAGAAATTAAACATTAGAAATGTCTTGCTTCTAGTCCTAGTTTTTATCAGTTTCTCAGTCTAGGATCAGAAAATCATGCTGCTGTTAACAATGAGTGTTCATTAATGGTTGTATGTTGGAGGTCTTCATTGTTACCTTTATTCAGTTCTAATTGGCCTCTTATGAAGTGAGCCAGAATAAGAACTTTAAAAGTTTTGATAAGATGGAAGAAGTAGAAGTCGCTCCTGGTAAGATTTAGGTTATTGTTGCTTATCTTATCACATGTCAAGAGTGGAGTATGTTTTGTATGCATCAGACAAGTACTGCTTAGTCACTGTTCCTATTGTTTCTCTGGTCATTTTCTGTAGACTTTTACTATTATTTGACAGTGATAATTAAATCTGATGATTGCTATAACTTCTATACATAGGACAGTAGCTTTTGTAAGGGCAACATATTATATAGATAAGATTTAAGTAATTGGGTCTGTGTTGATCCCTAAATGAGTGAGCATAATTCACCTAATCAATTCATTCCATCACTATTCCCTTAGAGTGTAATCACATAAGTAAAATAGGATTTTCATGATACAAACAGTTAATAAACCAGTAAACATAATTATGGAAGAAAAACAAACTTTTTACTTCCCTTTTTTGAAATAGTTTGCTATGAAGGTGTTGTTTCCTTGATACATCAAAATGGCTAATTTGGAGTTGTGATGCTTGTTATGTAAATAGGCCATATGTTGAATTTCTACAAAAGTTTATTCGTTCAGTCTTGTAGTAATGGATAGGATTCCCTAAGTACCATAGCTGAGAAAAATAATCTGCAAAGCTATATCTCTCTATATAATTTTCATTATTTTTGTTTAATAACTAGTATTTGTTATTATAAGTTTTAAATATATCTATTGGTACATCATATATTCTTATCTCGAATACCAATACAAGCACTTTGCTTAATAGACTTTCCTTGGGGGTGTCCTACTGTCAGGTTAGAGGCTACAGGTCTGATAACAAGCTGTTTGTATTATCTCCTAAACTTCTTCCCATGATGATGAAAAGACTTTCCATCGCTTAATACTTTTCGTTACCCAAACTGACTCTTTTCTGCCTTTTTCCCTCAGGAAAACTATGTCAAGTCCTATTAATTCTTCCTTTGTAACAGTTTCTCCAAGAGTCCGCCTCCGCATTTCCTTTTCGTTTTTCACTCCCCTTAAAATCAGCCATCAGCCATCACTGTTTGCTACAGTCCTCTACATTCGGGTCTGTTATTGCATCTCCCCATCTCCCCATTCTATGCACTCCACCCCATCAACCTCCCTATAATGTTTCTTAGAACTCTTTTCCAAGGATGCCTCACAATAACACTCACTGTGCTGAACTCAGGTTTAGCTGATTCTAAAATTCGTGCTACTTGCAATATTGATGATCCCCAGTGTAGTATGGTCTGATTTAGGATTTTTCAATTTTATGATGGTGTGAAAGCAATACTCATTCAGTAGAAAATTGTACTTCAAATTTTTACCTTTTGCTGGGCTATCGATGTGTTATATGATAGTCTCTTTTGATACCGGGCATTGGTGTCCAGGTGGCTCCCAGTTAGCCATGGATACTCTACAGTGTACTGTGTTGCCAGTGCTTTTTGGATACTTGAATCTAATAGTGTACATGAGATATTAAATGCTTTGTCATAAAATAGTCTTTGTGTTACAGGATTTTGCCAGGCTGTAGGCTAAGTGTTCTGAGAAGGTTTAAGGTAGGAAAAGCTGTGATATTCCACAGGTTAGGTGCATTAAATCCGATTTCAACTTTTATGATATTTTGTACAAATAATGGATTAATCAGGACCTAGCCCCCCAACACAGTAAGTCAAGGAGCGCCTATATTTCAAATACTTCCCACAGCTCTGCCCAGTCCTCTTGCCTTTGGCATACAGTTCAACCTCTCAACCTGGTTTTCATGTAACTCATGGTTAACATATCAGCCTTGTTTTCCACTTCTTTCCAGCGTGAAACTTCGGCTCTTCCTAGTTGGAGCATCACTGCCCTTCTTAGATGATACGCTCATTTATCTTGTTCCCTTTTGTTTACACTCTGCCCGTTGGAATGCCTTTTCTTCTCTGACCTGACTGCACTCTTCAAGTTCAAGCCTTGTTCTGATCTTGTTATTCTTACTGGTTTCTTCCTCTTCTGCCCTTTTGTCTGCATCATTTTTTTAGACCCATAGATCCTCCTTCCACTGTCGTGTGCTTCATTCTTGCTTATCCAACGAGATTGCAAGTTCCTTGAGGGCACTGACATACCTCATACTCTGTCTTTGAACCAGCTATAGGCCCTGCTCATAGCGTGCACTTTGTAAGTACTCCTGTTGAATGAATAACGTAGAAGGGTGATTTGTTTTTAAATGGTGGGCCTTGATATTGCCTGTGCTGCTCACCAATGTGTTTTGAGAGCCTAGCTCACAACCTAAAACTTAGTCATGACCTCAATAAATATTTGTTAACATAGAAATTAATGTTGAAATTGGATAAAAGGGACAGACATTTGAAGGAGGCATCTGTCAAGGAGTTTCTCTCACTTTTCTTCTTTGGTTCTAATCAACATCTCCATTCATCAGCTGTGAGGATTTTGAGGACTCGGCATTTCCCAGAGTTGAGATAATGATGGAGTCTGGCAGTTGTGAGTTGGAGTTTAGAAGGCTACAGTTATTTTAAGGTAGAGTCCCAGTAGTGAGCAAAATAAAAGCATCAGGCTTGATGCCAGTATTTATACATGATACAATTTGGCTAAAGTTATCAGTTATATAAAAGTTTGTTTAATCAGTCCTAAAATTCCAAACTGCATTTCAAGATTGCTTAACCTTTTCATTTAAAAGCATCTATATAAATTGAAAAAAAATCATCTGAGCAAACTGTCTAAAGGTAAAAAGTGATGTAGGGATGCCACATCCGTCGTGTTGTATTCAGGACAAAATTCAATCCTTTAAACCTTCAGTAAGGCTTATTTTATGCAAGGCACCATTTCTGCTGAGGAGTTCGTAGTCTAGCAGGAGAAATAACACAGGCATCCCAGAAACAAAAGTCTACATCAGTTCTCTATTACACTACTGCTGCTTCTAAACTGAAACCCAACTATAGTTCTCCTGGGCAATAGGGATCTGCAGTGTTTGATAATGAACATAAAGGATATATGGATACCTGTGTCTGATTCCCCAAGCTCCTGCTTTTCTTCTTGCCATCCTGTGAGTAATGCACACTGACATTGAAAATATTTATGGATCATTTCTCTGAACCGTCAGAGAGGCCTCAAGCTACAAACTACCTCCATGGCCCTACAGGTGATGAACATTGCCTGAGGTGATGTTTAGGTGAACTCCAAAGGTGTGTGAAAGGCTTATACCAAGCTCAGATCTGAAACTAGTGAATTTTTCCTGTGTTCAACATTTATCTGATTCTATGCATGATACATAGTATTATTAAAGAACCAAAAAGCCTTTACATGTAATTATACAGTTGGCCCTCTGCAGCCACAGGTTCCCTATTCAAAGGTTCAATCAACCACACATTGAAAATGCTGGAAAAAGATTCTTTGTCATTATTCCCTAGGCAATACAATATAACAACTATTTACATAGCATTTATGCTGTATTGGGAATTGTGAGTAATCTAGACATGATTTAAAGTACACTGGAGGATGTGTGTAGGTTCTTCTGCAGAGACTATGCCATTTTACATAGGGTTTTGAGCATCCATGGATTTTGGCACCTGGGGGTGAAGGCAGGTCCTGGAACCAATCTCCTGCAGATACCAAGAGATTATTGTACTGTATTTAAATTTCAAATTAATGAAAAAATAGGTTAGCAATGATAATGTTCCATCATCCTCATAAATGTAAGGGTCTTTCCCACTCTCTTCCCTTTCCCTTCTTCTAGTCTTAAGTGAATTCTCTGGATGCCATCCCTTCTTGCTTCCTTGGGTACTTTACTTCCTTATTTCTTTATTCTTCAGGATCTGAACCAACCTTTTCTTTTGGTGCATAAGCATGCATATGTCTTTTTCATACTTTATAAAAACAGAAAACGACAGACAAAATCCCTTTGGCCCCGTCCCTCTTGGCCTGGTTTTGATCCGTCTCATTCCTGGTCTTAGAAGGTAGCTTCTTTTTTAGAAGGTAGCTTCTTAAGGGACGGTTCCTCATGCATTGCCTGTACCTCTTCACCTTCACCTCACCACCAGCCCTCTACATTTCTGTCCTCTCATGATGGCCACCCATGTTCTTCAAACCTACAGATCTATCATCCAGGGTTCTCTTCTTTCTTGTCCTGGCACAGCATTTGGTGTATAGCTCACTCTTTGTTACATGAAACTCTGCCTACCTGTTTTCAGAATCACTCCTTTCTTCTGATTTTCTTCTTACCCAAATATTCTGTGTTGGACCTCTTTATAGGTTCCTCTCTTCCTGTTGAACACACACTGTAAAGAGTTTGAAGAGTTTGGCGTTTAGCCTTCCACCTGCTCTTCATATTTGCCCTGAAGCAGATCATCTGCTGTTCGTTTCTGCTGTTTATTTTTGTTTTGGGTTCTGAACTCAGGGGTGCTTTACCACTGAGATCCATCCACACCCTGCCTCCTTATTTAAAACTTTTTTTATTTTGAAACAAGATCTTGCTAGGTTGCCAAGGTTGATCTTGAACTTGCAATCCTCCTGTCTCAGCCTCCTGAGTTGCTGGCTGGGATTACAGGTGTGGGCCACCTTGTCTGGCATGCCATTGTTTCTTAAAGCTGTATATTCACTGGTGAACACTTTGCTTACAACTGCTTCAGGTACCTTAAATTCAGTAAGTTCATAGCTCTACTTCCCCAGCTCTAAACCAGCAGATTCCTCTGCATTCTTTACCTCAATAACTGAAATCCACTTCACTGTTGAAAATCTAAGAGTTGCTCTAGATTCCTCTCTTCCTCAATCCCTACATTTTCTTGACAACTAAACCGCTTAGAGTCTGTCTTTTCAAACTCTCTTGAATCTTCCCTCTCCTGTCTGGACCATTACCACCATTACTGCCTTGGCTCAGACCCTCAGCCCTTTCTTGAGGATTATTACAGCAGTCTCCTAACTGATCTCTCTGCCTTCTGTCTGGCCTGTCTCCAATCCGTTCCCCACACTGCTGCCTTTCTAAAAGGCAAATCTGATCACGACTCTCTGCTTCTTAAAATCCTTCAGCACAGTCACTGCATCTTCAGGATAAAGTCTAAGCTCCCTGGCATGGCACAAAAGCTCCTTTGTGATCTGGACGCTCCCTTCATGTACGTACCAAAGTCTCCTGTAATGATCCTGGTCCCCACTGTCCACTCCTGCCCATAGCATCTGTGCTACAGGAAATGAATTGTTATAAGAAAGAAATAATAGGAGAGATTATGGAACTATAGTGCCTGGTACCATAGCCACTATTACTTGTGGCTATTGAGGACTTGAAATATGGCTAGTCCAAAGCAAGATGTGCTATAAGTGCAAAAGAAGACTTTTTTTTTTGCTTTTAGATTTTTAAATCAGTACCTTGTGGATATACATAAAGGTGAGATTCACTTTGATATAGAAGGAAGACTTTATGTGGAATAGAAGAATGTAAAATATCCCATTAATATTTTAATATTGGTTGCATGCTGAGATATTTTATATATAGTTAAGTAAAACATTATTAAAATTGATTTTACAATGTTTTAGCATGGCTACTAGAAAAATTTAGTTACTGCATGGGTTACATTACTGTTCTATTGGACAGTGCTGGTACAGAACATCTCATTTCCAGGAAATGTGTCCTGTACAAGCCAAGCCCATGAGCCTCTTGAATGATTCAGTCAGCTCTACAGTACAGAAAGCAGCAGTGGTTCAGTTTCTTAAATCCAGAGGCATAAAGTGCTTTAGATAAGATTCAGAATCAAAGAGACAGATTCTGAGCACTAGAGGCAGGAGTGATACATAGAATGTACACGGTGTAGAAAGTACATTGAAGTACATCTGTCACTGCAGGCCTTCCTAGATCCCATCAGGAGTGGGAAGCAGGAGTTCTGGTGGTGTAGTAGAGGGAGGATTTGAGATAGATGGGAAGATCAAGGAGGAGAAAGTAGAATCATATTCCTTGAAGCTTCCTGCTTGTGAGGTTCCAGGTGAGAAGCTAAAGGCCAGGTCTCTGAGACCTCCTAACCCCATCCTACCGCTGATCCTTCCCAGTGAGTTAATTCCCAGTTCCCACTGTCTAGTTATAAGATTCTGAGCAGGTTAATGAATTAATGAGTCTTGAGTCTCAATAACATAAACACCATACAATCATTGTTCATCAAACAAAACTGTGCGCCAAAAAAAAAAAAAAAAAAACCCTCAAAAGCAAACAAACAAAAAAACTGGTAAGTGCTCTGTGGAAGTCAGTTATGCTTTAAAATTGAGGGTAGTCATCTGTGCATCATTTGACCCAAAAGGCTTTAGAAGATGGGTATGTGGGCTCTTAGAAAACCCAGAAGGTAGTGTGTTGGGTCCTAAAAGACAGGCAGACCTGTATGTGTTCATGGTGGAAAAGCCAACCAGTGACA
This sequence comes from Sciurus carolinensis, assembly GCF_902686445.1. Lineage (NCBI taxonomy): Eukaryota > Metazoa > Chordata > Mammalia > Rodentia > Sciuridae > Sciurus > Sciurus carolinensis. The sequence continues at coordinate 147,500,689 of NC_062215.1, forward strand.
GGAAACCAGAGTTTGTCAGGTTGGAGCAGGAGAGAGAAATCCTTCTGGAGGAGGTGCTGGGAGAAACCAAGACAATCAAGAGAAAAGTTAAGAGGATTAGATTCCAGCGAAGTCTGGAATAGGCACTGTGACTGCATGTCTTCTCTACTGGAGGGTTGCATGCTGCATTCTTATGAGCCCTAAGGTTCTGAGAACAATCTTCCTTCTTGGAGTCTGTGTGATCAGCTGTTTTTTTATTTTATTTAATTTATTTATTTAATTTGTTTTGCTTTACATGGTGGGCATTTGTATTAAGATTTTTTTAAGGAGAAATATTCTTGTGCCAAAAACAAAAGTTTAAAAGTCATTCATGTACAGAAAAGGCCCTGAGAGGAGTGATGAGCACCCTGGTATGGTTATCTGCAGAATCTGGGACCAGTTTAGTCCTTTAAGGGGGAGGCAGCTCCCTTGCATCTGTGTGTTAGTGACTTCCCATTGGATCAGCCCTGCAGTTTAAAATGCAAATGCAGCTGCAGTACCCAGAGCTCAGCCTTGTTCTTGGATATTCAAGTTTTTACATTGTATTCCAGGTTCTACTTTGTGTCCCACATTCACAAAACCCTACTTTGAGTTCTGTGTGGGAATCCCAAATCATCTTCAGTACCAGTCCTGTCATATCTTCCAAGCTTCCTTGGGACAGAAATGTTGCCTCTGAGCTGCAGACCTTAGGGCCACATCGCTTTACTCTCTTTTCAGGCCCCATCAATACTGACACATACCAGCAGTGGTCAAGAGACTTAATAGATCTTTTTGAAATTGAATAATTTGCCTGTATACTGGCTGCATTAGTCCTTTTTTGGTTACTATAAAAAATATCTAAGGCACGCTAAGCTTATAAAGAAAAGGGGTTTATTAAACTCACAGTTTCAGAGGCTGAAAGTTCAGTAGCATGGCTCCAGTTTTGGCAAGGGCCCCATAATAAATGGCAGAAGTGCATGTGACAGAAACATCTCAAAATAGGAATCCAGAGAGTGACTGGGATTCCATAATCCCTTCTTAATGATAAGGATTTCCCAGTAGACCCCACCTCTTAAAAGACCCATTTCCCAACATTGCCACTTTGAAGACTAAGCTGCTAACACATGGACCTTTGGGAGACAAACAACATCCATGCTATATCACTGACTGTTGCCTGGTTCCAGGCCCCTGACAGCAAACACTGCTTTCAGATGGTTTCTACATACATTTGGAAAGAGAAGAGGAAGACAAGCGGTGAGCTCATTTTTAAAATTATGATACATACACGTCTTTGTCTCCAGTGGGAAGGCTGGTCTAAAGTGTCCATGAGAAAGGTGGCTGCCTTGATGGTGTGCTTTCAGGATCCTTGCTCCTGGAAAGGGTACTTCAAACATCAGCAGTTTCTCTTTCATGCTTTCTAACATGTGAAAGTCTTCATTACAAAAATGCTGTTTTCTTTCCTAATTCCAGTATTGCTTGAAAGAAAGAAAAGCTGAGCTTCGGTACTTAAAAAGCCTGGCTTTGGCTCCTGTAATTAATTGACTGGCTGAATGATCAAGTTGTTTCATCTTCCTAAACTTTAGTTTTCTCATGTATGAAGTGAAATTAGTAGTACCTACTGTACAGTAATAACTAACTAAGAGAAAATAGAAAGTGCCCAGCACCAGGGCCTCAAATACAAATGCTATGGAAATGGGAACTTAAACTTACAAGGCATTTGTTCACTAGATTGACTAATTATATAGACCCTCTCCTGAAACTGATAAGGAAGAGAATAAGAAATCTGGACCAAAGAGCACAGATTTCACCCATCCATTGCTGAAAAATGACCAGAAGGAAGCTGCCTTCATATTTTGCCTAAGTTCAGCAAAATGGTTTGCATTTGTGAAAATATTCACCTTGGACTATGGGTCCAGCCTGAAGCCATAGGGGAAAGGGAGGCCAGTTTACATCCTCTGCCAGGATAATGCAACAGTAAGCAAAGCATGTGTTTGAATCTCTGAGTAGTCAGGTGCACTGCCATCAAAATAAATTTTAATTTCTATTCTTGCTGATAAATTACAAATTAAGGAAGCCACTTAAAATGCCCTGAAAAGGAAGGTTCATGAACGAATTACACACCAAAGACAGGTTTCTTTTACACTCATTTTGTTGGAGCCATTCTTTCCTTAACTGAAGGTGTTTGGGAAGTTCTTTTATTGCAGCCTTTGTTGCTTACAAGAAGGAGGGAAAAGCTTTAGTACACTAAGGAAAGATGATTTTGATTAGAGGCAATATTGTTCTCAGTGTGGGCTGCCTTTCATACATTATAGTGATTGCTAGTACATAACCCAGGGAAACCCACTTATTGAAGTGCTGTAAGCAGCAGTGAGATAGTCTGATCTGACACACTGCCACTTCTGATCGACAAGTGTTTATTACGGGAATGTGGGCAGACTTACACTCTTTAAAGAGAAAAGTGGAAGATATTGTGCTGGCTACTATGACTGCTAATGTCCTGATCTAGTGGGTATTTGTCCTTTCTCATTTTTTTTCCCTGTGAAATCTAAATGGTGGACTGGATTCAGTACATGCACAGGTTTCTTACTTCCTAGACTTTTGATACAATTGATCACCTCACTTTAATACTGTGGCCTACATAAAATATTATACCAAAATCATGAACCTTAAGGAGAGAGTATAAATCTGCTATCTCAAAAATTAAAACTAAAGGACTTTAAAAATGTTATTTAGTGCTGCATTGTGGCATTGAATATATAAACTCATTTATTGTTCTGATAGTCCCTGAGCAAGAACTATTTTGGCTACAGTGAATGATATCAACTAAGGTTTCCATGGCAGCATTAATTTATACTTTTCAGACTTTTGTAGGATTTTCACCTTCTGGACTCTTCTGGATTGCATTTAAATTTGAAGGTTTTTTTTCCCCCTTATTTATGAAGGCAAAACATTTTTAGGTATTGCTTGTATTAATGTACTAACATCTTATGAAAATTACCATTAAGAAATTAGAAGCATACAATGTGGGCATTGGAAAGAGATAACGGATACTGTGCTCTAATATCCCACCAACGCAGGAATCCCTTCCATAGTATCCCAGTGACCTTTTACAATGTTATGATACCAAATGCTTCCAATGACAGTTGTCTGCAGTGTTCCTAGATCTTAAGCTTCTTTAGATTTGGGTCTTGTCTTATTTGTGGTTGTACCAATACTCATTATCAAGCACAGGCAGACAAAAATTTCTTGATGTGCTTAAATCTCTCTCCTCAGTTTACCTGATGGTCTTCACACACCCTTTGTGGTGCTACAGAATAGATAAGGAACTTCTGTGAGGTAGCTCTCAAATATTTGACCATATCTATTGTAACTACTACTCGAAGTCTTCTCCTTTCAGAGTTATGTGGTCACAGTTGTCAACTGACATTTCTTCTGCTGCTTACACTCCACTGGGACCCACCTCTCTGTTCATACCCACTTAACCTCAGAGCACCTTGAATTCAACACCCTTGGCCTGACTCTTCTGAGCAGTAGAAAATAGGACTACTGTTGACTCACTTGGTCTTGGTTACTTCTGTTATTAACCTATTCAAATATGGTGGTGGCTTCCTTTGTAAACCAAGGTAGCACATTGTTAGAGTATATATGAAGTCAAATAAAACTTTGTCTTTTTTTCTTTAACACCTTCTACAAAGCTAGTTCTCATTCTCTGCTTGAGCAGTTCATCATGTGTGCTTGTTGGAGGATTTCACATTTGTTTCTTGTTAAATTTTGTCTTTTTGTCAGATTACTTTTCCTCATTATCAAGAAATTTTGAATTCTAACATTTTAAGTCACTCTGTTAGTGACACTTTTCACTTATCAGTTATGCATTTGAAAATGGTGCCTTCTCTGTTTTGGATAAAATGTTGTCCAAGAAGGGTCAAGGATAGAACCCTGCAAATTTCTGCAAGCAACTTCTTGACATCAATATTTTTATTATTTTTTTTCTAACTAGTTGTATAGTCTTCCACTTATGTTTACTTTCTTGTCTAAGAAAATGTAGTCACCGGAAAGACTTAACCCAGATGTCTTAGTAACTCTATCATTGTTGGTCCTCTTAATAGAACCCCTATTATGAAGTGAAATGAGATTAATTTGGAATAATTTTAGATTGTACTCATTTTCATTTTTGAAAAATTTATTAGAAATTGCCTCTTATGACATCATTTAGTTCTCTTTACAGAATCATTACTCTTAAAATGAATTGGTGGAATGACAAGAAATTATTCCTTAGGTGTCATTCCAACACAGTGTTATATTCACACCTCTGGGACACACAGTAATTAGGCTGAGGCATGTCCAAACAGTGTGTTGGTGCCTACATAAATAGCTCCATGATAGTACCACTAACATGACCATGACAGAGAATGCACTGATGGCATTATGTCACTAATGGGTGTGTTTTCTCTAAACAGGAAAATCTGTATGATTCAAAAAGAAGGTTTTTTTCCCCCCCTCACATGAATTCTTTACTTTTTTAGATTAACAGCAGGTATCTCTTAATAACATGTACAGTGCTTTTTGTACTATATTTTATAGTATTCTTGAACAGAATTGCCCATGCTTTTTTGCCCTTGGATTAGATAGAAGAAAGTAAAAGAATAGTAGTTCAAGAAACATAAATCCATGATAAGTCAAGGAATAAGCTATTGCCTCACAAAATACTAGCATTTGTATAATACTTTGTTTTTTGAAATGTTCACACATTTTGTTTTGAAAATAATTTGATTATAAAAATAATATGTACCCCTTAATATTCAGAAGACATTGGAATGGATTAAAAAAATATTAAAAGTCAACTAAAATTTTACCACCCAGTTGTCACCTGATGTATTTTCCTCCAGATATGCATATTTGTGGGTTGTGTGCATGATTGGGAGTGTGCTTGTGTGCATGTATTTGTGTGTGTGTTTGTGGAGAGCCTCATGGTGGACATGGGAAGTTTGTATTGAATCATTTTGGCATAGTAGTTAACGGTGCTTTGAGGTCTGGAGTGTAGTTCAGTAGTCTCTGGGTTTGATCTCCAGCACCAAAAAGAAAAGAAAAGGAAGTAAGGAAGGAAAGAAGGAAGGAAGGAAGAAAGGGAAGGAGGGAAGGAGGGAGAAAAAAAAGTCTTTGTAGTCAGAAACATTGAGATTCCATCCTGTCATACTATTAATATAGTGACTATAAGTTACTGAAACTCTCTAGCCCTCAGTTTCTACTTTCATAAAATTTATTATAAGAATTAATAAGCTCTAATGAGTTCATTATAAGAATTAATAAGATAATTCATGTAACATATGTAGTGTCATCCTTAGCCCATAGCGAATATTCAGTAAGTGTAAGCTATTATTATAAGTGTTTTATTTTCTACTTTCTCTACTTAAATTCTAGGGTAAAAATTTTCTTGTCATAAAATATTATTTGATAATATTTGGAATGACTGCATACATTTCAATATATGAATATATCTTAATGTTATCATTTCTCTACAGTTAGACCGTTTCCAATTCTTTGCTGTCATAAAAAGTGCCACAGTTAATATTCTTTACATTATTATTTGTGCATAGAAAACAGATTCAAAAATAAATGGATAATGACATTTTTATGGAGATAGAGAAAAAGCCTAGCAGTTCTTTCATGGCTACTAACATACCAGATTATATGCTGCATTCTTTATGGCAAAATTCTCATTTAACTTTTGTACAACCCTTTTGAGGTAAGTCTGTCATCCCCATTTTCCAGATGAGAAAGTTTGAGAGTAGCTAAGTATTTTGCCAGGGCCACAGAGACAGTGGTGGTAGAGATGGTGTGTGCAGTCAGATGTCTGACTCCAAAGCTTAAGCTCTTCCCACTCTGGCATGCATTCATGCCTGTCTTTTTAAGGCAAGCAGAATGAATGGATACCATTGTGCTTTCTACAAAATGTCACTTGGTGGCACATAAAAGATAGGACACTTGGCTGAAACTCTGGGCTTACCCAGTATAGTTCCTCTTGTGTACGTATGTTCTTATATGTTTTAGAATCAAGCCTCATTAAAATAAGGCAGTAGCTAAAGGAAATGAAGCATTGATATGATTAGTTGACAAGAGGAAACCTCTGGGAAGAAAACATTTGTTGAGTCAACAATACAAAATGCTTCTTTGTTTTAATTGTGTGGACTAGGCCTGAATCACTTATCTCCCTAGGAATCAGAGTGTTTCACACAAATCACTTTAGGACTTAAGCAGTAAGAACACTCAAACTAAATTGACACTGTCAAAAGAAATTGTATATTTTATTACTTGTATATTAAGGGTTGAATGAAAAAAATATTTTAACCTTAGCTATAAGATGATACCAGAAAGGAGTTGTGATAATTGCTGTAGGTATAAGTATAGGTAGAGGGGAAACATGAAGTATACTGGAATACCCGCCCCAAAGAACTATTTGGTGAACTGACAAGTTCTCTTTAAAGTCAACCTTTTGGAACACTTACCTTGGCAGCTCTCAAGTCTGACTTACGACTTGTAGTGTGGCAGCCAGTTTTGTAGGAAAATACATAATTAATATGAAGAAGAATGTACAGATATTACCAGTCAGCTTCTCACAGTTCCGTAGAACAAAGGGACAATCAAAGTTATCTTTTAATAGGGTAATTCTTATTTGTCATTTCGTTGGTTTCAGTTCTTAGTAAAAATGAAAACAAAAATACTAGCTTACAACTTGTACTAGCTTATAACCCTAGTAGTGATATATCATATGCAAGAGATACTTGGTTGCAGAGTTTATAGTTTTTATAGCCCTGAGCTTGCATATTTTTTGTCTTGGAATTATTTCTGTTTTCCTTTGGTCATTGTAGGTCTTGCAGGGGAGAAACAGTGTCTCTCAAGGCCCAATAGCCAGTAAGGTTTTGTATCTTAACAATATCACCCACCATCTTAGACCTTTGATGGTATTTCCCCATCGTGCTGTTGTAGGTGGAAGGGCCCAGCAAGTAAAGTTTGAGTTCATTGTACAACTAGTGAGGAGTTAGAATGGAACAGAGAGTTATATATGGAATCTACAAATTGGATTTGAGACATCCATCACTTAGTAGCTCTCTAAGCTGAGGAAAGAACTTTACTCTGTCTGAGCTGCTAGTGCAGATAATGACTACTACATAAATGGTCAGAGATTATTTGAAGAATCAAATATATTGAGCCAACCATTTGGTTAACTCAAAAGTTCTTTTGTGTTTCTTTTCATAGTTATTAATTACTAACCACAGGTCATCTCTCTTAGGGAGGAGCTGACTAACATTTAAAATATTTCTAATTGAAGAATAATGAAAATATTTGTGATATATATTGTCAGATCCTTCTAACTCTTTTCTTATGTTTTATTCAACATTAATAGGACAGGTTCTTTCTTTATTCTGGAAACCCCTGGTACCTAGCTTTGAATCTCTTAAAATTTGAATTTGGATGCTCACTCCCAAGGCAGATTCCCCTGAGGATAGAAGGGACCCTTTGGCTTTACTACATGGTTCCTTTGAACACAATGAAGACCTTTATAAAAGTAGACATTAGATCTTCTGTTTTAACATAGAAACAAAACTAGTATATTTGATGCCTATTTTAGCTTTGAATAAAAAAGGCTCAAAGAAAAAAGACAAAAAAGTAGAAAAAACATTCCATGACTGCATTATAGAAAACTATAGGAAACTCTCTTTATTAGTATACAATGATGCTAGAGGGGAGAAGAAAGAGAACAAGAAGTCAGGAACTCTGTGTCTGGTTGACATCATGTAAGCTTCTTGTAACTCTCCCCATCTGCTCACTTCACTAGGTAAGGGCTCAGAACTGCACTTCCACCCTTTCCCTGAACTGCTGTGGGGTTACTGCCTAGCTTTGCTAGCTTTTATGGCCTTCCAGTGGGTCATAGAGGGTGGCCCTTTCACTCCTTTAGGAGGATAAGATTTGTCCATTGGCCACCCTTCCCAGGGTCTATAGTATAGGTCCCTTATGAAGGTGTTTGGGGCAATTGGTGATTGAAATGTCTCTGTGAAGTTGCCCAGGTGTGGGAGTGAGCTAAGTGCTATTTCAGAGAGCAAGCCTCTGTCACCACTTAGCAGGTGGTAGCTGACCCAAGGCCACTGATCCCAGGATGCCCTGAACATGCAAGGTAGTAATGCCTAAACCTGATGCTGTTCTCATTTTGAGTTGGTTTCTAAATTTTATTTCTGTTCTACACAGGAAACTATTCTGAATTTTCTGCCTTTGCTTTGGAACCCAGACAATCTTCATTAGCTATCTCCTGAGTGTCTGTCTCCTCTATTAGGCGTGGTGAGAGGAACATGGAGAAATCAGACATTGAAAAGGAAAAAACATGCATACCATAGGTAGAAAGCAAGATGTACCTCCAGAGTTGAGAGAAGGGAGAGGTTAAGTTTGTAATGATTTTCTTTTCCCTCTGTACTTTCTACAATAAATTGTACTACATAAAAATCTATAGCAATATTCATTTATGTAGCAAATCCCATAATAATGAAAATCCCTGTTATCTGTGACTTGGGCATGCATCTGTAGTACACAATTCCAATACAGTAGAAGATTTTGGACAGTCCCTTGGAATGAACTGAAATGGGACTTGACCTATATATCAAGCTTTTTATGGTTTTGATATTTTTCATTTCCACGTGTCAACAAATACCTGACTTGATATTAAAGCCAGTTAAATCAATATTTCTTGCAGTAGTCAAGGTACAGCAACATATATCCAAGGGCACCGTATCCCCAACAGCCATATTTTGTTGAGTACATATATTTTATCATAAACCTAACTGACTGAACTGTCTTCTGATGGATAGATGAAAATATCAACATAGCTACCATAAAAAGAAAAAAAGCCAGAGCATCTTTAATCTTGTTCCTCACCCATCGTTTAAGCAATCCTGCAATTTATTTTGGTTACTTTAATCATAAGGAAGGACAACATGAAAGGTCTCTATTGTGGTACTTGTGGTTTCTTTCTTTCTCCCCAAATGATTCCACTTTAACCTTTCTCCCACTTTCATCCCAACCTGAGGGTGTCTGACCAGTCACAGGTGGACCCAAGAGTCAGACAGGAATCTGGTCATTGTAAGGAAAAGGAGAGTGGGGTGGAAGCCCATTCCTACTTAACTCTTTTTCCTGAACTTGTAACCGTTAGATTTCTCAGCATTCTCACTGTTACCTATTACAAACTCATGGTATTTCTAAGAAAAATGGCCTGAAATATCAGTTTATAAACACCAATAAATTCATTTACTGTTTGTTATCAGGAAAGCCTAACTGACCTTCCATGTGCTTTAGTGCATGCATTATTATTCTCACTTTACATATAAAGGAATGTGAGAGATTTGAGCTGCTGAGTAACTTATCTAAGGGGATCGATAGAAAGGGGGCAAGCTGGAATTTGGACCCAAGTGTGTCTGATTCTGAAGCCTTTTCACTTTTTATCATGTTAGATTGTTTACCATAATATATGTCATGAGACTGAAGAAAAGAATTTCCAAGTTGTCAAAGTAATACATACTTACTATATAAAGTTTGGAAAGCAAAGGAAATTATAAAGAAAAAAATACCCTCCCTTGATCCTTCACCCCAGGGATAATCACTACCAGAATTTCAAGTTTTTTCTTTTCAGGCTTAACGAAAGCTATAATTTCTGTGCTCAGATGAGTACTGTTGCCAAAAGTTGTCATCTTTGAAGTTTACACATGTAATTCAACAGTGCCGCCATTGCTTAAACTTTCTTGGAATTCCTTTCAGAGCCAATTTAGGAACCAGATTCTCTGTAGATACTCTCATTCAGGGGATGTTGGTAGAAACAGAAAAGACAATGTATCCATTACTTGAATATGTATCAAAATAATACAGGATATGTTTGACCTTTTTGCACCTTCTAAAACCTTATACTGCAGCTATTCAACCATCCTATAGAGAATATCATCCTTGCCCTCTCTTAACAGTAAACATACTATGCCAACTTCAGTTGTCATAGGGGATGGAATTTACAAAAATGCTGCTTCTTACCATGTCAAATATTGATGGATATTTTGGGGTATGTTTAAAAGCCTTTATTAAAAATTAAATCTATAAATGTTTAATATCTTATTTGACAACTCATTTATTACATTGTCAACACAGCAGTGTTTGCCTTTTGCAGTGCATAAAGTAAAATCAGAAAATTGTTTTTGTCAAAAGTTTGAAAAGCATGTTTTGAAATCAATTCCTTTGTAATGGAAGAGTTACTCTCAATGAATTATTCCCCTCCGAGGAGTTTTTGTGAAAGCAAATTTATCTAAGTGTGATGAACTGATCTTTAAATGAAGTCAGTAGCATTCTGTGTAGCAGTTAATGTTTCCTAAGGAAGAGTCCATGCATATGCACACACACACACACAGAAACATGCAGATTGCTATCAAAATGGACAGGGTGTACCTTACTAGTTAAGAAAGTCAAGGAGTTAAGCACCCTGTTCGGTTTGTTGCATTTAACATGGTTCCTTTTAGAGAGCAAGCCTACCTCTGATCCAAGCTTCTCATTAGTTGTCAGCTTTCTGCCTTATTTTTCACAGTCATTCTTATGCATCCCATAAGCTTAATCTGTCACCTTACCCCAAGACCACTGGACACTGGGGACACCTGGATTTTGGAATTTCTCAGGGCCACTCCCAGGGGAAGACTGGGCATGTGCACTTGTCCACAGGGCTGTGTTCTTTCCTATCCTCTGATTGCCAAGGTTTCCCACCATAAAAATTCACCTCACTTCAGAGCTAATTACGAAATGTAGGTCATGCCTGTGCTGATATCCTTGACCACTAGCTTGACGTTGTGTCTAGTTCACATTTGTTGGGTAATTGAAAGATTATATTCTGGACTGTTGGGAGAAAAGTTAGTCGGATTGAAAGAAAGTCAGATTCAACAGTAGATTAGAATTTCAGGCTACAGAACCTTCAGGTCAATGCTCTCATTTAAATATGAAACCCAGAAATGTCAGCTGACTTGGGCAAGGTCACCCAGAGCTGGTGCCAGAGCTAGGTGTGCAGCATAAGCATCAACTTTCCTGAGGTGTCCCATTCTTTCCAGCACTTCTCTGTTCTCATTCCCCAGTGGTTCTCTGGAATTCAGCCTTCTGAGTGTAGGATCACTGACCTTATCATCTGAATCCCACATGGTGCTGAACAGCATTGGAGATGTTCATCGCTCAAGTGAGGGTCTAGTGAGTGCATGAATCCTTCGTTGACCTTGGCACACATCTCTGTGCCTAAGTGGTTACTGGCTGAGTGCTGAGTTCTGTGGCATTGTGTGTACATTATAGGCCATCTCCAGGAGAGGAGAACATTATAGCAATGGTAACAACAATAGCCAACATTTATTTTTAATGCATTAGGCAGGATATCATGTGGCTGCCAGTCCAGGCTGATTGACAGCCAATTATTGATATCCAATAAAATGATCACTATTTTTTTGGTGAATCACTGATATTTAGATGGATATGTCATAAGTCTTCGCTGAACTTTTGAGAAGTCCTATCACAGTTGGAATCCCAGCCACAGTGCATGTCCTTTATAGTTCCATGAATCAGGTCATTGGACCTCTCTATGCCTCATTTTCTATCATCTATAAAATGCCAATGATGATACTGTCTCCTTCAGAGTACTGAAAGAGTTAGCCTATGTAAACAATGCCTTAGGACAATGCTGGCACTTTCTAAACAAGCAATGAACGTTACCTATTGTTATTAAAATATCGTTTTTATGTGCTAGGTGTGTTAAATGCATTGCACACATTTGATATCATCTATAACTTTGTTAGGGAGATACTATTTTTATCTCCATTTTGCGGTTGAGTAAAGTAAGGCACAGAGAGGCTACTCCACCCACCCAAAGCCATGGAGCTATTAAGTCATGGGTGAAGGCTAATTCCTTATCTGTCAGACTCTAGATCCTGTGCTTGAGTACAGGTGTGATGGAAATGGATGGTGTGGTTGCTAAATGAGACCTGCTTGACCTTTCAAATTTCCATTCTTTCTAGAACACTCCAGAACCCAGACTGCTTTCAGGAACATCGCTGTGGATTCCCAGGTAAGTAGAGATGGTCCTTCTCTCCTCCGTGACCTCCTCCTGCCTATACAGTCAGCTGTTCCTGCACCCACATCTAACTCCTGGAGGCCCCCTTAACAGTTGCCTGTCGGGGGTCTCAACACCAGAGCTTTTGTTTATGGTGTGTAGCCGGAGGCACTCCTGCTAGGGCCATTGGGGCCAGTGGATCTGAGGCATGCCTACCCACCCACATCTTCTTTCCCACCTATGCCAGTGTGTCCGTGGATATTGTTAGTTTTCATGCACGTAAACCACTTTGGAATACCACAAAAGGAACAAGGAGAAAAGGTCTTTTATAGACATCTTTGTGATTTAGAAAAGAATTACGATTAAGAGTGGCAGGCTCTGGAACCAGACTGCCTGGCTTTCCATCCACACTGATAGCCATTTTTGCCCCTGTCAGTGTTGTTGAAGAACATGCCCCAGTGAATCTAGAAGTCTGACTTGCAATTGCATTGCTCAGTCAGCGTGGAGCAGGAGTGGCAGGACACAGGCCTCGGAATCAGAGGGCCTGACTTTGCCTCCCACTTCTGACTGATAATCCCACCGTTTTTGCACTTCACTTCTCCAAGCCCCAGTTTCCTCCTCTGACATGTGGATGAGTGTGCCCATCTTGCAGAGTTGTTGGAATGTCTCAAGTTCATATATGTAAAGGAAACTTACCCAAGCTTGACACCCAAAAAGATGGTAACTGTTTTTTCATGTCAGTCCTTGATACTTAGGTGGATATATGTCAAAAGTCTTTGCTAGACTGCAAGCATGTTGTTGTAGGTTCATGCATTCTCTGAAATATTTTATCTCCCTCCCCCAGCAGCCTGTATTCCTTGAGGAAAGATCATCTTTGGTCCAGATACAGTCAACTCATCATAAATTCCAAACTGGGCTGGTACAAATTAATGAGGCCTTAGTGATTCCTGGGTGTTTCCATGAATATTTAATCTAAACTTGATTCTTTTTCCATAAATCCCAAACTTTAGTAATAAAATGATTGTAACTTTTCAGAAAGAGACCTTCACATTGGTGGGACTTGGTTGTTTTCCATGCACATAATGTAGTGTTTAACTTCCTCATGTCTGAGTTACTGCAAAAACACTTCTTTATAGTTCAAAGGGAATTATTCTGGGAATAACTGGTTGATTTTTCTCTCTGTCTCTCTGTCTCTAGACACACATACACATGCAAACACACACACACACACACACACACACACACACACACACAGCCTAGTTGTCCTTTTGGTTAGGCAGCTGAAGAGTTACTATGTAAATTCTGGCAGCCTTCTCCCCATCAGACAAGCAAGGGCATAGTCAATTCCTGTTTTCTTGGAACGTATACCAAATAATCAGAAACTCTGATTATTCTGCTGGAAGGCAGCAGCTTGATGGAAAGATGTACCAGTTGAAAACAATTCTGATCATATTTTTGTCAGGAGAATGAGATGCCTCCAGCTGTCTGTCACTAATCATATTAGAGGTGGAAAGCAGGAATGCTTTGGCCTGCAACAGATTACTCTAATCACATGTTGGAACACTACTTTTACTGGCTGCTTATCCCAGAATGGTGACATTAGACGTCCCTGCTGTAACAGGTCTTGCCAGTTGGTAGTAGTCTAAAACATATGCCACATGAGCACACTTAAGGAATTTTCTAATTACAGCTCAGAGGCTTTGCTTTTATCTTTTTACGCTTGTACGGCAGACATCACTGATTGAAAAGATTTCTCCCTCAGCATAATCCTATTGCCAGTAGTTACAGCAGACTAGGAAGATGGTAAATGAAACCCACAATAACTGAAGAGGTGTCCGAATTCAATTAGGAGGAAGCCTGTCCCATGTGGACACAGAAGTCATATAAATCCATTTTAATTGTGAGCTACGGTACTTATCTGTTCATGTTTATTTTGGATGCAAGTGCCAAAGCTGGATTTCGACCAGAACTCCAGATCTTCGAGCCCTAATGACTAATTTGGGTACCCCTTGAATCCCTTTATTCATTTCTTAATTTGTTCTCCTAGAATTAGAGTTGCTTGGTTGCAATCATTTCATAAATTTCTTGTAAATCAAAACAAATATACATAGGTTTTTCCCCCATTTTGCCCTGATCTTAGAGAAATATTCTTATTAGCAAAATAATAATAACAATTTCAACAACAACAACAAAAATAACCTCTTGCAAGGTGCTATAGTGAAGAACAGAGTGAAGCTTCAGGAGGTATGGTCAGCTTCTCATAGTTGTGGGACCTTGGTCAGGATACTTTCCCTCTCTCTGCCTCAGTTTCTTCATGTAAAATGGGATGAATGGTAGTACCTACTTCAATGAGTTGTTTTGAGGACTAAATAAGCTACTGTATGTAAAACGTGAAATGTACATTGATAAGTAGAAGGTGCCTGGTACAGTAGTGAATGCTGGTCATTAGGTTTATTATCAATAAGACAGGGGTAGATGGATAAGCAGATTTTCTGGTGCCATAGTATTGACATATAAGTACGTCCTGTTTCTTCTGCATTTGGAGAATGTTAATGATGGTAAAGTTACCATCATTTGGTAACATCTAATCGATTCATTTGGAATTAACCTCTATTATTTGTACAGGTACCCCTAATTGGGCTACAAAATTAGCATTTTTGACTCTCCAGCCTTGATTAGTGTTAACCTGACACCCTTTTGATGCAAAATTGCTTTAGAATTGGAAAGAACATTTTATTCTCTCAGCATACAAAATATGCTTGGCCTTTAGTAAAAAGAAAATGTGATTATAATATGTAAAAAGTGTGTGTGTGTGTGTGTGTGTGAGAGAGAGAGAGAGAAAGAGAGAGAGAGAGAGAGAGAGAGAGAGAGAGAGAGAGAGAGAGGAGAAAGAATAGGGGGAGATTTTTGGAGGAGCAATCAGTTTTAATAAATGCATTGGAATTTTTCAAGCTATTTTTTTAACAGAGTAAAATGTGTTTATTGTCATAGTTTATATTCAGTATATGTATAGGAATTAAAGTGTACAAAAAGCCTAGTAATTTAATAATCTTTCTCCATGGCTATATAAGAGTTAGTTAATATTAAAATTAATTGCCAAAAGATGCATTGCAATCATTTTCCCTTAGATTTTTTTAAACTACAGGAACTGTTTGTGTATTCATGTGTGTATCTATGTGTTCTAGTGAAATGTATATTCATATGCATCCAGTGACATGTATATAGTATAATTATATGTTGAAATATTATACAACAATGAAAAATTGACTAAGAGTATAAAATAACATGGATATATACTATATACATAATGTTGGAAAAGATAACCAAAGAACAATACATAGCAAACTTATTACACTTATAAAAATAAGAAAACAGACAAAACTAAATTCTGTTGCTAAGATATGTATACACTGTGGCTAAACCTATAAAGAAAAGCAAGAAACATATTACTGAAAGAATCAAGTTTGAGGATAGTGGTTACCTCTGAGGATGGGAAAAGAAAGGACCTGGAGGTTAACTGGATATGCAAATTCTGCTTTTTTAGTTTTAAGACATTTTTACAAATTAGCAGAATCTTTAAGAGATTCTGCAAAGAATTCCCATAAACTAAAGATAATTTTAATAATATAAGCAACAAGACAATGTCAAAGCTTACAATGTCAAAGCTTTGCATTGCCAAACTCTGCCATTCACTTTATGAGGTAGTGATGGTGATCCAGTGGATCACATTTGGCAAGAACTGGCCACCAAAATTCTGAATTATCTGGGCGACATGCAGATTTATATCTACCATGGTTAATTATAAACCTTTTCCTGTGTATATTTGCCTTGAGATATTATGACTACAAACATGTCAACACTGTCATCCTACTTTCCTATTTTTGTGCATGGTTTATAAGGCATATAATGTGTTAATACAACAGTACATGTGTATGAATTATAAATAAACAACCAAATACATATTTGGGGATACATGTTCAAAACATGCAACAAAATATCTTGGACACCATGGCCATATAGTGCAAAGGCTGTCACTACTAGTCATTAAAATGTATAGAAGACGGAAATTTGCCACCTATGTTAAAATGAGGCACATCTCAGCCTGGATTCCTATTTATTGGCAAACATCAATACTAAGGCATTAGTTTATATATTTTATTGCATTAAAACGTTTACCAAGCCTCTAGGTTTAGGTTGCAGAAGAAAAGAGAGGGAGAATCTCTCTCACCTCTCTCTCTCTCTCTCTCTCTCTCTCTCTCTCTCTCTCATACAAACACACACACACAAACATGCACACACACAAACATGCACACACACACACACACACACACACACAGAGAATAGCTTTATTTTTTCTGTTTTCCTTATATTCCCTATAAGATTCTCTTTAACTATTGGGAAAAAATATTTGAATACCCTCAGGTAGGTTTTCACAAGGCAAGAATACTGGAAAGTATAAGATAGCACTTGTATCATGGTTTGTAATGGGAGGGTGCTTGACCAGCAGTCGGGAGTGTGCCAAGCTGTCTGCCAGCATCTGGGCTGCAGCACATGGGCAGCACCCTCTCTGAGCTGCCATGGCCTCCTGTCTGTCCTGCAGGTGATATCGGCAGCCTTTCCCCAACTCTTACAGGGGCCATCTATGTGACAGCATCTGTGAAATGTTGCATTTCCTATAAATATAAGGTATTATGATGATTCTGTCCCTTCTACTTCTTGTTTAATAGCATATAACTTTTTATGAAGTTCTGATGTCCTTAACCTGCAAGGTTCTATTGATTTGAAGATATAGAAAATGACTGACTGGTTTAAATTTAATAAGCAATTATTTGAATTTTTTTTTACTGGAAAGATGCTAGGGTGTCTCAGAATTGGTGAAGGTTTGAATCAAATCAAATCAGGTGAAGGACTTGGAAGCTCAAGGAACCTTAACATAGGCTTCTGTGGTTCTTTTCTCTTAAGATATTGCTGTTGTTGTGACTGAGCAGTAATGACTTTCAGCCTCTGGGATTCAAGGTTCTCAGGATTCAAGGTTTGAGGCTCCTAGAAGAGAGAATTTCATTTGTCCATCCCAGGTCAGTTGACCACCTCAGTCAGTTGAGGGTACGAGGTCCTATACAATAGACATGAATCTGGGGAGCTCCAGCCCTGCATATTTGGGCCATTTCAGAGAATAAGGATGCTTCTGAGTTATCTGTTTACAACTGGTATTAATGTTTCAATAGCTGTTAATGACCCAACTTTCTTTAAGGAACTGTTCTAATTAAAAAAACAAAGAAATATAAATACAAAGGTGAGGGTTTTCTTCAGTAAATGTCAGCATTACCTGCTTATGTTCATCTTGCAGGGGACACTGGACTTTATGTCACTTTCACTAATTACCGAAAAATTCTCCATAGGTCCCATGGAGCATCCTTTGCTTTGACTCTTTTTCCAAAGTTTGACTTTACTTTCACCTTTAATAACTGTTTTACCTCTTTTAGAAAGAAGGCACTAAATCAGTTTTAACTTTCTTAATGTTGATACTCTCCACCGACAGCCTAACTTGCCCTAAAATTTTGTGCCAACAGAAGAGAAGATAAGAGAGTTACATAGAGTCTGCATACCACAGGCGCGTCGTCATTGCCATTAAAAGGCTTCAAGTTTTCTCTCTTGTGAACCTATTATATTTGAATATATCACAACTGTTCCTAAAAAAAAATGCATATAACCATTCCTCTTGTCAAATGGGCATCTGATACATAGTGTTTGTTCTACCAGGATCTGAACAATTACTCGTAATATTTTAGGAATGGAAATGATGAAAATGTTCATATGTCTGAAAAATGGATGAATGTCTTCCAAAACAAGTTCAACAAGTCAAATATTGTCCTAATAGTGAGCATCCTAAACCGTCCCTTTGGAGTATTCATCATAAGCTATAAAGAGTGCTGCAATTGGGCTGGCTCAGTGGTAGAGTGCTTGCTTGGCATGTGTGAGACCCTGGGTTTGATACTCAGCACCACATATAAATTAAAAAAAAAAAAATCCATTGAGAACTAAAAAGAAGAGTGCTACAATTTTTTGTTTCTCAAGCACATATATGTCTGAAATAAACAGACTTCATATTGTTCACACTTACTTTCTGTATAAAGAAAATTTCTTTTTTAGAGAAATCATATCATTGAAGAAACATTTATGGTAATAACGATCATTATTTTACTTACCTTCCATTTTCCAAAGTGCAGAAGTTGTAATGTAATCTATAGTGCATACTTTTTAACCAGCTATCAATACATTATCAGCCCAATTCTCACACTGGTTGTAAGAAGAAACTATTATTTCTCAGATTTTAAGTGCTGACCCGTGAAGAGTTAAACTTCATTGGCAGCTGTTATCCAAAGGTTTGCAGGTGTCCTGACTAATGCTTTGAAAGACCAGCATTAACAATAAATCATACTTTTTCAGTAGTGGAATGGAAAGGATTTTGCATTCTGGGTCCTAAGCTTTGGTATTTGGAAGTTACTTAAATGGGAAATTAAAGTAAAGGGGTAAAGCATTCTCAGGCTTTAACCCTTGAACTTTAGGTCAGCCATAGTCAATAGAATAAGCCTCTTGATAGCTTTGTTCTCCTAACCCTGAGATTTCTTGACTATGGAAACTGACAAAGTGCCAAGTAAAGGCCTAATTGCATTCCTTGTTACTGAGAAAAAAGCTCAATGGAATTTTCCTTTTTTCAAAGGGATACATACCTGAGCATTAACATTTTTGGAGGATAGCAAAATTGTTTATAAGACTTGCAAACTTTTCTGAATAGAGAGCTTTAAGAGAGGTCTGGCAGTCAACTAAGAGGCATGTGTGGCTTACTTAGAACAGAAAAGGGTTGGGGATGGAGTCAAAGGCTAGGAAGTGACTCTGATCAACAGGTTAATGATCTTCTCTTCCTTCTCTGTGGCTCACAGATTAAGCAGGCTAGCACAGGACACACTCAGCTAATTCTGTGTCAGTTCTGTTCTGTTCACAGTATTCCCAGTGCCATGCCCAGTATGTGGTACTGGTATGTGGGAGATGTTTACTTAGTATTTGTTGAATGCATGAAACTATTTAGGTCAATATTTCTGTGACTGTGTATTGGAGATTAATGTTTTGGGCTAAATCTGCTCTGAACCAGATTAACTCTAGCTAACTTTAGTGGATTGAGATTTTCCAATATAGAGAGTTTATATTCTAGTGAGGAAGCCAGACAGTGAGAAACCAAGTAACCAAGTGAATGAATACAAAGTTACAGCTAGTGCCAAGAGGAGCCTTAAAAAAGTGCTGTGATAGAGACTAAGGGTTTAGAGAAACCAGACTCTTGCGTCACCCTGAAAACCCAGTGTTAGAGAAGGAATTGATACAGTCTTTTAGAGGACTGAGTTTATCTAGAAGTTAGCAGGTCCAGTGGACAGTCTTGTCTTGTCACACACTTTTTCTTAATGCAGGAGTTTGTAGAGTTCTTACCATACCAATAATATCAATTTCTACTTTATAGACTTTTGCTTCCAATACCTCAGTCGCCTCGTGTCTCGTACCCAGGCCAGGGTGTCATTCTTTGCCTCACTTCTCTTTCCCAAGCTGCAACTTGTCTCCCAAAGCCAGGCAGCTGCCTCCCAAATGCACACCATCCGTCACAAAGAAAGCCAGATGACCAGAAGAGGGTAGATCAGCACAAATTTATCATCAAAGCTGGAAGAAAGAGAACCTCAAAGTGAATGCCCTGCTGACTGTGGGTCAGAGTGTTATCTTTGTATCTCAAGGACAGAACATTTAATAAGGATTTGGGTACAAAGTACACTTCACCCTCCAAGTATGCTGAACTGTGTCAACCAGAAAACTGTTCCTTAGGGTTTACAATTTCCTCTCTTTCCTAAATTAAAAAATGCTAATGTGAACTCTTGACTCTCAACAATACATGTTATTATCGTATATAGGGCAAAGAGTAAATAAGACACTTGCCTAATGAAATAACCATTCATTTTAACTCAGCAAGCTGGAAGTAATTTTAGCTTCCCCTCCCCATTTTCCATGCTTCTTTATGGAAATAGGCCACCATCATTTTTTTCCACCATTCTTCATATCCTCATAGTAAGCTTCCTGTTTATGCTTTAAGAACTGTTTTTAAAGAGCCTTAAGGGATATCCTTTAATACTTTCCCTTTTAAAGGGATTATTCATCTATAGTACCCCCTTAGTATGTTTGAGGGTTTGGAAATGCAGACGCTTCTTAATGAGATATGGTTAATGGTCTATGCAGGGTATCACAGTGTTTACACCTGGTTTAGTGAACATAAATTATATTTAATTAGTCATTCTAGAAAAGAAGTAGATATTTTAGAATAGATTTAGTACCTAAAAAACAGTTTGCGTTTTATGTATAACAGCCATAGATTCTGTGAGTAGTATTTATAGATTAAAACAACATGTTTGCAGTAACATAAAGTCAGTTCTTAGGAACTTCAAGAAGTAATACAAAGTATGTCTTGTTGGTACATGCAAAACATTCACATAGAACAGAAGATTGCTTTTATAAAAATTCTTTATAAACTTCAAAATGCTGAACAAATATAAAGCAATCGTGTTATTGCTGTCTTTACATTTGTGGCATGCAGAATTTCCTGACTGAATGACAGACCACATAGCTTTTTGTTTTAATGCTGAATGTGTTCCTGTTTAGAGTGAGATTTCCTTTTTCCCATATGACCCTGTGTCAGAGGTGCCCTTCAGTTCATTAGCTGGGTTCTTTCATGCTGCACTTGACTTTTGAATCCTTCGGACCATACTTGTGCCTCCACATGAGGCTTCATGTGACACTTTAGAAGCAGGGATCATTGCCAGGAAGGAACCTTGACCATGTCACATCTGCAGTCTATAATGACTTAAGAGACAACTAGCTGTCTCCCCAGTCTCTCGAATGCAGTAGAACAGGAGGGAGCAATACCAGTCTCTGGTCTTATGTGGTCTGCTTTGGTTCTCTCTGACATACTCAGTGTTTCTAGAACTCTCTGATGACAATATTCTTGCTGCTTTGGTATTGTCTTGAGGCTGATATTTTTTGGTAATTATTCTAGCCATCTGTAGTTTTTATCTGCCCAGGCTATGTCTTGGTGGGTCTCTTTATTCCTCCCTGTCCCCCCAAAACCAAATTCTCCATGTGTCACCCTTTCTGTGCCCACTACTACAAGAAACCAGAAACAAGGAAGCATGTGTTGGTAGTGTTCCCCGGCTGGCTTGCCACCATCCCCCTAGTGAGACTGCTCCCCTGCAGCACTCCAGAGGTGCCAGCTGAGCCTTTGTGCTGCTCTCATCTCAGAAGGCTCCCATGGAGTGGGTCCAGTGGGAGGCACGGCCCTTTCTCCTTGGAGTGCTCCTCCAGAGAAGTGCTGCATTGTCCCCATGGAGGACCCAGCCATGGGAAACGGACTCCCTGACAGTCACCCTGGGTTACACAAATATTACTTCCATTTGGCTTGACCTTTCATTGTGCTAAAAAATGACTGAACATACTTAAATCTTGTACAGTATTTTTCTGGAAATAAAAATAAAGGGGTTTCTTTTAAGAAGCCACACTCGAACTTTTGCACTTGCTCTTCCTTTTTTGAGTCATTATGTCTAATTCAAGGTTTCCTTTTATCATGTATTTTCTTGTTGTGAAAAATAGATAATTTCTCTACTGATAGAATTATGAATCACAGAAGTGATGTGATTACTACAGATAAGGACACTTCATGTGGCCATGAAGTATTTAGCTCTGGGAATCAAGTCTCGCTGACATTTCTTAAGTGCTCACATGTGCACTTCTGTGTTGCTGGCAGACAGACTTCTTCATTCTGTGACTGCTTTAATGCAGTAGCCCAGCTGATCTCACAGCAACCCTGCAAGGGGGTGGTGTCATCACCCGCCCATGTATTTTAGAGACACAGATGCAGAGGCAGAATGAGGTTAAGCAAATGGCCCAAACTGTGAGCAGGACCAGACTTCAGAACCACAGAAAAACGAAACTGCCCAAATGAGTCAGGTGCTTAAATATAGCACCTGGAAGCCTCAGTTTTCTCATC
This sequence comes from Sciurus carolinensis, assembly GCF_902686445.1. Classification (NCBI taxonomy): domain Eukaryota; kingdom Metazoa; phylum Chordata; class Mammalia; order Rodentia; family Sciuridae; genus Sciurus; species Sciurus carolinensis. The sequence continues at coordinate 147,522,858 of NC_062215.1, forward strand.
TCTGAAACGGAATAGTAACACCTACTTTACTAAACTGTGAGGATCGAATAAAAATAATTATTTGAAAAGTCTCAGTAATTTGTAAACTGCCAAAACCTGATTCTGGGCTCGGTGTTGATATTTTCTATTTGTCAGGTGAATCTCACGGAATCTGACCCTTGTGGTTTGCACATATTGATAGTTCAGGTGAAAACCTTTTTTGTTTGGTTTTTGTTTTGCTTTTCTTGAAGCTGTCTTGAAATCACAGAAAACCTAAGGGTTCACAATGAAAATGATGTTTTTTTTCCCAAAATGATGGCATTTGAAAGCATAAGCAAAACTCACCAGAACATTTGTGTGTGTGTGTGTGTGTGTGTGTGTGTGTGTGTGTGTTGCTGGGGATTAAACCCAGGGCCTTGTGCATGCGAGGCAAGCACTCTACCAACTGAGCTATATCCCCAGTCCTTACTGGAATGTTTTTAACATACCAAATGAGTTCAAAGTCATCGTTTGCCTATAGCTCATCCCCCCATCAGCATAGCACTTAAAACCCCTCTTTTTCTTCTAAATCATGCTAAATAAACTTTCTTCCAAGAATCTGTTTCCCACATATTGTGGGCTTGTCAGTAACTGTCCTCAGTGTGTCATACTGAGGATGTAGAACTATGTCCCTTACTGCCAGCATGGGGCCCTGAAACAGAAGAGATATTGATTGGACCAGGGCTAGACCAATCAATGGAAGAGAGCTGGAAAACCAGCCCAAAGATGATGATTTGGAAAGGCCACAGACTAAAAAACCCATGCTTCAAAATGTGGGACAGGAGACCAAAACCAGCACCATAGAGAGGTCTGTTGGGTGGTGTTAGAAGAGGCCCAGGAGCTGGGAGGAAAGAGGAGGAAAGCTCCCCTTCCCCTCTGCTGCTGGGCCTGCCTTCCCTGCAGGGACTCCTCCACGTCTCCCTTCGTTTCCCACCTCCCACAATGCTCTTACAGTCAGGATGTTGGGCATCTCAGCTCTCACAGTCCCTTGGGGGAAGTGAATAGCCTGGAGGAGAGCTTTTATGAAGCCTAGAAATTGAGTTCTTCTGTTTTTTTTTATGGGGCTTATATTGCATACCCAGGGTCACCCTGTTTGGCAGGTCTTCCAAGCAGGATTTGTGATCATAATGAATGATTTTTTTCCCCCTCTTTTCTGGATAAGAACAATATCATTGCCATTCAATCTCCAAATATAGCAAGCAGTTATGATAGAAGAATGTCCTTATGTTAGGAAAAAAGTTGGCAGTCTCAATGATGTGAAAATGTCCAATTTAGAAAACATGTTTAAAAGGAAAAGCTGCTGTTCAGTCCTTTTTGGAGTCAGGTGGAATATAAAGGAATAAATTAAAAATTCAGAGAAAATGTGTGGTCTGACAGCACATTCCACAGTTTCTTTTTAGTCTTAAACAGGTACTTGTTGATTTTGCCTAAACTTCAGATGTCATTTCTATCATTTCATTAAAATGCCAGGCTGCAAACTGGTCTTGGCATCTAGTTGGGAGCATAACTTGCATGAAGATTTTCCAGCTGATGCATGTAATCAGAGCACTGCAATAGTGTTGCTAAGGACTAACTGCTTAGAATGTCTTAAAGAATAGTGGTGAATGTCAAAGAGGTATACTTAGCACAGAGGAAGGAGAAGGGACATCAGGTACCAAAGAAAGAACTCAAATGGAATGTCCTAGTGGTCATCCCTTACCTGTGGGATTCCAAAACCCCAGTGGATGCCTGAAGCCATGTTTAATATCAAACCATACATATGCTATGTTTTTATCTGTTTATACATACCTTTGATAAAGTTTAATTTATAAATTAAACACTCTGAGATGAATAATAGCTAATAATAAATTTTTAAAAGTAACAATATACTATAATAAAAGTTATGTGAATGTGGTTTCTCTCTCAAAATATTTTATTGTACTGTATTCAGCCTTCTTGTGATGATATGAGTTGATAAAATGTCTACATGATGAGATGAAGGGGGCGAGTGATGTAGCATGGTGACCTAGCATTAGTCTACTCTGTAAGGGTCACTCAGACATAAGCACAGCAGTACTGGAATGGCTGATCTGATAAGCGAGTGACCAGTGGTAGGGTGGCATTTACAGAATGGATACACTGGACAAAGGGATGATTCAATCCCAGGCCAGCTGGAGCAGGACTGTGGGAAATAATGATTATACTATTCAGAATAAAAACTTAGGAATAGTTTATTTCTGAAAATTTCCATTTAGTATTTTTGTACCTCAGTTGTCCACAGGCAGCTGAAACTCGGGGTAAGGGGAGACTACTCTATGAATTAGTCATGGTCAGAGTGTATAAATAGGAAGTATCTGGTATGACATCATCTAATTGATGAAGGTGTCTGTAGTTACCATTCCTCAAAATTATAAGCACCTCACTTACACTTGACCAACCCAGGAGCACCTATGTAGCTTTTCTTCATGTAGTGCCGAACTTAATAGGGAAGCATCTCAAGTAAATGAAGTTATGACTCCCTGTCTAGAGAGCAGTTTGGCATTTTTAAAAAAATTATTATTCCTTTAAAATAAGTTTATTGTTTTGTCACAGAAATTTTATTTCTAGGAATTTATGTTGTGTTAAGGAAAAATAATGTATATGTGCAAGGGTTTAACCACAAAGATGTTCATTACAGCATTGTTTATAATAGGGTAAATAGGAAATTGTTTAATCAACTATAATAGAATAAATATTTTATTTGTATTGTGTTACAGTCATACATATAAATACTATTTGACCACTGTTGATGTTATAGATAAATATTAATAGTGAAAGAATTTTTATGATATATTAATTGATAAATGTAGCAAAAGCCCAAGTATGTACAGTGTGATCACGAGTACATTAATATATGAATATACTCTCAGAAAATGACCTGGAATTATAATTAAGAGTTTTAAAAGTGGTTATCTGGTGGTAAGATTATAAGAATTTTAAATGTTCTTTGATTTTTTCTATGTCTTAGTTTTCTTGTTCTAAGCATATATTGCGTTCTAGAAAGAAAGGAAGAAGAGAGGGAGGGAGGAGGAAGAAGAAAATTGTTTTTAATTAAAAAGGAGAATATGGAACCAAACTGTGTGAAAGAGACTGACTTTGTGTAACAGACCCTTCACATGATGATTTCTAGCAGATTTTCCTTGTAAACACATTTCAACTGACATGTGTCAATGGTTTTAAGAATAGAAACTGCTCTTTAGTACCCTTGATTTAGTAAAGATTGTTAGCCTTTATCCAAATCTTCCCTGCAAAATAAAGGAGCTCAATTTATTAGGTCAGCTCTGGGCTATCTTCCTACTCTCAAATCCCAGGTCTACACTTTCTGTGTCTACACTTCCCAGGTCTGTACTCCTGGGCTGGGTCTACATTTCTCAGGTCTGCACTTTCTCCGTCTACACGTCCCAGGTCTACATTTCTTGGGTCCACACTTCCAAGTTCTACACTTTCCACATCCACACTTCCTGGGTTCACACTTTCAGGTCTACTCTTCTGGGTCTACCCTTCCTCAGTCTACCCAGAGAGACTGCTGAACGGAAGACACCCTGCACTGAATTATTTGTAGTATACTAACCAACGCTGAAATATTTTCCTTGATCATCTGCTTCTTTGAAGAGAGGTGTTCACAAGGCCTAGCTTTCCATCACTTGTTGGTTCCCCTAGTTTTTTACCTTTACGATGGTAAGGGTTACATAGTTGAGAACTGAACAGTGGTTGAGGGTAACTTCAGTTGTAGGTGGAAGCAGTTGAAGCAAACTAAAAAAATTCCCTCCCATCAGAAAATAAAATTCCCCCAATCGATAAACCCGGCAGCCTCTCAGCCTCTTCCTTGTGTATCAAGGTTGCCTCTCTCCTGTCTACACCCTGGACCTGGTTTTGTGAGGACAGGATATTGCATATTTTTCCTCATTAAATCACGGTTGGCATATGTCATGGTTGGAGAACCCATTTCTCCTACCTTTGAGAATATCATTTCAGAATGACTTCACAGTAACGTAGAGGTAAGTAAATTACAGTGTACAGTTGGCAGGCTGATGCCCCCATTCTGTAACTTCTAAATGAACATTGGTGGAAGAATATTGCACCACAAGTTAGGAGTCCATATTTTGATCCACTGGTTGTGAAACATTAGAGAGATGACTCAGCCTTTTTAGGTCTAAGTTTTTCTCCCCAGTAAAGCCAGAGGGTTGAATTTGGTCATTGGCAGGCTTCCTTCCAGTTCTGAAATGGTATGACTGTGATCTACAAAGGCATTTATTGTTGCCTTATGACTCAAGACTGAAGGCAGAGTATCTAACAGCCCATTCTTATGACTCCCCTGCCACCTGGCAGTCTTGGTCCAATAAGCCATTTTTTTTCTTGTTTATCTTTCTTTTCTTATGCCACACTACATAATTTCAAAGGCAATATCCTTTTGGCATTCTCTATATCTTCTAATGTATGATGAATCTTTGTGACTAGCGAAAAAAATTCTTAAAAGCAGCAACTTCCATTATTCTCCAATTTTTAAAACTATCCCCTGGGCATTAAATGTCAATTTAAAGATTCCTACATTTGTTACCATTTCTAACCTAACCAATAGAAGTCTGAGGCATAATTTGAAACAGAAGAATTCCTGCCTGGAGACAGTAGGCTCATAAATATGTAGTTTGACTTATTCCTATCATTCAAGAAGAAATTAGGATTTTTAAAAACATTTTTAGCAATATTTTATTCAGTATCTAAATTGACTATTCAATTGGGCTGCTGTACATGCTTGCAGTTCCTGCATTTTTAATTGTAGATGCATTACTTTTTAATTGAGTAATAATTTCAAGTGAAACTACTGTAAAATGAAGGTCGGATTATTGACTAATGAAAGATTTTACAAATCAAATACATGTGTGTTTTAACTTGCTTTTTAATTTTATAGACTTGAAATATGTTGTTCCTCCTTTGTATATATCAAATATCTGCCTTTTTTTCAGTAGTAAGCACAGAAAACCCAACCCAGGCAGGTCACAGAAGAGAAAGGCAGTTTCCCATCCATTACCCATTCTTTCCCTCTTCCTTAGTAACACACCTTGATTTTAGTCAGCAAAAGACTGCATTTCCTTGCCTCCCTTACAGTTAGGAGACAACAAGAAATCATTAGATGAAACATTCAGGAAACCTCTTCAATGGGAGATGACTGGGTTGTGTACTTCTTGACTTGACTTGCTCTTTGTTGGCTCCTTTCTGAGCTCCACGTGGTCACAAGATGGCCAAGGTAACCTGAGTTGCATCATCTGCTTCATTCAAGCTCAAAAAGAAAAAGTCCAGTCTCCTAATAACTTAAGCAGAGCCCTAGATTTACTTGTCCTTGGCCTGATTGTCCATTCGGGGTTGCAGTGAACCCACAGTTGATTCTCACGGAATGATATACTGATGAGTTCATGTTGCATCAGATAAACCACCCCCAGGCCCCAGCTGGAGGTAGCATCTATGGGTCTCCCAAAAGAAGTAGAACTTCTGTGACTAAGAGAAGTGGGAGTGGATGGATTCTGGATGATCATGCCACAAATATCCACCCCACCAAGTTTCCAGTTTCTTTGAATTATTATAGTGCCTAGCAATCTAGTAAACTGATTGCTTTGCAAAATTACATCAACAGTGGTTTGGCCATTGGATTCATTTATGGTAAAAGAAATTGAAGGCAAAGCCACATCATTAATTCAGATAAGATATCAAAATGTATTTTAGTTTTCCAGAGTAATGTCTTACAATAAGCCATGTAATTTCCCTTTCTCATTACTACTCTGTATATGGCCCTCTAAAAGGGTTGAATCAAAAGTTAGCCAAAAAAAAAATGTTTTTTAAACCCACAGCAACTGTTTTCCAATATAGCTTGCTGATGTAGCTGATGTAGCAGAGGACATTGTTTCTGAACATAAAGTTGTATAACAAGTTAGAGCTAAATGAAATTTAAAACGACTTGTGACAAACCCTGAAAAAGTACTGCTTTAAAATAGTAATGTCAGCAGGCTGTCTATTATGCAACCATCTTACTAGTGTTTTTAGTTTAGATGGAGGCGTAACAGGGCAATGATAATTGTGTTTTCTTTGATATTAGCGATCATGTAAAGGTGACTTGGAAGTGATGGGCTGTAGATCCATGTTGGGACATGGTAACCAACAACACAGATGATCACAGCCACAGTTCTGAAATTGTTCAGATGGCCCTCAATTAGCTCTGGGTAAGGCAGATTCCTGCAGAAGCCAGTATTGATTTTTCAGAACGCTTCCTAGTGTTTCAGCGGAAGGACCCGATCGTGTCGATCCTTTAAAGCCACGGGGAACATCCTTGCAGGATGAACTGCCGGAGATATTCCTGCAGTGGCCAGGGACTGGCTCTCTGGGCTGAAGAACTGGGTGGAGTGAGACAGTGAAGTGAAGTGACAGAGTGTGGGCTATACAGGGACAGTGACCTTGGTCAGATGGTGGTGCTTCCACATGCCCCAGGAGATCATTTAAGCTCTCTGAGCCTCACCTTTCTCATTTGTAAAATGGGGGCATGTGAGAATCTAATGAGAACAGGCATGTGAAGCATCTCACCTAGTGCTTCTGATCTGTCCTGAGTGTCTGGTTATCCATATTGTCTCATAGCTGACCCTTGAAAAGGAATGTTGACTCTTCTACTCTTTCCCCCTGAGTTTCATTAAGGATAAAAGGAATACACTGTGGATGTGAAGAAGGTGAGTTTGAGTTGGCCTCAGTCCTAACAATGCTTTTACTTTGTTATGTGGAAAAATGAGTCAATATTGGCATGACATAGGTGCTTTCAGCTATGCTGGGTCTTGCCCTGTACTTTGAGTACAAGTCTGTTAAAGTAGCCTCCTTTTGGAAGGATGGAATCCACTTACTACTGGAAAAGGACATCAAGAAGTTAGCAAAGCCTCAGGCCTGCAGATGGTACCATGTGAAAGACTGGTGACACTCTGTCTGTTCTTTTAGGCCTGTGAGAAGAGTATCACAACATCTCAGAATAGCCAGGCCAGAGGATCATGACCCTTTAGTTTACAAAGGAGGAAACTGAGCCCCAGAAATGAAAGGTGACACAAAGGCCACCTCAAGAGTCAGTGACACAGACAGAAACTAAACCCAAGTTTCCTGATGCCCAAGTCTGGGGAAATAAGAATTCTAGACATCAGATGACATTGCTTAGCCTCCAAATCTCTTTTTCTGGTCTTCTACTAATTACTAGTCTCGTTCAACCACTGAAGGACAGGAATTCACTCCCTTCAGCAAATTCGGTTCCTTAGATGCCACCTTCTGTGGGAAGCAGGGGTTCTACATCATGTGTGGATGAAGGGAAGAGTTTCTATAGGAGGACGACGGTGCCTGCAATAATCAATTACTTACTAATTAACTAATCAGTAAACACAAGAGCCAATAATCTTTTCAATTGGAAGGAGTTTGGGGGATTGGGCCATACGAGATCTAGTCTTCAACAACAAAATGGAGAAACCCACCTTCACCTTTATTTATAGTTGCATAGGTAAAGGACTGGGAGGGGCTTTTTCTGTAAGGAACAGGATGGGGTAGAGTTAGGGAAGTCATTTGCTTAGGGAATTACCATTTCCTCAGAAGGTGAGTCACTCCATACAGGACCGCTTACTCTTAGGCTATCGAAACAGTCTCCATGGCCACCATTCCTGGGAGTCAGACCTCTGTATCCCATGGTTCAGTCAAATTTGATTCTGCTAGACATGGATGGCTCCCCACAACCTTCCACTCCCCCACTGTCACCTTCTCTAAGTTTTCCTACTTCGGCCACTCAGTTTCTCAGGAATGAAATCTGCATCTCCTGCCTTGGGGTGTAAGAGGGGCCCCCGCCGTGGGCTGTGAATGGAAGAAGGCTGGAGGCCTCAGTGTTTGCATCTAGATTTGCTCCTAGACCCTTGTTTTGAAGGTGACTCAGTGTGCCCTGCATGGTACCTGGAGTCCTCAACCTCATGGATTCAATTTTTCCAGAGAATAAGCTACCCATTTCCCACAGCAGTGGGGACAGATTGTTGTCAGGCCATTCTGTCATCCTCCTGAGCTTTGCCGGGGCTCTTGGGGGTCCACATGAATGGCTGCTCTTTTGTATTCTTTTCCGTAGGCATTAAGTCTCAATGTGCCCTATTGAATCAAGTTACCACTCCTCTGTCTGCTTTTTTGGTTATGCCAGGTCTCCGCCATTTTTGTCTCCTCTCCTAGTTTTTGTTTTTGGAGTTTATACCTTTTATATTTTTACTATCGTAGTGGGATTTGGAAGGAAGCAGAGATCAGCTGATCAGTGTTCCTTTCCCCTCCCTTCCTCCATTTAGATGGTAATGGCCATTTTTAGAGTCTGTGGTCTAAAAAAATCATCTCCCTTAATACAAGTTTTAATGTGACTGACCAGAGCTGAGTACAGTTGGAAAAAAAAAAGAAAAGAAAAGTTGAGGATCTTGGCCTCCAGCAGTACAGAGAATGGGTAAAGGAAATGGCAGTTCTCATGTGTGAGGACTTACCATCCGTGAAGATCACACCATATGTTCAGTCACTGCCAAGAACCTCCTGAAAAACAGATCTTCTCAGGTTTTGTGTTATCACCAAAAATTAACCTCACAGCATGGTTCACAATCATGTTTATGAAAGTGTTTTAAAAATGAAGTGCAGCATTCTGCAAGCCATGGGTGGGAATCGGTGAGAGCTCTGGGGGAGTCAGAGCTGAGGATTCCTTCTGGAGCTGAGCACTCACCGGGAGGGAGTGCCAAACATCTCTGTCAGTGTTTATGTTTTTAGATGCACTCACCAGTGACACAAAGCTTCCCTCCAAGTGTGTACACGTGGGGAATGCAGAGGAATAAATGTTTGTTAAGTGAATAAACTTAATGTATGGTAGATTTTGTGACTACACCAACATGTTTACAGTAGAAACATTGGAAGTCAAGACACTTCAAAACCCTAGGAAATTAAAAATTAAATGAACAGCACATATTTTATTTCGCCAAGGACTAAAATTTTCCATGAAAATATAAATATACTACCTTGTCAGTAACTTTTCTTCAACACCTGATATATTTTAGTTAATATTACATTATTCCTGGTGTTCTGACGCGCGTAATTGTTGCCAAAGGGATTCATCTAATATACTGTTCGGAATTGATGGCTGATTTACGTAGCCTTAAACTGTGAAGGATGGAGCGGTAAAATCTCTGTGTTCACTCCTCCCTCCCAATGGCAAGGGTTTATTGATTGAGTTTTTCTTTTTGATACAACTGTAGTTCAGCCTTGTGAAAACAGAACTAACAATCATGTAGAGTTTAGTATAAGGTGGTTTTATGTGGACTACTTTATTTTAGGAAGTATTGGATACTAGAACTATCTGAGGACTTTGGTTATAAGTCGCCTGGCCCTTGACATCCTTCTTTGAGGGTGGAAGCCCCATGCTCCATTTCATCCCCTCATATTGATCTGGTTCAGTGTTGTTCAGGCCTGCAGATGGTTGCCTTCTATTCCTTTTAATGGATCCTGAGCATGTCCTTATATTTCTTCTCCACTCTCTCTGGTCAGCTCTCTGGCTTGGATAATTTCCCCTTTTCAGTGCACATCGTAGTTTCACATTTATGTGCTTGAAGAAAGAACTGATGGGGTTTTTTCATCCCACGTCTTGCTTTTCCTAAACACGGGGCAAGACCAGATGACAGTGCCTCTTGCTTTACAACCAAAAGAGGTGCTTGCTGCATTTGTGCTCTGTTTGTTTTCTTGTGTGAGCAAATCTGACAATTTAAGGACCACAGAAAAAGGCATACACTTAAAGACATAAAATGAGTTTTTGCAAGCTCTATATAAAACATAAAGCATTTTGGTTTTGAGGCCACTGTATAACCAGCAGAAGTTTTAAAAAAAAATTTAAAAGTCCAAGAAGCATTATTTTTCTTTCTCTTTTAAACATTATCCCAGATAACTGGTTTAACTAGTTTTCCTCCCACTCTATCGATCAGGGGCTCTGGCTTTGTGCAGAGGCAGCTCAGAATGCTCTTGTAAATCTGATGCTTTATTTTTCTTTTAAACCCCTGATTTTAAAATAGCCGGATTTAATGGCAGGGGGCCTTAGATTCTGTTCATGAAGGCTCTTTTCCTCCCACTCTCTTGGAGAGGGAAGCATTCTTAATTTCTCTCCTCTTTTGATTATAGGAAAAGTCAGGTACAGGGTAACTCAGTGCCCGGCACACCTGAGTTTAAGGTTTGGCTCCCCAGACAATTGCCCTCTTGTTCCTCAGCCTCATGGGCCAGGGGAACAGAGAGGGTGAAAGGGTAATGAATTCTTCTAGGTGGTGATAAGAGCTACATTCCAAAAGGATTAACAGCACAAAAACCTTCATGTGTAAGGGGAAAAAACTGAGAAAGTGGGGGAGGGGAGCACTCACATGGACACAAATAGCCACAAAGGGGAACTTTTTCAGGTGTCCTCAAAGCCACATCTAGTTTCAGCTGCCAGCAGGCTAAGCTACTCTGGCCAGAGCATCTACATGCTGTGCATGACAGGTAGGTCCCTTAAAGGCTTGGAGCACTCTTGCTGCTGTTCCAAGGGGGGTGCCCTGTGTGGTTTCCTTTGCTCTGCCACAGGATTACAGCTGGCCCCTGTCAACTACCTCCTTGATCAAAGCACAGAAAAATTTCCAAATACCTTGATTTTAGCCTTTTCAACCTAAGAGAGCAAAGAAGAGGGTATGACAAAGTCCATGTAATCTGTTAACCACATCTGAGAACGGTTTTGGAAATGGAAATTTGGCCCCGTTTAAACATTTCCTAAAACAGCATGATCGCTGCATTGAAATTGGGGATCTTGATTGTGCAACTCAAGAGGAGGTCCCTTGTCTGTGTTTTGACGGAAGTATTTGGTGAAACTTAAAGGCAGTATCATTCCCATCTGCTAATCAAGGTCCAGACCCAACCCACACACATCTGTTCCCTGTCCTCACTGTCTGTTAGGAAAATAACAGACTCTTTCCCAAAAGTTACTAACCCTAAAGTAGAAAACAAGAAGAGCAAGTAGATGTGGCCCCTGGACATTTTCACCCCCTCATAGCATCTTCTACCCACAATAACTGCGGCACCCCAAGTTTTTTAACTTTTAAGTCTAACCGCCCTTGTCTTCCCACCTCCCCTCTTTCAGAAAGAGTCTTATTTTGGCTTACCCCTAAAAAAAAAAAAGAAAAAAAGAAAAAGAAAAAGGAAAAATCTGAAGGTATTTACTATTCAGACCCATTGTCTTGAGAAATAAATACATAATCAACTCTTATTGACCAGTGAATTTTTCAATTACTGTGCTACTGTCTAAAATAGAAATGTGCACCGCTATTGTAGGAAACTACAGCTTTTTACATTTTCTTGGCAGAATTCAGATCCTCTCTTTAGGGAGAAGAGAACATTCCACAAATATCAAAGTGTGCCTTTGGTAAAGATGCCCAATCCATGTTTTGCATGTGATGTCCATTGGAAATGTACCCTCTTGATGTTAAGTTAAACATTTGCTGGTTAAGTTTGTTTTTGAGAGGAGTCGGTTCAGGAAGGCATGTTGAAGCAAACCTTAAGCTTAGCTAACTATGTGTAATTATCAGCCTGTGTCCATAATTTTAACAATGTGAATCATTAGCTCAGACTCTGCCTTTTATTCCAAAGAGGAATAAAAAAATTCTTGGCTCAGATCAAGAATTTTAGTGAAAGCTTTGTTCTTGGTAGAAAAGGATCATGTTTCTTACCTTTGCACAATAATGTGACGAAGAGTTCTGGAAGTGAAGCCACAGGTCATGAGACTTAGCCCTCGTAAAGAATTGCAAGATCTACTCAACCATCTTGCCTACCTGCTTAATTCTCATGCCTGTGAGGTCCTCACAGCAGGGGAGGCTAGTTATTGCCAAGGATTCTTGTTGCTGTCCTTTTCTCCCATTTTGGGGGACAATTCATAGAAAATACAAATAGCTTTTAACTGCCCATAGATGTATTTTAAAGTGCTTTCTGAGGTTTGCAAGAAAGAACTTTTCAGTTGAAGAGAAAACAGCCCTTAGTGTGTTAGTTATTGGCTGTGACTGAACAAACCAGATTTTAGCAACAAAGGCAATACCTTTGACGTCTCGCCAGGGTTGTGGTTCGTAGCTGAATGTGGCATTTAGGAAATGTCAACTGTGAATGACTTTTAAAAATAAAATCATAGTCAGGTATAGTCGGATAGACGTACAATCTCAGACTGACAAGAACTTGACAAACAAGTTTCCCATGGACATTAAAGGCTGCCCTTCCTCCATCTCTCCCTTTGAGGCATCCTTTTCACTTTCCTCCTTCACCTTCCACCCCTCAATGCCAGAGCCCCGTCAGCACTGCTGTGGAAACTCCCTGTGGAAAAACTTGGCCCTTCTAGGGAAACTGATTTCTAAATCAAAGAAGAAGTTGTGCAAAGTAGACACAGCTACGGGGCCTGCCCCCTGAGATAGTTCCTGGGCAGGACCAGATGGAAGGCTAAGGAAAACCCCTCCATTCATTGATATGCTCATGTGAATGAGGTCAAGCTAGTGACTCCCCCTCCCGCCCCTGTCACACACACACCCCAAACCTCATGTGTGTTCCGTGTTTTCTGTTTCCCTCTTTACAAAAGGTTTCCACACACACATGTGGTCTTCACAGCTGCTTAACAAAAGGTGAAACTGGGACTTGGATAACTTGAAATATTTGAACTGCTGAAAAGCAGGACTAAAAGTTGCAAATTTAAATTCTGAATTGAGTTCTCCTTCCATTCCATGTTTTATTGTGTGTTTCATTGTGCCTTTTTAAGCAGTGAAGCAAGCACATTTGCAGATGATTGGCAAACAGGATGTAATTCAGAGACTCTCAAACCATCTCCGACCTTAATATTCAGATATTTTGTAAGATCCTTATACCTGGAAGGTGAAAATTAGATGACTGAGTGTTGTAAGGAAATAAAGAGGGTTGTTTCTTTACTTTCAGTTTAGAGAGTGAGATTATTGTGTGCACCTATAAAATACAGTTAAAACCAGAATGTTAAGATTTTACAACTTAACTGAGAAATATCTATATACTGAAAAATTAAATAATTAATAAAAATTAGGAATTATATTCCTATATATGGGCCTAAGCTGAACACTAAAAGTATAGTTACATCTGTGAATTTGAATTACTTACTCAGTCCACTCTTGATAAGTGGGTGTTTGTATCTACAAAGTGTGTTGGAATTTCATACCAGAAAGCCAGCCTCTTTAAATATTTCATGCGATAACCTTTCTGATCAAGGCCTAGATAACACAATTCTGAAACTGATAAACATGCAGAAAAGCACAATATACAGACCTATTTATAGTAATAAATGACTCCAAACAGATTGGCTCACTGGCAGTGAACATACAATGGGAACATCATAAGAGATGAACTAGTACCATTTTCCAAGATTGAAAATTCTCACATTTTACATAAAGCCAGAAGTAAAAATGGTTCCAAGAAAAAACATGTGTTAAGAATTATAAGTGTTTAGCTTAGAAGGAGGAGAAAAATGGGTTATCGCAAACATTGCTTTTTTTTTTTTTCCTACCAAAGTATAGAAACAGTTTCCATTCTCTGACTCCATGATGTCATGCTCTGAATAAGACAGTGAAAGAAATGGAATTATGCAAATGAATGACAAATTCAACAGCTTTAATAGGAAGTGAAAATCTGAAGATGGCTTGGCAAATAACTTAGAAAGCTTTAAGAATCAAAGAATTATTATTTTCTAAGATCTAGGTGAATTTTGTTATTGATCAAAACTATAACATTCCCATCCAATTCATAGGTATTGAATTCTGTGCCTTTCACCTTTATTTCTGGACCATGTGTTTTTGGACATGTGTCTACCCTTCCAATCTGCCTCTCTCTGAGAGGCCACTGCATTCCTGATGGGCCTTTCACTGGCATGTTGATAGGATTATGCTTTGGATTTTGCTGTAGTCCTTAGCATATCTGGCTAAGTGAGCTACTGAGAAATAAAGCCAAACCCAAAATGTCATTAAAAGGCTTCCCAGCTCTCTGAACATTGGCAGGAATTTGTAGGCTCTGACTCTCAGTTCAACCTGTCACTTTCTTTGGAGAGAGGTAGTTCTTACAAAGACCATTGATTTCTGCCTTTTGAAAAACCCGGAGAGGAAAAAGCAACCATACAACTGATGTGATTTCTTTTATTATTAAATGCCTCTTTTCTTAGTTTAAACAGGATTTGAAAAGCCAACCCAGACCAATTACTTTTTCCATACTTTAATATATCTTGGCAAAATTTTAAAGCACAGGCTGGATTTTATATGAGAACAGAGAAATTTTATTCCTTTTTCACATGAAATGACAAGTACCGTGACTTGTGACTTGGTTTAGATCAATTTGCATTCAAGTAGCCCATTAAAATGTTACTCATGGAATAGCACTGGATTTTGAAATCTCTGCAGTTAATTTTAGAGCATCAATATATATACATGTACAGGAGCAGTACCTATCTCAAAGTGCATTGGAGACGTTATCTTTGAGAAATGACAAGGATAATCAGTTTGACTTCATAGTAGAAGGCACCCAAGCACACAGAGTTGCTTAACCACTGAGACAAGGAAACTGCCCTGATGTCAAGCAACTCATGTTCTGTCATTTGCCAAACACTCCTGCTACAGAGACATGTTCCGAAATTTTCATCAACCAACTAGATGAATAAACTATGTGGTCTGGATTAAATAATATCTGCCTAAAAGGAAAGAAGTGAAGATAGCCAGAAGGCCAGATGGCAGATATATTTTCTGCAGAACTCTATTTGGAAAGTGAGCTTTATGCAATTTTGGGGCGTTTCTTACCATCTTAGGAGACCATTTTCAGAATAAGTCATTGAGGAATCTAGCACACAGCTTTCAAAAAAATGAATGGCATAGATGTAGGCACATCATATAACCTGTGCACAGAATTATAGCTACCTGGTAAAGATGCTTGAATGGCTTTTTCTCCCAGCATTGTTATGACCTCTTCCTCTATCCCATCTCTTTTGTCATTTGTTTCTCTGAATTCATTTGACTGAATTATCCTAGAGCTAAACTCCAGAACCAAGAATAACCTGGAGTTCGCATGTAGGAAAAATCTGGCTGAAAATTTACATAAACTAATTATCGATTTTATCTTGTGATTGACTAGATTGTTCACTCACATGCGGAAAACCAGCACTGTCCACTACATACGGACAAAGGTAATGTTTCCTTTGTTTTCAAGACAGAGCACCATTTCTAAATTGAGTCTTGCAGCAAACTTAATGATAGTTTGGCTCTTAAAGATTTAACCCATCTTCCATATCTAAGATATTCTTTGAGGTTATAGGGTGAGCTCTAAGCTTTTAAATAGAAGCAAAGAAGTGTCAATTCACACTTGGGTTACTTATACAGCAAATCAGGATAGAGGGAAACTTCAAGAAATCAATTAGGTTTTCCCATTTTCCAAGTGGTTGGGTCATCTCTACATATATTTGATTTCATTTTTTTTTTTCATATCTTACTGGTTATCAAGTCTTGATCATATTCCTTCTACCTGACTTTTGATTTCATACCTTATTCTCCAGAGTCACCTCTGTCCTGCTAGTCAGACCCTAACAGTCACCTTCCAGACTTTTCTGAGCCATTCTAACCCAAACCAAATCTTTTTCCCATCCAGTATGCATCTTAACCTTGTTCTAATATTCACAAAACATGAATGGCATGATTTGGTTTGTATCTAACATTTTCTGTAGTTCTATAATTTGTTCTACAGCAAATCAAATCCAGATTTCCCAGCCTTAATTTCATGGTCCAGGGTAACCTGCCACTTCCTCCCTTCATTCTCTCCTCTGATAACCAATTTTATTTCCTACTCTTCTACAGTGTGTTGGTGTTCACATCAGTGTGGTGAAAGCCAGTCTCCCATTTCTGTGATGAGTCGTCTCCCTTTTTCCTTCTAGGCCTCTAAGTCCCACCTATTCAGCAACTTGTTGGCTTAGTTCCCACTTTCTTCTTCCAGTTCAGCTCAACATGTAACACATGGAGCACCTGTTGTGAAATTGAAAGTCATTCTACAGTGCATAGAGTGGACTCAAGGTTGTGGAGCAGGGCCTCTTTTGTGCCACCTGAATCTTCTGGACTACTCTAGAGTCCCAGATCCTTCTCTCCTGAACTTCTGTAGCACTTCACATCTAGAACAGTAGGGTTCAGAGTGGAGTGCTTAAAATAAGTCACTGGCTGCAGGAAGAATGTATGAAAACTTATGCCTATATTTCTTTCATGTCTTTTCAAATTCCTATTTGCATTTCTATAAAGTATATGATATATTAATACAGAAGTACATTTGACATTTACAAGTAAATAGCATATATACAGTCAGTCCTCTGTGTCTGTACTACATCCATAGATTTCACCATCTGTGGATCAAAATATTCAGAAAAAAATCCTGTACTGAACATGTATAGACTTTTTCTTCTGGTCATTGTTCCCCAAAACAATACAGTATAGCAATTGTTTACATAGTATTTACATTGTGTTGTAAATAATCTAAAGATGATTTAAGATATCAGGAAGACATGTATAGGTTACACACAAATACTGTACCATTTTATATAAGGGACTTGAGCATCTATGGATTTTGGTATCCAAGAGGATGTACCAGAACCAATAATCCACTGATACTGAGAGATAGTTTTGTGTGTGTGTGTGTGTGTGTGTGTGTGCATAATCCATGTGCAAGCACTAAATTAATGGAGTAAATGATCAAAAATATATAGACCCTCAAATTCAGAACAATTTCATTGGGCTTTCAGGAGGTCAGCAAACTAAACTGCCAAAGTCCATTGATTCTCTCATTCAAAAACTGAGCTGGAGATATAGCTCAGTTGGTAGAGTGCTTGCCTTGCAAGCACAAGGACCTGGGTTCAATTCCCAGCACTGAAAAAAAAAAAAAAAGTTTACTAATCCCCTACCCAGCAGTGGTAAGAGATAGAGAAGTCTGGCAAAAGGAGATCAAAATGTCATCTTAATTTCTGTTAGAAGCTCGCTGGATGATATCCTTTATATCTGGGCAAGGATGGTTTGTAATACTTTGCCCCAGCATTTGGCAGACCCAGTTACTGGCAAAGGGGACATTTCACCCCCTTTTCCTACTTCTCTCTTCCCCAGCCAAGTGTAGAACCTGCACCCAAAGCTACTGCAAGTCCAAAAGCAGGTGAAGCAGAAGGATCATAACAATGAGGACTGAGATCCTGTGGAACCTGCCTTTTATCCTTTCAGATGCACCCAAGAAAGAAACCACTCTTCCTTGGGGGAGGGGGAACAGGTGGTAGGGGCTCAGCAGTGTCCCAGTAATGTGGGTTCCCTCCTAATAATAAGCCACTAGTGTTTTGAGTTTTATCATCTCCTAGTAAGTTGTTCTGTTGTTTCAAATGTATTTTCCTAGAAAGAGCACTCTTTCTTTTCCCAGAAAGAACTATCAAAGCACATAAAACAAGTTGACAGACAGGATTAGAATTGTGTACAGTGAAGACATATCTGTACTGAGATCTGAGGCTCGCTGCCATTTGATGACCCTTCTGATGGATCTGGTTGGTTCATCATCCAACTTCCCAGTGCTATGATAGAACTGATCTGGGGTGTGTGTGTGTGTGCATACACGCCTGCCTTCCTGTCTATTGAACTGTCTTTAATTTAAAACAAACAAACAAAAAATGGCATAGCTATTAATTGCATCTGGATTCCTCATGAAACTCCTTACCTACCACCACCCCTGTTCCCTGCCACACCTAGGGGCACACGCACACACACACACATACACACACACACTGTTATCACCACACTTTGCAGAGTGTTGCAAGCATAGGATGGAAGATGTGATCATATGAAACATCAACTTCTAAGTGCAAACTGAATGGAGAGAGAGAGAGAGGGAGGGAGGAGGAGAGAAGCACATCATGGACCAGAAAGCACTGGTCCCTGGATGAAGGACTTCCTCGAGGCTATCTGCCCTCCTGCCTGCCCTCACTGGGCAGAACTCTGACATTCTGGGAAATTAAACTCTATTCACTTTTTATCTCTTTATAGAGAAAGACTCAGTAACTAAGATGACTAACCATAGGCTCAGGGAACACTTTTCTCCAAATTCTGAATGCTTGCTTTCTTCCCATTCTGTTGTGGAAGGGGCTGTTCATCCCCATCCTTTGTCTGAACAGTGATATTAAGTTGACTACTGGATTCATGATGGAATAAGCCAGTCCTATGCCACAACATACCTATTGTGTATACACTTTTTTTTTTAACCCCCCTCCAATTTTCCACATCCCACTTTAGTTGTGGAAACTAAATTTAAAAATCACTTGAGGCTTTCTAGGTGCTTCCAAGTATTTATCCCAGATATTCAGCTTTTTAAAAGACTAATGTTAATTCAAAATCAGTTCTTTACCTGTACATTTCTTCAGGGTATTAGGACATTTTTACATAGATCTTGAGGATACCGAAACCTTAATCAATGATATGCATGCTGGAAATTTCATGGAAGTTAGTGTGGGAATTTGGGGGATTAAATATTAGGGTACCAATTTGACTGCTGTTATAGAATGCAAACAGCAGCAGCTTAAAACTGTAAAATCAGTTTCTCTGTCATATAACCATCTAAGCACACAGTCTGATGGGGACCAGACTCCTGCCTTGTCACTCTGCCTCCCTCACTTTATGGCTTCCATTTCAAAATCTTGTCTCACATCACCACAAGAGGAAACTAAAGGAAGTGGGATGCACACACCTTCCTTTCATAGGTACCCAAAGTCATGCAGATCACTTCCATTCACATCCATTGGCCAGAATTTAGCTGTATGGACATGCCAAATTGCAGGGAGCCTGGAAACCATGGCCTTGAGCTTGGTGATCATGTGCCTGGGTGGGAGGGATGAGTGGATTTTGGGGACAACAGTTCAATCTGCCCCCAGGTTCGTAGAGCTAGCCCCAAAAGCGTATTTTAACCCTGAGTTCAGCCAGGGAACTAGTAAGCAAAGTAGAAAATGCCTCAGGATATAGAGGAGGAGAAATGCTGCTCCGCAGTGGAAGCTTGGCTTTGCAGCCTTCTGCATCTCAGGCCTCCAGTTCTGTAATAAGATATACATCTCTCTGCTAAAGAAGTTGAAGCCTAGCTCCCAAGGATACCATTGCTACTGCATGCTTGAATTAAAATACTTTTCTAGGTGAAATTTTCAGGCTTAATAGATACCAGAGAACAGACGTCATTGTCATTGTCATTTTAGGTCACAGAAGCCTTGCTGCAACCTCCATCCACACCCTCCTCTTAGTCTAAGTTATTGCTACACTTCTATGAAAGGAGTAGTAATGTAGATAGATTGGAGGCCCGTAATGATAAATATTAAGCTTGAAATGCAAGTGAATGAATCTTAATCTTTTCTAATTGTACAGCTACTGCCATCCTTTTGTAAGATCTGCATTCCTTTAAGAATGTCTGCTCTAGGAAAATGGCCATAAAAAGATGTCCTGCTGATTACAGTGCTATACATACCCCATCTGGGACTTGCATTTGTTTACTTGATTAGCCAAGCGCTTTTTCCTGTTAGTGTCCACATTCATCTTTTTCAATTATAACCCTGGTTTTCATCTCAACCTGACAATTCCAACCTGGATTTTGACAGTCACACTGATTTTTATCTATTTAAATTGCTAGAAGCAAAATCTGATTTTTGCCCCTCACTTTCATTATTGGGAAAAGTAATAAAAACCAAGGTGGAATTAGATCATGGACATCCATTATTTTAGCCAGGAACAAAAAATAAATATATAGCTCTATCTAAATATTGGATTAATTTGTGAATATGGGGGATATTAAAAATTACATCGAAATGTGTTTCTCCCCTGGTTGTTTATTTGTTATACAAATGTTAACAATTTGTCTGTCACAGCAAAAACTGTAATAATGACAACTCTCACTGCCTGAGTGGTCAGTATGTATCTTCCCTGCACCAGTCTCTGTGGTCTTAACACCCTGCTCAGTCCCACTGAAACTATGTGACTGGTACCCAGCAGAATGAGGATGGTGGGGTGGCTTAATGGAAGACAAACAATAGGTGCTCACTTCAGTGTCATTATTCCCATTCAGGTTGGTCATTCATTCTAAACAGGAATGAAATTGTACCTGCTTCAAGGGGAGTGAAAAAAATCACATACTAAAATCGAGGTCAGAGTCAGAGTGAAATGTAGTTAGGAAAGAATAGGCAGAGAGGTGGGGCCTTGCTGGCTTTGAAGATGAAGGAAAGGGGAAAGGAGCTAAAGACTGGGGCCACCTCTAGAACCTGGGAAGCAAGGAAGCAGAACCTCCTCCAAGGCTTTGAGAAGGATCCATGATGGGCCTTTGACCTACAAAACTGGAAGATAATAAATAAATTTGTGCTAATTAGCTACAGCAGCACTAGGGAAATAACGTGCAGTTTCCTCTCCTGTTCAATGGGAAGACTATAGTGATCCATTTCACCAGTTTGTTGTGGGGGCTGAACAGAATGTCCTGTGAGAAGTCTTGGCACAAGGTCATGGTGATGCACCATGGCCTGACCAGCATTCTGCAGGGTCTGCACACTGAGTACTTTCCCATTCAGGCTGCTGGCAGACTTCTGTGTTTAATATCAGTGACAACAGTCAAGCCCTGTGTTGGCCTTGTCACTTTAAAGGGACTTCTTACAGATCTCTCTGAGATTCATCATGAATTGATTTTATATACAACTCTCAGACACATTTTTATTCCACTTACTGACCAGTGATGGGAATTTCCTTCTAGTGCCTTCCATGTACCTTCCCCAAAGCAATTCTCCCTCTAGTCTCTTCCACCCTGGTTGGAGAAATGTCTGGAAGCTTGGTGGAGTATATGGAGAGGTTAGGGAGGTAAATTCCAGCAGAGAGGAGAGAAGGGCAATCTGTCAAGCACCCAGGTAAGGATAGGGGAGACATACCTGTGGACTGCCCTTCCGGAGCCATATATTCCAAGTCAGGGCCTGACTGGGCTGGGAAGAATAAATTTGGTTACTCTTTTCTTTTTTAACTTATGGAAAGTTTGTTTGTTTGAATGTGTGTTTTTGTCTAATGACTCAGAAAAGAAGAATCTTTACAACCTAATATTCATTAACTTGCTCCAGCCAATTAGGTCATTGGAGTTGAGTGGTATAAATGAAGTAAAGGTCACAGGTTCTTCTGTATCTTAGTTGATTTAGATTCATATGGCGTTTGCACTGTCCTAGGAAGCAAAACCAACAAAATTGCATTCCTATTACCCTGGTGCTAATCCCATATGGGTTTGCAAGTTATCTTTTAATTCTTGCAACATCACTTGCAACTTGTATTTCCTGATAAGGTGGGGGTGGGGAATATCCTCACAACAAAACTATGAAATAGAGAGAAAGAAATTATTGTTCCCATCTACACCATGGATCTAGGGTCTCATAGATGGTGGCAACTGTAAGGTCTGGCTGTGACCACAGTGTAACCCCTGCCTGGAGGTGCTTTTGGGGGCCTCTCAGCTGAGACCATGTTTCAAAGCCTGATTTCCAGTCTTCCAAGTCTACCTTGGACTCCGTGAACTCAGAGATGATCAGGGTCTACAGTGAAATACTCAGGCTAACAAAATTTTCATGTGGATGATAGATCAAACGGAAACCTTGTTTTTTCTCACAGTATTTCTTTCTTTGTAAGAATTATGTGCTTCCCCTTTTCTTGGCTCCCCTGGCTAATTCAGGACCCAGCTTATATCTAACATCCACTTGGAATCTTTCCTTGGTGCTCCTACTCCCACCCCCACTTCCAGGTTATTCCCCACTCCCACCCCCAATTCCAGGTGCTTTAATAAAGCATCGTGCTTCCCCTGTAGTAGTTTACATTGAATTATGCTCTGTGTATTTGCCCGATAATCCTCACCAGAATCAAAGTTCCTTAAGGCCAGGGTCCATATTTCATTCACTATTTTTAACTAGTACTTGGCATAAGTCTATCTATATAGGAACTGCTCAAGAAAATTTTCTCAAATGAATAAAGAATGGAAAACCTATGTTCAATTTCTGGCCCTGTCACTTTCTTATTGTGTGACTTTTAACAAGTTTCTTATAACAAGGCCCTTATATCCTTAGGGACCTCAGTTAGCTCATTTGTAAAAAAGAAGAACTTGGTTGAGATAATAAGAAATTCTTTTCAAACATAAATGTACTGGGATTTTAATGTAACTCATTAGCCATCCAGGAGCCATAGATCAGCAATCACATCTTGCAGATAAGTTGGGAACATTGCCATACACTTTATTTCTTGAATATGAATTGATTCTTTCACTCCATTCACTTTTATACATTAATGGTCAACAGATTCATACCTCTTTTTGTGTTGGTAATTCCATCCTTGACCTAAGGGTTTATTTCCTACAGGATGCTCTCTTCATTTAGATGGATTGGTGTATCTAAAAGGCGCCTTTTCAGCCTGAGAAAATAATAAATTATGCTTACATTCACTTTTTTGTTCTATGTCCATCTATTTTTACCAGAGGCAGTTAATGAAATCTTTTGCTGTACTGAGAATTTCAAGTGAAGATAAATAAATTATTGTAAGAGAAGCAGTAGTATCAAACAAAATAAATCAGTAAATATTACTGATTTTCCATCAATTTGAGTTGGTAATAGACCTAATACCATATTTTAACTGTTAGAATATTTGATGAGAAAATAAAAAGAAGAAGACTTGCTACTAGCATGCCAGAAGTAAAAGTGTGAATGTCATTTGTAAATAGTTGCAATAACTCATACATGGTGTCTGCTAAGTTAACCTCACGGTAGAGGAATTCATGTCAAACTAGATTGGATTTGAGACCTACATTTTGGAGGTTGCTGCATTCTATGTTTCTAAACTTATTACCATAGGAATCAGAATCTTATCAGGTCTCAGGCAGTTCTTACTAGTAAGGTAAACACATCTAGATATTTCATTACTATATATTACATAATAAACTGAAATGATAATTCACTAAAAATTTGTCTAGGTACACTTTTTCCTAAAATTTTCTGTACATTTTCTGGTGATTACGACTAATTGAAAACTCGAAATTAGACTAAACATTTTTTTAGAAATTATTTCTAAACCTTTCTGCAAAGTCTTTTGATTTTGTTGTTTGGTTTTTGTTTGTTTGTTTGTTTTTGACATAAGATCTCACTGTGTTGCCCAGGCTGGCCTTGAACTCCTGGACTCAGGTGACGATCTTGCCTCCTGAGTAGCTGGGACTACAAGGCCTGTGCTATCACACCAGGGTACCTCACTGCAAAGTCTTAATATTTTTGAAATGTACTGTCTGTCAAGATGAAACATTAGTGTTCTAAATAAACTCACAATGAATAAATTTTAGTCTCTATTTAATTGAATGTTTTCTTTCCCAGTGCAGAATTTCTTTTATCTCTGAACAAAAATTGTATTCAGCCTAGCTAGTAGACTAATTAGCATGAAGTTGGGTTTTCCCCCTCCCTCTCTTCCCATTACTTTCATGCCTTGTTGCTTAGTTAGCAATCCATGCTGATCTCTGACCTGCTGACTCAGCAGAGCGCACTTCCAGGTCAGGTGGCCATGACCTCTGTGGACAGAGCACAGCCTGTTAGCAACACACCAGGAAAACAACAAAGACAAATGGATTTGTTGTTTATCTGCAGACAAGTTATTCTGAACTCAAATCACAGCCAATAAAAATGATTTGATGATTCAAATACTTGATACACAAACCTTGATGAAAATCTGTATGTTTCTAGAAAAAAAGAGCATGTATTTATTTCATACTGTGAACAAATCGTGGTGGCTTGTTTTGAAACCACTTTTTTGCATTTGCTCATAGGTTACTTAAATTACTTTGCAAAAGGAAAGTAATGGTTGTATTTACATGTCCCAGGACATGTAAATGTCCAACTTTTATGCTTCATATATGGCATATGGATATGTAAATTAAAGTCCTAACTCTAAAAGTTACTAGTCATATTGATGATCAACTGAATAACTGAATAATATTATAAATTGGGCTATATTTTTTTTAAATATTACTTATTTTTATCATTCAGGTCAATTATTCTTAACTGGTGGGTGATAAGGGATGTAGTTTATAATGTAGTACTTTATTAGCTCTGATATTCAAATTACTATACTTAATTTCATATTTAAAATGGCATTATACAAAAGTCTTAAGGAGTTTTCTTTATCAAAACATTGAGAAAGCTGATTTTAACTCATCTACTCTAAAAAAATAGGTTGGTAAATGGCATAATTTGTAACGGATCAGAAACAAAGAAAAGGGGTTTTCCACTGGTATAGTGAAGTGGATAGTTCCTGGAACAGGAATCCAGACCTGCTTTGTAGAGGAGGCAGAGGTGTGAGGATCCCAAAACCCCAGAGAGGACACACATTTGATGACATGAAATGGAAGAAGAAAGAAAATGCAAAGCCTGAAATGGTTCCTGGCGCTTAGTAAACATTCCATAAATAGTTTTGAGTGAATAAATGAACTTTGGACCACTCAGCCATATCAAGCATTGGTATAATTTACTTCTGATACAGCATACAAAGATGACACAGGGGTAATAAGTCAGAGTGATGAGAGACTTAAGCTATTTAGACATCTGCTAGAAGTCTTGTTCATGTTTAAGTGAAAACAAGATCTTGGATACCAATTTGCCTTACTGACATTTTCATCTCTAGGAAAGTAAAGGAAATGAAGGGAACTGCTACTTTGGATCTACTTTTAACTAAGAAGAGATTGGCTGGAGAAACAGAAGTAGAAGGAAACTTTTTCCATTTATTCAATAAATGTGTATTGAGACTGGCAGTCATTTTAACTTTCAACTTTTGTGACAACCAAGGAACAGACAATGGATACAGCCAGATATACTATGCACTTTAGGGGAGAAATTTCAAGTATTTCAGAGAAGTACTGCATAAGCCCTAATAGATTTTATGTGAAATATAAGTATGATTATAATATACATTAATATAATCAATATTATGTTACATATAATATACATGTATTATAGTATTTATTACTATAATCAATAAAATGAAATTCTGAGAGCATAATTATGAATATTTTCCCAGAGTACCAAAGATCATACACACACACACACACACATGCACACACACACACTACAAGTCTAACATTCCATGATTCTTTGATTAGAATTAAAGGTGTGATAATTCTCAAAAGTGAGAAAGAGGGATGACTGTGACTGCAAAGGGCACACTCAGATTAACTCAAAATGTGAAAGTTCATTTAAAGAAGGATGCAAGGGGAAGCAGATAAACAAGAACAGATATCAGAGAGAGAGAGAGAATCCCATTAGAAAATGTCAGGGAGCCTAGAGTCCAGGGTGAGCTGAAGTATGTAAAAAATTCTAAAAACAACAAAAGAGGCTTAAAAAGCTGGCAAGGAACAACCCTGCAGAAAAGGAAGTTGACAAAATAAGCCAGATGTAGACAACTGGAATGCTCGTGAGGTCCAGTGAGTCGTACTCGTTTTTGATAATGACAGTGTTGTAATTTCTGCCAAGACAGGAATGCTATTTCTATTATATTTTTCATTATACTGTTTTGTTTTATGTTTATAAAGAAAAGAATAAGAAAAGGACAAGACCTCTGATGAGAAAACAAAGGACTGTTCATGAATTCTTATTCTTGCCTCCTGATCAAAGATACTGATTTCTTACCTGGTGAGGATAGAACTGAGACCAGCAGTGTCATGTGGGACCCTTGACCATCACAGACGGGGTCTGCTGGACCAGGTTGCTTCCTCAGGCCTCACACACCTGTGACTGATCCACTCTGGTCAGTTATTTTAGGGAATTTTAGAGAGAAATCCCCAAAAACCTGAAGATTGACAAAAAGAGAAAACATAAAATCCCAGTAAAATTTTAGAATTTATTCTGAAAACAGAACACTCCGAAAATAAAGTGATAATCATTTGCAGTCAACAATAAGTTAAGCAGGACTAAGTTATTTTCCTGTTCAGTGGCCTAACTGTAATTGCAAAATGAAGGAAATGTGGTAGATATGGTGTATATGAATTTCATCAAGGTGGTTTTTACCACATCTCAGGATTTCAATATGCATTTAATGGAGATATAACAACAGAATAGTTAAATGTATTCTCCACTAGGTTTGTATATCCAAACCCAAAGAGTGTGAAAGAATAGGCTGTTGTGGTTGCAGAGGGCGACCTGTGTAGACATCTACTTCTGCTTTATTCTAGATCTCTCTTTATAAATCATGTGAATGATGATGTTTGATGAGAACAATAGAATAACTGATTTTATTGAACTCTGTCACTTTCTACTATCTCTCTGTGTTAACTTATTTAGTCCCCACCACAACTGCATGCAGTTGATACTCTTTTATCCTCACTTTATACAAAAGGAAATTATAGCACAAGAGAGTTTAAGTAATTTCCTCAAGGGTCTGCAGTACCTAAGTGTCAGAACTGATTCAAGTTCAAACTGTCTACTTAATAGTGTGAGTGACATAAATGATATCCTTCAATTTGTTAATGACCAAAGCAAAATGAACAGTTAATGTAGAAAGTTATAGATTTGGTACCCCAAAGAACCCTAATAGACTTGGAAAATAAGCCATATTAATGAGACAAAATTAATTTGAGCCAAATACAAACTCATGCATTTAAGTTCCCAAAAATCATCTGCAAAAAGATTGGGAAAACGAGACTCTGTGATATATTATATGAAGAAGTTTTGGAGAGTTGAATTGACTATAGTGCCATTATCACCAGTGTATAGAGTGATGAGATTATCAGTAAAATCAATGTTAGGCTCCAATGAAAAAAGAATGAATCTATAGAAAGAATGAACGACGAATCAGTACACTCTCAAAAATTGAGGACTACAGGTCCAACAAGATGAAATGCCTTAGCCACAGAATAATGTTGGGATTTACAAAGTCCTTTTCAATTCTATCATATTTTCATCTTATGAATAATTCTGTACTGGAATAGAGAAAGCATACTTAAGATGAGTCTGGGAGTTTGGGGAGCATTGTCAGATTTAAGTATGTCTGAAGGCAGGACTAGAGAATTACATGGGAAGTTACAGGAAGGAGTTGGCTCAATTTAGCCAATAATTTACCCACAATCCTATGTACAGGTATCTCTCTCAGGGTGTTGAGTTTCCACTGTGGTTGTATTTGCTGAGTATGAGCTGGATGAGTAAGAGCTTGATGAGGATGTTGGTATAGTATAGAAAGAAGTAAGACTTCTTGGTCCCTGATAACCCCAGGATTCCACCAGAATAGAATTCCCAGCCCTGTCTCTGGGAAACCAGCAGTAAGGGATGGATGTTCAGTTAAGGGTTGAAGCTGCACCAACTTGTAGGTCTGTGGCTAAGTTGAGACCAGAAGATGCTTCGCATGGGAGATGAATTGAGTTACAAGCCAAATTTTACAGAAAAACCTGTTTGACAGTGGTATTTTTGTCTCCTGGTGGCAGTTTCTTTGGATTTTGCTTCAAATAATAAATCACAAGTTGTTTTCTGATAAATCCATATTTTCCAGGCATTTCTGGCCCTGTCTGTGGCCAGGGTTTTTCCATTACCATCTCAGACTTCTAGGCATGAAGAGTCCAGAGGAAATAACTGACTTCTGGGAATATGTCTTGTATGTATCAGCGGAACTTGGTTTCAATTTTCATTCCAAACTTTCACATCATACAGGTCTACAACTGAATGAAAGTACTCCGAATGCCTCAATACAGGCATCGTTTCCCCTTTTTGAATTCTGGAGTTACAGGGTACTCAGAGGTCACCCACCTTCCTGAACTATGAGTGAGTCTCCTCCCCAACATCTTCACGGAGTGGCCACCCAACCTCTGCCCAAACACATTCTGTGACGAGAGACTCACTAGTGCCCAAGATTGCTTCTCCTGTCCTTTAAAGATAGCAGAGGTGTCAGGTGTGGTGGCACCCACCTGTAATCCTAGCAACTCAGGAAGCTGAGGCAGGAGGGTTGCAAGTTTGAGGACAGCTTAACAACTTATCTGAGATCCTGTCTCAAAATAAAAAAAATAAAAAATAAACAGCACTGGGGATATGTGTAGCTCACTGATAAAGCACCACCAGGGTTCAATCCCCAGTACCAAAAACAAGCAAACCAACCCAAATGTAACAGGAAGAAAGGGAAGGGAACACTGGATATGGCAAATTAAGGAAAAGGTGAAAAAAATATGGAAAATTGCTTAGGAAAGGGCATTTCACAGGGATTTAGAGAACATGTCAAGCCCTGTGAAAATGTTACATTGTTTTTGTTCTTTCCATTGATAAGTTTTCATTAATAATTTCCTTCACCTTTAGCTTTAACTAAAGCTTAAACTAAACTTCCTTTTTTAAAAAAATTTTTTTCTTAGTTGTAGATGAACATAATACCTTTGTTTTATTTATTTATTTATTTATTTATTTATTTATTTATTTATTTATTTTTATGTGGTATTGAGTATCAAACCCAATGCCTCACACATGTAGGCAGGTGTGCTGCCACTGAGCTACACACCCAACCTCTCTCTTCTTTCTTTCTTTCTTTCTCTCTCTCTCTCTCTCTCTCTCTCTCTCTCTCTCTCTCTCTCTCTCTCTCTTTCTTGTTTTCTTTCTTTTCTCCCCTGCCTCTCTCTTTCTCTCTTTCTTTCTACCAGGGAATTGAACCCAGTGGTACTTAACCACTGAGCCATATCCCCAGCCCTATTTATTTATTTTTTTTTATTTTGAGACAGGGTAAGGTCTCCCTAGGTTGCTGAGGGTGGCTTTGAATTTGTGATCCTCCTGCCTCAGCCTCCAGAGTCACTGTTATCAAACATTCTTTACATTTATGATTCTACCTCTTGTGAATGCTAAGATGTCTTGATTGTAATGAACCCATTAAATAATTTTAAAACTATTCCTTTTATATGCATTGGACTAAAACAGTAGCACCAACCTAGTGAATTGAGTACCCACATGGGAGTCACTCCAAGTCACTTCCAGTCCTGGTCTTGCTGTTGACCAGCTCTGGGACCTAAGCCTTAACATATAATCCTCAGTTTCCTCATCTGTAAGGCAGAGACAATTCCTACCTTGCAGGAGCAACATGAACACTCAGGGAATTAGACACAGATGTAATCACCAGGTCGTTTTGTTTGGTTTGTTCATTGTTGTCCTAGTCCCTAGGACAGTACCTGACACAGAGCAGGTGATCAGGTGAATAGAAGAATGAATGAATGAATGAATGAATGAATGTGGTCACTATATGATAGCAACAGCATGGTGGAGCTATCAGACATGAGAGGTGTTTGTGAAGTAAATGACTGACCCCTCTCATAGGTTTAAAGAAGAAAGCTTTATAATAGCCAAATTTATTTATTTATTTTCCCATTGTGCAGCATGGCTTTAGGAGTGTTCAAAAACCAACTAATACCATGACCATATGTATCTTTGTAGTCTTCCCTCAGTCCCTACCTCATGTTCTCCATGAGGCATCTAGAGTAGCCTCATTCTATCTAGTTGTGTATTGTTTGAAAGCTTGAAATGAAAGATGAAACCTAGTTAAATCTGACTGGTAGTCATTCAGATAAAACTGTAGATCAATTTTTGAAGATGTTGTCTATCTCTCATATTTCCTCATATATTTGAGAGGAGCATTTTGCAAAAAAGAATGTCTTTTCAGTACTGGTTGTCTCTTCGAGTTTGGTAAGTTACATAATATTAGTTGCTGGTCATCTCACAGCCTGTAAGACCAGGTAAAAATAAACGCAAATGAAATCTTAAATATAATTTATGAGTTGCTTTCCTGGAGCTAAGTGAAACTCAGCTGCATAGTTTTTAATTTGTTTTGGAGCACTTTAATATTAGTCAGATTGAAGCATATTAAAACTAAAGGGACAAGTCAAGTACCAAAAAAAAACCTTGAAATCATTAAAAAAGAACCACCACCAATAACCCAGAGATCCATTTTGCAGTTAAGCGTTTCAGGGATAATAGAGAAAATGAATACAGTCGTGATTCAGAACCATGTAGCCCAAAATGACAAGATGTAGGAAAGAGAACTGGGGTAAGGTGAGAATGAGAAGGAGCTCTCTTATTTACTAAAAGCAGAGCAAAGCAAGGATGTTACTTCTTGCCGCATCACAAGCAGGACAAGTGTGTAATGGAAATCATACCATGTAACACCTTCTCTCACCTTCTGAAGTCATCTAATTGCTTACTGCCTAATAATCCTGCCTAATAATCCTATCTCCTTATAGGAGCCAACCTTAAAATTATACTACATTACAGTCAGCTACATGCTTCACATTAAATAGAGACACACAGTAGATCCTCAATAAATATTTATTAATTGATGTTTGGCCACTAAGCTAGGAGGTTTTCTTTCTAGCTTCATTTGAGACTCACTTGTTTCTGCCAGAGAGGTTTCATTTTGTGCTTCTTCTTCCCTGAAATGCTGTTCCTGTCAACACTGGTACTGCCTCTAGGCAATGCAAAATGGTACCTCCTCTATGAAGCCTCTCTGATTAAAGCCACCTTAAGTAAAGCTGTCTCAGCCCTTCAGAAGTTGAAATCATTTCAGAATGATTTGTTTCATATTGTTACATTCCTGTTTCTCTGAGTTCTGACACCTCCACGCCCTACAATATACATATTCCCCCAATAATGGTCTCAATTCTTAGAGACACATGGACACCCTTGACCTACAACTCTCAGGCTCATGAGGAGCACACTCAAAGGACTTGTTCCATGACTGGATAATGAAATTGTTAAGATGGGTAAAAGAGAGAAAGAAAACCTTGATTACCTTTCTCTATAAATCTTCCAAGAATGGTATAAGTGGAATCAAGACTGTAAGGGATGGATCTATTTCACCAAACAGGTGACCAAAACCTAATGCATTTACACTTCAAAATTGCTTTAAGGTAGATTGGATGACTAACACAAAGTCTTCCTGTGGGAAATAATACATGGTATTATATTTAGTCTAGAGGCCTGTACAATATTTGAGCTACTCTACAAAAAAGAGTTTTGATTCATTCAGTCTTTAGAAAAATGATTTGGAAGAGATTAAACTACATACTGCTAAGGCTTATAGACCATCATAAGCATCTGGTACTTTCTTAATTTCCCCCAATATGAGTTGAGCCATGGGGCAGGCAATAGCTCTGTGCAAAGTAGAAAAGACAAGGTATGTGCTCTCAGGCCTTTTAGGCTATAAATTACAGGGTAGAAAAGACAGAAAATGAGAAAAAAGGGTTTCCAAAGAGCTCATAAAGGGCATATAAGTGTTGGCAACAACAAAAATCCATATCTTGCTGGAGTTACATGAGTAAATAATGGTGAGCTTAGTGGTCAAATGTGTTTGGATTGGGTGAAAATGAATTATTTTTGTTTTCCGATATTCCATAGGAAAGGTAAATTTTAGTCTTTTATTTTTATTTATTTATTTTGGACAGAAGTATGAGCTTTGATGGAAAGGAACTGGAAGAACTAACTTGTCACTTGGTTATGTTGTGCACCATGACTGTGTTGACAAGAAATGAAATAAGTGGTGGATATTGGTAAAGTTACCTGGTTAAAGAGGTGGGATATGTGGGGTCCAATAATGATGTGGAGGAAAAGGTACTCATGATTGGACCTCAACTCTGACCAAAAGGCATCACAGGATTGACGGTATAGTGGGGAGGAGGACAGGTCCACCCCCGTTCATGGAAGGGTGTGTGAAGGAATGCAGGCTGCAACAGCATTTGACAATACAGATTCTAATGGTGCTGTTTAAACAGATAACAGTACAAGGTGTTAAAAATTGGAAAATTAATTATTAAAACCTCATTGGGACCAACAAAGGAAGAATAAATGAGAGGACATACATTCTCCCTCCAGCCATCTCTTCTGAACACTTAGCTTGTCACTGGCATTGTACTCGGTACCTGGGAAAAAGAAAGGCCAAATGGAATTGATCAGAAGCAGTCCTTTTAAGAGGAAGGAATTCTTTTTGTAATTTCATTAACTCTATTAAGGTCTAAAATATTTGAAGTATTTTAAAAGTATCTACTGATTTTCCCATTAAAGCATATTACCAGTGACAAATTTCTACTTTTTATTATAGTTAGAAATCCAAAGAAAATTTGATAAGATCGTAAATACAACCTCTAGAATTTGAACATATGAGAAAATGATCAAAATGAGCAAAGGTATCCATCTAGATTCAATAACCTGAAATCAGAATGTGTGGAAGGGGAGTTAGCAGTCTTTAGATTTCCCTAATTAGCTCTAAGACTTTACTTGAACTTCGCTCTTTCTGCATAGTAAGCGTTTATTGTCTTCTACAGATGATAACCACCTCAGCTGGGGACTTGGTCATAAAGCACCATTCTCATCTGGTAGCCACCTAGCATGTCTGTGGGGAAGAGGTATTGTAGTAGTAGATTTACTTCTGCTTGGGTTAAGTTTTAAGAGCACAGAAAATAAATGACCTCAGGACACAGGCAGAGAGCTCTGAGCATTCCTGTCCCCTGAGCATGCTGCTGCCAGGTCCTCACCTTGGGCTGCCACACCCTCCTCTCTGAAGTTGCCCTGGCCTTCTATCAGAAGGCAGCTCAGTGGGAGGAGAGACGGGTGGAGCCACAGGAGGGCAATTTGTGGTCAGAAGGTCAGGTTTCAAGAGCCAGCTCCATCACTGACTCAGTGCATAAACACGACCTCCTAAGTCTCAACTCTCACCTGTTAAATGAGGACAGTGGGAAAGCTACCACGTAGGCGATAGGGATTCTATTTATATTTCTTTACAGCATTTTTATAGTAGTAGCTGTGTGCCAGGCACTCTTGTAATCACTTTACCAATATGAATACATTGCAGTAACACCCTCTGAGATAGTTACTATTATTATCCCCATTGTAATGATTAGGAAATGGAGGTAGAGATCAAGTAACTTGCTCGAATCCCCACACTAGTTAAGAGGCAGAGCTGGGACTCAGTCTTGGTAACATGTAATAAGAACCCATGTAGCAGAAAAAAGGCAGTGTTTCCTCTGTATGGTGGTGACAGAGGCCCTTCAAATGGACACCTCTGCCACAGGGTTGGTGCTGAAAGCTGCCAAGCCGGCTGCCTCTGTGTGCATAGCTAGTGACCTGTAATGGGTGGGATCAGTTGAGGCCTGATCCAAAAGAGATAGAGAGTCTAAGTACATGTAGAACATTTTAATTTTCTAAAAAATCAAACCAGCAAACAAGTAGCATGTATAGGAGAACTAACAGATGATTCCAGTTGGGCCTAGAACCAGGAACAACAAGTTTCTGCACAAGGATATTGCTTAAAGGTGCAGTGCCAGGAATGTTTGCTCATTGATTAATATGCCAGCACTGGTGTCACCCGGAAGATGAGAAAACCTTTGCAGACAATCTTACCCAGAAACTGACCTTTGGAGTGAAGACTACAGTCCCTGCTTGTACTGTCTTGCAGTCCCTGGAGCCATCGTGTAAAGGTTGCAAGTTCAGTCTTACAGCTACACCTTCCCTAGGGTAAGAAGAATGAAGAATTGGGCATTCACTAATGTGGGCCTGAGGCAAAATCACTGGGTAGTTTTACAAAGAGGAAGCAATCTGTCTCTGAGGAGGTGAGGCTCTCTGAGCCTCAAGTGGCTGAGGCCACTGGCCCAGGACTGATTACTCAGCCACACCCAAAATCCTGCCACTGCCCGGGTTTCTGGCTCTATCTGCGTCACTATTGAGATGACTTACTATAAAAGCAAGTTGATAAAGGTATCCGTTGGGGAACAGAGTTTATCTGCCTGCCGAGGAAGACCGTGGCTGGGGACTGCATTGAGGGCCCTGACCTGGAACACCAGGAAGCCTTCAAAAGTGAGTGGGATTTGCATTTGCTGGGAAGCCTCAGAAAGGACAGTGATGGAGGGCAGAGGCAAGAATGGGGCTGGCTGCCTGAGAGGTCTTTCCTGCCAGACGTAGATGTCCAGGGTCTGCCTTCGTTCCCTAATATTTCTTTCCCACCAATCACCAGTGCTTCCATATGCCATTTTATTGGGCTAGTACCAGTGACATTTCAAGGAAGTAGGAAGAACCTGACTTTCTGTACTACTTTAAGAAAATTTTTCAGTGTTTACTGAGAGAATTCTGACTTCATGAACAAGGACTACCGTGCCTTTATTAGACTAGAGGTTTGAAATGGGAATATACTCAGAAGAGAGAATGGATTCCTGTTCTGGGTGTTTATTCTGTGACAACCAAGCCAGCGTCCCAGAGCTAAATGTGTAGGTTAGGTTTGCCAGGTTTAGTTAGGGGTTCTCTTCACCAGCCCAGAATTAAATTGCAGAATCACAATTCAGGTTTTCTTTGGAGATGACTATGCAGCATTGTCCTGAAAAAGATGCAAAGTTTTCTAACGTACGGAGCCACACCCCATCAAATAGCAAGCCAGCCCTAACCTTCCTCGTGCCAGGTCTCTTGGACTAGACTTTTCACCTGTGCAAACCACAGTCCCAGCATTGCACTGAATCTGAGCTACATCAATTCCAACTCTCATGCCTTTAGTCCATTCTCTAACTTCCTTCTCCACCTCCATATATTGCTCTTTTCTGTGTTCTTGCCATGATCTCTGTCTCCATGGTTGAACCGTAAGCTCCTTGGGGACCAGGATATCTGGAACCAAGAGACCTGAGTTCAAATCTCAGCTCAGTCTTTAAATAGCTGTGTACCTTGAGTGAATACCTTGCCTCTCTGTGCTTACATTTCTTTGTCTATAAAATGGAGATGATAACACAAGTTCATACTCCATAGGGCTCGTTTAAGACTAAAATAAGTTAATATGTAGAAAGATATCAAAAATGCTGGAGAAGTGCTAGGTGCACAGTGAAAGTTCAGCAAGGTTCAGCTTTCACCATTACCAGCATTCCCCAGGGAGCCTGGTGCACTGTCAGTGTTGAACGAATGTTTGTCAAAGAATAAGGAAAAATATTGCCCTTTCTGTGGGAATTGTCCACAGCTGGTTGGAAAGATGGGGGAAAGGCAAGAAAGAAAACGAAAAGATGTTATTTATTTTTTAGTATTTGCGGAGTTTGTGACAAGGTTCTTGGTGCTCTGGGGTGTAAAACACTGCAAAGATCTATTGTCTAAACCCATCTGGGATTTGGGATTTGCTCATTGGGTGGTGGGTTGGGGTAGGAAAAGCAAATTCTCCTGTGATCTGCAGGTAGATTGCCTATTATGGCTTGCTTGCAGAGGGCGAAATTCTTCTGAACTTCTCTGCTTCACATAACACCGGCCACTTCACCTTTCTTGAGGCACCTCTGAGGATGGACATATTTTAAAGACTTTGGCTTACATCATCACATCTTAAAAGAACTGAGCATAATTGAATTGCTGATACAAGTGGGTACTTGTACCAGGTCCAGGTCACCCACATCTCTATGGAAACACATGTTTGCTTTAAAACCTAGCAATCAAAAGCAGATCTTTATAGGAGCGAGTGTCGGGTCACTTTTAGAAAAAAGCATCTATTTATATTCTCAGGCTGTCAGAGACCTTATGAAATCAAATAATTTCAAATTAAATAGAAAAATCATGCAGTAGATGAATGCTAACAAAACTGGCCATGCATCCTTTCCCCATGCTTGCACTGCCTGAGATCTGCTGCATTTATTTTAGCTGTCCTTCGCTCTTTTGCTCCCATTTGCATTCTGCTGCCATGGGGAGGTGGTTTGGCATGTTATGCAAAAATGGTTAATCTTCATTCATAAGCATTTGC
Organism: Sciurus carolinensis; assembly: GCF_902686445.1. NCBI lineage: Eukaryota > Metazoa > Chordata > Mammalia > Rodentia > Sciuridae > Sciurus > Sciurus carolinensis. Next base: position 147,558,728 of record NC_062215.1, read on the forward strand.
CAGTACTAAAATGGAAAATTCAAAGCTGGGCCTGCCATAAAGTGTGCTTTGTACTCCTCCCTGTCGTATCTCTGTAAGTGCAGCACACACAACAGTGCCCACAATACGGGCGACTCTGCCGCCCACATAAGCACCGGGCCTGTTGAGTGAAGATATTCCCTCATAAAGGTCTAAAACTTGCATCAGCACATCTTGCCCTAGATCCGCTCAAGTGATATTCTAAGTGATTGGAAGCTTTTATCTGCCTCCGAAAGCAGGCCTTTTCAAATAAGTATCGACTGTTAATGACCTGTTTAAATAAAACATTCAATTTTCTTTCTTCCCCCCACAAAGAACTTAGTAGGCAGGGACATTTCTCAACCAAAGGATAACCCTGCTTTTCAAAAGAGGCTGAGCTGAGCTTTTAAATGTGAAATTTTTTCTGACATTTGCCCTTAAAAGGCTTTTCAGTGAAGTTGTTCTAACAGTGGGTTGAGTACATTGAAGTGTCTTTGAATAAAAATGCAACCTTGAGATTTTTTTTCTCCAATTTAAACAAAAAAGTCTAAGTATCTTCATGTGAAATTCATATTTCAGTCACCATTCTGTTTCATTGTTTATGTGTTCTCGTTGCTAATAATTGCAGCATCTCTTTTTTAAGGAGTAAGACTTTACATAAGTACTTTTATTAAACTATGGAAATTAAACCACAGATAAAAAGAGCTAAGGCCCTTGGAATCTCAGAGACCTCAGTAATTACAAGGCCAGATAAGGAACAGCAAAGAGAAAAGGAAGAGGCACAGAACAGAAGATAGAGAGAAGATTAGGCCACCAAAATGTTAAGCAACAGGAAGCCTCCCTAATATTAAATTTAGACAAAGTCTTAATAGAAGAGACACTTATTTCCCTGTTCAGCTGGCCTGCAAGCACCCCTGGATCATGCATGGGGGACTGGATGGTTAGTTTCTTGACTAATTCAAGAATGATCTACACAGAGAGATGCCTTGTCCATCAGAGACATACCCATGTCTTTTTGTTGTTGAATTTCGGCTCTCTGCACCCTGGGGCAGCTTGAGTGTCATTCCCAGTAATTTTCAGTGTCCTTACAGACTTTTAATACCCTGGGAGCCATAAAGGACCCAGTGGTCATTTGTTCCCTCCTCTTATTTCACAGCTGGAGACTGAGGCTCACATGCCTGTCTGTGACCCCATTGAGATGTAGGGCACCATATGGACAAATGTGCAGCCTTCCCAGCTTTCTCTATCAAAACTCGCTTGTCTACCCAGGTACCATGGCGCACAATCATAATCCCAGCGACTTGGGAGGCTAAAAGGAGGATTGAAAGTTCTAATCCAGCTTCAGCAATTTAGTGAGGCCCTGTCTCAAAGTAAAAAGTAAAAAAAAGAGTGGAGATAAGCTCCGTGGTAAAGTGCTCCTGGGTTCAATCCCCATTACAAAACAAAAACAAAAAAATTTTTCCTGTCCACATTCCCCTTGTCTCAGAGCACTACTCTCTGCTCAGGGCAGTAGGAGAATGAAATAAATCAACCTGTGACCTTGTACCTTCTGGCAGATGCAATAGCATACCCTAGTCTAAGGAAAAATGCGGGCCTCTCTTAAGAAGTTCATACTCTGGGAGGCAGTTGGATGCCATTTAGGCTGAGAGACTTTCTGTTCCTTCTTAAATCATGTCATATTACTGACTTCCTACACACAAGATTGGGCCTGATTCTTCCCCTTTGAAGCAACCTTCAGAAAATGCCTCAGGGACTATGTGATCACAATGTTGCCTGGGTATACCAAAGCCATGTACATAGACATTTTAATTAATTTACAACAAAGAAACAGTTAAGTGCTAGACCCTGGAATGCCATGGAGTCCCTGGGTGGCATCGCAGCACCTGGGAAACCACCCACTAAATGCACCCCTGTGCACTCTCCCCAGCAGTAGCAAGCTGTGGGAAAACAGCCATCTCTTTATAAGAAGTACATGAAGAGTAGAGAGATTTGCTCTGCAGTGTGTGAGCTCTGGATATGTACATCACATGCCTGCCTGGGGGGTTGGGTCGGAGAGGGCAGGAGCCTGCCTCTGGATGATCTTACACTCCTTGTGGAGTTCTTCCTGCAGTTCATAGACAACAGGCCCCATAACTGGTTTATCTGATGGTTTTGCTATTAGTGCAGTGGCCTTGAACTCCAGAGCCCATTGGCCTGGGTTTGACTCCTGACCCCTCCAACTGCTGTGGGGGTTTGAGTTCCTCTTTGTGCCTCAGTTTTCCCATACTTGGAACTGGAATATCATAATTTCTAGCTTATAATGTGGTGAGGGTAAAGTAAAAATTTGTTAAAGCACTTTAGCTGACCTGGTAAATTGTAAGCTCTCCATTATTAACAATATGTTGGTGAAAGAACCATTACTTAATAATGTAATTTGTGGGAAACTGACCACCATTTATCCGTCTAGGTTTCTGTAGGAATCTCTTTGTTGTGTGCAGAGATTGGAATCAAGGAAGACACCCTCTCTCTATGTTCCCAGGAGGAGACTAGACTGTGGTGGTTCCCTGAGTTTACCCAGTGTACATCCACTGAGCTGCAGGGCTGGTTCAGCACCAACTGCTGCCCACTTCCAGAGCCCTGATTCACTGTCTGGTGATGGGCCTGCTGTTTGCCTTGCTAGCAAGTTCAAGGCAATGTTGGGGCTACTTCTCTAGGAACCACACTCTGCTCTAAGATCTCACTTTCCGGTAGAGATATAGTGTGAACCACACGGGCAATTGTGAGTGTTCTAGAAGTCACATGAAGAAAAGTAAAAAGGATGAAATTAATTTTAATATTATATTTTATTCGATCCAATCTATCAAATACCATACTTTAAACATATAATCAATATAAACACATTAATGTACTAAGTCTATAAATTCCCTAGTATATTTCACACTTTCAGCACATTCCGACTCAGATTTGTTTTACAGAAAAATGATCTGAGTAGTGGCTGTTTTCAGTCACTTCTCCACGCCATTTGGAGATGGGACTCAAAATTATTTTTCAAAGCTCCTCGGTGGAGTCTGATTAGCCAGAAAGTCAAGTGGATCCCCATCCCGTACCAACTTGGTCATTTTCTTTCTCTAAGCCATAAATCATGATATTTGGCATTTATCTATGTCCTTCAATAATGTTACAATAATTTATTGAATATACTATTAACAGCCCCAAATATGATTTTCATGTATTTTATGATTTTTATGTTTTTACAAAATCATGAGAAAATGTTGCATAAATGGTCTTGAAAATAAAATCATTATTTTAAAGTTTTTCTTATGTCTTTCCTCTGGCTCCCTAAATCCAATTTAAATGAAATGATGTAATACCTAGAACAGGAAAGTGAATCTAAGAGCAGTAATAGATTTCAGAGAAACAAAAGTGAAACTTTATGACTGTCTACACAATAAAACACGGGGAGATAGGAAAGTCATATAGCCATCTGGCATTTTAGTATGTTATTTTAACTTTTCATGTTTTATATGATCACACGGGAAATATAAAATATATATTTTTAAACTTTGATTTGGTAATTGATCAGATTTTCATACATGTTTAAACCTCACCGATTGTATCAATTAGAAATGCTAAAAGAAATGCCAGAATTTCTACTCTTAAAATATATTTTTTATCAAATATGTTTATCTTTGCTTATAAGCTAATAGATCTTCTGACCAGTGTTAATGCATAGTAAGTAAGATCTTTGTGCAGTGGATAGTTCATTTTGATATAACTTTGTGTTTGAAGTGATGGGTGGTAACCATATTTGTGTTTTGTTAATTTTACTTTGGAGAATATTAGAGATGATATATTAAAATGGTGAAATTCTTTTCTTTGTGATTGATGTCTTTTCCTAAGTTTTAACAGTTTTCTTGATCTTCATTTTTCTCTAGGATGTATATAAAAATATGGTATCTATTTTTTTTGTAATACCGTGACTGAAATCTAAATTTTAATTTTAAGGAAAAGCCTCCTACAATTTATTATAAGATCAGCACTTACATTTCTGGTATCTTAATTTTCTATTGATTATTAAAAATGGAACATGCGTCCATGGATTTAAATTCAGTCTTGTGTTGTTTAACAGAGGGGATGCATCTAAATACTGTGTCCTTAGATAGTATCATTGTTGTGGGAACATTATAGATTGTGCTTACACAAACTTGGCTGATATAACCTACCACACACCTAGACCTAGATGTGCACCATTATATATGTGGCCTTTCATTGATCAAAATGTATACAGCATGTAAGTGTAGGTAGACCTCAATAATTGGTCTGTTCCAAGAATGACCTCAAGTGGTAATAGTAATTAGAAACTGGGTTCTTTCCCAAGAAATCAGAGATCCCTATACCTGTCTTGTAGACTTAAATCTCTTGTGATCCACCTATGTTTGGATATGAGCAGTGGTCATGTATAGCAGCAACACACTACTGAGTGTGATGACCAAGCATGATATGAGGGAATTAGGCAAGACTGTTGTCCCTCTCACTCACTGTAGGACCTGAAAAAAAAAATCACAGAATTAGAGGCTCTTCTAGCTGCACTAGAGGTCTGCAACTTGGAGGGCTAGGGTTACACATTGCTGAACCCTGGGCTTGTCATGTGGAAAGAGGTGAAGATATGTTTGCTGGAAGAAAAGTTCCTTAATGATCTAGGTTAAGTCATGAAGATTCAAATTCAGTTGATCTGACTGGCCAGATACAGTTCAAAGGAGAAAAGAGATTCCCAAAAGCTTATGAGCACAGCACAGTTTGATTTTCACTATGTAGAGCACAGGATGCCATGCAGATATGAGGTGTGCTTCTGAACATTCTGGAGGGACCAGGGCCAGTAGGAGGCTGTAGACACTCAAGGAGGACCTGCAGGGCACACTGCAGTTCACCTTCGCCTGTCACAGTTGCCCTGGCATTTGTCCTTATCGGTAGAACCCACGTAGCCACTGAAGTTGAAAACTTTTTAAGGCAAACCGAATTTATGATCTTTTTAGAATAAAACCCTTCAGCTGTTTTCCATAACTGGTACTGTGGCAATTTCCCAACCCTCTATTATACACCAGCCAGCAAAAAAACGTGATTTGGAAAGAGTATTAGAATCCACCTGGAAGTAGAGTCTGGAGAGGCAACTTTCCACATGGAAAAAAAATTAGGATCCTAAAACAGCAGAGAACAGCTCCCTACTATTACTTTTTTTTTTTTTTTAATACTTCATCTTCAGAAATTGCAGCATACTCAAGTCTAGACATCAAAGACCAAATACAAAAACAAATCAAGACTTTTTCACACATGTGTAATTGCAAAATTAGATATGTCCAGAAAGCTGGTCTAGTCAAGTGAAAGACTTCATGACTTACAGGCCCATCCTAACAAATGGCACCAAGGCCAGTTGTCAGTGTTCAATTCTTACAGTTCCATAGGTATACCTTCCTACCTCCCCCATGTGTACACTGCAGCACACTGCAAAATCCATGCAAATACAGTATATGTTTACATAATACAAGAACTTTCATTTGAATGAGAAAAATCAGCCATTCAAAAGTCATCAGGTATGCTTGTAGACCATCTTGCTGGCACTGAGATGACTGAAGTTTTACTCTTGATGACCTGTAAATAGAAACACCTAATTATTTGTTCTTGTACTTCACATGCCATCTCTGTTTGCTGTTAGAGATCATCGGAAAATTATCTTTTACTGGTAACTGTCAGAGGCAGGAACAAGTGAAAAGAAAATTCAGGTATTATTTGTCAACTAGTATACTAACTTTCTCCCATATTCAATTAGAGGACATAGAAATTGCCAATTTGAAGAAATGGGAGGTGTTTTAAAGGGAAGAGGCACACTCTTTGTAGAGGATATAGGAAAGAGCTGCCTTACTGGAAATAAGTACGCAGGGTCACCCCTACGAGTGTGCTGAAATGCACCTGTCAGTGGCAGCACCATTTGGAAACACCTACAAATAAAATCTTATTGTTTTTAATATTTGATAACATATCTGTGTTGATTACTATTGAGAATAATCGGAGCAGTAACAGAGTTAACATTGCATATTGCCTAACTTTCATCCTAAAATCAGCAAAAGGTAATGAATCTAAATTGATGCCTTACTTAAGACCTAGGTTTAAAAGGAGACATCAAAGAACTTTTTGGGAAGAAAATCAGAGAGGGAAAAAGCAGATAATTTTCTTTTTATACTTTAGTGAGTTTTTAATTCTTTTTTAAAAATTTTTTATTTTTTAGATTTGTTCCAATTAGTTATACATGACAGTAGAATGCATTTTGATACATTGTATACAAATGGAGTTCAACTTCTCTTTCCTCTGACTGAACATGGTACAGAATCATACCAGTAGTATAATCATACATGTATGTAGGGTAATAATGTCCATCTCATTCCACCAACCTTCCCATCCCCACATCCCCTCTTCTCCCTTCACTCCACTCTGCACAACCCAAAGTCCCTTCATTCCCCACCCCCATTATGGATCAGCATCTGCATCTGCTTATCAGAGAAAACATTAGGCCTTTGGTTTTGGGGGTTTGATTAATGGATATCCTCCAGCTCTATCCATTTACCTGGAAATGCCATAATTTATTCTTCTTTAAGACTGAGCAATATTCCATTGTGTATATGTTCCATATTTTCTTTATTCATTAATCCACTGAAGGGCATCTAGGTTGGTTCCATAGTTTAGCTGTTGTGAATTGAACTGCTATAAACATTGATATGACTGCATCACTATAGTATGCTGATTTTAAATCCTTTGGGTATAAACTGAGGAGTTGGATAGCTGGGTCAAATGGTGATTCCATTCCAAGTTTTCTGAGGAATCTCCATACTGCTTTCCATAGTGGTTGCACCAATATACAGTCCCACCAGCAATGTATGTTGTCTCCACATCTCGCCAACACCTATTGTTGCTTGTATTCTTGATAATTGCCATTCTGACTGGAGTGAGATGAAATCTTAGAGTAGTTTTGATTTGCATTTCTCTAATCACTAGAGGTGATGAATATTTTTTCATGATTGTTGATCAATTGTATTTAAAAACAGAATTTTTGCAAGTTATCTAAAACATTTCTGACTTCATAGCAAAAGTCAGAAAGAAAACAAGAAAGTGTTTCAGTGGTTCTTAATTGACAAAAAGTATTCAATATGCTAACAGGTAGTATATATTAATAACTTGGATTGATACTTGGCTGTAGCTGCTAACTTCTGAAATAATCTCTTAATGCTTTTAAGTTATTTATTTTCTATTTCAAAAAGATTGAAACTGTATAAAGATATAAGATCTATTTTCCATAATGATGGTGAAAGATTTTCACCATATGAGAGAAACAAAAACACCACATCTTAATGTCGGACATTAGAGCAGGGCCACTTCACAAAGAAGATTGAACAACAAAGGCAGAAAACCTGAAGAGTTTAGGGAAACACAAAGATTATGGTCAATGCTAACAGCCCATTTAGAAACTGGCGATCATAAATTCGTGGTCCTCAGCAATCATGGTGCTGTTATATATTTATTGCTCCAAAAATTTTACATGTCAGTAAAGGGAAACAGGGAAACACAAGGTTAAAAACAGTCATGTACTGATGGAGAGAGAGGCAGAAACATGGCAACTCTAGGTAGTGTGATCAGGGAATCCCTCTTGGAGGAGATGACATTCAAGCTGAGATGTCAGGAAAGAAATAGAACTACTACTATGTAAAGTAACAACATTCCAGATAGAGGAAAAAGGAAGTGTTTGTTTTTATAGCTGAAGCCACTTATGTTTCTCTTTACAGCACTTGGTGTGGTTATATACATGCAGGAAATGCCCAATAAAAGCTTTGGGATAAAGAGAATTGAGATGAAAATGCTTAAATAGGTGCAATTTCCCTTCTCTTACAGTTTTTGACCACCTTTCTTCTTCTCTCTCTCTTTTTTTTTTTTTTAACACAATAAGAAGAAACACAGTTTGGGTGCATTCCCATCTGTCTTTGTCATTTTTCATGTCAATACAGAATGAATAAAAGATTTTACATTGTCTTCCAGAGTTCTCATATCATGCTTATAGAACAATCTAAGTCAAATGCTTAGCTTGAAAGTATTTTTACATTCTGAAATAGTATTTATGATTATGACTGAATGAAACTGTTTACTATGTTGGAAGAGAGCATAAAAATAACACATTGAGAGATCAATTTTAAAACTTCAATCTTTCTCCCCCTCCCCTCCTTATAGGGCATATTCCACTAGAAGCAAGATGGCTGAACTCAATACTCATGTGAATGTCAAGGAAAAGGTAAGATCAAGTTATATGCTGGCTTGCAGAAACTCCAGACTGGATATCATAATCCCTAGCTGGTAAAAACTCAATTACAATGGAAGAAAGGGAAAATGGTTTGGGGGGATACATAGTAAGTTTGTCACACTATTCAACAATTAACAGAAAGAATGATGAGTTGCATTTACTGAATGTATGTTAAACACATTACATTCATTTTCTCATTTGCTTTTAACCATAGCCTCGTGAAGTTGATACTATTGTAAATTTCTATTTTATTGGGGTAGATATCAAGAAGCAGAGAGATAATTGGCAAAGTTCACAGAGTAACTGACAGAGCCAGGATTTCAAGCCAGGCAATTGCCCTCTTCTGCTGAGATTCTTCACCCACTTACTTGGTTACATCTGAGAACTAGGGCATTACATTACCTCCCCAGAAATGGCTTCATCTAGAGATAACCAATGCTTCACCTGATGGCCCCTGGGTAACCTTTTCAAGTCCCTTCCAACCCTGAGAGTTCGTGATACTGAAAATGACCCTTCCTCATCATTTGTTGGAGACTGATTACAGTTCAGAGCCCCTCTAAATCTGTGACACTTCCTCCACCTAGGAAGTCCTTATTTGCCACATACACTACCTTATTTTCTCAGCTCTTAATGACCACAAACTATAGACCATGCTGATAAACCTGTCCAAGCCATTCATCTGGCACCCTAGGAATAGAAACCCTAGAAGTGCTTTGCCTGTGGTCACCCAGGTAAGCAGAACTGGAAAATAGGTCTGCCCATGTTCATACCACCTTCCCCTGGGTACCCCTTGCTCCATTGGACTGCCAATCACTTAAAGGTGGGAGTTTGTCTTCCTTCTCCTTTTATCCCCACCATACCAACAATACAGAGTGAAGGAAGAGAGAAGTATCATTTGTGGAGTTCTTACTATTTTTTTTTTTTTCACTTAGCAAAGGTGCCATGGTCCAAAACACTATTCATGCTGGGGATATGAATGGCACTGAACATGTAGATGAGTTCCTGCTCCCACAGAGCTCACATTTAGGGCAGGGAAGCAGAGAATGAACTCAGGAACATATAAGTGAGCACAGTCATTTCTGACAGTGATAATGACTATGAGGAAAGCATGCTGGGTAATTTGATGGAAGGGAGGCAGGGGAGTTGGCTACTTTACTTGAGTAACCAGGGAAGTTCTTAGAAGAGGTGATACTTGAACTGAGATAAAGGCAATGGGAAAGAAACCCTCATGCAGATCTGAGGGCAGAGAATTGTAAGTAGAGAAAAATGAAAACAGATGCCTAAGATGACCCAGTTGAATATATTTGAAGAGCAAGAGGTCAGTGTGGCCAGAGTGTGGAGGGGAGAGGGGATGGAATGAGAGCTAAGTTCAGAGTGTACTACTTCACCTGGGCCCATGGACCTCCAAGAGACCTGGAATCCAGAGTCCATGAGCTTGTCTGGGGACAAATACATTTTTATCTTAGAATATAAAAATACATTTTTGTCATCACTAACATCTAAAGGAAATTTAGTATTTCCTTCAATAATGAATGTTGGCAAAGAGTAAAAATAAACCTATAGTAACAGCAGCAGGACCTGTTACTTTCACAGCTAGACACCATGAATATTTTCATATCAGATTACATTTGTTACAGATACCATGAAATGTTATTTGTTCATCGGTGCTTCAAAATTACTGTAGTTCTCCAACCTGCTGCTGTATTCTTTGATGTGTTAATGGAGAAGCGCATATTTTACTGTAGCATAAATTTGCTTTTTATTAATATTTTAACTGTATTTCAATGTGAGTAGTTTCTTTTGTAATCATGTGTACTTTATAGTATGAATTCTAACACAGTATCCTGAGAAGGACCCCATAGATTCCCTCACTCCTGGAGGGGGTCTGTGTACCCATAGGCTTAAAAACAGTCATGTAGAGATCTATTCTGGGGGCAAAAGCAAGTTGTTTGAAAATTGTAAGCAGGAGCTCAACTTGGTCTAACAAGCTCACCCTAGCTCCATCAGTGACTATGCTACTTGTTTTGTAAATCCCCTTTTTAAATGGCTTTCTGTTTGATGAGGACACTGAAGCTTGCAGTCAAACTTGGTCAAAGCCAGACTCAGGAAATGTACAAGAGCAGGGATTCAGGCTCAGCCTTGTCTGGTTCTAAGGCCTGTGCCCTTTCTACTGCATGACTGCTTCTCAGGGTTTCCACCAAAATATTCCCAAGAGCACAAAGAACAGACTTGTTACCCCACATCTCTGGATGCAATATTGTTACCCCAATATGCAATATTATTGGAATCTTATGTGTTATCTTAAAAATTGATGCCAATTTTTTTATTCATTCTGATTAGTTATACCTGACAGTAGAATGCATTTTGACGTGTCTTACGTAAATGGAATATAACTTCTCATTCTTCTGGTTGCACATGATGTAGAATTACACCGGTTGTGTAATCATATATGCACATAGGGTAATAATGTCCGATTCATTCTACTATCCCTCCTGCCCCCATGCCCCTCCTCCCTTCACTCCCCTCTGTCTAATCCAAAGTATTTCTATTCTTACCCCCTTATTGTGAATTAGCATCCACATATCAGAGAAAACACTTGGCCTCTGGTTCTTTGAGATTGGTTTATTTCACTTAGCATGATATTTTCTAGCTCCATCCACTTACCAGCAAATGACATAATTTCATTCTTCTTTAAGACTGAGCAGTATTCCATTGTGTATATGTTCCATATTTTCTTTATTCATTAATCCATTGAAGGGCATCTAGGTTGGTTCCATAGTTTAGCTGTTGTGAATTGAGCTGCTATAAACATTGACATGGCTGCATCACTGCAGTATGTGATTTTAAGTCCTTTGTGTATAAACCTAGGAGTGGGATAACTGGGTCAAATGGTGGTTCCATTCCAAGTTTTCTGAGGAATCTCCATACTGCTTTCCATAGTGGTTGTACCAATTTGCAGTCCCACCAGCTGTGTATGAGTATACCTTTCCCCCCACATCCTTGCCAACACCTGTCGTAGGTTATATTCTTGATAATTGCCCATTTTGACTGGAGTGAGATGAAATCTTAGTGTAGTTTTGATTTGCATTTCTCTAATTGCTAGAGATGTTAAACATTTTTTCATGTATTTGTTGATCGATTGTGTATCTTCTTCTGTGAAGTGTCTGTTCAGTTCCTTAGCCCGTTTATTGATTGGGTTATTTGGTTTTTTGGTGGTAAGTTTTTTTAGTTCTTTATACATCCTGGAGATCAATGTTCTATCTGAAGTGCTTGTGGTAAAGATTTTCTCCCATTCTGTAGGCTCTGTGTTCACATTGTAGATTGTTTCTTTTGATACCAATTTTTTACCCATTATATTCCATAATGTATTCCACCTATCATTTTAATATAAACTGTTTCAGCTTATTGATCATTGAATAAACAATAGCGGAAAGTTGTGCCCACTTGATAGCACAGCTTCATATTCTCCCTGACTCACTGTCATATATTCAAGTGAGAATCTGTGTTCCCCAGTTTGAGGCTTTGGGTAAGGTCTAACAGGGCTGACCAAAGATTGACCCCTTCCCAGCTGTATTGATAGATGGATTGAACAGCTCCCAAGCTGGGTTATGGGAAGGAAAAACACTTTATAAATTATTTCATCTTATTTTTATCATTATTATTATTATTATTTTTGTGTATGTGTGGTGCTGGGGATCAAACCCAGGGCTTTGTGCTTGCCAGGCAAGCACTCTACCGACTGAGCTATCTCCCCAGTCTTGGAAAAACACTTTAAAGAATCAAACTCCCTACAAAGCATGACTAGTAGACCTATACGATAGGCTGAGCAGTCAACACTTGAATGTCATAGTTAAAACAGAGTTGGCATCTGGCCAATAGAGGAAAACAGGTCGATCTACCTGCACACAGACCACCATGGTTAGTGTGCAGGTTCCACGTATTGACCACATCCATCCACCTGTCATGAGCACTGTCAGATACCCATGTGAAGCACCACGGTAGATGTTTTGCCATTGCACTTCAGTAGCTTATCAAAATGTTGGCAGTTATTTTGAAAAAGGGTGATGTTTAAGTTGTAAATATTGTCAATCTGCATGACAATGAAAGTAGAGCCCCTCTAACTCAATTAGTGAATTCCATCTTCCCATGTCAAGAGGTTAATAGAATTTTCAACTCAATAAAATAAATCATAATCAACAACTGAAAATTCTGATCATTTATAATTTTACATTGATTTATTTTACTGTACTTGCTTCCTTTAGTTATTAGCTTTTATGGCCTTTTTATGATTAGTTTGTTTCTCAATCTGTCATGCAAAGCAATGACATTTTGAGGCTTGAGAATAATAACTGTTATGTCTTACATTACAAGCTTTTGGAGATTAGAGACAGATCTATGTTGTATTTTTAATACAATATGTAGTCAAGCACTGTGGGAAATAAAATAGATGTCTTGAGTTGAAGTGAGTTCTTTGTTTATCTCCAGTGTGTTCATGATTGGATGGACTAATTAGGAGTAGGTGCTTTGGTGAGGAAATCATTTTTGTCCTCATGCAGCTTTTAGTTCAAAGGAGGAGCTGATAAAGTTTAATATTCAAGACAAGTGAAATTCACAGTGGATACTCTATGACAGTTTTATTTGAAAAGCTCCCTATTGTTGGATTATAACTTTAAGAGTTTCAGGTGGCGGGCTGGGGAGATAGCTCAGTTGGTAGAGTGCCTGCCTCGCAAGCACAAGGTCCTGGGTTCACATCCCCAGCACCGCAAAAAAAAAAAAAAAAAAAAAAGAGTTTCAGGTGGAAACGTGGTTGGAGTCCACGTTCATTTTCCTTCATGTGACACACATGCTCTGATCAGACCCCAGTCTTCTTTGACACTTTCATCTCCTGCCACTTCTTCCCATACCCGCTCAGTCCAGTCAGGCTGAACTTGAATACTTCTGCCTCTGTGCCATTACGAAGACAGTTCCTCTGTATGGGATGTCCTCCTCAGGGACCTGACCTGCACTCACCTTCCTTTGAGGAACTCTTTCTGAACATCTGTCTCTTTCCTCATGCCCTGCCTGAATTTCCTGCCCTTCCTCTGTTCTCTGTCTTATATTTTGGTGGGATTCTCTATATTTTTCACCGATGCTGTTATTTTATGTAGTATAATTGTTAGTTGAATCTCTGTCTCCCTGTGTGAACCTGTGTGTTCCCTGGAAGGCAGTACTGGGTCTTAGTATGCTTGGGATTGACACATAGTTGATTCCCCAGTTAGAGCTAGGTAAAATGAATGGATAGCAAATGAATGAACATGCCTGCTTGAATAGTTAAGTTCTTTAGAGACTACATTTCCCATTCATGATATTTTGCAAAGTCTCAAGCCTTCTTGAAAAATGAAATGTAGGTTAATGGAAATGTCATTTCATTTTAGTACTCTCTTTGCTATTAAAGTGTGTTTTAAATTGCTTCTAAAAACAGAAACTTAGGTTGCTTAGGTTGACTACCTCTGGTTCTGTGGAAAAATAACATCTTTATGAGATGATTATCAAACACAAGTGGTCTCAGGTAAGTTTCACAATAACACCTGAGGTTGTTAGGTGAGTAACCAGCCATATTCTGCCACACCAAAATAAAATAAAATAAATCCCCAAATTTCACTCCATTAAAGAGATATACCAGAACAAAGTCTTTGGGCTAATCAGGGATCTTATATTTAGGACTAACTCACTTTTCACAGCTCTTTTCTGATTTTTTTTAAAAGAAATTCAATGCTAGAAACTCATAGAAAAATTAGTCAATAGTGGCTATTGGATTTTTTTTTTTGCTTGAAACATTTGGGTACTAAATTGATTTAGAGTTTTTTAAATGTAATTCTCAAAGTAAATAAGAAAGGATTATTAGAACTGATATATACAAAATAGAATTTTTAGTCACATGTTGTTCATGCATTATTATGAATCAGTTTAAATCAGATTCAATTCAGCAATAGAACCTAGAGGTGGAAAGTAAAGGGTAAAGCCCATTTGTTTGTAAAATGAGGTTAATATTTTCTGAGTATTCAATTTGGAGTGAGACTCATTCTGATCACGAGAGATTCTTAAGCCACCTTGGGGGACACAGTATCTTTAGGAAATAATGTCCAAATCAGAGTTTGGAGACAGGGGTTGTTAGTTCCCCAATTTCTAGTTGAACAACATGAAGCAAGTCACTTATCTTTTCTTGGCCTCCGTTTCCTGATCAGTAGATTGTACATGATTAAAACACTTGCCTCACAGAGTCATCAAATACAATAGTAAGTGCATAGCTGTTTTATGAACTCTTAGTAATATAAACTATAAATGATCTGTTTATTTTACAATTCGAAAATGCAAAAAAAAAAAAAAAAAGAGCCCTGGTTAAACATTTTGTTTGGAACTCAAAAGTATAAATTTAAATAGAACCAAAATTAGGGGAAAAAAATAAAAGTTCAAATGAGAGAAGAATATAAAAGTGGACTTGACTTTTTCAAACTTTGATATCTATTGCTGAGCTTCACAAAAAATAATTGAGACTAGACAGTATGATGATATGGAAATGGGGAATAGCACAGTCTATAATATCATTGCTGAGCTGTGCCACTTACTGTGAATAGCTTTTAGAGCTGTTAAAGTTATAGAGGTAAATTGGATTGTAAACAATAATTGTATAGTGTCATTAAAATGAAGGGGAAGGAGTAGAGAAGAGAAAGAGTCTCTTGTCCACACTGGGTGCGGAGAGGTGTCATCGTCAGCATTTCTGCAGATGACTGAAATAGAGGGTGTTCATGCCTTTGTGTCCTGGAATCCACAATAGGTGGACAGATGTTTTATTATTTTATGATAAATATATGCCATTTTTTTTTCCTATAACGGTCTTGATCTATGTTTTACCAAGTTCCAAGATGTAGTTCAGATCTTTTCATGGGACATAATATAGTCAGAAAAAATCAAACATTTTATTAAAGAGATTTTAATGAGATGAGCATATAGAAGAAACTCTCATCATACACCTAAAAATGTTAATTCCATTTAATGGAGAATTCATAGCATGGGGTTGGAGATGAATTTTAATGATATGCAGTTGTTTTGAAAGAACTAACCATGCAAGCTTTTGGGCAAATCTTAATTTCATAATTTTGCAGGAGTGTTTAAGTTAATTGAGCCCAACCCCTGGATTCAAACAGCAAAACTTCAGCCGCACAGCTTTCAGATTTCACCATGAATCGATTCTTGTCATCATTTTCTCATAGGAAAGGGTCATTAAATTTCCCTTTCAAAGAAAGGAGAAACATTGACAATAGTTATTGCCTAATGCTTATATACAGAACTGCTGTTATTGTTGCTTGGCAACTAGAAGAGATTTGACAAGGAGTCTAAAGGAACTGAATGAATAAATGGAAATGTCAGCATCAGTTTCAGTGGATAAGAAGAAATTTACTATTGCAGGATTAGCATCACATTGCTTTTTCCAAGCTGCATGATTGGAATGCACAGTGTTTCTCTTCTGCTTCTCTTGCCCACGTCTCCTTCCAGCCTTTCATTGCAGCCCCTTTTTGCACTGTGGCTGAGAGGTATTAGAAGATAGATGGTTAATGCTAAACAACACAAGAGCATGTCAAAAATGAAATTCTTTGGCAGCAGGAAAAAGTAACCTCTGTTGGCAATCCCTTGGAATTTATAGGTACTTTACCAACATTGTAGTTATTTCTCACAATGATCCTTCATATTAAATTATCCAGTTTTTACAGATAAAAAATGACAGGGCTGCAACAATAGTTTCTTCTCTTCTGACCTTGCACTCTGAAAATCTATTCAGATAGATTACATAGATAGACAGATGGATAGATTCAGCACTTAAAAGTAAACTGCTTGTATTAGTATTAAAGCTGCTTTTTTTCTCTATAAGCCATTTTCTCCACAATTTGATTGTAAACTCCTTATAAGCAGATAGGGAATTTTAATTTATGTACATACTTAATAGCTCCCACAGTAGTAATATCATAAACCTTATGTCCCCAAAACATTTGCTAATTAATCAACGTTTAGTTTAATGATTTAGTCAAGAGTCTACAATAGTAATTCTCAACTCATAGAGCGGAAGAAGGAGGTGGTATATGCTCCCTGGGTTGGGACAAGTATTAGAATGTCAGCTATAATTAGAAAAAGGAAAAAAAGAAAGCATAATTATGTTCATTTGAGTCTTCCAAGAAACAGATGCCAGGATGAGAAGCGATTAGAAGAGATGTATTGGGACAGGAAGAGGGTAGTGCTTATCAGAGATAAAGAAGAGACAGCAGGCAGGAACAGTTATGGAGTGCACTCAGACTTCCATGCACGTCTGACATCTTTGAAAGGAGGGGGAGAAGAAAGGGAAATCGAGTGGAAAGAATCTCAAACTTGCAATACAGTGCTAAGAAAGTTTTGGCAGGTTAATGGGGTGTGTTCAGGGCATGTTGACCACTGGAGGATTCCCACATCCTTCAGAAATCAGCATCCACTAGTACACACCACCTCAGTAATTGACAGGGGCATCCTGGGAAGAGTATGGCTAGGGTGCAGATGTACTGCCCATAGGGGTACAGCTGGGCTGTCAATCAGCTATTTCCTGCATATTTCCATAGCCTCCATAATACTCAAGAGTCCCACAAAATTCTATGTTGAAAAAGGATATTGAAATACGTATTTTGGAATTTGATCATATGAGAAAAGCATGAGAATTTGATGTTCAGTGAATAAAATCATTGAGTGAATAAAAAGGTTGAGATGCAGTGTTCTAAATTAATTAGTAAATTAAAATGCAGTCTCTAGAATTTTAGACTAGTGTAGGGCATCTTCTCAACTTCTAGGGTAAACAATGATTTAGTAATCTTATCTTGTTTTACATTAAAAGGATACTGTTTCCTTTCTTCTTTCTTTCTTATTCTTTTTCTTGTTGTTGTCTTCATTATTACAATACTGGATTGAACCCTGGGGCTCTCTAAGACTAAGCTACATCCCCAGCCCTCTTTAAATTTTGTTATTTTGAGATAGGGTCTCATAGAGTTGACCAGCCTGGTTTCAAACTTGTGATCCTCCTGCCTCATCTCTTGAGTAGCTGGAATTATAGGCCTGCACTTTTTTTTTCCCCCAGTTCTTGGAATAAACTCAGAGCCTTGTGCATACTAGGCAAGCATCTCTATCACTGAGCTACATTCCCAGACCTAAAAGTGCACTTGTTACTAACCACATTTAAAATGACAAAGAAACATGTTAATTCTACTGAAAAACTATGTCCTTTGATACATAACTGACTTGTCTTTATCTGCCAACTGAGGAATTCATGTGGCCTCCAGAATCCTCTCCAACTGTAAGATTAGGTGAATCCAAAGTCTTTCCCACTCACAAGCACTGTGATAGACCAGAACAGGGCCCTGTGCCACAGACAAGAGACCCTCAGCATTAGCCTTAGTCTTGAAATAAAGTAGCTGCCTTGGTTTGAGTATGGTACATAACGACTCTGCATGTCAGTTTCTTACAAAATGAAAGAATTTATTACACTATCTCTTGGGTTCATTTATGGTTCACCTGTACAGTATTCCTGATGCCTGTTTTTGGGACCCTTTAGGACTTTGCTCCTTAATCTTGGAAGATAATTATTGATAAATATGTGCTAAAATGGTGATTGAGGATCAACATAACTTAATTTTTTAAAAATTGTGGTAAGAACAGGTACAATGCTTCTGGAACTTATTCACCTTGTATGAATGAATCTCATATGCATTTCCCCCCAATTTCCAAGCCTTGGAAGCCACCATTTTATTCTCTGCTTTTATGAGTTTGATTATTTAAGAAACTTTTATAGGAATCCTGCAGTGTGTGTCCTGTGACTGGCTTATTTTTCTTACCATAATGTCCTTAAGGTTCACCCATGTTGCCATGTTGTTGTATATTAAAAGATTTCTTTCTTAAGATTGAATAATATTTCTCTCTATGTGCATATCACATTTCCTTTATTCATTCATCCACTGATGGACAATCATTACTATTTTTTTTTTACTTATGGCTTAAACTGTCATTTTAGTTATTAGACTAAAGTTGAATGTACAAACTAATTTTGATTCTTTTTACTTTCCTTAGAGGAAAAGTGAACAACACAAAAAATCATTGAGAAAACTAGATCTGGTCAGTCAGATGATTACTTTGATTTATATTTATAATTGGTCAAATTCATTCAATAAAAATGATATGAAAGTGAATAAATATCAACATCATTAGCAATTAGAGAAAAGCAGATCAGAATTACCCTAAAATATCATCTCACTTAGAATAGCAGCTATCAAAAATACAAATAATAAAAAATGTAGGAGAGGATATGAAGAAAAAGGAATACTTTTACACTGTTGGTGGGACTATAAACTAGTACAACCACTATGGAAAGCAATATGGAGATTGCTCTAGAGACTAGGCATGGAACCACCATATGACTCAACTATACTACTCCTTGGTGTTTATCCTAAAGAAGTAAAGTTATCATGCTAAAGTGACACATGCATACCCATGTTTATAATTACACAATTCATAATAGCCAAACTACGGAAGCCAGCATAGGTGTTCATCAATGGTTGAATGAATGAAGAAAATGGATATATATACACAATGGAGTTTTATTCAGCCACAAAGAAAAATGAAATTATGTCATTTGCAGGAAGATGGAGGAACTTGAGACCATTATGTTATGCTAAATAAGCCAAACTTAGAAGAGCAAGGGTCTTACATTTTCTCTCACATGTGAAAGCTGGGGAGGAAAAAGGAAAAGAAAGGTGGTAGTGATTTCATGAAAATCAAAGGGAGATCAGTAGAGTAGAGGAAAGGGATCAGGGGTGGGAGGAGAGGAAAAGGTGG
Source organism: Sciurus carolinensis (assembly GCF_902686445.1). NCBI lineage: Eukaryota > Metazoa > Chordata > Mammalia > Rodentia > Sciuridae > Sciurus > Sciurus carolinensis. The sequence goes on from NC_062215.1 coordinate 147,577,923, forward strand.
AATACTGGGGAATGATATTGGCCAAATTATATTGTTATATTATATGCATATTTGAATATGTAACAACAAATCTTACCATTATGTACAGCTATAGTGCACCAATAAGGAAAATATGTACCAAAAAAAAAAGAAAGAAAAGAAAGTGAATAAGCACCTCTTAAAGAAGAAGTATATCTCTGGTTTCTATGGTGTTCAAGGGTGTTTAAGTGGTCTGCTTCCTCCACACCATAGTGAAGAAATATCCGAAGTTAACATGATGTGTTGATTAAATTAACTTCCTGGTTCTAGTATTGACTAAAGGGTAATTAACTTTTTTATTCTAGTATTGATTAAAAGGTAATAGTGACTTAGATCTTTATAGTACTCTTTATCTGGAAAGTCTGTGAATGAGCAGGGGAAACACACACACACACACACACACACACACACACACACACAAAGAATGGATGTCAATAATTACCATCCCCTTCCCCAGTGGGTAATTTAAATCCTAAATAAAATGAGCAAAGATTTTACTGAATATTCTGTTAGAAGCAGAAGATAAATATCTACTGTCATTAAAATGTCAAAAGCAAAATATCTTGCTTTTTTTTGTCTTTAGTAACAAGTCTAAACATGAAATTCATCAGAGATAGTGGTCACACAGAATATTTACCTAAATCTTAAAACTATGTAGGTATGAACAGCTGAAAACAGACTTCTGATGGACTCAGAGACTCACCTGGCCCTAAAATTATATGCAAGTCTAACTGGTAATTCTGGGGAAATAGAAAGAATCAAGCACAATTATAGAAAACCTGCAGGTCTGCACAAAATAATGCTAGCTAGATGGGTGAAATGAAATGTGTATTAAAGCATTGCTTGTCTCAGTGTAAATTAAAGGGACTGTTACCAATAGCAACCATTTCATATAATTTCAAGTGTCAGACTGAAGATCAAAATTCTGATGTGAAAAAATTGATCATGGACTTAATTAAAAGACTTAAGATACTTTGTTTATTTTATTTAATTATACTAATTCTTTAGATAGGATTAAAGTCCATATGAATATATCTTACTCTACAAATTATCAGACTTATTTCTAGGAGTTAAAGAAGTTATATCTAACGTAAACTATTGATTTCCATTTTGTGTTTTAAAAACTGTTAAATTAATTTGCTTTCTTTGAAATGTTCAGTGTCTTGCCCAAGTATAGACACAAAACAGATTGAAAGAACTCTGGGTTGTTGCTTTCATTATCTTTAACCCTTTGAAGCAGATGGTATTCTCCAAAGACAAATACAACAGTATCTTCCCCATTAAGAGATGGAGTCTCTGACCCTCCCCCTATAACGGGGTGGGCTAATGGAGCTGGCTGAATAGTATAGTAGGAGGACTTCAAATCTAGGTGATTCTGCTCTTCCTTATGAATTGGATACTTCTTGGAATGCTTGGGTGCCATGTAAGCAACCTGACTATTCTAAAGCCACCAAACTATGACGAAGGACAGACTAGCCCAACAGGAAAAACCATGTGGAACAGCCTTGTGACTACAGGAAGAAAGAGATGCCCAGTCAGCCCTTGTGCACTAGCATCTCTCCCCCACCATCTGCCTGCATGAGAGACCCCCAAGGTGACTCACTCAACAGAACTCCTCTCGAATTCCTGACTCACTGAAGCAGTGAAAAGTCACAGACTAAGCCACAGGGTGTGGGGTATGCAGCAGGAGGTAACTGGAGGGAGAGGGGATAAATACCTCTCCAACAGTTTTGATTTAAAGAAAGGAATACTGTTCTGAACTATAACCTATATTTTTAAAATCATGATATTGCATAAATAATGGGAGCGTAACAGTACACTCAGGTAAATGAGCTGGGAGAGGAGCAGTTAAAACCTAAAAAGAGGTTTGTCCTATAACACCTGCTTTTCTTTTCCTTGCCCACTCTTCCTTAACAATCTGTGACTTCCATTATATTATTCACTCATGGTTCTCCATTCTGATTGGACGTTAAATCCATGATAAAAACGTTTTTTAAAAAAATGAATGCTAACTTTGTGATTGTCTAGGGAACCCAGGTATATGTAAAATTTTTTAAGTCACCAGGTGATCGCAGTTTGCAGCCTGGATTGAGACCCACCGTTTGATGCCAACAATGCCTGAATCTTTATCAGTATCTCAGTTCTTCCTCTGTTTTCCAAAATCATAGATTCAACTGCCTTCTATATCTGGACATGGATGACTCGTAAGTCCCTCAAAAAGTAAAACTAGTTTGCCCCTGAAGCATAGTGCCCCATCTCCACCACAACTTCTTTCTCAGAAAATTACCCCACTGCTCACATAGGTACTCAAGCCCCAAATCTGGAGTCATCCATCTACATTGCTTTTATCTTCCTTATTCTTTACACTTAATTAAACACAAATCAATTGCTTCCTTCCAAATACTGTGTGAGTCCTTCTCTACACTGTCCCATCTTGGTCCATTTTCTCTGCCCTGGATACTACATTAGAATTCTAACCAGCATTCTTTTGTTCTCTTCCCACTCATCTATAAAGAGGCCAGAATGACCTTCTTAAATAGTCAATATTCATCCTCTTCTCCTAAGTAAAACCATTCAAGGACTTGCTCTTAGTATAAGGCTCAAAATTGTCCTATGTCTTAAAGGACCTTGCGCACCCTTCACCCCATTCCTTGTCTCCAGCTTCTTCTACAGTCCCCTCTATTTTAACACCTGATCTCACACATGTCTGTTCCTTCTTTCAATGTCTTGACCAAATACAGATTGACAGAAATGTGGGTGTACACTCCTCCTGAAATACTCCATGTCTTCTCCCTTTTCCTTCCCCTGACTTAATGCTTCTCACCCTACATTCTGTTTAAACTAATTTCAATCCTTAGGGCTTCCCTGACTTTCTAGGTTAAAATCAGTTTCCCCTCACAGACAACAGAGCACCTTCGTTATCACATTCGTTATCACATTCGTCAAACATCTGTCTTCCTAAACTATAAATTCCAGCGCAGGTCAGGGTATGTATGTGTCACGGCTTATGGTCCAGCTTTGGAGTCTGTACATTGTGACTGATTGAATGAATGAATAAGTAAATGAATGTGAATTAAAAAATCAATATCAACTCTGGGAGTGTGGTAAATACTCTGGCCTCTGTACTCAGCTGTGGCCTGTAAAAATTCACATCAGCAATTTGGCTCTGGCCTATGTGAAATTCAGACCAACAAATCTTCTAAGGTACAGAAGATGTCAACTAATTTTTTAAATGATACAAAATTGGAAAGCCTGACTAGTTCACTGCCTGTTTATGGGAGCAAAATGTGAGGTTCCAAAAGATAACAGCAGGCTAGAGTAATGAGTCAGAACTTATATATTGAAATTTTTAAAAATGGTGTCAAAATCCTAGCCTTATAGTCTAGTCATTGCATAAGTATAGGACCAGGGACACTTGTCACAGAAACAGTCTGGGGAGAATTAATGCAAGTAAGTTCCCTTTGAGCCAGTAATTGATGTGGCTCCCAAAAGTGCTAATGTCATTTTAGACATTTTCATAGATAAGTAGGACACCACCATGCAGACACTTGTCCCTCAGTCCTAATCTAACCCAACCTCTTCTGGAACAATGTGTTTCATTTATGGAACCACATTTTAACAGTAAACATTCAGGAGAGCTCTGCCAGATGGTCGAAGTTTGGGAATCCAGCTTATGAAAAACTACTGAAAAGCATATGTTTACCCCAGAAAGATGGAATTCTGGGGAGCACTTCTTAGTTCTTGTACACCAGAAGGCCAAGACTGGCAATACCTAACATCCCCTTTCTGGCCATGTCCTTATCATTGACCTCTCATTCTTTTTTTCTCAACTGGATCTCTCATCCCTTCTCCTCTCTCTTGTCTCCCAATCCATCATTCCCCTCGTAGACCCCAGGTGCCTTCATCAGTTCCCCAGAGGGTAGCCAACCCCCAAATCCTTGAATCCTAAGACCTACCACTGTGCTCCTTGCAGTTTGTAACCTTGGGCTGTTCTTTCCCTCTGCTCCTGCTTCTGGCTCATTAAGAACTTGCTGGGGAAAACCATGCCAACTGGCTCTATGACAGATTTGTGCTGTCCAGCACTAGTGGACCTTCAGGCCTACTCAGCCCTCTTTCATTCACCAAGGCCATTTCCGATCTCATTCCCATGGGGGATGCTCTAAACCTTTCTCCACTTTTTAAGCCCCAAAGCACTCTAATGCTCTCACTCAGAGGAATGACTTCCAGAGATTTTCCTCTCTACAGTCTCAGATTTTTATTGTTTCTTCACTTTCCCTTTCTCCCCTTTCTTCCTTTCTCAGAATTCTGAGAAAGAGAGAAAAGAATCTCCCCTCCCTTCCAAAGTTTGCTTTTCCACATGAACATTGATGCCATTTTCTCTCATTTCCTGTGGGACTTGGTTCCATAATTTATCTCCCCTCTCTCCTCTCTTCAATTGCTTTCCCACTGCTGGTTCCTTCCTTCCATCGGTGAACGTGTTCCAGCACTTTGGGGAGATACCTTGTGCAGGGAGTGTTTTAAGATGAATTGGAGAGAGGGGAAACTAAGCCAGAGGACCCACTGAGGAGGTTTTTATCCCAGAGTCCAGGTGAAAAACAAAAGGAACCTGAAAGAAAGAACAGAGAGTAGGTGAGATTCAGAGAGGTTTTTATTATCAGAATGACTCCAGTTCTTTTTTTGTGTGTGTGTGCCTTTGCCTTACTTTCCTTACTGTTTAGTTAGCTCCTTGGGGCAAAGATTGTGTCAGATTCACCTCGCTTTTCCTCACAAAATCTGACTTGAATAAGTGAATAGCTAGAATTCTCCCAAAACCTTTGGTGGGGAAGGCTGCCAACTGGAAGGTGTGTGTGTGTGTGTGTGTGTGTGTGTGTGTGTGTGTGTGTATTAAAGAGAATAATTGGGGGGCTGGAGGTGTAGCTCAGTGGCAGATCATTTATTTGCCCAGCACACATGAGGCTGTGGTTCGCCCAATCCCCAGCACCACATATATACACTCACAAACAGCACAGAAGAATAAAATACTTAAAAAGAGGGTAATTTGTGAATTTGGGAACAACTTATCTGTATTAGGAGGAAGAAAGATTTGTTTCTCAAAGAGTGGTCCATTGTACCAGCTGCCTGTTGCCACTGTAGCAATTTGTCAAGGGCCGTGACTTAAAACATATTGATCATCTTAGAATTCTGGAGGTCAGAAGTCTGATTGGGTCTCACTGGAATTCATGCAGGTGTCAGCAGAACTGCATTCTTCCTGGGGGTTTGGGGGGGAAATTTGCTGTCTTGCCCTTTCTGTTTTGGAAGCTTCCTGCATTCCTTAGCTCATTGCCCCTTCTTCCTTCAACCCCACAGTAGTTGGGCCAGTCTTTCTCAAATTGTATCACTGACTATATTCAGCCTTCTTCCGCTTATGGGGTCCTTGTTGGCCCCTGAGATTATCAAGGACAGTCTCCCTATCTCTAGGTCAGATGACTAACAACCTTGATTCCATCTGCAAGCTTAGTTTGCCACATAACTGGATGTATCCACAGGTTCTGGGGGATCAGGACATGGAGGTCCTTGGGGAGCCATTATTCTGCTGCCACAGCCCTGAACGAGCAGCATCTACCTCACCTGGGAGTTTATTAGAAATGCAGAGTCTTAATAATCTCACCCCAAGTCTCTGAATCAGAATCTGCATTCTAATCAGATCCCCAGGTGATAGGGATGTATTTTAAAGTTTGAGAAGCCACAAGTAGACGACAGCTAAGATTCTCTTCACTTCAAACTTCCTATGATTCTTGCAAACTGATTTTTTTCCATCTTCAAGTTTTCATCATTCCTTCTAATCTTTATTGCCTGTCTCCTCCAAAAAGTTAATTTTTATTTGTGCCCTTGATGTTAATTCCCCCAAATTCAGCCAAGTATTACATGATAATACCCCCTGCGTAATTTTTGCTGACAGGAAATAGATGTTAGAAAAGGCAACAAAATTATGGAACTATCCGTGATGTAAAAGTACTGGTCTGCAAAGAGTATTTTCTTCCCCAAAAAGATTCATAGGAGAACTGCCTTATTTCCTCCTTAGTATAGATAATATTAGTGTCCCAGAAAGTGAAGCAAAAAGTACAACAGATGAACTATTTTTAAGGCATCTCTGAATGGCTTAGCATTTGAGAAATGTGACCAAAGCTGATTATAAAATTTCCTTCAAAGTTGCAGGAATGGCAAACCCATAAATAACTCTGGTTCTTGTTGGTATGAAAATGGAGTTGCTGCTGTTTGCTGTCTTTATTGTAGGGTTTAGGATTAAGCTCACCTCTGAGATTGCAAACTCCTCAAGGGTTGGAAATAGTCATATGCTGTGCCTGGCACCTAGGAGACACATCATACATTTTAGGTTTGAATCCATTAAGCTTTGTAATAGTGCACAATGTTCTATGCTGAATTTTAGAGATACACTAAAAAAATAGGACTAAAATCCTAGAATAGTTCAATGATCATTTTACTAGATTTCCTGTATTTCGTTCATTCATTGATTCATTCGACAAACATTTATAATCCATCTACTGAATATCCCATTGTTTGAGACCTTGGATAGAAAGATTTGTTCCCTGTCATACAGAAGCTCACATCCTGGCGGAACAAATAGCCACATAAGTAAATAATGATGGCAAAATGAGTGCCAGAAAAGGTGTCTGAGCAAGACTCATGGGCTTCTTTTTTCCCAATCTCTCATTTACATTCCTACTGTATTTATCTTAAAATGTTCCATCTCTCCCTTTTGCCCACTGGAGTAATTATTTGCCTGTGTATTTTTATTTCCAGCCTTATCTGCTAATATTGCCTTCAGGCACTCACTACTTGCTGTAGAAAATGAAACCATCTCAAACTGGTACAAGTTAAAAAAAAAAAAAAAAAAAACATTAAGGAAACAGCAAGTGAGACATCTCCACCACGGTGATGTCATTTCCTTTACCTTTTCAAGTGAGGCCACTTCCTGACCATTGTGGTTCATTGTCAGTGTGCTCTGATTGCTGCTTTTATAGCACTCACTTAGCATGAGGTGCAATTACCAGATGGTCCCCAACTTACCATGGTTTGACTGACAATTTTTGACGTTACAGTGACACAGAAGCAATATCCACATTACCATTCTGTTTCTCACTTTCAGTACAGTGCTCAATAAATGAAGCTATTTAGCACTTATTCAATAAGCTTTGTATTACATGATTTGCCCAACTGTAGACTAATGTGAATGCAATACATGTAACACAGTGGGTTACAGGTATTAAATCAGTTTTCAACTCATAATATTTTAAACTTACAGTGGATTTGTCAGGCTTTAGTTTACGTGTTCACATCTATTTCCTTCTCTGGATTTGACAGTGATCATGTATCTTTTGCTATTGCTGTATCTGGTCACTAGTGCAGTACCCTAACATTTAATAAATAGTTAAATGAAAGAATAAGAAGGAGATGAAAGTACATGCTAACCATGCTAAAGATGGACTTATGGTACCAGTAGCTTGGGTGGAGATTAGGGGAAACTCTGGGGCCCACTGCTTCCTCAGTGAGACTGTGGAAGAAGGAGGTTCTCTGAGAAGGAGGTATACAAGGCAGTCTTCCCCAGATAAGTCCTGATGTACTCTAGCTACATGTTCTTGCCATTTCAAAGCCACAGCTAGATCCACACCTTCTTCTTTATGGCCCCATGTAAATGTTTTTTCTGTTTTTCTTTTTTCTGTTTAAAGTTTATTGAGCAACTAATATACTCTATTTCTGTATCAAACACTTTACATAGATCAATTTTTCCTATTTTTACAGAGTCTGTCAGGTAACATCTTCATTTTACAGCTATAAAATGAAGTTTCAAAGACCTAAATAGTTCACCCAAGGTCACTGAGCTAGCATGTAGCAGAGCCAAGATTAGAACATTGGTCTGTTTATTTCCAATGCTCCTTCCACGACATTTGGCTTGTCCCTCTAGGACGTATGATCCCCTCCTCAGGCAAACTTAATTTCTCCCTTCTCTGTAGTACCACAGTATCTCGTTCATAAAGACAGTACAGCAGTTATTACATTCTTGTATTATAGATGTTTCTGGCTCCATTGCTAGTCTGTGCCTCCTTAGAGAAGAACCATCTATGATTCTTTTTTAGATCCTGTCATACTTAGGGTTCAACCAATGTCTTTCTCCTAAGTTGAGCTTTGGCAATTACAGTGGGGGTTTTTTGGTTGTTGTTTTGTTTTGTTTTTGCTTTTGTTATTATTTGGTGATTCTGGGGATCAAACTCAGAGCCTCATACATGCTAAGCATACACTCTCACTGAGCAATACCCCCATCTCCTTTTTTTTTTTTCATATTTTTGAAACTCACTGAAGTACCACAAGTTCCCGACTATACAGAAGTAAAATTGTAAGAATTTAAAAGTCTCTTATTTCAGAGATTATTGGATTATTGAAATATTCTTCCAATATCTGTTATTGAAATGTAAAGAACATAAGTATGTTCTCCTACCCATACAATGCATAAGTCACGTCACAGTCAACTGAAACCCACCCCCTGTTATGGTGGATGGTAAAGGAAGAGTGATGGGATGATTCAAACACCTTAGTGCTACCTTTGACCAGTAGCAGTCTGGTATAGGACATGTTGACCTTCTCTCAGTCAGCAAGTATTTATTTAATACCTACCGGATGAACCATGCTAGTCATTCTGGAATGGGCATGGTGATTGTACAAAAATTACTGAGATGAGGATTCTGCCCTCATATTGCTTACTGTCTGGGAAGAGACACAATGTGTACTTGAATGCTTAAGACACGAGGGAGAAAGTGCTAAGACGCCCATTGACAAAGGTCTATGGAAGTCAAGACAGGAATGCTTCTGGCAGGGAAGAGTGAGAAGAGCTTCATGGAGCACTTGGCATTTCAACTGGAAGTCAAGACTCAGACAAGCAGACACATCTCAGGTTAAAGGCAAAGCCCAAGCAGAGGTGGGGTCTGGGAGCCCAGCTACTGATGGCCTTGAATGCCAGGGCTTAGAGATTTCACACTATTTTTAAATTCTTAAGGAGGGAGTAAAATGGTCATGATTATGCAGTTGGCCTTCTGTATCCATATGTTTGGCATCCATGAATTCAATTAACCATGGATGGAAAATGTTCAGAAAAAAATTGCATCTGTACTAAACGTGTACAGACTTTTTATTTTTCTTGTCTTTATTTCTTAGGCAATACAATAAATAGCATTAACATTGTATAAGTAATCTAGAGATGATTTAAGTATGTGGGGGATGTGCATAGGTTATATGCAAATACTATACCTTTTTATATAAGGGACTTGAGCATCTGTGGATTTTGGCTTGGCACTTATGGGAGGCCTTGGAACCAATGCCCTATGTATCAACAGCAAGGGACAACTCGCTTTAGGAAGACTGGCAACTTTGGGATGAGTTTGCAGGGAAAAGAGACTGGAAGCAAAGGAAGCAGTTAGTTTATATTCATTTGCTAATGCTGGGTCTTTGCTGATTGCACAGCTGTGTAGGTGGATCGAAAACTGGGGTCAGAGCCACTTTGGAAACTCAGACTTAAGTGACTTAGCAGTATGCCAAGAATTGCTAAGTCATCAGAGATAATAACACATAATAATGCCTAGGGTGAACTAGGAAATCTGTTATCAGCTCTTACACCACCCAGCGCAGGTATAAGCGAGGTAGATTAATGCGGAAAGCTAAAATCAAACAGGGTCCATGAAAGTCACACTGCCATGCTGCTTAATGCAGGCGAGGTTCCAGCTGGGTGGGCTAGAAGCAGAGTGGGCCAGAGCCTACAGTGCCAAATAGGAAAGTCCCAGAGAGAGGAGGGAATGGAGATGAAAATACTCAGAAGGTAATATCAAAACAACCTGCTGTTTCTAAATAGCAAATTGAATTTGCCAAACCAGATTTAAATTAGTAGAAGCAAAACAGAGAAGCATGATTTTGGAAATGAACCACTAACTAGCGGTCTTGACTGTCACCCAGCAGCATAATTGGCTGCCTGGCGGGCACCTATGGACCTCTCTGTTTGGGCCATGAGAGCACTGTAGGACTGCATGCAAGTGCAGTGGCTTCCAACAGCCAGTTGAGGTGTGAAGCTGCAGCAGCCGCCACACCAGCTTGGACCTGGCTGTGAAGGAAAGGCTGTGTGTGAGGTGGCACCAGAAACAGCCTCTGCACAGCAGCCACTGCAGGCGTGAATTTGATGCATACTGCCATTAGTCATGCATTGATTGATCCATTCCTCCAGGAGCTCTGTTTCCAGAAGCTTCCTTTCCAAATGCAAAGGCAGCCTTTAAGCACAACTCACAGTAACGCTGCTTTGACCATCCATGACTTGTATTTAATGCTACTTCATAATGAGGTCTCTGAGATTTAAATGCTTAAACCTTTGTGATTTTGCTGGGTCATGAATAATGACACAGTGACATTCTTGCATGTTTATAAGCCCATATGACTGCATGGGATTTTTCCATCTTCCTCAAAGACATTTCTATAGGAAAATAAATGTAATGAGTATATAAATAACAAGGGCAAGAAACTATACTGTTCTCTCTTCACATTAGCAAAGTCTAGAGGTCAAAGCAGAAATTGAGGTGGGCCCAGAAATTCACTAGAATTCAACATTACTATGGACTCTCCAAGAATAGGCTTTGTCCCTTTTCCCCTTCATTTCTGCAAAATTTAGAATACCCGTCTTAATCATCCTCTAGGAATTGTATCCAATTTCATAGTTAGATTTAATATCAGAACTCAGTTTTTGACAATTTTCTAAAGATACCTTCTGAGTAGGATATAGAAAATGCCAAGGATAGATTATGTATTCTGCACACATCTGACCATAGGGTTTTTTTTTTTTTTCCTTTTAAAGGAGAATAGGAAAGAACAGTATAAATACCTAAAAAGGTAGTGTCTCTCTACAAACAGTGGTTTATATTGTGTTTTGCCTTAACATAATAAAAGGTATTACTTTTGCAGGGGAGAAACAAGAAGCAGGGAGAGCAATTATTTTAAGTTTATCCATAATTTTGGGTCTTTACTATTCACACAGATGTGTAGGTAGATTAGAAACTTTGGTCTAATGTAACAATAATATAGTTCATGTAAGTAATAGCTAAGTATCGTATCATTTAGAATGGCATGCTTGATGTGGTAATAATGATGGTAATTATTAAGACATTTTGTATAATAGGAACTAAACCATAGTGACTTGAAATATGAGAATTTTAAAGAACTTTATTAGCAGGGTAACATGTCATTTTTATATATAACTTCAATATATATGTAGCTATAAGGCAACATTATTTATTGTTGGACTGTTAATAACCTTCCTGGGCTAGACACAGGATTTTTGTTTTTGCTTTCTCCCCATCTTGGCATCTCATAAAAGTTTTTCTAAAAGGGAGGTGGGAGAGAAAAACCTCTTATAACACAATGATGAAGACAAAGGACAGTAGAGGGATCCCCACAAGGCCTACGTTCTTTGAATGGCCTTGCAGGCCCTGTCTGACCTGGTCACAGCCCACATCTGGCCTCGCCTGTGCTCTGCAAGCCTCACCCTCTGCCTTACCTCCAGGCACACCCTCTCACTGTGCCTCTCCATCATTCATCCTGTTCCTTCCTCTTCCCCTCCCACCCATCTCTTCTCACTCATCCTCCATGCCAGAGTCAATCTATAAAGTCATCTCACTGTCAATGATTTTATAGCACTCATGTATAATTTATAAGTATATGTTAATTTTTGTCATAATTCAATCAGTGTATATACCCGCTCTAGTCTGTATGCTCCAAGAAGTTTGGCGCCTCATCACATAATAGGTATTTAAGAAATAGCCCCAGATTTGGATTTGTGAAGAAGGTACAGAGAAGAAGTAAGAATAAACTTAAATTTTAAGGAGTTAATTTCTTTTCATGGAAGCTGGAAAAACTGAGAGCCATAAAATGTGGGAATAGAAAACAAAAGAACCTTGAAGAGTCCCATATATTTGTATTGGAGTTCTTGGTAAAACTCATATTTAGCATTTATAAATGTCAGGATTCAAAACCAACTTTCTAATCAATAATAATGTCAGCACCTCTACAAGTCATATATCCATAGCTTGTGCTGTTTTCTCATTACAACCCAAATATTCTTACATATAGATCTATATGAAATAGGCTGCCTGTTTTCTAACATAATCAAGAAATAAGCTGCACTGTTCAATGAAGTTCTCTGGTCAATAGCATCACATTACACATACCATGCCCATATAATCCATATTCTATGAATCCTGTTACAGCAAAATGCATTTAACTCTAAAACTCAAGGGTCATGATTTAACCACTAGTGAAAACATGTAAAGATTGTACAATGCTTTAATAACCATCTACCTTTGCACTATACAGCATTCTAGTATTTGTCAGTACAGAAATCATTTTTATAGAAAGTGGGTAAACAAGGTTTTGCTAAATAAAGCATCCTTTAATAATCACAAGCTCTTTGAGATAAAGGCCAATTAATTATAATAAGCATCAAGAAAGATTCTATGCTAAATTTGATTAATAAATGTTTATAGGTCATTAAACATTGAATGCAAGCTTGCACTGATTGAAAGCCTTAGCTTTTATATGTATTTACTTTTTTTAGAGTTTGATTTCAGAAGTGTCAGAATATTTTCCATATTATATCTAATATTACTATTTCATAAATAGAGCACTCCACTTTTTCCTATCTTTATAAACATTAGTAGAGTTTCACAACATGCTTATGTGACCCCTGGTATGACTGTTTCCACTGCACAGATAGAGAAGCTGAGGCATGAGGCTATTTCTATACATTTTCTAAAGATACCCCCTGAGCCAGTGGAAAAGAAGCCTGAGACAGAAAAAGATTCTATGTCCTTACTGAAAATACATCTCATATGCATCTTGATCTTGGGAGAGGGTAGATTGCAAAACCAAAGTTGGCTTTCCACACTTGCTCCTACAGGCCTAACATGGAGCTCTCTGTAGCAGTACATACACCAGCAGCGTGGATATCAAGGTGGTTACCAGGACGAATGCTCACTGGTCTGCAAAGGCCACGTGCGCCATTACCTTCTCAGGCCTTTCTAATAGCTATCATTCTATGCAAAGGGAGATTCATAGATGACAAATATTTAGTGTTTACCTTTCTTTTTCTTTTCTTTTCTCTTACAGATCTATGCAGTTAGATCAGTTGTTCCCAACAAAAGCAATAACGAAATAGTCCTGGTGCTACAACAGTTTGATTTTAATGTGGATAAAGCTGTGCAAGCCTTCGTGGATGGTAGGTACACATGGTCCCTGAAGCCAAAGATGGTGGAACTCAATATTCCATGTATTCTATTTTCTTCCTTAAATGAACTGAATATCAATGACTGATATTTCAGTTCTCATAAAAATATACTAGAATTTAAAAACACACAGTCCTATTGAAGAAGAGCAGAATTTGGAAGTTATTTTTCCTTCATTAAAAAAAGAAAGTTTGTTGGTAGTTTCTAAAGGATGCTGATTATGATGCTATGCATTTCTTCATCTCTCAGTCATTCCAATTTTGTTATTAAACATGTCCTTGCCATGCTTTCATTTACTTTCAGCAACTCAGAAAGCAAGAGAATTAAAAGTTTGAGCCCAGCTGCAGCAACCTAGTGAGGCCTTAAGCAACTTAGTGAGACCCTGTCTCCAAATAAAAAATAAAAAGGACCAAGAATATGGCTCAGTGGTAAAGCACTCCTGGGTTCAATCCCTATCATCTCCCCACATACACCAAAAATGTCCTTTGTTGATGGCTTCCATAAGGATGGAGGACAGTGAACTTCATTGTTGACCTTTATGACTGGAGCCCTTGAGCTCAGTATGTATGTAGTGCAAGGGGCCTGGGGTTTTATATTTTTTGATTTTTTTTTTTTTGTAATTTTTTCAGAACATCAGTTCATCTTCTTTACCTCTAAAACACTTTTGCTGTCTTAAAATTTTTTTTTATTATTTTCTTAGGCAGTCAATTGCCAGTGACATTATAGAATATAGTCTCAGAAATTTGTTTAATCCCATATGTATATACCTTAAAGCTTTAGATTTTCTGTAAATTATGAGGAAATTCTCCTCTTCTAATCGAAGTAAACAAGTTTCAGTTTTGAACAAAGATCCCATCCTTAGTTAGTAAATGTCTTCTGTCCTGGTATTAGTTTCAGTTTTGTAAGTGTGGACTAGCCAAACACAATCTGACAAATAGAGTCAGGGAAGACCTGTCAGCACATTTCTCAGTTGTAGCCCATCTACACTTTATTTGCCAAGGACAGTATGATTTACCAATTTTCTAGGAGTATAACCTTCCAGAGTTTTTGCAAGTATAATTGCATTTCAGGGCAAGATCTTGGAACCAAACATGCTCACATTCTGATATCAGCAGTCAAGGTTTAGGATCTTAAGTGACTTAGCAAATGATTATCATTCAAAATAGACCTGTAAGCAAATCGTCTGTGCATAACTTTTCTATTTTTCCCTGCTCTGTAAGCTAGCAGATGTTGAATCCTTAGTCATTGGAAACAAATAATAGTGAATATAATATTAATCTGGCTTTGCAGCATAAGTACCATTTGTATCAAAAAATTTTTGGAAATATGCACATCTGACTGAGATAAGTCCTCTTTTCAGGTTTCACTTGCCAACATGACTTGTACAGAAGAACAACTTTAGGAAAGGCAAAGGCTTTTCCTCCTAATCCCTGCTTGGATTGAGGCCCCCATGGTCCCCATGATGAAAATTTTTATTATAGTGACCTGATGAGATGTGCCGATGTGTAGGAACTGAGGACTGCCTTCAAATCTGTTTGTAATTAGATAGAGCACCTTGCTTGTCCTTGAAATGTTCACCTTGTCTCTGTTGAGATCTCACTAATAAAACTCATTGATTGCTGAGGAACCTAATATCATTTTGGTTGGGAAACAATAGGAACACTTGTTTAAACACCAGAGAGTCAAAAGTATCTGTTAAGAGTCATTTATAAGTCATATCAAAAGCACTATTTCCAAGTGGCTTAAAAAATTCAAGCAGCTTCAGTATAATTAAAATTTAATACTAATAGTTTCAAAATCCTCTGCAAATATGGATATTTCCTCTTTAGAATTACTCTATAAGCTCATTGTCCAAATCACAAATAGAATTTATGTCAAGATATGAAAATTGGAGGACTAATTGAATATTGCAGTTATAAAAGCAGAAACTACTTACCTTCTTCTGATTAAAACAGAACAGGAGTTAGCACTTTTTTAAATTAATTTTACGTAGAAAACAGCAGCTTAACTGTCAGTAGAAATGACCCTACTGATTTTAGTGACTTCCCAAGAAGCCTTGCGAAAGAACTTCCTACAGTTCCTCTACAGGAAAATACTGTGAAACATTAATTCTTTGGGAAAAATTCAAAAAACCCAGTTAATAAAAAGTCTGAATTATAGCTTACTTTTAGGAGCAGTCTTATTATTTCAAGTACATGCAATTCAAACAAGTCTAAGAGGGGCCTTGAACTGGAAACTGAATGGATAGGAGTGATTTGCCTGTCTAAACATTAGCAAGACAGCCTTCTGCGCTTCTGCCAGTGACAGCAGACTCAATCATCAGGACCCTTCTCATTTGAAACTTCTTTCAGAGACCAGCCTGAAGTTTATCTTTGTTTAGCCAACACGCTCTCAGTAGAGAGCTGTTAGTCTAATAAGATCATATGAGAATGCTTACAATTGTTGAAAAAGTACCTTAAGAGCTATCCTCTCTAAGAAGTGCCTGTTCATATGAAAACAACTGATGTACTCACTATCAGTAACTTGTTATCAAAATTACCCCCCAACTATTGAAACCAATGAACTTTGTTAGACTATATGGAAACACTGATTATCCCAGCTAACCAGTGATAAAACATTTCTGTCAAAATGTTTTATGACTTAATCCTTCAGGCTTTTCCTCCAAGTCAGCACAGTCCCATGTGTGAATGGGATAGAGGGAACCTGGGACCCAAGTCATCATTTCATGAATGTTGGTTTCAAGATGGAAGCCTTGTGAATAGAGAGAAACTGATAAGATATGATCTCTCTCTCTCATCCCCTTGCAGGTTTTGAATGTAATGAGTATGAGTAGGAAAAGAGAAAGAACAACAACCACCCAGAAAACTATGGTTCACATGGTTAATAATATTCAGAAGCCTGTGTTTGGTTCAGAAGATTCTGGGTGTTTTTATTCATATATTGAACAGAATAATTTTAATTCTACCTATAGCAATGAAGCTATCAGAAAGTTCTCAAGATATATTTCATCTTCCCTATGATAATACAGTGATATTAAATGAGCTTCATGGAGTAGGCCTTGAAATTCTGATAAAACTAAGATCGGGCAGTGAATTAAATGAAAATCTGGGAAATAAGAAATAAAACTCACATTTTTATTAAGGAAGGATGTATCAAAACAAACAAAAAAGCTCCCCCCGACACACCAAATTGCTCCCAGGATAGAAAGAGATGTATTTTGTGTGATGTTTTATTGTGTGGATTTTTGTTGAAGATTCTTTGTCTTTATCTAGGCAGTGCAATTCAAGTTCTCAAAGAATGGAATATGACAGGAAAAAAGAAGGTAAGATTAATATTGATTGTAAATTGGTAACATCGTCACTCAAAACCTTCAAAGTTGTTATCATTTCAACAAAGCTGCCAATTGTATGCTTCTTTCAGATACATTAATATGTATACCCAGAAAGCTTCAAATTCATGACTTTCTTAAATTACCAGCCACTCTCATTACTAATGCCTTTATTTTCTGTTCAGTGTTTTTTAACCACCAGGTGTGCTTAAGAAGTCCTAGAGTTGTATTTCTTTGTATTAAGAGGAGCCCAGCTGGAGAATTCAAAGCATTTAAGACATCGACTTGCCTGAACATATCCCATACTACAAAGGAAAAAATTAAGGAGTGTTTTTAAAAATACTTGAAAAGCTCTAAATATATTTTCACATTTTTTTTTCAACCAAAACAAGGCTGCCCTGAGATACTTGTTTGGCTGAATTCTAAGGTTGATCTTTAATAAAAGAAGATCAGAAAATTCCTTGAAGCTTGTTTAACAAGGGGCCTTCTTGGCCACTGGCATGCCCCTCCTTAGAGACAGAGGGAAGGAGCTTTTACTTGTCCCATTCCAATTACAGTGTTATCCAGTCACAAGGAGACTGTGACTTCTGGGCACATGCTGGCAAAAACCCTCTGCTCTTTTCAAAGCCACCCACCCACCCGTTTTCCTGGTGGCACAGTGAGACCCTGTGTTTTGGTTCTCACAGGATATTATATGCCAGCCTACCCTTTCCCAGGAGGGAAGATCACAGGCCTGCGAAACAGGTTTCTCACAAACAAAAAAGGAGTATTACTTTCATACAATCCCAAGATTACTGAAATTACAGGAATCATCCTTTCCCCCTTTTTCTCCTTCTAGTTTCCTGTACAATAGGAAGAATTATGAGATTTTTTTTTTCATCTTTGTGTGCCACCATCTTTGACAATCTCTGCTTATCTTTAATCATACCTTCTCAGGCTTCTGTGTGAGCTGAAGATGATTTGCAAGTGATTGAAAGGCAGTATTTATCTTTACATGGAAAAATTTCAGATGTGTGGTTTGGGTTTTAAATTTCTCTGGTATTAAAAAAAAAAAAAAATGAGCAGACAGCAGCAGCTGCACACCCAACTCATTACCAAGTCTTCCTCTTAGAGACTCAATAGGGAAATGGTCTCCCCAACCCAGCAGACTAGACATAGGGCCTAAAAGCCAGAAGCCCTTCTTCCCCAACTTCCCAAACCCAATGAGTGGTGGAATAGGTGCCATTGACCCTTTTATCCCGCACACGTGATGTATATTTCTCACCTAACGGAAACTTACTGGGAAGTGACTGGGGCTTCAAAGGAGAAGAAAGGGAGTGGGGAAGAGAGTGAACAAGAGGAATATCTTCTTTTCATTTCTTTGCCAAGTATGTAGGAGAACAAAGCCAGACTCCAGGCTTCAGTTGGCATGTTTAGATTCAGCAGGTGGGACAGGGTCTTCCTCATGGGTCATGACTGGAGCCTGCATCATACAGTTACATACACTTACTATCAACTGGGTACAAAGCCAAAGTCAAAGAAAGTGTACCACATAATTAAGAGCAACATACTCTTAATTTCCTAGGTAGCATTATGTATTCATGATTAGGGCATTTTAGGAGAATATAGTAGAACGCTGTTATATAATATTAGGGTCTAAACAACTTCATCTGTATAAAAGGCAGATTTATGCTGCTTCAGATAAATAAAGTAAAGCCTTATAATGCTGTTTAGCTAGTGGCTGAGAAGACCAGGGATCCAGCTACACAGTTGCATAGTTCAACTCCAAGTGGACCACATGAGTTTGGCATTACCTCATAGCAGTTGTCACCTCCAGCCTAAATATTCACAGGGATGATTAGGAATCCCAAGGGTGCTTGAGACTTTCTGGACAGTGGCAGCAATTGCAGGAATTCCCTGCTTGGTTGGTAGGCCTATTTCAGAGGTACCCAACCTACCATCTACTTCCTCATTTTGCCAGGAAGAGTTGCCTCCCTTTTTCCTGCCAATCTTCCTCTCTGGCACCCTCCTTCCCAGGATATGGGACCTTCATGTCCACCTGGCCTCCCCTGCCCATAACCACTTTAAGAAACCAGTTACTTCCTAATGGCATCAATGCTGAACTCAAGTTCATGTCACAAAATTTTATTGTATTACCACTCATATATTAGAATCTCACATTGCTCAAATGTCTCTGCTATTTAAGCCATTCCTTGCTCATTTTTTCCTTTTAAAGGAAACTATGATTGTGCTGTAAAAGTTTAGACAATATATTGTAGGAAGAAAATATTTAAATTAACTTGGGTGATTAAGAAGATGTAGGTATTTTCACCTATTAAAAGAGTCAGGAACCAAATAAATAAATAAATAAATAACCTTATTTCCACCTCTTAAATAGGATCTGAGCTGAATATGATTATTTTCTCGTTTGTTTCTCATTGCAGAACAATAAAAGAAAAAGAAGCAAGTCTAAGCAGCATCAAGGCAACAAAGATGCAAAAGACAAAGCAGAGAGGCCTGAAGCGGTGCCCCTGCAGCCCCAGGCGCCAGCCATGCAGAACGGCCTTATAAATGGCTGTGAGAAGGACAGCTCGTCCTCTGAGTCTGCCAATGAAAAGCCAGCCCTTGCCCCTCGTGAGAAAAAGATCTCAATACTTGAGGAACCTTCGAAGGCGCTCCGTGGGGTCACAGGTCAGTAAGTCTTAAATAAATCTGCTTAGGAAGACATAGAGGAAAAGAATACAGAGGGAACTCACTGGGGCCATGGTTACTGCTGGTGATGCTGGAGAGGCATCTGCTTGTGCACAGATGCATGAATCCACATGGGCTTCCTGAAGCCAGGATGGAGCAGGAGTGCAGGGCCAAGAAGTGCTTTTCTTAGTTCTTTGTAGACACCTTTGTTGGAATTCACCTGGGATAAGGGAAGGGTAATTGGTGACAAAAGGCAGTCTTATTAAATATTTCCCTTTAGGAAGGGCAGATCAAATTACTTAACTCCTGCCGATTTTTTTTTTTATTTGATAGGACATTATCATCCAGGGTGTTAGAATCTGGAATGTTAATTATATTCACTATAGCTATACATTAATTAAACTACAAAAAGCTACTTAATATACTGACCTTGAATGCCTCTAGTTTCCCATTTCTTTAAAATATGAAAATTGTCTTAGTTTGGTTTTTGCTCCTACTCTAACAGACTACCACAGATGGGATAAATTATAAATAATAGAAGTTTATTTGACTTCCAGTTCTAGAGTCTGCAACATCTAAGATTGAAGGACAAACTTCCCCCTTTTATAAGTAACCCACCCCTGCAATAACTAATCCACTCCCATAATAATAACCTTAATTCATTCATAAGGATGGAGGCCTCGTGACCTAATCACTGCTTAAAGTTCCCTCAGCATTGTTCCATTAGGGATTAAGTTTCCAACATAAGAATTTTGGGGGACACATTCAAACATAGCATAATTGTATTGAAATCTAATAGATCATTGATTCTCAATGCTATCTGACCAGTGCCCCATTTTTATAACAAATCTTAAAATAAAACTTATACATAATATAACTTACCTAGAAATAGAATTTCAATAAAAAGAACTCCAGGAATAAGTAAAATAGAAGGCTTGTAAAGTAACTCAATGTCCACCTGTAGTGCTGTACTTTGCACTTATAAGATGTAGGTCAGTAGTCAGCTGGATACTGTGGACACTGTTTCTTTATATTTGACATGCAAAAAAACATGTCAGAAGTATGGCAGTGTGTACATGTGGAATGACTGGGAATGCAGCTGATAAACACCCAGACTAACCCGGATGCTGAATGCCAAATCCAGCACTGCAATTGCTGATGCCTTTGGCCATGTGATCTTCCACTTGGGGACTCTTAGTCAAGTCATGAATACCATACATACCACCTTCCCTTAATTTACACAGAAGTTGAATCCTGGCAATCTAAGTAAATCCTAGAAATCCTTAGTAAAACTGTCTGGGTTCACCTCATATTTTTTTTAACAATAACAAATGTCCAGGTAGACATAAGAAAGTTCAGAATGCAGGACAATTCTTTGTTGTACAGGATGTTCCTGTGATGTAAATAATCTGGCCACCCCCCACACACCCCCACACACATACACAATAATTTTGGTAAAAGTCCAGACACCCGCTTGGCCTTTCAGAATGCTGCCTATGGTGTGGTAGATACTCGGCGAAAACCACTCCACGGTCGTTTCCCGGCATTTCTCTTCTCTTCTAGCTATAAAATCCTGAGTTTATTGAATCAGTGACTTTTTTTAACTCCTCTGATGTCCAGATCACTGTACTGGGTGCCTCAGTGAGTTCTGTGAAGGATAAGGTGTGTTCTAGTCTCTGAGAGGATCACTTCTGATATCCATGTAGGGAAGGCTGTGGGTACCCTGGGGAATTTAAAGCTTGGAGAGGAGAGGTGCTACACCCAACTGAGCCTTCCAGGGAGATGTCATGATGGCAGTGGGCATTGAGGGGCCGGTAGACAAGGTGGTCAGGAGGCTCCAAAAGAGGGAGAGGAACTTTACCCAGCACCCATGTCTGTCACCCTTCTGTTTACAAGGCATTGATAGCCACTGACAAACCAAAGATGAGTAAGACACCATCCCTGCCTGGGAAAAGAGTTGGGTTGAGAAGAAGACAGGAAAAGAAAACTGGAAACTGCTTGTGCCAAATCATGTGCCATGTGCCCAAGTCAGGGACTCAGTGAGGAGGCATTAGAAAATGGACATGCTGTACAACACATTGGTCAGCCCTTAAACTGCTCACAATGCAAATTTTCTTCCAGAAACACATTTCCTAACAACTCCATTAATAGTGCTGTAATTCAGATCATCCTTTTTATTATAAGATGGTTCCTTAAAACCAAATAATGACCTAAGCAACTTAGACCCTGACTCAGAGTAAAAAAGAAAAAGGGCTGGGGATGAAGCTTAGTGGTAAAGTGCCTTTGGATTCAATCCCCAGTGCCATCACCCCCCGAAAATAGCACAAAATAAAATAATGACAAAAAAATGACCTATTTCATTTTGAATCCAAATTCTCCAGGAATTTTTTAATTTAATTTTTACTTTGCCTACAATTTGGAGAATGTTTTGATTTATAGTCAGGGGAAGAGAAAGAAATTAAATAATCAAGTGGCAGATTCCCAACTTCACTTGTTATTGCTTTCACACGAATTACTTTCAAAATCTAATTACTCAAGTTGCTGTTTTGATATCAACCATAAACTAAAAGCTTAGCACATATATTTGTTCATTTACTCATAATTTATACCTTCTTCCTAAAATAATTTTGGTAACTCTGTCGAGTATATGACTGGAGTAAAGAGAAGCAGAAGGCTTCTCTTCATGGTGGGTAGCTAGCTTGAAAGTTAAGTGCCCACAAAGGGAGTTCTCTCTACAAGGGGGCTTTGGTAAACCCTAACATAGAATTTCCTGTGAATAATCTTCAATTGCACGAAGAACCAACCCCAAATCCCTTGTTTTGTAAGTCAAGCATGAAGGCACTATTTGTTAATGTCACTGATTCATTACAAATCTTTATGCTTCACGTAAACTTCTCTGTTAAAGAATGAAGGATGGGAATGGAAGGTTAATGAATGTTTTTGCAAAAGGAAGAGAATCCTCTTGGTTGACCATGAACTTCATTAGCAGCCCACGGGTTTTGATCATAAATTTTAAAATGAGTATGTAACTACTTAAGTTTTATTTCTCAATGATAATGAAGGTTAATCGGAAAGTTCATTCTGAAACTGTTAAATGACTTTAAAATGCTTCTTTGGTCTATCAGTAATCCTGAGACCGCTAAAGATAACTCTCAGTTGAGTGTTAGGGTTTGGAAACTCTGCATCCTATCTGGAGGGGAATTTTGAACCTGGCTAGGATGAGAGAGAGTAATCTTTAAATCCTGTCTCCTCACTTGATAGCTGAGGAAACTGAGGCTCCTGGTGGAGAAACCAAGAGGATATCTCTTCTCTTTAACTCTGAACCTGGCAAAAACATGACTGAGAGCCATGCAATCTTACACATGCAATGGAGGGTTACTACCAAAACCATGAACCCCCTAACTCCTAAAAAATATATATATTGAAAAATTAGAAAAAGTAATAATAATGATAGCCTATACTTAGGTGGATTCACAGTTTGAGGCTAAAAGAAATCTCCAAGCGAACTAGGGGTGGAGCATTTATCAGGCTCTCCAATAATGAAACGGGCTCAGCAAAGCCTGTCTTGAATGCCCCACTGAGCAGGAGGCTGTGGACATGTGTGGTGAGTGCTTTATCTTTTATAACACCTTGACATTCAGGAGCTCTCTTTTTTGAAAGTCTTAAACAGAATCATTATTCTGGTGGGAGAAAAGTTAGCGTTAAGATCTATGCAGGTGGCTCAGGGGTGTTAGTGTGACTTCCTACGTGAAAAATAACTACCCAAAGCACCATCATTTCAGGCTGTAAATATAGTACTGTCAAGTGGGACAGTGCTGTGTGTCAGCGTATAGCTTAGACATTTGGGAGTATGTTTTAAGCCTGAGAGTAGTTTTTTTTTTTTTTTTTTCTGTATTTCAGAATTTTTAATAACAGCTCAAATTAGATCTTTTATATAATCCAATCAGGATCATCCTGTGTTCAAATACTAAGTCAGGCAAGGAGTAGACCAAGATTTATTTTTAGCACAAGAATGCCAAAGATAATATTCTTTTCCTTAAGGCTCCATCTAAATGTCTAAAGCACCTTCAGGTTCATATTTTCCAAATATGCTTCCTGCTTTATGTTTAGAAACAGAGAGGGAAGAGTATTTCTAAGGCTCATATAGCAGAGATGTGTAGGTGCTTTTCTCCATTTAGGCTAGAACACCAATTCACATTCCTCTATTGTCTTTCTTCTACTGGACATAGTTCCCACTGAATAGGAAAGACCAGGATTGTGGGCCACCAAGCAGCTTCAGTGAGATAAACTTTGGGGCAGGCTTTAATGTCTTTGTCTTGTCTTCTGCCTGGCTCCAGTGCTTTCCTTTATATTTCCTCATCCTGTAAAGCAATCCAGGCAAGTCTGGTCTTTTGTTCCCTGTTCCTTGTCCCAAACAGAAGTCTCTGTGCTGTGTTTACCGACCTCCACAAACCAGAGTTCAGGTCTGCCCTGTATTACAGGCAAGGAAGGGCCCTGCCATTTCCCCTTTACAATGCAAATTCTAGATTTCTGCAAGGAACTGTTTTCTCATTCTCAAAGTGAAGTTATCCAAATGGAAGAGAAAGGACCCTGTTATTTTAGAATGTTGGTTACTTGGCCATCATTTGTGCTTTCTGTAGCAACAATAACAAAAACACGCCGGCACTATTTCACAGCTTTGAGGTTCCCACAGGGTTTCCAAGCAAATTTTTTTCATGTCGCTATTGGCCCAAGTTTCAGGATGACCTCCCCTGCTTCTCTAAGCCCCATATTGGACCAGAGGATTAGAAAAGATAAACAAGAAGAAAGCAGCTAGCTTAGAACTTTAACAGTAAAGCCGAATGTGTATGTTCTAGGATTTCAGCAGGGCCAGCTCTCAATTGGAAGCAATAAAGCCGTGACTCAGAACCAGGACATTGAACAGTAGACTTGTTTCAAACCTTGGTCTCCTCACTTACAGATATATGATGCTAAACAAGTTAACTACTCTGATTCTCAGTTTCCTTATCTGCAAAGCAGAAAATAGTACTCCACTTCATAAGATTCTAGTATACAGAAAATTAGATACATACATGATTAGCCCAGCATCTGGCACAGAGTAAACTGTTTTACTGTTTATTGATCCACTGAGTAAATATTGTTAAGCATCTAATGTAACATGTGCCAGGTATTTTTCTATAGGAAGTGAACAAAATGACCAAGTTTTTAGTTTCAGGGAGTTTACATTCTTTTGAGAGTAGGAAAAGAGATGGGAAATAAGTCAGAATAATTAGGTTACTGAGGTAATTATAGATTATGATTAACATGAAGGCAGCATATAGGAATAAGTGGGGTGTGAGGTACAGTGACATCAGATAAGGTCAAATAAGCTTCTGAAGAGGACATGTTTAAGCTGAGAGCCAGGTGATTCTGTTCAGGGTCTCTCCTATCAGGTAATCATGTTCTGGACTGTCTTTGTTTTATTTAAAGTTTTAGTAAGCATCCTAGTGGAAGCCCTTCTATAATTATAACCACAGTGTTTTGCTAATTTTTAAAAAGTAATGATACAATACTTTGTTAATATATATGTGTGTGTACATGTATACAGATTCATGTAGATAACTGCTCTATGAACATGCATCTTAACATTATTTTAAGGCACATAATTGCTATTTTTACTTCTCTTTGTTATTTTAGCATCTAATTTCTTGATCTTAGCTCCCATTTACAGTTGTGTCTTGCTCAGCCCCCGCCTCTGCTTCAAGCAGCATCATGTCTGAGCTGTCCAGGTGATTTTAGGAGAGGCCTTAGATTGCATTTCCAGTGACTCCAGAGCCCTGCTTACTTTCTCTGGGCATGATAAAGCAAAAAGAGACAGAGACAGATACAAGATGTAATGACAGCAGGGCACAGGACACATAAAACCCCTCAGGTGTTTCTCTGTCAAGAGAAGGTGAAACTCCGTGGCTTCTCCCTTCTCTTATTTCTCTTACTCCTTCAAAAACCACTTCAACTGTGACTGGACGGCTAAGACACAAAACTACTCATCTCTGAATACGGATACCTTCAAGACTTCCCACTTACATATTAAAATGGGGATTTCAATGACAAATGGGCTTAATTAAGTGGACCTCGCTTCCTGCAAAGACCAAGGTTTTCAAAAAAATTAAGATTGTTTTGACCAAAGATTTAAATGGTCCTATCAAAATGCAAGGACAATTGAACCTGTTTTGCAGAGAAGTAAAACCGAAGAAGGCACTTGATTTGTTAACATGCCTACCTTTTGCCATTGACAACTTGTTATTATCTATTACCTTTTAATATGATGAAGTCCGTAAAGCTATTAATGATGTATGATTTGGTGTAAAGACAGTGTAAACAAAACTAAAAGATTTGTTTCCAGTGGGAACGCAGCCAGCTTTAATGCCCTCTGTGTGGCTCAAGTTTCATAGGATTTAAATGAAAAAAATACAGTCTACTGGCATTTGATAAAGAAAATGAAAAGGCAGAACTGAGATTATGTCTGAATAAACCTGTTTGTTTTGGTCTCTGTTCCAGAGTTATTGGTTCCTCTGAATATGTGTTATTACCCTGTGGTGCAGAGGTGGGAGAACAGTGCACCTTGCAAGTGAAGTGTACAGTCATTGCTCTGTGAGAAGTTTTCTTGGGGCCTCATCAGTAGACTCATGCTGTGTATCTAGAGAGTTATCTTCACTCACTCTCTCCGTTTGTTCTCCTCCCTCTCTCACTCATCACCCTATTTATTCATTATGGCTTACAGTCCATCTTTCCAAAGAAACTGCTCCCACTAAGTTCACCAGTAGCCTCTATGGCACTGAGACTCGCATTTTCAATCCTTTATATTCTCCTTAGAGCAGTGTTCAACATCATCACCTACTCTATCCTTAGCCACTCTTGGCTTTTTCCTCTGGTTTCTGCCACATGACACTCTGGTGATCCCCCTGTCTTCACTGCTTCTTCTCTTTCTTTTGAGAGTCTTTCTTTACCAGGCTGTTAACTTGTTGCAGCTCATCAAGGCTTGGTTGGTCCCATCCAAGTCCGGCATTACGTAATGATATCTTTTCTCGTTAGCTCATTGCAAGCATACCCCAGCTTTAATTATGCAACAGGGCTCACAAGCTCATCTTCCCATTCCAGGTTACTCTCAAAACTTCAGGCTCTTATTTGACGTTTTCTCCTTGACATTTCAAAGGATTTCAACAACATGCTCAAAACTAACTCGTGATCTCCCTTCCAGTCTTGGTTCTCTTTTAGTCTTCCAGATTTTACGCACTCTCTCTCCAGTAATGCAAGTAAGAAATCTAGGTATCGATCATGACATTTCTATCTTTCCCAACCCCCATTTCCAATGGTGGTGACCAAGTCCTGTTATTTTCACTTCCCCGCCTTCCTAGCAGCCACCCATTTCTCACTGTCTTCACCTCTATCTTCCCACCCTAACCACCATCCTTCCCGGTCTGCACCGCTACAGTGGTTCACTCACTCATCCTCCTACCTTTATTAACTTCCCTCCAAGTCATTCTCTGCCTGTGAGCTCTTCAAAAGACAAAGCTGATCTTTTATAAACAAAGTACAGGAGTCTTACTCTAGCCTACTGACCCAGGGCAGTCTGGACCCCAGACCCACTCTAGCCTAATTTGAAATTGCTAGTTGTTGTTTTTTTATAAATGATTATAGAATTTGTGTTTCTGAACTTAAATGACTTTATCCCAATTGAGGAAATTTGGAAAATCAGTAATGTTTAAGGCAAAAAGAAAAATATCTAGCTCCTAGAAAAAAATAAAAGCCCTGTTAACTTTCATTTCAGAATATTTTTTAATGCAGAGATATATAATTCCTTTATAAAAATCATATTATACAACATATGAACTTTTATAATCTGCTTTTTGCTTAACCTGACAAGACAAACACTACCTTGTATCATTAAATTTTCTCTAAGATTATTTTAATGACCACATTGTACATTTATAAATTTGCCATCTTCCTTTTAACTATTCCCGACTATTATTCATGTGGATTGTTTCTGTTGTTTGCTTTTGAAACCAATTCTTTAGTGAACCTCTTTTGTATGTAACATTTTGTAAACAATTATGATTATTTCCTTGGCATATATTCTCAAAAGAGGAATTACTGCATTCAAAGGATATAATTTTTTTTCTGTGCTGGGAGTTGAACCCAAGGCCTCACAGACACTAGGCAAATACTCCACCACTGAGCTACACCCCTGGTTCTGAATATTTTGTTAAGTTCTTAAAATGTCGCTGGTCAAAAAAGTTTTGTTTTAATCTCCTTGTGTTTATTTGTAAAACTGATTAGTAGGGATAGGGATCATTTTTAGGAAGTTTAATCTCCATGGGTATTATTCTCTTGTAAATATTTAAGAAGAGTCAAATCAGTTAACCAATGAACTGCGAATTATATTATTATCAGTTATCATAAAACACTACTATATTCATTAAGTACTTTTATGGCACAGAGGTTAGGTTTAAGCAACACAGACATTAGGAATTTTAGACCTAATTTTATAACAATAAGCTCATACTTTGTTTCTTTATCAGTTTTTTTCCAGGTAGAACTACTTTATAATACTCAAGTAAATTCATCATCATGATGTTAATCATGATGTGTTTTACTGAAATTGCATGTGTATAAAAGATCATGAAACCATTGTAATAGGTTAAAGTAATTATTTTAGAACTACTCTATATTTAAAATACATTTTTAAAGATAGATTTCAATTCTGTGTATACTTCAGCCTACTTGTGTGTCAAGCTTTCACTAAAAAGCCAAAAGTAGAAAAATTCATTCTCAGAAATTTTTAAATTTGCATACATGGATATACATATATTATGAAAATTTTTGAATCAAGTCCAAGTATTTCTCCCAAGTGGAAGATTTGTTTGCTTTGGTGCTGTTAACAAAAGATAACCAGCACAGTTTGTGTTTTACTATGTAAAATAAATCAAATCAAGGACAAGTAAAGTATGTAAGTTGATACCAAGATTTAATACCCTGGAAACTGATAGCTGTCAGCAATCCTAAGAGTCAAATGTAACTGTATATACTACAGCTGAGTATAAATTGGTACATCTTGTCTGTGGAATAATTTGGCAAAGCATACCAAGAACTTTTCAAGAAAAATAAAGACATGAATTTACATCTCCTTCATCACAAACCACACCAAATTATAGTAAAGGAACTTTTAAGAGTGGAAATTCACAATAAAGAAGAAAATGAAGAAAAGGGCATCAATTTCCAGAAAGGGAAAAGAAGCTCAGCAAAGTCCAACCAGGATAAGTAATAGAAAAATCACATTATAGTCAAAGTATTAAAGTCAAAAATGAAAAGAAAATCTTAAAAGCAGCTTCGGGTGGGAGGTGGGAACGACGCTTTGCAAACAGGACAACCACAATGAAAATGAAGGTTGGTTTTTTATCAGAAACAAGATAGCCCAGAAGACAATAGAGTAAAATCTTTAAGGGAATAGCTAATATAGAATGCATTTCTGGAGAAAATATATTTTAAAAGTGAAGATACTTTCAAATTAAAGCTGCATAAATTTGTCACTAGCAGACTTATACCACAAAACAAGCTTGAGAATGTTTCACATTAAACCAGATTGAAATTTGGAAGAAACTGCTGGAAGAAATGAAAATGGTAAATATGTAGATTGAATTATAAGAGGTTTTTCTCTTCCATAATTTCTTTAAAAAATTGTTTAATACAAAAATAACAATGTGTTAACAACAAATGTTGTGAATAAAATACACAACCGTCAGAAAACAGTTGTTGAGAGTGAGTAGAATTACATCACTATAGGGGATCCTACTTTATACATGAAATAACACAATATTGACTGAAAGAACACCTCAATATATTGATGATACAATTTGTAATCCTTAGAACAGTCTTTAAAATAAAAATTTTTTAAAAATAAGAATTTTTAAAGACTAACCCTTAGGACAGTCTTTAAAATAAATATTTTTTTAAAAATCGTAACCATCAGAATAGACTTTAAAATAAAATTTTTTTAAAAATTAGAATAAGATCAATTCAAAATGGTAGATACAATCCCTTAAGACTAATGATCATATTAGATATAGATGAACTAAAATTCTAATTAAAAAACAGAGGTTGGATAAAAAAGTAAGATCCAACTATGTGTAATTATTCGAAGAGGTACTCTTCAAATCTGAAGACAGAGACAGGCACAAAATTATAGTAAAGTTATACTGTCCAAAGACCGAATATAATAAAATAGGTCTGACTATATTGACACCAAAGAAGATTTTAATACAAAAAATATTGCCAGGGTCATTTTATAATAATACATAGGTCAATCCATGAAAGAGAGATAATTCTAATTTAATATGCACATAATGACAGTTTCCAAATCTATGAATCAGCAATTGATAGATCTAAAAGGGCAGAATAATTATAGATTTCAATACCATTTGATTTAGCCAACTCCAGGTGAGGCCAGATATCATGGCAAAAGAGTGTGGTGGAGGAAAGTAGCTCACATGATGATCAGAAAGCAGAGAGAGAGGTCTCCACTTGCCAGATACCAAATATATACCCCAAAGCCACGCACTCAATTCTCACCTCCTCCAGCTACACCCACCACTTCAATTACTGCTCGGTTAATCATTTACTAATTCATTGATTAAGATTCTCACAACCCAGTCATTTCTCCTCTGAACCTTCTTGCATTGTATCACATATGAGCCTTTGAGGGACACCTCACATCCAAACCATAACATCATTTTCTTAGTAATTGATAAAGTTTAAAAATCAGAGTATGAAAGATTTGAATAACATTATCAGCCAACTTGACATCATTAACATTTATAGAACACTACACCCAATAATGTCAAGAATATATGGTGTTTTCATTGAAATAGTCCCAATTTCTGGACCATAAAATAAATTGCAACAAATTAAAATATATCCAAATATTTACAGTATGGTTTCTGACTGCAGTAGAATCAAATTACATCAATAACAATAAGACAATAATCAATAACAATAAGAAATCAATCAGCCTTCTAACTAATTCATTGGTCAAAGAAAACTTTACACTAGATAATAGAAATTATTTTGAATTGAATTATAATGAAAATATGATAAAACAGTTTGTAATGCCAGAAATGAAATTAACCCTGTTCCCTCATTTAAAGGCTAACTAGCTACAGGATATTATGAACAATAAATCCAATAACTTAGATGAACTAGACATTTCTTAAAAAAACATAAATTCCCAAATTTTTAATAGGCCTATAACTAGCAAAGAAATCCATAGTTAGAATCTCCAAGTATAGATAGCTTCATTTGTGATTTCTAACAAATATTTAAGGAATAAATATATGAGGCCAACATAATCCTTATCAAAACCTGACAAAGGAAATAATATTACAGAATAATGTTGTTCTTGAATAGAGAAGCAAAATGAAGTAAGCTATATATAAGAAAGATAACACCATGATCAAGTGTGAGTTATCCCAGAAATGCAACATTGGTTTTACATCTAAAAACCACAGTATTTACTGACAAAATAAAGGAGAATAATGATATGGTCATTCCAATAAATTTTTAAAAATAACCTGACCCAATAAAAACTCTCAGCAAAATAGGAATATAAGAAAACTTCCTAAGTCTGATAAACATGAAAATTCTACAACCAATATCATACTTGATGAAATATTGAATGCAGTTTCCCTAAGATCAAGAACAATCCAGGCACATATAACACGTATTTAAAAGATAGTGTACCTTGATCAAGTGGGGTTCTTCCCAGGGATGCAGAGTTGGTTCAACATACAGGAATCAGTAAACATAATTGGTCATATCAACAGATTTAAAAGCAAGAATCATATAATCATCTCAATAGATACAGAAAAAGCATTTGACAAAATATAGCACCCCTACATGTTCAAAGCACTAGAAAAACTAGGGATAGTAGGAACATACCTCAACATCATAAAAGCCATGTATACTAATATAATTCTAAATCAAAAACAATGGAAAACATTCCCTCGAAAAACTGGAATAAGGATGCCTTCTTTCACCACTTTTATTCAACATTGTCCATGAAACTCTAGCCAAAGCAATTAGATGAAAGAAAGAAATTAAAGGTATACAAATAGGTAAAGAAGAAATTGGAAGTATCATTATTTGCTGATGACTTGATTCTATATTTAGAAGATCCAAAAAATACCACCAAAAATTTCTAAAATTAATAAATGAATTCAGCAAAGTAGCAGGATATAAAATCAATACCCATAAATCAAACACATTCCTATACATCAGTAATGAATCTACTGAAAGGGAAATTAAGAAGACTATCCCATTCACAGTAGCCTCAAAAAAATAAAATAAAATACTTGGGAATCAATCTAACAAAAGAGGTGAAAAACCTCTACAATGAAAACTACAGAACACTAAAGAAAGAACTTGAAGAAAACCTTAGAAAATGGAAAGACCTCCCATGCTCCTGGATAGGCAGAATTAATATTGTCAAAATGACCATAATATCAAAAGCATTATACAAATTTAATGTAATTCCTATTAAAATCCCAATGATATTCTTCATAGAACTATAAAAAGCAGTCATGAAATTCATTTGGAATATAAGAGACCCAGAATAGCCAAAGCAATCCTTAGCAGGAAAAGTGAAGCAGGAGGCATCACAATATTAGACCTCACACCATACTGCAGAGCTGTAGTAGACCATGGTAGACCAGTGTAGACAATTTATATATATATAAATGGATGGAGTTGGAGAATATCAGGCTAAGCGAAATAAGCCAAACCCAGAAAACCAAAGGCCAAATGTTTTCTCTGCTATGCGGATGCTAATTCACAATAAGAGGGTGGGGTGCTAGGGAAGAATAGAGTTACTTTATATTAGGTAGAGGGGAGTGAAGGGAAGAGGAGGGGTATGGGGGTAGGAAGGATAGTAGAGTGAAACAGATATTACCTCATGTACCTATATGACTGCATGACCGACGTGATCCTACAATATGGACAATCAGAAAAATGAGAAATTATACTCCATTTATGTATGATTTCTCAAAATGCATAAACATATTCTACTGTCATGTATAAGTAATTAGAATAAATGAAAAAAAATTTTAAAAAATAATGCAAGGAGATCTTTGGATTAGACAAAGGGGAATGAAGGGAAGGGAGGTGGATGGGAATAGGAAGACAGTAGAATGGATGGGACATCACTTTCCTATGTTCACATATGAATATGTGACCAGTAAAACTCCACATCCTGTACAACCACAAGAATAGGATCTAATTAGAATAGATCATACTCCATGTATGTGTAATATGTCAAAATACGTGCTACTGAATGTATATATAAAAAGAATAAATTAAATTTAAAAAAAGAACGATGCAAGGACGCCTGTTCTACATTATATTGGGATTCCTAACCAGTCCAACAGAGACTGAAAAGGAAGAAATTAAACTTCTTTATAGATGTCATTATTGTACAGATAGAAAATCTTAAGAAATCTATTGAACAAAACTAAAAATAACACTACCAGATCTCATCAGGAAATTCACTAGGTCTCTAGATAAAAAATTTGGTATATAAAAAAATCAGTCGTATTTATTGCACTGTAGTAACCAACATTTGGAAATTTAAAGTTTTAAAATTATCATATATAGTAACAAAAGTCTAAAATATCTGGGAATAAATTTGAAAATACAGAGGACTAAAAACTGTAAAATGAAGCAGAGATTTTTTTTTTTTTTTTGAGTGGTACTGGGAATTGAACCCAGGTTTGCTTTACCACTGAACTGCCTTCCTCAACTCTCTTTATTTTTTGAGACAAGATCTCGCTAAGATGCCAAAACTGGCCTTGAACTTGCAATTCTTCTGCCTCAGCCTCCCAAATTGCTGAGATTACAGGCGAGCGCCACCTTGCCTGGCTACCAAGATCATTTTTTTTTTTTTAAAAAAGCAAGTACATGGTATCATATATCATGTTCAAGGATCAAAGGATTCAATATTGCTAATGTATCAGGTATCCTCAAATTGGTTTATAATAGATTCAACACAAGTCAAACCAAAATTCCATCAGATTTAAATTTATATTGAGACCTAAAATATGAAAAAATTGGAGAAAAAGAGCAAAGTTGGAGGACATGCATTGCCTGTAAGACTTATTATATGGGTACAGTTATTTAGCAAACCATTAAGGCAGTGGTGTGAGGATTAAAAAAAAGACTCAGATAATAGTTAAATTCAAAATCATATAAGCTTCTAGGAGCCAATTTAGATACATAGACAAGGATTAAATTAAAATGTTTACAATTTTGTTGAATCTGAACAGATTGGATGTTTCCAGAGATAACTCTTCTTTCCATGATGTGGCAAACTACTTTGGTTCAAGTATTTGATGAACACAGCCTGAAACTCTTATCAAACCAGGCTCCCTACAGTTGCAAGGGCCCTAACTGTACAAAGCACTGAAGTATTGCTGATTCATTCATATATTCATTCATTCATGATTCAGTATATAACATGCATCTACTAGGTACTAAGCATATTAAGATAAACAAGACAGGGCTGGGATTGTAGCTCAGTGGTAAAGCACTTGCCTAGCATGTGTGAGGCACTGGGTTCAATTCTCAGCACCACATATAAATAAATAAAATAAAGATCCATTGACAACTTAAAAATTTTTTAAAAAAAGATAAACAAGACATATATCACTACCTCCTCATGTAGAAATTACAGGGAGTTCAAGACTTGAATAAAATAAATATTTTCTTATTCTAGAATATAAATTAGTGGAGTGATTGCACATTGTAGTGCACCTTTCTTATGCTTCATATGATTTATATTAGTGCTATTCAATAGAAATATAATGCAAGCTACATATAGAATTTTACATTTTCTAGTAGCTACATTAGAAAAGTATAGCCATGTGCAGTGGCACATACCTGTAATCCCAGCAACTTGGGAAGCCAAGGCAAGAGGATCCCAAGTTTAAGGCCAGCTTCAGCAACTTAGAGAGGTCCTATCTCAAAATAAAAACTAATAAAAGGACTTGGGATGTAGTTTGTTGGTAAAGTGTCCTTGGGTTCAGTGCCCTGGACCTTGCCCCACCAAAATAAACACACACATGCACACAGACACACACACACACACACACACACAAAGAAATAGATGACTTAAATTGAGCAATTTATTTTATCTAATTTAGTAATCTAAAATATTATCATCTCAGCATGCAATCAGTATTTTTTATTTTATTTATTTATTGTTGCAATACTGAAAATTGAAACCCAGGGCCTTGCACATTCTAGGCAAGCACTCTACCACTAAGCTGTACTCCCAGTTCCAATATTTCTTAAATGATTAAAAACATTTTTTTTTACATTTTTTTTTGTACTAAGCCTTCAAATTTCAGTACATATTTTGCATGTACATAACATCTTGATTTGAACAAGGCACATTTCAAATATTCAGCTTCTACATGTGGCTTGTGACTACTCTATTGGACAGTGCAGACTTATGTGAATCAACTCCCATTCAGTTTGTGGTCTGTGGAAGTTTACTAGTTGCCTCCAGAAAGATAGAGAACTGATGATGTTTCCGATATTAAAAGGAAATCACTATATCCAGGAAAGAACTCCCATTATTCTATCACTAGAAGTACTAGGATTTGTGGTCAAGATGAACATCATTCTGTTAGAAATGTGTAACTCTCCACCAGTTTTCATCTGAAAGAATTCTGATTTGAGACAGACTTGTACAGCCAGTGCGCAAATATATCCAAGTGGTCCTTGAGAATTTGAACCTTCCCAGTGTTCAGTGATCCTACCAATAATAAACAGTTTTTCATGACCCTAAAAAAATATTGCTGCTTAAATTTCTCAATAAATATTTGTTGAAATAAACCTAGCCCATATATCAGTTCTCTGATACACAAACAAAATATTTTCAACTCTAGGGTAATGAGCCCTTGCTCATTTGCATGCTTGTCTTCTGTTTAAAATTCATTTGCCTCTTAACAGAATAATTTTTGTTCCTCTACCTGTGGTCATTATTTCTATTAAGCTATCATGTAAGTCCCCTTGTTTTTAAGAATGTGACTAATTTACAACACTGTGTGCAAAGAGCTGTGTTATAGAGTCTCAACTTATAATATCTCATCAAGACTGAATCTCAGCTACGCTTTAGAAAGGAAATGAGTTGAGATCAGCTTGTACTTAGTCATTGTTTTAATACAGATGTTTATCGAGTGGGTGATACCACCCATCCCCACTCCAACAGAATCACCTGGGAAGCAGAATGCTGGGTCTGCTGAATCAGGATCTTTGGAGGTGGTCTTTAGGAATTTGCATGTGTGATAAATACCAAGGGAGAGTCATTTCACACTGAGGTTTGACAACAGCCCTATGGTGAAGTTCCACTTTAGTATAACTAAAGATAAAATTGCATACTGCTGCTTAAATTGCTTTCATTACTGGAGGAAATACTGTTTTCAGTATTTGTTTACTTTGTTCATTAACTTTGCTGAACATCTCATTGTGTACTGTAATTTCCCTTTAAGTAAATTTTCATCATTCAGCCCATAACATGTATTGTGGTTCCTTGACATGTAGGCTATGAATGATGGAGTCAACTGGAGTCAAATTATATTTAGCATAAATGAGCTAATGTCTACAATCAAATTGACTAGGACCTGGATCATATTCTTGTACACTTTCCCCCGGTGCCATCTGTAATGCTTGTGACAGTGTCAGGAAAGGTGTTCTTTGTTTCTTATTTCTTTTCAGTGAAATCATTTTAAGTGTATTCAATTCACTTATAATTCTTCAGAAAGCTATGAGACAGACACAAGAACTGGGGCTTCAGAAATGAATCTGATTCAGCGTCTGCCCTCCAGGAGGTCACAGCCTCTGCAAGGCAGTGGTGAGAGGCAGACTTGAACTTTCTAAAAGGCATCATGGGAGTAAAGAGAAGTAGCCTGAGGGCGACTCTGAAAAAGAGGCCAGGCTTCACAGAGATGCCTCTACCCTGAGCATTTGGCCACATTTGGCCAGAAAAGTACAGACCTTCCAACAAGACCCTCCAGGACATGGGGAATTTCAGTGGAAGCTTTCTTTCTACTAAACTCAGCTTTCTCCAAGAACCTGGCTTTGAAAGCACACTGACCTCCCTTTATTCACACCCAAAGCTTTCTGGTAGTAAGATGTTAAGGGTGATACATTTCTTTTTCGTGCCCTTAGATGCCATTTAATTCACTTCAGCAATAACGACATAGGAACTTACCTTTAAAAGATGCCAAAAGCAACGTGCTGTTAATTTATTGCCACATCTATTAAAGCTCCAGAGAGAATCTAACTCCCTGGATTTTAAATATAGTTGAGATATTATGATGATGTTTCCTGATTTAAGCTCTCTGTAAATTAGATGGCATGATTATAGTACCTGTTATCCCTTCATTCTTGCCCTATCTCCAATCACTCTTCTACCTTCATTAATTCAGAATAAAATACCACAAGACATTAATGTAGCACTTGGAGATAGGGGGCTAAATTTTTATAGCTTCGATATGAAATCATACTTTAATATGCCTAAGCCTTTACTGGAATGGGAGTGGGTGCGGGGATCATGCTCCTCTCCTGTAATCCTCTTAATAACCATCCTGTAGTTACAAGTGAGGAAACCAAGGCTCAGAGTGTTAAGAGGCTGGTCCAGGGTCACTCTGCAAGTAACTACCAGAGCCAAAACACACACCCAGGTCTTCTGACTTGAAATACAAGGTTCTTTCTAGTATAACCTCTAATCTCCTGGGGAATTCTATTAAAACAATCCCTTAACCATTGTGCAACGAAAGGCACTATTGCCATTATGTAAACAAAACCCCAAATCTTGGCATCCCCGTCACTCCATCATCAGTGCTTTTAGTTTATCACTTCACAGTCATTATTTGGTGTTCTCTTACAGAAGGCAGCAGACTACTGCAACAGAAACTGTCCTTAGATGGGAGCCCCAAACCTATACATGGAACAACAGAGAGGTCAGATGGCCTACAGTGGTCAGCTGAGCAGCCTTGTAACCCAAGCAAGCCTAAAGCAAAAACATCTCCTGTTAAGTCCAATGTCCCTGCAGCTCATCTTGAAATAAAGCCAGATGAGCTGGCAAAGAAAAGAGGTAAAGTGATTTATTTTGCACAAATGGTTCAACATGTTTTGCACACACAGAAAAGTGCCAGAATGATGGAACTTGCCAGAAGATGCTGCTTGGTTAGCGAAGAGAGACACACATGAAATTGCATTTCTTCCTGTGACCCACATAGATGGAAAGGCAGCTATTATGTTCCCAGAATAAACAATGGTGTTGAGTGTTCAAGTGGAATGACGTCCCCTTCCTCTGCCCCTCTGTGGCCATTCTCTTTGCAGACACAGATAAAGGTGCACCAGAGATACCTTCCACCCTAATCCCTTACAATGCAAGTATTAAAGCAGGAGCTCTTTTAGAAGTGACTGATGTTTTTCAGATATACAAGTTCTAGAATTACATGGCAGAAGGATGAATCCAGAGCCTGGTATATCTCCTTCAGAGATGATCCTCCCCATTTAAATTCATTTCTGTTAGAACTTTCAGACTAACACTGAAAGAGAGTTTTGTATTTGACATACTGGATTTTTTTTTAAACTTTGAAATACTTGACTCATAGCTCCTACTAAAAACGAGAGGAGCCAGATCACATCTTTTGTGATTCCCAGAAGATTAAATCATATTCTTCTCATTCAACCCCAGTTACCTCTGATTTCCTGGGGTGTGGTTTGATATATTTGCTCACTTTTCTTGAGGGAGATTTCATTCTTCTGAGAAACATGCCCTTGTTAGGATAAGTACAGTGTGCCTGTTTGCCACGCACTCTCTGTAGACCCTGGTGATGGTCGCGGGAAACCAAGCATGATGGACATCCAAAGAGCTTTAACCGCTGCTGCTGTAATTACGGGCCTGGCTCAGGACCCACGGGGCCACAGCCAGCATACCTGGCACCGTTGCTCCATCCTCTCTCTAGCTCATTTGTACCTTCCCGGGCCCTGTGTCATTTTCCTCTTCCAAAAACCCTGCTGGCTTTTAACCACACACAGTGATGTTTGTAGAGAGAGCCAGCAGCACAAATGGCCTTTAGAGTCTAAGACACTGCAGCTTACGGTAAAATGTAATCAGAGCCTCTTTCTGAAGAACAAAGGAGACCAACACACCCCAAATGGCCCAGCCAGAGACCCCAGTGGTGAAAAATAGCAGCCTCAGGACCTGGACAAATCACCCACTCTGCATTATACACATCTTTTTCACAGAGCCTTTTTTATTCCATTAAGAAACAAAAGATGAATCTCATATTTTTGGTGGGTTGGTTGCTGTGTTTTATTGGTTAGCTCACAAAGAGAGGATGAAGTGCTCAAGTTAACAATTTTTTTTCCTTGACATTAATTTCAGGCCCAAATATTGAGAAATCAGTGAAGGATTTGCAGCGCTGCACCGTTTCTCTAACTAGATACCGTGTCATGATCAAGGAAGAAGTGGATAGTTCAGTGAAGAAGATCAAAGCAGCCTTTGCTGAATTGCACAACTGGTGAGTCATTCGACCTAGGAACTATAAATCTGTGGTGCTTGAACTGTTCCTATAGTTTGTAAAAGCATCAGATGGAAAACATTGTTTATTTAATACATAAACATCACAGAACAACCCTAGCAGATTTTCTTAAAGCTCTGCGGGGAGAAGTATGTTTCTTAGGAATAAAAAGGAAGAGAAAGTATTTGAATAAGAAGAAACCTTATAGACATAATTCACTGGACTTTAAAGTTGGCTCCAAATTATCTGAAGGATATAGAATAAAACCTTAACAAAGAACAAATAATACTGACAAATGCCTGGAAGGCTAATAACATGAGTGCTACCAAGAAAACAAAATATTTACAGCCTTATTATTATAAAATAAGAAAAGTTTCCTTAACAAAAAGAAACATGTTATATAAGCTTAGTGATAGAATCCCCTTCTTGGGTATCCTTAAGACTAGGTTTAAGAAATGGTGAGCTGATATAGTTTTGGTCTTGTCCTACCCTGCCCTGCAGCTGATTTTGATAGAAGATATTTCTTTGAGTCCTGGGTGCATATATTCCACAAGTAAAATGAAATATTTGTTGGCATAGATTATTATTACCAGTAGAAAAATGTTTTCAGTGTATCAACTTCAAGTGAGAGAAACCCAAGTCACACTAATGATAAAAGAGAATTGATTGGCTAATGCACATTAAATTATAGAAGATTCCTTTTGGCAAATGTGGGTCAAACCCAAATTATACTATAGGCCTCAGTTTCTCTCCCACCCTCTCCTTCTCACCTTCTCCCCTCATCCTTTTTCCTCTCCCTGTCTCCCTCTTTTCCTTCCCTATTTCCTTTCTCAATGTCTCCCACAATTTTTTTACTTTATTCTTAGGCAAATCTCACCAGGTGGCAGCAAACACAACACCCCTGTCAACTCCAGACTTACATAATCCCAAGACTCTGGAATCTAAGAGGGGGATTTGTTTCCAGTAGTTCCAGCAAAAAACCAAGAACTACTTCTCATTGGCTGGGTTGGGTCACCTGCCTGTCTCTAGACCAATCACTGTGGCAAGAGGGATAGTCTTCCCAGTAGGCAGGCCAGAGTGATAAGCTTACCACAGAGACAGCAGTGAGGTGGGGAGCCCCACACCTCAACCCCCTGGACTGTGAGTTGAAGAGCATGGTTATCCAGAGGAAAACCAAGATGCTCATACAAAAGAAAGAGGAAAAAGGTAAGATTTAAAAAAAAATATTCACGATGCTCAGGCTCATCTAACATGTTGCCTGTCTCTTTGGCCTCCCATAATTCTAGCATTTGATCACATCTTCTGCATAGTTTTCTTAATTTGCTTTGACACTGATGTGCTTTTTAGCAGAAACTGTGGAGTTGTGTAAAACTAAGGATTAAGCTTCACACTAACTTAATCTAAAATTCATGAATTTTAAACCATCTGCTACATATAATATAAGATCCTAAAGGTGCAAAAGACACTAGGGACTTGAAAGAAAACTTTCTCCCGCAGTCACCGGTCAGACCTTCCAGTCCTGGTATCAGAGCCTCACTGGAACTCTTGCCTCTTGGTCAGATTAGAGCATAATTAATGGTTCAAAGCAACTCCAAGAACATGTTTGAATACTTAGAGAAGGTAAAGATGCTCTCCTAATGAAGGCTGGTATTATTATGATTTTTATAGTTACATGACTTTTCTGATCTATCCTTAAGTGAGTTGCTCTAATACTTATAAGTGCACCATCTTCCAGCCTTCTGCATAGCCAGGGCCAGCAAACTTTATCTGGAAAGACTTTATCTGTAAATATCTCAAGCATTACCAACTTATGGCTTCTATGTGGCTACGCAACCCTGCTGCTGTGACTGAAGCAGCTAGAGCTGATTGAGAGAGGCTATAGGCCAGGTGGGCTCATGGGGGTTGCAGTTTGCCAACCCCTAATATAGAAGAGTGCTCTGTCCTATCCATTTTTGTAGCATTTTAGGGTAAGCCCTTCCTCTGAGGGCCTCTGCATGATGTCTTCCATCTTGAGTGACTCACACTAGTTGACCGAGTGTAGCAATGACCTCGGATTACCTCTCTCTCCTCCAGCTGCTCTGAGTACTTTTTATTTTATTCCATTTTCCTTCTTAGTAAAATGAACACCACATGGGTCACGAGACATCTTGAGATTTACAACAGATTTTTTTTTTTTCACAGTACTGGGAATTGAACTTAAGGGTGCTCTACTACTGAGCTACATTCCCAGCCCTTTTGAAAAATATATTTAATTTTGAGATAGGATCTCACTAAGTTACTGATGCTGGCTCTGAACTTGTGATCCTCCTGCCTCAGTCTCCTAAGTAACTGGATTATAGTTGTGTATCAACACACCTGGCTTCCCATTGTATTTTAAACGGATAGGAAGGATCACTTCTAAATGAGCTCTTCTAGGCAGTACTGATGTTGAAAAGTCACCTACAAAACAAAAGGCGACTCTTCCTCCAAACTGAAGAAGACATTTAGATCAAACTTTCTCTGTATGCAATTGCTATAAAAGGACTAAACACTGAGCACTTGTTTTCTGCTGTAACCCTCAATAAAAATGATCCCACAATAATTGCATACGTGGTAACTTAAAAATAAAACCACAGTACTTTTTTAAATCAACCATTTGCATGCATTTCTACCAAGAGGAAAACTTTGCCTCTGCTCCAAATAAGCCTACAGCCCAGCCTACGTGGTGACGTGTTTGAACAAAGCCTCCCTCTGGTTTTCTAAGGGGGAAGACAGGATGAATTTTAGAAATGGAGTGCTCTTGAAAAATATCAGGGGGCAGAACTGAAGGCAGCATAGAAGTTTTTAAAGAAGTTTTCCCTGTTGCTGGTGACATCACATACTCTTAAGTGTTTGAATTGTGGCTGTGGCACCTCCCATTCAGGTACATTTGTAACCTCAGGATGACATCAGAAGGTATATCTAGATTTAGAAGACATGAGACAGGTCCTCTGGGCTTTAAAAAAAAAGTGCCGGTTCTGGAATAGATTTGAGCTCGTGGGCCACAGTGGCACAGGTGCGTGCATTCCATTTCCAGTTCTCCTCGTCCTCTTCCGACTTTGGGCCACCAGGTTCTCTAACCCCCAAATACTTACTAGGTGTTGTGTGTAGTTGAGGAATAAACAGAAACACTAAGGTCAACAATTAAAAACCCTCACTCTGCTTCCAAAATATTGGCTTGAGGACATGAGTCCTGCTCAATTAAATTCCACCAAAGATCATGCTGGAATTCATGAGAATAATGATTTCTAGAAGCCAGAAGGAAGCAGTTGTTTTGCACACCTTCAATACACATCAGGGTAAAATGAGCTGAATGTTCATCTGTCCCAGTCGGGCTGTGAAGAACACTTATTCAATACTGAAGAAAACCATTAAGTAGCTAAAATATAAAATCCAACTTGGCATTTAACCAAGACTCAGTTACATGGGACTAA
Organism: Sciurus carolinensis; assembly: GCF_902686445.1. NCBI lineage: Eukaryota > Metazoa > Chordata > Mammalia > Rodentia > Sciuridae > Sciurus > Sciurus carolinensis. The sequence continues at coordinate 147,620,320 of NC_062215.1, forward strand.
ATGACCATAACATAGAGCATTCTCCTTTGCAAGGGTAACAAAGATGACACAGTGCTCTCACAGTACCTCTGAACAGAAAATAAATTTGGCAACAGGAGCATGAAAAGTCACATCAGGAACTAACATGAAACAGCTGGTTTCTCTTCTGTACGATTGGCCTCCTACCACAACTGGAAAATATTCATCCTTTGGAATCCTAGCTGCCAGATTTAATTGCTTTGTGTGCAAACTAGTCTAACTTCTCACCACAAAGCTGTGTGTTTATGTGTGTGTCCAAGTTGATTGTGAAGGCTTAAAATGAGCAATAAAACATTAAATTTAAAAAAATCAAGGAAGGATAATAATATTTGATATTTCTGCCATATGTTGGGCGAGGAAGTATTCTAAAATAGAGCTGTAAAAATTCTGTTAGGTGCTATTGTCAATTGAATGTCTAAGTAAGAGCACTTTTAAAGAAAATGGAAGCCTGTCCTGAGCCAAGAGGGTGGAATGTGTGCTGGTGGGGAGAGAAGGGGAGTAGAGGAGTCTCAGAGAATGATTGAGGGAGAGGGCTATCTTATAAACTGCTTTGCTTTCAAATAGGAATGGGAAATCAGTCTAAGCACACGTTCGGTAGAAAGGGGCCAAGAATGTGCCTATACTTTGTGCTTATTTTTTTCCTGAAGCGGTGCCAGGTCTGGCCCAGGCAGTATTTAGAAATAGGTCAGGGGTTTAAGTTCCCCCAACCCCTGCACTTGCCCATTTCTCCTTTCTCTGCCTACTATCCCTTCATCCTTTTCTCCTTCACAGCAGAGGGGGTGAGTCTCCTACAGCCCCCTGCAGACCCAGACACCTCACTGAAGTTTGGAATTTGTACTGATGTCCCCATATCCCTTTTCTTTCCTTCCGTCTAACCATTGAAATGTCTTTGCCTTATGTAACTGGTGACCTCATCTTTTTGATGATGGTGTCTCCTCCCTCTGAAAGTGACATATTTGCATATTAACAAATGCTCTGAGGAGCCTCCCCCAGCCAAAAGAATAACTCTAATGCCAGAATTTCGGGCTGAAGCAATAGTTGTTCTGAGATAAGTTTATCTTCTTCCAGCATCCCTTGAAACCCTCTCATTTGTTCGTGAAGCCCTGTTGGTAGCCAAGCAAAACCATGCACATATGTTGGGGAGGTAAACAGGTTGGTCCCATACACTGACCAGATATATCTCTGTAACATTTTAAGTAAGTTCTTTTTCAAGAATGTGAGTTTGAGAAGGACTCCCAAATAGGAAATTTATAGTGAGAATGTTGTGTTTCAGAACAACCTACGTGACAGTCAGTCCCATGTTCCCAGATCACTGCTCCTTGAATGCCCAAATAGTATAAAATGATTGGAATATATATGCTTGGAGCCACATTAGTTTGATCCAAGTGAAACCATTTTTCCTCACTTTTGAAGATTTATCATGCAACATGACTCTTGTTTGCCCCCTCCCCCAGCACCACAAACACACACACACACATTCTCCAAACTTTTAGCTTCTTTTGTGTGATACTAGAATTTCTATGCAATGCTAACAGCCTGGTTTTTCTGGGTCCTTTGGGTTTTTTATTTGTTCTCTGTGATTAACTTAACATTGACTGAAAGATAATACCTATAAATTAACATTTTGCTTTCCATACCAAAATATATATGTGTCATTAAAAAAACTTTTAGAGTGCTTGTCCCCTGCCAAGGTGCCACTCCCCCACCCCACATTGTGATTTTGGTGGTCACAGGAATAGGTATTTAAAGAAAAAAATACCAAGGTGATTCTCTTGTGCATCTATAGTTGCAAATCACTGGTTGAGAGGCTCACAAAGGGAATCATGTGTCTGGGGTCAGAGCAATTGTTCTCAATTGGGTGAATTTGGCCCTCAGGAGACAGTTGGTCTGGCCACTTCCTGATTGTCACAACTGCAAGGAGGGAGTGCTACCAGCTTCTAGTAAGTAGGGGCCAGGGATGCTGCTAACCAGCCTGGAACACACAGGACAGCCCCTTTCCCCTCACCCTTCCTTCCCATTCTCCCACAACAAAGAACTAGCTGGCAGTACTGATACTCTTGGGCAAGAGTACATCAGTTCTGCTGCAGCTCCTTAAGGAAAGGGAACTCCTCCCTTTGCAACACCCCTGAGCATCTGTCTGTCCCCCAGCTGCCCTCTGAAACCAGCGCTGGAGATATAAGAGGGGGAATTTCCTTGCCAATCACATACCTCAAAGAACATAGTGTAATGCCTTCTCTTTTCAATCAGTGTCCTAAGTAATGTTTTTTCCATACTGCCTGAAACATAAACCTTCTAGCTACATGTTTTAAAGGTCAAATTACATTTTTGTCTCCTTGAGATCAGAAAAACAATTATATTGTAGTATAGAAAATTGAGGGCTTTGCTGTTTTTGTCTGTTTTTCATTATAGAATTCAACTCAGTCCTTAGAAGAAAATGGAAAAATTAAGAACCGAAGTTTGTAGCTAATGACAGGCAGTCACTTTCATTAGCCATTCTGTCTGTACCTGAGTCCTTTTTCTCATTTTGCAATAAAACCAAATATCACAGTGGGGACCAGGATTAGGATGAAGATCTGAGGCATGTAAAGATAAATACAGTGGGGGAATTGTTCCATTAAGCATCTATTTGGAGTCATTCTTCTTCTGTGGTTTCAGCCAGTCAGCAATATTACTTGGTGTTCCTGGGCACACATGGCCTATGTCCAGGAACTCCAATGTCAGTGGTGTACTCAGGTGTGCCAGCCCTTATGCCGTTGACACTGAATGAAACAGAAGGTCTTTTTGCATGTCTTATGGCACGGGGTATTTGAACAAATACTTTTCGACCATTTAATTACCCTCTTACTTAGGTGAATCATTGGAATTATGGACTACATCCACTTTAATAGGAAAGTATAAGAAAGACTAGATGAACAGGACACTAGTATCACATCTGTGTCATAAAACAGATGCTATGACAACAAGTGAACTTGGCTTAGGAGTTCAGTCACATGAAAGATGTTGAGGTAAGCATGGCGAATGAGTAGAGACTCTGTTGTGAAGCCATTGTGGCCCAAACAGTGAGCATTCCTGGTGGGCACTCTGGAATGGTGGGTATGTGGGGTAGCAGGGTTGTGTGGTCCTTTTCTCTGTGCCACTCAACAAGGTGGCTTATGATGGGATTGCCAGTAGGAGAACTCATGTTAGGAGCCTCTCGAGCCACTTGGCATTTGTTATATGGTGATTTCAAGTGCTTTCAATTGCCTATTTAATTATTAGGAACACTTACTAGATTTTACCAGCTTCTGAAATGAAGCATGTAATGAAAACAGAAATTCAGAGTTTAGGCTATGTATATTTTTTTTGTTTCTGTTTTTTTTAATAAATTCAAGAGTATGGAAAGTGTTTTAAATTTTTAAAAGAAATTTAATAAAAGGTCCCTTTGTTCTTCTGCTGTACAAATGAGTATGATTTCCTATTGATCAAAACCTGTACAAACAACACTTTGTGACAAATCTCCCTTTCTTATCAAATGGTTCTTCCGAGTGCCCACCTGCCCATGACTTGTACAAAGCACTATACCAAGAAAATTAATCAAATTTGTACTTTCCCTCCACACCCAATATTCCATACTATGTGAAATTTTAAAAGAATATACTGTGTGGGGAAGAGCATGCACTTGCCAAGGATACCCAGAGACAATAATAGAAGAGGCTAATAAATATATTTATGCCTCAAGAGAGCCATATAGATGGTTTTTGTTGCTGTCTAGCTGACAAATTGCCCAAAATGACTCCTTTTCCTCACTCTGCACCAGTACAATAAAACGAAACAAGCTCCAGGAACCATTCTGAAATTGTGAAAAGGGCAAATACCATATAACATGGAAAAACTCAAGGTTCCTGTGACTTTGTGACTAAGGCCAGTCCCTGTGGTACTGTGTATTTCAAATCTTGCCTCATTTGTGAATATGTGTCATTCTAAATAGGTATAGCTCACTCTTTGGAGGTGAAAGTGTCTCTTTTCCTATTTTCTTTCCTCCCTGAAGTTTTTCTCTGCATTAGATGTTTCCCCAGGGCCACTACGAGGACTGAATGAATCAGTTGGCATGAAGGAAGAACAGGTTGATAAATACAAAAAATACCAAACTGGCCTTTTCAGTTTAGGTGCAGTCCCAGGAAACCAGCATAAATAGCACCTCATATTAATAGCCTTCCTGAGCTGCATGGTTGGATTACCTCCATACGTTATGTCAGCTGCACACTTGGCATTGGAAGTTCATTCTGTTTCACTGCAGCCTCCTTTGCAGAATAATAGACTCACAATAAGAACTGAGGACAAGAAGTTGATCCTCATTTCAGCTTGAAATCTGAAAAGATTTCTGAATCGTTTCAGCAAATGAAGGTTACCCATCAACCAGTCTGGTAACATGCTTCTGAAAAGAAATTGTTGGTTTTCATCATAGAATGACAATATAAGAAAGAATTAAGCAAATTATTCTACTGATACATTCCCATAGGGTACTAGTATGATCTCTCTTTAAAATGTATAATATAATCTGATTTTGCTGGGAAAATACAATGAACTGCATTGTTCTTACATAATAGCACAAATATCAAATGCATTATAGCATTTAAAAGGGGGCTGTTTTAGGCTACAATTTCAGAATGGGTCTTAAAGCTTATTTCCACTTATTAGACTGGTACAAAGTGAGACTAAGGAACACTTTTGGACATTCGTCAGCTAAGACAGCAAAAAATTATAAAGCAAGGCTGCACAGGAAGTCAACAGAATTCCTTCTATGTGTCTTTCAATGATTATAAACTCTTGATTCTTACTAGGCCATACTCTAGTAAAAGTCCCATTTTCCAAGGTTTATTAACCTCTAGTTAGGAGGCATGTGGTATAAAGTGAGATATATTCTAGCATATTCTAGTCCTGAAGCTGGTTAAGTTTCAGGCTTCAGGCTATCCTTCTCTGGCTTTGTGTAGTTAGCACACAGTGGATCCCAGGTATGAGACATGGATATTCATCACTTTTACTGTTCCTTGCTTGAGGAAGAGAGGATTAAGGCACAGGGACCCCTGATTCTGAATGGCCATGGTTGCCAGCTCTCCATCCCCTTTCATCTTTTGCCATGCCTCTCTCTACCTCTCTTCCCATTCCCTCATTCATCCATTCAGTAGGCAGACTGAGTGTGTGCCAAGCCTCTACTTCCCAAACTTCTGTGTGCACAGGCAACATCAGGGCCCATTTCCAGAGATTCTGATTTCATGGATAAGGGACAGGAGTCTGCATTTGGTGAGTTTAGCAAGTACAAATGTAAGTGCTCTGAGCACACACTTGAAGGAACCCTGTCAAAAATACTAATGGATTAAGGCAATCTCTTTCCTTAAAAAGCCCAAGGTCTAGTGGTTTCATGTAAAAATGAGCTGCATAAGCAGGATGGCAAATACTGACTAGTCAGGAAAGGGTCCATCACAATGGTGGCATTTGAGCTGGAAGACTAGAAATTTGCCAGATGGAGAAGGGAGAAAGAAGATTCCATACAGAAGGAACAATAAAGGAACCAGAAAGCATGAAGGACCATGATATACTCTGGGAGAAATAAATTCTCTGGGAGAAACTCCATCAATGAATTTTGAATACATCCCTCTCAAATCAGAAGTCATTTCTAAATTATATACATGAACTACTGTTGATCTGTATAGTAAAGATTAGGAAAGTCTACTTTTTAGAATAAAAGTATAAGTACATAAGAGTTTAATAATTAGTCTGTGCCCCCACTTTGAAAGCCACTGACTAGAACAGGGCATTATGAGTGAGTGGCAGCACATGAGACCAGAGGGGCCAGGTGGGTATGTTCCTTCCCCTCTTCAAATTGGAGCCAAGGAACTCAGGAGGCTTCCAGGAGACCAAGGGCCATGGAGACCGGACCTGGCTGACTTGGTTTGGATCTAGGCCAGCATTTCTGATTGTTCTTTTACCTCCACATCTGCTACAGTTTCTGTTCCCAAGTTATTTATGTTCAACAACCATGATGGCATTGGCATGGATAACCCCTCCCAATTTTTTTTTCCAAAAATGTTTTTGGAAGCAAATATAATAGAGTGTTCAAAGTGGATGGCTCTATTTTGTGTAGGAGACAAAGCAGGATTTTGCCTTACTTTATTTTGAAATTTGTTTTCTTTTATCCTGCTTTCTATATTTTCCAGTTTTTAAAATAAGCTTACAAAATGAAATTTTAAAAATGTGAAGAACATCAACTCAGTTCTTTAAATGGTACTCTTGTGTTATAAGACAATTAATCCATGGATAGACTAGTTTGCATTCTTTTCCCCTGGGGGCTTAAGTCCTGTTATTTTTCTAGAAACTGAAATATAGTTAAGGTACTTTTCCTGAACAGTGATCCCTGCTGAAAGAGACTAGGAAGTAGCTAGCAAAGATAAATTGTATTATTAAGCAGAGTTATATGTGAAATTTTAAATGGAGGGATACTTTCCAGTTGAACATTTGATATCATGGGATTTGTAGACATATGGGATTTTGTGACTCTTTGTCATTTTAAAAATTGCAAGAAGAAAAAGGAATCACTTTGGGGTTTTTATTTAATTAACTACATCCTTTTTGAGGAACTCAAGAAGTTTATAAAAGTTGAAAGTTAGTCTTCAACATTAAATATATATGTGTTTCATTTCAGAAATGCACCTCAGACAGTACAATGAAATATTCATTAACTGTGATTTCAAATCATTGTATGATTTCAACATAAAATATGCAGACTAAGATGTTCACATAATATATTACATCTGATAAATAGAAATAAAATGGGTTCAGCCTGATTGGTAAGTGAAGTACAGTTTTTCATTGACAGAGGGATGTCCACTTTACTTTGTATTATTGAGTGTGGTTTGTGCTTGGAGGCACTTTATTTTCACCATAATCATGATTGGTAAGCAACTGTTCCAAGGGTTGTATCCCAACTCTATTCTTCATACTGTGGACCTGTACGTTGGTGTTGCATGTTTACCAAACAACACTGGAATTCAAGAATCCTTTGTGTTGCCATTGTTGCATTCAGAAAAAGAGAATCCCATTATGTTTTTCCAGTCATGAAAAGAATTCAGTTTGTTACATAATCTAAATGCAAAAATGTACACAGGAGAAGGTAAAATTCCAGGAATTCCAGCAGTGTAGAAAAAAATAAATAAATGTAGCAACTGTTTGATAATGAGAATTAAACCAGGGACAGTAGAAGTGGAGAGAGGGGTAGAAGAGATGTTTCTCCACTGGAATAGACTTCAGTGGACAGAATCACATGAGAAGTGGAGGACAAGGAGTAGTGACCCCAGTAACCAGCATACAGGATGGACAGAGTTCAATAGAGAAAGAACCAGGAACTGGTAGCATGCAAGAGACAGGCCCCATTTGTAGTTAGAACTCCTCCTGACCCTAGGAATACACATCTTGCTGCACTTGTGTCTGTCAAACCAGGGAAGAGACTTTATTGACAGCTGCAATGGTTGAGAAATGGGTGAGCTGAAACCTTACCTTTTCCCCTGGGTTCAGGAATCACTGGGTACTCAGGAAGTTGAACAGGAAATGGTACGCATGGTACTGGGAGTGGTACACTATGCCTTAAATGTATAGAGGAAGCTTTCCTCCTCTCCACCTGATAGACAAGATCCCCTCACTCAGGCAATACAGTTGTTTCTTCCTTCAGCACTAGATAGTGAAGGGCGAATGGAGCTCCCCAGCTCAAGGCTCCTCTAGCAGCCAGTGGGCACTGCTGGGCGGTCTGAAGCCCAGGTAGCACCACAGGTCTTACTCCTGTGCAGTAATACGAAGCAGAGGCCAGGGTGGGAGAAATGTTCTTACATTACTCTTTCTTCTGTAGCGAAAGAAATGGAAAGTCTTCACACCAGGAAGCCTGGCTTTAGGACTTGTCCCTCATTTGCCTGCCTTGCACTATTTGGGAGAGGCCAAGGGGCGTAGAACATTCCACTAGCATTAGTTAGAATCCCTTCTCCCAAGCCTTCTCATTCTTTGCAATGAGGCTGGGGATGCAGGTTCCTGTACAGCCAGCCCGCTCTGCCAAGCCCCTCACCAGCCTATGTCTCCCTCCTGATCCTCCCAGCCTGCCTTATCTGCTTGGCAGGGGATGAGTTAATGAAGCACCAGTTGAAGCACGTTCTGCCCACAGAAGGTCCTGAAGTGTAATTGTCTAGAATCAGATGAACAAGGGCAATTTCTCTCTCTCCAGTCTCCCTGAGGCAAATGTTTCAGAGGTGGGATGTGGCCTAGTTTTAACTCTTCAACATCCAACTCTGTTGTTACAGACAAATTTCATTAAATTCCTTTTGAAATTCTGCCTTCATCCCTCAGCAATCCCCCAGCAGTTCTTATCAATCATGGCTGCCTCCCAATCGTAGATAACATCTTTATTTTTGAAGAACACTCGGCCAGACATGGCTCATCCAAGATCCCCAACGAAGCATTTGTGTCACTCAGTGTCTTGGGCTCTAGATTTAAAGATGAGTCTGTCACAGAGCAGAAAATCATAAATCTATTCTCCTAAAGAGGCTTTCTGATTCTTTTTATTACTGTTATTATTAGTTCCCCACAGAAAGGAATCAAGACAGTGGAAACATTTTTAAGAAATGACACTTTATCTCTGTGATTAACTATATAATAAACCATAAAGTCTTTGCCATGGTAATCTCCTCCTTACACCTTATTGCTTTGATAATAAAAGCTTTTTTATGACAACAAAATAAAATTTTACTCTCCAAGCAGTTTAGATAAAAGAAGCTGTGGTTTGGGAAGGATAAAGGGCAGGTCTGAAACGTGAGGTCAGCGTGGGTTTTATGGGCTCTCTGTTTATATAGAACACGTTTGATACATCCTAAGTCCAAGCCAATTAAAGAGTTCTGTATTTTTGTCAAGTAGGGAGGATCCCTGTGGAAAAGCAAAACCATTCAATACTTAGAATTTTAGATGAGTGGGGAAAGCACACATTTCAACAATAAACCAACCCAATTTGCAAACAGAATCATCAACTACCTGTTTTGATTCAGAGCCAAACCCCGTCTGGTGAATATCATTACACTTGTACTCATAAGCTTGTCTTAAATGATTAGATTCTATCCAGGACCCAAAGTCATGGACTTTTGCATAAACATGATTTATTTGCAAGCACCACAATATGCCAGTTAAGAATTTTCATCATTGTTATGCTGTAGAAAAATGAATGCGTTGTTCTTTTCTTACATTCATCACTATCAGGCAATTTTTGTTGAGCAACCCTTGAGAATCTAAGATCATAGGGTTGAGCAGAAGTTTTTAAAAACTCAGAGCTATCTGAGGAAGTGATGATTAAGCTAAGACTGCAAGGAGGACTTAAATCAGATAAAGAGAGGAGCTTGAGGAGGAGACTCTTCAAGGCCAAGGGAAGGGCACGTGCCAGGGCCCTGGGCAAGGAGACAGCAGGGCTCGTACTTCCTGGGGCCCCACAATGCTTCAAAGAAGCATTCCAGTAAGGCACTAGCACTCTGCTGATGAGCCTGGCCTGCAGTCCGCACTCAGAAACTGCTAGTTCTGATCAGCTCCCATCTGGGGACAACTGAAGACTGATCTCTGACTGACAGGAGTACCTCGAAAGCAAGTATGTGACCTTTCTGCTTCCCCAGTAGGAACATGGCCCATGACACTGTGATTTTTCTATGACTCATCAACCCTGAATGTCATTCCTCTTGGGTGGCCTCCCTCCTCCCGCCACATCTGATATCTACACACCAGGGTTCTGCCAAACACACTCAGTCCTTCCCCGGGCTGCAGAGTTGTTTCCATCAGGCATCACTTCAGCGGGTGTCTGTCCTGGTTCCTCTAAGGAGATTCAGCAGCACCGGCACTGATGAATTACTCACAAAGCTGGATGTGACACCCAGTATTTGTGAGCCTGTGGAAGGTTTTAGACATGGCCTTTCTTTTAGTCTGGAGTTCAGCTTGCTGTGATGCCAGCTCCTCACTGTCTGACAGGCAAAGGACAGGCTGGTTATACTACTACTTCCGCCACACCCACTCCCCATGGTTATTCCTCCCTCCACATGCCTCCTGCTTTAAAAGCAAACCCAAGGAATACTCGAGTCCCAGGGGGTGAGAGTCTCAGGGGAGGGTCAGGATTTTCTGCCTCAGGCTGGCCCCTGATCTTGGTTTGCTACAGTCCATTCGTTGAGAGCAGGGTCCTGATTCAGCAGAGAACCTTGGTTGACCTTTAAGCACATGAGTTTTGAAAGCAGTCATACATAGAGAACAGTGCGTGAATTACTCTAATGCCTCAGGACTTTTCCTTTGTTGAAATACCCAGAGGAATGGAAGCATGGTTTGATGCCAGCTTCACAGGCTTTTTCATATCCCCAGGTGTGTGCATTAAACAGAGTAACGATTTATTGTGTAAACCTTTATCCTTCCTGCTGCTAGCACAGAAGGTCTAAAGTAACCATTGTGTGAATATCTTGCTCTGTTTAACATGTGTTAGTTCTGGGGATGGGTACTATCCCCCAAATGTCCATCTTGTAAACTCCCTGTGTCCATCTTGTAAACTGTGCACAAAATTTTGTTAACAAATTTAATCGACCAAAATCTCCCATGAACTTGTAGCTAGTAAAGAAATTAACAAAGACCCCTTCCCATACCATTATCTCCACCTAACACACAGCTGGCAGAATTCCCAGCCTCCAAGGTCTCTGCTTGGTTTGGGGATAGGGTTGGTGGGGCTTGTGATGATGTGGGGACATCTGGGCACTCCCACTGCAGTCTGTTTCTCTCCCAGCCACAGGGCATCTGAGCACAAGCCAATCTTATGTCACATGCTTGTATTTCCCTTAGTTGTGTGCATACATCTCTCAAAACCTGGGGTTCTCGTTTAAAAGTCTTCTAGTTGTAATTAATTCTTCCTGCCAACACCATTTTCTTCCCTCTGTTTTTTACTATTTCACCCGAGTCTTGGAGATCCTCTCACATTCTTTTCAGCTCTTGCAAAAATAATGTAGGCTCCCCAAGAGTGGAATTTTTTTCCTTTTCTTTCCTTCCTTCCTTCCTTCCTCCTCCCTTCCCTTCCCTTCCCTTCCCTTCCCTTCCCTTCCCTTCCCTTCCCTTCCCTTCCCTTCCCTTCCCTTCCCTGTCTTATCTTATCTTTATTCTCAATGCTGTACTTCCAGCCTCCAAACCCTTGGCTGGCACATGACAGACAGTCAGCAAATATCGTTCAAGCGAATGAATGTTTTGTCACTCTTTCCACTTCTGGGGAAGCTGATGCTGTCTACAGATGAGGCTCTGAGCCCAGGACTGGAGGATTTGCCATTCACTGCACATATCACTTCTTTCCACTAGGATTTCCTCTCTCTGGCATATTCCCGTCCAACCATCCAAAACCTTGTGCAACTCTGCCTCACTCCACTGGTGAAGAGAATGGAGCACAAGCTACCTGCAAGTCTCGCATGACCCGTAGCACCATCATTTTTTAACCCATAAGTCAGCTCAGGTTGCCCAGCCCTTAAGTCCACTGAGTTTTCCTAGCCTCCTGTTCCACGTCCTGAGGAAGTACAAAGCCAGCTCTGGGTGTTGGGGGTAGGTTTCGTATTCTCACACTCACTGGGTCTTCAGGCTCTGCCTCTTCCTTTCTGTTCAGCCTCCTATTGATCCAGATATGAAACCCAGCCACTTCCTCAGTTTACACGTGCGTGTCTCCTCATACATCCAAGCTAACTGCGGGGAGCATAGTGAACATAGTGAAGATACGGACATCCCAAGCAAGGTCCACAGCAGTCCCCTCAACAATGGCAGAGGAAACATTCTGGCTGCTGGAGAAATTCTTCTGCCCAGCCCAGCCTTCTTGCTCAATCAATCAATTTATTTCTCTCTCTCTCTCTCTCTCTCTCTCTCTCTCTCTCTCTTTCTCTATCTCTCTCCCCCCCCCCTCTCTCATGTTCTCAGGTAGAGTTGTTTAACCATAGTATGGACCCCAACTCCAAAATCTCTATGCTCTCCTTATCTCCTGAACAGTTTTTCCATTAGCCTCTGTTTTCCTAAACTAAAATGGAAGTGCCCTAGAAAGTTGTAGGAAAACCAACAAACAAACCAACAAAAAAATAAAAATAAAAAAAAAAAATAACAAGAAGAACACACTTGCCTCCATAAGGCTGCATTAGTGAACTTGACAGAGAAGCTCGGTATACCTTATAATCACAGAATCACAAAGCCCATTGACTCAGCCCACCATTTCATACAGTTGCCAGATATATGCTGATTTGTTCATGGTTGGACTTTGGAAAGAAATACAAGAAACTTATAACATTGAAGACCTCCACGGAGGGGAACCAAGCTGGAACAGGGGTGGAATACTTTCTTCTCAGTATATGCCATTCAGTATCATGCATTTCCTATATTTAAAACACATTGACATCATATCTACGTAATGTCAATAAAGAAGGTGCAGGTTTCCTGATATACTGGTTATACAACAGCAGTCATATCCAGTGACCTTGAGCCATATGCGTCATGGGGAAGCTAATGCTGTCTACGGGATAAGACTCTGAGCCCAGGACTGGAGGATTTGCCATTCGTTGAACACTTCAGTTCTTTCCATTAGGATTTCCTGCTTGGAAAGAGTTGCTTCTCGGTCAGTCCAGTCCTCATTCTCCAAGTGTTTACATTACATCCTCTAGTAGAGGAGCCCCAAAGTGCTATAGATACAACCTAAAGAGCCCTTCTTCCCCTGACAAATATTGCAGAATTCTTAAGAAGAAATACATTTTTCAATACTAAATTTGAAAGTAAGTCTGATGGAGGGGAAAAAAGTACACCTGATAGAACAATCTGAGTAGTAACAAGGATGATAGCTGCAATGTATTGAAGCATGTTGGACATGAGTTTATAATTAAACTATACAAAAAGAAAAAAAAAACAAACACCTCCATTGGTCACCTTTGGAGGATATTAAGGAACCGATTATCATTTTGAAAACTGATAATTAAAAGTTGAGAATCAAACACTTATCTTGCCTTTCCTATACAAACTATGCTTCATCATAACCAAATAGCTGGTCAAGGAAACTGTCTCTTTATAGGATTCCAGTATAAAAATGAAGGAGTGATAGAACTTGAATATAGCCATTATGCAAATCCTATTGATCTAGGCAATGATTATCAGTGGATTCCAATAACTAAAAGTGAGATGCCCTTTGTTATTTACAATAAATTCTTTATTAGATGCAGAACCTTGATGACACTCAGATTTGATTTTTTTTTCAGGAGGAATAGTTTATGTTGCATAATTTCATGAGCACACACATAAAAAACATACTTATGAAGTATTTTATGAAAAAAAATCAAACCTGAATCTCACCAAACTTCTATATATAATAACAAATTTGTAGGAAAAAAAAACAAAAAGGGTGGGTAAATAATAATGTGGAGATGTAGTTAGTAAAATTCAGACCTTGGTCAATTTTAGGACAAAGAACCTGATTTCTTCAAATAAATTGCAAAGAAAATGAGAGGGAACCTATGAATTAAAACACAAGAGGCAATCAAATGCAACGAACAGGCCTTATTTATTTGGTTTAGACAAAGTATTAAAAAGATTTATAGAACAACCTGGGAAATTTGAATACTGAGCAGATATTTACCAATATTAAATTAGTGTTAATGTTTTTAGATTAAATCGTAATACTATCAAGATGGACTCCCCAAAATTCCTATGTCATATGTGTGTGTGTTTGCATATATGTACATATATATACACACATAGGTACACACACATATATGTACAATGAATCAAAATGCAGTCTGAAAATAAAAATATAAAAATAAGTAAATAAATAAATAAAAATAAATTATCTGCCATCAGCCGAAAAGAAAAAAAAGAAAGAAAGAAAGAAAGAAAGAAAGAAAAGAAAAAGAGTATGTGACTTTTGTGTTCATATAGACCTAAAAATCTATGAAGAAATTACAATGAGTCGTCACTTTGGGGAAGGGAAGGAAATAAGGGGTTAGCGGTTGGGATGAAAGACAAACAGACTTGGAAAAATAATCACTTTTGCAGGTAATACCTTCTCAAAGGACTAACCAAGAAATAAATGAAATATCATAGGAAGAAGTTCATTAGAACCTATAAATTCCTGTTTGGGAGAATAAAAAAGGCAAAGATCATATTGCAGAGCAAGCAGAAGGATTGTCCTGGATCATATTTGTCAAATTCCGATCCCAGGACTCTGCATCAGAATTGAGCCCACCTCACTCACTTCCAGCCAGAATCTCAGAGAGTAGAGCACAAAGATATTTGATAGCTACATCATTGGTGACCAAGTGCCAGCTTTTCAAATACTGGTTATGTTGTTTTGGAACTTTGGAATATATAGGGCAAAAATACACCCAAATTTAAATTCAAAGCAGCACAATTCTGAAAGTCTGAAAGCCTTTTTTTTTTAGATGTGTTGACAATGATTTAATCAGCAGATGTCACTATGTAATCCTTGGGAACATCCCTTCCATGTTGCCTCAGTTTTGGAGAGACAGAGTGTGCTGCTGGCATTGTAGCATAGAAATATTTATGGTAATTTGATATTTTGTTTAATGAAAATCATTTTTATTTTACTTCTAGTGCCTATTAAAAGTTTATTTTTGATTAAGCATTCTTTGCTGTTGTTTTTGTTTTTCCCAGCATCATTGACAAAGAAGTTTCATTAATGGCAGAAATGGATAAAGTTAAAGAAGAAGCCAGTAAGTAGACACATGGTTATTTGATTAGGTGCCTCCTAACCAGAAGCAATCCAAAAGTCAGATTGACAGTGGTATTAGATTCTGAGCAGGTTCTAAAATTCACATGGAAATCCTGGATCATGTAACCTTAGTCAAGTCACTGATCCCCTAGGAACCACAGTTACATCATCTGGCAGAAGGACAGAACTGTGGCACCCCCTCAGTATGAGTGTATGGCAGAATACTCACTCAGGATCTGGGATTGTAGCTCAGTGGTAAAGCACTTGCCTAGCACGTGCGAGACACTAGGTTCGATCCTCAGCACCACATAAAAATAAATAAATAAATGAAATAAAGGTATTGTGTCCATCTACAACTAAAAAAAAATAGAAAACAAAGTGGCATTAAAAATAATAATAATAATAATAAATCTTTTAAAAAAAAGAATACTCAGTAATTAATGAGTGCCAGTTGGTATTTGAAAGTTCAAGGGGACTTTCATTCTTAGGAAGAACTTACACTTGAAGGACTTATACTTAATCAGATTTAAGGTAACAATGAATTTAGTATTAAATTTTAAGATATTCATTGTTAAACCTTTATAACTTATTAATCTTGCTATATTATTTATACAGTCATTTTCACTTGTTCTTTTTCAGATTCAATTAACTCAAGTTTATCAAATTAAATTCCCCTAAAAATTCATCTCATTTGAAACTTAATTCTCTCAACATTTTGAATTTTATATATATAAATATTTCTGACTTTTTTCAAGCACTTCAAGTGCCTGACAAGACACAACCCTAGCAAGCAAAATAGTCCCAAGCTTTTAAGCAACTTGTGAATAAGATTAGTAATTTAAATTTACAGATGTACTAAATGAAGTTTTCTTAAAACACTCCAATTCTGTTTGCAAACTTCATCAAATATGCTGATACCTGCCAACTTAAAACCACAAAAGAAAATCAGTTCCATGTTCTAAATTGGAATCACAAGTTAGATTGCTTAATGTACCAAATTCTCTATTTAAATCATGAACACACTCCAAATTATCTTGATCATTGCGAAATTTTTCCTAAATATAACACAAAATATCAACATTCTAAGTTTGATTTATTTTAATTCATTTGTTTATGTCTGAACCTTTTCACTGTGGTAACGTTACTCAATAAGTGAAGATTTGCCTTCCTATACAGGCGGAGGCTCATGGTTAGAAGTTTCAGGGAGACAAGATTATAATATGTACAATCAGAAAAATGAAAAATTACACTCCATTCATGTATAATTTATCACAATGTATAAATGCATTCTACTGTCATGTACAACTAATTAAAACAAATTAAAAAATAATAATGAAAAAAGATTACAAACAGACATACTGAGACTCTCTTATTATTGAATTCAGTCTTCTAAAACAGGACCCCTAAGATTATGTATTTTTCAGCTGCAATTTAGCTTTACAATCCTGTTTCCTGGGCATTTTAAATTCTTTACCCTTACCCACATTTTATCTGACAAGTTGAAGAAATGGCAGTCTACACCCCCACCCAGGTTTCAGCTAAATCCCTTTTTCTTTGACTGCAATGTCAAAGAATGCTTAAAAGCTTTTAAACAAAATTATAAATCTAAAATTTAGCAAGTTTTATTAAAGGAAACTAATGTGATCCAGAGTGAAGCTGTGGATCATTTAGATAGTTATTCAATCCTTATAATTGTGAAATTATTTTATCCTTATGAAACTTGTTGATTTCTTCAGTAGAAGTGAATTTTGGGACTTTGTTTCTTAGGTATAGTTTATTTCAGTTTCATGTCCTAATAAAAAATGCAACAACACATGCAAATGATTCTCTAGAAAGTTACTAGCACGGCACTTTCTCAGAGCTTCATAAAAGACCTCAGGTTTCACATACTCATTCTTCCTTATTGCAAAAATAATGTTAGGTGCCAAAACCTGTGGAATTTGGAACATCTCTGGAAAGGACCCCTGTTTTAAAAATCCCTTCAACCAATAAACATTCACTTGTGTGCTTCCTTACATGCTAAACTCTGTTACAGAGTAGGGTAAACAGCAGACAGATAAATGTGCAGCCTACACTCAATCAGCTTTCAGCCTAACTGAAACTGTTCAATTGGTGCTGCAGATTCTGGTTTTAGAAACCATTCAGAAATGCCCACATCCCTGGGAAAACCAGTTTGCTTGTTTTGGAGGCAGACAGAACTGAGTCAAAATCCAGCCTTCAAACACAATCACTATGTGACCTTGAACCATTTGTTAACTTTTCAAAGTATGAGGTTTCTTATCAGAATAGGGGGAGTAAGAATAGTATCTATCTCCAATACTTATTGCAAAGATATAATGAGAAAGTACATGCTAGACACTTAGCATAGTGACACAGTATGCGTGTAAAAAGGGAAAAGCTCTTATTAGTAAATAGCTTGGTCCAGTGTCCCTTGGAGGTCCAAGGGATTATTCTGTATCTTTCTGGTGACTTCGCCTATGTCAACCATATGTCTTCTCCACAGTTGATTGAATTAAGTACCCTCATTGAATCAGGGACAAAACTGTCTTTGTGGCCACCATCTCGAACTTGCTTATCTATGGCCTCAACCATATTTTTCCATTTCTTGTACAGGGTATAAACCATGTTTCCTCAATTATAACACAAGTTCATGTGTCCTTCATGACACCTAACTCAACACTGAGAAGATTGCTGGTACTTCACGAATAATTGTTAAATTAATTATTATAATCAGTTTAGTGTATATAGACTGTGGGATGCAATATTAGAGAACACTAATGTGATTGCAAAAAAATACAATGAATAAATCTCACTTTGTTGCTAATATTTACAATTAGCATTTTGATTACATTAACTATATTAAACACTTCACAAATGTTATTTCATTTAGTCTCACAGTAACCCCACAGGATGTGTACAGTTACTACATTTTACAGATGGAGAAACTTAACATTGTAGTACTAGGGTCTCAAACTTCATCTGTCTACCCAGGGAACTGGAGGCCCACACATTCATGTTCTTTCAGTATAAAGTTTACTAAGGATATGTGAAGAAAAGATCACTTTGTATTAACAGGAACACTGGCATATTACAAAGTAAAATGCCAAATTCACAAGAATTTTTCAGGAATAAAAAGGATTTCAGAGAACCTTTGTGCTTAAAGATTCCTTTCTGCTCTGACACTTGCCCCCACCGCCCGCCACCCCCAGGATTCTGAGCACACCTGCTGATGAGTATTAGTGGAGAAGCCTTAAGATTTTCCATGGTTCAAGTAATATGAGCCAATCTTCCAATGTGTTCCAAAAACTTGAAGGAATTTATAAATCCTATTGAGAAAATGGATTTCAGCATACCAAATACTGTTTATAAAAGAGCATAAATAATATTAAGTCCTACACACAGTGAAAACCTAAGCTATATGGAACTGTCTCCCTCTACAGATTTCTGAAAGGATGGTGCTTTCAAAACATACTTATTATTCTACTTTAAATTATAGGATCAATGCATCTTAAGATCTGATCTGTTTTTGTTTTTGCTTTTTGTTTCTGTGATTGATGTGTTTGAGGTGAAAATATTTGCCCCTAAAGAATATTGGCTTTAGATCTCAACTTTTAAGGCTTTTTTTTCATAATGAAAGGCTTTGAAATGTTAATGAGACTATATGTAAAATGCATCCCAACACTTGCTGATGCAAAGTATTCATTTTCGTGCACATTTGCATGAGTTTCAACTCCGAATTTATTGGTGATCTTGCACCTGCATTCCCATTTTAGGGCCCATTTATATCTATTTCTACAAAATCTTCTGTTTGATGTGAATGCCCAAGTTCTACATAATCAAAAAGAACAATGACCTCTAATTGTCACCAGTCCCACAAATGATCCATTAAGAAAAGTCAGATGTGCTTAGCTGTGCAGTCACTCAGGGTCTGCTGACCCCTTTACTAACTGCTTGTCAAGTCTGGGTGTTCAGAATTTATTTTATCTTACTTTGCAAGATGAAAGTATCTCATTTCATCTTTTTACTCAAGAAGTTAATTTTAATGTTGAATTATAATGGCAAAGAAATTAATAAATAACCAATCAAAGGTATGGGTCCTGGATGTTCTTAAGTGGTCCCTGGAGCCTAGGAACTTCAGTCCTTCATTAGATGTTCCTTTCAAATAATGGATTCATTAATTCACTGAGTCCTTCATTCAGTAAGCACAGCAGGCACCTTCTGTGTACCAGGCACTGGGTACTAAAGACACAAAGAACTGCATGGATCATCAGTCTGCATTAGTGATGAGAAGACACTTACAGGCAGGTAACATTAAATGTGCTGAGTGGGACAGGTGAGAAGGTACTAAGCTCCATCTAGAAAGGGCTTTGGCTCTTCTGCTTTAGCCTGTTGCTGAATAACTATAACCAGAAATTCCAGTATCTTAAGAGACACCAGAAATCTAACTTAAAAGTGGAATTTCCTAATTTTTAAATGTGAGCACTTAATTTGTAAAGTAATGTGCGGGTCAAACAAAACATGTACTCTAGCCAAAAGTGATAGTGGACCACCTTTTAGTGATCTCTGGTCTGACTGGATAACCTAAGACATCATTCACTAATACATTATCTACACTGAGATGAAATTTCCTTTTACTCCCATCTCCTGGACAAGTTCTTCACAAGCTCTTCTGCATCCTGAAAGACCATCAGGCATAGATCAGTCCACTCTTCTATGTGGCATTATTTTTTTTCAGTTATACATGACAAATAGAATGTATTTTGACATATCGTACATACATGGAGTATAACTTCCCATTTTTGTGGTTGTACATAATATGGAGTTACACTGGTCATGTATTCATATATGAACAAAGGAAAGTCATGTCCGATTCATTCTTCTATCTTTTCTACATGGTATTGTAGGGGAGCCCCAGGTAAATAACGAAAGCGTAATTGGTATAGCTTAGCAGATGATTTAGGCTTTATGATTTGTAGATTAATTATTTCCTTGACTTATCAACATTGATTAAAATGTTGGCATTAGCTTAAAAAGTTCCTTAAGAACTTAAGAATGGTTTGTGGTTTGCAAGGAATCTTAACTCTTGATGGATTCTGTACTTCTTTTCAGATTTTTGAGAGGACTGCTATTTGACATTTCATATATCAAGAACTCTTAAAATCAAAAATCATATTGTTTGACTCTACATGTAAACTACAAATCTGGTGTAACAAAGCAATTGGTCCTTGTGCAACCAAGAATAGAATATGAGTTCAACATACATGGCATCTTATGTGGGCTCCTATTTTCTTAGAACTCAAAATGCAAGTCCAAAAGAAATAAAAGTTATTCATATATGATGAATTAGAGACCCCAGGTCTATTTATTGAAAGATGAAACTTCACATTTAAATTCCACCTTATGTGTTTGTATTCATGGCGTCTGTGCTCATAACCTTTTGGGAAATGCATATACACAGGTTAACCTGGGGGTGACTACATCCATCTGAATCTTTAGTTCATCTGACAGAGATGTGGAAGCATGGCACTAACGAAATCCCCAGCGTCTTCTGCTACACGTTCAGATGTTAAAGAGTGCACACAAATCCAGTTCAAGCTGGTTTGACTCACCCTTGAAAATTTTCCACTGGGGACTCTTATAACAAAGACATAAGATCCTCTGTCTGGAACTTCTCTCTGTTTGCAAAATGAAAATATATCTGCAGAGCATCAAAAGCAGAGGCATTTTTCAGCCCACAAAAAGCTAATAAAGTAAAACTTTTATGTCTATGTTCTAATAACAGCTAGTTGCCCTAAGTAAGTATGTGTTAAAATTGAGAAGGTCTGGTGCTGCTGGAATTTAAGGGACAGCATATACAGAATAATGGATTTTGCTTAGTGGACTTCCTAGCTTTGCAATATCATTCTGATAGGATTTTAATGTGTCTTTTTTCAGATAGTTTTTCTGAGTAAATCACACATTGAAAGGTCCAAATTAAGCAAGTGAGATCAGATGCTAATGGAGAAAATAAAGGAGTGTGGGTGGATGGTGAATCAGAAAGGACCATGTTTAGTTTTGGGATTAGTGCATAAGGATGCAAGGAAATGGATTGTTGGTGATGGGCATGAAGAATGAACCCATCATAGTGACAACTCAGGAAAGGTAGTGTGGTTCAACTAAGTGATCTATATCTAGAGGGAGAACTGATTCCAAGAAATTCAGTCACTTATTGTTTAAATCTCTAGCCCTAACATATTATTCTATCTTACTTGGCAGTGGAAATCCTGACTGCACGTCAGAAGAAAGCAGAAGAACTAAAGAGACTTACTGATCTAGCCAGTCAGATGGCAGAGATGCAGCTGGCCGAACTCAGGGCAGAAATTAAGGTCAGTTCTGAAATGTCCCAGCCTGAACCCTGAGCCTGAGATCTGACTGCCATCATGTTTGTTTGGCATGCACAGGGTGCTGCTGTCTGTGGGTCTAACACCATACACCCAGCTCTCTTTCACAGGGTTGAAATGCAAAGTACAGAAGAGCGAAGAACCACCTAATCACTGTATTTAAGTATAATATGACCTGAAGGGATATATTATTCCAAAGGAGAGATACAAGCTATTTTCTTAGTCAGTAGGAACTGACCCAAGTAAAGTGTACTCAACCATGAATTATAGCCAGAATGGGGTATATTATTTTCACACTATGCAATTCATGTGTATGTTTATAAACACACACTCATCTAAGCACACCTGAAGTATGAACTTCGTGTAACACTAGGGATTATAAAGCAATCTGTGGACACTCCTTTCTCCTTTTCTAACTTAATTATCTTTTTATGAAGCTTATTACCCACAAACATGTATTTCTTAGATTATTTTTTTCCATTGCCAGCAACAGAACTGACCCTAACTAACCTCAGGAACAAGTAGAATTTGACAAAATGTTGAGGGTAAGTCATCAAATCAGAATGTGGTCTGAAGAACTTGGACCTACAACTAAGCAAAAACTAGGGTAGCTGGAATCATATGGGAAGCAAGCACTCCCAGACTCTTGTCTTCTGGACACCATGGGAGTGAGTGACCTTGAAACGTCATTAACCCTGGAGCCACCCTCCTGATTGAAATCTCGAGGAGAGATGTGCTGAGTATCCTCCACTTGGACCACATCTATGATTTGGCCAAGAAGAGGTGTAACACGTTGATTTACAGACCAAATGAGACTGTGGATCATTTAAACAGCATTGGGGTATAGTCGCCCAAAAAGGAAATGGTGACCAGGAAGGCAAGGACAAGTATTCACAACTTAGTGGGGAGATGCAATTTATAAATTCCTCTTCTTCACCCAACATATCAAACAAGCACACATATGCAGCTCCACCTCTTACCTACTTCTAGGAAACCAGAGTAGTGTTAAGACAGTTGCTGTTGCCTGTACCTGTTCACCTGGGCGTAAACTGGTGGAGTGTGGCAGAAAGCAGCAAGTGACATTTTGGTCCCCTTCATCCTGTTTAGGCATGAAAGGGCGATGATGGGGAAGGGGATGGGAACCAAAGCTCCAGAGGTGTTCCCTACCTTCTCTATTCTGGTCTTTGCTGCCACCCACCCAGCCTGTTGCCATAGCCACCAGTCTTTCTGCCCCCACTGTCTCCGTCCAGCCTGTCCTCCATCCTAAGTTCAGAGTTATTCCCCCAAAGAGATCTCAGCTCTCCTGGTATGAGCCTTCCCTCCCTCTCAGAATAAAATTCACAAAGGAACTGTAATATATATTCCAACTCCCCCTTTGAAAGTCCCAACTTGTTAGAACATCAGGTGAGTAATATGAAATTACAGCTTCCTGGTCTATTGAAATCACCTCTTCTTCCAAGTTTCATTTCTGCCTATCAAAATCCCACTCATAAAACGGGTAGTAGCACAGGCTTTGCAGTGAATCAGTTCAGCTCCAAAATTTTCTACTTCTTTGGCCTTGGAGAAATTACATACTGCCTTAGATTCTTAGAGCTTCAATTCCCCCATCTATAAAATAAAGATAATAGTAATCCTGGCTTCATAATAATGTGACTAGATGAAAATGAGATTATCAGTTAAGAATCTGGTCAGTGTCTGGTAAGTGTTCAATATTTTTTATAATTTTCCAGCATGAATATTGCCTCTTACATAACTGTTTCCACCTTCCTTCAGTAAGAGACCATTTCTTCCTTTTTTATATTGCTAAAGCACCAACTTTATTCTACCTTGTATTTAATGGTATCTCTTCCCTCGCCATTAATTAGGTAAACTCCCTGGTAAACTCAAGGACAGACTGAGTCATAGTTATTTCTGCATTTCTCACTCTGTTATATACACACAGATCTTTAAATTTCCAATTGAATTTTATTTATTTATTTATTTATTTTTTTGTGGTACTGGGGATCGAACTCAGGGCCTTGTGCTTGCAAGGCAAGCACTCTACCAGCTGAGCTATCTCCCCAGCCCTCCAATTGAATTTTAAATGAATTGGAAAATAATCTCTTTTCCACCTCCTATAACAACACTTAAAAGTCCACCATTGAAGATGTTTTCTAGATACCGAAGGCTTTTTGGACTTCCTGGTTCCCTCTTGAAATAGAGATGGGTGTCTAGGAAGGATGACATATTTTTCTCTCTTTTGTTTTTTAATTTTTAAATTTTTAAAAATTTTTATGGACTGCATTTTGGTTCATTGTACACAAATGGGGTATATCATTTCGTTTCTGTGATTGTGCACGATGTAGATTCATACCATTTGTGTAATCATACGTGTTTTCTCTTGATGGTTAATACCTTGGTAGGCCCTTGACCAAACAAGGAAGCCCCTGCCAGAATATAACCCAGAAAATCTCTCCAGCAAGGAGCGCTAAAGGTTAAAGAGATGACTGCAGGTGGGCATTTTCCTGCATCACATTTTATCTAAGCCTAGGCAGGGGCAAGAGAAGACCCATATGTATTCCTAGAACAAGGTGATTGTGGTCAGGGAGGTCAGCCAAGATTGACTTCATAAGGCCTCTCCGAGGCGGGACTGAAACGATGCTGCCCGCACAGTGCCATCAGCAGGCACTGAAGAGCAGAGTGAGTGACTGTGCAGGTGTCTCAGCCATTTCTGTGATTGTGAAGCTCCTGCTTTACTTTTCTTTCCTCCAGCACTTTGTCAGCGAGCGAAAATATGATGAAGAGCTCGGGAAAGCTGCCCGATTCTCCTGTGACATCGAACAGCTGAAGGCCCAAATCATGCTCTGTGGGGAAAGTGAGTTTTGCATACTTGCTAAATAATTCTGTGTGAATAAGCTTGGTGCTATTTGGAATTGATATCCGAAATGTCAGGTGTACAGGGCCCCAGCGGGGCTAAAGTGAGGTCTAAAGAGATTTAATGATCTAAGGTCATGACACAAGTCACTAGAAATGTCAAGATTTGAACTTAGACTCTTCAAATGCCACTGCCTATCAGTAAATCCCTAGGATTTATTATAAGGAACAGAACAGGTCAACTGGTTTATACCTTTTACAAACTTTTCCTGAGCACCACCAGATAAACTGCTCCTCTGATTTCCAGCAGCCCTGGTCTACAGAGACTGTTCCACCGAAGAGTGTGAGGTCCTCATCAGCCTGGAAACAATCAGCTATTGTTGTGCAGGGCCCAGCTGTCCTGCATGCTGCTCTGCAGTGCCCTGAGCTCCCCGCCCTCTCCTCTGGTTCCCTGCACTGAGTGAAGCCTGCAGATAATCAAAGACCTCACTTCAGCCATTAGCTTTAGTCTTGTTTCCTATTAAGCTTTAATTAGAGCAGCTAATGTGCAACAAAATTGGCCCGCTGCTTTCCCCCCTACTCCAGCCCACCCACAGGGGGAGGTGGAAATGAGCTCTAATGTGATTTTGAGGAGAGCCACAAGGAGGAAAGAAGGACGGGTAAGGGACAAGAACAATCTACCATCTCGTAGTCAGCTGAAAAATTGAGATTGAGCTGCACTTTTTCTTTTTTTTAAGTGGAAATTGCTTTTTTTCCCTTCTAAATGTAACAATATAAAACTGATCTAAAAATTACTGAACTATATTAAATAGAACATGACATCACTGCGGGGCATTCTTTATATTTTATGCACATAGAGCATGCATGTTGTAATATAATTAACTGTTATATGCTACATTTATATATATTAATACAATTCACTTTTACCTCTTCACGATAGTAGACATTTTTCCATATCAGTATCACTATTTAAACTGATCACTATTTAAATAAAATTGATGTAACTAGTACTCTCTGGCATCTAAATTGCTGCCAGTTTTTTTTTTTTTTTTTCACCATTAAAACAGAAATATTACATACAGAGCATCCTTGTTCACACATCTTTTTCTTAGTTACCTGACTTTCTGACTGCTTTAAAATTATTTTTCCTTATATGCTCCCTCCCTTATGAAACAATCTACCTCTTTGCCATTCTCCATCCCTAGCTTTTACAAACAATACAGTCCACAGTGGGATTTTTTTTTTTTAACCAGGGATTAAACATGGGGCTGCCTAACCACTGAGCCACATCCCCAGTCCTTTTTTATCTGAGACAGGGTCTCATTAAGTTGCTGAGGCCCTCACTAAGTTGCTGAGGTTGGCCTCAAACTTGGAATCCTCCTGCCTCAGCCTCCCTAGTCCCTGGGATTACAGGTGTGTGCCACCATGCTGGGCTCACATTTGGAAATTTAACTACCCATCCCAGTTTCCACTTCAACAGGATGATGAGCAAGACACTACTGCTGAGTGACTCTCACCCATCTCAGGTGGGGTGGGGAAATGCTGCTTTACCCACACTCCTTCCAGTGCCATCTAGTGGGAGAAACCTTCCCTTACCGGATTACAAATGTCTAGATGAAATCAGTCTCACCTGTTTGAGACCATAATCCTCACAAAGCCCTTTCCATCTTGGCTTTGTTGAGAGCATATTGACAGCCCACAGCTATTGAACCAGAAGTAATAGTCCCTGAGCTGTAGAAAATAATGACCCCACACAACTGAATCTGGTGAGTCCAAGAGCCACCAGACATCCCCTGATCATGCCAACAGCCCCAAAGTGCTGTCACACCTTACCTATAAGATGAAGGGACTGGTCCCTGTCCTTTCCACTTCTAATGTTCAGTGATCCCTACTAGTCACTCCTAATCCTCTTAGAGAATCCTGGGATTAAGTCTGATCCAACAAAGGTACAAGAGAAAATTGCTTTTAAAAATTGGTGACAATTTTAAGATTCAGAGAAAGGTCTTGCTGTCCAGCCTGGCAATCAAATCTTGGTGAGCTGTGAGAGGGACGTCAGGGCTTTATCCTTGAATTGATTCCCTCTGGCCCCGATTCAGCATAATCACATAGAAATCATCCTGTCAGAAACCACCACTTTCAAAACCAGCGGGAATGGCAATAATAAACGTTGAACAGACCTGCCTGTACCCTGAACCTGAGCTGTGACAGAGTCCACCTCATCAGCCCGCCTTGCCTGTGGCATGGAAATGGTGCAGATCCACAGTGGGGCTGACAAAAGATTGGATGATGTAGTGCTATTGGAGTATAAAAGATGCATTAGGGGCTGGTAGGCCTGACCCAGTGGCAAGAGGATATGCAAGATCCAGAATGACAAGATTCCTGACACCTGACATGCCCTTGTTCCCATGCTCTCAGGACGTCACGACTCTGACAGCCAAGAGTCTGCCTACCTTTTCATCTATCTGTGTGTCTTTCAGACTCACTGATCCAGGGACCTGACAAGGGTGGCAAGAATGGGTTTGGTAATGGGAATCCACAAGGAAGAATGCATTTGCAGGCCATGCCAGAGAGGGAACCTCAAGATTTCATTCTTTCTCTTCCTTTTTGTGGTTCTTGACCTAAAGAATAATATTTAAGCTGCTCAGATAAGGTTTATTTCCTACAGATGTCTCCCAACTTAGATGATTATGCTGTAATCCATTTAGTGATTCTCACAGGAGAAACTGAGTGGTCTCTAATCACCAAGGTGCCCTTTCAAATGACATCTTTGAAAAACGAAACCTTGTCTTAATGTTTGTATAGAGCTCCTGCCAGTTCCTTCACCCTCTAGTGCTTCCTGATGGTGTCTCCAGCAGCAGTGTCCCCACTCTGCTCCTAACACCAAGCCCTTTCTTGTTGCAGTCACACATCCAAAGAACAACTATTCCTCAAGGACTCCCTGCAGCTCCCTGCTGCCTCTGCTGAATGCTCACGCAGCAACCTCCGGGAAACAGAGTAACTTTACCCGGAAATCCAGTCACAACAAGCCCTCCGAGGGTAAAGCAGCAAATCCAAAAGTGGTGAGCAGTCTTCCCAGCACTGCTGACCCCTCTCACCAGGCCATGCCGACCAACAAGCAGGTAAGCTTCCTGAGGGCCTCCCGGCCCTGCCTGCAGAATTCCTGCAGACACTGATGCAGGGGAAGAAACCATCCATTTCCAGAGAAAGATAATAGCAACTGCTAGATGCTGAGTTCCCTGGGATCCCACCCAGGGTCCTCTACCCCCAGCAGCACTGCCTGGCCCCACAGGACTCCCCTAATCCATCCAATCCACCCTTCCTAGGCTTTATCCCACACATGGAAGAATCTCATGCAGGTGGACATTAGCAGGTCCACAGCAGGCCCACCTACATGAGATGGCTCTTCTCACTCCCTTGACTGCCACCATCCCCAGGTCCCTATTACCAGTCCACATGTGAAGGGACCCACACAGCCACAGGAACAAGATTCAGAACCAGGCCATTGAAATCATTAGTGACATGAAACCTGGTGGGAGTTTTTTAAGATAATTTAATTCCTACTTGTGTTTAGTTTATCAGTAAAAGGCCAAAGTTAGAGCAAACTTCTCCTCTTCTCTTGGGATTTTAGTTTTAACATTTCAAAATGCCATTATTCACTACTACCCACCATGACCTCTAAAAATACAAGTTTCCCAAGGGTAATCTTCCTTCTCTCCTGCTTCTCCACTCTGCCTTTGAAAGGTGGTTTCTAGCTTATGGTTAAAGAATGAACAAGGAATGGGATTTAATGATGCAGAGATTGGGCATACTATAAAGATAACTTTTGTGATCTGTAAGAAAAAGACTTTTTTTTCCAAAAAAAATACTGGTTTCCTAATCAATGACCTGTTGAGTCTTTTTGTTTTGGTCTTTTAGAGTTCCCACTAATGATGCTGATAGGCATTTCTCAGGTCCTGAATGTCTTCCTGAACTTCAAAGTAGGACTTCAGTGAGGAGCATTCTGTGTCTTCACAGGTTAAAGATCATAAGCAAGTCTGGTTTGCTTGAAGTCTAAATGCATCTTCATTTCTCCTGCTCTTTGCTCATTATTGAACACCATGTTAAAATGATATCTAACATTAAGAGCAAGAGTTTCCCTTTCACAATTTCTTTAAAAACAAAGGAAGCCGTATGAGATGCTGTGATATAAATGATCCTTCTGCTCACCATTTCAGCATTTTAGATGATGGTTCATATGAGTGGAAATACTCTTATAAGTCTAAGCAAGAAGGGGCCTGGTGCTTGAAAGTAACCCTTTCCAGCTCTCCCCAGCCTGGCCCTCCCTACAGAGTGAGAGGTCAGTGAGACACAGGTGTCATGACCTCCCAGAATCTGCCCTGTCTTCTAGAACATGCTCCAAGGAGTTGAACTCTGGGAATTCTTTTCTCACATGGGCTCAAGCCTGTTGTAGGGTCTGTTTGGACCATTTCCCTGGATATACTGCCTTGAGGGCAGACCACACTACAAGCTCACACACCTGTAAGTCCAAAGGGTAATGGTTGTGGGACTGAGGGGTGAGCTTCAGTGTGGTGCTAGAGTGTCCACATTCATGGATGCAAGACCCCCTAACATGAGACAGAGCCAGAGGTAGGAGGACAACACTCAGATAGATGACATATGGGCCTGCATTCATACTCTTGCCCTGGGCCCTGGATTAGGGGTTAGTGTGCCCTAAATCTGTACCACATACTCACCTTGCACAAATCAATAACTTTATAATCTTGTAACTCATAAAACCTAATAGAGGTTTGATTTTCCAAACAGGTTCTTATACATGTAATATCCTACTTATGAATCTTGTCAGGAGATAGCACATAAAGGGGAAATGACTCCACCATTTTCTAACTGTAGACCTTGGGCAACTCCCTTAAACTCATGATCCTCATCTGTAGAATGAAGCAAGTAACTGCAGCTATCTTCAAGGGGGACTGTGATGATAAACAAGACAAGGCGTGGTGCGGCACCTCCCCGATGCCTGGCACTTTGTAATCACTCCATAAATACTGGCTCAAGGACTCCAGAAATCTTTTCACCTCTCTAGGGACAGACAGGCTTAATCCATTGCTTCCTAACTACTCATCTCTTTACATTCCTGGCTGTTGATTTGAAGGCATGAATTTTTCAGTATAAGCTTCAAAACTAGTTGCCTTAGAGCTACAAAAAGTTTAGAAAAAGAACTAATTACCTCTGTGAAAATACACGTTACCTCCTTGTTCTACCATGATCTACCAAATATACCTCATCTCTATATTGGCCTAAAGTAAATTTTCAGAGCTATGATAATTTTTTTAATAAAATAGAAAAACTGCTTTAGAGAAGAAAAATTACAGACAGAATTTTACCTTTTTCTTCTTACATGTGATTAGAATTCATATACATGATAGTCTATACCAAACATCTCAGAAACCATCATGGCAGAGAATCACCACTGCCCTGCCCTGTGCACATTTCACTTTGTTGTGTTTTAAGCATACTTTATTGGTTTTATTTGACCTCATTTTTTATTGTTTTATGCTTCTTAAGCTCTCTTACAACATCAGTAATTTTCTTGCAGTTCCATTTAGAAGATGGTCCACAATTGTGTGAAGACTAAGGATTTTATTAGCTTGATGTCATTTGCATGTTGCAATATTCTTCTGGGGCATTCTTTGGGAATGTAAAAAGCTTACCTGTGGTTTAGAGATTTGGTTTCCCTGATGTCTACTGGTATCATCTGTGGTTTGCTAGTGGCTGACACTTATCTCTTTTCTTTTTGGCAGAATGGACCTTCTAGCCAAAGACGAAGATTTAATCCACAGTATCATAACAACAGGCTAAATGGGCCTGCCAAGTTACAGGGCAATGGGAATGAAGCTGACCCAGTGGTGAAGGGCAACAACCGGCATGATCACAGAAGACAGCCGCACAATGGTTTCCGTCCCAAAAAACAAAGGTGGCACCAAAAATCAAGAGGCCCCCTTGGGGACAAAGACCCCAGAGGCCCCAGCCCATTCTGAAAAGCCCCGGCGAAGGCAGCACGTTTCAGACACCTCGGAGGCCAGGCCTTTCCGGGGTAACGTCGGTAGGGTTTCACAGTGCAATCTCTGTCCCACGAGAATAGAAGTTTCCACAGATGCCACGGTTCTCTCAGTCCCAGCTGTGACATTGGTGGCCTGAGCTAGGAGAGAAAAGAGCAGTTTTCACTCAGTTTTGGTTCCCTGCCCGAGGTGCTGACCCAACTCGCTGCCAAAAGAGAGTCAATCAGAATATACAAACCCTGTATGGTTGTGTTATCCTCTCTTAATCATTTTTACTAATTCTAATACTTGGCTCTAGCTTGCTTCATAACTTTCATGGCTTTGCTTGATCTGTTGACGCTTTTTCTCATCAAGATTTTGCAGCATTTTAGCCAGGCAGTATTTACTCATTTGTTAGGAAAATCAAGATGTGGCTGAAGATCCGAGGCTCAGTTAGCAACCTATGTTGTAGCGGTGATGTCAATCCATTGATTGTCTTTAGAGAGTTAATGTTGAAAATAAATTCTTAATGATCAGACAAACATGATCTGCTGAAGACACATGCGCCTTTGTAGAATTTAACATCTGGTGTTTTTCTGAAAAATATATATATACATATATTTGCTTTATTTGAAACAAATTAAAATATGCTGCATTTGACACCTGGCTTGTTTCTTTTACTGATATCTTCTGTGTTTTTTTTTTTTTTTACAGACTGCATTTTGATTCATTGTGCACAAATGGGGTACAACTTCTTTTCATTTCTATGGTTGTGCATAGTGTAGATTCACACCATTCATGTAATCATACATGTACCTAGGGTAATACTGTCTGTCTCAGTCTACCATCTTTCCTTCCCTCACCCCCTGCTGCCCCATTTTCCTCTACCTTATTTTTGAACATTCTCGGTAATACTTTCAAGAAAACTTGAGGGACTGGATGCTTCAGTGCAAAGTTCTGTACCATGTTGTTTCTCTTGGAACAAGTACCCTTTCAGAAAAAATACTACTCCTTCAGTGACATTATAAATAGATGAATACATACCCCATCTTCTTAGACACCACATAGCAGTTGGAGACCTGGGGTTCAAGTAACATAATCCTCAATTCTGGCTACTTTAAACAATAAAGAGAATGTATTGGTTGAGTCACCAAAAAGTCTAGTTTGATCAGGACTCCAGCTCCTTTCTCTTGATTATCTCAGTTCCTGTTCCTCCTTAGGTTGACATTGTACTAATAATGGTGGCAAATGAGCACCTTCATAGACTCACTTCTGTCCCCCACACTATCCAGAAAAGAGAAGCTTTCCAAGAGTAGCATCTACTTGGAGCAGGTATCCTTCTCAGAAGTCCCAACAAAGACCTTGCCTGCCATTGTTCATAAGTCCTTCCAGGGGGTATACTAATTAGCACAGACTAATCAGAGCTCACCCCTGGTGCTAAGATGGGACCAGCACCCCAAAATCAGTTTGGGCCATATGGAGAAGGACTACCATTTCCTCAGGAAGAGAGAATGGACACTGGGTGGCTCAAACTCCAGAGAGCCCAATTCCCCTATCTTTGCAGGATTTCCATTGCAGTTACATGTGTCCTACAGATCTTTTGGCTACTTTCAAGTGCAAATACTGCTTTTCAGCTCCATGGTAACATTTTTTTTCTGGCAACCCAGGTTCACCAGTTTTCTTCCACAGAGCAGCCTGAGCTGCTGAGCCTGCAAGCAATGCAAGCATCTGTTTCTTCTTTTGCCAAGTACAGGAGGATGTTTGCTCTCTCTCTCTAGCACTTTCTGAGGTCTCTGGGTGTACCCAGAGATTTAATAGGAATTCAAAATGTTAGGTCACATTCCAGGAAGGAAGGAAGAGTTGTTCTTTCAAATAAGAAAGATGAATGTTAAGGACTGCAGCTCTGTTTACCCTATCTGAATTTATGCCAAAAGGACTTTGCACAATTTTTGTGTAGCAAGACTTTGCTCACCACTGAAAATGTCATTTTAAATGTGACGGCTTTAAAGGTGGGTGAGATAATTCTTGCAACAAGAAGAAATACGAGCATGACAGGTCAAGAATATACCTGCCTTTGTCAGGATTGGACTCAACCACTCTTAACCTTGCCTCACTCCCTCAAGTTACTCTGGAGTTAAGAAAGCTCAAACATTCAGAAGCACATGGCAAATGCTCCCTGGTCACTGAAAAGAAACAAAAGGATGCTAAAAATTGTTCAGACCTGATTACATTTTTTTCCTAGATTTTTGCCTCACACTCTGAGCATATAAGAATTTTTGAAATGGTAATTTCAATATTTTTAGTGCCAATGTTGGGCCATTTAAATATTTTCATCTTTGGTGGAACCATTTATTTGATCCTAGAGATTTGGGTCATATTTTGCTACTCTTTTATAATGTTTTAAACTCCCTAAAAAAATATCTAAGAGCTATAAATGCTCTAATCTCCCTTCTTAATGGACAAAAGTCAGAAGAATGGATTCCTCTCTTTTAAATCTTTCTCTAGTAGCGATTAGAACAGATAAATACCCATGAACATTGGATAACTTCAAAACTCACCACATGGATCTTTCTTCCATCAAGACTCCATCTGTGAAATCCGAACTTCCCTGTTGGGTTCCCAATTACATTCCAAATTTACATCTCATTTGAGAATCTACACATTCCAGTTCTGTGCTATAGAGCCTATCTTCTATCCTCAGGGCATTTAAAGCAACCAGGCACAGAAAGTTAAACACAAGTCACTACAAAATTCACCCTCAGTGGAGCCTCTATCATGATTTGGGAGAATAAACTAGCAACCCAACAAATCCATTTTAAAGCTCTGTTCATGAGCAGTGCAATTCTGCTAGTTTCAGAAAAAAAGAGATTCTAATTAAACTTTCTTTGAGAAGTGACATCAAATGAGGTTTATGGGAAAAGTTACCAGAACAAAAGCAATTTTGGCTGAAGGGACAGATGGGAATTCTGACTCTGAAAGCTTATATGTGAACCTCAATCTTGATTTAGTCAGAGAAGTAGGGATCAAGGGTCTGGATAGTTCTTTTCCCAACCCAATTTGGTAGTGTGGGATTGGGGTGCAGGGGACTGGTTCACAACTAGATAGGGAGATGCCTGAATTCCACACTACCTGTGACAAAGAGCTTCCTGCCTCCAAGCCCTCTCTCCCTTTGTGAGCAACCTGCACTGCTGTCTGTGAGGAGTGCCCTCGTGTGTCTAGTCATGGTAAATTTTTGTTTTTCAACAGGCCTTCCAGTGACAGCATACAGGAAATATGTGATGGCACCCTTTTTTTTTTTTTTTTTTTTAACTAAATTGCTTCAGCGGCCATGCCTAAAATTCAGGCATAAGGGGTCTAGGACTGTAAATTGTCCCAGGCACCAAAAGCAAAGCAAGAGAAAAAGAGTCAATTCCTCACTCAGATGTCTTCAGCAAACTGTAAAACAGCAAAGGACAAAAATAAATAAATAAATAAATAAATAAATAAATAAATAAAAGCTAATTCAACTAACTACCTGGCTAATACATTTCTCCAGCCTTCTTCAGCATTTTCCTGAAGTACTGAACCATCTTGGTCCTTCTAATTTTATGAGAAAAAAACATCATGAAGAGTTGGTAAGTTCCAGTAATTCTCTTGTTGCTTAGCTTTCGCTTTTTCTAACATGCCTTGATAGAGCCTAAGGAAGTTCTCTGTCTATTCAGTTTCAAAGAACCAGTTCCCCATCCTGGAGGGAGATCAGCAAAAAACAGCTTTTAATCTCATCGTAGCAGCCCCCCAGGCAAAGGTTCTGTGGTCTGGATCACGTTGTTCCATCTGAGAAATGCACCATGTTGCGCTCATCATACAAGGTTCTTACAAGTTTTTAGGATTAATTTTCAGAAGCCCCTTTGTCCGAACTGTGCTTTGTCCCAGAGTTCCTGGTGCTACCGCTAAGTTCAAGTTTCACAGGAGTGAAACTGCCACACACAATTTTCATAGAACAATAAATAAATCTTAAAGAAAATTGTATTTGTCTGAGAAAACACGTAAAATTCTGGAAAAAATAATTCAGAATCATGAATGTGACACTGGACAGTGATCAAAGAACTTTTATAGAAAATAAGTGTAAGAAAGCACTTTTTGTCAAAAACTATCCTACTTCTAGCTTCAGATACTTGGATTTCAATTAGATTTAACTAATTTTGAGAGAACACACTTTCTGTAAGAAAGTATTTTGAGAGAACACACTTTCTGTAAGAAACAAGCCAACAAATAACACCCCTCTGCATTACCCTCTGCCTGAACACCCAACACATATTAAGCACTCAGTAAATTCTGATTGGAAGGAAGAGAGAAAAGATATGAATGAGTGATCAACTTCATCCAGAAAAGTCTGTATGTGCAAAATAATTCAGTAAAACAACTCTAGAAAAGATGGGAAGAGATCAGAGTAGCTGAAATCCTGACCCTGGGTGGGTCCTGCCCCTCGCCTGGATTCAAGTCCAGGTACCATCACCACTAGCTGTGTAAACTAGGGTACATTTGTAAGTATCTCATTACCTGGGTTTTTCCATGGGTAATGGGACTAGTGGTCGTATCTGCTTTACAGGGTTGTTATAAAGATTGAATAAGTTAATACTTGCAAAGCACTTAGAAAAATATCTGGGACTTTATATGGGTTTCAGGCAGGAGATAGTAACCACAGAGTAATCTGATAGGGACACTTTATAAATTTATATGGGGAAAATAAAAATGTAGTAATGACTAGTAACAGGATTAGCCTCTAAGGAAAAAAGAACACAGGAATCGCAGATACGGGGAATAGTCACAACTAAAGCTGTGAAGCAACCTCTAGAGGTAGCCAAGGAAGGAATAGCTTTGAAGAGCCTTTCCTCCTCCACCCCAGCCTCCCAAAGCTGAGATTTGGAACTTGTTGGGGAGGGTGTGACTGTGACCCCTCAGCTCACAGAGGTGCAGCAGGCTGGGACTGGCAGGCAGGAAGCCACCTCTGTGGAACCTCAGATGGCTTCCCCCAGAGGTGCTGCCTACCATCCAGTAGTGCCATGAACTCACCAGGAATCTGGCTGGGACACCATTAAAATCTGTAGGAAGACACTGGCAGGAGCACTATGGAATTATCTGAGAAGCAAGCCGAGAGACATCCCGGATTGGAAACTGTGTGAGGAAGTGCTTGCTGGAGGTGAGGGCCATTGGGACCCCACATGCCAAGCACTGCAGGAGCAAGATCACAGGGTTGCACACTGAACCAGGAAGAAAGGCCCCTTCTTCCTGCAGTGTCCTTCCAGTGACATACCACAAACATCAGACTAATGGTAAAAGAGAAGTGTCCACTGGGTCCTGCTCCAGTATCACAAGCAGGACAATGAAGACTGGATTCAGGAGTGAAAAGGAAAGAAAAGAAAACTAGTGTTCCTGTAGAAATCGCTATAAGAACATTTGGTAAATATTATAAGTAGCTATGCAGCATACAGAAAACTTTAAAGTCCCAGTGTGTTCACCCTTGGGGTGGGATGGAGAGTAGTAAGTTCCTACAAGAGCAGGCCTAGCAGAGTGCTTAGAGGCCTGGACAATCCTGGCTTTGCCTTGTGCTAGTAGCTAGGCACCTTACCTAACGCCTCTGTGATTCAATTTCCCCTTCTGTACAATGGGGTAATTATACACCTACGTTATAGGATTAGTGTGTTAAATGTTAATATATAAAAATGCTTGAAAGTGTACATCCTAGTTTTTATTTGATAGCTCATTGGTCGGGAAAGCAAACAAAATGTTTCTAATATTTATCAAAACCAGAAATGTAATCGGGAGCTAGAAGGACAGATTTTTTTTTTCATTGGCAGGCCTGAGAAGTCCTTCATTTGTTATTGTCCTCCCCCTCTCAACTCCCAAGGCTCCACTCCTGCCTGTGACTGCCAGCTCCAATGTTCTCTCACTCATCACAGTTCCTATTTAGAGGAAGGAATTATTTGCTCAGGTTTGGTCACCCAACTAGAGCAACAGTTCTCAACTAGGGGCAACTGATCCCCCCTTGCAGGAGACATTTGGAAACATCTGGAGATATTTTTGATTGTCACAACTGGTGTAAAGTGGCACTGGCCAGGGATGCTACTAAACACTCTATATTGCCAAGTATGATTCCAATGGTAAAAAATATGATTCAAAACGTCAACAGTGCCATTGTGGAGAAACCATGATCTAGATATGCTATGGTTTGAATATATCCTCCCCCAAAAGCATATGTTAGTAACTTAATCTCTAATGCAACAGCATTGGGAAACAAGGCCTAATGGGAAAGGTTTAGGTTGTGAGGCTCCCCACTCACAAATGGATTAATGTTCACTATAAAGGAGTTGAGGCTCTGAGTTCAGTCTTCCTCTCTCCCACTGTCTTGCCCTTCAGCCTTCCCCCATGGGATGCAGCAAGGTCTTTGCTAGATGTGGCACCACGTTCTGGACTTCCCAGCCTCCAGAACTGTAAAAAATGAATCTGTTCTTTATAAATTATCTAGTCTCAGGTACCCTGCTTTAGCAAAACATATCAGAATAAGAGGGTACAAGGGATTTGGAGAAAGGGAACAGAGACAGAGTAGAGGTGTAAGTGCACATCTTGATTCCCCTGGCTTCATGGAGATCTTGACTTTTGTGGCCCAGGTTACCATCTCCAGACTGTCTGACCCACCTGGCATCTACATGTACAATTTCTGATGCCCTTAAACTACTTTTGCCATTTATCTCATTCAAATTAAGTTCCCAGGTCTTCCAAATGAAGAAATTAGAGGATGAATTCTTGAAAGAGTTGCTATTAAAGCAGAAATGTCCCAATTTTTAAGAAATCTGGAAATCTGGGCAGAAGGAAACAATAGCTGCCTTTTCCCAACTTTAGCAGATGTACTACCTTTTCATTTCCATGACATGCTCTTTATTTTTAAAAACCAGTTTCTTTTCTAAGCCCTAGGCCCCAAATTCGTACCTGGAGCTCAGCAGAGTTTTACTAAGGTAACACAGGCTTTGGGGTGAAAGAAGCAAAGGAAAAGTTTGAGAAGCAACATTCTAAAATGCAAAGCTGTTAAATAAACAAGTAGGGCAGAACGCTGACAGATACTGTAAAATTCTATTTGTCATTGCCATTGCCTACTTCAGAAACCATCTAGCTAGCAACTATAAAATGTGTATGGGTTGTCTGAGGCAACACACATGCGAACACAGAAAAGTTAGCTCTCCTGTAACAATGTAAGCCATGTGTATCTCATGAGGTTGACAGGACTATAAGTGAAAATGGCTCCATTGTGACTGTACCACCAACCAGCTTCCTTGAATATGCTATTCTGGAAACAGCTGGAAACCAACTTTTTTTTTTCCTGTTAGCTATTCATGATGTTTCTTTTCTTGGCTGGACTACTTGCTCGAAATCCTGCATAATAACTGCAGCTCTCAACAAAGAACCACTCATCCACTATTCACTGATGGGAATCAGTAACTTGTTGATCATATTCAAGGGAGAGTTTTGAAATGTGGGAAAATGACAGTATGTTCCATAATTTAAAAATTCCTTGTTAACTTGTGAATACATATAGGTAAATCGTTGGAAAATATTTTCCATTCGCAATTGTAGAAGCACTTTCCCTTCATTTCATCAAATTGATACTTTCCACTGAGGATCTAGCCAACATCAGATCAAATATAGATTAAAGTTATTCAAAGGAATTGAAGTCATATGTCAATCCTTTATAAGGCAACCTGATATTCATTTAAATGCTAGTATTATTCCCTTTACAGAAAAATTTACTACCACAGGCCATTTTACACATTCAAAATGTGATGTAAATCCAAAGTTTCCTATGAACAAATTCTCAGAAGATAAATAAGCTTGTAAGTTCATTCCTTCTTTAAAAGTCAGGGTATAGTTGGATAATAATTGTGCCACACTCAACCACAGACAGAAGGGGGTTGACAATGTTTTCGATGGTAGCACTTGCAAAGGAGGTAGGGAGTTTGGCTTGTTAATGGAAAGAAATTGCATCAGCAAATGTGATGCACTGAAACAGAAGGGGAGGCCACATTGATGCTTTCCTCTCAAGTCAGGAAGTAGCAGCTCTGGGATCTGGTAATGCATGTCTCTGAATTACTTTAAGTAACTTGACAAGTCATGTAACTCTGACGGTCATTACTAACAGCAATTATGGTTGTTAGCATGTTCTTTGTTCTCCTGACAGTAGTAACTAAATCAGTTTCTGTACTCCCTGAAGATTGCTACCTGATAAATATTCTAGAATAATTTTGGTGTAGGGTATGGCCCTTAACAGCCCAGAAATTTATGGCAAATCCACTGTGTACCAGGCACTGTAGGCACAGAAGCAATAATCTAGCAGGGAATGAACATTGGATCTACTGCTTTAATGTTTTCCTGCTCAGAAACTTCAAATATTAAGTAAATTCATAGATTTTTAATTTACTTCCTCCCTTGAGCTTTTCCTTTGTCAGACTGATGCTGTTTCCCTCTAGAAATCAGGTTATGGGGCTAAAATGATGTATGTAATCATTATCAGATAGCCTTAACTTTTCTGAACTCCACTTATTTAATCTTTAAGAACTGAAGACTGTTTTTCTTTATGATATTGTTTTGAAACCAAAAGCAGTAAATAAAATATATGAAAATATAAATTGTAACACAGGGCAATTTAAACAAAAGAAATTCTTCAGTTGGTCCCCATTACCAGTCTTGGGCTCCCCATGACACAACTAACCTGTTTTACCTAGGGCAAACCAGTTTTCAACAAGAATACCTGGAAGGGTATAATCCATTTTTTTATATAAGTTCTCTTAAGTATCCTACTTAACATTAGAATTTCTCTGTGTCTCCTGATCCAACTGCCTAAACCTACTTCTCAAATTACTGTATATAAAACTTTCTTTTTTCTATCCAGAAAGAGCATGTCTTATGGTGATTTACTCACTTATTTTTACAGAATCTGCTAAAGTAATAAGGATTTTAGGGTAAAAGAAACAAATTAAAAAAATTTTTTTTCACATAAAATTGTTAATCCCCAGAAGAACATACCCAAATAATGTTTAAGTTACTTGACATATATTTGACTAATTTTTTTTTTTTGGACTCCTGCCCCTTCCCTACCTGAGCTGTACCAGCTTCCAATAATTATTCCAAATACATTCTTATAAAGGCTAAGTATGCTGTGTAGATTTCCCCTAAACTACTTAATACACAGAATGGAGACTATCGACTGAATCACCCATGATTAATCTTTAAAATGTTTCCTCTTTCTTTCTAGATGCTTATTATGTATAAAATACACATTATATATATACACAAATGCATATATATGTGTGTGTATAAAAATTTTCTTATGTGAAAATTTATGTATATATATGTATATATGTATTTATGTATATATACATATGTACATATGTATATATAACATATATATGTGTATATATGTATATATATATGAATTTATGAATTAAAACAATTTTGGATAACTATCCACCTACTAGTACCTTTTAAACAGGTGGTTTATTTGGGTAGAAAAAGTATTCTCTATAAATTTATGTATAAATTTATAATAAATTTATTTTGATTAATAAATTTTCACATAAGAAAATTTTATACACACACATACATATACATATGTATATACATATATATATACATATATATCATTATCAGATAGCCTTAACTTTTCTGAACTCCACTTATTTAATCTTTAAGAACTGGAGACTGTTTTTCTTTATGATATTGTTTTGAAACCAAAAGCAGTAAATAAAATATATGAAAATATAAATTGTAACACAGGGCAATTTAAACAAAAGAAATTCTTTTACTTCCTCACATATATATATGTGTGTGTGTGTATAAAATTTTCTTATGTGAAAATTTTAAATCAACTTGAAATCAAGTAATACTAATAATTTCCAGACTGGTAGTTCCAAAAATTCACTACAGTCTTTAATTTTCAGAATACCTGTATTCTCTATAATAGCATTTTTTAAGGTGACTAAATGTTTTATATATTCCACAGAAGAATATCATGGATCTTCAATTACTTTTTCTATCCAAATAAACCACCTGTTTAAAAGGTACTAGTAGGTGGATAGTTATCCAAAATTGTTTTAATTCATTTAATTCATTTTAATTCATTGTTTTCATTTATTATCTGGAAAAGAAAGCAATTTTGTAGGCATAAATAGAAAACCTATACTAACTAACTAACTTGCAACTACTAAAGAGATCCAAGACTTAAACAAGAACAGTCACAGAAAAATGTTGCTTTTTATGGAAAAGTTTTTCTTTATTTTGTAAAAAATAATGTTTGGCTATGTTTACTTTACGTTTTCAAGGCAATGAAGAACAATACTAAGCATCTAAGTAAAAAGTATCCTGCTTTATGAGCTATTATTGTTGAAAATGCTGAAGGCATACCACTCACTGAAAGTAGAATATGTGATTCAATTACAAAACAGAACATGTAAGAGTAAATGCACAACTGAATAGTCATGAAAAATAGAGATTAATCAAAATATCCTGTTTAAAAATATTAATTCAAGTTATACAGAAAATTTATGCATAAAAAAATCATACTGTATAATCAGAATGACTCTAATGGTCACTTCTGAAGAACAAATATTAACTTTAGTTAAAAAGTTAAATTTTTTAACTTTCTTTTTTCAAAGTAATTTCAAAACCGCACTATTCAAATTCAAATATTTTAACAATTCATTCCAAGGACACATTGTGTAGTTCTCATCACTGAAATCTTTCTGTAGTGTATATAAATAAATCTGCTAACGGAAAAAAGTAACAAAAGCCAATTTAGGAAAGAAAATGGCTCAAGTAAGTGAGAGCCAGAGTGTGATCTCAAATTATTCTTTTTCCCTCCCCATCATTTCTTTTGTGATATCTTGAGGCTAAGAGCAACGGCGGGCGGCTTACCTTGATCTACTCTTCCTTTCTGACCCTTCAGGCTATGATACACTGCAGGCAAGTGCTGATTCCCACCCTCTCTACTCACCGGACATGACCTGGGCTACAAGAAGTGGTATTACCAAAGTGTCTAGAGTCTACAATGTTTCAGCAACAAAAGAGACCTCTCTAATGATTACTGTGCTGTACTGTCACCTTAATACCAATTAACCATATAAATAAAGTTTAAAAAAAATATCAAACTACCCGTAGACAATCCTTTAAAAGTTGGGAAGATGAGAAGTAAATACAGTCCCAACCATTGAAAGTCTCCCCTCCGCCATTCCAACTTCACACAATTCATTTTTCCCACAATAATCCTAAGCATAAACATAAGCTTTCCTTTCTATTGCATCAAGAAACAGTGTCACTTATTGGTATCAAAGGTGTTGAAAGCTCTGAGACAAACAGGAAGTGCCAGTCTACCATTTTTATCCATCAGACTGGTCTTTGTCATTTTCAGTTCCCACATCCAAAGTGCTAGAAGCTTCTGGAGGCGGCGGCTTAGAGGGGCTGGCCTGCTTCGCTGCTGCTGTGGGGGTGGGCAGGGAAGGCACTGCAGCACACAGTGGAGTCCTCTTCAGCTTTATCACTCGGTGGGGTGTAGACTTCTTGTCAGAGAGCAGTACCTTTGCTGGAGGCGGGTGTGGAGTTCCATTTTCAGCATTTCTGGCCCCACGCGAAGCCTGTGAGTGGCCAGATGCCCCAGTGCTCACAGGGTTCACAGAGCGCTGGGCTGCCTTTCCACAGCTGCCACTCTGAGACTGGTTTGCTGGCATCTGAGAGGAGATCTGGATAGCATTGGCTGGAGACACCCTGACTGAAGTGGAGTTTTTTACTTTAATTTGGGTGCTTGTGGAAGGGCCCAAAAATCTGACTGGCTTAGGACCTGCCTTACAATTCACACCTTCTTCTTCCTCTTCATTGAGCGTTATCAGTCGCCTAGAAATATAGACGCATGTCTTTTTCAGTATTTACAGGTTAGTAACTAATCAAAACTGCTCCAAAGTATACTTTTGGGGTTACTAAAAAGGCTTTCATCAAAAATTAAAAAGTCAGAAGTTCATAGGTATCAACCTACTTTAACTTTCAACTTCCACCAAGATTTAAGTTAGCAAGTTTACAACCTGAACACAAACTACATCTTTTAAAGTCATACATAAACCAGGCAAGGTGGGGCATGCCTGTTATCCTAGCAACTTGGGGGGGCTGAGGAAGAAGGATCACAAGTTCAAAGCCAGCCTCAGCAACTTAGCAAGGCTCTAAGCAACTTAGTGAGACCCTGTCTCAAAAAAAACAAAAACAAAAACAAAAACAACATAAAAGGACTAGGGATGTGGTTCAGTGGTTAAGCGCCCCTGGGTTCAATTCCTGGTGCCAAAAAAAAAAAAAAAAAAGTCACACATAATATTAAACCTCAAGAGGTAAAAATGCACTATTATATAAGAATTACTTTATAAATTACTCTGTTCCCAAGAATCCTGATGTGATCAAGAAGATAATTAAGAAATCTAAAGTAGTTTTCCCCACAACTGCAGTGTTAGGAAGTTTGCTAAAGAAAAAAAAAAAAAAAGAGGATTTACGGTTAAATAAATTTGAGAAACCATTGTATATTTTATTCTCCAAATGGAACTTTAAAATCCATGTTGACAAGTATCTGAAAAGATCTATAGTAACAACATCTATTTAACTGTGTTAGATCTGTATTTCCCAATCATTTCATAATAAAACCTAAGATAGTAAATTTGCATGTTGTGGGACACATGTGGGGGTGGGACTGCTAGAATGGTCAAACCCATGATGTGGATAGATGTTTTTAAATTTGGAATGTTCTGGACAAACCTTCAAAGATTCCTGAACTAAGTTGACCACTCATCATAAACAGCCTAAAGGGAGAATATTTCTAAAAATGACCTTAAAAACATGAAGGGCAATAGCAATCTTCCCAGTCCACTTCTTCCCACACAGTATTAGTGTGTTGTTAGAGGCAAGTACAGTAGAGAGAACTCTCATTCTTAGAAATGAGATCAAACAATAGTATGGTTATATGAAAATTTCAGGACATAGCAAAGAATGCCACTATAATATACTCAACCCTAAAACTTTACTGAACATAATTACATTTTCTCTGGTGAGTCAGATGGCTCCTTGGGACCTCACAAGCACTTCTCAGTCATCATTATCATTATCTTGTCAATGCATCAAAAATGATGCTTCATGACATTCCAGAGAAAAAGGCCACTAACACACAGATGTTTCCATAAACCAGTTCTGTCTGCTTGTTTTCTGCCTACATCTTCCACTAGACTCTCCACCAAAGTATCTTAACCTTTGGTGCTATTATCATTTTGGTCACATAATTCTTTGATGGGGTGGGGGCTGCCCTGCACATTGTAGAATGTTCATCAGCATTCCTGGCCTCTCCTGCAAGATGCCAGTAGCACTGCCCAGCCCAAATGTGACAGCTTAAACTGGCTCCAAACAGTGCCAAATATCCCCTGGGAGATAAAGTCGCCCCCTGTTAAGAATCACTGCTCTAGACCCAAATAATACTAACTATTGATTCAAAGGACAAAATAAAAAATGATAATACAATTAAAGTCTTTAAAAAATAAGATCTGTTTTGATAAGAGATAAAGATTAACTACTAAAAACTGACTGAACTTTTCTTCATTACTGAGAAAGTTCCAGAGAGCAAAAGTAAGAAAGTAGTCTGAAATTCCATGTGGTCAGGAATCAAACTTCAGAT
The DNA here is from genome assembly GCF_902686445.1 of Sciurus carolinensis. Lineage (NCBI taxonomy): Eukaryota > Metazoa > Chordata > Mammalia > Rodentia > Sciuridae > Sciurus > Sciurus carolinensis. The sequence goes on from NC_062215.1 coordinate 147,664,084, forward strand.
CAGGTGATAGAGACTCCATAGCATCTGAAGGCCATGAATAAAATCCAAACACTAAAAAATGAAATATGATTTTAAATGTATTTAAAACAGAAAGACACAGATGTGGAGTGAATTCAGTGCTAATAATGTCATGGAACACAAGAAAATATCATTAAATAAAAATGCTATTTGTGGCAATAAGAAAGAGAAAGGAATTCAGAATAAATCACAGGAAATTTCAAGTATTAAGTCTAAATAGACTTTTTTGACAATTGCCAATAAAGCATAGGATTTGTCTTTTGTGGGGGAAAAACACATACCACAGCACTGCCACTGCATCCACTTAAAACCACATTCTTGCAAGGAGAATATACTATACATTCAGTTTTAGAAAATTAACCACAGTTTTTACATAATTTTTATAATTTGAACTTAAGATCTATATTTTATGATAAGGCAGAAGAGTATTCACCTAGGTGATTAATAAGTTTAATAAGGTCAAGAACTATTATTCATTTCCCTTTCACATGGGAAATAAAAATATCAGCCACTTTTTTTTTTTAATAACAACAAATAATTACAAATAACCTCTTTCGAATTGGGGTCATATGCCGCAGACTTCCAAGTAAAGGCCGCTCTTCCAGAGTCCAACATTCTATCAGTTCATGAGGCACCCGCCAGTAGCTAACACCTTGAAGATAAAAAGACCTAATTAAGAGAGCCATTGTCCATGGGAAAATGTTGAGCAACTCACCACAGGAAGAGTTTGAGATTCATGCTTCCCCACTTGATGAAGGGAGGTGCACACAAAATGAACAGGAAATGCTCACTAAGCACCAGGACAGCGGAGAGGCGTAGCTCATGGCCTGGGCCTAGGAAAAGCTGCTACCAACCTGGGCTTTGCCACTTATTACTGAGAAAATTCAGATCATCATGCATGCTCAAGGGGCTGAGTGCTAAGGGCACAGGCTCTGGCCAAGACTGGATCTGAATCCCACTCAGTCACTCACTGGTGTAGACTTAAGAAAGTTACTTTTCTGGGCCTAAATTTTCATTTTCCCTGTAAAAAGATGATGATAATAGTATGTGCCTCATAGAACTGTTGTGATAATTAAGTGAGTGAATAAATGTGCAACACCTAGAACAGGTTAAACACTCAAAAAATGTTAGGTGCCTTTACAATCAGTGTAGTGTTGGTAAGAATATCAATACTGGACAGTGGGGATTATGCACTTGCCCTGTCTGCTTCACTGTGCTGCTAAAACCATAACATCAGGTAGATTTAGAGAACTACTTTGTAAACAGCAACTACTATGTAAATAGGAGATATCATCACCACCCTATTAAAACCAGAATAATCTGAATTAACATGTTAATTAAGCCAAGATACCAGCCAAATTCACTTTAATTTTAAATCTGACACGCTTTTGATTGAAACTTAAAAATACATTCTTCTGAGCCTCAAAACATTATGGTAATAAAAGAAGCCAGACATAGAAGGTCACGTCTTGTTTGATTCCATTTATATTGAACATGTAAATAGGTAAACCCAATGAGACAGTTGACTAGTGACTGCAAGAGAAAATGGAAAGGGGAGTAATTGTTTAATGAGTACTGGGGCTTTAGACAGGTAATGGTTTCCCAACATTGTGAATGTAGTAAATGGCATTGATATGTATGCTTTAAACTGGTTAATTCTACATTATATGAATTTTACATCAATTTAAAAAAAAAAGTTATACATAGACAAATTAAAAAATGCTCAAAGACGTATGTTGAATAAAAATTGCTTGGCATTAAAAAAAGAATAACCTTATAATAATAGAGTTGGTATCTTCTTTATCATTAAAGTCCTAATAATAATAATCAACTTAGCAAACCTGGTATATAAAACATATATAATAGACACTCAAAGAATCCTATTAATCTCATTTTAAGCCTAACTTTCTGGAACTGTTTGATTATACTCCAAAAACCTACATATGTTACAAAACCATTACAAAATATGGTCTATTAAGTATGACTTATTTTTAAGTCAGGTCTAAGATAATTTACATAAAATAAGATTTGCCCTTTTTAGGTACATACTTTTAACGAGTTTTGACAAACGTATACAGCCACGTACCCACAGCCTCAATGAGGACATAGAACATTCTATCTGCCTAAAATGTTCTATTTCCCAATGTCCTCCCCTCCATCTCTAGTTTGCCTATTTTAAAATGTCATATAAATGGGATCATATAATATGTAGCCTCTTGTGTCTGGCTTCTTTGGTATGGTACTTTAAAATTCATCCATGTTGATATACATTTCAATGATCTTTTTATGGCTAAGTAGTATTTCATTGTAAGGAGCTACCAGTGCAGTTTGCTTAACTTTCATTTATTTCCTGCCTGTAAAGTAATTCACACTCATTATATAAAACCTGCAAAATATATAAGAGTACATATAAGAAAGTCAAAATCAACCCTAATCAAAAAAGTAGAAATCATAGCTGAGGACACATTGATCTATTTATTCCAATCTTTTCTAGTCACGTGATATGTTCATAACTGAAAGTACTTTACATTTAATTTTGTTTCCTGTTTTTAAACATTTCCTACATTTTATGATAAGTACTTATTTATTTATGTAAAAAGTTGTTCAAACTAAATTTAATAGTTTGATTATATTCCAAGTAACCTTGGATTATATATACAAGTTCTAATACATGAGTATATATAATATATAATTTATTCCCAAACAATTTAAATATCTTATTCTAGTCTGTGGATACACCCAACATGTGTGGACAAATTATCAACTTGGTCTTTATGATTTATTTTGTGCTTATAATTTCTCAACTTAAAAAACTATCTGTTTAAATTTTCTTTTACTTTAAATTCTTTTGTCATTCATAAATCCACTTGGGATTACTTTGATAAATAATGTGAAGTTAAAGTTATATTTTTCCTCTCAAGCATATTTCTCAATTATTTATTAAATAACCTATATTTTTGATTGATATTATACATAATATTTTTATTCCTAGTTACCAGGTTTACTCTTGACCTGTACTTCATTCCTATGCCAGAAACACATTTTTTTATTATCAGAGAGTTATTATAGCATGTTTTAATATCAGACTCATCCCCTTAATTCGACTTCCCAAAACTTTCTTGGCTACTTTACCTATTTATTCTTTCACAGGAATTTTAGAATCATTTTCTCAAGATTTCCAAAGAGTTCCATTGATATTTTGGCAGAAATCATGTTAAAACTCTAAGCTGAGAAAAATTGATAGCTTTATAATATTCAGATTCTCCATTCAGGATCATGGTAAGTCTTATCATTATCTTCAGTTTTTTTTTTGTTTGTTTTTTTTTTAACAGATGGATGAATGGATGGATTGATGGACAGAGGACAGGTGGTTAAAAACATTTCAGCAGTTTTCTTCATAAAGGACCCAAGCATGTCTTGGATAGTCCCAAAGGAGAGTATAGTTATTTATGTTTTGTTTATTACTATTGTGAATGAAATTTCCTCCAATAATTTCTAACTGATTTATCATAAGTAAGCTGTGAATCACTGTAAATCTATATTGTATCCAGCTATCTTAGTCTACTAAACTCATCACTTAACTTTTAATTGATTTTTCTGAGCTTTCTAAAAATACACATTGTCCACAAATAGCAATGATTTCGTCTTTTCTGTTCCACAGGTTTTTCTCTTACTTCTGTCACCTGGCACAGGAATGAAGCAAAGGTTAAGAGTAAACCCCAATAAATTTATAAGAATAAAAAAATTTCAACAGGACTTCCAGAACTTTGTTAAATTACAATGATGCTCTACTACATGCTTAAAAACAATAAAATCATTCACATGCTTTGTAATAGTTAGTGATTCCAGTTTTCCACTTCAGTTTCCTAAGTCAGTGGAGAAAGAAGCCAGGCCAGGGCCCTCCAGAAGTCTCCTGGGCATCCTGCCAGGCCAGAGGCACAAAAGAATACAGAACAACAGGGGGTTTGTTCCTCAACTTGAGCCTAAGTGTCTCAAAGTAAATTAAATCTCAATAATAAGTTTAAAGAGAATAGCCCTTCTTTCATTAATATATATCACCCTGTGTGCCTGAGGGGTAAGACAGGAAAGGAAAAGGAGGAAGGTAAGGGGGTCAAAGTTGAAGAAAGGAAGAAAGGCTGGTGCCAGCACTGGACAGAAACTGGACTGGCAGATGTAGAGTTTGTAAATGCCTCCTGGGCTGGGAGAGCTCAGTGGTAGAGCACTTGCCTACAATGACAAGGCCCTGGATTTAACTCCTAGCACAGCAAATAAATAAACAAACAGCCTCTTCCTTTCATTCATTCTCATGTAATTGGCAGTCTGGCTCTACTAGTTTTCAAAATCATTTGAGGATTGTGATGTGTCTTATTCATCAACGGATCCAACTTTAGGACTTAGAGTGCTTTGCACCTAATGGACATTCAATATATATTTGTTATTTAAGAAAAAAATACTTAAGCATAGAACAGTTAACCGTCTGTAATCTCTAAGGTAGTGGCATGGTCTTTCTGAGACTGTTTCCTCATCAATAAAATTGAAATAGTAAATAGTATAAAGGTTGTTTTAGTACTCAGAGCTATGCATGCAAACTACTTAAAACAGTGGATTAAAAAGTATTATTATTGTCAGCCTCACCAGGTAGCTTGATTAAAAATGGCCAATTTTGGGGGCTGGAGATATAGCTCAGAGGGTAGAGTGCTTGCCTCACAAACATAAGGCCCTGGGTTCAATCCCCAGCACCGCAAAACAAAACAAAACAAAACAAACAAACAAGAACAAATAAAATGGCCAATTTTCAACGTGTGTATTTATTTATTTATTTATTTATTTATTTGTTGGTGCCAGGGACTGAACTGAGGGGCACTCAACCACTGAGCCAGATCCCCAGCCCTATTTTGTATTTTATTTAGAGACAGGGTCTCACTGAGTTGCTTAGCACCTCGCTGTTGCTGAAGCTGGGTTTAAACTCATGATCCTCCTGCCTCAGCCTCCTGAGCCGCTGGGATTAGGCGTGCACCACCATGCACAGCTAAAAAAATTATTTTGCTTTCTAAGAGTGTTTAAGATGCTTCCATCATGATTTTCACTTTTTCTCCCTTTTCTTACACATTTTATGCTTAATTTAGAAGTACCCTTATTAGGACAATGCCAGATACACAGTAGGTCTAAGTAAACTCTTGCTTAATTGAACTAATTAAGCACAACTAATAGAAGTATACTTGAGGTTAGTGAATTATAAATTATTAATAATATCTAGCAATTCATGGAGTTTAAAGATTTATAAAAAAACTATCTCAATGTCACCACAAGATGACAAATAGTTTGAAACACTCAAAAATATATTTTCTCAAAAAAGAAATGGAACATTTATGTTTACTTTGTCTTATCAAGGAAAAGTATGTGAACTAAAAAAAAAAATGTACTGTACCTTTCCCTTCCCAAGCATCAAAGGCATCCATCATTTTCTTCAACTCAGCTACTGAATAATAGCTCCAAATGTACTGAACATTATTTCCTGCCTCCCTAAAAATATTGCAAAAAGTATGGAAATATAATGTCAACATATGAATCTGCATACATATATTCAGCTAATAGAAACTCAGTAAGTGCTTGACAATTAAGGAAAAAATAAGATAGATGTTGGGTAGTGGTTCTGTGACCTGTAAGCCTATACATAAACTCATAAATAAATAATTATAAAAACACACACAATAGCACATACTGACCTACATTTGATCTTTTTTTAACCACAGTAAAGTATTTGTTAATTTCACAATATAAACCATGTTAAGTCAATACATTTTTTAAATCAAATTTTTTTAAAAAATCAGACAAATTCAATAACTTTCCTATCATCATGCCATGTACTTATATATCTCATATAGAAGCATACTTACCTATAAAGAATTCAGAAACTGATGATATTTCTAACCATCTAAAACCAAACCTATATGGTCATGCATTAGTCACTAATATGACCCCAAGCAATCTCCCAGAGAATTAAAAAAAAAAAAAAAAAAAAGTTTTGCTAACTGAACTGACCAGTATAATAAGATTACATGAACTACATTAAGGGGACAACCCTTAAGAATTTAATGTGTTTAAGTCATAGAATTCAAAAGCTGAAAGAGATCAGGGAAAGCCTTCATTTCTCCAAGAAGGATATGAGTTGAAGGCAGCCCTGGTCACTCACTGGGCCTGCTGACTTCTAGGCAAGTGCTTCCGCCTAGTGTCAGGAGAGATACTGGGCATGTGGCTTTTCTTTTTTAAAGTCTCTCAAGGATTCTGATCTCACTCCTTGTTGAGAACCACTGTCCCGACCATGCAGATGGCCTGTAATTTACATACATGTGAATGGTCTTATACTCTCCTCCTGATGCAGATCTGTCTCCACAGCTATGAGGCTCCCCGCAGCCACTGAGATGTGTTTATGGTCTTTTTAAGTCAAGCACAATATTTCATTCAACAACACCTCTTAGAAGACATCAACACTCTATTTTGTTCCTTTTCATTTAAATTTGGACATACCTTTTAAAAATGCTTTTACTATGAATTCTTCCTCCCAGCTGCTTATCAATAGCATCAGTTCCATCAGTTTTGTGGCATATACACCAATAATTCTACTCTCACAGCTTGCACCAGATGTGTTAAGATAGTGGAGAACCCAAACTGTTGGCTTATTGCAAACCAAGCCATATGAATCACAGAAGTCTGTTAAAGCCTAAAGCAAAATATATATATATAGACATATAATTTGAATTTAATGGAATAAAGTAAAAAATGAATTTGCTCTATTACTTTCATGCAAGCTGCAATCCAAGTTGATCATAAGAAAAATAAAAAGATTGTAAATTTTAGCCTACTCTTTAAACATGTATGTAATGAAATAATTAGGGGGGGGTGAAGAATCACAAAAAATACAGCCCAAAAACCTAACGCACTTTTTTCATTTAGACAATCTTTTTCCACATGGAAATTCTATTTTATCTTCTCTTTCAGCCTGCCAATTTTATATTCTTTTAATTTTATAATCTTCACAAAATAAGTAAAAGTTAGATCTCTTCTTTTTCCTTGAGAATATTTTCGCAAACATTTCCCATTTGATTCAATCTTCCATTCACCTTCCACTGACTAGCCCTGTGGTTGGTCCTTATTTTTAAATCCAAATTCCAATCAGAGATTAACCAGAATTAACTTGTTCTTTAAAACTGAAAGATAAATATATGTGAACTCATTTGGCACAGATTTAACCATTCATTTGCTTGAATATTAAGTACCTACTATGGGCTGAGCATTAAGGTCCTCCAGATATAATGGTGAATAAGAGACCCACCCTCCAAGAGTTTACAGCTAATACAAAAGACATGAAATAAGTCATCAACATCCTATGTAACAAGTGTCACTTGATGAGAATACAAGGTGCTACATAAGGCAGAGAGCAGGGGGTTTCACCCAGTGGAGTGGCTAGGGCCTGCCCCTGGGAAAAATGATATTACTGCTCTAAACACCTGGAGAGGCACCTTTGTCTGTTTGTTCATTGCTATATCCTCAAGTGTCTGGGATAGGGGCTGACACAAAGGACATGCCTAATATTTACTAAGTAGTGAAACTATGGACCTCATGTGTTTTGCACTTTTATTTAATGTTGCTAACTCCTTTATTGGTCTTAAATTGTCCTTGCACATCTATAACAATTCCCAACTATGCAATAAATTGTTCAAATTTATTTGATGTATTTCTCAGAATCCAACAGAGCCACTGTACAGTGACACATAGGTCACAAACATTTAAAATAAATGTTAGCTGATGAAATGAATGTGGATATGCTTTGTCTTTTTTAAATACAAACTAGGAATAAAAGACTATAGAGTTGGAATTCAAAAGATGAATGTTAACCTTCACCAACCTTCCAGCCAGACTTTTGTAGCCCCATTCTACAAATATGTCAAATAGCACTGAAAGACTATTATTTGGCAATTAAATTTATAAATAAATTCAGTAGCAAAATGCATACATCTATGCAAATTCCTGAAGGGGATCTGGAACCAAATCAACTTTTCCTCTATGTTGTACTCCTAATGATCAATCATTCATCAGCTTACTTCCTAAATGCTGACATCCAAATGAAAGAATCAAACCAGTTGAGTTCACTTTTCACTATTAACAATTATCCAGGGAAAATATTTTTCTTAGGCACTAATTGATAGCAAATACAATACTTGCCAATAAGACAAAGAGATAATGAAGTTTATCAACTAGTGAAAAGATCTTAAGATGTGATTTAAAATAGAGACAGCTTTAAAAAGATTTGCTGATCTGAAAGTGAAATAAACTAATATTTTAACTCAGTAAGAAACTGATACATGCACTAACTCAGGTAAAAATTTTATTACTTAGCATGACTACTCTCTTAAAATAATCATTTTAATAAACCAAAGAATACCACTATGCTCTAAAAAGCACCATAGTATTTCTCTTAATTTAAAAGAACTTTAGTAGCAGAATAGTTCTATAAAAAAGTCAGTGTTAAATATTCAAAAAGGAATCTAAACTTGATAAATCCTTCAGGGATAATGTAATGCACTTTCCTAGAACAGAATAGTGGCCTTAAAAATGAGTAGGAGTAATTAAGAAACATGTCTTCAAAAAGCATAAAAACTATCTTATGTTTGGTTTATGTGACAACACAGGTGATGTAAGATAATACATATTGCTTTGTGCATTATAAATCAATAAATATATATTTTAAAACTTAAGAAAATGCCAAGACCTTTTTAAGTTCTATATTTGACCTTAAAGAATATGTCTCCATTTCATTGGCCAAGTGGTCAGACAGGCTGTATGGGTAAGGTATGCCAAAGTAATCAGCCTCTTCCTGTAGGGCAATACGAGTGTGCTCATCTGTGGGAATCTGAACTTCTCCATGAAGATAATCCAAAAGGTACTTAAATAGATGTCCATCACGGTCAATAACACAAGCTCCTAGAAAACATTCAGATCAAAAATGGTAGCACAGATTCATATGGTGGTCAATAAAACTTTTAACAAGTCAAACTAGGTCTGATGACCTCTATAATTATAAACATTTCTTTCTCACAAAAAAGTTAACATCTAGTAATGAGATAGGTGTAATTAATCAAACTTAGCTACTAGACTTTTGATGTTTCACTGGAAGAGTAAATATGATATACTAGCAACCCTCAGCTACAAATAGGTGATATTACATAATTGAATTTGAGTGGGTTGTTTGGGGAAATCATCTGCATTTCAAAAACACTGCACGTAAATATGAAAGCAAGCATCTATCTCCAGGGTTGCCACATTTGATTGTGTGGGTGTACTGTGTACATGTAGGCCAGAACAAGGGGACGAGTGAGGCTAAAATCAAACCCACACTTTGCTCACACAGCCAAGTGCACTCTGCCGTGGAGCCGTACCCTCCTGGATAAAAGGGCACACTTTTCTAATAGGCACTATAAGATTATGTGGTTTAGTGGTGAAATTTTTCCTTACTCATCATATAGAAAAATATATTCCAAGATCCACTTGGAATTTTAATGTAATCACCATATTCCTATCATGGTCACTGCAAAAACCAAGAAAACCTCAGACTGATGGTAGAAAAGAAGGCTACCCCTAACTTCAACCTCAAAGGACTGGGACAGGCATAAAGAGTTGGAGCTGCTCCATGCTAAAAGAGGGCATTTGGGGTGCTTGTTACTAAGTTCAGTGTTAGAATGTCAGTGACACCATAAACCTGAAGTTCCCAACTATAAGTATGCCCAATGTTTGCAATTTTTAGGTTAGTTCCTTTGGAGTATGAGAACCCACACTTTAAAAAAGAAGAAATGCTATGTTGGTATCACTTTATGGTAAGACTTTTCTTAGACAATTTAGTAAAATCATTTTAAAAAAGAAAAAGCTTCTGCATCATGTATGCAGTATTTTCTTTTCTCCTTTGATTAGCTTAGAAAAGGATTAAGGAGATAAAACCTGAGGGCAGAGAATAATGCTCAATCCCTGCTTACCATCTTTTTACCATGAACATTCTGCCCTGTGGACATCAGACTGTGGGTACTAGGCATCAGTGATTTTCCATTCTTTCAATTGCATGTAGCTGGCAAAGCGACCTCCCAAGACCTTGAGTTATTAACAGTAGAATGGCATCTCATGCTTTGGACTTCTCAATACCAGTTCTCTAACATGGAACAAGAGTGGGTTCTGGGACTCACAAATAGTGCAAAAATGTAGAGCAAAAACCTCTCTTGGGGTGATAAAGATTCTTTACAACTAATAGTAGATTCAGTGAATCTCGCAGTACTTGAAGAGAACAAACCCAGACCACGCTCTTATATTTTATAGTTTTTTCTAAAACACCAACTTTGGAGACAAAGGTATCACCACACTAATTTTCTCAGCCATGCACGTGAGCCCACACAAGACTATACAGCTAGGCCAAGCAGCGAGTGCAACACTAGTTCCACAAAGTCTACTTTGTTGGTTTTAAGGGCAGCTGCTTTCCACAGAGAAACACATTTCTAACTTGAAGAACACATAGAGAAGCTAATATATTTAACCAATCCCAATACCTTCACCCATAAGGTCCCATGAAAGTAATAACTTAAAATAAAATTAATTCCCATAATCAGGTCATGGTTGGCCTTCATGCACTCACTTCTTTGTCATATTTTAGCAATAGCATCAGAGATTTTAGAAACTGGTATTTAATTTCTATGCATTTAATGAATCTCCATCCGGCCTTAATGATCTCAGTAATAAGAAGACTAACACATTCCAATGTAATTAGGAAAATCAAAGGGGATTTAAAGTAGATTACCATTCTAATGAATGTTCATGATCATGCTTCCAGGCTTTAAACATTTACCTGATTCATCTGTTTTTAGAGGAAAACGACCACTGAACATAGATGCCAGCATAGAGTCTTTAAAACGGCACAAAGACTCACGCCGGGCTGTGTAAATACAGCCACCCACATTCAGTCGAAGAATATCGAGCACCTCTTCTTCTGTCTTGTGGCCTGCCATTGCTCCCTTGGATACCTAAAATTTTGCCTCACACTTTCAAACTTCAAAATATTAGCAGTCCAGGACCTCCTCTGTGAAAACAAAGAACACTCATCACTGACATTTCCAACAATAAATTGATGACAAAATAAATGTACTTGAATATGATTTTAAATCACTTCCTCAGAAGTGGCAATGTTGAATTGAAATATTTTATAGAATACAAAAGAAGTTTGAGATATGCTGAGAAGTCAGAAAACTGGCTTGAGAATTTGTAATAGATCATAAACTATTACCAACTAAATCACAGCTGCTGACTGTTTAGAACTAAACACATATCCACATACAAAGCAAAAGTGAGGTACATTTGTGTTCTATGGCATCGATGTCTTTTTAACCAAAGGAGCCATCTGGACTGCAGAGGACATCAGTATATAGCATGGAATTGAGTTTCTAGGCTTTACCACTTAGTTCTGGGACCTTGGGCAAATTATTTATCTTCCTCTTCTTGTCTCCTCATCTATAAAATGGAGGCAGCAATGGTGCCTATGTTAAAGGACTATCAGAGGAATAAATAAAAGAATACATAAAAAGCATCTGGAATAATCTTTGGTTCTGAGTAAGTTCGAAATAAAGGACAAAGATGCAAAATGAAATAAATTTCACCATAAGGTATACACCAAGGGACTTGATACTGACTTTGAAGATTAAAGGAAACAAAAAAGCAGAATTGGACTGGGGATATAGCTCAGTTGGTAGAGCCTTGCAAGCACAGGGCCATGGGTTCAATCCCCAGCACCGCAAAAAAAAAAAAAAAAATTTAACAAATAATTGTAATTCTTAAGTTACATAACTGAGGACTACATCACTTACCAACTGAGATCAGAACTCTGTATACCAGCAGCTGAGTAGTCAGTCTAGAACTACAAATGAGACCTCTAAGGTATCCAGCTTCTTTACTCTAAAATGGCTAAAGCTTTGGGGATGTTTTAAGGGTTTTGATGCTTAATCCATTCTGGAGATTGTTAATCACAGATGTCTGTGGTATTTCTACAGAACCTGAAAAGATACTATGCTGAAAAAGATGCTCTTAAGAATCTGCGGTACCTGTATATTTCATAGCAAGTTTAAAATGGCTGCCAAAGGCTCAACTACATCCATGTCAATGCACTGTTACTGTGTGATCAACTAAAATCCTTTTGTAGATATTCCAATTTAGCCAGTTGCCAATAAAATAGGGAAGACTGTGTTTGTGGACCATGGTTAGTGGACAGAAATCATTATGGGCCAAAGGTTCAGTCTTAGAATAACTACTAGGGATGTGACTTCTTGCTGCGCAAAAGTCCTGGGAACAGCTCTCCAAAGATCCATGTGAGAACCGCCTCTGAGTCATGGGATGGCACTGATTCCTGCTGCCCCAGTTATCAGCTCCCTGGAATCGTATGTATTCTTCAAAACACTGACAGACCTCTTGCACAAAATTCCCAATACCCACCCCAAGTTAGAATCCCTGCAGTTCTTCAAATATATTTTGTAATTCTGCCCACATTTGAACCCCCTTATTTAATCGCTACTTTTTTGATCTGTAAATTTGAGGAAGGCAACAGCAGCGTCAGCCTTAATAATTCCCATTTACTGAATGCACGTGCCAGTCACTGTAAAAGACACTACAACTCACAGAAAAGCCTTATTTGATAGGAATTACTGTCCCTATTGACAGATGAGACCACTTCAGTAACAAAATAAGAGTGATGTGTGCAGGGTCCATATTGGGACCTGCTCATAAGTGATGGAGCCAGTTGCAATCCAGGATCAATCCCAAGTTCTTCCAACTGCACCTCTGAAGCAGACCCCTTCAGCAGTGCTCCACCCTTATGGCTCCTGACCCAGGCCCCTTCACTCACGAAGCAGCGGTGCATCTGAAGACCTGATGGCTACAGGAAGGCAGCAGCACCCTGAATCCGGGGGCTAAGAGCTCTTCCCCCACTCCCAGGTGGTCTCTCCTAAGGCACAGGACTTCCATTAATTCAAAGCTAGACCTGTGGCGGCATTCCCTAGATGCACCGATTTAGGCCTCCTCCTAGAAATGCCTGGTCCAAAGGGGCTGTGTCCCGGATATGCGGTTCTGAGATCACCTGCATCAAAAGCACAGGGACGCTGGCTGAAAATGCAGACTCCCAGGCCACAGCAGAATCTGGTTCAGTCAGAGAAGGGCTCGGGATCCGCCCTAGGACCATACTTTTAGAAACACTGCTCAAAGGGCTCACACTCTTCCTCCGAGAGGGACGAAATGGGAGGGTTGGAAAACCGGAAAGCCCCGCGGGGGTCTCCAAAGGCCTGTGGACCCCGAATTGGTCAGAAGCCCAAGCCTGCACCCGGGGCGCTGGTGTCATCAGCATGGCCCAGGCCTTCCTCGGGGTGCCCCGCCGCCTCCCGGGCCCGCGGCCCACCCGATGCCCGGCTCCTCCACACGGGCGGGGCGCGGCGGCGGCCTCCCGACTGACCTGCGACCGGCCGGGCCCTCGGCGCGGCCGCCGGACGCCGCCGGGCCCGACGCGGAAGTGAGCGCCTCCTCCGCTGCTGGGCAACTCGTGGGATAGAGCTGCCCCAGCGGCGCCCCCGTGCGGCCGGCCCGGCTGAGACGGCAGGAGGAAAGGAAGAGGAGAGGCCCCGCCCACGACCTGCCCGCCCCGCCCCCGGCCCCGCCCCGCCGGCGTCTCTGGTTGGGGCGTCTTCCTGGCGAAGGGGCAAGCTGCCCAATGCCAAGATTTATTAGTGTATTGTACTAGGATAAGTCTGTTTGGATAGCGTTTGCGATTTATAAGTCTTTTTCACACAAAGGTTTCCTGTTTATCTGTGAAATCCTGTAAAAGATAAGTAATTTTATTCCTGTTACACCAAGGAAAATTGAGACGGGAGCAAACATTAACTGATCACGTTTGTACAACTGACTATGCTAAGAAGCCCTTTGCTGAACTATTTAATTTCTCCTTAACAGTCAACCCAAAGAGTTCTTTCGGTTTCCGGTTGTACCCTATCTTGTACAAGGGACTGTGCTGGACATTTCAAGACTAATAAAATACAGTTCTGTTTTCAAAGCACTTCTCCTGAGTCCATAATAAGAAGTTCCTAATTCCTTTCTCCAGGTTTTAGAAGGAAAGAAGCCAGTGAGAGGTAAACCCGCCTACCTCATCAGCTATTAACAGTCTTGGGAGACAGGGAAGGGTTTGATCAATCTGCAATTGCTGAGTACTAGCTATGAACCAGACACTGGGAGTGAAGGACTGAACAAGATAATGTGGCCGACTCATGCAGCTTAAATCTAGTACAATGGTCAGAACAGTTTTTCTATAAATAGTTTAGGCTTTGTGGGTCATACAGGATTGATGAACTCTGTTGATATAGTGTAAAAGCAGATATAGACAATATAGAAATGAATAAGTGCTGTCGTTTTGGTCAGCTTTTTCTATGACCAAAAGACCTGACAAGAATAATGTAGAGAAGGAAAAGTTTGTTTGGGACTCACAGTTTCAGAGGTCTCCATCCACAGATGGTCAACTCCATTGCTCTGGACCTGAGGTGAGGCTTGGGGGGTGTGGAGGAGGAAAGCAACTCAGGACATTGCCACCTGTAAACAGTGAGAGCTCCACTCACCAGGGAGGAAATATATACCCCAAAGGCACACCCCGTTCAGCCACACCCTGCCTGCCCACAGTCACCAGTTACCACCCACTTTTAATCTATTCAAGTGGATTAATGCATTTACTAGATTAAGATTCTCATAACCTAATCATTTTGCCTCTAAACTCTCTTGCATTTTCTAATACATGAACTTTGAGGAGACACATAACAGTTTTGTTCCAGCTTTATTAGGGACACCGAAATTCAAATTTCACATGCTTTTCAAGTGCCGTGAAATAGTCTTTTAAAAATGTGCTGCTGTTTTTTCAAACAATTATATAGCATCCATTCTTACATCTGGAGCCATTGAAAAACAAATGGCAGATTATGGACTGTAACGTACTTTCCTCTGTTCAAGTGGGAGAAACAGACACTAAGCAAAATAGTTACAGTGATAACTACCTGGCAGGAGAGAGAACAATGCTTGGTAGAGATCTGAGCTTCGTTGGAGAAGTTGGCACTGATAAGGAATGTTTTAAGTGGAGAGCTAAAAATAAGCCTATCTTCTAAAGGGTTGAAGGAAGAATATTTCAGGATGGACAGAAACTCCCAGCAGTTTGTAGAGAGAGAGAGAGAATGATAGGATGTCTGAAACTTGGTGGGCACCAGGATCAGAAGGAAGGTAATAAGAGATGAAGAGAGAGGCAGAAGTTAGGCTTTAAGGCATCTTGTGGACAGAGTAGAAGTATAAATTTTACTTTTAAGCATAATGTGAAGTCACTGAAAGGTATTAACCAGAGCAGTGAAACAATGATTTGCTATTTTTAAAAAAATCACTCTAGCTACTGTCATGAGAATAGATTGGAAAGGCATAAAAATAGCCAACTGTTTTAATAACCCAGGGGGGATAAGCCATAGCTCCTACCTGAGTGATGATGGCAATAGGGAAAAGTGGATAGAGGGATGCAAGAGATTCATTTAGGGGACAGAAATGACATAAAAATTGTGAATGGGTCAACTATGATGTGTTAGTTTAGATCCTTTGAGCAGCAACCAACAAAGTCAGATTAGAGAGGCAAGAGATTTAAGGGAAACAACTGTGAAGGAAAAATTGGAATGCATCTAAGGGGAACTGGAAGAGATATAAGACTGGATGCAAGCTAATCCACAGGGAAAACAGGAAAGGAAGGGTAGGAGAGGTTGTACACATGATGCTGTTTTAAGAAAGTTCCAGCAAAGCCAACCAGGAGTCTTCAAACCAGTCTCCCATCAGAAGAGTCCCAGGTCTCCCTTCCTTCATATACCCGCTGTTTTCAGTCACTGTTAATAAGTGTAGCTCAGAACATAGTGATGAATTTCAGAGCACAGCAGCTGAGGCCTTCAACAACTTGCAATTGGACATCTGAGAGGTGTGCATTCATGGCTACCACACATGGGAAATAAGGGAAAGGCGGAAATGCAGGATAACTGCTGAATCGTTGGCTTGAACAACTGAATGATGGTAAATGTACTGAGATGTTGCATTATGGGAGAGGAATGGGCTTGAGGGAAAGGCTATATTTTGGAGTAGTAAAATTCAGAGGTTAAGAGACATCTAACTAAAGAGATAAATAGCAATTGAGTACTGAAGCTCAGAAGTAAAGTTCTATGATAAAGGTATAAATTTGGAAGACATAAATCCTTAAAGCCATGGAACTGGATGAATTCATCTGTAGAAAGGACAGATAACTAAGATGAGACAGGATGAAACATTGACTCCAACATTTAGAAGTCAAGCTTAGAAGGAAGAATCCAATGAAGAGAAGAAACAGGAGAATATGGAGTTATAGGATCCAAGAGAGTAAAGTTTCACTTGCTGTTAACTGCCACTGAGAGATCAAAGGTTCATTGGATTTGGTAATGTAAGAGTTCTTGGTGACCTTGACAGGAGCAGTCTCAATGCTGTGTTAGCTTTCTGTCACTGTGACATAATAGATGACATAAACCACTTATAAGGAGGAAAGTCTTATTTTGTCTGATGGTTTCATAGGTTTCAGTTCATGGTTGCTTGGCCTCATCGCTTTGAACCTGTAGCAAGACAGAACATCATGGTGGAGAGTCTGTGATGGATCAGCACCGTTCACCTCATGGCAGCTAGAAAGCAAAGAGAGAGAGGAAGGAACCAGGGTCCCAACATTCCTTTCAAGGTCATACCCCATGACCTAACTTTCTCCCACTAGACCTTACCTCCTAAAGGTTCCACCACATGGCTTTTGGCACATGGCCTTTGGGGACATTTAAGACCAAACCATAATAAATTCTATGGTGAGGTTGCAAATCCAAATAAAATAGGTGAGTGAGCAGGAGATGGGAGACTAGATATAACTCTTTAGAGAAGACTAGTGATAAAGAGAAATGGGTTGAAATTGAAGAGGAATAAGGGGTCAAGGAAAGGAGTTTTAGAATGAGAGTCAACAGAACAGGTTGTGTGGGTGGAAATGATCCAGTAGATATATAGATATTGGTGATGCAGGAGAGAGAAGGGACAACAGAAGGACTGAAATGCTTAACAAAGTAAAAGGATACTAGAGCCACAGTACAAGTGGAGAAATTTGAGCTTAACAAGAGCCGAGATACGAAGTAACAGAGATTTAAGTTCAGGTCAGTTGGTAGATTTCATAGGGGAAAGATGAGAAAGTTCTGATCAAGTGACTTCTGCTTTCTCAATTTAGTCTGAAGGCAGGTCGGGGCTGAGGGGAGAAAGAAGGAGATAAAGCTTAAATTATATAATGTGGGAAATTGAAAACTGAACTCTACATAAACATGCTAGATTCATGTAGGTTCTGACAAAGTAGAAATAGCACAAATAAAGGTGGGAAGAGAGAGACAAAGAGAAAGAGGAAAATATAACTGCCCATTGACTGTGATACAGGAATACGTGGAGGATAAAAGATAACATTAAACTTAACATACCAAATAATAAAAGATTAGGTAATAAACATGAGATAGCCAGCAGAATAAAACAAGTTTTCCTAGATACAAAAATTTAAAATTTCCTAGATACAGAAATTTAAAAATTAGAGAAGCAAATAAAATGTGTCAGGTACAAAAAAGAAATAGAAATATGGTATCAATGTTACTATTATATAAGATAATTTTATCATAAGATAATAAGCTGAGATTAAAAGTCATATTAATAAATATGAATGTGTTTAACTTATCCATTAAAAGAAGATTTTCAATTTTTTTCACAAGGTAAAATACTGAAAATAAGAAATAGCCAAACCAAAATGATTCAGAATGTCTAAAACCACTATAAGGCAAAAGTATATGTATTAAGCAAATGGAAACAAACAAACAAAAAGCAGGGTTTGTGATCCTGATGGCAAAGCAGAATTTAAAACAAAATGCATTAAATAAGACAGGAACATGTTTCAATGCCACAGTTCACAGTGAAGATACAAAAGTTCACCAAGTAACTCAGCAATGACCTTTCAAAAGCAAAAACTTTTGTACATGTGAAGAAACATTGTTAGAAACACATTAATAATAGAAGACTTGAATGCACCATTTTTAGTACAAAACACTCAGTTGCCAAAAAAGTAAGGAGAATAAATATAAGTAGCATAAATATAATGTAGATCTTATGGATATATTTACTTTATACATTGATCGTAGAGAATACAGTAGCAACAAAAAAGAGAAACTGTTTCAGAACAAAATTATCAAGTTTGCAAACCTTAATGAGAAAAAGTCGAAATCACCCCCAAAAGATACAAAATAGTGTTAAAGATATGGAAGGCATTCTTTAACATTATAAACATCAATTTCTCTAAGAAAATTTATAGAATTAACACAATACCAGTAAAAATACCAACAAACTTTTTTATGGAGACAGACAAGTTAATATTAAATTTCATATGGAAAAATAAATGTGCAAAAGTAGCCCAAAAAACACTGAAAAGGAAAAGTTTATGAGGGAAGACTAGCTTCACCAGTCATTAAGATATGTTATAAATCTGATCTTTTATCTACTCATGGTACTTATGCATGAATAGATGAATAGACTGGTACAATAAGAGAGAAGTTTCCAGCAATAGATCCTAATTTGTATGGGAATTTAATATGTGATAAAAGTGGTTTCTCTAATCACTCCAGAAAATAACTATTGGTAGGACAACCAGGTTGCCACTTGGAGAAAGACAAAATTAGATTCACCATCTCATACCATAATCAAGAATAAAATCCAAATGGACCAGGGATATAAATGTCAACTATTAAACCATATAAGTTAATATAATGAAACATGTGTTTGTTGCAGAAAAAAATTTAGCTACCATGACTCAAAATTCAAATGCAATAAAAAATGGAATTGACAAATTTGACGTCTTAATTTTTTTTGACCAGCAATCATAAATAATGACAACAGATAAATTGCAAACTGGGAGAAAATATTTGTAACAAATATTCCAGACAACTCCTAAAACCTGAGAAGGAAGGGTTAATAAATGCACTAAAAATGTGGACAATTCACCAACAGGCACACACACACCACATATAATCACACACATGCTCAGAGACATACACACACAATTGTATTAGTTTGGGTTGCCATAATGAAATATCATAGTCTGGGTGTCTTAAACAACACAAATTTATTTCTCACAGTTCTGGAGACTGAGAAGTTCAACATTAAGGTGCCAGTTGATCCATTTTTGGTGAGGGTTCTCTGTCTAGCTTACAGATGGCTTCCTCCTTGTTATTTCACCATGTATTGGGATGGGGAAAGTAAGGGATGGCTCTTTCTTTTCCTCTCCTATAATGTCATCAATTCTAAAATGGTAAATATGATCTTAACAAAACCAGTTATTCATCTATCTTAATGGTAAAATTAAGCTGATTGAGAAGAAGAAAAATGATCTTTTGTGAATTAACAAAAATTGCTAGTCATTTTTTGTGGAGAAAAGTACTTCACATTTGCTTTAAGGGTGAACATAGAAAATCTTTATGAAAAATGTTTAGGATGAATATTTAGTACTTACACTTTCCTACCTTGCAAAAAAGGAAACAGTGAGCCCATCATTTGGGTTTATTTATATACATCATCTAAATTTGTTTTACTTTGAGAAATCTACAATATACAATCCAGTGTGTTTATCTTTCCCTCTCAAATTTTTCAGTGCTTTCATCAGCAGCCAACCCAGTTTGAAACTAGTGCTTTGTATTTTTTTCTGTGATTAATTGTATCGTAAGAGGCACTATCTTTGTGCAGTGGTTGATATAATAATACTGAGTGTTTCAGGCACGAAATAATCATTCCTTCATTCTGTAAGAGAAACTATTTACAAGAGATAAGAAAGTTTTGGTTCTCTGAATAATGTCTCTGAAATGTCTTTTTTAAAAAATAAAAGTATCAAAATAATGTTTAAAATATAGAGCCTTTTTTAAGGGAAGCAAATATTTTAAATGAAGTGACAGATAAACGCTCTACATTCACATAAACTTGAAAGCTTACAATACACTTTCATTTGCAGATTCATCCCACATCTAGTCTTCTCTTCTTGCCTCAGAGGAAGAGGTAACTTCACCCAAAGTGTTGTCCCTGTTCCATTCTGGATCCACACTATCGTCTCTTTTCCTATGTCATTCATTCTCTGCCTCTACCATCTTCTTCCCAGCCAGAAAAGAAAAGAAAAATACAAACTCTTTCCAACTTGGAGTCTATAAGGAGTCTATTATAACTACTGCTACTTCTCTTGTTATCCTTAAAGAAGTGTCAGCTCTCATCTCTGCATTCCCTCTACTGCAGAAGAAATGCCTCAATCAAATCCCAGGGCTGCTGTCGCTCAGTTGTTACTGCAGCATAAGACAAGATTGAATGCCAGTCCCCTCCTTGACCATTATTTATTTATTTTGCACAGTGCTGGGGATCAAACCCTGGGCTTCATGTGTGCTAAACATTTCTCTATCACTGAGCCATATCCCCAGCTCCTGGTCATCCCCTCTTTGAAATGATCTCCTCTCTTGGCCTCCATAAAGACAGCTCACCTCCCACCTGTCACTGCCTGCTTGCTACCTTTCCATCTTTCTTCCAAACCTTTATGTTCACCTGGGCTCCACCTTCTACCCTCTTTAAGCTTCTACTTGCTGTTTCTCCATAGCTTAATCAATGCCTGTGATTTCTATTAGTGTTCACTGATGATTTCCCAAATCCAGTCATCTCTTCTTAGCTCCATATTTATCTGTGTATCTATTGGGCACACACTTCCATATTAAATACCTCAAATAGCAGAATTCATTGTTTTCTACAACTGCTATTCCTTAGCATTTGAGGCAAAAAATGGAAGAGAGAAGGGGTGTTAAAATTGTTACTGAAGTCCAAGGCCAGCTGCCTGACTTTGATGGGGGAGGATTTCCAACAAATCAGATTCAATCACTCACTCCCAAAACAAACAAAACGTAATGATGAAAAACAGAAGAAAAAAAAAAAGTTTGATCAATATGACCTCAGTGGGAAGGCAAAGTGAGATCAAGCATCTCAGCCCTGCTTCCTGGTGCTATGAGCATTAGGTTTAAATAGAGGAAGAATTGGAGCAGGGGAAGGAGGTATGCATAATTAAGCAGTCTGGTCAAACTGTGGTCTGTTTGAGCATTATCTCAGTTCTGGTTCTCTGAGATGACCCCAGAGAAATCCTTATCATCTGAGGAAGGAATCTTTATTTTCTGCTCAGAATGTTTATCAGACTTGTGATCCTGGAAGCAGCAATTCAATTACCATGAGACGACTGCTCCTGCTTAGGGGAGCAGTCTTATATAGGGTGATCTGTCTTCAAGGCTCTGCTGTTCCTGGAAGGTGTAGGGCAATGACTACAGACTTCTAGGGTGCTGTGCCACTCCAGAGGTCTGGAACAGGATGCTGCAAATCTTGCCTCAATCTTGAAGGTGGGTGAGATAGATCAGGTAAAACAAATCTTGTATTATCAGTTTTTAGATGAGTACCCCTTAAATGATTAATGTGCCCACACACAGAGCGGATAGGTCATGAAGTTCAAGGTAATAAAGGAGCCAGATATAGAATAAAGACAGAAATATCAAACTTTATCCTACTTTTAGTTACCCACTGAGCATCTGCAGGCCTAAGTAAAGGGTCACCACTTTTAGCAAAGGCAGACTGTCTAAGTTGCTGTCATAAGATGAGGAAGGATGGGAGATCTCTGGCTTTTACTCCAATAGCCAAGGTACATCCCATGTGGAGAGAACTCTGGTGATGCGGACTTCAGGACCCTGTACTACTGCCTGGGGAACATAAGTCCATTAGTAAAGCTACTGAGATAACAGCTGACTTTTCGAGTTCCCTCTGCCAGTCTCCAGTTTGTATGGTTTGAATTTCATCATTGGAAATATTGAATAAAAGAATACTTGAAACTTTTTGGTCTCCCTGTGGAGATACAGGGTGGAGGTTGGAAAGTAGATTCCATCCTGTTATCTCAATATCATCCAGCATTTAGACTAAAGAAGCATAAATGAATGAGCTGCAAAAAAGATTCCATCCAGCCAAGCAGTTGACCAAATTCCTGATTATTCTATCCCTCCCCAGATATATACACACCTATTTCAGAGATACAGGGTCTTGGTGCCCCACCTGTGTCTTTCCTGCCCTTGCCTGAGTTGCAGAAACATTCTTGAATTATTCGAAGTCTCATAATTGAAGCCCCCTTCAATCAATCCTTAACATTGTTCCTGGATTTTTATGATTTTCTAATCTTGCCCCTTCCCTTCTTAAACTTCTCCAGAGGCCCTCCATCCCCACATTGTCCACTCAAAGTAAAGCCTTCTTGGTTGGGCACCCAAGATCCTCCCATCACCCAATTTCTGTTTAACCTTTCGGCCTTTGCACCCACCACTTGAGAGCACATTCCCTGTATCTCAGCAGTTCTGAATTACTTTCTGGGACAAGGCTGTGTGCTGTCAGCCTGATGAACCCCAATGTGGTTTTAGATGTTTTGCCGCAGTTTGACTTCCCTTGAGGGTTTGCCTTCTCTCTTTTACAGCTGCCCTTTGCTTCTTAATTACTTCTATAGGATATTTCGCAAACCTCACTTAAGGTCTACTTATTACAATGTAGGGGAATGGATTGTTTGTGTCTGCCTTCTCTGTAAAGGGAGGAGGACTTGCCTCACTTATCTTTAACCTCAGCAAAATATCAGGCACAAAAGGGACTCCCCATAAATGTTTATCAGAGAAGGAGGCTGGCAAGCAGGCAACATGAGGAAATTCAAATGCCATCCTACAAAACCAAAGTGGGAAATGACCCTAGGTTCCAACACCAGCTATTCCACTCACTAAACTTTGCAGGGATTATGTAAATTTTCTGCTCCTCAGTTTTGTCAACTGTAAAAAGGAAATACCTACCACATAGAATTATTGTGAGAATTTTAAAAATGTTTAAAGAACTTTACAGAATGCCTTTTTGATAAACATTATCTGCTGCTGTTATTATCTACCCCTCATCTGGCACAGCCAAAAGTCTATTGAAGAAAACACATATAATTATTGTAGCAAAAATACATAAAATATTGAAACAAATCTTTGTCATTTGGAGGGCTGCTCAGCTCAAAATGGCCTTCCTGAGTTTGGGTAATTCTTTGCCTTATGATTCTAAGTGGAAGGCAGAGATTAAACCTCACTAAGAAGATAAAAAAGCCAGACAGGCTACTCAGGACTCCTTTGCATCCAGGACTGGTAGCACATGATTCAGGCTTCCAGACATACCCAGCCCAGGTCTAGCAAAAGGAGCAAGTGATGCCAAGTTACAGGAGTGGAATGGGAATGCCACAGCACGGCCACTCTATCCAGAGGCAGCAACAGGGCTGGTCCCAGTGGCAGCATCTACTGCCACAATTGACTGTGCAAGATCAGTGGCATCTTCCCAGGGCTGTCTGGGTAACAAGACTGTGGCTAGATCCTTGCCTGCTGCCAAGATCCCTTTGTTTTCCAAGCCTGTATCTCTATTCTCTCCACAAACCACCCAATATTCCTTTCTGGTTCTATCAGCCTGAGTTGTTTTTTTTTTTTTTTTTTTTTTTGGATACAATTCATCCTGTTAAACTGGCACATATGATCAGATCAGGTGGGTTAATAAAATGAAAGTACACTATTGCTACTTTGTTTTATTGGTTTATTGATTTGCAGTGACTTCTGCTTGAAATCATTTTTCTTGGATGCTTTTTGTTTCAATAATTTTGATCAGTTACAGAGAATTTTAAAAAAGATTTTAACACTCGGCCTTTGTGCCTTCCTTTTCCTTTGCTTTCTTTGATGTGTGAGGTGTGTGGCTCAGAACAGCCACATTTTAATTGCCTGGAGTTCAGTCTAAGGTAGAAAAAAAATCAGATAACTAATGAGTTTCTAGGAAAACAGTGGGAGAGGAACAAAATCAGTGTCCAGTGCAGGACAGTATCACAGTAAAACTGTGATCTTATTTAATTGGTTTATTTTATAGATAAGGAATTTGTAACTAGGAGCATAGAACTAAAGGCTAAATTACAAGTCATTTCTTAACTCCTCATCCAGGGTTCCTGCCTCCGTCTATTATACCAAAAGGCAAAAGTGACTGGAAAGCAAGCTGAGATCAAGTTAAATTCAGCACAGTTAATTATAATTTTTAGGCTTATATTTGTTTATGACAAGAATTTACATTTTGAAAAGCATTTTATAATTTACAAAGCACTTATATCTTAACTGCTCTGAGATGAGAGCATTTTTCTAAAAATAGAGGTATTGATATTCTTGTCCTATTATTTTTTTAAACAACTCTCCTATCTCTGAATTCTCTGTCTCCTCTATTTATTTTAGTTTTGAAGTTGTGGCCACAAAATTAGTGAGCTATGAGGAAAGCATTTTTAATGCATCTGAACAAACGCATCTGTTGATTAGAACCATCATAAAAATATATTGGATGTTGTTATTGAACTCTATTTCACCAATGAGGAAACAGAAGCCTAGAAAGATTAAATGCCTTTGTCTAAATTAAATAACCATTAAATGGCAGAGCCATGACAAGGTTCATTTAAAGAAACATACAATATGCATTGAGCATTTAATGTGTTAGGTTAGTTAAACAATATATAGTGCTAGCTAACTCCTAGGTAACCAGAAATTTCTATAACCACCATTTAACCTTTGAAACCATTATTACTGAAGTTTTTATTGTAATTTTGGCAACTGGTCAATAATTAAATACTTTCCTACTTATAGAAGATTTATGTAATTAGATCTGTTGGAAGACTGACCTTTATTTATTTTTTAAATTTATTTTGGAAGACTGAACTTTAAATATATAAACAAAATATCTTAATTCAAAAGCACTTTTTGCATCACTTGACTATTTAGATTCTTTAAAGATGGAAAGTTGTGATTCTCAAACTTCCCCAAATGAACAAAAAACTGATAATAATATGAAGTTAATAATATAATGATATGTTTATCATTAAAAGTTATCTATTTTCGTTTTCAACCTAATGATATGTAAAGAGGAAAGTTTGTGGAGTTTCACCAAGTTCTTTGTGCAGATTATGAAATTCATTTGTGGGAAAAACCTACAGAGTTGATTTGAAAGGAAAATAATACTTTTTTTTTTTTAATGCAGTGGTGTATAATGGAAAATGCCATTCTTGTAGTCAGGGAAATCGGACTATTAGTACAGTACAGAAATATTAATGAGATCTAGGGTTTTCAATGGGATGTCAGGGCAGTTTTTCCCTCAGAAAGTTAAAAGTCAAATGAGGAGTGCTTTAAAGTGAAGGCTAAAGGGCTGAAATCCCAGTTGGTAATGAACGCATGCAGAAAAAAGGGTAAGATGTAGGCAGGCAGTCTCCCAGTAACGTAAACAATATAAACCTTCCAACAGACTTGAGGTGGCTGTCAAATCTTTCCGACATATGATTAATGAAGGTATTTTGTCAGAGGCGCGTTTCCTTTTTTCTACCAGGTTGAAGACACACGCACGCCACCGGCTCAAAGCCTCAGGGGTCCCCTACAAGACTGTTGTGATTTCCTGGCCACGCCCCCTCGGCGCTCTCAGCGGGGACCCGCCCCTTCCGCCGCCCACTTCCTGGAAACTGCGCTCCTTTGCACCGCCTTCTAGGAACGTGATTGGCCGCTGCGGCAACCGCTAACGGTTGTGGAGTTTAAACCTGTCCTCTGGCCGCGGCTGCGCGCGCCGAGCTCCCGGAGCTGGGTGGTGGTGCCCCACGCTAAAAGCGGTAAGTCCGTGACCTGTGACACTGGTGTGGCAGTCCCCTGAATGTCAGAATCTATGCCTTTCTCGAACTGGACCTCCCGGCTCTTTGTCGGCCTGGGTCTCTGGCCCGCCTTCTGCCCGTCCGGATCCCGACTGCAGCCCCTGCCCGGCTGTGGGCGGCTGGTTCTTTTCCCGGGTCTCCTGGGTTTGAGCGCCCAGCTGGGCGGGAGGGTCGAGCCACCAACTCTTCAAGGGAAGGGGTTTCTGTCTTTGTGACTGCTCGATTCCCTGCTTCTGTAACGATTTCCCGCGCTCAATACAAACTGCAGAATGAGTGTTCGGGATGCTGGCTGTAAAGGCTCGAGGGAGCGCGCTCATTTGGAGCAGAGAGGCTGGCAGAAGGGAAAGTGATGGAAGACTGGGAGAACGCAGAACTTGAGCTGGGTCTCCTTGATGTACAGTAGGATTTAGGTAGAAAATAGGAGTGATGATGTTTCTAGATGAAGTCTACAGTTCAGGAGGATTGGATGTGAAGCAGAATATTTTGTATTTAGACACAACCGAGATGCGGACTGGCTAAGAGTTGATATTGTTGAGTGCTGACTATGTAGCAGGTCCCATACTAGGTACTGTACATACATGACGTCAGTGCCTGCAAGGAGATGCTCTTATTTTCTATAATTTTATAAATCTGGAAATTGGGACTTAAGAGATGTCGAGATCACTTAGCTGTGATATGTTGGAACTGGGGCTCCAACAGAGTTCTAACCACTATCTGTAATGTCTTTGTGTCTAGATGGTAACTCACCCTGGAATGATACTCCAGTGGTCTGATTCTGACTTCTGTGGTGCCATTTGGTGAGGCCATTGATGCGGGAGGTTACAGTGTTAAGGAAGGATCCATGATTTCTAGCATGAGCATTTGGATGGGTGATAGCTCTGTTTATTAATTTAGGAACTGTGTAAGAATCAGCTTATTGGGGAGGCAGTTCAGCTGTGTTTTCCTAATTAGTAAAATAAAATTTGATTTTCCTGACTGGAGTTTTTTAGAGATGGACTTGGTTTTTATGTTAGATTCACTTTCAGGTAATGTGAGATACAGCAGTTTGTGTGGAGTTTCTGTGTTCTTGTGTTTTATTGTCAATGAATAGAGACGGATCTTTGATTTTAAAGTTTATTTGTGATAAAACTTTTGGAAGCAGCATTGAACCTTAATGTTGAAAGGTTCCTAGTTCAACTTCTTCCCTATTGCAGAAATTCCTCCTAAAACTATTATCCCATTATTTTATTAACATCTGCTGTCATCTGCTCAGTGCTTTGAAAGGAGACCCATTCCAATATTGGGCAAATTTTACTATTGGAAAGTTCTTCCATTCATCCATACTTATTTTTTCCACAAATGTTTACCCAGTAACTGTTATATGCCAGCAAGTTGTTTTATCAAACAAAATTGATAAATATTTCATGACCCCACTATTCTTACGTTTCAGTAAGAGAAAACAGATAATACATTAAATAAGAAAATTACTTAGTTTTTTGTTAGATATTGATAAATCAGTGGAGAAAAATAAAACAGGAAAGGGGAATGGTGACTGGTGTGCAATTTTAAATAGTTTGAATGGGAAACCTTATTAAGAAAAGGGCATTTGAGCAGAGACTCAAAGGAAGTGAGCAACTCCTGTGGTTATTTGAAGGAAGAGTTGATACAAAGGAAAAAGGAATGCATTGGTTCAGCACTGGAAGCATGTCGAAGTGGTCCATGTGGCAGGAACTTAGTGAAGAGGTAAGAAGGGTACACAGATGGGGAGAAGTATTAAATTGTGTAGTACTTTGTAGACCATCACAAAGATTGAGTGACATGGAAGGCCACTGGAGGATTTTATAACATAGGAGTTATTTACACGAATTTACTAAGATTAACGATGTTTTTGTTTGTTGGATTAAGAATAGATAGTAAGGGAGAAGATAGTAGCAGTGACACCATTTAGGAAACTGTAGGAAAGAGAATGGCATCTTGGATCAGAGTGGTAGCAGTACAAATAGTGGTAAGTGACCCATGTAGATATGTTTCAAAAGCATGATTGATTAGATAGAGTAGATGTGGATGTGAAAGAAAGAGAAGTTTCTGTCTTGAACAACTAGAAGGATGTAGTTACCATTAAATGAGATGAAGAGAACATGGTGGAACAGGTTTGGGGTGGGGGGAATTTGAAACATGTTAAATTTGAAATAATATTAGATATTTAAATAGGAGATGATGAGTAGACAGATGAATTAATCAAGTTCAGGGAGAATGTAGATTGGGAATATAAATGTGGGAATCATCAGCATTAAGATTTAAAAGTCAGGACACTGATAGCCCCAGGGAAGATATGTAAATAGAGAAGAGATGAGACCCAAGAATTGACATCTGGGTAACTCTAATGGTAAAAGATTAAAGATATGAAGAATAACCAGCAGAAAAGACTGAGAAGTGATCAATAGGCAGGAGAAAACCCAGAAGAATGTACTGTTTTAGAAACCAACTGGAAGAAACTATATCAAAAGAAGGGAATGATCCAATTTAAATGCTCATAAATAAGTAAAATGAGAACTGGGCTTTGAACACTGTTATTTGATTTAACAACATGGTGCTTTAGTAGCCTTAGTGAACAGTTTCTACAAAGTAATGTTGAAAAAATCATAATCATTGTAGTGTGCATCAACTAAGACTGGAAGAAGAATTAGACAGCAAGTATAGACCAGTATCAGTGTACCACTTGTGTTTTCTTAATGTTCCATTTCCATGCATTTGCAAATACCTTTCCTTCTCCCTGAAATTCCATTCCTAGTCTTGATGACTGATAAGTTTTTAGTTTTAAAGTTTTATTCATTCAACAAATATTTATTGTGTTCATAGCATTCACTAGGTATTGCTCTATCAGCTGGCAACCATATCTGAATAAAATATACTAAAATGCATGATCTCATGGAACTTAAATTCTAGTTGGGGAGGGCAGACAGTAAATTAAATTCTGAAGTATGTTAAATAGTGATTTAAATGCTCTGGAAAAAATAAAAAAGTGTAAGAATAATCAGATGTACTAGGGGAAAGAGCTAGAGTTTTAAATGACCTCACTGAGAAGGTGACATTTAAATCAAGACTTTAGAGACAAAGTGAATGAGGGAGGAACAACTTTTTAAATAGAGGATATTTATTCTAAATAGAGAATAAACAATACAAAGGACCTGAGACTGAAGAGTGCCTGATATATGTAAGGAACATTTGGATCTTGGTGACCAGTGTGACCTGACAGGAATGAACTACAGGGCGAGAAAGAAGAGTTCACATTAGATTGATGTGAAGAATGGAAGATGGCAGGGAGGCTTCTAGACCACTGTAAAGACTAGAACAGTGGGAAAGTTTTAGAATATACAAACTTATCTACTGTAGAGAGGGCAGTAGTTGAAGTCAGGAATCAAGAGGGTATTGCAGAAATTCAGGTGAGACAATATAGTGCCTTGGAGTAGGTTGGAAACAGTAGACTAGTATGAGAAGGAGTTGGATTTTAAATATGTATTGAAGGTAAATTGGGGTGTGAGGGACAGTTTGGGCATGAGCAACAGGAAGAATGGAGTTGCCATTAACTGAAATGGGGAAGGCTATTGGGAGAGCAGTTTTGGCTAGGTTAAATTTGACACACGTATATTGGACAACCTATTTTGGTTTTTCAATTGAATTGTGGAATAGTCAGTTGGCTATCTGAGTCCAGGGAAGTTCAGGAAAGAGATCCAAGTTAAAGATATAAATTCAGAGTTTTGGCATCCAGGTGGTATTTTAAACCATGAGGACTGAAACTATGAAATAGTACATGTAAAGTCCAGCAGAGAACCTATTGTATGACCTATAAAAGAGACTGTGAGGGAAAAGCTGGTTAGTTATGTGTGTGGCCTGGAGGTGGGGTAGGGGGTAAGACCAGGAGTATGGCATTCTAGAAGCCAAGGAAGAAAGTTTTAGGGTAAGATGGAATTAACCATATCAAATTCATATAGATCCTGATAGATCAAGTTATATGAGGACTGAGAATTGACTATTAGATTTAGCACTGCAGAGGCCATTAGAGATCTTGGCAAAAGCAGTTTTGGTGTAACAGAGTGAATAAATTACTGAAATAGGTTTTTGAGAGAATTGCAAACTGAGTATAGATAATTCTTTCAAAGATTTTTTTTTGCAGAGAACTGGAGTAATATTCTGAGAGTGAAGTGGAAACAGAGAGGGAAATAGTAGTACATTTAGATGTTGATGAGAATGATCCAGTGGAGATAGATGTAGAGAAGAGAATTGTTGGAGTTGTGTTTTTGAGAAGGTGGAAAGGCATGGGATCCAGTGCATGTATTCATATCTAAGTAAGGCCAACTTGGACCAGGATAGGAACACACACCATAGCTATAGGAGAGAAGACAAATGCTTAGATGTGGATGATAGGGGTAGGTAATTGTAATGAGAGTTTTGATAAAATTCTCTACATTACTTTAGTGTTTTAGTTTTTTATTTTCAGAGAAAATAAAAGTGAACCAGGATATGAGATTATCAGCTAATAAAGAGAAGTGACCCACATAATGGTAAGTGCACAATAGCAATGAGGGGTACAGAGTAATAGAATCTAGTGATATTCTATTCAAGACTGGGAATTTTTAGGCAGGAAAGAGTATGAATGGTGTCTGTAAGTATGAATGTGATGTGGCCTCTAAGAGGGAGATGGGACAAAAGGAACCCTCATCTATTCTCTAGGGCTGCTGGAGAGGCTGCATCCTCAGGGGAGAGCCTGGTTCAAGAGGATGAAGGGAACATTTAGAGAAAATATTGAGGCTAGAGAGATTTTGTTGATAATGAATTTTCAACTGGAAAGACTTCAGGAGTTGGGACATAGTGAGAAATGGAGACCATATTCATTTCCTGTGGCTACCATCGCAAATTACTGCAAACAAGATAGCTTAAAACAACAGAAATTTATTTCCTTAGAGTTCTGGAGGCTAAGTCCACACTCACTTTTTACTGAGCTGAAATCAGAATGTCTGTAGAGCTGCTCTTCTAAAGTTTCTAGGGAAGATTCATTCCTTGTCTCTTTCAGCTTCTGGTGGCTGCTGGCAGTCTACTGCTTGTGGCAGCATTGCTTCAATCTTTGCTCTCCTCTCTGAGGACAGTGTTTAAGTCCTACCTGAATAATCTCTCCTTTACAGGATCTTCAATTTAATCAAATCTGCAAAGACTCTTTTTCCACATCAGGTTTAGAACTACATATCTTTGGTGGGGGGTATTAAATGAAGATTAAGATTAAATGAGGGTTGTGGAGAGCTGGAGCAGGATTAGAATGAGAGAGATAGGGTGACCTGGGAGTTTAGGGATTCTTGTAATCAACATAAGGAGCACAGTGAAAAATCCTTTGAACTCAAGGGAGGTAGTAGTGGAGAATTTCTAAAAATCTGCAGGTGAATTTGGGAGGCTTGGGAAGGGAATGTAGGCCTGGGAGATTAATCTTGTTCGAGTACTTGGCTCAATATCAACAGTACTTTCTCAGAGAAACTTTTTCCGATCCTTTTTGTCTGCCCAGGTAGAGTTAAATCACTTCTATGTATTATGCATTAGAGACTTATCATACTATAATTTTTTCTTTATCTTTCTATGTTTAATTAGACTTTAAGGTCTAATCGACCATAAATCTAATAGACAAGTTTAAATTTTCCTTCCTGTTTCACTAATCCCCCTCTCCTTCCTCAAATTAGACATATGTCTTCTGTGCATCCATTAAACTTCTTGCATTGTATCGAAACAAGGTCTGATTCCACACTGGATTATTTATTTGTGAGAGCAGAGATCATAACCTTCCTCTGTCTTCAGTACCTAGTCTAGTGCCTGGCATACAGGTTTGAATGAAAAAAATAGTCATTTACTTTTTCGTATTCTACTTTAAATTACTTTTTATTGCATCCATACTTTCAGATTTTATGCATTGAATTTGCAAATACATATGTATGAAGGGCATATATTTTGAGTCATGAATTTTACTTTTTAGAATGTGATTATGTTACCCTTTTTCTGTGGTGTTGGTGGATTCTGTTATTGAAGTATCTTGATTTGTTTGGGGAGATTTATTCCTTTTACTTTTATTAATCAATACTATAATTAATTACCCCCCCAACCCCTCACCTTTTCTTTTCCTTTCACTTCAGTGATGGAGTACCCAATGATGGAAGCTGATTCAATTACCTCAGGAATTAAGAGACTTGTGAAAGACAAAAGAATTTCAAAGACTAAATTTAATGTTTCTCTTGCTTCAAAAATCAAAACAAAAATAATCAGTAAGTACCATTTTTTAAAAAATATACTCACACCTTTACTTTTCTTGGAGTATTTATATATTTGCTATCTTATTTCACCAAGTATAGAAAATTATGCTAGGTGTGGTGGCATACACCTGTAATCCAAGCTACTCAGGAGGCTGAGGCAGGAGGATCACAAATTTGAGACTGCCTGAACAACTTAGTGAGATACTGTCTCAAAGAAAGAAAATTGCTGAAGTGACTATTTTGTTAGTTGATATTTCCCCCAATTTGATCCTTCCTCTGTCCATCAACTCCTGTTAATTGAGTTGTGATGATTTATTCTTAGTGGTAACAGCTGAATTTTCAACAGCAAGGCTTTGGTGAACCAAGGCAGCTATCGCTTATGCTACAAAGAAAATACCAAAGTGACTTTTCTGGAAAAGTAACAGATTGCTACACTTTGGGAATGGGATTTCATGAATTGTGGAGTTAAGGTTTTGGAAGGGAGGGGGGCAGAGAAAGAGATAAGGAAACTCCCCAATATAAATTCTCATTAATTATACAAATTATTTCAATTGCTTTATATCTATTTTAGTTGGAAAGGAGGATGTGTCCTTTATAGTTAAATTTCCTGCTGATATAGCTCCTGTGAAGGATAATCGCGTCGTATGAAATAAAAACATCCTGAGTATCTTTAAATCATGACATTGTTCCACCTAGGTCTCTAGGCCCATCTTGTGTGTTAGCCCATCTCCTACAGTGGCTGTTTCCACTATAGTGTTCTCTTTGGCAGGACCTGTTGTTCACCCCCTATTATGAGGGATATGCTTGAGGAGTGCAACAGTAAATGTTATTACCTTTAGTTTATGGAAATTCTGAACTGTTCTAGTCTTTTTCCACTGGCTATGCCAAGGAGATCATCTCAAACTACTTTGTCTATGTGAAAGATAAAGCATTTTTTGGACCCTGTTTTTTAGATGCTCAAACTTTCTCTGAATATCCAAAAATATTACATTTTATAAAACTTATTTTACATAAACTATACTTTTATCCAATGAAATATTTTATTGCCATTTGATAACATGTAAATCTAAATTATAAAAATGTAATTATGCTTCAAGTATACAAAGGGAACACATTATATTCAAGTTGAGTTAAACCAAAGAATGCACACTGAAATTTCTTTGCTACCAACAGAATAACATTTCAGTAGTGATTTAAATCATCTTTGAATAGTATATTTAAAGAGAACAGGTCAGGTTTAGATTGCAGTCCATGCCTAGAAATAAGAGGGAGGATCTTTTGGATGTTAGTATGAGATCCCACAGTTTAGATGATCTATCCAAAATTATAGTAAGGAAGCCCCCTTCTACTTGAGGGTTTTTTGGTACCAGGGATTGAACTCAAGGGTGCTTAACCACTGAGTCACATCCCCATCATCCCCCTCTCCCTGCCTTATTTTGGTACCAGGATCTTGCTAGGTTGCTTAGGGCCTTGCTAAGTTTCTGAGACTGACCTCAAACTTGGGAGTCTCCTGCATCAACCTCCCAAGTTGCTGGGATTACAGGAACACACTACCTTTCCCAACTTCTACTTGAGGTTTGAAAAATGGACTTTGGGAATACAAAGCTATTTTATTCAGTTCTGGAACTATAGAAACTGACTTTAAATGTTTCACAGATTGACTATTCTGATTCCTATGGGACATTGCCAGTTAGAGGAATCAACTTTTCTGTTTTACCTTCTAGTCAAAGGTAGGAAAGAACATAGTACAATAAGTATCAAGAGTTCATTTTTATAACTGATCTAACTATCTAGGAAACTGCGTGTGTACTATTGTCCTCCTCTTATTCTGAACTTCATTTATACACATTTTACTCTCCTTGCAACTCTTTTCTTCATCTTCTATCTAGCTTTTCTTTCTTCAGCTTCAAACTCTGGGTACAGTTTTTTCACAATGACATCTGTATTGCTATTTTTTTCTAACCTTCAGTTCAGACTTATAAACTGAAATGCATTTTGTTTGAAATAGTTTTACTAAGGAATATAAAAAGTAAGTTTAATAGTAACTATTAAAAAATCTTTTTACAGATAATTCAAGTATTTTTAAGATTTCTCTAAAGCACAATAATAGAGCATTAGCTCAGGCTCTTAGTAGAGAAAAAGAGAATTCTAGAAGAATTACAACTGAAAAGATGCTTTTGCAAAAAGAAGTGGAGAAACTGAATTTTGAGAATGCATTTCTTCGCCTAAAGCTAAATAACTTGGTATGAAAGCTATATTGTTTTTGAATTCTAATGTGTAACTAGAATCTTTTAACTGCATTATTATAGAAACTCCAAAAATGTTTTTGAAGTCTCTGATGTTGCAAAGAATTATTGAAAGTCAATATGCTGTATATGTTAAAGGATCAACATGGGTTATAAAATAAGTAACTTCAATCTAATTCTAAATGTATGCTTATGTCCTCTGTAAATCAATATAATATTGTGATGCACATTTGATTGCTTATCATAAGCAAAGCTTGGTACTTTAGGACATTATAAAAAGATGAGCTTAATTCCTCCAGGGAAACAAAATAAGGACCCTACTGGGCTGTTTGTATTTTCCTTTAATGGTAGCATTACCCTGGCCACAAACCAAATAGAGTGAAGGTTGTAATTGTTGTGTTTTTCTTCCAACTTCCAAATCTGTCCATAGGCAAGGCAATGAGAGCCAGTGATTAGCTAGGCTGCAACTATAGATCTAAATCTAAAATGAGTAGAAATTAATTTAAAATGGAGAAATGACCTACAATACTTGAAGGTTCAATTCCTATGGCTAACCAACCATGTTTACTTGCTATGTAATATATTATTATAAGAAGATAGAAAAATGTTTGTAGGAAAATTTATAATTGATATCTCAAAAGCATTCAAAATGTGTAAATGTGTCTGTGTGTATATGACTATTTGGACTATTTGGTGTGATACCTTTTTAGCTCAATGTGATCTTAATAGAAAACAATTGAATTTTCTCACACTGATGTTCAAAAATGTATGGTATTATGATAAACTCCAAAGCTTAACTGATTAAAAAAATTCTTTATTTTACATATACAGAATAAGAAGCTTATAGAAATAGAATCACTCATGAATAATAACTTAATAACTGCAATTGAAATGAGCAGTCTTTCTGAGGTAAGTGAATTTGCATGTGGATAATGTCATTTTTTAGCATTGTTGAGGATAATTGAGAATAGTTAAATACCATCAAGGTTAGAGATTCATATTTTAAACTTTGTACAAAAAATGATAATGTCCATTTTTAACTGGCTGACAGCATATTATTTCGTGTAATTGGTTATTGAAATTATTACATGAAATTTAGATATCTATTAAAAGTAATAGGATTACATAGCTCATTGAAATACAATGGCCCTTAAACAGACTCAGAAATAAAAACTTAATTGGAAGGTAAGCATTTCAAATTAGGAAGAATTTGTATTATTTTAAAATAAAAGATGGAAACAATTTGAAAAACTATTTGGGGGGGAATAGAGGCAGATTCTACTTTATAGCATTCTTCAAAATAAATTCTAGTTGGATTTAAATGTAAATAAGGGAATCATTAAAATTGAGAAGAAAATGCAAGTAATTCAAGTTAGGTGGAAGAAACTGTTCTATACCTAAGAAGTGCTCTACCACTGAGCTACATTCCCAGTCAGGCTTTTTTTTTTTTTTTTTTTTTTTTTTTTTGAGACAGGGTCTTGCTATTTTGCCTAGGATAGCCTGGAACTTTTGATCCTTCTGCCTCACTCAGCCTCCCAAGCAGCTAGAATTATAGATATGTACCCGATACCTGGGTGTAGCATAGCAGAATTTTGTGAGAGTGTTGTTCATACTGTTTCTGGTGCCAGTTTCTCTTGCATGACCCTGTTGGGTTTTCACCACCGTAACACTAATACTGCTCTTCTGAAAATCACCATTCATGTCAATGTTGCAAAACTCCATGGATAAGCTTTGGTCTTCATATTGACCTTCTTATAACTTTTAGAAGACCACACACAACTATGTCTCGTTCCAATTCTCTGGCTATTATTTTTCAGCCTGTTTGCTGGTTCCTGTTTATTTTCCCGACTTGATTCATCAATTTCATGGTTTTATTTACTACCATGTACTGATAACTTCTGAATTTGTGGCTCCAATCTGGTTATCTCCTCTGAACTCCACATGATACCTATCCAGCTACCTGCTTGATCCCTTTTTGGCCATTGAAAGGCATCTCAAATTTTACTTTTGCCACCAAACTTGTCTCTTTGAGGTCTTCATCTGAAGTATTTTCCTATCTTTTGCCCCATCTCTGATCCTTGAGCCAATCCTTTTAGCTTTGCCCTCATGATCAGTCCAGAATTCTACCTCTTCTCACAACTTTATTTCACCACCCATGGCCACAGTACCATCATCTTTTACCTGAGTATTGTAATGGCATCCCAACTTGCTTCTGTTCTTGCATTTCTGCATCTTCTCAAAATAGAAATCAGTGATCCTGTTAAATATTAGTCTGCCTAAAACCCTCCAGTGACTTCATCTCATCTCTTGCCCAACTTGATCTGAAAACTGAAACTGTAGTTGATACGCTCATCTCATTAACTCCTATCCACTCCATCATTCTAGCCTCTTCAGTCCACACACCTCCTCCCACTCCCTCAAGCCCAAATGAGCTGCCACTGTGAGCACCTACCTCCGTGCTTGTTCTTCCTTTCTTGCTTCCCTAGTTCCGTTTTTCTCCTTGTCCACTTTTTACACTATATAAATATAATTTTACCCATTAATTTTGTTTATTGTTCATTCCACCAGAATGTAAGCTTCTCCATTGCAAGGATTTCTGTGTATGTGCTGGAATAATGTCTAGAACATAATAGAATGCAATTAATTTGTTGAGTAGTGTTTTCCCATTGAGAATGAGGCTTTGTGTGGGTTTTGATTTATTTTGAGGCAGGATCTCACTAAGTTGCCCAGGGATTCACTATGTTGAACTCCTGGGCTTTAGCAATTCTCCTGCCTCAGCCTTCTGAGGAGCTAGTACTATGAATATGTGCCACTGTACCCAGTTCTTTTTTTTTTTTTTCCATAAAGCAAGGTACATTATCATGCAATTCTACGTTATTGAGCTTTTTAATAAAAATAATGCTAAATAATGTAAACAAACACAACTTTTTAGTATGATGACCATATGATGTTTCTTCTTAGGTTTCAATATGATTACTTATTTTAGTAGTTTTCCTAATCTTATAGTTCTGTGATAAATGATTTATTATTCTTTTAAATCTTGCTACTGTGTTATTTTTGCCAGTGAGATCTCTTTGTCTTTTCTCCATACAGGCTTTAGGCATTGATAAAAATGTCATATATACTAAGCTCATAAAAAGAAGTTCTTCTTTTCCTATTCTTGAGAGAAGTGATAGAAGGTTTGGTAGAATTCTTTTTGTGAAACCATCTGAACCTGGGACTTTTTTGATAGGAGTGATTAGCTCTTTTCTGACTTTATTTTTTTCTGTAGATATTGATCTGCTTAGGAAAGTTTCTTCCTTCTGTGGTCAGTTTTATTTAATTATGTTTCCTAGAAAAATTATCTATTTTATCCAGTGCTTTAAATTGATTTGCATAGAGTTGACCAAAGTAGTACATCATTTTTTTAAATTTTGACTATTGTTTTTTCTCAATAGATCTTTTATTTTTTTCACTATGTTAGATAGCTGCAGTTTTTCTTTTGTTCTTTTAAAAGCATCATCCTTTTAATTTAATTTTGAGTTCTATCTTGGTGTTTCAAACCTAGTTTTCATTTTATCTTTAGTAAGTTTTTCTTCTACTTTTCTGTGGTTTGTTTTATGTTAATTTTCTAACTTTCCTAATGCTTATTTCATTAACTCTAGGTAATCTGTCATTCTCTTACTGCTTTCAGAATTTTTTTCATTGTCTTTAGTTTTGAGAATTTTGACTTTGATGTGTTTTGGTACGAATTTCTTTGGGTTTATCCTTTTAGGGGTTTACTCAGTATCTTGGATTTGTAGGTTGATGTCTTTGCCAAGGTTCAGACATTTTTTGCCACTATTTCTCCAGGTATTTTTTCCACTCCTGCCCTCTTTCTTTTCTCCTGGACTCTGATAATGTGAAGGTTATATCTTTTGTGAAAGTTCTACAAATCCCTGACTCTATTAATTATTTTTCATTCTTTTTTCTGTCTTGTACTATTTGGGTGATTTGTATTGTTCTGTCTTCACGTTCACTGAATTTTTTTCTCCTCTGTCCTTTCTGTTTTTGCTTTTGAGCTCTTTGAATTTTTATTTTAGTTTATCTTATTTTGGTTGTTGTATTTTTTAGTTCTGAATTTCTGTTTGATTTTGTGCAAATTTTGTTTACTGATACTTTCTGTTTCTTTGCAGAGTCTCTTCATTTATTTTAAGCAGTTAGTAATTCTTTGTTGAAGCATTTTTTGATGGTTGCTTTAAAATCCTTGTCAGATACTTCTAATATTTGTTATCTCTGCATTGGTGTCTGCAGTTAGTCTTTTTCTTATGCATATTTAGATCTTCCTGATTCTGGGTACATGAGTGATTTTCTATTGTATCTTAGACATTTTAGTTGTCTTATAAAACTCATATTTTCTTTAAGTCTTTTAAGAGACCTCTTCTGACCTCATGCTGATGGTTAAGGGGAGGTACTGCCTACTGACAAATGTTTAGTCTCCCTAAGCAGCTTCTATTAATTACATCTGTGGGTGAAAGCATGGTTGTGTGTTGCCTAATTTTCTGGTCTTTTTAAAAATTTTTTAATAAGCATTTATTTCAGAAAGTTTAGAAAGTATAACTATTCAAAAATATAGAAGGTTAAAATAACCTAGATTTGAATTTTAATTATGTATGATAGATCCAATGTATTATACATTATATTAATAATAATAGTGCATCATGATATATGTATATTATATAATATGTAGACATGATATACGTATGTAAGTGTAAAAATCTTGTATACGTAAATATATTTATTCCTTTGCATAGAAAAATATTTGGAAGGTTACTTACAAAATTATTGGGTGATATGATTAAGGATGAACCATTTTAATCTTATCATATTATTTTCATTCAACTATTGAAGACTAATGCAAAAATTGCCCTGTCTACTCATGTCCTAGTATAATTTTGCTACTTTAATGACAAACATAATTTTATGAGACTAGAAATTTAACTTTTAATTTCTTTGTTCTCTTTCAAAAATAGTTCCATCAAAATTCTTTTCTTCTGCCAGCAAGTAAGAAGAAACGGATTAGTAAACAGTGCAAATTCATGCGTCTTCCATTTGCAAGGTAATTGCTTCAAAATTTAGCTAAATATTGATTTGCAAACTTCTACCTTAGAAGAAGGCAGATTGAATCTTGAATGTTTTTTATTTGGTTTGACTTCTTAAAATATAGAAAAGAATTAAAAATAAATAATGAAATTTATTTTTAACATTGTACCAGTAAAAGAAATTAGACATTCTCAAAGAATTCGGTTTTAAACTTTCAAATAATATTCAACTTTGTCATAGACCCTCGAGAAGAAAGAGGTTCTAGTGAACTCTTAGTTACGTGGGCTTGAATTGCACTGGCTCAGAGCACAGAGGTTTTATATAACACAACCTGTGTTTTCATTGTACAATGTTCATTTGTCAACCTGTAATTGCCTACTAATGTGGGAATGAGAATGGTTTGTGTACAGGCTGTATCTTTAGGACTGCAAGAGAAAATTAGCCCTAAGTCAGTAATCAAGTTCATTGTACTAGTATCCTGCAACTTTTAATTTATTTTCTTTCTTTTGACTTCTGTTTTTGTTGTTGTTGTTGTTTTGTTGGGGAACTCTAATAACTGTTTCTATGTTCATCTTGCATACTACCCCAAGCTTTATCATTAACGTTCATCTTTTCTATTTTCCTCCTGTCTAGAATTCTTATTCCTTGATTAATTTGATTATAAGTCAGAAATCATCTTATTTCAATCAATCCTGTCAAATTAAAATACAGTCATTGAGACCAAGAGAAGTTAAATGACTTAATGAACTAATAACATTGACTGAAATCCTCCTATTGTTTCTTACCAAAAATGTTCTTTCTGTTATGCAATTTATAGGTTTAATGCTTTTGAACAAATAAATGCACTTATATATTGAAACATCAATTTATCATAGTAAAAAAAATTCTCATACTATCTCATGTTTTGTATTTATTCTAATTTGTTCCATTGATTTGCCTGTTAGGTATGCTATTACCACTTTATGTCAGTACATTTTAATTACTGTAGTTTTAAAATAGTAAAATATGTTGTCTTGTAAAGCTTTAGTTCTTTTTCAAAAATATGTTAACTGTCATACATATATTGTTTCATATATACATATGAATCAAATGTCAACTTGCTCTCCAAAAAATTTCATTGTTTTTTTTCAGTGAATTTTTGTTTGAAATATAATATACACATTAGAACTTGGCAAATTTCACAATAACATTGTGTGAGCCATACCCAGACCAAGAAATAGAGTATTATCTCAGATTCTGCACCCTTGTGCTCATTTCCAATACCCACCCACATAAAGATAAAATAGTACCTTGTCAGACTTAAAAATTTTAAAAGAATTTGTCCATTTCTTTCATTTAAAGTATCGAATTATTGCCATAAAGTTGTTCATAAGAGCATCAGGTTATGTTAATATGTGTAGGATATATAATGATATTCTTTTTCTTTCTAAATAATTTCATAAAATAAAAATTTCTCATTTCATTCTCATTTGCCTTTAAGGGTTCCATTAACTTTGAATGATGATGATGATGACGATGATAAAGAGAAAATGCAGAGTGACAACAAAATTATATCAAAGGCATCACCTGATAATCTTTCTTCAGTATCAACAGGACAAAATTTATCAACTCAGTATAATTTGGATGTGTCTTTTCATAAAGAAAATAATCAGAATGTATATAGTTTAGATCATTCAGAAGATATTTCTTCTACCATTGATGTATTTCCCAAAGGTGAGATTGTTTTAAAAATTCATTTTGATCATAGTTACATGCATCAAATTTTCTTTTTGATATGTAGGTAGCTAATAAGTTAGAGCTCTTAATGTTACAGATTTGTTAACTTCTACCATTGAAAACTAGTATTTAAAAGTAAATATGTTGACAAATGTCAGATCCATAATTGCCTTTTATTGTTACTCTAGAAGCAGTATTTAAAAATAAGCTGACCTAAGATTTTCTTGGTACCTTAGCCTGTGATTTGAAAGAATCCATTTCTTTTTTTTTTCGGTTAGTGTTTCCCTCTCCTTTTCACAGATATGAAAATTGGGAGCCTAAGTGGATGTTACAGTGACTTTTCAAGATCAATTACCCATTAGTGGGAAACCAAACACTTAGGCCTGTGTAATGACTGAGTGACAAACGATGACACGAACATTTTATTTACATGATATTCCTAAATGATAATCCTGTGGTATATCTGTGGCACTTACATATTTGTCATAGATTTTTGGATTGGCATATAGAATCATAACTATATTAAACTCAGAGCTTAGAACTGTTTCTCCCTTCTGACAATTTATACATAGCCTAATAACTTTTTTATAGCAATCCTTATCAGAGTTATCACTGTTATTTGGGTTCAGTCATTGGCCTCCTTCCCCTTAGAAATCATTTGTTAATGACTCTATTCCACTGTACTATTGGGACTGAGGAAATGTTAATTCTCATTAGTATATATTTTCCCATAGGTACACTTGTAAAATTTGAGTTATTGAATAATCTGATCATTTCTAGTTTGTTTTTAATCAACGTAGATTCTTGGGATTTTTTTTTTTTTTTTTTTTTTGTACTAAGGATTGAATTCAGGGGCTCAACACTGAGCCATATCCCCAGCCCTATTTTGTATTTTATTTAGAGAGGATCTCACTGAGTTGTTTATGTCTTGATTTTGCTGAGGCTGGCTTTGAACTCAAGATCTTCCTGCATCAGCCTCCTGAGCCACTGGGATTACAGGCATGTGCCACCGTGCCTGGCTAGCATAGATTCTTAATAATATAAGGATCTGAAAAGAATATATTGTCAGAAATCTTCTTTGTGAAATGATTTAATTTCTAATTTGTTTAAAGTAACTTACTACCTATTGCTGAATTTTATTTTTCTTTATTTATAGAAAGCCATTCCCATTCAGACCAACATTCTAAGACTTCACTAGTGAGTGAGATGAGAAATACCCCATCTATTAGCCACATAAAGGAGAAACCATCTGCTACTAATGTGAATGAAAGGAAGAAGTGTGGGTCATCTTGGGAGACTTCTGCAGACACTCCCTGTGTGATAGATTTAGATCAGCAGCAGATTTTAAGTCCAGAACTAAAATGGAATAATGAGATAAATGATCATACTAATGAAAAAAATATTACAATACAAAGAAATAGACAGTGCCTTCCTGACATATCTTCTGAGTCTGCCAGCAAACCTGATGCAGAATGCATGAGTCCAGTTCAGGTTAATGATGACTTTGAGTTGCAGAAAACTGTGTATGATGCTGACATGGATTTAACTGCTAGTGATGTGAGCAAAATTGTTACAGTGTCAAGAGGCACTAAAAATAAAAGTAATCAAAAACCAAATGATTGTGAAAGGAAAACTTTGAGAA
Organism: Sciurus carolinensis; assembly: GCF_902686445.1. Taxonomy (NCBI): domain Eukaryota; kingdom Metazoa; phylum Chordata; class Mammalia; order Rodentia; family Sciuridae; genus Sciurus; species Sciurus carolinensis. The sequence goes on from NC_062215.1 coordinate 147,706,960, forward strand.
AAGTAAAAGATTCAAGCTCTGAAAAAAAGACAGAAAGAGCAAAGAGAAAATGCAAAAAGAGTTCAGATGTGGATGTTGAGGAAAAGTTTGAAAACAGACCAGAAAGAAGATCTGTTGTCCTCGATGGCAAAAGGGATTCAGAAAATCCGGATTTTATTCACAATACTGAACAGCTGACACAGGCAAACATACTGAAGAAAATAACCCTTCAGAATAACTTTGATCAAGATGACGGACAAAGTACACACTATAATAAAAAGAAGAAAGGAGTGCATGTAACAAATGAGCAGCAGGAAACTTGCCCTTTCTCCCAAAGTTCACATAAATTCCTACAGGACAGCAAATTGGATATGTGTCAAAATTCTCTAACTTGTAATAAAAGTAAAACTTCTACACAGACATTTGTAATGCACAAGTTAGAAACAGATAACTTATTCCCAGACCAAAAAGATAAAGAAACCAATTCTGAAAACCTAGAAGTTGTAAATGAATTTCCAAGAGCTGATCTTTCCTCCAAAGATAATCAAAATTTTTGTGACTATGAGACCCAGAATATGTTGGATTTGAAAAAATATGTCACTGATATGGAACTTGCTCAGCAAAATGAATCAAAAATAAATAAGAAGCTTAGGCCCAAAGTAAATAGGAAAACTGAAATAATTTCTGAAGTAAACCAAATATATGAGGTTAATAATAAAGATGTTCATGTCCCAGAAAAAGATGACTTTTTTCCCCACACTCAAGTGGTTAAAGAGACTTTTTCTGGAAAACTAGAAGTTTCAAAAGAGTTTCAAATACCTGCTCTTTTCATGAAAGGTAATGGAAATATACTTGATTGTGAGACCCAAAATATATTGGGTTTGCAAAAACAGATCACCAATGTGTACCCTGTTCAACAAAATGAGTCAAAAGTTAATAAAAAGCTTAGGCAGAAAATAAACCGGAGGACAGAAATAATTTCTGAAGTGAATCATTTTGAAAATGATGAAAGTGTGCATTGCTCAGAAAAAAGTAATCCTTTCTTCCTACAAAAGGATAGAGAAATCATCCCTGGAAACCTAAAAGATTCAGGCGAGTTTCAAACACCTATTCTTTGTACCAAAAAGGGTGGAAAGCTATGTGAGTATGAGACTCAAAATGTTTCTGGGATGAGAAGGCATATCCATGATATGCAGCTTGCTTGTCAGAATGATTCAAAAGTACACAAGAAGCTTAGACAAAAGGCACATCGAAAGACAGAAATAATGTCTGATGTCAACCAAATATGTGAGAATGATGACAAAGGTATGCATGACCTAGGAAAAGATAACTTTGTTTCTTTAACCCCAAAGCATAGAGAAACCGTTTCTGAAAACCTACAAGTTGCAAATGAATTTCCAGCAACTGATTTTCCCACCAAAGATAATGGAAATTTATGTGACTATGAGATACACAATATTTTAGATTTGGAAAAGCATGTTGCTCATATGCATCTTGTTCAACAAAACGAATCAAAAATAAATAAGAAGCTTAAGCAGAAAATAAATAGGAAGACTGAAATAATTTCTGAAGTGAACCAGATATATGAGGCTCATGATAAGGATATGCATGACCAAAAAAGCTGTACAGAAGATCTTGATTTGGAAACAAACAAATCTGAACAAAGACTTGAATGCAAAGGCATTATCAGTGGATATTATATGGAAATCAACAATAATGAAAAGGAAAATTGTGATGCAATTCCAGATCCTTATAAACTTGTTAACAAACATAAGAAAAAATCAGGCAAGGCAAAGAACTTTTTGACAAGAGATACGAACAAATCTATTTGTCAGTTAACAGATTCTTCACTGTCTAGTTTAAAATATATTACTAATGAAGCAGATTCTGATCCTGGAAACCATATTGAGCTACCTAAGAATCACAAGAAAAACACTGTAACTTTGAATACAAAAAGAGATGTCCCTTTTGTGGAAGTGATAAAAGAAGGTAAGTGCCAGGTCAAAACAGTAAATAAAATGACATCCAAATCAAAGAAAAGGAAGACCCTTGTAGAGCCTTCTCCAGAGACCAGTGGAATAATGGAGATAATATCTGACGTTGATCACAGAAAGTTATTTGACTCCAAACAAGCTAATAAAGAAAACTACTTGGAAAATCAGGATATTGTCAAAATTAAGCCAGACTCTTACACAAATGTGTTTAAACCTTTAGCTCAGATATATTCACCTAATATACAAGATTCTTCCTTTGACAATGTTCATCAGAGTTCATTACCTTTGAGTATTTCTTCCAGTAAAAACCTGATAATAAAAGAAAATTTTGCCTTGGAGAATTTACCCATCTTTCAAGTAAGCGATGATGTGCATGAGAAGATAAAAGAAGTCAACCAGAAAACAGGAAAATCAGGAATAGGTAGGTCAATACCTGGAGTGATCAAGTTGTAGAAGTGTTATGTTTTTGTTTTTGTTTTTCACTTAGCAGTAAAATATTTTATGTTATAACTGGTATTTTTAATGGAATTTTAAAACAGTATATAATTGTATAGCATAAAGGAATTAAATTTTAGTGCTTTGAGAGGATAACAGTGTTGCCATGACACTTGCAACCTAAAATGCTGATTTGGTCTTTACCACAAAGTTGTCTAATAATATCTTTAGGCAGAAAATTTCCTTTTTCATGTGTTTGAAGGAAATTGAGTATTTTAAATGTATATAATAAGGAATTGCATTGGTTTTATTTTGCCAAACACAAATTTCTTAAGGCGGGACTCTTCATTCAGCAGCATGTATGTAATGTGATCCAAGAGCTGGGGATATAGCTCAGTTGGTAGAGTGCTTGCCTGTCAAGCACAAGGCCCTGGGTTCAATCCCCAGCACCACAAAAAAAAAAAAAAAAAAAAAAAAAAAAAAAAAGAGTTATTCTAGGTGCTATAGAGGACCGAAGAGTAAGACCATCACCCTTTCCTTTAGAATATATGTAGGTGAAAGTAAACACGGTGGTGAAATGTGGTAAATCTTTTACTAAAAGCAAATAAATTATGTTAAAGGGTAAATTTCAATTAGAGGAATCTGTAAAGACATCATTAATTAAGTAGCATAGGTAAGATTTTTACTGTTAGTGTTTTTACTTTTCCCCTAGTTTTATTCAAATAATATTCACGCAGTGTTAAAAATTTTTTTTAAAAAATTGGAAGTAGAAAACCAGGAAAAAAGTCAACCAGAAAAATGGCAGCCAAGCCAGGCATGGTGGCGCACACCTGTAATATTAGCAGTTCAGGAGGCAGAGGCAAGAGAATTGCAAGTTCATAGCCAGCCTCAGCAAATTAATGAGGCTGTAGGCAATTTTTTGAGACCCTGTCTCAAAATAAAAAATAAAAAAAAAACTAAAAGAGGATGTGGTTCTGTGGTTAAGTGCCCCTGGGTTTAATCATTGGTACAAAAAATAAAATAAAATAAAAAATGGCAGTCAAAATTTTGCCATATGCTTGCAGACTTGAATCTACAGATTTTAGAATATATATTTGAAACCATACTATATTTGTCATTATTTTTCCCATGTTTTTCATTAACATTGAATCCTAAGGATGTTCCTTTGTTATTAGAACTTTGTAACATTTTGTAACATTAGACATTCCCATATCAATTGAATTTTTTCTACTGGGAAGCTAACATTTCAGAACTTGTATGTAGAATTCTAGGATTTTGATATGGTTAAGGATGTTCCAGGTAAAAGGCACCTCAAGGAAAAGAAGTACAAAATCTAGAGTTGTAAGATATATTAAAAGACTGGGGAGCTACCTCTCATCCCTCTGTTCCTCATAGGGCCTTTCACAGTGTGAGCAGTTAGTGACGTCTGCCTTGAATGAATATGAATAAGTTTGTGTGATTCTGTGAAGAGTTGAATCATGAAGGATTTTTGTATGTGACTTTCTTTCTTTTTTTTTTTCTTTTTGGTACCAGGAATTGAATCCAAGAGCACCACATCCCCAACCCTTCTTAAATTTTATTAGAAACAGCATCTCACTGAGTTGTGTAGGGCCTTGCTAAGTTGCTGAAACTGGGTTTGAACTTGTGACCCTCCTGCCTCAGCCTCCCAATTAACTGGGATTACAGGCGTGGCATTGCACCTGGCTACTTTGAATGTTATTTCATAATAAAAATGCTGCAGGCTTTTTGGATGATTTGTTTCTAATTTTAGACCTCTTTTCCTCTCAAAATTGAATCATCAAGGTTTAAAATTCCTGCCATGGATTTGCAAATTGCTGTATATCCATATCTATTTCCATATCTCTGTGTACACTTTTACAAATATTTGTGAAAATAATGTTCTTTTCAGGTAACAGAACATTACAGGACTTGACAAATACCAGTTTAGTTTCAAATAACACTGCTAAATCCGAAAATGACTCAGAAGATCTATCTTCAGAACCTCGAAGCAGAAGGAGGTGTGCTCCTGTCAGTTTCAAAGAACCAAGTCTCAGAAAGCAAGTATTTCAGTGATTTCATTATGCTATTATAAAATGGGTGCTTTAAAAAATTCTGCCAAATTAGTATTAGAACACACCCGAATATCAGTAAAACATATAATGTTGACATATAATAGCCACAGTGTGATCTGGGTAGATGTAAAGAAATGTATTCTTTGAACAGGTTTTTTTTATGGAGGGAATGGGGGTCTGAATTTAAAGTGGTTTAGTTTCGTATAGTTCCCATTCTCCTACTGTTATTTTTTAAATTGTAACTTGATAGTTATATTTTTATATGTGTTGCCTGTGATTGATAAGCCAATGTTTTCTGTATCTGTTACCCATACTTATTTATTTTTCCACCTTATTCTCTGGAGGAAGGTAATGTGGTTTGTGTCCTTTGGTCTCAAAGAATAATAATATTTTTTTCTTTACTGCTTTAAACTTTATATATACTTCTGTAAAGAGTCTCCTATCAACTTATTCATTCCTCAGTTTCAATATTTATCAATATTTTGCCATATTTGCTTCATCTGTCCCTTTTGTTTTTTTTTTTAAAAATTGAGATTGATTTAATTTCTAAAACACTTCTGTATGCATCTCTAAAAACTAAGAATTTCTTAACAAAGTTCTTACCAAAACGAGATGGAAATTATCACATATAACAAAATTATCAATAATTTCTTACTGTTACCTAATAGCTAATCCCTATTAAAATTTCCTTGATGAGCACCAAAATGACCAAATTTCCCTGATTATCACCAAAATGACCAAATTTCCCTTTTCATGTGTTTTATTCCAAATCTCATGTTTTTAATAATAAATCAAATATGCTCTTTCAAAAAATCTAATCATATTTGGAGCAGTGTTTTCTGTAGAATAGAGAAAAATATCATAAATCTTCCTTTGCATTGTTTCAGTGTTTACTCCTTTTATAAAATTTGAGACATTAATGGTTTTGACAGGTATTTAAAAAATCACCAGCAGAGGGCAGTAACATAAGGGAGGGTCAAAGAAGAAAGTGAAATAAAGGACCAACACTGTTTTAAAAAATGGCTTTATCAAGATATAGAATGTATCTCTTTATAGTGATATACCATACATTTCACTCATTTAAGGTATATGATTCAGTGTCTTTTTAGCATATTCCTCAGATCTGTGCAACTATCACCACGTCAATTTCAGAATATTTCTTAACCTCCAAAAACAGTCTTTTTCTCTTTAGCTATACTCCTCTACCCTCCAGCCCTAGGCAACCACTTATCTACTTTCTGTCTCTTTAGGTATCCCCGTTCTAGACGCGTCACATAAATAGAATCATAATCTGAAGTCTTTGAGACTGGCTTCTTTCATTAGCATGTTTCAGGAGTTATCTATGATATATCAGTAATTCATTCCTTTTTGACTAGTATTCTATTATATGTATATACCATGTTTTGCTTATCCTGTCATCTGTTGATGAACACTTGAGTTTTCCTGTTGTTGTGTTTTCTGGTTTTTTTTTGTTTTTTTTTTCTTGCTGTTATGAATCAGGCTGCTATGAAAATTATGTGTAAGTTTTTGCATGAACATGTTTTGATTTCTTTTGAGTACACACCCAGGAGTGGAATTGCTGTGCCATTTTGTAACTGTTTGAACATTTGAGGAGCTGTCAGAATGTTTTCCAAAGCTGATGCATCAGTTTACATTACCACCAACTGTGATAAGGCTCTGAGTTCTTCTCCTCACCAGTACCTGTTACTATTTGACTTTGATTCTGACTATCTTAGTGGGTATGAAGTGGTATCTCATCATGATTTTGATTTGATTTCCCTGATGACTAATGATGTTTGAGTACCTTTTTAATGTGTTTATGACTACCTGTATATCTTCCTTGGAGAAATATGTATAGATCTTTTGCCCCTTATTTAGTTGGATTGTAAGTTAAATTCTATTTTGAACTAATTTTAGACTTACAGAAATGTTGAAAAAATAGTCCAGTGATTTCCTGTTGTCCCTTTACCCAACTTTACCTAATTTAAACATTTTATATTGCCATAGTACAGTTATCAAAACTAGAAGATTAGCATTGGTAAGATACTATTAACAAAACTACAGATTGGCACTAATATCCTTTTGTATTTTAAAATCCTATCCAGGGTCCCACATTGTATTTAGTTTTCATTTCTCCTTAGCCTCCTTAAATCTGGATAGTTCCTTGGTCCTTCCTTTTCTTTAATGCTTTTGAAGACTGTGGGTCAGTTATTTCATAAAATATCCCTCAATTTAGAGTTTTAAAATGTTTTCTCATGATTATAATGTGACTATGCATTCTGGGCAATAATTCCACAGAAATGATAGGTCTTTCTCATTGTATCATATCAAGGATTCATTGTGTCAATGTCTCACTACTGGTAAGGTAAGCTTGATCACTTGGTTACAGTAGTGTCTGCCAGGTTTTTCCACTGTAGTTTTTATCTTTTCCTTTATAAGGGACATGGGGGACATTTATGTATCTTGTTTCTCCAACTTTCACTTATTCACTTTAGCATCCGTGGTAGTGGGTCTTGCTAATTTACTGTGATGTTTGGCTAATACTTTCTATGTCCCTCTTTCCTTCTATGCTAATTGAAATTCTCCCATAAGGAAGAATTGTTCTTTCTTCCTCATTTATTTATTTATATGAGTGTAGACTCATGGATATCTATTTTATCCTATAGATAAAAATCCATTACTGTAAATCTTGAGTTATTCAGGTTATTCCAACCTTGGTATTAAGAATTCTTGAGGTTGGTTTCTGTTTCCTTTTGATAAGACTTCATACTATTTTAAGCAGTCCCATACTTTCTGATTCACAAGATGTTCCAGGCTTATCATAATATTTTCTCTGGCCTGGCCTCCGATTTGGGCACTTCTTCAGGAAACCTGATTCCCTCAATTGTAGAATTTTGTTCAAAAATCAAGATCTAGGCACAAAGTATGCTTATTGCTTATGTTGGACTAGCTATCTGTTGCTACATAACAGTATTACCACATATCTAGGGGCTTAAAACAGCATACATTTATTACTTCTCAGGCTCTATGGTCCAGGAATCTAGGTATGGCTTAATTGGTCCTCTGCTTGGGATCCCATAAAGCTACAATCAGGGTGTCACCCAGCCTAGTTCTCACTGGGAGGCTCTACTGAGAAAGAATGTGCTTCTAAGACAGCATGGGTGGTTGGCAGAATTCATTTCCTTATGTGTGTAAAACAGAGAGGCTCAGCATCTTGCTGTTGAATTCAGACTGTTCTCAGGTTCCTTACCACATGAGCCTTCCTCCCAACAAGGCCACTTCTTTCAAAGCCAGCTATGACCAAGTCACAAGAGAAATCCACCAGTCAGATGGAACTTTATACAATGAAATGTATTCTCAGAAGTGAGGTAGCCTGCCACCCTTGTCACATTGTATTGGTTAGACACAGGTCATAACTCCTGCCAATAATCAAGGCAGGAGGATTTTGCAGGATCATGCAAAATCGTAAATGCCAGTAGACGGGGATTATGGGAATCCTCCTTAAGAGTCTGTCCAACACAGGTGTCATTGCAGTTAGCCCTCTCATAGACAGGGCTAGGAAATACATATATGCATAGAAACATACTTTTATATTTTTGTATCTGTCTGTATATATAATAAAAATTGTGAATTAATACTAGTAGTTCTGATTCCAGTCCAATACCACAGGGTTCATTTCAACCTTCTCCCTTTACTTATTCATAATTTCTCCATCACTGAAAAGCCTCGTTCTCATTATCTATATTTGTTCAATTCTAGTGTACACACAAGTAATTTTAGAATCATTAGCCCATGTTCCTGTGAGAAACATGTTTACTAAGTAGATTATAAAGTTTGGGTATGGTTCTTTTTTGTCTTAGGTTAGTTCATTTCTATTTCCTTTAGTGTAGTTATGTTATTCATTTGTCATTTGGTTAGGTTCATGTGTTATTGTTTCCATTCCATTGTACCAGTGTGCAGCAGAGTAGTATAGCATGCCCTTTCTACAACCTCATCAATGGAACATATTGTCATATTTTTAAAATTTGTGCTGTGGTAGGTAAAATTAGTTATTTCTGTGTTATTTGATTTGCATTTCTCTATAAATGAATTTAAGTGTTTTATCATTTTTTTGGTCTGTGCATATCTTATTCTTTCCTCTTGGGTTTGTAATCCTTTATCCATCTGATATTAGGTATTCTTTAGGAGTAACTAGTCCTTTGTGGTATGGTATATGTTGTCAATATTTTTTTCATGTATCAGTTTTCTTTTGAATTTTTTTTCTAATCATATAAAAAATTTTATTTTCATGTAATCAAGTTTATCAATCTTTTCTTTTATCCTTTTTGAATTTTGAGGTGTAGTTGGAAAGCCTTTCTGTTAAAAAAAAAAAAAAAGAATTCATCTATGTTAAGATATGGATTGTTTTATCTTCTTTCCAAATGGCTACCCCATTATTTAAAAATGCATCTTTATCACAGAGACTTGAGATACCAACCATGTTATATACTACATTTCTATGTATATATTTTGGGAGGATCTAAACCTGGACTTTTTTTGTATTGCAGTGGTCAACTTATTTATTATGGGACTTTTTAGTATGTTTCAAAGTCTGGTAGAGATAATACCTATTCATAGGTTTTTGTTGTTTTGTTTTGTTTTGTTTTGTTTTTGTAGCACTGGGAATTGAACCCAGGATCTCACATGTGCTAGGCATGCACTCTACCACAACATTGTACCCTCAGCCTCTAATTTTTGTATTGAGACAGGGTCTCACTAATTTGTCCAGGCGTGGAACTTGTGATCCTCCTGCCTCAGCCTCCTAAGTAACTGGGTTTACAGGCATGTGCCACCATGACCAGCTCCAGGGTATTTTTCAATGTTTTTTTTTTTTTCCATATGAACTTCAGTATTGACTTGTTTAGCTCAGATTTTTACAAACTCAGCACTAACATTTTGTTAAATTATCTAATCTTTTGGGTTAGATATTTCTTTGTTGTGGGAGGCAGTTTGGGTACATTGTCAAGATGTTTAGTAGTATCATTAACCTCCATCCACTAGATGTCAGTAGCATACCCCAATTTGTAACAATCAAAAAATATCTTCAGGTGTTGCAAAATGTCACCTTAAGTTGAAAACCACTGATCTAGCATGGTATTTTTATTGGGATTTCACTGAATTGATTTATTAATTTAGGGATTGATCTTTGTAACATTGGCTCTTTCTATCCAAGAACAGAATAAATGTCTATTTGTTTAAATTATTTTATTGTATGTGTTTTTTAGAAGTGTTTTAAAATTTTCTTCACATAGGGTTTGCAAATTCTTGTTGAATTTATTTGTAAATATTTAATCTTCTTTGTTGTGATCCTACATGGAAATGTAAATCATGCTCAGTGTTTATTGTTCATGTATATGAAGACTATTGAATTTGTGTCAGTATATATCTTGTTTATATCTTTTATTTTCTATCTTATTGATCTCCAGGTGTACTATGATACCTTTGAAAGTAGAGATAGCTATACTTTTTTACCACATCATATGCCTCTAATTAATTTCTCTTGTCTAATTGCATTGGTTAATACCTCAAGTATAATGTTGAATAGTAGTAGGAATAGAAGTCATTCTTACTTCATTCTTGGTTTTAGAGGAAATATTTTATTATCTATTAAACAAGATACTGGCTTTAGGATTAAGGTATTTGCTTAATTTATCATATTAAGAAAGTGTTCGTCAATGCCTTTTGAGTGTTTTATAATGAATTTTGTCAGTCTTTTTCAGCATATGTGAAGATAAGCATATGCACTATTTCTTTAGATTTATTAACATGGTATATGCATTTTCTAATATTGAAGTAACCTTGCATTCCCAGAATAAATCCCATGATCATGATGGGTCATGATGTATTTCTTCATATTGTGATATTCAATTATATTTGCTAAATTTTTTTAGAATTTTTTGTCAATATTCATAATCGATATGGATTTATGGTTTTCCTTCTTTGCACGTCTATCTGGCTTAGGTTATCAGCATTACACTTGCTTCATAAAGAGAATCAAGAAGTTCTCCCTTTACAACATTCTAAAATAATTTATAGAGGATCAGAACTATCTGGTCTTTAAAAGTTTGCTAGGATTCCCCTCTAAAACTGTCTGGTATTGTTGGATGTTGTTTTGTGGAATAGTCCCTTAATAACTGTCTATTTCCTTTGTGAAAATCAGTTCATATATAAATTTTCACTCGAATGGGGTTAGTTTGGGTTATTGTATTTCCGTGAAAGATTCTCTATTTCATCTAGATCTTTTAATTTATTTGCATAAAAATATGCAAAATTATCTCCTAGAAACTGGATATGTAAATAAATTTGGAATATCTTATCTTTTTAAAGTATATTTGTGCTTTTCTTGCTTCTTGATCAAATTAGGTAATGATGCATTTATTAACTTTTGTAAAAAATCAGAACTCTGATTTACTAGGGCTATTGTTTTTCTGTTCTCTACTTCATTAATTCCTGCTTTATATGTCTTAATTGCCTTGTATTTTCTTTTAATTCCCCATTTCCCCCTAGTGTTTTGGAGCTGAAAATTTGATTTATTGTTTTTATCTTTCACTTGCATAGATGAAAGTGCTTAATACGATTAATTTTCCTTTGATAAATTTTAAAATGCATCCCATAGATTCTGATATAGTATTTTCACCATATATCCTTACATATGTATGATAATATATAGTCACAATTTGTTAATTTCTTTTTTACTCAGGAGTTATTTGGTAAGCAGTTTTAAAATTTCCACAAGCCTTTCTTTTCTTTGTTTTTGTTTGTAAATTCTAGGTTTTTTAGCCTGTAGTCAGATATTATTTTTGTGATATTTCTACTTTATGGGCATTACCAGTGTTTTCTTTGTGACTTAATATTTGGCTAGCTTATCTAATGTATATGTATTCTCTATCATCAGGATATAGTTTGATATATTCTATAAGATTTACTCTATCTTCTGTCTCTTCTTATTTTTATCTATTTGATCTTTCTTATACTGAGAGTAGTGTGTTAAAGTCTGTTATTATTGTGTCCCTATGTCTCTGTATCTCCTGTAGTAGTTTTTTCAGCAAGAGTCACTTTGCTACTTGGTACATAAATATCATACTTATTACATATTCACTGTGGATTCTGGCTTTTACTATTAAAAATGTCTTATTTCATCATGTTCAGGCTTTGGAACTTAAAGGATAAACATTTTAAAATATATATTTGTATCACCTTCCTGATTACTCCTGCCACTCCTGTCCTGGGTATCTATGATGCCTGTTCTGTGAGAGCAAGCAGCTTCAATCAGAATCTTCTCTCATGGAGGTTACCAGAAACTATGATATTCCTGCTACATTCCATTTCCAATTCAAAAAAGAAAGAAGAAAAAATTGTGGCAGCTGGGTTGCCATCAGTAATTATTTGTACTGAATGTACATTGTGATTTTTGCTCTTAGAAAATTCGCCAACTAATATCATATAGGCTCTGGAAAAGGTGTACAGCACAGAGAAAGATACCCACTCGCCATCTAACCTTTCTTTCCTTCTTAATTTGAAATCATGTACATGTATTTCTTCTAAAAACACACATATGCACACATATTTAAAATGTAAAAAAGAAATACAGTACCACTTCTTGTGACCTATTTTATGTACTAGGTAGATGGACCAACAACTTAGTGAGAAAATAAAATTACTGGATAAAGTAATAAAAGCCAAAAAATGACTTGAATAATCTATTAGCTAATAGGAAAGTAAGAAAAACTCAGAGCAGAGACTTAATGAGAACAGGAACCCAAAACAGTAAGTGGAGCCTGAACCTGGCTTTTGCCTGAAGGCGTTTGTTTAACTAGGTGGACCTAAGCATTGAATTCACAGCTTTATGAGGCTGGGAACAGAACACAAATCCTAGGGTTTAGCTAAAATGAAGAGTCTAATAGTAGATCTCTTTCAATAAAATTGAGCTATTTATTCTCTCAGTAGAGCAGCAAACTAAAAATAACTTTTCACTATTTTTTTTCAGCCCCAGAAAGTAACTCTGGTGCTACATTTAGGAGGAAAAAAATATTCTGAGAATTCATAACCAAAACCAAGCCCTCATGCAGATTGCAGCTGGAATTTATAATATCTGGAAGGCATAAAAAAATTCAAGCTGAAGATTTAGTACAAGTACACCCATGAATTATAGCATACCTGTTGTCTTGAAAAAGCAAATGCAAATATTTTCTGGAGGAGCCCTCCTTCACTTAGACCTCAACACGTTTTCCACAACTAAGTTCCAAGGGAAATGAACAGCTAGCTCATAGTAAAGAAAAACACACTACACACACAAGGAAACAAGGTTCCAACAGAAATGATTGGCAGCAAAATCAAATACAGAATATAAAATGAGTATGTTTAATGTTTCAATAAGAGGTTTGGGAAAATTCATAGAGATGTTTAGGGGGAAAAACAAGCCACAGAAAAGCACATACAATGTGATTCTGTAGATATATAAAGGTTTGGGCTGGGGAGATAGCTCCGTTGGTAGAGTGCTTCCTTGCAAGCACTAAGGCCCTGGGTTCAATCCCCAGCACCACAAAAATAAAAATGAAAATAAATAAATATATAAAGGTTAAATGTAGATAAAACCAAACAATAGACTTTTAAGGAGTATAATCACAGGTGGTAAAAAAAAAAAAACTATAAAGAAAAATCAAAGAAATGATTAAAACAATGCATGATGCTGCTTACTTTTGGGGGAAGAGGGAGACGTGATTAGATAAGGACACATAGAAGACTTCTTAGGTTTGTTAATATATTATTTCTTAACCTGGGTGGTAGGTACAGAACCATTAGTTTTTAAATTGTACATTAAAAAATTTTTAATTGTACATTACACTCGACTACTGTACATATGCTAAAGTTCATAATAAAAAGGAAATATGTAACAAATTATGTATAAAATCAGTTGATTAATTTTTCTTAGACCTTATTTATTAATTCCACCACCAGGGTATTTCAACTATATGGCAAAGCCTATGGTTTAGGAAAACTGCTTTTCTTAACTAGTATGAGGCAATTTTCTTTTCCACACCTCACAGAAAAAGCACTAGTTTGGAATTGTTATTATTGTTAATCTTCCTTTTTTTCCTTTTTTTTTTTGCAGAAAGATGAGAAGATAAGGTAAATATATGGATCCTAGTTTTCCTGAGTTCTCAAAGCATAACAAGTCATAAAAGAAATGTAACAAGGATCAAGAAGATGAAATCCTTGAGGATTTTTTTTTGTTTTTTTCCTATTTGGCCTTTTTTCTTTTTTGGAGTGTTACTCTATCCATTCTTATATTTAGATAAATGTACATAAAATATCAGTTTTTGTAATATTTAAACTTTCAGAATCATTTTGTTCACCATATAACTTATTTTCCTGTTCATTTGTTTCTTTCTACCTAATATTCTTTAACCAAATACAGTTATTACCCTTTTAACCAATAAAGTGTATTAATACTTTTTGTATTGGTTATGTTGTATACCAAGTCATCTTGTTTTGTTGTTTTGAGCCATTAAATACATGTGAATACTTAAAGGGGTTTAAAAGTCACCTACCCTGGCCAGTTTTCTGTCATCCTTCATTTTTCATTTTTCTACTTTCAGAAATACTTGTTAGGTATCAGTTTTTTTATCATTTTTTATGTTTTTTAAAGGTAGGTGTTCTTTATGTGTGTGTGTGTGTGTGTGTGTGTGTGTGTGTGTGTGTGTTTTAGTTGTAGGTGGACACAATACCTTTATTTTATTTTTATGTGGTGCTAAGGATTGAACCCAGGGCCTCACGCATGCTAGGTGAGCATCTACCACTGAACCACAACCCTAGCCCTCTTTATTACTTTTTGTATATATAAAATCTGATGGCTCAGGGGAGGGAACTAACCTTTGAGACTCTTGTGAATTTGGTTTTTATGATTTTATTTTAAAGATTGCTTACTATTCTAGTGATAAGTCCTAGATAATCTCTCACCAGTGCAGGGGTAGGCCCAGAAATCTGCATTTTTAACCAATGCTTCAGGTAGTTCTGTGGCCAATTGTCTTAGGATCACAGGGAGACTACTGAAGGGGTATAGGATGCTACAGAACTTCTTCATAATTTCAAAGATGACATTTCTGCTGCTAAAGTAGAATAGCCACCCAACAGTGTGAGTTGGATAGAGGAGGGAGGCTTGTATTAACTTTTTGTCATTGTGATCAAAATACTTGGCAAGGACAACTTAAAGGAAGAAAAGTGTATTTTATCTCACAGTTTCAGAAAGGTTCAGTCCATGATAGGTGGATTCCATTGCTTTGGCCCAAAGTAAGACAGAACATCATGGTGGAAGGACATGGCAGAGGAGTGCTGCTCACATTTGGCAGCCAGGAAGCAACAAACAAGAGGAGGGGTCACAGGGAAGATGAACCCTTACAGGGAACAGTGACCCACATTCCCACATTCCATCTGCCTGCAGTCACCACCTGGTTAGTCCATTCAAACTGGGATGGACTGATTGATTAGGTTACAGCTCTCATAATCTAATGATCTTGCCTCTAAATATTCCTGCATTAACACAGGAGCTTTTGGGTGACACCTCATATCTAAACCACAACAAGACCCTTAGAGTAATAGTTAACATTGTGGTTAAGGGCTTGGCATCTGACAGTCTATCCACTTTCCCGAGCTATTTTTTTAAGGCTTTGTACCTCTTGGATTCACTCAGGTATTATATTTTAGTACCCTATTCTATTTTTTCTTCTTTTCATGAGATTTGAGATTTGTCCTTTCTTTTTGTTTTTCCTTTCCATGCAAACTACTTTTCATTTTATGTGGTCAATTTCCTGACCTTTTATTCTTGGTGGAAGAATTTTACTCTTGGTCACAGAATTTTCTGTTTCCTGGTTATAAATGTCTTTACTTTGATTTTATTTCCCTCTACATTTAAATTTCTGATTCATGTGTATTTTTTTTTTTTTGCTGTTATGTAGTGTGAAGTATGAAGGTAATTTTTACCTTTTTCCATGTAACTCCCCATTAATAAAGAAGACCACGTTACTACTAATTTAAAGTGCCACTTTATATTGTATTTCCATGTGTACTTATATTTTTTATTGACTTTCTTCTGTCTTCTTCTAGTTGTGTTTTTTATGACCAGTACTATACCCTCAAAATTATAGAGACTAAGAGTTTCAAAGCTTTCTTCGTATAGGTTTTGCACTTTTCTTGATGCAATTGTATTTAGGTATTTTATCTTTTTTTCTGGATAGTATAAATGTGTTCTCTTTGATTCTCTCTTCTAATTGATGATCCTGTGTTAGTTAGGTTTCCATTGCTGGGATGAAATACCTGGAAAAAACAAAGTAGGAAAGATGTATTTTGGCTTCTGGTTTCAGAGGTTTCAGTCCATGGTCAGCTGTCTCCATTGCTCTGGACCTGAAGAGGCAGCACATCAAGGCAGCGGACCACAGGGAGCAGAGAGAGAAATGTGCAGGCAGCAGGATACAGTCCCCAAGGACATAACCCTAAGGACCACTTCTTTGAACTAGGTCTCACTTCCTATATTTTCCATCACCTTCCAATAGTCCATTCATCCATGAATCCATTTATGACGTTTAGAGTCTTTGTGATCCAATCACTTTCCAAAAACCCCACCTCTGAAACTGCTGCATTGGAGACCAAGCCTTCAATTCATGAACCTTTGGGGGACAGTTGAAATCTAAACCGTAACAGCATGTACGAAGACTATTGATTTCTCTGTGTTAAAATATCATTGTAGTTTTTTTTCCCAGACATCTCTTGAAAACTAAGCTATCTTTATTCCATTTTTCTAATTCTTATATCTACCACTGCTTTTTCTTATCTAATTGCATAGCTGCTACCTTAAGTAAAATGTTCACTTGCAGTGGGAATAGTGAATGTCCTTGTTTTGTTCCTAATTTTCATGAAAATGATTCTGGTTTTACCCCATTAAGGAAGATGGTGGTTTTGAAGCTGGTTGTGCATATGTTAAATCACATTAAAATATAAACAGCTAATAGTTAACTTGTTTTATTATTTTATTGAAAAACCATCAGTGAGTGTTGAATTTTTTTAAATGACTTTTGGTATTGATATTTTATTATGACCCAGCCAAGAGACAGGAACCACAATCACTCACTGTTAAACATACACTAGAAAACTGAAAAAAGAACTGAGAAGGTAAAGGGGCTACTGGAAGCACACACCTACCACCTCTGGGGCAAGGGAACAAAAGGAGAAAGTGTGGAATTATTGAAACTTAAAGACTTGGAGGAGCTCCAGGACTCTGGGGTCCATGCAGTTGTTTGATGCTGGTTTTCCCAGAGGGACATGATGGTGAAAAGGAGCCCAGAAAAAGAAAATGATTATTTGTAAAGTCCTGGCCTTAGCAGAATGGATAAGTGTGGATTTGAACCTGAGATGCAATAGCTTAATAGCACAAAAGTGATCTATGAATGTTCTCCTTAAATGTATTAATGTGATGAACTATATTTGCAGATTTATTGATTCTGAAACCTTGTTTTCATGAAATAAATCCCACTTTTTAATGTGTGCCAACTATTGTCTCAACTCTGCCTCACTCCATGATTTACTCCATGACATTGGAACTCTTGAGAGTCCTGTTTCTGCCTTACTAGCTGACTTACTTTTAATTTCTGCCAATGGGATCACTAGAGGAGATGAAAAAAAAAATAGGAAGAAGGAAAAGGAATTTCATCTGCTTCCTAAGGCCTTGTTTTTCTGTCTGCATCATCTCAGTAATGGCAACAGTTCCAGTCACCAGTTAGATATAGCTCCTTTATCCTCCTAGAGGTACTAGCTTTAGTTGGACTATGCCCCTTCACCAGTGGCCTCAGGCCTGCCTTTTCAGGGAGACTCCTTTAGTTTCTGAGGTATCAGCAACACCCTTGCTGTACCTGCTCCTTAGGGATCTCAATACTGACCTTTTCTAGTATTTAACAGGGACTGAGCAGAGCCCTCTCCTGGAGGTCTCCTTCAAAGTTTCTAGGTTCTAAAAACCCAAATTCCCTTTGTTACACTTGTTGGTTCTTATGCATTGCTAGAAGAATGAAAAATTATATAAGCCTATAGAAAAGATTTTGACAATATCCAACAAAGTTTATATAACTGACCCTGCAATCACACTTTTAGAAAACTATACCAAAAGTTCCTTGCAAAAATGTAAAAATATCATGGCATGGTTTTTAATAACAAACAAAAAAAGATCAACCTAAGTAACCATGAATTAGGGACAGTTTATTTGAAAGCAGACTGAAATGAAAACAATCTATCAGGTTGGTAACAGAGAAAACTGAGATAACTAACTTTGGAAAAAGTATTTTGAATTCACATCTTCAGTAGGATATACTCTAAGAATAAAAAGAACTTTAAAGAAATCTTAAACTTTCACTCACTAGTCTTATTACTATTGTAATATTAATGTTCTTATTTTAAAATATATCTATGAACAGGATAAAGTAGTTTTATTAAGATTCTAGAACCAAGATCATTGGAACAGGAGAACATGGTTATGACTGTAAATCTTAGTCTGTTTTCTGTTGCTATAACAGAATACCTGAGACTGGGAAATTTCTAAAGGAAAAATGTTTGTTTAGGCTCATGATCCTGGAAGCTGAGAGTCCAAGAGCATGGTGCTAGCATCTACTTGGCTTGTATGAGGACCTTGAGCTGTTTTAACTCACCACAGAAAATGGAAGGGAAGAGGATATATGCTAAAGAGGCAAATCAGGAAGGGGCTGCCTTGTTGTAACTAATCTAGTCCAGAGAGAGTAAGGATTTATGTGTGAAAGACCTTAACTCATTCATGAAAGCTCTACCCCTTAAATAAAACACCTCCTACTGGTCCCTGCTTCCCACCACCGCTGCTTCAAACTAGTTTTTGTGGAGACAAACTATATTCAAAGCATAGCAAAATCCAAGAAGATTTTTTAAACTTTTGCAATTTTAAATTTTAATTAATTATATCAATGTAAACTTAGGCTTTCTTCGCCCCTTTACTACTTTTTATATTTTCTAGCACTATCCACTGAAAATGCCTAGAAACAATGGCAACTCATTGGCAATGAGGACCTCTCCCATTCAGATTGTGGTTTCTCAATATTATTACCCATTCGAAGACACCAGAACTCTTTCAAAAAATGGCTGACTCCACATCTGGAACAGGATATAGAGAAGGTGAGCCTGGGACATTTTATTGTGCCAGGAAGTAAGAAAATCATCAAAAATTCATGCAATGACACCAAAAGAAAATAATCTAGCTTGAAGGTACATCCATTGACCAAACATGGGACAGATAGCATTATTTAGAATAATAACTGGGCTGGGGTTGTGACTCAGTGGTAGAGCACTTGCCTGGCATGTGTGAGGCACTGGGTTCAATTCTTAGCACCACATATAAATAAATAAATGTCCACTGACAACTAAAATAATATTTAAAAATAAACTGCAATTGATTAAAACATTATGGAAAAATAATAAATTGATATAAAAAAGGGGAAGAGAGATAAAGCACTTTGGATACCACTGTAAGTTAGTAGGATGCTAACTAAGTCTTTGAAAAATTATAATTTAAGGAAAGGTTATATAAAAGTATCTTGTCTTTCTGGTATGAATTTGTGCATTGTCAATAGTTCTAGAAAGGATAGGGAGTTCTATTCAAAAGAATCCCAGCTGATGAATACAGAAGGAATTGCTAGAACTAGAAAAATTGCAACTGCCTCATAAAATAGCTGACAATGTTCAATGACAGATGTGAAACCATTCAATGAAATGCTGAAGAGAAAATCATTATGAAGAGAGAGAGATCCTATTAAACTCGTTGATAAATATTAGTGTCATTAAGAATGAGACGACTAGACTTCATACACCTCCTGAAGTGTTGCAGTATACCTAGGAAGTATTCCTGACACCCACACCCAAAAAATTGAACCCAAATATAATCAAGGCTTTGGGTCTAATATCCAGTGTGTAGAAAATAAGTAGTATGGAAGAACAAATAATTCCAGGAAGAAATAATCAGTTATATTCAAAATGTGAATCATTTCTATGGGATAATCAACCCGGTTTCTTCTTTGACATGTTAATAACATTAGAAGTGAGAGGATGCAGCAAGACAAATACCACATGTGCTTACTCATACGTGGACTCTTCAAAAGCTGATCCCATTGAAGCTGAGAGTAGAATAATGGTTACCAGTGGCTACAGACAGTGGGAGGGAGGCGGGTATGGGGAAAGGCTGGTCCTCCAGCAAATTGTTACAGGTAGATAAGAGGAGTAAGTTCTAGTTTTCTAGGGTGAATACAGTAAATATTGTATATTTCAAAATAGTGTGAAGGATTTAAAATGTGCTTACCATACAGAATGATAAAAGTTTAAAGTGATACATATGCTCATTGCCCTAATTGGATCAATACACAATGTATAAGTGAATCAGAATATCACATTGGATGTATGTACAATTATTATAGGTCAATCCACAATAAACATATTAACTATGAAAAGGGGGAGGAGTGAGAAGATTCTTCCAGATTAAGAGACCAAAGAGACCACAAGCAAATATTGAGTAGCTTTTGTTTGATTCAGAGAAATCAAATGTAAAAAGACTTTTTTTTAGACCCTGGGTAATGGTATCATGCCTGAATAAGAAAATTGTGTGTGTGTGTGTGTGTGTGTGTGTGTGTGTGTGTGTGTTTAATGTGTCCTGAAATATTTAGCAGTAAGAAGAAGTGTCTGGGATTGGTTTTTAAATTCCAGAAAGAAATGACCATTGCAACAGCTCAACCAGGGGAGGAAGAGGCTACTTCTACACTTGTCTTCCACCTACAGATTTTGAAATTTTTCACAATAAAGGTTTTGTGTTCACATAAATGAAACTGTATAGAAAATGTTGTAAGTATGTTAAGTAAAAAGAAGTCGGGGAAATATTGAGTTTGATCCTATTTGAGTTTTAATGAATTTTTTCATGTAGATTTTTAAAATGTAAAACAGAGCCAAAAATTTAACATTTGGCAAATTCTCAGCATTGGGTTCTGGATAATTTTTGTATTTTTCAATTCCAAATAGTTGAATTTTTCAATGTGCCTTAGATCTGTTGACATTTGCCAGGTAAACTGATAATTAATCACTGGATCAATTGTCAATTATGATAAAACTTTTTTTGAAAGTTCATATCAAGGGGAGCTCTTGACTTAAAAACGTAAATTTGGATAAGTATTTGTAAAGTCAGAAGGTAAAGTTGTAAAAACTATCAGTTGTCGCCGGTCGTGGTGATGTACTCCTGTAATCCCAGTGGCTCTAGAGACTGAGATAGGAGGATCGCCAAGTGCAAGGTCAGCCTTGGCAATTTATCAAGGCCCTAAGAAATTTAGTGAGACCAAGGGCTGGTAAAGTGCCTCTGGCTCAATGCCAGTACCTAAAACAAACAAAAAACAGCACAAAACAAACAAAACAAAAAGCATATCCATTGTCTGTAGGCTCCTTCCTGCAGACTTGCAAAATCAATGTGATTGGTTCCATTAAGAGTACAAGACTGCAGCAGGCGCAGTGAGAGCGGAAAACTTCAAATTGGTGGGAAAGCACGTAAAATATCACTCGAAGACGACCCAGGCGACGTCGCAGGACCCACAGTGGCTGCCGAGGGAGCGGCACTGAGGCCGAGCGCCACGGGCGAGGGCGACGACCCGAAAGGGTCAGTTCCCCTGGCCAAGCCGGCCGCCCCCACAGCGCCGGCGACGCCCACACGCCGCTGACCCGGGCGGGTTTCCTGGCTCAGGCTCAGCGCCCCGGACGTCACAGCACACTCTCTGGGTGGGAAGGGCTGGTGGGCCTTCGGCTCCGTAAAACCCGGTCCCGCTGGGCGGTCCGCATCGCCCGGTCCAGGTGCAGCGCCTCCGGGACCCGCCGTCCTCTGCGGACCCAGATCGGGACCTGCGCGGCTGCCACCATGGACCGGGTCACGGAGCTGATCTTCTACGTGAACGGCCGCCAGGTGAGCGCGCCCGCGGGGCTGCCCGGCCCGGGCAGGGATGGCTCCTGCCACATGGCCCTGGTCCTTTAGGTGCCCGCCGCGGAGGGCACGATGGGCAGCCCGGGCGTTCTGGTCCCCACCTCCAGAAGTGGGCAGGTAAAGGAAGCCTTCCAGGGACTGTCGGAATCTTTTGGCCTCTACCCTCCTCGTGTACCGATTATTTCCCAGGCTCACCGTCTGTTTACCAACCCTATCCCCTTCTCAAACAAGAAGAAAAGAGTTTTTCCTTCCCCATCAAGGTCAACCCTTCCAAACCTGCCGTCCCCGGAAACCCCAGTTGATAAACGGAATATTTTCCAAAAGATTGAGAGTAACCTGTATAGATGGGGGAGACTCAATTCCCAGCGTGTCTGGATGAACAGAAAGCATTTCAGTCAGGCAGGACCACAGAGATGAACTAATTCAAGCCATCCTCAACATATCTCAGATGAAGAAATTGTGACCTTCCAAAGTCACAGCAAGCTCCTGGCAGAGCTCAGCAAAGCCAGGCTCTGGAAACTCCCAAGGTCCTCTGTCCTAGGGCCGTTCAGATTCTGGGACTGATCCAGGTAGGGTTCATGACATTCGGGGATAACAGCCTTTGAAACATTCCCTAGATATGGCATTGACTCTACTTCCTCTGAATGTTTTCTCAGCACAGTCTGTCACCGCTTTGAAGGGGGAAACCAAGGCAGGAAGGTTGAGGAGTTTTGTATTTGTAGCTTTGTATTACGTTTTCTTAAAGCGGATCCCCCAAATTGTACAAGTTTTAAGCCCCATAAAAACTTCTTTGTCTCTGTTTCCCAGGTTCCACAGCAGATAAGATTAGCTGGTTTTTCCTAATCTGTAATGGGGGGCCATTAGGATCTCCTCACAGGACTGCTCTGAGGGGAAAATAGGATAATGAGGTGCAATGACAGTTTGTAATTTTTTCTTTTATATGACAGAATGGTAGAGTAAATACAATCCCGTTGGTGGTCGTGATGGTGTTTACTCAAACAAGGATTGGATTTCAGCTCTCTCATTGATCCAACCAAGCCTTTCAGAGGCTCAGTCCCTTTCCTAAAAGGGGACATTACACTTTATAAAGAGTAGTCATGACTATTGAATCCACTTGTTTCTAAGGGCCTGCAATATGCCAGCCCGGGTTCACGTTTATGGGAAGCAGCAGATCACAGAAACAACAAATCCCTGCAGGCGTGGTGTTTATGCTGTGCAGGGGAAAAGACCACAGCATCTAAATAAATGGAAGTGTAGGGTGGTAGGCAGTGATGGGAGCTGGTATGAAAACAAGCAAAGGCAGTGGGTGGAGATGGGCAGAAGCTGATACTTTAGATGGCATGAACATTTTGGCCTTTGGGGGCAACATCTGAGCTGAACTGGAGTGAAGTTGGAGCAAGTCAGGCAAATGTCTGGAGAATGAGTACTTCAGGCAGAGAAAAAGATCCTGGGGACAGGAGGACTTCTCTGTGCTTATAGTCAGCAGGGCTAGAGGCATGACCGAAGACCAGATTAGAAGAGGTGTGTTAGGTGATAAAGGTTTCAGTTAGTGATTTCACCAGAAGATCTAAAAAACGACATACTATAGTGACACAGCCACACCAATGTTCACAGCAGCACAATTCACAATAGCTAAGTTATGGAATCAATCCAGATGCCCATCAGTAGATAAATGGATTAAGAAACTGTGGTGTGTATATGCAATGGAGTTCTACTTATCCATAGAAAAGAATGAAATGATGGCATTTGCTGGTAAATGGATGGAAATGGGGAATATCATGCTAAGTGAAATTAACCAAACTCAGAAACTCAAAGTTTGAATATTTTCTCTCATAGGTGGAAGGTTGAGTAAAATAAAGGAAAGGGGGAGGGAAGGATAAGATTACATAAAGAATCAAATACAAATTAATAGACGAGCAAAAGGAAGCCTAGTACAGGAAGGATGGGAGGGAAAAGGGGGAGGGAAAGGGGGGGATCATGAACTGAAATTGAATTCCACGCATATAGGAGTTTGTCAGGATGAACCCAAATACTATATATAACTAAAAAAGCTATAATTTTTAAAAAAAGTTTTAGTTAAATGAGGCAACAGGTATTTTGGATCTAACATCTTCTCCCCCTTTCTTCCTCTCTTGCTTTCAAACAAATTCTGTTGGGATGTTTAACCTAATGACTAATACCTGTTTGTGCCCCATGGATTTTTAAGAATATATAAACTGCTTCTTATCTGTGGGCCCACCCTACCTATGGGCCAAGTGTCCTGTAATCATTTGTAAAGTACACTCTGGAGATATTCAGTTTTGCAGTTACCCCATTTTTGAAACATCACATTAGCCTTTCTCTACTTCTCCCTTCCAGATTCTCTTAGGTGTGTGTTCCAACATTGTTAATCAAACCCAATTACTACATGGGTAGAATTAGAAAAAAAACTTTCTGATTCCAAGAGTGAGGTATTGTGGAGAATGGTGTGAGAGAGAAACCACCAGAGAGAAAGAGGTGTCTTAAAGTCAGCATGACCTCTGGGATTAAAAAATTGCCTTTGGAAAGGAATCTTAAGTAGCTAATTAGGAGACTTCAGGTGATGTGGTTGGTCTCCAGTCTGTGATTTTTTTTCAAAATCTTTTTTCAAAATTTTTTTTTCAAAAAAAGGTGTCATCAGGCAGAAGCTAAAACCATTTGAAAGGATAGCCAGCACACATTGCTTAGAGACCTGGTTATGGAGAGATTTATGAAAGCTTCCTTGCTCTACCAGGGACCCTGAGAAGAACAGTCACCCATTGAAAATGAGTTTAAGGGAGGAAGAGCCCATGGACCAAGTATACTATAGATGCTGTTTTCTAACCTCACCAGGGAACTGAAGCACTTTGTTCTATCAGGCAGTAAAGACTGGAAACTAAAGATGTAGGCTTTGGAATAGAAGGTATAATAAATAAGTTTGAATTCTGTGGCTATGTAGCAACTCCACCACCTGGTAGCTCTGGGTACTTTATATCTCTGAGCCTCAGCCATTCCCTCTGCAAAGGGAAGCCAGTAACAGTACTTTTTCCTGTGGAACTTGGATGAAAATAAATCTCTTGGTTAGCAAGGTATAAACTATTGTTAATACCTGGGTTTGAAAACAACTTCATTAGTAGAGCCAGCATCTGCTCAGAGGAGTCAAGAGGACTGGCAAGTGGTCATAAGCACAGTTTGCTCATTACTCGTTTATTATTAGTGCACAAATCTGGAAAGAGCTCTCTGTGGGTGAGTGAGAAGAAATTTCTGGGATGCTGGGATGGCTGCAGTGGTTCAGGGAAAGTGGAAGGGGCAGACGCAGCTGAGGCAGGAAGGTGCAACGAGTGAGACGGATTTTATAGCAACCTGAGTGTCCTCACCGCCTGTCCCTCAGGCCTCCTTCTCTGCTTGGAGGCTGCTGTGGGTTATTGTTCTTCTCTACTGTGTCCTACAATGTTCACCTTGGTCTTCCCTCATCACTCAGGCCTTGTCTTTTCACATGTACTTCTTTCCCTTCCTTATTTTCTGTTCGTTCCTTTTTCTGTTTCTTCCTTCTGCCTCTGTCTTAGATCTGGCAGGGTCTTGTGCAGCGTGAACTTGAACTCTCTCAAAAGAACTGGCAGAGATACAGAGGGACAGATTCCACCCTTGCAACACCAAAGTTATCCTGAGATTGATACATTCCATGACCATGACTACACTTCTAAGTATTATCTTTCCAGTTCAGAGTCAAGGAGAATAACTCTGCTCCCCACCCAGACCCACCCCTGACCACCATGGTAGTTCTGACCTCGCTGTTTCACTCTAAGAGCTTACAGGACAGGATACTTGCTGGCTCTGTAATCTCCTCAAACAACTCCTAGAACAAATATCCAAAGCAGCAAGTCAGCTTCTGTTAATTTTTTCCTAAAATATGTAAATGTCCTCCAACCTAATATGCTTTATTATCCAGGCTACCCAGATCCTTTCTCACCATTAAAACTGGGCTTCTGCACATTCACCATGATATATATTAATCAGGATTTGTTTCAGATTCAGTGGTATAAACTTAAAACTAACAGTAGTTCAATAAGATATGAATCATTTTTCTTTTTTGAAGAAACTATATCTTGGAAGAGAAAATTTGAAGATGTTCCAGAAGGTTCATGCTGTTATATGGGACCCAGGTTTCTGTTACCTGCTGGAACTCAAGTTCACTTGACCTCACTCAAGTGAACTTGAGTTCCAGCCATTTCATCCCTATTCCAAGAAACTGGAAGGAAAAAAAAGGGAGAATGCATGCTGGGATAGTCAACAGTTTTTGCCATTAGTAACTTCTTTGTTTCTTTTTTTCCTTTCTTTTCTTCTGTTCTGTGTGAAAAATCCTTCTTCCCTCCTCAGAGTTCTCATAGCAAATTGAACACATCATGTTCCATTTATTTATTTAATTAGTTAACATTAACTATGTCCCTATGATGTATCTCCAGCACTGAGCTTAGTGTTCAAAACAAAAAAATAACAGAAATTAGTTTTCCCAGGATCAAAAGAGGCTGTATAAACACAAATAATTTTGATGCAGGGTAAACAGTGCTATACAGGTGAGGATGTTGACCAGGAGATCACAGAGGAGGATGGTTCCTTGCCATAGGGAGTGGGGAAGGCATATTAGGTAGCAGCTCTCTCCACAGAGAATTTTGAGCAGGACATTGAATGGCATGCAAAATTCTGCCAAGTAGAGGGGAGAGAGAGGGGACTTTCACTACAGAAGGAAACCTGTATGTAAACATAGTGAAAATTAAAAGTCCATATACTTCTGGGACCAACCAGTTCTTGTATCTGATTCAAGATACGTGGGTCAATTCTCAGGAGATGATGGATAGTTGATCAGAGACACATTGCCAAGGAGTTTAAATTTCTTCTTGGACTCCAGGAACCCTTGAGTATAAATTCACTAAGACCCTTTCAGCTTGCTCATTAAAGATGCATATTTTCTGATTCCCTCTCCCAGAAATCCCGTTTCCAGAGGGCTTTCATTTTAACAAGCCCCTGGGTGATTCGGTAATTCCCAGAATGGCAGTTTGGCAGTCAGAAGCTTTTTAAGAAGATACACAAAATGACAGGACTTGGGTTTTAGAATGATCACTCTGCTAGAGGGGTAGAGGAAGGCATTGCAGGTGCCAAGAGTGGATTTGAGGAAACCTGCTAGGCAGCCATTCTAATTGTTAGGGTTCAAGGTGGTAAGAGCTCATGCCAGGTGGTGGCAGGAGAAGTGAACGGTGTTTAGAGAATCATTTTGGAGGTGCAAACTTGGTGACACCAATTGCAGTGAACTCAAAGGAAGAAAAATTTAAAATAGCTCAGGTTTCTAAGCTTAGATGACCCATTGGATAATGAGACTGTGAAACAGATTGAGGAAGATGAAAAAAAAAGTTTGGGAAATAAAACAAAGAGTTCCACTGAGGGCCAGTTATGTTGAGGATGCCTGGAACATACCTCACATTTTTCTTGTGTTGTAGAATGTGTACATATGCATGCAGGACACACATGTCTTTCTGTATTGCAGAGTCCTGTAGGGCACAGACTGTGACAATTGGCATAAGCCTCACTTTTGCCTGGCCTGTGGCTATCAGAATTGAGGAGTGAGGAGGCAGCCCTAGGAGGAGCACATGTCCCTCCTCACCTTCCTCCCAGGAGGGCAAACTACTACAACATTATGAAAGATGATTCCGGCTTCTGAATCTGTGAAGAAAATTATGCTTCTGTCTGTTCTGTGAATCTAAATGAAATCTCAAATATTTAAAAAATATTTTAAAAAATGAGACAACATGGTCACTTTGGGAAGCATGACCAATGGTGACATTTCAGTCATTCCACTCCAGGGTGTGGTTGTTCCATGACTACACTGCAGCTCCCACATATACCTGCTCAGGTGTGCCCTGCCAAACAGCTTTGCATTACTGGCCTATGCGTCTTATCTTCTACTTGGCTTCTTTGATTTGGGGCCATGGTTGGTTGTGATCTCTTTCTGGAAGCTAATTATTTGGCAAACAAACAAGTCTTTTAATTTACTCTATTGATTTCTCAGAGGCTTGTCTGTTCCAGCAGCTCCCCTCTCTGACTGTCCTTCCACACACTCCCAGTTTGTTCTGTTCTACTGGTGTCTTCTCCTTCACCTGCTGCAGACTTTCTAGGAGAATCTGGACAGAAGTCCCTGGTGTTCCTGTTAGTACAAACAACCACCACCTAAGAGAACAGTGATAATTCAGGACCAAGGACAGTGACACGGGACTGGAGTCTGGGGCAAGATTTAGACTCTATACTTAAGAGACAATTTGTGCATCACAGGTTTTCCATAAACTTGAAATCATCTTGAAAATATGAGTGTTAGTGTGCATTTTCCTCAAGCTTGCATGATCCTACCAATGTGAATATCACAAGAGCTCTCTCAATTTTGTGTGCATAACTCTTGATTTTCTCCGTTGTATAGGTGATAGAAAAAAATGCCGATCCGGAAACAATGCTGTTACCATATCTGAGGAAGAATCGTATCCTTTTCTTTGCTTCAAATTTATGTGTGTGTGTCTGTTTGTGTGTGTTTAGCTCCAATGTCCCCATCAGGTGATATTTCAAATCTTTTTTAGAGCCACACTGAGACATATGCCTTACTCTTATGGTTTTATGTTCATCTTTTAGAAAGTCCTACACCTTGTTTTATAGTCAGTGCACAACTGTGGCTGTCAAGAGAACCAGGTTTTTTCTGATCTCTGTTTTAGCACTCAGTAGATGGTTTAAAAGGAGAAACTAGCAATGGGAATGAAAGCAGTCAATATTAAAAGGGATTAATTAAGCATCCTTTATATCCTTTAGGAACACAGGAATTATACTCTTTCTGTAATGATTAATCATCATTTCCATTACAAAAAAGCACAGAAATCTCATGAAATGGAAGTAAAATAAAAATGGAGAAATTCAACCTGAAATTATTTAACTTCATGAGCCCCAGTGGGTTTCCAGAGGGATATCTCACTAAAGTATATGCAAAATTATGTAACAATTAAAGTTTTGACATTTCCCCCACCTAGGGGACATGAAATTCCCATAAGAGCACACAACTCCAAAGCATCAATAGCTACTTTTTAGACACATGAGCATGCTCCTAAAGTCGTCCATGATCTTCAAACAAAAACAATGAATACTGACTTCCTGGTCAACCACAGTTCCTTATGTGTAATATTTAAAGTTTGACTCTCTGCAAGTGACAGAAAACCCAAATAGTAGTAGACAGGATAGAAGACAGAAGTTTGTTTCTCATTGTGTTTATTCAGGATCTCCAGGAACCTGACACCAAAAATAAAGCTAAATGTGTGAGGACTAAATGCCTGTGTGAAAGGAGGGAGGGAGGGAGGGAGTTAGAGAGGACTTGGGGAGCCCTCGTGCAGTGCAGTCCAACCTGGGGAAGGAAGAAAGGGAGGGAAGGGTGAGTGGAAGGGCTCTGGGCTTTTGGTCAGTCCAAGGCATGTACATCAAAGCCATTGGGCATGGTTGACATGGACTCCATGTCCTTCCACACATGGAGTAACAGGTGGAGATAAATCCACGGGAGGTATGGCTCTAATGAAAGCAGTGGAGATCAGTTTCTAAGTCTAGCAACTGGATGACGTGGTCAGTTACCATCCCTGCTGAAGAAAGTCTGTTCCCATAACCGTCATACTCACATTGAGGAAACCAAAGGGTGGTTGATCAGGGTTAGAACAAAGTGCCACAAAGTTATCAGGGAACTGAGTTATCAGGGGATCCTTATGTCAGTCCCACCCTCCTCAGCATGCAGCTTCTGCTTCACCGTCAGAGATGACTAAATGAGATCCAGCCATCACAACTGAATTTGAAGAAAGAGAAAGGTGTAATGGACAAAGAAGGGGACGCCCTCTCCTTTTGAGTATACTTCTCATCTGGAACTCATACACAGTGCTCATATTTACTTCCCATTGACCAGCATTGTTGCTGACCCCATGTAGTGGGAGAGGAGGCTGGAAAAATGTACTTTTAAATTCTGGGTAGCCATATATGTGTCTGAAATTTGAGGTTTCTATTCCTAAAGAATAATGAGGGAACAGATATGGGGTAAGAAATAGCAGTTGTTACCACTGAAAGACAGAGAAATAGAATAAACATGGCTAATATGACACAAATAGGCCATGAATTATTCATAATGTAACATTTACTTTGTATGTCACTGCAGACTGAAATAAAGATGAGAACAAATGTGAAGTGTCCTCATACCTTCAAGTGCTTAAATCTGTACATGTACAGACTCTGCCTGTTTTAGTTTGGCCCTGTTTTTTGGAACATGAGGTCCATCCAGTTTCTTTCAAAGAAAGGACACATGCTATAAAGACACACAAGGAAATCAAGAATTTATGAGACTAAAACAGCAGTTAAGACATACATACATCACTTGAGAAAAGTACTGAACTTAAAAATACATTAAGAGTCTGTGAAGGTGCTGTTTGCCAAGGTCAGGGCTATTCTAGAAAGAGAATTATGGAAAACACATTGTTCTTAACCTGCTTCTTACAGTCCGATTTACGGGGACTAAGTATGGCTGTGGCGGGGGAGGCTGCGGCGCCTGCACGGTGATGATCTCTCAGTATGACCCCATCGCCAAGAAGATAAGGTGCCCTACATCAAAGCCCAGATGTGGTTGAATTTTTATAGTTTTGTTTAATTTCTTCATTCAGTAATATGTATTGAGTGCCTACTATGTGAAAAGAATTGTGCTAAACACTGAGGGTCCAATTATAAAAAGACAGTCATGGTCCCAGGCATATGAATGTGCCAGGGGAAAAAATGTAACATCAATGAGGATAACATATGGTCCAAGAATCCCCTGTCCAAAGCTGACTCCCTGTGCTGTCTGGGGAGCAAAGGTCAGGCCAAAATGGCAGTGGAGAATAAGGTCGTCATCACGCTCCTCTCCTCTATTACTCTGACAATCTGTTCACTCATCTCCTTGCTGCTCCCATGCAGTGCATTCTTCCTCCATCAGCAGAGAGATCTGTCACAAGTGTGAATCGGATCCTATCCTGCTTCTGCCTGAACACACCAACAGCTTCCCATTATGTTTAACATCTCTGTGTTTGATGTGTGCCCTTGCAGGGTCACCAAGTTTCTTGGCTCTGCAGGGTGATGTCTTCCATCAGCTTTGGAAACTGCTCAAGGCATTGTCTTTTCGAATTTTTGCCTTTGCCATTTTTCTTTCCCCTCTCCTTCTGCAACTGCCATAATGCATACTAAGACATTTTATGTTATTCCACAGAGCTCGGATGAAGGCTACTGGTCTAAGCACTGGTGTGATTTCAGATATGCTGGTGTTCCACAGCCAAGCCACCTGCTTTCTGAACTCTGAGAGATCTCACCCTACTTTACAGCCTGGTTGCCAGCTTTATAGGTCACTGGGAGTTATCTTTGCTCTCCTGTCTCCCCTTGCGTGCTTTGGGAGATCTCTTGCATCTGTGTTGTCTTGTGTTTAGCCCCTAAATTATGGCAACAGTCTATGAAGGTGGAGTGCCTAAGGTTTTTTCTTAGTTTTTCCCAGTCTTCTTTCTTTGCCTGGAGATTTTTTTTTTCATCTCTCCTTCCCCACCTCCATTTTTGCTCTCTACACTCAGAGCACTCTGGTGAAGAAGAGTTTGTAGATAATGCAGTACAGCTTTGTATTTTAATCGGTTATATCCACCCACAACTGGCCATTCATAGCTTGTTGAAAGTCCATCTGTTTTCTCCTCCTTCCCATCTAAGGAAGAATCCTCCTCCTCCTCCTCCTCCTCCTCCTCCTTCTCCTCCAATTTCAGGAAGAGAACAACTGTACCTCAGGAATGAGAGCAGCTGTATCTTCTCTCTTACAAGGGTTTGTCATATAAGGAATTTTACTTAGCTTTCTTATGTACTCAGTATGGGATGAGTTTTTTTTTTAATGTTTTTGTAGCTTATGTGGCTTGTTTTGGTTTTAGAACATGATGGTCTTTTACAACTTACTACGTCTGAACTGCATGCGCAGCTGCCTTTAAGCCAATATTCAAACATCTCTCCATTATGTGCCCCATTCACCTTCACAACTCTCTATTCCTTTAGCCAAATTTATTCATACCACTTCTGGTCATCTCAATTTGCATACAAGTGTACCTGTGTATTATCTATGTACATACATGTTGTTCATCTTCCCTCAACCAGAATATACATTCTGCAGCTATAGGATTTTCTCCATCTTGTTTCCCAATGAATCTTAGCACCCAGAACTCTGCCTGGCACATAGTAGGCACTCAATGAATATTTACATTTATTTATCAATGAATATTGTCCTTCCAGTCTGTGTTTTGTTTTTATTATGTGGAGGCAATACTGCACATAGTGTTTAAAACCCTGGATATTTTACTTAGTTTTTCATAAGTATATTTTCTAAATAGTAAATAAGATTTCAATGCTATGTATATTCTATCATTTTGATGAACTAAAACTAATCCCCAAATAGGGATCACTTAGACAAAATTAATTTTCACTAATATCAGCAGTACATCAATTAACCTTCTTATAGTTAGATTTGTGTCAATGATTATTTTTTTTATGAAACATCTATAGAGATAGGATTGCAGAGTGAAAGAGTGTGCATATTTTAAAGTTTTTTAATGTGTTCCAATGAAATGTCTTCCAGAAGAGCTTTGGGAGAGCTTCATTTACATCTTATAAACACAACATAAATCCCATTTTTCCAAATTTTTGCTAATAATAGATACTATAATTTTAAAAAACAATTGTGATTTTCTTTGATAATTCAGTATTTCTCATTTCTTAATTTGAATCTCTTGTGATCATTTTTGAGGTTGCACATTTACTTCAAGTACTCATTGGCCACCTGTAGTTCTGTTTGGTGAATAAGAACATTTTAGGAGTCATTTGAGTTGAACATTTTCCAGCAGTGTTTTTTGTGGGATTGAAGAGTTCTGTATCCCACACTCTATCATCTCTCTGAAGAATGACATCACTTTATTGACCAGCCATCCTTAGCCCAGCATCTGCCTGGAAGATGGAGTAAGCCCTGGGTGGGTGCGTGGATACATGCAACTAGAGACTGTCAGTCCCTCATTCAAGAAGAAAAACAACTAAGGTTAGCTGAAGCTATTCTGGAATTAGCTTCTCTCCACACTCCCACTGTGACCTTGAGTAAATCACTCTGAACCTCAGATTATACTTCTGTAAAATGAGTGTGAACTAAGGACCAATTGTAGATTCTAAGCCTGGGGAGGTCATACAAAACCTGCCCTGTAGGGTGAGGACTTGGTACAGTAAGGGCCCAGTCCTCTTTCCCACTAGACATGATGTCATTTATAACCTGTGCTTCTTTTTTGCATCCTGAAGACATCATCCTGCTAACGCCTGCCTGACCCCCATCTGTTCTCTGTACGGTGCCGCCATCACCACAGTTGAAGGCATAGGAAGCACCAAGACCAGAATTCATCCTGTTCAGGTGCGGGTGTGTCTCTTTCTCACAGGGTCCCTATGCTTGGAAAACCATGAATGACATTGTAAGTCCCTGAGATTGAGAGTAGAGCCACCTAGACCCTGCTGCTTAGTCGCTGCTAACAGGTAAAACCCAGCTGGAGCTGAGAGTGAAACCTAGAATACTGCAATATAATTTTGTGACTGTCTTGGAAGGGTGCTTTTGGAAGACTGGAGGACTTTTCCCTTTTTAAGAAAATGCTGACATGACCTCTCATGTTTTCTCGGTTTTAATTAGATGGGACCTTTCCATTGTATGTTCCAAACATAAAGAAAGGAGAATCATGTGCATTGAGGGATATAGTTTTCTTGATTTTTCTTCATTTGTTTGTACAGTGGAAAATTACATGATTTTAAAGCTGAATAAAAGTATTAGCTACCAAAAAGATTTGTTAAACATACAGCTTGTTGAGAAGACAGCTGATAGGTCCTGTCAGTGAATTCTGTGACTTTTCTCCTAAAACAGAACCACCTTAGAGCTTATGCCCCAAGTGAAAGGCACCTTCAGAATCAAGCTCTTTAAGTTATGGGTACAATGCCCCCTAAAATGCCACTGCTACTTCTTTTGATCTAAGTTAATGAAGGTCATTTATGAGGAGTGGGAAAAAGATGGAAAACATTAGAAGCAGCATAGAAAATGGCCCAGCTTCAGATTCTGTAGGCATGAAGGAATCTTGCTTATTTCCTCTGAAACCTCACTTGTAAGTGGGAGAGGATTCTCCTGGGTATCCCTGTGGGACTTGACTGTACATAGGCATGGGAACTCTTTCATCCTCAACTACTGCTCAGCTCTCATCTTCACAATGTTGCCAGAAGGCAGTTTGCAAACTGGACCTGGAAGTTAGACTCCAAAGAGAAAATACTGGGGCAAAAAGTACAGGAACAGTTAAGGCAGTACTTCCTGTTTCATCATCTGGGTTTGTGATGGCCTTCGTAAACCCCTGTGTTACAGCATCAGTACAGCAGTCGACAGATAAAAGGCACTCAAGAAATACTCAGAGATCTTTTCTTCTTCAGTTTCTCAATTTGAGTGTAATTTGACTTATTGCTCTGAAGAATTTCCTTGATCTAATTAACTCACATCCTCAACTGCACCTTGAAACACCTAGGAATCTTTAAAAGATATTATACCTGTGCCTCACTTGCAGAGTCTCTAAGTCAATAGATTTGGGGTGTAGCTGGGGCCTTGGAAGTGTTTAGCCCTCCTGGTGATTCCACTGTAGGTGAAGCTCAAAAGCTGATGAGAAGCAGCGATCCTGATAAACCAACCCAAGAATGGGAGGCCCTCTGGGATAAAAGGATTTTCAGGGACCTCTTCTCCAAATTTAATATGCCCGGAAGTATCTGAAGATCTTGTTAAAATGGAGGTTCTGGTTTTGAAGGTCTTAAATGGGGCCCAGAATATGCATTTATCATGTTTATGTCCTCCCAGGAGAGGATCGCCAAGTGCCATGGCACCCAGTGTGGATTCTGCACCCCTGGAATGGTGATGTCCATCTACACGCTGCTGAGGAACCATCCAGAGCCCACTTTGGATCAGTTAACTGATGCCCTTGGTGGTAGGTTGTGTGTGTGTGTGTGTTATTTTTAATAATGATGACAACAGTTGATGTTGGACCCCTACCATGTGCCATATACTGTATTAAATACCATTTGAAGATCGTCTCACAATAATTTTATAAGACAGGTACTGTTAGAATCGCCATTTCATAAATGGAGAAATTGAGGTTTGGAGACAGTAGTTTAAAGTAGGCCGCCTCCGTGTAGAAGAGGTTGGTTTGTTGAAATCAAGCTTCAAATTAGATCACACATCAGGTTTAACTGATGTAATTCTTGTTCTTTTATCTTTAAGATTTTCCTCTTTTCATCAGTTGTTTGCTTGTTCTTATAATCATTAAAAAGCCAGCTTATTCATTTACCCTTGGAAAGAGACCAGTTACCTTTACAAGCTGCTCTCTCCTATTGGGTGGATGATCTCAGCAACATCTCATAAATCAGAAGGCCGTTGAGGAACATTGCATGAAGTCAAAAGGACTGAGACCCTCTGGTGATTCTTATTTCAAAGAACTGTCTGTGGCCACTCTGGAAATATTTTTATCAAGATCTTCATCAATGAGATTCTGTACAATTAAAACAAACAAACAAACAAATGAACAAACCAGCCAGGCATGGAGGTGGATGCCTGGAATTCCAGTGACTCAGGAGGACTGCAAGTTCAAGGGTAACCTCAGCAACTTAACAAGGCCTTAAGCAACTTAGTGAGACTCTGTCTCAAAATTAAAAAAAAAAAAAAAAAAAAGAGGCAGGGGATGTGGCTCAGTGGCTAAGTGCCCTTGGGTTCAATCCCCAGACCAAAAAAACAAAAAACAAAACCAAAACCAAAAACACAGACTCTCAAATCCTATGTCTGTTGATACTCTCCATGGCTCTATTTGTCTTTGTCTCCTGAAGACCTCATTTCTCTGCTCAGACAGCACAAGACTAAAGCCCATGTCTACACTTCTTCTGCAAAATGTTCCAGGGAAAACCAGGGCAAACAGAAGCAGGAGAGATAGAGCACAAAAATTTTCTTCTACCTAATTTCCTTTAGGTCTAGTCATGCATTTGATGTCATGTTTTTTATGTAAACAAGTGATAAGTGTTCTCAAATTTTAAGGTAAAGAAATATATGGGAAATTTATAAATAATGAAAAATTTTGGAACCCACCATATATAATTTGGCTCTAAGGTCTTGTTTTTTAAATAAGATGTCAGATTGGTGGTGGCAGAAGCGTACGAGACCACTGTGAGAGAAACACTGGCCTAGTAGCAATTTATTATAAAAAAATTGTGGGCCCAATTGCTTCCAAAGTTTAATAACTACCTTTGCATCTATATAATACTTTCTTTCTATCAACTGAAGCTTAACACACACTCTCTATCTCTCTCTTCCTCTCTCTTGCAATAAATTGATAACTGCCATAGTAAGTATTAGTAATGAGCGATTTTCTTCTTTAAAAAAAGAGAAGAAAATCTTACCATTTGCAACAACATGGATGAACCTTGAAAACATTATGCTAACTGAATGAAATAAGCCAGACAAGAAGAGCAAATAATGCATGAGTCCTCTTATATGAAGAACCTAAAATAGTGAAATTCAGCAAAGCAGAAAATAGAATGGTGACTAGGACTGCGGAAAGGGAAAATGAGTGATTGTCAAAGTTACAAAGTTTCTTATGCCAGATGCATAAGTCCTAGAGAGATACTGTACAGAATGGTTCTCATAGTTATCAATACCATATTATATACCTAAACATTTGCTAAGAGGGCAGATCTTTTGTTAAGTGTCCTTGTTAATGAATGAGTGAATGAATGAATAAACAAATAAACAGGAGGAAACTTAGATGTGATGAATGCTTTTATGGCATTGCATGTGGAGATGGTTTCACAAGTATATAATTGTCTCCAAACACATCCAGTTGTATACATTAAATATGTACAACTTTTTGTATGTCTTTAATACTGTGAAAGGTAATTTTTTAAAAAAAATTAAGCTTAACTCTTAAATGTGACTGTAGGATAAATTTTGGGATTAAAAATCATTGTGTCATTTGAGCACCTATTACAAGCAGTGGGCATTAAAACAGTCTACAGAGAGACAGTGCAGATAGCTGAGCTGTTAAAATCTACCTCAAGATTCTCAACTAAATATCCCAAGTTGTTGATATAATCATTTGACTTTGCAGGTTAGGTGGACTGAAATGTCCAACAGAACTTTCTTATGGGATTAAGTCCTTTTTTCTATCATGTGTTGGGAAGCTTGTGCCTCTGTCTAGGTCATTCGATTAACAGAGCTGGGATTTCCTCCTTCAGGTAACCTGTGCCGCTGCACTGGATACAGGCCCATAATTGATGTGTGCAAGACTTTCTGTAAAGTAAGTAGAGAAGAATATGTGAATGAGTATAATTTTCCCCAATGAAGAGAGTTGTAGGGGCTATCAGGTGTGATTAGGGGAATAGCTATTGTAATACAGGGTTACTTTCTATCTTGAGTTCTTTAATTGCTATTTGCTATTCAACCTTGGGCAGGAGGCTTACCCCATCCATTGAGCTTTCCTTAGTAGTCACATGGTGAGCACCTAAGCATTTTGACATTGGCGGCAGTTCATTGCTTGCAAAAGGCCACTCCTGATCTGTTTGTCTGGGTCAGGTATCTGCCCAGGAGCTCCTGCAGCTCTCTGTGCACCTGGGATGTGCATGTGCATGTCCCCGCATAGCACTGATCACAGTGTGGTGCTCTTGCCCATATGCTGTTCCATCTCTTCACCATACTGTGTACTGCTTGACAGCAGAGGCTGTACATCTCCAGGGACAGTCACCATGCACTGAGTGGTTACTCAATCAACATTTATTGAATGAGTAAATGAACAAACAACCTTGGAATGGAAAAGAGAAGACTGCCTTTTGGAAGTTAAACTGTGAAAAAAGTACATCAGAACAGGAAAGAGAACAGAGTGTTGATGCTAATAGTTGTGAATATTTATTAAGTATTTAAAATATTTGATATTATTAATATTAATCATTGATCATCAATAATATTTATTGCTGTGAGCCAGGTTTTGTTATAAGAGCTTCACATAGTTTAACTTATCTAATGTCCACTGCTATTCCAAATTCCTTATAAACTCAGTTTTTTCATTAGAGTTATTTAGATGTGTTTTCGTACAAACAGTTCTCCTTCATGATACCTAACCATGATTCTATGTTATGAGGTTTCATCTGGTAGTTACCCGCTTTATTTAATATTCAGCAGAATCAGCATTAAATTCCTATTTATTCATTTTTTCACTCATTAGACTTCTGGCTGTTGTCAAGTTAAAGAAAATGGGACTTGCTGTTTGGATCAAGAAATAAATGGATTACCAGAACTTGAGGAAGGAAATAAAGTGAGTGAAATGTAAAGTTGTTTTAAAGTTTTCTCTGGACATGCACAGTGGCTGACTTGCTCTTAGAAAGAATAAATTCCTCCCAAGGTTGAGCTGTATTAACATGTTCCCTCTCGTTCTCACTTTGTTTCTATTTTAAAAATCAGCCTGGGAAGGGGAAGGGAAGTTAGAGGACAGTAAACAGGTACAGGGATACAGTTGAATAGAAGGAATAAATTCTAATCATTCTGCAGTCAGTGAAATAATTATGGTTGACAATAATTAATTGATTATTTCAAAGTAGCTAGTACAGAGGATTTTGAATGTTCTCAACACAAAGAAGTGATAAATATCAGAGGTGATAGGCATGTCATTTATCCTGCAGTTTTGAAATGCTTGTCATTCTGTGTAATGAGACCTCATACTGTCCTCCTCTATCCCACCCAGAACGTGAATCTTCCCTTTGTCCAATGTATCTACTTTGTATATGCTACCCACCTATTTGTCACTTAGTAGTCATGTTAGTAATCAAATCATCTGTCACAGTATTGCAGGGCTTGTGTTCAACCTTTCTTTTATTTAATAATGGCTCCAAAGCATAAGAGTCGTTATGCTGGTAATTCAGATGCACCAAAGGGTAAATGTAACATGCTTCCTTTAAGTGAAAAGGTGAAAGTTCTCAACAAAATAAGGAAAGAAAATTGCATACTGAGATTGCTAAGATTTATAGTAAGAATGAATAGGATAAAACAGCATATATAAGGTTCAATATGATCCACAATTTCCAGCATCCATTGGGGGGGTCTCAGGACATATCCACCTAGAACAGTGAGAACTACTGTAACTTCTTGTACTTTCTCTCTTTAAGACAAGTTCAAAACTCTTCTCAGAAGAGAAGTTTCTGCCATTGGATCCAACCCAGGAGCTGATATTTCCTCCAGAGCTAATGGTAAGGCAGGCAATGTTGTGTCTAGAGGGTTGATTCCTAGAGGAATTCATGGTGAAATGCTTCCGGATTCTTTCCAAAGCTGATTGCAAATAAGTCATTCTTATCTCAAGGTCTAAATAGAGTGTGGACCAAGGAAGAGGTGGAAGAATGAGGGTCGAACCAACAGGAGGGGTCAGTTGATTGAAAGAAGTAACTAGTGTTATCTGTAAAAAAAACCATACAGTCACATGCATGTAAATGTAGACATGTTTTCTGCTTCCAGTTTTCCTGCAGTTCATTCTTTCATATGATGATTTGACAAAATTCATCATGTTAATATCTTTTAAACATTAAAATGAATTTGAGATATAAGAGTACCAAAGGGATCTCCATGAAGTCTCTAGGAGGAGAAAAATATTGTCATATTTTTATCTTGAACTCTGATTCCTTGTAAAGCTCTACTTTTAGGTCACCTATTTTGTTTTTCAGAAAAGTCTGTATTTCTTTTCTTTGTTCCTACAATGATAAAGCAAAAACAGGTGGAAATGTTGTCATAGGTATCTTGAATCCCTATTGCTTTTTCAATAGATAATGGCTGAGAAACGACCCCCCAAAACCAGGGTTTTTCATGGTGATAGAATGACATGGATTTCGCCAGTGACCCTGAAGGAACTTCTGGAAACTAAATTCAAGTACCCCCAGGCTCCTATTGTCATGGGGAACACTTCTGTGGGTATGTAGACACCCAGAAACTTCTTACAGGGAAATCAAGGAAAAGGACTTAGAGGGAAACAGCCTTACATTTGTGTGTTCTCTGGAACAATAGTCAGAAATAACATTTTTAATCCTTTGGATTTGACTTCCTCATCATTGCTCAAGAGACTTTTTATCACTGAAGAACTAAATCCCTTGTGTCCTTCACTGGAGCAGCGCACAGAGTTGGGCCTCACAGGCTAGCTCCTAGCAAGCCAGTAGCAGGGCAGCTGACAGCGGCTGTCTTACCATTGGGAATTGACCTGGGCTTCATTTTGAAACTGCTCTCTGTTCCTCCTCTGGGTGGTGTCTCAATGAAGAGAATGTGTTTTATGGAAACTGCAGTTACAGGACCTTCCTATGGTAGCCAGTGTAGGTTCATTTTACCCACCTTGTTGAGGAACGCCCCCCAGAGTCTTGCCAAAGAGAATTCTGAGTGTGCCTATGGCCCATCTTTTAGGGTTGATATTCCAAAGAGTCCTCCAATTTTAATGAAAATGTATCCAGTCATTTTCTCTGTGCTTAGGTTGGCAATAAGGAGACTAGTAGAAAGATGTAAATTTTATATATTTAAAGACATCATTTCGATTTATAATTTCAACATTAAAATGACAGTGAGCCCCCATTTACCCTAATCTTATCTTCTTGGGTTTTTTTCCCACTAATTCTTTAGGGCCTGAAATGAAATTTAAAGGTGTCTTCCATCCAGTTATAATTTCTCCTGGTAGAATTGAAGAACTAAATGTTGTAAATCACGCATGCAGTGGTAAGTTCTTAAGGTCCTCGCTCTCTTAGTTAAGACACATTAATCAATTTAGTTACTTGTCCAGCAGATAAGCAGACAGAGAATTACTTCTCATTATAACATACACAGAAGTTCTTTTCTAAGAATAACATTCTCCAGATCAGGAGGGGCTTCAGGAAGAATTCTCTAAAGTTATAACAGATATTAATTTCTGAATAGTCAGATGTTTTTACTGAAGAAATTTTCCCTGTGTGCAACATCAGAGAAGGTAAGACTTATTAGTTACTGGGCTAAGTATTGGGTAGAAGATAAAGTTGAACATAGTACAGTCTCTGTTCTCCAGAAGCAGGCAAAGCAAGTTTATATATTAAGCAGCTTACGCACTGGCCTCTCCATTCCTGAAAGGAAGTTGATTTAATGGCAATGATGAGAAGTAAAATAAGTGTGGGTTTGGAGTATAGTCTCTGGAATCTAGTTCTTTACTATGGCAATTAATATGTCATAATTTTATTCAGATTTGTGGAGATTAAACATGATAGAGTTAATAGTACTTGATATAGTGAGTGTTCAAAGAATTTAGTCTTCATCACCTCCAGTCAACTCCCTCACCTCTACTACCACGATACACCGCTTCCATCACCACCACCACCTCCATCACCACCACCTCTACCACCACCATCACCACCACCCCATCATTCCTTCTACCTCTACTGCCAGCATCACCATCATCACCCCCACTACCCCATCACCATCACCACCTCCACCACCACCACTACTACCACCACCAACAAGTAGGACAGCATGTATCTACTCTAAAGATTCCTTGTCTGTGGCTTTGGACTAGTGGACATTTTCAGGTCAGAAGTGACCACATGGCTTTAATTATGCACGACCTTATTTCAGGGCTGACCCTGGGTGCTGGCCTCAGCCTGGCTCAGGTGAAGGACGTCCTGGCCGATGTGGTCCAGAAACTCCCAGAAGAGAACACACAGATATACCATGCTCTCCTGAAGCATCTAAGAACCCTGGCTGGGTCCCAGATCAGGAACATGGCTGTATGTATTTGATGGCAGTAAACTCTGTGGTGACTGTCCCTCAGAAAATATTTTTGTTCTTTAGGAACAAACAAAAAGAATAGCTCTCCAAAACTTGTTTAACCCTTATTTTAGCATTCTTGTTTTTATAATTACAAAACTGAAGTAAAAATAACTCATTATTTTAAAAAGTCTTTAGGGGGCCATATTGTGAGCAGGCACCTAGATTCAGATCTGAATCCTCTCCTGGCTGTGGGTAACTGTACCCTCAACCTGCTATCTGAAGGTAAGTGACAGCTTCTAGTGGGAGATTATTAAATCTGCTTCTCTCACCCCTCTTTCTCTCTGGGGAGGCAGAAAGTCCATTTCTGGAAATGACTCTTCCCTATAATGTTAATGCTTCTTTCTGTCTTTCTGGAGGCTGGAAAGATGCTCAGTCTGATCTTAATCTCACACTCCCAACCTCATCTGTTTCTTTTTGAGACCTTGTGCTAGATATTTTCACATAAAGACCACCCTAGCATTGTGAACATGTTGTGCTGGTTAATGTCCTGATGTGATCTGATGATTGAAAAGAACTATAAGCCATGGAGAACTCTTAGGCCTCATTATTGGAGAGATTCCCCAGCGGGTACAGGAGTGTGTGGCATCCACATCATGTTTTGGGCTCATACTTAATTTGTTCTCAGATGCCTACAGGTCTTTTCCAGCTGAACGGTGGCTGGGCCTCATTCTGTACTTATTTACTTGATTATTGAAACT
Source organism: Sciurus carolinensis (assembly GCF_902686445.1). Classification (NCBI taxonomy): domain Eukaryota; kingdom Metazoa; phylum Chordata; class Mammalia; order Rodentia; family Sciuridae; genus Sciurus; species Sciurus carolinensis. Next base: position 147,749,142 of record NC_062215.1, read on the forward strand.
AAGTCCAGGAATTTTATTTCTCTTTTTTATTTATTATTTTTAGTTATGCCTGACAGTAGAGTCTATTCTGACATATTTATACAAACATGGAGTATATCTTATTCTAATTAGGATAGCAGTATTGTGGATTTAATACGATGTTGGGATTCACTATGAATTTTATATCTCTTATTCCAACTTGAGCAAAATTATTAAAAAGTTTTCCACTTATCAGGGAAAACATTTGGTCATTTTTTGGGGGGATTGGCTTATTTCACTTAGCATGATATTCTCCAATTCCATCCATTTATTTGCAAATGCCATAATATTATTCTTCTTTATGGCTGAATAATATTCCATTGTGTATATATACCACAGTTTCTTTATCCATTCATCTCTTGAAGGACATCTAGGTTGGTTCCACAATCTAGCTATTTTGAATTGAGCCGCTATAAACATTGACGTGACTGTGTTACTGTAGTATGCTGATTTTAAGTCCTTTGGGGATAAACCAAGGAGTGGGATAACTGGATCAAAAGGTAGGTCCATTCCAAGTTTTCTAAGGATTCTCTACACTGTGGGGAGTGAGAGGAGAATGGAGGAACTTTAGATTATGTAGAAGGAAATGAGAGAGAGGGGGTATGAAAAATGGTGGAATGAGACAGACATCATTACCCTATGTACATGTATGATTGTATGATTACACGAATGGTATGAATCTACATTGTGCACAACCATAGAAATGAAATTGATGTATCCCATTTGTGTACAATGAATCAAAATGCAGTCAGTAAAAAATTGAAAAATAAATAATTTTTAAAAAGTTCTAATTGATCCTTTATAAATCTAGAGGCATGTTCTCTTTAAACTATGAACTTTCTATTACCTGCATTATGAAATACCTACTCCTTATATCCTCTGAACTATTAAATTATCTTAAGGAAGAAGATTTGAATTCAGAGTTTTCAATGTAGGTAATATCCCTTTAAAAAGTCATTCCATGAGAAGCAGGTTTTGTCATGGGACTACAACCATCAATAGTTCCTTAGTTTTCATCCCCAGGTCACGTTTTAATATGGCTTTAAACTGTTCCATCTCCCAGTATTTTGCTTAAAGAACTGAAGTTTCTTAAGTGCTGGGAAAAGGTACAAACACATAAGATGACACCTCACTGTACGTAAACTAAGGGGAATTTTAAAATCCACTACTATACCTAGCAGCGTTGCTGGTTATAAACAATAAGTGTTTGTTGACTGACTTGATCAAAATATCAAAAGAGATATTAATATCTACTCCCCATTGGCGAAGCTGGAGGCAAATCATGCTGTTCAGGAAGAGGACTGCTAAGGTCCTGTCCTACCCAAAACTAAGCTGCCCTAAACCAGATATTTTTACCTGTAAGCCAGCAGAGAAGGCAGAAAAGGTGGGGCCTGGGTTGAAAGGAGGGCTGCATGACACTCACGGAGGGTGAGAGTTTTGGGAGCTTGACAACAGTCAGTTTCCCCGGGGTATATGGTAGAATTATTTCCCAAGGTCTGTGAATTTATTTAATAGGCTGAAATTCCAGAGAAAGTGTCATTTCTTTCCACAGAAGGAAAACGACAGATTCCTTTAAATGAGAAGTTTCTCAGCAAGGACCCCAGTGCAGATCTTAAGCCTCAAGAAATCTTGATCTCAGTGAACATCCCCTACTCCAGGAAGGTGAGAAGGTCCTTCTTTAAATGCCCTAGTGTGTTTATTCCAGCATAGGGTGGGCTAAGAAAAGCATCAAGTGTTGATAGGGAAGATAAAAGTCAACTTCAGGAAGTGGCATGAGGTCCTTGTCTTGTAGGACCTGTGAACACTTCCTTTTGCTTGCGTTATGCACTCCCCTGACCTCCTAACATATTTTTTTAAAAAATTTTTGTCCCATGAGGCTTTTTCCCTTCAGGAAACACAAAGACTATACCTCTGCCTGTATCTGGGGTTTGAATGAGGCTAAAAAATACATTTGCAATAGAATTTGGTAAAAAGCAAGGGCTTCGGAGACAAACGGACTCAGATTTCACAGCTGGCTTCAAGACCTGAGCTAATCACTGAATCACTGAGTCTTAGATTCCTCATATGCAAAATGGGAATGATCACACTTGCCTCAGAGGATGTATTTGTTTGCTGGGTTGCCATACAAAGAACTACACACTGAGCAGATGTAATGACGTAGATTTATTTTCTAGAAATGTCAGAGGCTAGAAGTCTGCTCTCAAGGCATCAGCAGGGTTGGTTTCTTCTGCAGCCTCAGACCTGGGCTTTAGATGGCTTGCTTCTCTCTCTGATTTTGCACAGTCTTCCCTCTTTCATGTGTATGTGCAAAATTGCTCTTATAAGAATACCAACCATTTTGGAGTAGGGCCTTTCCTAGTGATCTCATTTTAATTTTAGCTCTTTAAAAACTCTAGTCCCCAATTAGTCACATTTAGAAGTACTGGGGGTTAAAACTTCAACATGTGAATTTGGGGTGGACATAATTCCATCCATAAAAGAGGATGCGATAAGGATCAGATAAGGCAACATACACATACTGCCTGAGGCAGGTGGTTTTCAGTGTGTTTCTACATGCGCCATTTAACGTTTTTTTTTCAGTGGGAATTTGTGTCAGCCTTCCGACAGGCCCAGCGGCAGCAGAATGCACTAGCAATAGTCAATTCAGGAATGAGAGTCTTTTTTGGAAAGGGGGATGGCATCATCAGAGAACTATCCATCCTGTATGGAGGTGTTGGTCCAACCATCATCTGTGCCAAGAATTCCTGCCAGAAACTCACCGGCAGGTAAGGCATCCTATCCTTAGACTCCAAATAACAGAGCAGCCTATTCTATGGGGAGAAGTAATTGTGAGAAGAAAAATGCTTAGTACCTTTCTATTTCATAGCAGGGGATTCCAATAATACTTCATGATTATTTCCCTGTCTTGATTTTAGTGAATTCTCAAGTAGGCATGATGGAAAGAGAGACATGATAGAGAGGGAGCGAGGGAGGGAGAGAGAGAGAGACAGAGAGAGAGAGAGAGGGGTAATGCCAATATCCTTATGGTACATGTACATTCTTTAATGTGGGATAATAATTTATCATGATGAGAAATAGATTATGTGAGTTTGTTCTAAAATTAATTCCAAAATATATTTGCTTACCTGACTTCTTATCTTTATAGGTAACATTAATAGCTAATATTTCTTGAGCATTGACTAGGTGAACTAATAGAGAATAGTGGTTAAAACATGAGCTTTAAACTGTTAGTGAGCCAGACTGCCTGATCCAACTTTCAGCTCAGTCCTCACTACTACCTGATCTCAGTCATCTTACTCAATCTTACAGTACCTCCGTTTCCTTATCTGCCCACTTCATAGGGCAGATGAGATGATTAAACGAGAGAATGAATATACAGAGCTTAAAGCAGAACTTACTTCTCCCAGGCCATGGAGTGAAGAGACGCTGGATGCAGCTTGCAGGCTGATTCTGGACGAAGTCTCCCTTCCGGGCTCAGCTCCAGGTGGGAAGGTGGAGTTCAAGAGGACCCTCATCATCAGCTTCCTCTTCAAGTTCTACCTGGAAGTGTCACAGATTTTGAGGAGGATGGTAAATGGAACTGGTCATGTATTAGCTTTCCCAGGACTGGGGGCTTTGGGGATATCCAAAGGGGAGGCAGCCCGCTGAGTAGAATAGAAAGACGATCCACATCAGAAGTGCCTGGACTTACTGGGCTTCCATCGGTCTGTCTGTGGATGGGTGTGAGTTTGGGGAAGAACTGCAGGTGTAACACTGTGTTGTGCAGGATTTTATTTAACACCACTCAGTTACTTTGTTTCCGACCTGTTGTTTTTCTAGATAATGTTTAGGAAACTGGCTAATGATTTAAATACATTTTCTTCCACTCATTGAGACCCACCCATGTTTGGTTTTCTTCTCTGGGCTCAGCTCCATTTTTCTCACTCACATGGTGATGGTGGCAGCCACGGTCCAAGATTATTTTGAAATGGATCATTGTAGACAAATGGCTTAATATGGTCCCTGGGTCTATAATCACAAAGTTCTGGAGGCTGAGGCAGGAGGATCATGAGTTCAAAGCCAGCCTCAACAACTTAGTGAGGCCCTAGGCAACTCAGCAAGACCCTGTCTCTAAATAAAATATAAAAAAGGGTGGGGGATGTGGCTCAGTGGTTGAGTGCCCCTGAGTTCAATCCTCAGTACAAAAAAAAAAAAAAAAAAAAAAGATCCTTGCTAAGAATAACATTAGCCTCCCTTCTAAAATCAGTCTGGCACATTTGAGGTTATATGAATATCTATCATGGTTCTCCTTCTCAGGACCCAGGTCACTATCCTAGCCTGGCAAAAAAGTATGAGAGTGCTTTGGAAGATCTTCATTCCAGAAATCATTGGAGTACATTACAGTACCAGGTTAGTGGCTTTTTACATTTTCTTTTTAAACTTGGAGTCTGAGCTATAGCACACTGGGAGGTTCCCAGAGCTTCCCAGTGACTCTCAAGCTTAATAGGCCCAAGCACCCCTTCTGGTGAACTCACAGCCTCCTGGAGTACTAATTAAAAGCCCAGAACTGGGCTAGATCTGTAGCTCAGTGGAAGAGTGCTTGCCTATTATGTGTTGGGCCCTGGGTTCAATTCCCAGTACCATGAAAAGAAAAAGAACTATAAACCAATGAGGAAGACTGAAAGCAGATCTAGCAATGGTTATTTTAAAGAATAATGTGTTTCGATTTTAAAGGCCACATGTTTTTCACTGTGGCCTGTGCGGCTGACATGAATGAGCCACTCGCTTGCTGAGTGCTTTCTGCCCTTGGCTTTGTGGTTGTCAAAGCTCAGTCAAAGCTGAGTTCCATGTCAGGACTGTAGGCTGCTCTGGTATCATTCCAGAGAAGCAGAAGACAGTCCCTGGAGGCTGATGAAAATTCAATGACACTTTTTTTGAGAGCTACTGATTGGTTTTGTTCAAACATGGAGATCTTTTACCCACCCAGTCCCTCCTGTTCAAATGATTTTTCTGTGAGTTACATTCTAGAGTTGAATCACATGGGCATTCTAAGAACTGTTTTCAAGTTTTCCTAGTATTGGCTGACTATACAGGAAAACAGAGCTGCTAACAGCTTTCAAAAGGAATTTTCTACCAGAGCATCCTAAAAATATCACCAGAAGTCATTCTGTTGGTAAACTGGATACAATTTGATGTAGTTTTTTTCCTTGAAATTATTATCAAGAAATTTGACTTTGAGAGTTGTATTAAGAACAGAAAGAGTGTTTTTAAAACATCAGTTCAGTGAATCTGTTGTTGGATTCAGTTATAAAACTGAGTATGTTGTAATAAACACTGAAGTTGCTGTATACCCCTTGAGGTTTTAGGTTCAATATGTTCAAAAATTCAAATATGCCAAACAGCATTGGAAGTGAATATTTTGAAAGTTGAAAACAGCTGCCATGTTCCTTGGTGTTCTGTAAAACATGGTATCCTCAATCTTCAACTTATAAATACCCTAACATCACCGTGGCAATGGAATACATTTCAGAAAGAAACAACAAATTTGTTGTTCAAACCATCCAAAGAGAACTGAAAATCTTCACATAGTGGATGACCTTCAAGGAAATTGTTATTATAGATTGCAAGACAAAGGTTTGGATGCAGTATAACTCCCACAGGGATTTGTTTTTGTTTTTTCTATGTCTTTTTTTTCCCCACACATGTATGAACATTCATGTTGTTAGATCAACTTCAGCCCTCATAATGAGCATTTTTCTCCAGATCAGTTTATTTGCATTGAAAGCATTTGACAGTGTTTGTCAGTTTTCCATTATTATAACAAACACCTGAAATAACCAACTTAAAAAAGAAAATAGCTTATAGTTTTGGAGGTTCCAGTTCATGATCAGGCAGACTCACTACATTTAGGTCTCTGGTAGGTGCCAGGTGGCAAAAGTAGAGAGCACACAGCAGAAAAAAATGTTTATTTCAAGCCCAGGAAGCTAAAAGATAAGAAGGAAGAGACTGGTGTCCCACATCCCCTTTAAGGGCACAGCCCCATTGACCAAAAACCTCTCACTCAGCCTCATCTTTTCAAGTTTCCACTACTTCTCAATCACCTCTATTACCTAGGACTTTGGGGGACACTCCAGAACTAAACGACAGCATGCAGCTTCAGTAAATCAGCTGTTTAAGATGACAGGTTTCATCCATGGTATCTTTAGTCATATAAAAGCACAAGGAAGCCATCACATAATCACGTGCTTTCTCCAGCATATTCATCACAAGATGGAAAAAAATTATAAACTCAGCTAAAATAATGCTATATTCAGTTATTCAATAAGATAAAGATATATTTTGGAATTCTCCCTCAATCTTTTGATAAGTCTTACACAGCAAGTTTTCAAAAGACTTTTTTTAATGCTGTGATACTTTTTTTAACAGTAAAAAGTGTTAGTAATAGAAAACTCCCAGAGTCTTTATAGATTCATATGAATTTGTTTCTTTAGTGTCCAAATTTATGAATCACCTAACATTTTGCTTTACAGAATGAAAAAAAAAAAAAAAAAACTCTGAGGATTTTAAAAAATGTGGATAATTTTTCACTCACTTGTGCAAGCTGAGAGCCCAATAACTCAACACTTTGGGGGATATTTTACAGAGGAATCAATTCCTATCATCTGTACCATTTGAAAAAACATACCTGATGGAAACTTCAATTATTTTTTCCTTTTGATCAACATCACCTCAGTACCCTAAAGGAGAAGAAGAGAATTACTGAAAGTTTTTGGTCATGGGGAGGAGGCAGTGAGCTCTATCAAAGGAGTTGGTGTGTGGTGGGACTTCTTCAGATCCCTGCTCATGTCTGAACCACCATACGTAAAATTTGCTTCCATTTTCCTCTATTTTCCTGCATTCGTGGATTGATTAAATTGTTCCTGGGTTCAGTTCTAAATTACTTTTTAAAATAATTCTCTGCTTTCTAGCTTATGAATCAGGATGAACTCAACAAGAACCAAAAGGACTGAGCCAGTATTCCTTTTTTGTGCTTTATATTATGGTCACTACAAAATTGAAGTTTGCATTTAAGTAAAGTTAATATGGACATTTAAACAATAAATGCTTATCAATCCATTTTTACTTTATTGTAAAACAGCACATTTTTATGAAATAGAAATAAGTTCAGTGCATCCTATACACATGCCAAGTCAATTGTAAAAATCACTCCAATTTCTGGACATACTTATCAGCCAAAATTTGGTTGACATTTTACTTCTTATTTACATTTTGAAAACAACTGGGTTATTTTCATTTTCCAAATGATCCACAAGGATACCAAACATGTTCCCGAATTATGCACACCATTCTCTCCTTCCCTTGTGATATTCTAGGCCTATTATCTGCCTGGAGAATTTATGATCTATCTCAAGCTGAAATTTTCTTTTCCTGAGTCCCTTCAGTGGGTGGGCAGTGGGTGAGGACCACTCTTCTGTAGTCCCTTGGGCAGGAGAGGGCTTGGGGGAATTGTATATTTCATAGCTACCTTTACATAAAGTTCACCATTGTAAACATGTCTCCCCTCCACTCATGGGAGTTCTCCAATTAATCCAAATCCAAAAAGAAAAAAAAAAAAAAAAGCCAGGTATCTGCATGAAAAGAAAACATCCTGGATCTGTGGAATCTCAGACAACTTTCCCTTGGCTTCTGTAGAACAAGAGTCCTGGAAGCATTTTCATTGAACCAGGAATCACTTCAAATCTGGAAAATATGTAACGATTAATGAAATGAGACTTAGACATCTCATTTATTGTTATTGTGTACCGAACAGGCTTTCTCAAACTACACGTCCTGGTAATTGAGTGCAAAAACATGTAGATGCCTTAAATCATACAAAGTTGGAAACAGAGCAGGTTCTAGAGCTTCTTTTCCCTTCCAGTCAAGGTTTTGAATTGGTATGTGTTCTGTTGGTGACTTCTGTCTTCCTGCTGTATAATATAGCCTAGTGCAATGGGTTTATCTCAAAAGAAGAATCCCTTCTTGATCCATAGTTCAAGGTGACCCTCTGAACTGCAGTATGGGGAAATGGGTGGGACAGGAATGGGAGATGTCCCTAACTTTGCCCACATCTTCCTGTACTGACCTGATTATGTGCCCCAAGGAAGCCTCTGGGGAGCCTGGCCTCAGCCCTGCACCAAATGCATTGAGTTATGCAAGAGGTTGCCCATTACTGCTTAGCAGGCAGCTCCTCAGCCACAGCCTTTACCCTGGTCTCTAAACTCAGTCTAGATCATGTCTGGTAACCCCTTCTCCTCCTTTCTTCATACTTCCACTTCTCCTCCTAGTACCTGCCCTACTAGAAATGCTAACAGTTCTCTTATCTGAAATGTCAGGGGAAATGTCAAGTTGCTTAGTTTCTGTTTTGGTTGGTACAACATTTTTAAGGTACTCACATAACTGGGAGCAAGTCATTTTACTCTGTGGGTCTCTAAGAAAGAGTAACATCAGTCAATCACTCAAATACCAATTAATCACTCAAATTCAGGTTCATTGTCTACCCAGATTGTCTAAGTTAAGAGTTTTACTGGTTGTATCTTAGAATTCTTCACTCAAAATGGGGGGAAAAAACTTCTCTGGTTGAAACCATACCCTCATTTTCTGTAAAGATTGTCACCATATCATCACACTCTTACAAAATACTCCATATGTTATGTTTACATACAAGCAGTAAGATGAATTTGATAATAAAATTTAAAGAAATGCATGAACAATAGCCAAAACCGCCCCCCCACAATTTTATATGGTCAGGAAGAAAGATCTAAATTCATTTGCTTATGCAAATAGAATTTTCATTAGAGATGTTTGGGACCTATATTCAAAAGAAGTTAAAAATTATAAAAACCGTATGATGGCTACACATTCCAGGTTTCCTATTGAATTATTGGAATAGGCTTATTATCCTGGTGCTATTGTGAATAGTGATTGTTTTCATTCCCTGAAGTGTTCTGGTTTGTGTGTAAACTATATTGTTCCCCTCTTACGGGAGATGTACATAATTTGGTTATTCCTGCTTTCTCTACAGAAATGTAAGACTTATATGTTGATTATCTATTAAACAGAATGTAGACCCAAAGCAGCTTCCTGGAGATCCAATTGGCCGTCCCATCATGCATCTGTCTGGTATTAAGCATGCCACAGGAGAGGCCATCTACTGTGACGACATGCCTGCAGTGGACCGGGAGCTTTTTTTGACTTTTGTAACTAGTTCAAGAGCTCATGCTAAGATTGTGTAAGTAGTCTTTCTCGACAGGCATTAGTGATTGCCTTTTTGTCTAAATCAGTCACATCAGTGGAAACTAATGGAATGAAGAGGGCAAGCTATTTGTTGGTGATGTCCAGTGCAGACTAAAGATGTGATGGGATTGAAATTTAGTATTTACAACAAATTTTCCCTCCATATAATAACTTCCATGTCCCCCAAATTTCTTCCTAGTTGTCTGGCAAAGAATTATGAGAGCGGTTCTTTGACATTTTTACCTCTCTCAGACCTTATTTTCTAATTAACCACATTCTCAATGATCTTTGGAGTCTGTGGCTCTTTTGAGGAACCTGGTGATGTGTGTTGTCATCTAGGTCTATTGATCTATCAGAAGCTCTCAGCCTGCCAGGTGTGGTGGACATTGTGACTGCAGATCATCTTCAAGACGTAAACTCCTTCTCCACAGAGACATTTCTGGCGACAGATGAGGTACTTCAATTTTGCTTTCTGTTTGAAAAATTACTTCCTCAGCTTATGGCACTTCATATTTTCTTAAAGCTAGCATTTAATTTGTTACATCATAAAAGAGTCCAATATACTTTGAACACTTATTATCAAACATTATATTCTAATAGATATTGAATGCATTCAAATATATTCATTTCCACATGTTTACTAGTTATATGGAAGATACTTTGGTGTTTTATATTTTGTAGGAGTAATATAGTATTCTGCTCACAAGTATGAAAAAATTAATAAAAAGAGGATTATGGCAAGTTTTATTCTCAACTCAGCCCCCTGCGAATCCTTGTTATTGCCCCAGTTCCTGTGTGTCCAGATTTTAGGTTTGCATTAAAGTGATATCTCAACTATCAAGCCTTTTCTTATCCTTGAATTCAGATGGTCTATCTCCCTCCCTGAACAATTCTGACTCATTCAAGCACACTGCCACATATTCAGGGTCATTTCTTAAGTGTCTATTTTGTCAGATCACCATAGCTGAACAAGACATGTGGTCCCTTCCCTCATAGAGTTTAAAGTCTGTCTTTAAAAATTGGGCTTTTAATGCACTTTCTTTCTTACATTAAGCTTATTAATTCATATATCTTATCTATTTTCCCTAATAAAAAATTCCTTGAGTGAGGGCCCATGTCTGATTCCCACGTAGCAAGATAAAAGAGTATACTGCTTCCCACATAGCAAGATAAAAGAGTAGAAAAACAGTGATAACGCTATTACCATTCGAAAACTTCAAATGGTTAACTTGGTCTTCTGTATCTCAAGTTACCAGAAAACACATCAAGGACAGGGGTTAGTAAGTTTTCTGCATAACTAATTCAGACATCTCAATTTAATATTTACACAAAAGAGCTTCGAACTTTGAAATAGTCACTACCTCTGGTTCTCACTGGAAGATAAAAATGAAAGCTTGATGACCAGACGTCTGAACTCAAGGTTGAAACTCCCCTGAGGTAGGGCTGTGTAGCACTGACAGAGGGGATGAGAATTATGGTCTGTGTGCAAATGTTAACTAAACTTAAGCGAGATTTCCTGGCTACACCTTGGAACCTGCTCTCTGAAGTGTGCTTATGCAGACTGAGCATTTCAAGGGCCCTGTCGATGTGCCAAGTCACAAGGGCAAAGTCAAGAATCTGTGGAGAGTTAAGAGCAGTGCCATATTGAATGATTGCCTTTGCTGGTTTGATTCCTTTTCTAACATTGATTTATAGCACTTTATGACTTCTAAAAATCTTTTCATTGCAGACATTTTTGTAATCATACACAAAATAGAGACTCCATAGATACATCATCCAGCTTCAACAATCAACATGTTTCATTTCTCTCTCCCCTCTGCCCCCAATGCACCGCACCCAACGACATACTCTTTTGTGTGTGTACTGGATTTAATACTACAGTGTGTGTGTGTGTGTGTGTGTGTGTATGTGTGTGTGACTGGGGATTGAACCCAAGCCCCCACAAATACTAGGCAGCTGTTCTATCACTGAGCTAAGCTCTCCAATCCTGATACCATTTTTTTTTCTGATAATATTTCTGTGTTCACTGTGGAAGAGACACAGTGGTCTAAAGTAGATTTTTTTAAATGAATGCTTAAGTTTGGATGTGAACCATAGAATAAGGTAGGAGAGAGCTCAGCCACCCAGTTCAGACTTTCTTGAGCCTTGGTTGGTTTCCCCCATCTGGCTTTCTATCCTGGTGCCTGTGTGAGCTCCCCAGTCCACCTACCCCACCTGCAGGTGACATGGTATTGAATGTGGCCCCCCTGGAAGGGATGCCCTGTGCTTGGTCATATCTTGGCTAGTGAGTCTCCCATTTTTTTCCTGAGAAGCCTGGGTTCCAGCACAATTTGTGAGCAGAGACTTGCTCACCAGCAGTGTGGTGTAATCACATGAGAAGTCTCCTTCACAAGTCACCCCTTCTATCTCACCCGCTTTGTAGATGAACTACAAATTTTTGGTTCTCCCTCTCCATGAAGTCAGATGCTTCGCCTGCAGATTGGTCCTGAATGTGGTGGGGTAGCCACAGGCTAAGCCACAGGACTGGCTCTCATAAGCCAGCTGTCCCTCAAGAACCCGCTTGACTCGGCCTGGAGCCTGAGTCTTCTGTCCTCAAGGCAGCATCACCCCTCCCCCTCTGCAGCCACCCCTGCCAATGATACAGCAGAGATGTACACTTCCCCAATGCCGCAGGGTCAGCAGCTTCTATAGGCATGGGCAGATGCGAAGGGGTCATTTACTGTGTATATCAAGCCTTGGGCTGGGCGGTGGGGAGGAGGAGATAATGACTGAATACCTGCTCTCCTTGACAACAAAGGTCTTTCTGTGTCGTAGGTGTTTTGTGTGGGTCAGCTTGTCTGTGCCGTGATTGCAGATTCTGAGACTCAGTCAAGACGAGCTGCTAAGCAAGTAAAGATTGTTTACCAAGATGTGGAGCCTCTGATCCTGACAATTGAGGTAATGAGTTTGAGGTGGTGCCAGTTTAGGGACTGGAAGAGCAGACATCAGAAGAGTATCAGTTCAAAGTTAAAATGCTTTGGGTATAGTAGCAGGAAAATCTGATTCAAAGGGACTTCCCAACACACAGGGACTCTGTCAGCTCAAACTAGATCAGTATGAACAATTTCTCCAGTTTCTCTCTGCCTTTCTTCTCTGCTGCCCCCAGTATACTGTGGATAAGCCTACGGGCTTATCCCTTGTGCACACAGATGGCAACTGGGAATCCTGGACTTCCTTGTTCATGTTCAGTGAGAAGAAGAACCTGTTGTCCTAGCATTCCAGTAACATATCCTGAGACCACCCTAATGAGGCCACTTGGGTCACATAGTGAATTAATGACTGCTCAGAAAAATGTAGGAGCTGTTTGTTAGCACTGAGGCTGAGTGTGGGGTCCAATTCCTTTGTAATGCATGAGCTATATAGAGCGAGTGCAGGAAACCTAAACAGAAATCTGAGCATTGCTTGGAAAGGGGAAGGTGAGAAGAATGTTGGATGGACAGCCAGCAATGTCCAGGACAGGGGATCCATCCTATAGCTCTGATTCACCTCCTCTCAGGATCCAGACTGATTAGATCTTCTATGAAGCAAATACTGGAGACACTACTTTCAGATACTTAAATGCATATCCTAAATGAATGTGGACATAGAGCATATAATGCCTATGGGAATTTTGGCAACTCGAACAAATTAGAGAGTTGCATTTTCTATCCTAATTTTAGATGGAGGTTGGAAGTGTATAGAGTGGTAAGAACCATCTCTGTGAAACAGTAAGTGTTCTGAATATTCCTTTGCTTCTTATAATCTACTGAATAAGGGAAGTATGAAACCTCCCGAGTAGACTAGGTTCAGTCCTTGCAGGCTGCATGTACTCTGAGAACTCAGGATTACCCTTGCAACATAATGAACACATTGTTCTCTAGGTAACTAGCATGACCTGAGGTAGAAAGAGGAAATGACTTGGCCAAGGTCAGTGTCACCATGAGAACCTGGCCTTGGGAATATTTGCTGTCATGAGATTTTAGACCTAGGAACGTGGTGTTTGTTTCTAGAAATTTTCCTTTGTATTTTAAAATTAAAATAAATAATGTCAAGATAATAAAAATGTAGAAGTTTGGTTTACACCTTGCAAATGTCCCTGGCCAGATTCAAATTCAAACATGCTATTTCTTTCTCAGGCCCTGTCATTCTTATGTTGCCTGTATTCCTTTCCTCAAATTTTGCTTCTGAATTCAAATTACTTCTTAAGAAATTATTTACATAATACTTCATAATTTTTTTGTAGTCCTTTCCCAGTACAAGTGACTGAATAGCTACCCTTCCCTTCCCCACCTTCCAGCCAAATGAAAGTCCAATAAACAATTAGATACCCTCCTCCCCTATCTTTCCCCCTCCAACCCGAAGATCCCTAATTGTCTGTCAGAGAATATCAGCATTATGGAAAAGAGTTACCTCCCACTTGGTCAGAGGCTAAGTTCTCCAAGGCCAGTCAACTGGATCAGAGTTGATTTAATCAAAGTTTATAATAGGAAGCTATGCCTGGTTCCCTATGTGTTAAAGTCCTGGTATCACTTTCCTGGCCAAGGGATATTCAGGAAATTGATTCAGAGTTATTCAAAGAACAGGAAGAAAGTGAAGTTGAAAAAGATTAAACTTTTAAAAAATGGAATTTACAAAATTTAGGTTCTTTCTTCAATTTGGAATATCTGAGTCTTCAATTAATAAGAAAAGCACTTGAGTGTGAATTAATTCCAATAGGAAGTATGTTATCAAACAAAATAGGATAACAACAAACACAACTGTCACTAACACTAAAGTTGAACCTGGTTCGAGCCTGGTTTTGGTAGTTTGAATTGGGAAACTCTATCAAAACTCTTGGATGCAGGGGGAAAGTTGAGGACCATGGTGAAAAAATATGCCCCCCACCAGAGTCTCTCCTTAAGCATCATCATCAACAGCTCCACCAGAGCTGGCACCTATGCAGAGCTCTGCATGTGTGGCATGGGTCTATGGTGGTTTGAGTATTACCTCACTCAGTGTTCACACAATCCTATGATGTCAAACAACTGCTATCACCGTGCTGATGAGGAAACTCAAAGACAGTTACCCAAAGTCACACAGCTAACTGTAATAGGAGCAGTCAACAATTTGTCAAACAGCCTGGGTCTCACACTGGAAAAAACAAACAAACCCATTTTGTCAGTGGAGGAAACAACAAGATGACAAAAGAGCATCCCTATAAGGTAGGTAGACAGGGTAGGTCCAGATAGCTACTGGTAGCCAGAGGGATCCAGAGTTAGGAGAACCCCCAACTTCCAGCAGGTGGAAATGTCATGGATGAACGATAATCCATGGTGGATATGCTGGCAGGAACTCACATGTCCCATTCACCAGTAGACACATAAATCACAGTAAAATAAATTCCTTGGGATAGGTAAGAAAACCTTGGGTAAGAAAAAACCAATCTAGGCTATTGTAGCTATGTTTATGTGTACGCCTGCAGTCCTTCTCTGGGCACCAGGAAGCCAGTGTGTAAGGGGATTGGTGGCACCTGGACAAGGCTTGTAATAGACACTTACTTCTAGTACTAGTGGTCCCAGGTACGCCACTGCCCTCTGCAAATGAAGTGCTCATCTCTCCAAAGGAGGAGGGTGAGGCCAGCAGGCAGAGCCACCATGATCCCAATCATTATTAGTGTCTTCAGTTAGCTTTTATTGAACACGTACTATATGCCACACAAGCTCTTTACGTGTCTCATTTCACAGCCTTCTTGGACCTATATGCACAACTGTTACTTCCATTTTCAGATAAGACTCATAGAGGGGAAGTAACAGCCCACAGTAAAACAACTGGTAAGTGGAGAAAATGGATATCACTCTGGGCAGAGCCCCAAATCTGAACCAGTGTGCTATGTGGCCGTGACTACATAAAATAAGTTGTGGATTGAAGAGAATAATCTGCCTGGAAAATACTAGTTCCATTCTGAGATCACCTCAGTGCCAGGTTTTTTCTGCGTATACTCAGTTTCTTTGGACTCAACAGGCACATTTTCCATTGGCTCCTTGGGGAGTCTCCCAGGCCTGGTCCATAGCTCATAGGATTTCAGGGAAAGTGCTTTGATTGGGAACAGGAGGAGTATACTGCCCAGACTCTGAAATGTGCCCCAGGATGTGGCTACTGCCCTAGGACTGAATCTCTTGCTCAGGCTGCTCACTTCTCTTTTCTCTTTCTAGGATGCTATACGCCACAAGTCCTTCTTCAAGACAGAAAGGAAACTGGAATATGGAAACGTCGATAAAGCATTTAAAGTGGTTGATCAAATTCTTGAAGGTAAAACTATCTGAAAAAATAGGGGGAGGGGAAGCAACCCAGGAAGCCTTCTGAGCAGGCCTAGTTTAAGGCTTCCTTTGCCTTCCAAAAATCACCTGATAGGTTTGATGGGTGTGACCCCGTGGAATAGGCACTTCATTCACAGACACATTTCCCTGTGTCTTTGGTATGGGCTTTAAAAGGAACCCTGACACTGAGATTATTTTTCCTAAACCTGCCCTGTCAGGCAAGGTACCAGTAGACACTTTCATATTTTAGTGGCTTTTTGGTTTTTAAGGGCCTCATTAAAGTGTAAATATGCCTGGAGAAATCACTCCTAAGCCAATAGTGGGATAAAAATTGTATCTCAAGGATTAGCTGATCAAGTTGGTTTCCATCCTAAAGAGTAGAGATCAACACCCTAGGGTGAAGGGAGAGGGCTGTGGGTGAGGCTATAGGGGTGGGCAGCACAATGCAACAAGGTGCTAAAACTTTGCTAACTTGACAGGTATGGTGGTGCACACCTGTAAGCCCAGCTGCTTGGGAGGCTGAGGCAGGAGGATCTCAAGTTCAAAGCCAGCCTTTGCAACTTAGTGAGGCCCTAAGCAACTTATCGAGACCTTGCTTCAAAATAAAAAATGCAAAGGGCTGGGGATGTGGCTTAGTGGTAAAGTGCCCCTGGGTTCAATCTCCAGTACCAAAAAACTTTTCTAATTTCACAGGTTTTAGCAGGAACAGCTCTATCTAATATTGTTCTAGTCCTGTTTATTTTATTTTATTTTTTTTCCAATTCTTTTTTTTTATTGTATACAAATGGGATACATGTTGTTTCTCTGTTTGTACATGGAGTCAAGGCATACCATTTGTGTAATCATAAATTTACATAGGGCAATGATGTTTGATTCATTATTTTTTTCCCTTCCCCCCCACTCCTCCCACCCCTCTTTTCCCTCTACACAGTCCTTCCTTCCTCCATTCTTACCACCCTCCTCATCCCTGTTTATTTTAAATGAAGTGAATATTGAACAAAATACCTTCCAAGTGGATTGGTACTACCAGTACTATGGCAAGCCTTGAATTTAGGCCTAGTGATGACCTGGGGGTTCTCATATGTTGTTAAAAATGGAAGTTAAGATCTTAGATCTCGAAATTTTAATGTTTATGTTATGTAAGTGAGACAGAATCTGTTCATTCTGCTGTTCTCTTTGTGCGTGCATGTGTGATACTTACTCTACACGTTACATTTTGGGTTCAGATTTTCTTTACTCAGATTTTGTTTAAGATAGGAAGTCTAGAGTCCAATACAAAATATTTCCTTGAGAATCTTCCCCAAACAATTTACAAATCACTATTATTGGGTAAGTTTAAACATTTTTTAAAATTCTGCCTTCCATCTATGGATGGATGACCATTCATATTTTTATTCCAATTCCTTCATTTCCTGCCTCCCAGCCTTCCTGTGGGGTTATTTGAACAGTTTTTGGAATTCCATTTTTTTTTTTATCTGTAGTGATTTGGAGTACATCTCCTTGTATAGACTTTTTCTTTAGTGGTAACTCTCTCTATATAGATATAGATAAATAGATATATAGATAACTATGATAAATATATATAAATAACCATGATATATTTATATATCACATGTATTTATAGTCTGTGATATCATATATATGTAGGTATATATATATGAAATATATCAAGATTTTGCTAGTTTAAGTGTAAATCTTACCTCCCTTTCTGTCCCTTTATTCTTCTCCATTCATAATAATTGTCTTAAAAATTTCTTCTACATCCTTTGGGAACCACATGAAGCACTGCTATAACTATGTTTTAAACACAATTTAGAAAACTCAAGAGGAGAGTTGTATTTACCTATATTTTTTATTCTGAAGTTGTTTCTTCTTACAGACATTCGAAGTTTCCTTTTTTAAAGTCATTTCCTGCCTATTTAAAAAGAACTTTCTTCAGTCATTATTTTAGGGTAGGTCAGTTGAAAACAAATTCTTGGTTTTCCTTTGGTTGAGAATGACATGATTTCCATTTCATTCTTTTTTTTTTTTTTTTTTTTGTGGTGCTGGGGATTGAACCCAGGGCCTTATACATGTGAGGCAAGCACTCTACCAGCTGAACTATATCCCCAGCCCCTTCCATTTCATTCTTGAAGAATTTTTTTTTTTTATTTACTGGATATAATTCTAAGTTGATAGGTCTTTTAGCACTAGAAAAATTTGGTGCCACTTTCTATGGTCTCCATGGTTTCTGATGAGAAACCTGCTCTTTTTTCAGACAGAGGATTGAAGGCAGGACCTTGCACATGCTAAGCAAGTGCTCTACCACTGAGCTACACCCCCAACCATTAGTAATAGGCTTTCACAGGGCTTTTTTCCCTGTCTTTTCCCATTAATGATTTTGGATTGCTGGCTTCTCTAGATCCAAGACTGGCATGCATGTGGCAAGCATTAACAAGAATTGCAAAACCCACTGAACCCACTACTATATCTTTACTTGTGTTTCAATTCCTAATCAGTCTGTCTTCTCTCCTCCTAAGTCTTCTGTCAAATTGAAATTAAAAAAATAATAATAAAGATAAATCACCAAGAAAGGATTTATTGGGAAATAAAATTCAAGAAGAATTGCAGTCTGGGAGATACACATGACTAGTGGTAGCCTCTGCTTTGTCCAGAGAATAAAGGAGAAGTTAAGATTTTACTGGGGATGGAAGGGTATTCAAGTTGTTTAGCGATAAGGCCCCTGGCACAGCAGTGATGCTGGCATCTATAGCATGTTGTGATTGGCACATGTCGATGGTTGGTAGGTTAGACTTTTAATCTATTAATCCTGGGGTTACAGTTAGGCCCTTGTAGTTTGGGGCTGGGCTTGCAAGACAGTTGTAGAACAGGCATTTGTGACCTGAGTGTTTCTCCTTATTGTCCTCTGGATACCATTTCATTTGGGGAATGACAAAAATGATTCCATTTGGTGTAATCAGCTCTCACACTTGTGTTTGTTTATACATAATGTATTTAACAGGAGGAACAGGGAGAACTATAGCTCTTCCATCTTGCCTTGGAACTAAATGCCTCCTTGCTATCATTTTTTGACTCTAGAAAGTCACGCATCTTTCCTTAGGGCTCTGTGGCCTGGCTTGGCAGACACTGCAGATTTCCCTACAGTACTCTCTTTCAACTCTTCAGACATGCTGAAAGTTAAACATCCTTGTTTGCTACACTTCACTATGTAGCCTGCTGCCTCAGCAGGTGTGTCAGTGGAGTTCCTGAGAAACAGGATAAGCTGGGGGGCACTACCTGTTCTTTCTGAGTGCTTCCTTGACTTCCAGGAATTTTCCTCTAACAGGTGAAATACATATGGGAGGTCAAGAACATTTTTATATGGAAACCCAAAGTATGCTTGTTGTTCCCAAAGGAGAGGATCAAGAAATAGACATCTATGTGTCCACACAGAGTCCCAAATATATACAGGTAATATGGGGCCACTGTGCAGGGGGCACGGCTAAATGGTTTCTGCCACAAAACCTACCAAGATCAAATATATAAATGCAAAAATGTCATTTCTTCAGGAACCAAAGAAATATTGAGTACTAATAGGTATATTGGTTTGGGTATTAATAGCAATGTAATTTCCAAACTTTTTGGGTTTTATTAGGTAGGTGCCTTTTGTTTATAAATCTAATACTTTAAAACCAGTTATGCAATCAGCAGGTCTCTTTCACTCTGCTCTTAGCACTGTTTAAGAAAATAAGAGAAAAAAGGGGAAGGCCTGTCCTCCAAAGCTTATAGTATCCAACTCTCAAGAAGCAGGTAGGGAGCAGTATTGGAAAAAGTACGGGCAGGTGCTAAATCAGCTAAGTCAAAATTAACATGGGTAGAGGAATGCAGAGAAAATGACCCAGGATTCTCAAACACACCCAAACAAAAGCCTTAAGTTTGGATTTAGAGTCAGAGTAAAGTTTGTTCACTTTCCTTTTGAAGTTTGCTTACTTGGTAAGAGAAGAGAGGGCATTTCCAGACCATGTCACAACAAGATCGCATGCCACTCATTCATTCCTACTCATCTCTTCTTCAAGCAGTTGTTGCTTGTGTCCCCTCTCCCAGGCAACATGTTTGCCAGTAAGGAGGGATGACACTTCCTGAGCTGGGATGGAGGACATGAGATGGGGAGGCTAGGTGTAAGCATGGGGGTGGAAGTAAGGGAAGCAAAGGGTCTTGATCCAGCAGGTCCTAAGGAGCCAGTGCTGTTACCAGAGCAGCAGGAATGTGAGTGTGGTCAGTGGAGAACAAGGCCCTGTAGAAGGCGGAGCACTCAGAAAGGGTCAGATGAACTTCACCCCAGTCCTATCTGATCTTCACTCCCTGTGTGACATTGGACCTGTCTATTTCAGACTCCCCATCTGTAAAAATCAGTTGTTAAGACTAAAGGACTTCAAAGCAAAAATAATGGCACCTGCATCCAGGGAAGACCAATGGCTCCACTTTCCTAGTAATCCAAATGGGGTGAGAAGTGTGCATGCTTCAGTGGAGACAGCAGAATGCAGGGGAAAGATCCAAGCTTGGAGAGGCTTGGAAAGCCACAAAAATCTTGCAGCTTCAGGAAACACATCCCTAGGGATAGTGTGAAAGGATACTTTGGGTGTGATTCATTGGGAAAATGCAAAAAAAAAACCAAAAGACAAAAAACCACTAGTCCAAAATTATCCACTGATATTGAAAGAATTATTTAATAATAGTTTTGGCAGTACCACTATAGGCAAGTATTGCTGAGATCAATTAGGGATGCTTGCTAAGGTTATTGGACTTTTTTATATAGCCACATGGTTTATATAGTATATACAACATGATGGAATCAAAATGTGTAGTGATTGTCACACTCCTGTTTCAGCAAACAGTTTCTTTTTGGTAAGGTTGTGGGTGTGAGTGATGGTCACAATTAAGTCCTTGCCAAAGATGGGTCAGATTAATGAAAGTTGTTATCATTCACAGGATGTAGTTGCCTCCGTCTTGAAGGTCCCTGCTAACAAAGTCATGTGTCATGTAAGACGTGTCGGTGGGGCATTTGGGGGAAAGGTGGTTAAAACCAGCACCATGGCAGCCATCACTGCATTTGCTGCCAGCAAGTAAGTGGAGAAAATCTTCTGAATATATTGAAAATAAAATGGAGTCAGACTGAAAATTTCGATACCAGGATTAATGAGGAAGAATCTAAAACCGAGATTTTAAAAAATCATACATGATACACAAACGGCACAAATGAACTGCCAGCTTATGGCAACTCCTTTGTCTCTATTGTCAAGCTATGAGACCAAAATAAGAATCAATTACTGATAAGAATGAAAGCCACAGAAAAACATTAGAATGCCTGGAAAGTAGACAGAAATAGGTCCTGAATGAATGGGGTTACTTGTTCTTAGCATCTGTTAGAGCTTTTGAAGCATATGTATGACCTTTTGAAGTACACACACACACACACACACACACACACACACACACACACACATATACACACTTTTGAAATATATGTAGATATAGATATGTATATATGTGTGCATATATATATTTTCTTGGTTGATTTAAATAGAGACTTTGCTTTTGTTAGGTTTATTTATGTCATTTTCCTTTGAGAATCTCAAAAAAAAAATCATCATAGGAAATTGTCTTTGGAGCAGACACACCTAAAAGACTTAATACCTTTGCAGAGTAATATAGGTCAGTTCCTCTAGCTCAGAAGCAGAGACCTTAATTCTAGACCTGTCCCATTTGGGAGTACTTGGCAGTCAGACCCCATCTGTTTTCCTCCATTTGTAACCAGACTGAAGTGCAGCCTTAAGACTTTGCCTATAGTCGGATGTCTTTATGACAAAGGAAAATGTCCCCTTGAATATCCTGGAGCCTCTGGCACCCAAGAGCCTCCCTCTAAGAAATAGCAAATGCCAGATGTCATGCCTTCACCAAACAGAGGGGAGTTACCACATTTCCTGGAGGTTAGCAGAGGCCAGGTGTGGGGAGTAGTTGTTTTGTTATGTGTGTGGATGCCACTCAAGGTCTCACTAGGAGCTGTGTAACCCCAGATAACACCTTCCTTGTAAGAATTTACATCTCTTGCTTTTTTTTTTTTTTTTTTTTTTTTCCTGTTTCAGACATGGTCGAGCAGTCCGCTGCGTTCTGGAACGAGGAGAAGACATACTGATAACTGGAGGCCGCCATCCATACTTTGCAAAGTACAAAGTGAGCTGAAGATGGGTGGAGGGAAGGATTTGCTACAAACAGAACATGACAGAAATGCAGTGGGTGGCATTTAGCTACTTCCTAATGGGGAGTCACAGTGAACAAATCAACAAATGGCACTTCTATTTAACATTCTATTCCTTGTGCTGATTATTTAATTACTGGCTGATCCAATGAAGCTTTTCTGTTTTGCTCAAAGATGTCAATTTGAGAAAAAAGGACTAACTGGCATTGGACATAACACAGTGAATAATTAGAAAACCTGTGAGCTTATGTGACCATGAAAGTAGGTCTAATAACTACTTACTTGTACAATAAAAGAGGTAAAAATAGAATAATTCCCATAACAATAGTGTTATGTGAAATTGGAATTATTTGCAAATGACTTCCTCATTTTTTAATGTATCAAGGGTATTTTTGTAAAACTGTGCTCTAGAAATTCCTAAAAAACTTTCCATAGTAGAAAATAATTATTATTTTGCTTTGAAAGAGGTAGTTCTACTTATCAAAGTGGGCTAACTAACAACTAAAAACTCTCAGGGTCTTAAGTCTTTATTATGTGATTTCTTGGACAAGTAACAACCCAATGTAATCAAGAGGGGCTAGGGGAAGAACTCTGTTCCACAAAATTATTCAGAGACTCAAGCTTTTTTCATCTAGTGCTACCAACATCCCTTTTAATCGTAGTGTCTAATATGGCAGGCACTAGGCCATTGAAATGGCCATTGAAATTCACATTTAAGTGAACTTAATTAAATAAAAACTAAAAACATTAAAAATAAAAAATAAAAACATTAAATAAAACTAAAATTCTGTTCCATAGTTGCATTTACATCATTTTAAATATTCAATAACTACTCATGGTTAGTACTGGACAGTGCAGACACAGAACCTTGCCATCATCACAGAAAGTTCTACTAGATGACTCTGCCCAGGGACTCTGAGTCCTCTACAGACTTTTCTGCAATAGACAAGGAAAGAGAAAGCACATGGAGTGATGTGCAAGGTATTTCTCACACCAGGTCTGTAAGAGGTGAACCTTGCTTCTATTCCAGGTGTCTTTGGCCAGAGCTTTGCTCCCTAACTGAAAGTGTGGTTGGCAAATACATCTTCCTGTGTGCCTAGGATGGAGACCAAAAGACTTGTTGCATGTGTATCATGGTCTCTACAAGAGTCTACCTGAACATATATTTTTAGAAACTAGCAAACGAATCTATTTTACTCTAAGCTGCATTTTGCACTCAGTTTAGTTCAAAAGGATTCATTAGAGTGAACTTTGTCTTGAAAAGATTATTTTTTGGAGAAGGAGGAGAGGAGAAAACTTATGATATAATTATGCAATCATAAATAACTGCCAGTTAAAAAATGAAGCACATGTAGCAAATCTATGGGGAAAGGTGAATATGAGTTAGAGTATGTACAAAAGACTTCTTAGAAGAGGTAAAACATAAATGGACCTTCAAGAATGAATAGGTACCAAAAAAGTATGCCAGGTGCTGGAACTAGTAACAGGAATAATGCAAAGGTGGAATGAGCATGGCATGTTTATAGGGGTAAGGGTAGCAGGAAGGGTGCATTAGAACACAGAGCAATTACCAGAAGATAGTGAAAATAAGATCAGTTGGATTAGGCAATGCAAGACCAAGATGGGCCTAGATTTCCAAAATGGGGAGTTTAAACTTTATCTCACAAGAAAAAGTGAGACTGAATAGATTCTTGATCAGTCAAGTGCCATAATTAAACATGGATGCATCATGGAGGGCAATTTGATGAGATAGGGCAGGATGGCCTGAGGGAGGAAGATGGGCAGATGAACCAGTAGGAAACAGCTGATGCGTTCAGACATGAGGCATTTGATATGATAGTAAGAGGCAGAAGAAATGAGTTCTAGAGTCATTGTTGTGTAAAATGAGATAGGATTTGGTGAAAAACGTGGCAAAACACAACGGAGAATAAAACCACAAGCATGAATTGGCAATTTCTAGAAGAAAGAGTCAAGTTGAAAGAGAACCAACCTGGAATGACAATGAACTGGTTTATGTAAGTGTTAGAGAAGAAGTGATGATAGGATGTTGAAACACAAATGTCCTTCACTAATAGGGGACTTTGTTGAAAGAACTAGATTATAATTGTAGAAGTCATCACCACAGTGGCAATTAAAACTATGAGAAGATAATGTTTTCCAATGGAAAGTACTGTGAGAACAGGAGATAATATTCATAATATTTATAATAGTAATATTAATAATTTATACGTAGAACATCTGCTGTGTGTTGCTCATGTGCCTATAATTTTCCATGTATTACTTTGTTTATTTCCATTTCACAGAGAGCTTTTCTGAGGTCACAGAACTAGTTATATATCCAAGAACTTACTGCCAAGTCTACATGATGAAGCTTTTTCCACATGTGGGGGGTTCACAAGTGACAAAGTACACTTTAGAGAAATTTGATTCCTAGTGTTAGTATCAAAGATCAGCTCTCTCTGCACAGGTTGGATTCATGAACGATGGCAGAATCTTGGCCCTGGACATGGAGCACTATAACAATGGGGGTAGCTCCCTCGATGAGTCATTATGGGTAAGTGTTTTAAAAAGCAGACCTGTGGGCTGAGGGTATAGCTCAGTTGGTAGAGTGCTTGCCTCGTAAGCACAAGGCCCTGAGTTCAATCCCCAGCACTGCAAAAAAATAAAAATAAAAAGAAAGCTTGCATTCTTCAAAGAGTATTACACAACATGATTTATATCAGAAAAAGATGTTCAATTATTAAATAATATCTAATTATAAAAGCATAGAGTCCATCATTGCAAGGATAGCCAAGTTTCACTCACTGGTACCCACAGAGTAAGCCCAGAGATCTTGGCTAAGTCTGCATCTGTGTGCTGTTTGTGCTTCCCATACTTAGATCTGTTTTTAGATGCAAACATTGACCAGACTTCCTCAGCTCTGGCCATATTGACATTTTGGACTGCATAACTCTTGCTGTGGGCCTGCCGTGTGCACTGGAGGATGTGTAGGCATCCTTGGTCTCTACTTAGTATATGTCACTGGCATCCCACTCCCCCAGTCTTAACTACCAAAAATAGCCCCAGACCTCACCAAGTGTCCTCAGGAGGTAGAGGAAGGGATTAACCCTGATGGAGAAACAGTGCATTCGAATGCCAAAACTTTCTCCCTCACTTTCCCTGTTTTGCAGAATACTGCATTCTATAGACGCAGGGTTTAGGGCCTATGAACATTCCTAAGACTTTTGGAATGAAAAAAATGCATTTGTTCTAAAATATAAAAATTAAAATTAAACAATAATTTGAAAAGAAAAATAATGTTTAAAACCTTTGTAATAATTTAAGAGTAAAATGCATTTAATTTGGGGCATGGTATATTTTTGGCATGTGTGATGTGATATGAAGAGAATATGCTGTTTCCAGCCTAATTTGGCCCAAGGTCTCAGGGTGGTAAAACAGATCCAGAAGGACAAGGCCCTTATCACACCAACTCTGAATTTCTCCAGGTCATAGAAATGGGACTTCTGAAAATGGACAATGCTTACAAGTTTGCCAACCTGCGCTGCCGGGGCTGGGCATGTAGAACCAACCTTCCCTCCAACACAGCTCTGCGTGGGTTTGGCTTTCCTCAGGCAGGGCTGATCACCGAGTCCTGTATTGTAGAAGTTGCAGCCAAATGCGGTTTGTCCCCTGAGAAGGTAACACTAAATTAGTCTTGTATATAAAAGGTGTTGAATATCTGAGATGGGAGAGGGTCTCTGGGGATCATTCAGGTTGAGGAATTTGAGATCAGAGGGGCATATGATTTGCCTGAGGTCACCTAGCCAACTGGCTCATACAGAACGAGGACACCAAAATCCAGTGATGCTTGCTATACCCAGACACCTTCTCAAAACTCCAGGAAACAGGGTATATTGAGGAGTGAGCAATAGATTCTCACCTGATTAGTGAGAAGTTTCCATTGGTTGAAGGTTCTATTAGTTTATTTTCTTTCATACACAAAATGCCAGTGGTTTATTTAACTCATAGTTCTGAAGACTCAAGAGCATGGTGCTGGCTTCATCTTGACTCTGGGGAGGACCTCATGGCAGATGGCATCATGGTGGGATCACATGGTGAAACAGGAAGTCAGAGAGAGATTGAGGGGTCAGGCTCACTCTTTTGTAATAACTTACTCTCACATGAACCAACCAGGATCCCATAAGAACTACCTTGATGTCTTTGCGGGGGAGCGCCCTCAATGACCTACCCACCTCCCACTAGGCTCCACCTCTGAAGGTTTCCCACACCTTAACACCGCTACACTGAGGACCAAGACTTGGAGGATAAACCACACCAAACTGTAGTAGATGTATAACCCCACCTCCAAGTTCTGTCAAACTCTTATTTCCTTGTTCCCCCTTAATGTGACAGTGAACTGTCATGAAGTTTGTCATTTCAGTGGCTAATGGGATTTCCTTTTGGTGATTTGAGTCTCAGCCCCAAGTGTATTCTCAACAAGGATGTTTCCCTCCCTGGCACCCCTTCCAACCCCCAGATCCTAGAGTGGAGTTGGGTAGGGAGATGTGGTAAGCTCTCTCCCCACCCTTCCCTGTACCTTCTGCTGTGATGCCGAGGCAGGGAAGAAAAGGAGGATGTGGGAAAACAAATGGCTCCCCCCCCCATGTGACTTCTGCCAGTGAGTACTGTCCTCTCTTTGGCAGCTCATGTAGCATTCCTCTAGTGACCACACTCTTTTCCCTATGCCCCAGTCCCCAATTCATGTACCTACTTTTTCCTATAGAGTTCCCAATGTTGAACTGTATAGTCACAGGTAGGAGTCATCTTTGTCTATGGAATTTGTTCCTTCCTTCTTGTCCCCCCACCACAGCTTCTCTCTTTGATGTTGTCATACTTAGTAGCCTGAGGGAAGAGAATCATGTGAAAACCTTCCTTCTCAAAGAATAGCCTCTTAAAAACACTGCTTTCCCAGCAATGACTCAGCTCACTAATTTCTAGTCTTCCTATAATAATTATCTGAGAAATTTTTAGGGAGGATAGAGTGAGGTGAGTGTCTCTGTAGTGGCCTCTGTCAGCTTGGGAAGGGGCCTAGCCACAACTGCATGAGTTTTCTCAACTGAAATGTAAGGTACTTGGCATCTTTTTTTCTCTGCTGGAAAGTCTTCACTGCCAATTCTGGGAATGAAAGAATTGTACTCAGCTCATCAGACGTCTTGGAGTAAAGTCTTCTAATTTATCCTTCCTCCTAGATATCAGTTATATGTAAACAAACTTTCCTGTTAGTTTTGGAAGTCAGTCTTATCTTGTCACAGCATTTGAATAAACCATTTAGCCCAGATACCTTCCAACAGATACCCACAAATGAAACTAGAATTAAGAGTCAACAGTGGACCCAGACTGTTGAGATAAAGAAGTCTAAGGGAAGGATTTCTTTCTTTGAATTTGTACAAGAACAGCATAGAAACATGTTAAGTCAGCGTTCACATAGTTGATAGATGCTCCAGGTGGGGGAGAGAAGGACTCTGTGTCTTGAAAGATTTTGTTCAGAGAGCAGGACTCAGTTTGGACCACATAGGATGGGCAGATTTGGACTAGGAAGATGGTGGATGGATGAGACTATGTCTGCCAATTTCCTCTCACTTTTAATAACCTTTTTTAGGTTCGAATGATAAATATGTACAAGGAAATAGATCAGACACCCTACAAACAAGAGATTAATGCCAAGAATCTCAGCCAATGTTGGAAAGAATGTATGGCCAAGTCTTCCTACTCCATGAGGAGAACAGCCGTGGAAAAATTCAATGCAGAGAATTACTGGAAGAAGAAAGGACTGGCCATGGTTCCCCTGAAGTTTCCTGTTGGAGTTGGCTCAGTTGCCTTCTCTCAGGTCAGTTCAAACACATTGGCATGCCAACTGGAGGTGGCCCAGGTGAAACAAAGCATGGAAGAAACTTTTCATTCTGTTGCATTAGCCATGTGATTGCTGCACCAGTTACTAAACTTAACCATAGTTGTGCTTTGTTGCATCAGAAAGCAGCTGAGACAATTTCTCTGGGCCTCAAATGGCTCATGAGGAAAGTAATAGGGTAGGACCTGTGACTCCAGGACTCCTTTCATCTACTGTGGTTCTCTGTCTCTGGAGAGGAAAAAAGATGTAGGCTTGCAGGGTGTTTGGGCTCTCAACTCCTGTGGGTGGACTGGGGTAAATTACATCCAGAAAATTAAATCATTTCAATATCTTTTTTTAAACACAAATTTAGGAGTTTGTTCCCTTCCTAGCTATTAAAAGTGTAAAGAGGAAGACTGGAATTTACTCTTACAGTTTCTTTAACTGATAAAATAAATCCCCTTGCTTGGTTACTAAATTCTACTTGCTGTTTCCACTTCTCCATTCTGGAATGAAACTTACCCCAACAGTTATCCAAGACTGCTGTATTCCAACTCACTGTACAGCAGAGATGCAGACTCCCATTTTCTGTCTTCTTCCATAATGTGAATTTACATGTATGTAGATATCCAGCAGAGCCCTCACAGAGCCTGGTTGCCCCTCCTCTGAAGGATTCACACCTTCAAATGAGTCATGAAGAAGGCTCAGTGACAGGTGTGTTAAGTGATAACAGAATATGAAAAATGGGGGTGGGTGGATTGTGGGAGGAGCATTAATGTGTAGGTTGAGGAAAGAGAGGAGGCCGGGAAAAGTGGGTAAGAAAGTCTCTTGCCCAGCCACACACCTAACTAGCCTAGCTGAGCTTTGGTGTAATCTTTATAACATTTGCATGCAGCTCTGACTGTAGGCAAGTTGCTGCTCAGGAGAGCATTACCAGGGGTTGTCCTACTGCAGTCTTTTCATTCCTTGCCTGTTTGCAATGACAAAAATTAACACAGAGCCATTTGGTCATCTGCACACAATTTACTCAGACAAGGGAGATATTCAAGAGGCCATTGTTGAGGAACAAAGGCAAAAACAAAGTTATTTAAAAAGTACTGGGAAAAGGGTTTGTGAATCTTTGTGTACAATTTTGGGTTAAACTTATTAATTGGCAGATAGCAAAGAAGTCAGTCAATGCTTAAACAGACTGGACAGGTTCGTCAAGGAAAATAACTCCACCGTTTATGGGTACTCTGGCAATCTTTTTTTGTTGTTGTTACTGGGGATTGAACTAGCCACTGGGCCACATCCCTAGTCCATTTTTATTTTTTATTTTGAGACAGCATCTGGCTAAGTTGCTTAAGGCCTTGCTAAATTGCTGAGGCTGGCTTTGAACTTGGAATCCTCCTGCCTCAGCCTCCAGAGCTGCTGGGATTACAGGCATATGCCACTGTGCCCAGCATCCTCTGGCAATCTTGAGTGTTAGGCTGTGGGGAAACGTGGTAGGCTGCCTCTATTTAATGGCTGCTATTACTTAATATCTAGCCTTTACCATAGACCAGGTCTGTCCCATTTCTCTTACCAGAAATTTCTCAAAAAGTAGATAATAATAGTTGAGTACCTACTGTTTTAAGTCCTTTAAGATTTTACTTCATTCAATCCTCAGAGCAGCCTATAACATTTGTATTTTCATTTTATAAATAAGAAAACTAAGACTCGAAGAGTTTAAATATCTTGCTCAAAGTCCCATAACTGGTAGAAGCTGGACCAGGGTTGGAACTTAGCTCTGGGCAGCTCCTGAAGCACCTTTTGATGGGAACTGAGGTAGGTTTCAGTTCAGCCAAAAAGAAACTAGATAAGAGCCAACAATACAAATTCATTCTCAGAGGTTACTAGGAAGCCTCTGCCAGCGAACTGCTGTGCTTAAAAGCTTTGCTTAGGACTAAATCAAAGAGTTTGAGATCAGTCACAAGCTGCTTCCCAAAAGACACAATCTGAAAGATTCTGTCTAAAGCAAATCAAGTAGAGAAGGGAGCTAGAAATATTTGAGTGCCTTCTCCGTGGAAGGACCTGGGCTGGGGTTTGTAATCTCCCACTTGATTACCCTGATCTTATCTCTGTTGAGTACAGGTAATTTTGGTTTATAGATGGGGAAACTGAAGTTGCTAGAGATTTGCTCTATTGCAGAAGGACATCCAGTAGTGAGTGGCTGAACAAAGATTTGACCTTCACATGCCTGGTCTCATGTTCCATTTATCTTCCCATGCTGCCTCCCTGAGCAGAAGCAGCTCCTGCCCACCAGCTGAGGGAGTTAAATGTAACTCTCCTACAGTAGCCTTGATTCCTAGAGTGTGAACACTGAAGGGTACAGACGGTATCTAATTAACTTCTGCATTTCCAGGGCCTTGCTACAGCACCTGGCATAGAGGAAGAACTCAAATGTTGAATGGTTGTGCATTTGGGGAATCTGTAGGATTAGAGCTAACTTTTCACCAATACCAGCAGTCATAGCTTGAAGATTTAAATTGCACCAAGTTCTCTATTAATAATGGAGAGTCATCTGTTCCAGTGCTCCAGTTGTGCCAATTTTGTAGATGAAACTTTATGGAATTATCTTTTGTGGTCTAACAATGAGCCATCTAGTGGTTCCACTTAACTGGACCAAATTTGACGTTTTTAATAACTTGAGCAGATTGCAGCACCACATGGAACAAATTAATCAGCAGTCTACAATAGAAATGCTGCCCTAAACCCACAGGCAGAGCGCAGTCACCAGCAGGGTCACACAATGGAGGACAGGCGCAGTCATGTGTAATTGTAGCTGAGTCACATGTGCTAAGTCCTTCCATGCTCAGCAGAGTCAAGGAGGCCATAAACAGAGCCTATGAACTTAAGAAATAAATTGAATCATTATGCTTTTGCAAATTCATTTATTGGACACTTCTTGAGCACCTACCATAAGCAACACACCAAATCACATTTTAAGGGATGCCTTAGGACATGCTCTTGCCCCTCCTGGGCTCACATGCTAGCAGGGTACAATTAAGTGCAATAGAAGAGAGTCCAGAAGTGCCTATTGCATTAGGCATCACCTAGCATCTGATGCACATCCCCAGGGCAGCCAGCTCTGGGCCATCAGTAGAGGACACCTCTTCTTATCTTTATCATACAGCCAGGAGCACAGGATGGTAGAGTCATATGTCAATTGACAGTAAAACCCTCTGCTGCATCTTCTCAGAGCCCCAAGCATGATTATTATGGCACAAGAGTCTAAAATTCTCCATTGGACCATGAATATATGTGCCTTTGTCCTTAGAGAAAGAATACTTTCATGTCCCCATTTGGTCAATACATCCCCAGTTTACATCTGCTGACTAGGTAAAAAGAGTTCATTTTCACTGGTTGTCACTGGAGTAATGTGAACATTTGGATACCAAAAAAGAAATAGTTCTCCAAGTGTTGTCCACAGCCCACAAATGTCTATGAAGGGCCTTCTGGTGGGCAGATAAATGATCTAGGAATACAGTCCCTTTCTTGGGTTTATCTGGTGAGTGACATGCAAGTCCTTCAACTTCCACTTATCACCAGGGTTGCTTCTAAGTACTCTAAGTAGGTAAATCAAAATACAATAGTAATAAAATGTTAGGTTCATTAAGTAGAAATTAACTTTTATCAGAATTTTCTGAAGACCTTCTTTATAAATCATAGATTATTATGCCACTCTGTACAGAAACTTAGGTATTAAGGAGCCCAGCTAACAGAGCTTTAGTGACCCCTGGCTGATGCAGACACCCATGAGTGTGCCCTCCTTCCCCCGTGAACAGCTGCACAGGTTGCCTCTCAGGCCTTCCTAGATCACAGTGGTACCAGGTAGAAGCACTTTCTGTAGCCATACACTGTTGATATTGCTCTCATATTGGAGACTCCCTGAAGAAGTCATCCTGATTTTTAGCAGTCCCCTGGACTACAGGCTCTGTACTTTAGCACCTGCAGACTTACAAGGAAGCACATTCTTGTTAATGGTAAAGCATATTTAGCTTGCAGTCTGGTGTTTCTAGAGGAACCTTTAATTCTGTTAGCAGTTTGGTTGCTTGTGGGTCCTTGTGGGGAGCTACATAATTAGATAAGATTTGTTGCAAGTTTCTTTCCAAATTCAAAGCTTGTAATTCTGTGCCAGGATGAGTTAAGATGGGCTTACGCTCATTTTGCAGAAAAAAAAAATTTATGTCTGTCCATCTTATTTGGATTTTCATTTTTGCTTCTCTGCAATATTGAGAGATATTCAATATCTCTTACAATTATGAGAATATTCTCTCACCCCCTCAACCTACGTATACTTAACTGAGCATTTTTAAATGAAGGGCCTCTACAAACACACACACCCAAAGAACCCAAAATATTGCTCCACTCCGAGGCAGGGAGAGCAGTCCCTAGAGATACTGGTGTGTTCAAGGGCCCTAACTAGGAAACAGCAACTTTAGGTGCATAGTCCTGCCACCAATACAGAGTGTGGCCTCTTGTGGAGTGATCACAAGGCAGCGCTTGCCCTGCCATTGCCCTGACTTTGCTCAGGTTATGCATATTTTTGGCAAGGTCTGGGGGGGAATGGAAGGAAAAGGATCATTTCTGAGGAAAGTGTTTTCGGTATGTGATTTCGGTATGTGAAAGTGACACGGTATGTGATAACACCAATTAAAAAGTTCTTCTCTGTTTCATCTGCTCTCATCTCTTCTGCTTAGGCTGCTGCCCTGGTTCACATTTATCTAGATGGCTCTGCACTGGTCACTCATGGTGGAATTGAAATGGGGCAGGGTGTCCACACTAAAATGATTCAGGTAAGGATGCCAATAATTGTATTCTGTTGGGTGTGTCCTTATTGATAAGTTCATAAAAGAAAACTGTGAATGTATATTTTCTTTCCAGAATAAAGGATAGGAGACTTACTTTAGCTTTGACAGATAAGCTGCTAAGCTGAGCAGAAACTTAATTGTAAGCCAATCTTAAAACTAAGGCCCTAAAAAGAATGTGGTAGAAGGGTCTCAGGTTGTTTTATTCAAAAGAAGGTCATGTGTTTGTTGCTTTTCTTTGGATATATTAACAACTGAGTTGCCTTTTTTCAAATTTTTGCTAGGCA
This sequence comes from Sciurus carolinensis, assembly GCF_902686445.1. Classification (NCBI taxonomy): domain Eukaryota; kingdom Metazoa; phylum Chordata; class Mammalia; order Rodentia; family Sciuridae; genus Sciurus; species Sciurus carolinensis. Next base: position 147,781,943 of record NC_062215.1, read on the forward strand.
ATAAAAAGATTTGTGAATTCTGATTTATTGCTTTATTTCTTGACCTTTTTATATTAAGGGCTCTGAACAATTCATAATATAAATCACATTCAGTATTTCTAGCCAAACCCTACTAAGGGTTTTTTCTTTTGGCTTGTTTATTTTAGATTAATATGAAGCTACTGTTTCTATTTTACTAATCATGATAATAATAGTATAGTCTATAAAACATGTCAAAAATGCAGAAAATTAAGGGGGAAAGATCCTACATAATTTTACCACTTAGCAATACTATTTTGGCACTTTATATCTTGTCTTTATTTTTCAAAAGATTACTGACATTTTTTAATGTACTTTTTAGTGACCACTTCCTCCTGTCATTAAGGATTCTTAACAATCATGATTTTAATGACTGTGTGTGGGTGTATGTGTTATTTATTTAATTATCCCCAATTGTGAACACTTCATTTAGTGTTTTTGTACATTACCCTATGACCCTTCCAGTAATTGTTTTCTTAAAATAGCATACCAGAAATGGAATTACTGGGTCATAGGATATAAATATTTTAAATTGCTCAACACGTATTGCCAAATTGTTTTCCAGAAATTGTCCATTTTATGATACCCCTAACAAACACTAAATATGATGGATTATTGAAACATTTTAGATAATTTGCTAGGTAAATGAAAATGCCTCATTATTGTTTTAATTTACATTTTCTGATTATAGACATGTTGAATATGTTTTCTTTTATGTTGCAATCACTTGGGAATTGTCTGGTCATACCTTTCCCCACTTTGTGAGTGAGATTTCAGTGTTTGTCTTATCAGGCCACTGGAGACCTTTACCTTGTAAACCTGTGCATTCTGTGCTCTTCTGAGAGCCAAGCATTGTGGAAGGGCTCCATGTGCCCCTGTCCTTGGAATTGTGGACAAGGAAAACTGTACTGCTAACAGTAGAGGAGAGATTTGAATCAACTAAAGTTAGCAATATAATCTTCTCCAGCACTAAAAATGAAGACCATTTCTAAGAACCTGAAGTGAAGAACATCCTAAGCTCTCATGCTGGTCTCAGCTTCAGCACCATCCTCTTCTTTTGTGATATCTATGTTGCTACTTTTCCAAGGTCATTGTCCTTTCTCAGGAGAGATGCTTTTCATGGAGCAGCTCAGTTATGTGCATAGGAGATAAGCATCTTCTATTATTGATAACTTTGACTTCATTAGAATTTTACAGTATGGTGGAATGAGTAGCCTCAAAAGTATCAATTTCATGACTATAAAGACATGAGCGAAGCATTTCTTCCTGCTTTGGCCTGGGGCCTTACCTCTTCTTCTTGATGCTATTGCACATGTGAAAGTCAAAGAAAAATAAAGTGTGTTCAAAACTTAGGGTCTGAACTAACTGTAGAATTTTTAGAAAAGACAAACTTTTTGTGACTGGAGGCATTTATGGTCCTGCTCCCTTGTGCTTGTGGTGTGTAAAAGGGCTTCACATATATGCTGTACCACCTGGGCATATGCACAGGTCTACAACTAATCAAAATGTTTGAAAAGAAGCTCTCTTTTAAAATCCAGGTGGTCAGTCGTGAGTTAAGGATGCCAATGTCAAATGTCCACCTGCGTGGAACAAGCACAGAAACTGTTCCTAATACCAATATCTCTGGAGGGTCTGTGGTGGCAGATCTCAATGGATTGGCAGTAAAGGTAAACATTACTGCAATGGTGTCAAAATCATTAACCTCTCTAGGACGAAATACGTGGGTGGAGCTCAGATGTTGAGAGTTCATCCAACTCTTCATCCCCTACCCAAGTCTTGGGCTCAGTCAGTGGCACAGCACCCAGTTCTCTTACACTGGAAATACCACCTCTTTTTCTCCCTCACTTTTGACATTTCACTGGGCAACAAGTCCTTTTAATTCTACGTGAAACTGTCTTTCTGTCTTTCCACTTCCATACTGTGTTAATATCTCTTTGAGTCAGATTCCCACCTCTTGCCTGGGCCATGGTAAGACCTCTGTCTCTCACTCCAGCTTCGTTACCTTTCACCCTGGATTTATGCTACCTGAGTGAACTTTCCCATAAGTGAAATCTGACCTTATCTGAAAACAGTGGTCTGTGGTTTGCCCACAGTTTTTCTATTAGGTGCTGACTTAACATGGCCTCCAAGGGCACCATCTTGAAGCCCTGCTCACTGCTGACATATGTGCTATGTGCACCCATGTGATACCTTTCACATCATCCTTTTTCAGGGTTGGTCTCTTACTTGCCATGTTTCTGTGGATCTCTTAGATAAGCCTGTGGAATGACATGTCATGTTATTTTGAAATTGGTGTTTGCATGAAATTATTATCATAATTTTAACTTAAAAAATAACCCCTAGGATGCTTGTCAAACTCTTCTAAAACGCCTTGAACCCATCATCAGCAAGAATCCTCAAGGAACTTGGAAGGACTGGGTGAGAATCACTGGTTCTCTGTGTTTTATGTTAGAAAAAAAGGAGGGGGGAGTTTGAGAGGGATATGTGTGAATTAAATATCTTCAGGAAGGGCACTACAAACGGCACCACCACTTCATTATAAATGAGAGACCCTTTGGCTCTCGGCATGTAAAGTTTCTATCATAATATGATAGAGGAACTCTTGCATCTGGGGAAATGTTCTGTTAGAGAAAGAGATGGTTTTTCTGACAAAACTCCTGTTTTAAGCTAGAATTAATTACTGTTTCGTCCTATGGAACTGAGGCACTTTCTGGATAACATCTGTGAATGTGTTCTCTTCTTCAGATTTCACCATTCCTAAGATAGAAAAACAGTACTGGAATCATTCCATAAAAGTAAAAATCATGTAGGCACTCATTTAGAAATAGTAGACCTTCAGTAGGGATAGAGGTATTCAGCTGCTTCCTTTAATCAACTTAACAGTTTAGTTGGAAGAGAATACACATTCTAAAGTCAACTAGCAAACTTTTCAAAGTAATAGACTATGAAGTGTCAGATGGCATGGAATAGACATCCATAAACACTGGGAGCATGTGTCATACTAACTATTCTAGAATATAAACTTTGCAACATTAAAATACAGGTTTGGTGAGATAATATTGAGGGAATCCCACTTAGAAATGATTCCAGGACTCAGGGTATAGCCCAGGATGGAAAGCATGCTTAGCATGCTCAAGGCCCTGGGTTCAATCCCCAGCACCCCCCAAAAATGTTCCTGCTATTCAATAGAGTAAGGACTCACTCTGTGATTCATCACATACCACAGAAGTTATTTATTACAATCACATACATTGAACAAATGTGGTTACCACCTACAGCATACCACAAATGCTTGTGGAGATGAAGACTGCTGAAAGGAGTAAGTTAATCTTGTCCTCCCTAGTTATTGTTATGGATAGCTGTATTTAATGCATAGTAAAATCAAAACTGAAGTCTTGAGGGATTTTCTTTAGATATCCTTATTACATCACCTTGTGCTCCTCCTTCACAGGCACAGACTGCTTTTGATGAAAGTATCAGCCTTTCGGCTATTGGATACTTCAGGTAAATAGTTCTTTCAATCACATGTTATGGAAAATAGCAGTGGTATTATGAGGAAGAGTTACAATTCTGTCTGCAATTTTGACAAAAAATTGATTTTATATCTTCAGTTAACCCATTGTTATAAAGAACATTTTAGCTGCTAGTTAATCCATGTCTAGAAAGGCTTTTGCTGGGAACCCATGGCGGTGACTGACTTTCTGTTGAAAACACAGTCCAGCCCTAAGTTAAGAAACAAAGGTGGGGGAGGGGGGGTGTAAATGAAACTCACAATAACATAGACACCATTTGCATTTCCTAGAGAAAAAAAAAAAAAACCTTGATCATAACTGTGGTGTCAAGATGTGGAACAATGAGAATTAGCATACATTGGGAAACGATTTATCCAATTATTTTAGTGGAGAGTGAATGCCATCAGAGAGCAGGGTGATACAGTGAGTCTTACCTGATTTTTGTACTTTGCCAGTTGTCACGGGAGTATGGGGTCACTGACTGATGATTGGGAATAGGTACTGGGAGCATTTTTAATGGCCTTCTCCAGGCTGCAGAGGTTAGAGAGGATTGGCAAGCTCCTGTCCTGTACCAATGACATTCACCTGGTGTCCTTAAAGAAAGAACAGGCCATGGGGCCTGATGGTAGAGGCAAAGAATGAGAGCTGAGGGATCTGATCCAGGCATCCATAATCCTGCAAAGAAGTTGAATCTTGGAGCCAAAAAGATAGACAAAGCAGACAATTGTGCACCTTTGAAATAGCGTTTGGTGTAAAATGCAGATGGAATTTCCCCAATCTGATGACAATAAGATTAGCTAAAGGCAATAGGATAAATAATCATAAAGTCAGCAGCTAACCTACAGGAGTAAGGAGTCACTGGTCAGGAATAATTGGATGTTTTTATTAGACAATGTGAGTTCAACAAGAAAGAATCAAATATTTATTTACTCAGCACATTTGTGGAGCATGCTTACATACTGGCCAATCACTGTACAAATATTCCCTCTGATTTGCACAGTTCTGTAAGGGTCTGTTTAAGCATGGTTTGTTTGTGATTAAAGGACTCAATCACTTAACAATTCCCCTCAAAATTCTGTTTCCTTCAGGGGTTATGAGTCACACATGAACTGGGAGAAAGGTGAAGGGCATCCCTTCGAGTACTTTGTTTATGGAGCTGCCTGTTCGGAGGTTGAAATAGACTGCCTAACAGGGGACCATAAGGTCAGTACCCACTGGGAAGCTTTGCAGGTTGCACTTAGGATGCACCTAGGCTCCACATATGCCATCTGTTGGAGGGCAGTTGAGTGCGGGTGACTGCACCATGTCTTTGACCTAAGGGTGATTTCTCTGTACTACCAGAAGATAATAGAAGTTCAGCAATTGTCTTGGTGGTGTGATTGCTTCCATGGAAAATAACCGGTAGCCCCTCTTTTTAGTTTCCCTAACCCCTTAAATGGAATCAAGAAAGAAACCACTTCAAGAAAGAAATACATGAAAGAGGGCTTTCATGTAGACCATTGGCACAACTAGAAATTCTGCCCTCTTATGAGAACTGCCATCATATGGTGTTCTTGAAAGATTTCATAGGCATCCATGATCTGCTAACAAGCACCAGGGGCCAGCCCAGGGTAGGCAAAGGCCAGTTTTTGAAATCCTTTAGAAGATCCTTCTTTTGCCAAGCACAGTGGCACACACCTCAAATCCCAGCAGCCCAGGAGGCTAAGGCAGGAGGATTGCATGTTCAAAGTCAACCTCAGCAACTTGACAAGGCCCTAAACAACTTAGTGCGACCCTGTCTCAAAATAAAAAATAAAAATGGACTGGGGTTGTGGCTCAGTGGTTAAGTGCCCCTGGGTTCAATCCCTGGTACCAAAAATAAATAAATAAATAAATAAGAGTGAGAAAAAAGGTCCTTCGTTTTAGATTGTTTAAGAGCATCTTTGTGCTTTTTAAGTGATACTGTAAAGAGATGCACACTTAAATTCACACACACACACACACACACACACACACACACACACATACACCAGCTTTAAGGATTTAGTTTCTCTTCTTGTACCTAGACCTTTGGGAGTTAAAGAAGCCACTTACTGGTTACTGTCAATAATCATAAATAATAATAAATGATCAATAATAACAAATGGTTCTGTGATAACCCTCACCAACATCATGGACCAACCTACTGGTTAGTGATAATCTGTCCCAAAACCTATCCAGAAGAAAGCTCTATTTCTTGATATTAACAAATATCCCTTGGGTTTACATTCTTGGATTGTGATCACATGTAAGCTTTCATTTACTTTGTCCCCAACATGTGTGTTTTTAAAACTATAGTCAGTCTGATCTTTGAAATTATGTACACCTGTATTATACTTGCCTATTCAAGTATCTGACTTGCCAGGATTCTAACTCAGACTGGCTTGCTTTTGGGGACTTTGGACTGAGGTAACATAGTGACTCCTGTAAGCATGGTTTTCATGTTAGAGTGGTTGTTCCACTCCCCCAGGAAGAGTTCCCATGACAACTGATTTTTAAATCCCTTTTCCCTCAAAGAGAAAGTTGGTGAAAACTTAATCATTTGGGATTTTCTTATACCTTGTATATGCCTTCACCTTGTCACAATCCAAGAATGAGGTCATAATTAACCTTGGTATGAACTTTTAAGATATGTTCTTATAACTTATTTGGACAATCTTAAGAGGTGTGATAAATAGTCTGATCATAAAAGCTTGGTCAGCTAAGGGAAGGTGTCTCCCCTAGGCAAAAGGCCATCATGTGCCTTTCTAACAGAGGCCTTCTCTGGAGGCTTGTTCCTCAGTCATTCTCCTTGTGTTTATAGAATTGTGCTGATTCCTGCAAATTTTCCCTTCCTTTCAACCTTTATCTATATATCAGTTATCTACTGCTATGCAACAGATTACTCCCAAACTTAGCAACTGAAAACAATGTATGTTTATTAGCTCACACCACTTCTGAGGTTGGACATCTGGAACTGCTTAGCTGGGTGAATCTGTCTGAAAATTTCTCATAAGGCTATGGTCAAGCTTTTGGTGGGAGCTACAGTCATCTCAAGGCTCAGTGGGGACTGGAGAGTCTGCTCTTAAGCTCTATCATATTGTCTCCTATCCCACCCAGTACTAGGGATTGAGCCCAGGGGCATTGTACCACTGAGCTTCAGCCCCAGCCCTTTTTATTTTGTATTTCAACACAGGGTCTTGCTAAGTTGCTAAGACTGACCTGGAACTTGTAATCCTCTAGCCTCAGTCTCCTGCAAAACTGGGATTACAGGTGTGCACCACTGCACCCAGCATCATCGCATTGTTCTTGATAAGAGGTCCATTCCTTGCACAGACCTGTCTGTAGGTTGCCTGAGTGTCTAATCACTGGCTTCCCTGAGGACATAGCCACTGGCTTCCCTGAGAAGTGCTGGTCCAATAGAAAGAGAGTGTAAGCAAGTGAGAGAGCAATAACCTAATAACCTAATCCCAGAAGGCAGTATTATTGTTTCTGTTGCATCCTAATGGTCACAAGACTGACCCTATAGGTATGGTGAGAGGGGACTACATGTGATGTGAATACCAGATGGTGGGGATCAGTGAGGGTCTTCTTGGGGCAGGATATCACAGCCTAGAACCACTGCCCAGCCTGGTCAGAATACAATGACAGACTGTATGAAGTTCATACCTCTGAAAGCAGAACCTTCACTGGCATTAAACTTCAGATGGCTTCCCCTCACCTCCAGTTGAGACTGCTTACTTCCTGGAAGAGCAGTCTTGCTAAGTGGTGCCAAAGAGGATTTTACATTTTGTTGTACCTTTTAACGAGAGGTAAGCACCTGAAGTCAGATTTTCTCAACCGTTATCTAAGTTTTTTAAGAAAAATGTTAAATGAAACTTCCCTGTTCAGACAAGAAAATTGATGACTTCCCTTTGTTCCATTAATAATTATGAGTAGAATTTTTCTGTTTGTCATGGCAGAGACCAACATGTCATATCAAAGAAGGTACAGACTTTTTGGAGAGCAATGGTGTTAGCAGCACCGAGGCCGGGTCTGCTCTTCTCCTCATTTGCAGGTTATCAGAGAGCAAGCTGTAATGTCAGATTTATTCTTTACTCCACTTCCAAAATGAAAAATCTCAAACAGCAGATTACAGTTCAAAGACTTTCTGTTTTTGCATCCTGAACTCTATGTTTCTGTAAACACCACTCAGCCAATTGAACTCTGGATGTTGGGTTGTGTAGTAGCCACAAAGTTGTGCAACAGGAATCATGAAGGCCATAAATGTTTTCTTTTATTATGTCACCTGTTATGTTTGTTGTAGTGGATTAAGCTCTCAATCTGCTGTATCACTCAGCTTGAATCAAAATCAAGTAAATATTTTATTCTCTTATCATTTCCAAGAAAACAGTGTTTCAACTGATCAAGAGTATTTGTATAACTTTAAAAGTTTTACATAGCAAACTTTGTCACTTAATAAAATTGCCGTGACTTCTTTCTCCTGGAATAATATGTCCCAAAGAAAGGTTTTATCCCAATGCCAGGCAGGCAAGAAGTTTTCTCAACTTCTTCTAAGTTACCTGTAGTAAAAAAAGCAGTTGAACTTTTCTTTCTTTTTATTACTAGAACATTAGAACAGACATCGTCATGGATGTTGGCTACAGTATAAATCCAGCCCTTGACATTGGCCAGGTATGTAACTCAGTTGTCCTGCTTCCTCTTTGTACAGGCCAAAGCTGCTGCAAGGTCTGCAGGGAAAGTGTTCCAGGTGACTTCATCCTGTTCTCCTACCCCTCTAGTCAAAGTCTATTCATTCAACTGCAGAACGCAAATTTCTTACTCTTTTAAAGGGGCAAGGAAACAAGGTAGTTTTAGGTAGTTTTTGAAGAAATACATGGTCTGTGATTTGGGATGTCGATTGAAGCAAGACCAAGCCTACAGGTGCCCAATGGGCCCCAAACCTCTGGGATATAAAAAGATCCAGTGCTGAGTGCTGAGCTTTGGGCATATGATGGCTCTGGCTTCAAGGAGTTTAAAGTTAGGTTGAAATAACAAACTTCAAATAGTTATAACAGTAGCTATTGATAGGTAGCTTGTGGGCTGATTTCCAACCAGACATTTTTCATTTAAATTTGAAATAACTGAGAAGATTAAACAGTCACAAATATCTAGCTTCTCTTGAAAACAGAAAATTTGCCAACACTGAACTCACATTTCCATAAAACAGGGATTGATTGGTTGCATCTTTGGGAAGGCACAATTCACCAGTGATACAAGACCCACCTGAAATCTTCACACACTTGCTTTACCTGCCTCAAACCTGTGGCAAATTCAGCTCACTACCTGCAACAGGGCCTAGTGTAGCACCTCTCCAGCTCTAGAGAATGGGAAGAATCTGTGGGATGGAGAAGTCAAAGGAGGCTTCAGGGGAGAAGTGAGCTTGGACCAGGTTCTTAAGGAAAGAATGAGAGACCTTCCAGGTGGAGGAAGACTAGGGGAAATCAACCTAAAGAAGGACATGAAATGAAGCACATGCTGTTCCTGGCTGGCATGGGTCCGGGGCTGAGAATGGTGGTGCCTTTGTGGGAGCAGCAGGCCAAGAGACTGGAGCCGTGGTGAAAGAGGAACTGATTGGTGAGGGGTCTCCAAAGACAGGCAGTTAGCTTAGTGGGTGGAAGTGATGTGCATGGGAAATGGCCTGGAGTTTTAGGAAATCTCAGCTAACATCATGATGGATCCCTGTGGTCACAGGAAGGAAGTAAATAAAGAAGAGACCCAGAAATGAGGCAAAGGCGTGAGAAGGCACTTTGACCTGTGCCCATGTCTAGGAACTTGAGCATTTTAAAGTTGTAAAGGAGGTTTAGAGAGCACAGAGTTCAGACTGTTCATGTTATAGGGGAGGAAACGGAGTCCAGAGAGGTGGTACTAGCTTGGGAGCAAGGATATGGCGCAAGCTGATGGGATCCGGAGCCCTGAGAACTTTTCACTGTGGACTGGTCTGTCAGAGGCTTTCACCCACCTCAGTGGCAGGAAAAATGAGGATATTTGAATGACAGGCTCTAAGAGGACTCTTCTAGAGCTATTATTTTAACTGTTAAATAAGATTAGAATCCAAGTCATTTGACTTTGAAATTTAGCCCCAAATGAAATGTATAGAAATTCCTTTAGGTAGACTTCCAGTGACATGCTCCAGTGACATGCTCCAAGACACCCTGAAAGCCCTCTTAAGCTATAATTTAAAAATTCAAACAAACAGCATGAGGTTTAAATGCTGTTTACTATTGAAAGTATTCTCATATGTGGAAATTCTTTTTCTTTTCTTTTGTTCTTTCTTTCTTTCTTTTCTTTCTTTTTTTTTTTTTTTTTTTTTTTTGGCTTCAGGTTGAAGGTGCCTTTATTCAAGGCATGGGACTTTATACAATAGAGGAACTGAAGTATTCTCCTCAGGGTGTTCTGCACACTCGTGGTCCAAACCAATATAAAATTCCTGCCATCTGTGACATCCCTACAGAACTACACATCTCTTTTTTGCCTCCGTCTGAAAAATCAAACACCCTGTATTCATCTAAGGTAAGCTTTGAATAAATGCATGTTCATATGATAGCTTTGGGACAGAGAGAGGCCTGCAGTCATCTCTTGCTTATTTGGTGTTTTCACCAGGATTGCAAAACATTTTAAGTATAAAATAATCTAGCAACATAATAAGAAACATTTTAAATATTGCACATCCTGGAGCCTAACATGAATGTTATTGCCATGAGCTTGTGTCTGATTCTCCATCTTGCAATAATCATCTTCATGATTGTATCTGCTTTCTCTACTTGGGATAAGTTTCTTAGGCTAGGATTCTAAGAATGGGAATGTTGGGTCAAAAGATTCATTTCCTTTTTTTAATAAAAAACTGACATAGGTAATACTTCACATATATACAATCATATTGCACTACATACTTATGCACAGAGATAGAGAAAGTGTCATCATCTAATTGGTTTGTTTCCCCCAAGGGCCTGGGAGAGTCTGGGGTGTTCCTGGGATGTTCGGTGTTTTTTGCCATCCGTGATGCAGTGAGCGCTGCACGACAGGAGAGAGGCCTGTCTGGACCTTTGAAACTCAGTAGCCCCCTGACTCCAGAGAAGATCAGAATGGCTTGTGAGGACAAGTTCACAAAGATGGTGTGTTCTTCCTAGTAGAAAAAAAATTATAAAATTCTAAATTTGGGGCCTATATCTGTAACCATAAGTTTCTTTAACCCACTGCTGCGGTTTTCCCATGGAAGAAAAGGGAACAGGCATCAGAGCAGAAGAGCAGAAGAGCCCTTGAATGTGGGCCCCTTCAGTTGCATTGTTCCTTCAGAATGGCCCTGCTTGGCTCACTCTGGGGCCTAGTTCTAGGCCACTTGAAAAAGGGAGGTTCATTCCCCTTAGTTTTATGTACCTTCTTTGTCTCTGTCCTTTCTGGGACATCTATGTCAGGAATAAGAATTTAGGACTGTGCCCTGAACCCAGGCCAAGACCAGGCTGCTCCAATAGTCTGTTGTCACTCTAGTCCCACCCAGGAGAGGGCAACTACAGTATTCCTTCCTGCTATGACATCCCTGTGGAGCAAACATCTCGGGTCTTCTTGGTTGTACTCTTTGACAGGACTTTTTGTTGTGGAGAGAAGTCATGCCATTCAGTTATTCCTCTGACTATAAGGAAGTTCTTCCTCATATTGAGGGGAAACCCCTCCTATACTCTTGTGCTGACTACAGATAGCATCCCTTATGGTCTTTCAAAGCCCCCAAGAGTTGCCTCTTCCACACTGGACAGATACTTTGTCATCAGTCCCTCAAGTGTGGGATGATGGCCTGTAGCTCCCTCTCAGTGAGTCCTCTCCTGGATCCCTCCACACTTGACATGCTCTTGTTCCCTAACCCCTCGTTGTCCTGGTTACTCTCTAGTGAGTTTTGGCTTACTTTATGTTCTGCTATTTTTCACCTAAATCACACACATTCAAATTTATTCTTTTGTTCTAGATTCCAAGAGATGAACCTGGGTCCTATGTCCCTTGGAATGTACACATCTGAATCAAATGCAGACTTCTGGAGACGATGGGATGACTCTTCCCACATAATGATTAATCCACCCTCTATGCTCTAAGATGCTAGATCTGAAAGACAGATTTGCCCAGCTCAGAAATTGTTCCATGGAGTGCTGCTTTTATAGGAAGCTGATTTGAAATGCTCCATTCAGATTTTGAGAGCTATGCTTAAGCCACTTATAAATCATATTTTGAAATAGTATAAATACTAATTGGCTTCCTCTAGGGTGATGTTCTTTATTGTTCTGTCCTTGGATCCATCTAGCTAAATGGAAAGATGATGACTTGTATGTGATTCATATTTGGCTTGTATTCATCAACAGCAATTATACTGTCTAGTGAAAGGCAATTTTCTAAATAATTTTTTTATTAATATGAACTGTAAAGTTGTCATTTTTCATTTGTTCCTATCTGCTATGCCCCTTTTCTTGTCAGAACGGATATAGACACTGTGTCTAAGGAGTCTGTGGGACCAAAGAGGGAAAACAAATAAATTGAACTTCATGAAAACTGTGTTTGTATTTCAAAGGATACTACCAACAATTGAGAAGAAACCCACAGAATAAGAGAAAACATTTGTGAATCACATATCTGACAAAGGCCTCATATCCAGAATATATAAAGAACTGTTACAACTTGATAGTAAAAAGAGAATAACTCAACATAAAAAAAATGGGCAAAGGAATTGAATAGACACTTTTCCAGAGAATATGCATAAATGGCCAATAAGCCAGGAAAAGATGCTCAAATTCATTAGTCATTAAGGAAATTCAGATCAAAACCACAATGTGGCACCATTTCACACACACGAGGATGAAAGTAATCAAAATGATTGACAATAGTGAGTACTGGCAAGGATATGGAGAACTTGGAACACTCATCCGTTGCTGGAGGGAATGAAAAGGGGTTTAGACACTGTGGAAAATAGTTGGGCAGTTCCTCAAAAAGTTAAACATAGAATTGCCATATGACTACTCAAGATCGAAAACATATGTTCATACAAAAGCTTACACACAAACGTTCATAGCATTATTCATAATAGCAAAAAGTAGAAACAACCCAAACTTCCATCAGTGCTAAAAATGGATAAATGAAATATGTTATGTTCCTACAAGGGAATTTTATTCAACCATACAAAGGAATGAAGTACTGATATATGCCATAACATACTTGAACTCCGAAAATGTTATCTAAATGGAAGAAAATAGACACAAACGGCCATGCGTCATATGATTCTATCTATACAAAATGTCCAGAATAGGCAAACTCAGAAAAACAGAAAATAGATGAGTGGTGGCCTGGGACTGAGAGGAAAAAGAATAGGGGGGGCGACTGCTATTGTATTGGGTGTGAGATTCCTTTTGCAGTAATGAAAACTGAGTGGTAATATTTGAATATAACAAACCCATTAAATTGTGCATTTTAAAAAGGGCAGTTCTATGGTTCATGGATTATATCTCAATTTTTTAAAAATGCAACTGTAGAGAAAAAAAAACTTGGAAAAGTTTGAGAAGTTATGAGTATCGTAAGAAATCTATCCCACTAATGTCAGAAACATGGAAACCTCAAAGGGAGGTTAGCAGCAAGATGTAATCAGCGAAAACCCCTGTTTCCACTGACAGCCATGGGAGGAATCTGCATACAGATATAAAGTGCTAGAGATATCTTGTCACTTCTTCTGCTGTGGCATCCTCCACTACAGATTGTCCCAGGGCCAGGTTGAGATGGTAGCAGTTCATCAGTTGCTCAGACTAGTGATTAAGATCGTCTTATTAGGGTCCATAAGCAACTCCCTAAAGAACAGATTCCCTTGTTCATGCCACAATGATTTATGGAGCATCAGTTCAGTGCCAAGCCCTGTTCTAGGCTCTCGGGGTGTATCAGTTGAAAAATAAATAGACAGTGATCCCTGTCCTTGGGAGGATCATATTCTGATCAGGGGACACCGACAAAATAAAAAACATAACGAGTAAGTCAGGAGTGGGATTGATGCTGATTAGTGCTAAGGGAAAAAGTAAAAATAAAGCAGGTGAAGGCCAGTCGGGGGAGAGGGAGGCAGGAAGCAGGGTACAGCTGGATGAGGTCAGGGAAAGCCTGAGGAAATGGAGATGGTGGAAGTGTGTGCCAAGCAGGTGTCCAGAGGAAGACTATTCCAGAAAGAGCACTGGAGCAGAGTCCCTCAGGAGGAAGCGTGCCTGGTCTGTTTGTGGAACAGCAATGGTGCATGACTGGTGCAGAGTGAAAAAGGGGCAGGTCATTATGAGAACTTGGGCTTTTAATCTAGGTGGACGCAGAGCAAAGAAGCAGCATGAACTTATTTCTATTTTAAAGGATCACCTCAAATGCCGAGTTGCCATAGGCCAGAGGAGAGCTGGGGTAGAAGCGAGACAGTTCTCCTCTGCTTTCTCCCTCTCTCTTCATTCTGTCCCTTTGCCAACTCTTCCCTCTTTATCACATCTGTATAAATATTGGGATTCCCTACCCTTTTCCTAGTGAGTGACCTTTACTCCCATGGCCAGGGATGACTCTCTTGTTCTGGCTCTGGTCCTCTAAACCTAATACTTGATTTTTACTTCTGCTTAGTTGTCTCAAAGTCCATCAGATTTAAGGTGTCCCAAACAGATTTCCTTGTCAGTACAACCATCCATGGGTGCTCAGCCAGAAATAGAGAAGTGATCCAAGGTGCTCTGTTCTCTTGATGCATGCATCTATTCAGGCATCCTGCCAATCTCAACTCAGACACCTGTTCTTGAATCTGCCTCTCACTTTATTTCCATGGCTACCATGTTATTCCAAGCTACTTTCATTGCTCCACTGACTATTGTAATGTCTCCTTCTGAATTCCTTGCATATATTTTATTTTCCTTTCAAAATATTCTCTACATTGAAGCCAGAGTTTTGTGTGGGTTTATAGACACACACACACACACACACACACACACACAATCATGTTTTCAGTCCTGGCCTAGAACCCTTCAATGGCTTCTTATTCATCCCACCAGAATAATGTTCCAATTCCCCAAGGTGGCACGTGTGCTCTATGTGGTCTAGCCCTTGACCATCTCTTTAGCTTTGTCTCAGGAGCCTCTCTTTTGCCATCTGGATTTCCCACTCGATTTCTCACTTTGGAAACTGCCTGTGTCCTCTGCCTGGAAGGTGCTCTCACTCCCACCCCTCTTTAAACTTCTCAATAGTTAAATGTGCAAATGCAACTTGAGGATCTTGTTAGAATGCAAGTCCTAAAGTCTTGGAAAACTCAGAAGCAATAAGGTAAGGTGGAAGTGGAACATGCAGGATCCAACTTGTGCATGAAAGTAAGGAGTAAGCAAATGGCAAGAGCAGGTCCCCAGTCCCCAGTCATCCGCTGCTGTTGCATCAGCATCTCTGCCTCAGTTCACACCTAGAGCTCCAGGGTGGAGTGGAGGGCCCCCATGACAGGCTTACAGGGGAGAACAGGCTGGGCTTGAGTCAAGTGGTTTGGCTCCAAATGCAGGTACACATTAGCTGTGCATTGTGTGCTCTGGGGCCCCTGTAAGAAGTGGCGAGAGGCAGGTCTCCCAACAGGCAGAGCTTTGGGTAGCACAGCTGGTTACCCATTTTACATAGAGAATAGAAGTGCCCAAGGTCCAAAATATTAATGGAGTGGCAAACAGTTTGGCCAGCTGCTCAGGAGCCTGGGAGGGGAAAGATGGGGAAATGGGACAAAAAGCATATGAATGGACACATGGGAGTGAACCTAATGGGTGACGATTTTTATATTATAGCTTAACACCCAGCCGGCAGCTCCCATGATTGAAAAAAAGAAGTGCCAAACAACCGAGTAGACAAAATGACATGGCCACTCAACAGCCTCTGTCATAATTCACCCCAGTGCTGACACCATGGTGTGAGGCGTCATTATGTCAGGGTGCAGGCTGTGTGTGGCCCAACAGCTCCTGCTGCAGGAGGGTCTGTCTGCCCCAGCAGAGAGCAAAGCTCCCTCCATCTGCCAGCATCCCTCCAGCTGGCTGACCACATTAACCCTCTCCATCCTGAGAGGAACAGGGATTCACTTGAACAGAAATAGATACATTTTCTGGGTAAAGGTTTGCATTTCCTGCCTGCAGTGCTGATAATCATTGCTGCCCCTCTCTAAGGGCTCACACAGTATGAAACCCACTGGCATAAGACTCCGTCTGACGTCAAGTCAGACTGATTCACAGCACAGTGAAGGGACCCACTTGACAGCAGAGTGGGAATGATCCCATGACCGCAGAACCCACCTGTCACGTCACACACTGTTCCCCTCAGAAGCAGCTGGTCTGAGGGCAGTGGAATGGCACAGTGAAGGCACGGCTGCCTTGCCTCCACCCCCTGGGGATGCAGATACTTGAAACCGTAGGACCCTCCATGATGCTGTGCCCCAGTACACAGTCAACAGACTGGCAGAAAGAAGTTGTGCATTTATAGCAGATTGTGGTTACTATTCATTGTATATAATCGAATTCTTCGAATAAATAAGAAAACAAACCTCAAAAGGAGAAAATAATCAAAGGATAGAAGAATAAGCCCAAATAATCTCTAACTATGAAGCAAAATGGATAACCTCACAAAAGAGGAGAAATACTGATCACGAACTGTCACCACATACTGAAAACAACAGTACTACTCAGTGTTGGTGAGGGCTGGAGAGGAACACTCCCTCCCACATGATTGATCCTCTTAGGAAAATTAGGAGAATCCAGCAGAATTCCATCTCTTAAGAATTCATCCCACAAAAGCACTTTCTCAAATATGCAAAGTCCTAGGATTTTCATTGCAATGTATTTGTATTAGTGAAAAACCTGAAAACCCTTTGTACTAGCAATCAATAAATGATTTACATGCCATGACGAGTTAAGGTAATAATAAAAACCAGTTAACAATTATTGAGAGCCTACTCAGTGCCAGGCACTGCTCTAAACACTTTATATGTAGTAGTTAATTTAATTCCCAAAACGACCTTGACAGAGATACCATTATTTTGTCCATTTCACAGATAAGGTCACTGAGGTACAGACCTCCTAAGAAATTAAGAAAAAGAAAATTTTGAGTTAATATAAATAGTTCAATTTCACTTTTTAAAAACTAATAAAATAATGCATATATGCATGTATACATTTGTATGTTTGTGGGAAGACTGAATACACAGGAGTCTAGTGATTGATGACTGAAAAGTAGACGTTGAGAATGAGGATATTTACTTTTGGCTGTACACACTTTTTTTTTTTTTTGGTACCTGGGGGATTGAACACAGGGGTTCTTAGTTATTGAGCCACATCCTCAGCCCTTTTAAAAACTATTTTATTTAGAGACTAGGTCACCACAAGTTGCTTAGGGCCTCACTAAGTTGCTGAGGCTAGTTCTGAACTCTCAATCCTCCTGTCTCAGCCTCCCAAGTTGCTGGGATTAGAGTCATGTGCCACTGTTCCCAGCTGATTTTTTAAATAATTTAAAGAGATGCTGACAAACAAATATATTCAATACCAAGAAACTCGCCTGAATGCGGTTTACGTGATTCCTTTCCACTTCACTGACTATGGTAGGTTCTTGTGGCTGCAAAGTTTGTTCCAATGGGTTCCCCTGGGGCCAGGAGAAGTATGTGTTCTGTAAGAGCTAAACTGAGATTAAAGTTCCAAAGTGGTGTAAGGAAGGAGGAAAGTGGGAGTAGCAGAGGAAGGTGAAGTAAGTTTGGGAGCAGAGACAGGCCTGGATCGCAGGAGCCCACTCAGACAGCAGACTCTGCATCTGGCTCCTCTGCCTCCCACTGGGAGCCCCTCAGCTAGTCTGTTACATGGACACAGCAGCAGGTGGACAACCTCACGAAACTCAGCCAACTCTCTTGTCATCATGTCTTGCTCCAAGGACTCGGATGAGCTTATTTTCTTTCTGAATGGAAGAAAGTATTCTACATTGTTATTGCCAAATTTCTATAGAGAAAGGAAGTGTGGTAGAAGCAATCTTCTATTAATGTTGCCAAAGGTATTAGGTTCAGGTGGGCAATGTGTGACAAATCCAAACCAATCTACGTCTGTAGTTCTTGGGAGAGAGAGGGAAAGGGGAAGGAAGGAAGAGGAGAAAAGGAAGAAGGAGGAGGAAGAGAGAGAGAGGAGCCGAAACAGAGAATCTTGTAATATATCTAAAATATGTTAGGATTACTAGAGGAAAAGCACTTGATTATTTTGATGTCTTCAGACCACATTTTGTAAGTATGTTTGCATTCATCTATTAGGTACCGCCTTTTCTTTTTCCAGGGCCCTGTCTCCCTCCTCTTTACATCCTCCCCGAGCTCTGATGGAAACTTCTGTACCTATTCCACTACTGCTGACACATGAGCATGCATAAATTAGGAATCTAAACCTTCAGATCTCTTGCAAATAATCATGAAAGTTTTGACCAGCAAGAATGGAAGGGAAGTCATATCCGAAGGGCAGAAATAAACTGCACACGTTACATTTTAACATTTGGCTCCTTTATGCAGGGATTCTTAACTCCCTCAGGAGAAGAAGCTAAATCATGTTCTGGTCTCTCTTTTTTTCTGAGTTCTTGAGAACTCAAGAAAGTTCTCAAGGCATCATCCATGACTGGAATGCTCTTTGCTTTCCACTGTCCTTGACATTGTATGTGATGTGCAACCCAGTATCTTTGTTTTCAGCCCTACTGGCAAAGAGGAAAAGGCGGTTAAAGTTTAACTCAAGCTTAATGGTACTGTGTGCTGTGCACACCAAACATGGAAATGAAATGAAGGCTATGCCTTAGATGACTCAGCTAACAAACACCAAGGACGCCTTGGCTTTCATCTGTCTGCTTGAAATATTTGTGTCCTCTCCTCTGCTCCATGTCCCATCTCCTAAGGAGAAGGCCATTCTTCTACAATACCCCCACTAAAGAGAGGTGCCAGTGGATTTCCTGGCTGTTGAAAAAATGCCTACTGCTTCCTTGCTTGTCAACATTGACTAAAAAACAAAGAACAAAGAATATTTTTCAGGTGTTGATGTTGATGAGAGCGAAAACCCTCAACTCAATTCCCCACTCCTTTTATCTAACTGTATGAATGCAAGAGTTTTAAAAGCATACAGCTCTTCAATATTTCATACCTTTTTATTGTTTTCCTGAAACCAGGCTGGTTTTAGAATGCAAATTCTTGTTGGTTATCCTCTGAAACAAATCCAAACACTTGTCCTGCCAAAATAAAGCTGAATGCAATACAACGTTATGCAATTTTATAATTGTAGAGTGATGTTTGATCAGGTCAGGCAAATAAGATCAACAAACATTCTAAATGATTCTTACTATTCAGATATAATGATAGGGCAAAGGAAAATTGCCTGGATCTGTAAAATCATTTCCTCTATGCAGGTCATTGAGAGGAATGCAGACCCTGGTGTAAATTTATTGCTCTATCTTGAGAAAATCCAAATCCGTTTGTTTGTTTGGGAAAGCAAAGCAAATCAAAAACTCTGGTAACTGAACTTTTCTCTTCTGTTATGCTCACTTACAAACATCTAGATGCGTGTTGTAATTGAGTAAAGCTGGGGACTTGTCTTCCAAATGGAATGGTATATGGCAGTGGTTCCCAGTCTAAGCAAGGATAATGGTCCCCAGGGAATAGTGTTTAAAATATGGATTTTTCATGCCCTGCTTCCAAGGATGTTAAATCACCCTGAGAAATGTCACTTGATGGGGACCCTCAACTTCTTGGTCAGTATCTCATTTAGCTGAGGCTCCAGCCTTGGTCTCCAGGGTCAACACCAGGCTACCCGTGAGCACACAGTCCTTGCCTGGACCGTCCTTCCATGCAACTAAAGGTTCACCAACAGGAGCTCCGGAGAGCCAGACCAGCCTGAGTTTCCCAGAGTTGAACCTCAGGGTATGTCTTGCCAATCTGCTTGATTGATTCCCAAACTTGAATCACAGGATGAAGATGGGCATATGCTATAGGCTGATCCTTGGGGCAAATTAAACCACATCTTCACCTGTACTCACACAAGAAATGAGAGTCAGCATCCAGAGAAAGACCCTGGCAGTCTTTGGTTTTTGTTTGCCATGTATTTGTGTATTTTATACCCAAAATGGTTTGAAATGTGCCGTTAGAAGTTAAATGGGCAGGACTCTGAGAGTGCACATTCTTTCCACTTTACATTTCCACATTCATAAAACTAGGTAAATGTACTGCAACGTGATTGGGGCATTTCCCACCTCCACCCAGAAAACCATCTCTAATGCACTGCGTCCCTTCTGTCCTCCCTATCACCAAGTCAAGAATGAACTGAAATCAAAGCATTTTGTGTTAATGGTTATGTTTTTCCCTCTGTTTTAGGTCAAGTGCCCAAAGTTGTATTATATTCTTTTCCAATCACTCCATGTTTTCTTGTTTAAAAGAGGTGGTATTGTGGAGGCTCTGATTATAGTGGGAATCATCTATTCAATGACTTCCATGGCTTTTAGATGACTTCTCTCTCTTCCAACTGTGTGAACAAAAAGATAATAGCACTGACCCAGATGCAGTGGTGCAGGCCTGTAATCCCTGCAGCTCAGGAGGCTGAGGCAGGAGGATCTCAAGTTCAAAGCCAGCCTCAGCAATAGTGAGGCGCTAAGCAACTCAGTGAGATCCTGTCTCTAAATAAAATACAAAATAGGGCTGGGGATGTGGCTCAATGGTCAAATTCCCTTGAGTTCAATTCCCGACACCCCCCCAAAAAAAAGATAGCACTGAATAGAAATCAAAATTGGTTATGGCTTGAATGCACGGTGTCACCCAAAAGTTCACATGTAAGACAATGCAAGGTTCACAGGAGAAATGATTAGGTTGTGAAAGCCTTAACCCAATCAATGAATTAATCACCTGATGGGATTTATTGAGTGGTAATTGAAGGCAGATGGGGTGTGACTGGAGAAGGTGGACTTTGGGGGCATGGCTTTGGGGTAAATATTTGTATCTGGCAAATGGAAATAGCTCTCTCTCTGCTTTCTGATCATCATGTGAGCCACTTCCCTCTGCCACACCCTTCCACCATGATGTTCAGCCTCCCTAAAAGCCCAGAGGATTGGAGCCAGCATTCTACCGACAAAGACCTCTGAAACCATTAGCCCTCCAATGAACTTTTCCTCCTCTAAAGTTGTTCTGGTTGGGTCTTTTAGTCACAGCAGTGGAAAGACTGGCTAAGACAGGAGTCTTTATAAACCAAGAACAGGATTTGCTTCAAAGTGCCAAGAGGTTTCTGTTCCTGACCCAGAGTTTGTTGAGGCTGATGATTTTCCTCCATGGCAAGTGGCTGCTTCCATTGGTTGGTAGATTAATGGGTGGTTTCTTGTGAGATGCCGTGTTCTAACTGATTTATACTTGAATACCAATGTTTGTAGGGCAAGCAAGGTACTTCAAGGAGGCGTGTGCCTGTCCTGAAGTCATTCTTCCCCTAAGTGAAAATTTAAGGTTAAGGATGGATAAAGTTCCTCTTTTTTCCTTGACCATAACTGTTCCAGTTCAACTCAGAGAGACTAAGTAGGGCTGTGGAGGAGGAGGATGTGGCACCTGTATAGTGATGATTTAAGATACGATCGCATCTCTGGGAAGATCTGGTATCCTTCCTCCAAGACTAGTCCATGCAACTGACTCCTGTGTTGATTTCCCATGAAATTTTATTCCTGGCACACTTTGGCCCATGTTCCATTCAAACTATAAAGTTTAACCATCTATTTTTATGAGCTAGAGCAAAATTAACAATCTTACATGTTGACAGTTGGAGAGAAGAGGCACAGGATTGTACTTAATCCTGCTATCAAAACTGACACCAGTTCTTGGCATCCTCCTTTTTCATATAAGGGAAGCTGAGGTTCTAAGGGAATTTGTGTTTTCACCAACATTACGAACAAGTGAGAGTTAGAGCATGAAGCCCAAGACCATTCGACTGAAAAGTCCAGATTCTTCTCATTGCAAGGTCTGCCAAGGAGAGATTTGAAAGCCTACTGCCCCACCCTTCCTACTATTCCTTCTGAAGACAGATGACCAAGTTCAGGGTCAAACTCAATTTCTCTTACTCTCCTCTTGAGAGGTGCAACGAATCTCATATGCATGGAACCCTCCAAGCACTTGGTTAAATGCCCAGTAATCCTCATTATTCATTCGACCACTTTCTATAGAGCTACCCTTTCCCTAGGCACTGAGAACCAAAGTTACCTGCACTCAGGGAATTTACACTTGGGTGAAGTTGGTGCATGACTTGCTTTGCTAGTGATCTCATTTAACTTCTTCCCTGTGCCTCCCAGACTCTTTCTAATGTCATACATTGCCTAGATTGTTTGAAGGGGAACAAGCTAATTATTTGTCCAGATATCATGATGGACGAACTGAAATGGACATAGGAACAAATAGAGACCAATTCTATCCTGAGATATTTTGTTAATAAGACAGTTTTAGGGGATAAATGGCTTTCTTAATTCCAAGTAATAGAAATTTATTTTTACATAGCCATACTTAAATTGAAAATCATAGTGATGACTCAGCTTTAACTTGTACTCAGTTATGTTTGTGTCAAAGTAATTACATACATAGTCATCTAAGTACATATTTTTCTTTCTTTTTCCTCCTAATACCACTGTTGTCTTTGCCAATTCTTTTTGGCTTCCCTGTGGGAACTCTGAAGTCACTTCTCTGTCACTGCCTGAGTGGTGCCCAACTGTTCTCTCTATGGGGCTGCTGTCACTATGGTAGAAGGCATAGGAAGCACCAAAACCAGAATTCACCCTGTTCAAGTAAGAGCAGATTTTTAAAATTTTTTATTTTATTTTTTCTAATTGGTTGTAAATGACAGTAGAATGCATGTATACATTTTGATAGATCATACATATATATATAGAGTATAATCTCTCATTTTTCTGATTATAGATATTGCAGGATCACATTGGTTTTAACACATTTAGGACAAACATGGGTTTAGGTGGCTTCTTTAATTTTCTGGACTTTGGCTTATAGTTTAGAGGACACAGATGGCAGACAAAGTTCTCTTCCCCTTTACAAAAAGAAGCATTACCTTTTTCTTAGTTTCTTTTTCCTTTTGTAGCTTCCTTCCTTTCTTCCTTCCTTCCTTCCTTCCTTCCTTCCTTCCTTCCTTCCTTCCTTCCTTCCTTCCTTCCTTCCTTCCTATTGTAGCTCCACAGAAAGGTAGAGATGGTGGTAAAGAGGTCATGGCTCCAACTGGAGTCCCTTCAGACCATCTTGTGGCTACAGAGAGGAGTCTTCCGTCCAGGAATGTTTTGGGTCCTACCACAAAGATACAGAAGGGGAAAAATTACATTTATCTTCATTTCTGTAGAAAAACAGGAATGCATATTCTATGTGTGGTCTATGTAAAGAGTCATGCTGCTAATTCTAACCAGAAAAAATAATTTTGTGACCTAGATATATGAATTTGTCATTGGCTGCTCTGTAGTAGTCTTTCATCAAAACTATATATAATGAGTATCCCCCAAATTAAGTTATAAATGCTTTAGGGGCAAGAATTATGTCTTGTTCTAAAAATACCTTCCCATACCATGAGGAATTGGTGTTCCATAAAGATTACTGGCAGACAGATCAGAGGGGAGGAACATCACCAGCAGGTTTGTGTGTCCTTCTGCCCCCAGGAAGTCCTCACATCAGAGACACAGATTTGGGCGTTGGTCTCTGAGCCAAGTTTTTGTAGGATTTTCAAACTCATTTACTAAAGATTCAGGTTAGTAAAAATGTCATGAATGAAACTCCAAGTACACATCCAGGTCAGAACAAAAAGTAAAGACGCAGTAAAGGCAGATCTCTCCTTATGGGGACAGGCCTTGATAATAAAACTCCAATTTAAATTCTGTCATGTGGGTGTGGGTGGGGGGATCATCCAGGTGGTGGTGGAATGAGAAGACAAAATGCAAGTTGGTCACTTCTATTTCCGTGGTCTCGGTTGACTCCAAACTGTCCTTTGAAGTAATGCACCAGGTTGACCCTGAGGATTCCTTCCCCATCCTCAGTGGAATCTTTTTACAGAAAGCTTCCTTGGCACTGTAAAAGTGAACATTTACAGCTCTTCTGCTCATTAGCTGACAGAACTGTACCTTTCAATCAAAGGTCTCTGTCTCAGTTCCAAGAGCTTCCTACCCCTAAACTTTCAGGTTGGAGTTCCTGTGTTCTTTGAATTTAGGAAAGAATTGCTAAAGGCCATGGTACCCAGTGTGGATTCTGCACCCAGGGAATGGTGCTGAGCATCTACACCCTCCACAGAGCAGATAATGGAAACCTTGAGTGTAAAGTCACTAACATCTTAAATTGCAGGATGGTTGTTATCCTTAACAAGAGAAGCATGGATACTAAAGAGACTTCACCTAAGGGACTAGGCCAAAGGGTTTAGCTTAGATGTATTTATTCATCTTTATAATCTATACTTTTAAAGTTGTTCTGGCAAGTATCATTCATCCCAATTTCATGGGAGGAGAAACTGAGGTAGCCAGACAGGAAGTAAAGTGAATTTTCCATATGACTGTTACATTCTTGGCATCGTAGCAATTGTTTCTGGTAAAGTTAGTGTAATATATATTTGGGAGGCATATGCTTTGCGTGGGTGTCGTTGATGCAATTGCAATGTTATTGAAATGGTGTTTGGAAATATTAGGACTTTCGCATCTTTTAATTATGTTCTTAGAGCTAGCTGAAAGAAGCAGAGACCTTGTGGTTTGTTTTCATTTGTTGTTGTGGCTGTTCTGCTGCAGTCATGGTTGAAGTGTAATTAATGCCTATGAAATCATAGACTCTTAGGAATTAAGGAGGAAATCATTTATGACTCATAAACTTGCATCCAACTGGAATGCCTTGAGATTTGAAAAATGGCATTTCTCCCTCTCTGTCCTTTTGGAACTTTTTTTATTTTAAAAAAATTTTATATATGTATTCTACCCTGTCCATATACTTTTTAATTTCTATTCTGTTATTTGAAAATCTGATAAACATTGCCTTCTGTCTTTATGTAAGTTGTGGGCTAAAATATTGAACAGGGTAAGACAAGCAGAGGTTTGTGGGAACATGGTGAACATTGTACTATTGTTTTCACATATCATGAATTTACATTCATCTCTCCTCTCCCAGAGGAGCACAGATGTGTCAAATGCCTTGTGAAATTCTTGTGCTTTGGTCTAGGGTGTTGATCAGTCTAGAATTCTTATCCCTACAGGGAGGGAGGATAGCTGTCTTGAGTACCAATCTCCTCTTAGGGACCACTGCTCCTAGGCTCTGTCATCAATAATCCACTCCAGGTGATACAGAGAATTGTCCAAGAGCTAAGTCAAGCTCATCTAATATCCATCTTTTTGAAAACCAGGATCAATGATTGCCTGTCTCCAATGTTCTAGGACCACTCTGGTTTATTGGGATATCTCAAAGGGATTCTTGACCATAGTTTGAGAAACTTATCTATAAATAATTTTCAAGGCATGGGACATAATTCACCTTGATCCATCTGACCTTTTGAATAAATTAAAAGAAGCTAAGTGCTCTCTTAAAATCTCCATGTATATTGGGCTTTAAGTCTTTTTTTAACTGTGCTTGTCTGATGCATTTGGTTCACCAAATATTTCTTTGGTGAAAAATATGGAAGCAAAAATAGGAATGAGATAGTTCTGCCTTCTCCCTTATATCTGTTAATACCACTCTATCTTCGTTGAGCAATGTGTTCTCCCTCTGATACATTTTGTTGTTGATGGTATTTTCCACAAAATCTATCTCTGTCTGGTTTTTAGCCAACTTAATATTGCTTTGTACAGACTTTTCCTTCATCTTCAGTTTTTTCTTTTTCTTTTTTTTCAGAGTAATAGGCATGAGTTTATTGAAAAGATAGGAAAAGAGAAAGGAAATTTTCTCAAGGGAGAGAGTGGGTCCTCTCAGAGAAGAGACGGCCTCTCCTGCCCTTCAGTTTTATTGGGAATCCTAGGGAAGTTTCCAGAGAATCTGCCCAGGTCCATCTTTTGACTTTTGACTGACAGCATAGGAACTGCACGCACTGCCTCCAAGAGGGAATGGTGTAGTGCACACAGAGTTGGAGATTTTAAGGAAACTGAGTCCCCCCCCCCCCGTTTTTGCCTCAATTTCCTGTCTCCTTAATTAGTTTATTACCCTTTGAATAGCTTCCAGCAAGCTTTCTTTGTGAGGATCTTGATGTTTTAGTTGCCCAGGTAATTGGGGTGATAGGGAGTAGTGATAGTTTCAAAAGAGAGGGTCCAGGTCACCTAGGAGGATGTGTCATGATCTTGAAGCAATAGTTTTTCTTCAAGGGAGATAATTACGGCTGGCAGGAGGTTTCAACATTCTAGCCTTTCATCTTCCAGGTACTCATCTGTTAGATAAGGCATCTTGTGGTTTCCAGTCATCCTTCATTGTCTTTTCCCTGCTCATCAATTCATGACTGACTAGCTACTTAACATCACTCCACTTAAGGACTTGGATCTCTATATAATTTTAGTTTATTTGGGCATCAATTCAGTCTGGCTGCTTCCTGCTGAAAGAGGGCAAAGTTGGGGATGTGGTCAAGGTCTTTGTTTTCTATCAGGTGAGGAATGGATAGTTAAAGATAAGTAGCATCAGGATAGTTCAGAGTTCCTTGGTGACAGTTGATGGATGACTGGGTGAGGCACACTGAGGGCAGGTATCATGTTTAAACATGAATTAGGGTTCCCACTGATCTGACCCTTGAGTGAAATTCCGCAAAGTTCTGTTGGTCTGGAGATAAAAATGAGAGGGTAAGAGGAAGAGAAAGAGGTCTCTTTGCCCTAACAGCTTCAGGATTCAATATTTCATGATCACTGACCTTCAGATTCTACAAGGGTGTCACCCTCACCATAAGTCCTTCAATTGCCAGTAGACGAGTTTTGTCCCCCAAAGAGACTGAGGGTGAAATTCCCATTTTTACCCCTAAGGGCTACAGTGTTGGAATTTCAATCAAGAGATCTTTTGGTTCTTACTAGAATGTGCTCTAGCTGAAGAACTATGGATTATCTCAAGATTTTTCCTCTAGTCACCAAGAATTTGAGGTGAAGAACAGAGGTTCAAAAAAAGCTGAATGAAGAAAGTAACCAGAAAAGAATTGGGGTAACCAATGGTAACTGGGTGCAAACTCCAGATGTTACAAGGCAGAGATCTGCTGCAAGGCTGACTCAGGTAGAGGACCCTCTTCAAACGCTGATTCTTGCAATCATGCCAGGAAGATTTCAGGCATGGCCTCAGAACAACAGGCATGAATTTATTGAACAGATAAGAAAAGAGAAAGGGATACTCTCATGGGAGAGAGTGGGGCCTTTCAGAGAGGAGAAGGACCTTCATCTTCAGTTTTGCCCCATTACTTTCATTGTTTCTTTATCTCCTTTTTCTTGGATTGGCTGTACCTTGATATCTTGACACCATCATGGCGACCAACTTTTTTTAGTACTTTCTGTATTGAAAACACTATTCTGTGCTAAGCACTATGTGCCAATTGTACAGACAAAGAAACTGATGTACAGAATGATATGGATGGTGAAGTTACTGCCCAGGATCATATAACTCGCAAGTGGAAAAGTTAGGACTTAAACCCTGATAATCTGGTTGTAGAATCCATGATCTTGTCTATCTCATCTAAATCTATCTTCCAAGACCATTTTTTATTATTTTCCCCAGGGAATTACTAAGATCTTTTTTATTATTACTTTCCCCTGGTAGAGCTATTTTTCTCTTTGGTTTCAGAGTATCATCTATGTATGTTTCAATCTTCTTAATTACTTATTTCTTTCTCTAATTAAGTCATGCATCCCTCTATAAGCATTAATGACCACCTACTGTGTAATGTACTATATACTTGTGGTCCTTAACCTTGGGAAGAATCAGTCCTGAACAGGGATTCTAATTCAGGCTCAATTAATGTCTTCAAGAGGTTCATAAGCCCACAAATTTTGTGCATAACATTGTGTGTATATTTACAAAACGGAAATATCATCAGACTTGACTCTCAAAGACTCTATGAACCCCTCCAATAAAGGTGAGAGTCAGTAATCTAAAAAGATGCAGAATAGTACAGTAACATCCTGATTAGATCTAGTTGCTCTGCCCCATTCCCAGACATACTTTCCCAGTCCTTGTAAGAGACACTCTCTCTGGGTGTCAAGGTCAGTCCTTCCAATATTATATGTTAAAACCATTTAGTGAGTGCCAAGGACTGCAGAAGGCCTGAGATTTTTTACAATACTTACAAGTTAATAAGTTAGACTATCACAGTCTGATGGATGCTGATGGAAGACATGAGACTCCTGGGCCAGAGACAGAGGACTTTATTACTCACAGCACTAGCAATAGCTAGAATAGTATCATTAGCACCAGTTTCTACAAGTTAATCTGAAAAAGACCAGCTGATGCCCAAGTGTGCCTGGGTTGTACAGGAAAACCCTGAATAAAGGGAATTCATGTCATGCAAATGGGTGGTAATGCTCCCATACTTACTGGAAGTAGGTATTTCTGCTCATTCCTTTGAACAGAGACACTGTTTTTTTCTTTCAAGGCTTTTCACTATAGAAACATCCTCAAAAAGATAGTATGAACCAAAAGCAGTTTGTGCTTCTGCTCATAAGATATGCACATCTCTGACATGCGACTTGTATCCCCTCTAGAATTCTCTCTGTCCTTTCTTTTCACTGATTTCCTGTTTTGCATCTTTCCCAAGAGTGCGTCCCAGAAATTTGTCCTAAGTGATTTCTGAAAGCTCTAGCTCAATCTAGAAAAACTATTGGGATTTTTTTTTTTTTTTTTTTTGTGGGGAGGATGAAAGGAGACCCATTTATGAATGAGGGAGACAGAAATGGCCTTTGGATTGAAACATCATGTATTCCTTTCTACCCAGGTAATTTATGCCACTGTACCGTACGGACACATAATGGAGAGTGGGGAAAGGTTTAGTCTTATAAATATGACTCAGTCCTGGGTTATAGCAAAGCATGTTGCCCTCTCCTGCCTACTCATCTTCATACCCCACATCTATAGGATTGGTTTTCAAGGAAAGTTCAATTATATATTAGAAAAAGATGCTTTGCCATTTTACCCATCTCAGTAAGGGGAACTAGATTTTTTTTTTCTGTGATACACACAGGTGGTACCTTAATAGAATTTTTGAAGGTAAAGTTCATGAAATAGCATATTCTAAGTGAAAATGGATTAGGCCATCCTCCTAACATCTTGCTTTGTGATAGGGAAAGCAAAGAATCTATTTCTCATACTGCCATTTCAGCAACACTTTTTGTTGAGTCATAGCAAAGTGAGACATTTTCACCAAATAAATGCCTGAGTACTGTGATTTCATCTTTGATTAATAGATGGGGAAGAGAGGAGAGGCCATTTCCATTTTTCACATTGTATAGAATCAACATCCTACAACATCCACACTGCATAAGCTTCAGACCCTCCTCTGCCCACTCCCTCCACAGCCTTCTTTCTGAAGAAACACACACTATTCCTCCACTCTTACACAGAGAACTTCTGACACCAGATGTGTGGGATTTTCCACACCAAGCAATTCTTCAACTCTTTAGATACCAGTGGAGTGTCTTACAATTTAATTCAGTTCTGACACTCTTCCTGCAGTTAGCGTCACAGCCCATAAATTAAGGGTTCAGTCCCACAAGACCACTTCTCCCCTCATCTGCCAGTTGAAAGTCTGGGACCAGCAATAAAGTGGCAGTTCTTATATCCCATTCTTTGGGTTTGATAATTTGCTAGAAAGACCCACAGAATTCAGGGGAACATCTTACTGATGCTCACAGGTTTATTTTAAAATCTGTTTTAAAGTATATAGATGAACAGTCAGATGAAGAGGTGCATAGGGCAGAAGGATCCTGAGTCTCCCTAGGGTTGAGGCACAGCACCTTCCTAGTCCATGGATGCATTTATCAACCTAGAAGCTCATAAATCTCCTTATGCAAGAGGTTTTACACATCTCAATCTCCATCACCCTATCTCTTCAGAGGTAGGTGGGTGGGGTGAAAATTCCAAGCCTCTAATCTCTTGATCTTCTGTTGCCCAGCTTCATCCTGAGGTTATCTAGGGTCTTCACCTAAGTCACCTCAACATAAACTCAGGTATGATCAATAGGGGCTCACCATGAATAACTAAGACATTCCTATCACTTGGGAAAGCCAAGGTTTTTAGGAGCTCTGTGCCAGGAACCAAGGACAAAGATCAAATATTCTACCCTCCCCTCCATAACCCCCACTATTGTAAATAGATTAAACAAACTATATGAAATCATTAATTTAAAAAATGCATTCCTATTCTTGCAAAGATATACCTTATAAAATACAAAAATTATCTATTTAGAGATATTTGGATTCCCACATTATTTTTAAAATGTGGAAAAGTAAGAAAGAGTTAGGATGATAACCAAAAAGGACATTGCAAGAAAATATGTCTAAAGGAAAGTTTAAAGAAGGGAGGTTAGAGGGATATGTAAGCAAAACTGACATGAATAAGCCATGTGAAATATTTATTGTTACACCTGGCACAATTATTACTTGTACTATCTACCTGAGCTGGAGAAGTAAGACAAATTGCAGTAAGATTTATTTATTTGTTCATTCCTTTTCCAATTCAAGTCATTCACTCATTATTTAAAATCATATGTTATAGACTCTAGGTACCTTCCATTATCACCTATGTCTCATTTTCAGTTCCCTTGTGTTTTTAACACTTGAATCAGCTTAATTAGCTAAATCATTGGGGTCATATAAGCATAGAGAAAAGACCTATGCCTGATTCCCAGGGTGGAATGGGGTGGAGAGGTCATAGATCAGGTAGTAGGAAGAAATCTTTAGTGGAGCTCAATCCCTGAGTTTGGTGGCAACCCAGAGTACATTGTCCTAACTTTGGAGGCTGCAAAGGACAGCCTTTCATTCCTCCTTGGGAAATCCACTCACTACTTCTCTCTCTGGAGAGGTTATTTGAGGATTAAAGACCTGAATACCTGGAAAGCACTGAACGCAATGCCTAGACTATGGAAGACAACCAAGAAATCATAATTATTATTAAAAATTAGAAGGAATATAAGTTTATGTTGTATAAGCAAGAAACAACTCTATTATCAGATTAGTAAAGCTTCAAATTCTGATTGCACTGTTCTCTAAATTATATTATAGTTATATAATTTGATAAATTACAAAACCTAACTATTTGTTTCCTTATCTGTACAATGGGATTATGATCACAGGATTAAATTTCATCATATCTGCAAAACACACACAAAAAATCATGCCCAGGACACTGAGTGCTCAACAAAACCTAGACTACAACTAATATGGTTACTACTAGTACCACCACCACCACGTCTGAGTTCATTTAGTGCTGCTATAACAGAATACTGCAGACTGGGAAATTTATAAGGAACAGAATTTATTGACTCACAGTTCTAGAAGCTGAGAAGTTCAGGATTCAGGGTTCACATCTAGCAGGGGTCTTCTTGCTGCATCATAACATGGAAGCAGGCATCACAATGGTGGAAGGGCAAGAAAGTGAGAGAGAGGCAAAAGGGGACCAAACTCATCCTTCTAATAAGATCTCATTCCAGCCATAATGGCATTAGTCCATTCATGAGGGCTCTGCCCTTTCAAAGAACTCACCTCCCAGTACCATCCCAATGGCAATTAAATTTCAACATGAGTTTTGGAGGGGACAAAGGTTGAAACCACATCCTATCACCAGCACCACCACCATCATCATCTCCTTTGATATTTGACAACTATATGATTTTCCAATTTTGCTATTTTGAATTTCTTCTATAGAGTTTATCTTGTCAAATGAATGGAGAAGGGAAATGTTGCTTGAATCAAGAAGAAAACAAAACTGAGAAGAAAGTCAATGTAAGTCTTTATCTTTCCTCTTTTACCTGAAGCTTTTTATGTTTGGATGGAGTGTGTTTCATTAATCTAAGTAACAGGACGTGGGATGCCGATGGAGTAGGCTTGGAAGTTCTAAACATAGTTGTCATTCTCCCAGTCCTTCTATCCTTCTCCTTCCACTGACTCTCAATCATTGCTAACCCAAATCTAACTGGCTAATGGGTTCCCTGTACTGGGCCTGAAAGAAATAGTACTTGTTCAAAGATGGCACCAGCATGGTGATGCCTGATTCAGAAATAGGGCCTGGTTCAAGTCCCAGGTCTGTAATTTTTCAGCTCAAGTCTAACTTTTTCCTCAGTTATAATTGGTATCATATGTCAAATAATTTGTTGGGAAGACTAAGTAGTAGACATAATTGATGTATATAAAAACCTCATTTAAAGTGACTAGCACAAAACAGTTGCTTACTAAATGCCCATTTTCCCTAATAACTGATTTCAGAATAACCCTTAGAGTCAATCTTGGCATGAGATGGCTCATAGAGGCAATAGAAATGACAGTATGTAGGAAATTAAAAATTTCTATGTACTCTTTGATTCAGCAATTCCACTGCCAGAAATCTACCCCAGGAAAATAATTATAGATAGGTCAAATACCTATTATATACAGAGTGTTTGTCATAATATTGCTTATAATAACAAAATATTAGAGATAGCCTAACTGTTCAACAGTAGAAGGTCATTTCAATACATCAAAGTATAATTATATGGTTGAAACTTAAACTATCTTAGAAAAATCTTTGGTTTTGTAACATTTAAAATTTGAAAATAAAAATGATACATTTGAAGTGAAAAATTTTAAAAACTGAGCACTCTTGACACTGAATCTGTAGGAAAAAATATTTTTGATAATTACAACATATGCATAAATGCAAAAACAAGAATTAGGAGTGGAAGGAAATGCACTTAATGTAATGGTAATTATCTTTACACAGTTGTATTACAAAATAATTTTTCTGCTATAGACTTTTCAGTAATTCTGCTTGATTTTTCTACATGAGCATTAATTTTATAATCACACACACACACAAAATGTTTGAACAAAAAGAAATTCCCATGGATGGTATAGTAGTTACAGCAAAAACACAATTCCCTTTAAAAGCCAAATTTGGTCTGTTTCCCAGTTTAAAGTGGAAGAGAAAGGAGGATACTTTAAAGGCCAGTGTGGGCTATTTATCAAGTGGCCAGCAAGTGCCACTTTCTAGAGTGACAGGAAAGGTCCAGCCAGACCCTGACATTTGCAGACCCAAAGCAAAAATACAAATGGAAGATATCAGTTCTTTTCTCTTCCTGCCCCAACTCTGTCCCACACTTCTGGTATCACAGGTTGGACATCTGGTTCACAAGTTCAAGTTCCATCCACTCCCCACTCTCCAATCAGCTGCCCCTTGACCATGGCTAAAGCACTTGACTTCTCTAAGAGAAGGACTGGAGCGAAGACCACGTGGGCCCTGGAAGGGGTTTGTGGTCTTTGGGGCAAAAAATTCTGAGCTCATGGATGTTCACAGCCTATGTATGGCTAAAAGATGGGGTGCAGGATATGAGTGGAATGTTCTTCTCCTTCCCCCTGGGGAGGGGCATGAGATGAGGCCAGAGCAGGAACCCAGTGATCTGGAGTCTAAGAGCAACACGGGAAAGCACTCCTTGAAGGTGATTTGGTGCTTATGATATCAAAAGAATATAAATAAGAACATACTCTAGGATGGCAGGCCTCATTTCTCAGATGCATAAAATAACATTACATAAAATCTAATAGAGTGCCTATTTAATCCTTCAAGCTATTGTTACTACATTACTTATTCTTCATGCTATTACTATGACATTGCTAATTCTTCACATGTGATTTTCCCTATTACTATGAGTTCCTGTTGGGACTGCTAAGCTTCTGACTGGTGAACCCTCTTGAAGCTGGGCTAGCTGGCAGCCAGAGCTAGTCAGTGGCCCTTAGCTGGTCTGTTAGAAGGTCGTGTCTTACTCTGAGCTGAGTTCTGCTATCCTGTAATTTCCATGTATGGGACAGCCCTGAGGAAATCTGCCCCCACCTTTGAGACAGTCCTTCTCTTTGAAGCGGCCACTCATGTCCCCCAACTGCACTCACCTTCCTTTGTCCTTTTTAATAAGTACTTTTCATGCACTTATTTCACTTAATGCTGCCCATTCCCGAGACTCCACGTAACATCTCCATAAATGGTTCCCAAATCCATTTCTGCTTCCGTTCTCTTTCCTGACCCTTGCCTACATTCCTGATCCTGAGTTTATCATAGCCCCCACTTACTAGCCCCGTCTCCTGACTTCCATATTTATGCTAATGATACCATCCCTTTTTTTTTCCTTCCCCAGAGCCACGGCCTGATGATTCTCACACCCATTGGCCCTCAAGCTCATCTATCCCTTCTCATCTGCACTCAGTACTCACCTGACCCAGACCATTTTCATCCACACTGAGATTATTGCAGCAAATTCCCTACTTGGTCACCTTCCTTCCAACATGTCCCATTCAACCCAACTCATGGCAGGGTTCCCAAATTTCCCAGAATTGCTTAGGAGGCTTTCTAAAAATCAGATTGTCTGAGGTTTTCCCAGATTAGACCCTCTGTGGTGTGGCCTAGACATAGCTCTCAACTTTCACAGACCTCCTCAGGGGAGAGATGCAGTTCTGTCTGCCGGCCTGGAGTGGAGAACCACTGCAGACCACAGTCAAAGAAACCTCCCAGAAATATTGGCTCAGAAATGGCGAGTAACTCCTTCTGGCCCCAGAATGCTGATTAGATGTGAAGTCTGCTTTGAAGACTCCTGGCAGTTCCTTCTGACCTGCCTCTCACTCTGTCTCCTCCTTACTAACCTCTCCCCTGCAGTCAGGAGGGTCTACTTGACTTTTTTTCTGCACCCTGTGAACAGCCTCCCATCTGTATCTGCCAGCTCCATTGTCCCCTCTCCTCTCCTCCAGGAAGCCCTGGCAACCACTTGCAGCCTGCCCCCACCCCCCAGGGAGCCTGCTCCTTGTACCACGCATTGACACTTGTCTCCTGCTACCCTTCAGTGTAGTTAGCTGTCTCCAGCTGGCCCAGCCCCTGCTCACAGCCACTACTTAACTAACAGCTGCCAGTTTCCTTCTGCTCCTGGTCCCCCAGCCAGCTTGCTCTAGCCAGAGCAGAAATGAAGAGTTGGCATGTCTCACTACCTTGTGTCCCCAGTCCACAGTCCAGACCTTTCAAACAGGAGACACTCAGGACTTGGCTGCTAGGGATCATGAGTCTGATCGACTTTTTACTTTGTTGTTGCCAAGAAGACTAAAACATTTTTTTTTCTTAAGGTTTGCACCAAACTGTTTGAAAAAGAATAATTTCAGCCCTTGGACCTAACCCAGGAACTTTTCCCCCTGAACTAATGGTGTGTTCTTGTTCTCCTTGATTATGACACTTGAGAGGGAAAGGACATTCCCATTGGCTCATCTCCAGTTGTGTTTCTGCCACGATTTGCCCCTGCGAGGGACTTTGTATCATTGTCATCTTCAGAGACCTATAAAAGAATTTTTTCTTTCCAGATTTTGCCCCTGGGTGAACCCAAGTTGTCCCTGATCATCCATGAAGCAAATCTCCTCTCCCTCTGTGTCTAGGGCAGGACATTGCACAGTCTAGTCTGGCACATAGGTATCTTTATTAAAATGCAGGGAAAACTCAGCATACAAACTGTAATCAGACAGAGACTCCTCCAAGCTCCCTGTTTCATGTTATCGAACAGCTTGACATAGGTTTAAAGCATTTAACAGCCTCCTTTCCATTTTTAAAAATTGTTCCTCTAGACCTCCCTTGGACTCACTAGTTTCAAAAACTTCTGTTAGGAGAGTCCTGAATGTCAGGCACTGAATGAGGCATTTGGAATACAAAAAAGACAAACAGCCTGCCTCAAAGAGCTCATGGTTCTTCCATATTTGAGGAAGGCCCCGTATGTCCTGCAGAGCTCTGTCCTTACCTATCCAGTATTTTCATGCCAGTAGTGGCTGCAGGTATGCTCACCAGGTCCGAGCTCATGTCCACCCTGTGCGGGAGGGGCTGAGTGTGTTGAGCTTCCTTACAGCTGCCTCACACAGTGCTTCTCAGCATCTTGGTCTCAGAGCAGCTCACGTCTTTAAAAATTACTAATAAACCAAGTGAGGTTTGTTTTTTTTTTGTTTTTTTTTTTTTAAATATGAGTTACATTTATTGACATTTGTAGTATTTGAAATGAAAACTGGAAAATATTCTAAATATTCATTCACCCATTCATGTCCCTAAATAATAAGAATAAGCCCATTAACATAAACACATGGTTCACAAAGAAAAACTATATTTTTCCAAAAGAGAAAACCAGCGAGAAGAGTGGCATTGTTTTACACGTTTGTGAATCTATTTAATCCTGGTCAGAAAGAGGCAACTGGACTCGCAGACCTGGCTTCGGCCTTCAGCCAGTTGCAATACTATATGTCACACAGTCTGTAAAAACTCCACTGGCCACTCCCAAGAGAATGAGAAGGAAGGTAATATCCTTCACTGGGACCCCTTAGAGGGCTCAGGGACCCCCAGGAATCCTTGCACTATATAGTTTCAGAGGTGTAAACCTCACCTGACGAGGAATGTGAGTTATCTCATTAATCAGAGTTTCCACCCATTCCCAGGACACCTGTCTCTGTCACCCTTTCCAACACCACATATAACTTGCAACATTTACAGACTTCATGATAAAAAAGAAGTTCATTTAGCCAGTCTGCTTTTAATCCCTGCTTATATTGGGCAGCCTTCGCCATGATTTTTGTTCATTGTTTAAATTTTTCAGAGTGAAATGATCTATGAAAACATGGAAATTCCACCAAAAGATCTGTCCTTTGGATGCTCCCCAAAAGAACAAAATAGTTTTTCATAAAATATTTTTGCAAGAGTATCATCATAATTTCAAATGAATTAAACAATTCAATTCCTGCTTGAAAGAAGGTTTTCTTTGTTTATTATTAACTGGCAAATCATTTAAACCAGGCTTCTTCCAGATGCATGGAACTATTTCAATTTTAAAGAGCTCTGGGCAAGGAGCCTGGTGCCCTTGGGTTCACGGTCCTCTTCACATTAACCATCTGTGTCACCTTGACCAGGTCACTTCTCCTCTTTGGGTCTCACTCTTTTCTTCTGTTAAACTAGACCGATGATCCCAGATTTACTCAAGTGAAAGAGCAATAGGAAGTCAAGGGCTTTTCTTTGAATGTCATATTCTTTGCTGGAAATAGTGACAAATTTAATTAGACTCAGTGAAATAGGAACAATTTTAGACAGAGAAAATATGAGGGTATTAAATGAATCCTGTATTGAACCAAAACTGAGAGCACAGAAACCCATTAAAGAAGAGAAGAGAAAAAGGCTGCTGGATTAAACATGGTCAATATTTTCAAATTATCCTCATAAATATTTATTTCATACTTGTTCATTTCTTCTTATTGTTAGAGAAATTGACTAAAGGAAACCATAAAGAAATTCTACCCATGAACTACTGCTAATTGAGAAAAATCCAATTTTCAAATGTAGCTGTGAAACCCTTCAATCTCACTTAGGAAACAATAATCATATGTGAGAGAAAGGTCCCCACTGGCTTTAATAGGTTTGACATTCTATGTTTTTACTGAATTTCTGCTGTTCAGTAAAACAGTGTCTTACCCCACACTTCAGTTGACCTCTGAGAGCCAAAAGATCTTCTGAAATCATCTAGTCAAATTCCTGATTTTCAAAGAAAGCAAGCCAAATCTAGAGAGTTTCCAGGTTTTCCTAAATTTGCTTGACTAGTTAGTGCCCAGATGGGGAAAGAACCTGGTTCTGCTGATTGCTGGTTTATTTAGGCTATTTCCATTGTACATGCTTGCCTGATAATAAATAGCACACAGCCCCCAGCCTACCTGTAGTTAATTCTCTGTAGATGTTCCATCGTGGTTTGTAATTTAGTCAATAATTATTCTTCAGTTGGGAATCTGACATTAGACGTTTCATCCCTGGTACATAGGATTCTTAAAAGTTTATAAGTTAAAATTTAATTAAAATCCACTTCGTTTTTTAAAGCTATGACAGATGGAAAAATAAATATGCAAAGCAGTGAATTTAATCATGAATTGATTAGGGCCACCATTCTACAAATTTCTGTCTTTGTTTACTTATCCACAGAGGTTCCATTCATTCTTGTTCAGCCTGTGAGTTGTAAAGAAGTCTGTTTCGTCATCGACATTAGCACTAAGTCTGACTATAAATTGAAACACTACAGAGGATGGCATAGGATCCCCAACAGAAGGCTCTGAGTTTCCATGGGGAGAGGACTACCTGGATTGCCCCAGGAACCCTTAAAAGACGTCTGGGACTGAAAATGAAGTATTCCAACACTCCTCTTGTGATGGGGAGCACTTTCCTCAATGGGTACCAAAAATACCCCAGTTCCAACTTCCTATATTGAAAATCTAAATTTGTGGAGTTATAAGTGTGGCATTTACTCACAAATCAAAATACATACCTAATGATTCCACTCTGTCCTTTCACCTGGCTAATGACTACCATGTTATTTAACTAATTTCTCTGGCTCCTAAAAAAGCAATTGGGTCTCTCATTCGAACTCTAGAACATGATTACATTTTTCTGGGGTAAATATTTCCATTTGTTTTCAAGCATCGATCAATAGCAAAATAGATGGTCCTCTTACTGAGTTCTAGAGTATGAAATCCTGGCTTACTATTTGGACCAGATTCAGCTCAAATATGGGGGAAATGACTAAGGAGGAAGACAAGTCTCCTTTGTCATAGTTTTATTTCATTTTATTTACTTGGTCTGTACGAATAACTTCTAAGTTGTAGTGTTTTTGCAAAATGAAATCTAGCTGGCTTCTTTCCTACTAATGATAATAATTCTGTTTCCTTTAGGGCCTGATATGAAGTTCAAAGAAGTTTTCTATCCAATTATCATCTCTCCTACAAGGATCTTGGAATTATTCACAGTGACTAACACAAAAGAAGGTGTGTTCTCATGTATTATAACAATGTTCTTGTGTTGCAGATGGTTTGGCTAAAGAAAGAAAAGGCTATTTGACGTTAACCAAAACACAGGGCCCTGCAGCTGGAGGAAGTCATTTTTGGCACCATAATGCTGAACCACGACTAATCTTTTGAAAAGAATACCTCCTAAATTCAGAAACTCCCCAGTAAAGATTGCACATCCTCTCTTGAAACTCAATCTTCTGCACAAAGCCAGAGTTCAACAAATGTTTGTTGATTCATCCAGAAATTAATTCAGCTATCTCCAACACTGTCATTGTTCAGGGTGTGCTTATCTTATTTCTTTCCTTTAGCAACAAAGAACAGCTACCATGTTTCCTGTTAATAGCCCATAGCATTTTCACAGGCCAGAGTTAAGGGCCAGGTATTCCTTCAGTTCCTCCTTCTCCCGCTCAGCAGATCCAATTTCAGTGACTGTCCCAAAATTACAGAACAAGGAAAAGCATGATTTGGTTTCCCCCCACAATTTAGGACTCAGTGGAGCTGATTCTCTTGATCAACATCATTCTGTGAAAAGTACGTGTGGAATAAAACTTTTAAACAATTATTTGTTGATTAGTTTTATAAATATTAGACTTTAATATGTGCCAGGCATTGGATTGCCTGCTGGTAAATCAACCTCCTAAAAAAGCTTTGCTTTCTTCCCAAGAACTCACCATATCTTGGGAATGATAGCCATAGACAAAGATTAGTATACAATGGTAAAATAACCAATATTTGACATAAATATTTTCTGTTACCATCAGTGAAATCTTCTTCCACAATGTAATGGATACTTTCAAGATGGTTCTATGCTTGGTTTATCTATTTTTAAAGTTTTATTAAGGAGAATTTGGGATTTTTAAGGAAGGAAAAGGCAAAAATAAATACCCACTTAAAATGCTGCATACATAGAATTTAAAGTCAGATATACATTTACGAGCACCAAGTAAAATATTTTGTGTTTTTTAAAGCTCTTCTTAACACTTTGCCTGTATGTACACATCTGCTTGACTTGGATAAGTAGAAAAAAGAAAGCATTTTTTAAAATGTTGCTTTCTATCTTGTAGAAATGTCTAGTAAACAAGAGCATGCATGATACTAGGAAAGTTCACAACAGAAACATTCTTCTCTGACATTTTAGAGTCCTTTGAATAACTGGACAACTGTGACTCACACACACAAGTGTGTACACACACACACACACACACATACACACACACATGTGCACAGTCATATGCACAAGAGCTGCTACTGTTGCACGGATTTCACCTGTGGTTTCAACATTGCTGAGTCACCTTCACAGTTCTGACCTCTAAGATATTAACTCATTCTTTCAATCCTTGTTTAGTTTTCTCTAAACTTGATCATCTTTGTAGCAAACTTCCTTTGAACCTCTTTTGAGGTCTAAATAAATATGTTTTGTAATCTCAAAGGGCACAGATCACACTATTTGTTCAATGACAAATCATGGCCATGTTGACAGGTCAAACAAGTTCACAGTGTAATATGAAAAGCCATGGAGATGTGGACACATACACAATCACCTTCTAGATGAACCTTTAGCCTCCTGAGCCGGAGGCTCAGCTTGTTCAGTTAGCCTATTGGGTAAGCATAGCAGAACCTTGTTGAAGAAATTTCACCCTGAGACAAATTCATCATTCCATTTATTTACACCAAAGAAAATCAAGCCTTCCTTCATCAAAGGTCTCAGCTCCATGCAGCACTGCAAGCAAATCTTGTTTAAATGAGTCACAATGTCTTACTTCAGGTTCTTTTCACAAGATCACTTTCTGTCCAACTTCCCAAAATTAAAGTGTGAGCTCCCTCTGCTGAGTGAGTCTGTGTTGATGAAACAAAATCCAAAACATCCCTGTGTTCCCTATAAGCCTGTTCGGGTCTTGGAAACATGAGAAATTATGAATCATATTTTTTTTCTTTTTAAAGAACTCATGACTGTAGAACAAAGTGAAATGGAAAGGTAAAGAAAAGTAATTTACAAAGTAAAAATTCATTAGCTGAACTTCCTCAGTTTCGAGACAAGACTTCCTAAGCTGATAGGCGTTGCTTATTACCCACTGAGATGAGTTACCCGGAGGGGTTTCAAGCCCCTGTTCTCATACCTACCCTATTAGCTGCCTTTGGTGCCTCACAGCACTCCTGATATCTGAAACATATCATTTATTCATTTGCCTGGTTATAACCATCTTTTCCTGCTGAATGCTGACTTCCTGATAGAGGAGACCTTATCTGTGCTCTTAGCCCCTAGAACAGTGCACATAGTAGGTGCTCAGAAATGTTGGTTTGAGATGGAGGAAGGGAGGCTGGTCAGCATTAACTCACAGTGGCTCTTAGGATTATGGTTCCATTAGAGGACAATTCAGTGTCAATAACATAGAACAAGTTTACTAGGAAATGGAGAAGGAAAGAACCACAAAGGTGTGGTGAAGGGTGTAGAAGTCAAGCTCAGCTTTCCTGTGGGGAGGATTTGAGGTTAGACAGGGAACAACATGGGGCTAGGTGCTGGGGATAAAAGGGTTTAAAGAAAAAGGCCTGAACCTTGCCCTCGTGAAGCTCATAAACTGATGGTGAAGACCGTTTCACACAAATAATCATACCAATAAAATGCAAAATTGCAATTGCGACCTGTGCTATACAGGAGAGGCACGAGACGTTATAGGAGCAGGTAACGGGGCGGTCCCCCCTCCCTGGGAGTTAGGGAAGATTTGCCAAGCTGAGGTCACAGGGCCGGAGTGATCAGGTAGAGAAGGTGGGAGCAGCATGTGCCAAGGGCCAGAGGCTGAAAACAGCACCTGTTGCTGGGAGAGGAGAGGTAGGGACGCGCCAGGCAGTGCCTGGTGAGGGAGCACCTGTCCATGCAGCAGAGAGCCGTGCATGGTGCTAAGGGTCCTGATCCCTTCTCGGGGAGCCCGTATTATTTGTGCTCTTTTCCACACTTCTCTGTATTTACAAGATGTTCTACCTCGAGTACGTGTTACTTTAATAATCAGTGAAATGGAGCACTCTGACAAAGGTGGCGCCATCCGCCCACAATGACTTTCTCTCCCTACTTGCTTTCCTCTTCTCCAGACTTACAGAATATTAAAGAAGCTGTCTCATTTTCAGAACTGACCCTGGGCACTGGCCTCAGCCTGACCCAGATGAAGGACATCCTGGTTGATGTGGTCCCCAAGTTCCCCAAGGAGAAGTCACAGACATACCATGCTCTCCTGAAGCATCTGCGAACCCTGGTCCGACAACGGATCAGGAACATGGCACTAGGTTGCTACACCCCCCAGCTGAGTATGGGTCCTACAGGAAGGAGAGCTTGTATCCTTCCCTGTTTCTACCATGTCCTGCTGTGTCCATCTGTGATTTCACATGCCTGAATCACGCACTTCCAATTTCACACCTTTGTTGCAAAAGCCATTTCAGTGACCAGGTTTGTTGCGGAAGTCGGGGGGAGATGCCTTCCAGGTCCACCCACCCATGACTTGGAACTTATCTACAACTGTCTCTTGAGGATCTACCTAGTTCAGAAAGGTCTGTCTTTAACAGCTCCCACAGGGGTTCTTCAACTTGCTACTTTATAAAGACAACTGATAGGTTTATTGAGAATAATTGACTTGATAACAAATATGCATACAAACCACATAATTTACTCAACATCTTAATATAATTCTATATTACAACTATAATACATAATACAGAGCTATAAAATATTAAACTAAACATAATATACATGTAAATAAGTATAAACTATAAATTATATCCAGCAGCATTATGTTTGTTAACCTTTAATTCCACTACATGAAAGAATTGCTGGACTCTCTTTGCGGTCCAGTCCCAATCCTCTTCTTTGATTGCTGTGGTTTTGTCTCTGCTGGCCTCTTCAGGATTCTGTGTTCACATTTCAGGCTGCCTGAGTTGGAATAGTTGTACTTTCTTTAAATGAGGGCCTTTAACCAGCCAGGGTAATCTCAGTCATTCTATCTGCAATTCATTGTTGGAAGTAAATTCTTCACCAATGGCATCCTCATGGATGTCTTTCCCAGCAGGTTGCTTCCCCAGACCCAAAGGTTGTTACTGTGTATCGCCTACAGGCCATCTCACCTCTGCCCCATCTCACATCTCAGTCTCTCGCCCAGGCTCCTTGGCACTGCAGCCCTGGAAAGAATTAAACAGTGCACAGTTCGAAGGATACCAACTTCTCCCATCCTGTAGATGTTACTATCCCAAAGATACTGCCTGCTCCCTACTTCGAAACACTCCCTGCCTCAGCCCTACCTCACCCCACACTTCACCCCATGCACCTTTCAGTCCCTTTTACTGCATATAAACTCTAAAACCCCACCCAGTTACCACCAGCTCTGAGAACCTGAGGTTATTCTGTTTAACAAATTCTTTCCTATTTTCATGCAAGTTTCACATGCATCATTTCAGAATGAATTCTTCATACATAAGTAAATCATAATTCAAGTCCCTTCCAAATCAGAATTTAGGAGTGGGTTGCTGTGTTAGTCAGTTTTGCACCACTGTGACAAAATACCTGAGATAAACAACTTAAAAGGAAGAAAGGTGTATTTGGTCTCACAGTTTCAGGGGCTTCAGTCTACAGTTGCTTGACCTGTTGCTTTAGGCCTGTGGCAGCAGAGTCCATGTGGTGGGAGCTTGTGGAGGAGGAGAACTATTATTGTGATCAGGAAGATAAAGAGAGAGAGAGAGAGAGCAACAGGAAGGGGCCGGGATCCCAATGAAGCCAGAATTAAGAACAGGTAGTTAGTGTAGAAATGGGGTATCGGGTCAAATAGAGGAAATGAATCCATGAAGCCATCTGCCTCTGGAAGTTGGAGACTGCCCCTGGAAGAATGAAATGTCAAGGATCTCCGGAGCTCATTGATTACCAAATTTACCTGCCTTTATCAAGGACTGCAAGCATGGAGCTGCTAATTAATGACCCCTGGGCCTTTACCTGCCTGAATCACCTTGGCCCTCCCACTGCCCATGGCTTCTCACTTAATGCAAAACCAGACCTAGTCACGTAGGCAGGAAGGAGAGATAAGGGCGGAGAGAACTGGAGAACAAAAGAGACCTTAACCTATAAAAGATGTAGGGTGAGCACACTTCTTGGGACTTTAGAACATCAGCCATGGCCCCCTTCTTCCTGCCAGGAGAAGTCCGTTTATTACCTTTAAATAAAACCTGCTTAATATGCTTGCCTTGGCGTGCTTCTCTAGTGTTCAAACTTCAACATTAGAAGGAGCAGAACTCGTCACCTTTAAACGGCATCCCTTAATGGGTATCCCCTGATGATCTAACATCCTCCAAAGAGGCCCCACCTACTAAAGGATACCCTTCAACTTTAACACATGGGCCTTTGGGGGACATTTCACACCAGACTCTAGTGGTGGCATTGAAGTGACTTTTCACTATTTGTCTTCTTGGTTTCTATTTAGTAAATAAGTAAAAGAATTAATGATTCCTTTCAAACATTTTAGGGTTTGCAAGAAAATCTCTCATCCATGCTGGCATTTTTTTATTCTAATTGCTGAGTTAGGTTGAAAAGAAATGTCATTCTCTATTTAACTCAGCACTCACAATAAGAGCCCT
Organism: Sciurus carolinensis; assembly: GCF_902686445.1. Taxonomy (NCBI): domain Eukaryota; kingdom Metazoa; phylum Chordata; class Mammalia; order Rodentia; family Sciuridae; genus Sciurus; species Sciurus carolinensis. Next base: position 147,826,108 of record NC_062215.1, read on the forward strand.
GAGGTTGCTTATTCATCTTGCTTTTAGACCTTAGGTGGTCACATTCTGAGCAGACTGCCAACTCCTGACATCAACTCCGTTTTTGGTGTAGGCAATCGCATCCACAAATGGCTTCCAAAGGTGAGCCACTGAATTCCCTTACAGGTACTGATGTCCATTTCACAAACATCAAACACAGAGTAGTGAGGTAATGTAAACTCCTCCTCAACATCACTGGATGCAATGCTAACTTTCCATTTGGCTGCAAATAGAGCTGAAAGCACACATATCTAAGGACAGTGGGTGGAAACGACACTTCGAGGAATCAGGAAGCACCAGTAAACGCATCTCGACTTGTCTTTCTTCTTGTCTGTTCATTATTAAAAGTGAGCCCATGGGGTTGGGGCTCACTGGTGAAGTGCTTTCCTGGCAGAGGCAAGGCCCTAGCCTCAATCCCCAGCACCAGAAAACCATGAAGAAAACACCGCTGAAATAAAATCCTGCCATCGACTTACGTTATAGAGCAAGACTCTAAAGGAACAGAGCATAGAGTTTTAGTTTACTGGCAATTTTGTTTTAAGAGCTTTATGATGTACTATTTGTCCTGCATTTAGGTGCCTTAATTGATTGTTTTTTTTCCGATTCTCAAACACCACTCAACGTAGAACGCTTCTGATGTCAGAGTGAGAAGGTTTTCCTTACCTGCCAAGCTGTTCTCCATCAGACATTAACTCAACTGTGCCACTGGCTACCTGGAGATAGTATCAGATCCCACCCATTGAGGGCTCAGACCCCAGGACTGCTCCCACTTCAGATGCAACGACAAATCTAGGCTTCTGGAACTTCTGACCAACAGGCTACATACTGGAGTTCCCATGACCCTTCCCTTAAGTTCCACTGATTTTCTAGAGTGGCTCACAGACCTTTATCCACTCATTAGAGAGGATGTTAAAGAATACCAAGTGGCAGAAATGCATAGGGCAAAGCGTGCATGAAAGGGTAGTTTCCCCGTCCTCTCTGAGCCTCAATCTCCGGCCACCTCCAACTGGCCGGAACCCCAGGCCTTTTGAGTTAGTATGGAATTATCATTATGTGGGCATGACTGAGGACATCACTTGGTCTTTGCTAAAATCAATAATCCTCTAATCACTTGCTTGGTTCCCCTGGCAACCCAGTTGCCATCCTGAGTTTGTCCAGATGCCCACCAAAAGTCACCTCATCAGAACAGATGATGCTCCTATTTATCAGCAGATTCTGAGGAATTTAGAAGCTGTGTCAGATGCTCCTATCCCTCAGGAAATTACAAAGATCTTAGGAGCAACCTGGATGGAAAGCCAAATATTAGAGCAATAGATTCTTCTAGTACTTTTGCCTACAAGGGTTTTAGGAGTTTTAGTTTCACAATTAAACATATGTATTTAATTTCACAATATCACAGCTATCTTTTATGGGAAAAATCATAGCTGTAGTGGAAAAGAGGATTCATGAGGATCACAAGATGTCTTTCATGGTGTCAAGGGCCTATTGAATATAATCCATCTAATTTTATATCAACCTTGTCAGATAGACTTATGTGAAAGGATATTTCAAGCAGGACCAGGCCAGGAATGTGGCCCCTGTGTAGGGAAACAAAAGGCAAAACAGAACTTTTCCTGGTTTACAAACTATGGAAAAAAATCAATATATTCAATTGACTTTGGACCAAACTTGTGTATTAGCCAATTTGACCCACCACCTTATCCAGCAACCGTCTTCTACGTGTCTTTTACCTCCTACCACAAATCAGACTCACCCTCAATGGATAAAGATTTATCACCACCAAGGCTCTGAAAGCACATTCCCCCAGAGTTCCCAGAATGTCACAGGAGGACAGCACTGTTGAGGTAAATCTGTCCTCTCTCCCAAGGTGGCTGTTTCAAGGAGAGTGACATTTATTTGGGTGTCCATGTTTTCCGATGTGGGTTTGAAAGAATCACATGGGTTTAAGATTGTTTCATGTATTGACATTGTTGCTGTCATTGATACTTCATTTGTGGATGTCACTGTTCTCAGGAGTAATGTGCCCATGCTTATTCCCATCCCTCCCCAGACAGTTCAGCTCTTCAAACAAATGATCTCCCCCGTCCATCCATCTGTCTGCCATTGTCACATCTACCCACTGATCTGTATCACTCTGCCCTATAAATCATGCACTGTAAGCTTAGCAGTGTTTCCCACAAACCACAGGAGTCCTGCTCTGTACAGGTAGAAGACTGTTTTTCCAAGACAAAGTCCCCAATACACCTGGATACAAACCAAATCGTGGGAGAGTCACCATGTAACATGCAGCAATTTTTCAATTTAATTTTTAATTTTACAATGTATTTTCAGAATAGAAATATGACTGAATTTAACAAAGTAGTTTCAGTATTATATGCTTGTGAGTAAGTGCTTTTTTTCCCCCTTCATAGAAAGGATACAGCAAATTCCTTTAAATGATCATTTTCTTGCTGGAGCAGCAAATGCAAGCCTGAAGCCAGAACAAATCCTAGTTTCTGTTTTCATTTTTGTCTCTAGAAATGAAACAGATAAACAGAAGTTTACAATATCCACTTCTATCTGTTTTATTTTAGTTGTCTTCTTTTTATTTTGAATTAAACAGCATCATAAAAATATAATTTGTAGCAAATATTTTGCACATGCCTAGGTGGAAGCAATAAGGACAGATTAAACATTAATCAGTTTCATTAGAGAACTCCAGGTCTTTGCCTTATTTTCTTACTCTTTTTCAAATGCTCTAAAGCCCAGGATCCTTAGAATCACAACTCATGTAATTAAAAGGGACCAGTAACCCAATAGCCTTATTACCTAGGTGTGGAAATTACAGTCCAAAGAAGTTTAATCCTTTCACAATGAATGAGTGGCAGAACCAGAACTGAAGCCCATCATCAGCCTTAGGAGGGTTAAGTAAAGAATAATTTATAAAATCTTTCATTTAGGTCTTACTGTCCAAGATTAATATTTTCTTCAAATTAATAAGAACTACAAAGATATGCACAAGCAACCAAATGAGCTCTAATCATCTAAGACACTGTCAGCATTTAAGGATTCCATAGTCACTGATGGGCAACATATACCTTTGACCTGCTCTTTGTTTGATGGCATATCTGTTCGCCAATTGGAAACTTGATCAAATGTGAATGTTACCATTGTATCTCAGTTCTTGTGTTCCAAATTACTTCAGTCAGTAAATAAAAATCAATTGCCAATGCCAGAAATTGAAAAGTGGATCACCCATTTTGTGGGCACGTTTCCCTGGTATCACTCACCCACTCAATAGGGTTCCAAAATCTGCTGGACGCTACATGAGCACCAAAGACAGATAGTCACCACCATTGACCAGAAATGTTAACAGGTGTCTTCTCTGTCCCACAACTTTTAGATAGAAACTTTGGTTAAAATTCAGAAATACAGAAGAATAAAGTAGAGGGGGGGAAATTAAATAAAGACTTGCTGTTGATAGCTTATCACTGATCAGCAGAACCCAACATGTGGATTCACTGCTGGTTCATTTTAAGGATGCTGGGACTTGGGAGAAGTTTTACCAAATGAGAAGAGAGATGGTGTTCTGAGAATGGAACTTAACCCAGGCTCACGAGTTTCCATGAGGGTGTCCATAGCAGTGAATGGGGTGATTTTGAAGTAAATGAAGCAGCAGGTTGTACATCACATCACCCATGTAGTGTTCTTGTCACCCTCCAAAGTTTGATGTAAATCAATCCATGAAGAAATAATCAGATAAGCTCCAGTTGAGGGTAGTCAGCAAAGCAACTAGTCTGTGACTCTCAAAATTCCCAGCGTAGTCTAGCATAAAGAAGCTAAGAGAGCTATGAAGATGACACCTTTGCAGTTGTCATGGGGGAGCCATAAAGTCCCTTCTCGTACACTGGGGGAAATCTGAGCATGAACTGTGAGTTAAGTAGAAGTATTGAATCATTACTCATTAATAAGGTTCATTATTATGACAGTGTGTTGGCCAATGGTTATCAGGAGACAGCCATGGCATTTAGGAGTTACATATGAAATACTCAGGGATGAATGTCATAATGCCTGTGATTAACTCTTAGATGTTCCAGCTAAAACATGTGTGTGTGTGTGTGTGTGTGTGTGTGTGCGCGCGCGCGCACGTGCAGTAGAGAGTGCACACACATGCGGCACAATGTCAACCATTGGTGAATCTACACGTCTAGGTGAAGGGTACGTAGGTATTTATCACGCTGCTCTTGAGACGTCTGTAGATTTGAAATTTTTTTCAAAGTAAAAAGACATTCGTATTGTTTTCCCGTGGGAGTTTGTGTCAGCTTCCAGACAGGCCCCACATTAGTAAAATGCCCCTGTGATTGTGAACGCTGGACTGAGAGTCCTTTTCAAAGATGGCACAAACACCATTATGGACTTCAGCATCTCCTATGGAGGAGTGGGCCCTTCTACAGCAGTGCAAACAGGTCCTGTTAGTCGCTTATTGGAAGGTGATTTCTAAACTTACACTTCATACCAAATAAAGTCTGCTGCTCCTAAAGTAGTGATAATTGACATGGTTCTCAAAGGGGTCCCTGTCTCCTCTCTAGCATCTTAGCATCTTAGAATATGTGATTATTTAAAACAATACCTTAAATAAACAAGTGTGCCCTAGGGCCCATGTGTGGGTTCTGATATTCCTACGTGAAAAGTAAGTTTTAGCAACCTTCATTTGTATTTTTAAAATTCATTTTCTGGTAAACATTACACACCTTTTTATTCCTTACTGTACTGGTTGGATTTCCTCCTCCCCCCCTCCTCCCCCTCCTCATCCCTCTTCTCCTCCTCCTTCTTCTTCTTCATCTAGATGTTGGGATGAAGGAATGTTCAGTGAAGCTTGCAGTCTGGTTCTAGATGAAATCACCCTCCCAGCATCTGTCCCTGGGGAAACGGAAGACTACTGAAGAATTCTCACAATCAGCTTCCTCTTCAATTCTACTCAGAGGTTTTGCAGCAATTAAAGATGGGGGTAAAGATAAGTTTGCCTTTTGGTTGCTCTAGGGAAGAAAGCTTGTTCCAGGTGTTTCCAGCCCCTCTCAAATTTTAAATAAGTACCATGTGTTTATTTGATCTTTTTCGAATTATGTTTCTGAGGTCCCTTAGTGGATGAAACCCAAAGAGCTCCTCTAATTAATATAAATTTCCACAAAGCAATGAGAATAAAAATCTGAAGACCATGCAGCAATATAGATTTTTTTTTTAAAGTTTTTATATTAATCAACTAGATCTTCACAATCAATACTTTCTACTAAAATAATAAAAGCATCTTTACTTCAGGACCATTGCGCATATCCTGACATTTCCAAGAAACTCCAAGAAACCAGTGTCCTAGAAGACTTCCCTTTAACCATACCTCAGGGCACTCAGTCATTTGAGCTTCATACATTTTCTGAAAGAAAAGAACAGATAGGTAGGGCTACAGTTGCCCTCTAATCTTGCTTTCCTTTTGAATTTCAGGTAACCACTGTAAGCTCAGCTATGGGATGTTGGATACAAGCAATAATCAGAAAGTGCAGTGAAAAAACAGTTCCCATTAACAAAATGGTAAACAAAAACATCTCTAAGAATAAAATCAACAAGAAGTGTGCAGGGCCTACTTGAAGAGGTGAAACTTAAATTTAAAAAAAAAAAAAGATCTGATTTTTCCAGATGAATTCAAACACTATGTAGAACTATAAGTCTCTAAAAACAAACACACACACAAACCAGATATAAATAAAGGGAAAGATGTAATCCTTAGCTAGGAAGACATAAAATGAAAAGATAACAGTTTCTCTTAAATGATCTATCCATTACAGTTGTTCCCAAACAAGATATCAACAGGATATTTATTTTAAGTTTATCTAGAAAGATAATAACAGACATTTGTGAAAAATAGCAAGAGTAACAAGGGTAAACTAACCCTGTACTCTTCTGAAATTTAGTATACATCTCTAGATGTTAAACATTACAGATACTGTTACAAGAAGAGATTGAAAGACCAATAGAACAGCACAGAGTCCAGAAATAGATCAGAGAATGGGGCATCATGAGCAATAAAAATGCATTTTAATTAAGTAAGAAGATGGAGTATTTAAGCAGAAATAATTGGTGCAACTGGTAAACCCTTTTAAAGACAACGAAACGGGAGATCCAAGATGGCAGACTAGAGGGTGACTGCAACTCTCCTCGCTCCAGAACTCAGGATTCAAGAAGGGGAGGCATTGAGAGACTCGGACTAACATAGAGCCACCGGGTGAGTCTCTCCCACCAGGTGAAGCTCGGCCCAGGCGGCAGGCCCAGACAGGGGCAGCTTCTCAGAGCAGGGCAGGGCAGCGATAGTCTTCCCCAAGCAGCCCTGCTTTCTCCGGCGGCAGGCTCAATCCACAGCCAGCTTCTAGGAGCAGGCCGCCCAGTGGGAGCCTTTCCACACAGAGCCAACTCCAAGTCCCGGACCCAGCAGCAGGCCCCAGCACACAGGTGGCTTCTGGGACCAGGGCAGGGCAACGAGAGACTTCCCCAAGCAGCCCGGCTCCCTCAGGCAGGGACAGGCCCTGTCTATAGCCAGCTTCTAGGAGCAGGCCTGCCCAGAGAGAAGATTTCCATGCAGAACCAGCCCCCAGCTCTGGACCCAGTAGCAGGCTAGGGGCAGCTTTCTTCGGAAGCACTGCATTATCAAGTTCCTCCAAGACTTCAGGCTACTGAAGGCTGGGTGGTGATATACTGGAAATCTACAGGGACACTATAAGCCAATAGAGGAAATCTGCAATATCTCAGAGTCCCACTGACATCTGACCAATATGAGAAAACAAGGGAAGAAAATGTCCCAAACAAACCTAGATACTATATCAATAAAACCCAATGACAGCACAGCAGAAGAAATGTCAGAAAGGGAATTCAGAATGTACATAATTAAAACAATCAGGGAAGCAAATGAGGAGATGAAAGAGCAAATGCAGGCATTGAATGATGAGATGAAAGAGCAAATGCAGGCATTAAATGATCGCACCAATCAACAGTTAAAAGACCAAATATGGGAAGCAAAAGATCATTTCAATAAAGAGTTAGAGATACTGAAGAAAAAAAAACAGAAATCCTTGAAATGAAGGAAACAATAAACCAAGTTAAAAACTCCATAGAAAGCATAACCAATAGGATAGAACACCTGGAAGACAGAACCTCAGACATGAAGGCAAAATATTTAATCTTGAAAACAAAATTGACCAGAGAAGATGGTAAGAAATCATGAACAGAATCTACAAGAATTATGGGATATCATGAAAAGGCCAAATTTGAGAATTATTGGGATTGAGGAAGGCTTAGAGAAACAAACCAAAGGAATGAACAATCTATTCAATGAAATAATATCAGAAAATTTCCCAAATCTGAAGAATGAAATGGAAAACCAGGTACAAGAGGCTTATAGGACTCCAAATATACAAAATTACAATAGACCCACACTGAGGCACATTATTATGAAAATACCTAACATACAAAACAAAGACAGAATTTTAAAGGCTGTTAGAGAAAAGAATCAAATTACATTCAGGGGGAAACCAATACGAATATCAGCAGATTTTTCAATCCAGACCCTAAAAGCTAGAAGGGCCTGGAACAACATTTACCAAGCCCTGAAAGAAAATGGATGCCAACCAAGAATCTTATACCCAGCAAAACTTACTTTCAGATTTGACGACAAAATAAGATCCTTCCATGATAAACAAAAGCTAAAGGAATTTACAAAAAGAAAGCCAGCATTACAGAACATTCTCAGCAAAATATTCCATGAGGAAGAGATAAAAAACAACGATGCAAATCAGCAACGGGAGGAACTAGCCTAAAGGAATAGCCAAATAAAGGAGAAACCAAATCATGTCAAAAAACAAAAATGAGTCAAATGACTGGGAATACAAATCATATCACAATAATAATCCTGAATGTTAATGGCCTGAACTCATCAATCAAAAGACATAGACTGGCAGATTGGATTAAAAAGAAAACTCCAACAATATGCTGCCTGCAAGAGACTCATCTCATAGAAAGAGATATCCACAGACTAAAGGTGAAAGGATGGGAAAAAACATACCATGCACACGGACACAGCAAAAAAGCTGGAGTATCCATCCTCATTTCAGATAATGTGGACTTCAAGCCCAAACAAGTCAGAAGGGATAAAGAAGGACATTATATATTGCTTAAGGGAAGCATTAATCAGCAAGACATAACAATCATAAATATCTATGCCCCAAACATTTGCTCATCCATGTACGTCAAACAAATCCTTCTCAATTCCAGAAATCAAATAGACCACAACACAATAATACTAGGTGATTTTAACACACCTCTCTTACCACTGGATAGATCTTCCAAACAAAAATTGAATAAAGAAACCCTAGATCTCAATAACACAATCAACAATTTAGACTTAATAGACATGTATAGAATATACCATCGAACAAAAAACAAATACACTTTCTTCTCAGCAGCACATGGATCCTTCTCTAAAATAGACCATATATTATGCCACAAAGCTACTGTTAGCAAATACAAGAAGATAGAGATACTACCTTGTATTCTATCAGATCATAATGGATTGAAATTAGAAATAAATGACAGAATAAAAAACAGAAACTTCTCCAATACCTGGAGATTAAATAATATACTATTATATGATGAATGGATAACAGAAGACATCAGGAGGGAAATAAAAAAATTCTTAGAAGTAAACGAGAACAAAGACACATCATATCAAAATCTCTGGGACACTATGAAAGCAGTACTTAGAGGAAGATTTATTTCATGGGGCACATTCAACAAAAGAAGAAAAAATCAACAAATAAACGACTTAACACTACAGCTCAAAGCCCTAGAAAAAGAACAGACCAACACCAAAAGTAGTAGAAGACAGGAAATAGTTAAAATCAGAGGTGAAATCAACGAAATTGAAACAAAAGAAACAATTGGAAAAATTAACAAAATAAAGAGTTGGCTCTTTGAAAAAATAAACAAAATTGATAAACCCTTAGCAACATTAACAAAGAGAAAGAGAGAGAAAACTCAAATTACTAAAATTCGGAATGAACAAGGAAATATCACTACAGACATGAGTGAAATACAAAACATAATTAGAAGCTATTTTGAAAATCTATACTCCAACAAAACAAAAAACCTCAAAGACATCAACAAGTTTCTAGAGACCTATGAATTCCCTAAACTGAACCAGGAGGACATACACAACTTAAATAAATCAATTTCAAGCAATGAAATAGAAGAGGTCATCAAAAGTCTACCAACAAAGAAAAGTCCGGGACCAGATGGGTTCTCAGTGGAGTTCTACAAAACCTTTAAAGAAGAGCTCATTCTAATACTCCTCAAAGTATTCCATGAAATAGAAGAGGAGGGAACCCTCCCAAACTCATCTATGAAGCTAATATCACCCTGATACCTAAACCAGACAGAGACACATCAAGGAAAGAAAATTTCAGACCAATATCCTTAAGGAACATCGACGCAAAAATTCTCAACAAAATTTTAGCAAATCGCATACAAAAATATATTAAAAAGATAGTGCACCACAATCAAGTGGGTTTTATCCCAGGGATGCAAGGTTGGTTCAACATCCAGAAATCAATAAATGTCATTCACCATATCAACAGACTTAAAGTTAAGAATCACATGATTATTTCAATAGATGCAGAAAAAAGCATTCAATAAAATACAGCATCCCTTTGTGCTCAAAATACTAGAAAAAATAGGGATAGTGGGAACATTCCTTAACATTGTAAAGGCCATCTACGCTAAGCCCATGGCTAATATCATTCTAAATGGTGAAAAACTGAAAGCATTCCCTCTAAAAACTGGAACAAGGCAGGGATGCCCTCTTTCACCACTTCTATTCAATATCGTCCTTGAAACTCTAGCCAGAGCAATTAGACCAAAGGAATTAAAGTGATACGAATAGGAAAAGAAGAACTCAAACTATCCCTATTTGCTGATGATATGATTATATATTTAGAGGAACCCGGAAATTCCACCAGAAAACTTTTAGAACTCATAAGTGAATTCAGTAAAGTAGCAGGTTACAAGATCCAATGCTCATAAATCCAATGCATTTTTATACATAAGTGATGAATCTTCAGAAAGAGAAGTTAGGAAAACTACCCCATTCACAATAGCCTCAAAAAAAATAAAATACTTGGGAATCAATCTCACAAAAGAGGTGAAAGACCTCTACAATGAGAACTTCAGAACACTAAAGAAAGAAATTAAAGAAAATCTTAGAAGATGGAAAGATCTCCCATGTTCTTGGATAGGAAGAATTAATATTGTCAAAATGGCCATACTACCAAAAGTGCAGATTCAAGGCAATTCCAATTAAAATCCCAATGATGTACCTTACAGAAATAGAGCAAGCAATTATGAAATTCATCTGGAAGAATAAGAAACCCAGAATAGCTAAAGCAATCCTTAGCAGAAAGAGCAAAGCAGGGAGTATCACAATACCAGATCTTCAACTCTATTACAAAGCAATAGTAACAAAAACAGCATGGTATTGGTACAAAAATAGACAGGTAGATCAATGGTGCAGAATAGAGGACATGGACACAAACCCAAATAAATACAATTTTCTCATACTAGACAAAGGTTCCAACAATATGCAATGGAGAAAAGATAGCCTCTTCAACAAATGGTGCTGGGAAAACTGGAAATCCATATGCAACAGAATAAAACTAAACCCATATCTCTCACCCTGCACAAAACTCAACTGAAAATGGATCAAGGACCTGGACTCAGACCAGAGACCCTTCATCTTATAGAAGAAAAAGTAGGTCCAAATCTTCAACATGTCAGCTTAGGATCAGACTTCCTTAACAGGACTCCCATAGCACAAGAAATAAAGCAAGAATCAACAACTGGGATAGATTCAAACTATAAAGCTTTCTCTCAGCAAAGGAAACTATCAGCAATGCGGACAGCCTACAGAGTGGGAAAAAAATCTTTGCCAATCATACTTCAGATAGAGCACTAATTTCCAGAATATATAAAGAACTCAAAAAACTCTACACCAAGAATACAAATAATCCAATCAACAAATGGGCTAAGGAAATGAACAGACACTTCACAGAAGAAGATCTACAAGCAATCAACAAACATATGGAAAAATGTTCAACATCTCTAGTAATAAGAGAAATGCAAATCAAAACTACCCTAAGATTCCATCTCACCCCAATTAGAATGGCGATTATCAAGAACACAAGCAACAATAGGTGTTGGAGAGGATGTGGGGGAAAAGGTACACTCATACATTGCTGGTGGGGTTGCAAATTAGTGCAGCCACTCTGGAAAGCAGTATGGAGATTCCTCAGAAAGCTTGGAATGGAACCACCATTTGACCCAGCTATCCCACTCCTTGGCCTCTACCCAAAGGACTTAAATCAGCAACTGCAGAGATACAGCCACATCAATGTTCATAGCTGCTCAATTCACAGTAGCCAGATTGTGGAACCAACCTAGATGTCCTTCAATTGATGAATGGATAAAGAAACTGTGGTATATATACAAAGGAATATTACTCAGCCATAAAGAATGATAAAATTATGGCACTTGCAGGCAAATGGATGAAATTGGAGAATATCATGCTAAGTGAGATAAACCAATCTCAAAAAACCAAAGGACAAATGATCTTGCTGATAAGCAGATGATGACACATAATGGTGGGTGGGTGGGAGGGGTTAGTGTTAGGGTTAGGGTTAGGGTTAGGGTTAGGGAGGGGGACAAGAATGGAGGAAGGAAGGACTGTATAGAGGGAAAAGAGGGTGGGAGGGGTGCGGGGGAGGAAAATAATAACAGAATGAATCAAACAACATTACCCTATGTAAATGTATGATTACACAAATGGTATGCCTTTACTCCATGTACAGAGAAACAACATGTATCCCATTTGTTTACAATAAAAAAAAAAGGCAAAAAAAAAAAAAAAAAAAAAAAAAGAAGAAGAAGAAGAAGAAGAAGAAGAAATACAGTGAGGGCTGTTTACCAGGAGGCCTTTGGCTCAGCCCAGCCTCCTTCAGAAAAGGAACTCAGGGCCATTGTTACACAGCCCAGCCACGTATTCAAAATATATTAGGTTTCATGGTTAAAGAATTATATTTATTGTTTCCTCTAATCAATTTTACTTCACAAAATAAAGAGTGATATATCATTCTTAAAAAAAAAAAAAAATTTGAGTTTCTCAGTTAGACCAACCAAAACCTTAGTAACTTTGATCTTCCCCACTCGTACCTATTGTGTATTCTGGTTGAAAATTACAATTTTAAGAATAAAGCATAAACTTAAACTAGGAAAACAAAGAAAAAAAAAGACAAAGAAACATAAAACTGTCTCATATCTCATCCTACAATGAAAATAAATCCCAGATTGATTAAAGTTTTAAAAATTAAAAATCAAAGGCAGCAAATTGCTAGGAAAAAATATGCATGATTCTTTTTTTTTTTTTTTTTTAAGTCCATAGCTGGGGGAAGACTTCTGGGTATATGAAATCCAGAAGCTATAAAGGAGAAGACAGACAAATTTGACTATGGAAGAGGGAAAGTTTTATTTACAAAAAAATAAGTAAAAATCATTTGCAACAAAAAACTTTTATAAGTCAGAAAAAAGGAAACATAAGCAAAGCATTCCTACTGGCAGATCTTGGGGGAAATAAAACCATTAAACTTATAAAGCCTCATTCGGAATTTTTAAAAGGCAAATTAAGACAGAAACAAGATATAACTTTCATCTCTCAGACTGGCAACAATTTCAAATTTTGGCAATAGCCAGGACAGATGAAATTTGAAGTTTTGCTTGCGATCTTATTCCTTCATACAATAAAATTACCTAAGCTGGAGAGCATATTGGTAAAAACGGCCAGGGTTCCCAGGACCCAGCAACAGGGGGCAGCAGAGACCTCCCTGCTGCCTCCTTGTGTTCCAGTGACACGCTTTCTTTCTGAGTTGGCTGAATACAGCAAGAAGAGAGATGTACTTTCAGTTCTTGTCATCTTCTTGGTGACAGTGAGTAATCAGGTGGCAGCTGACTCAATGTTATCTTTCAGGCCTTCTCACCAGGCCAGGATGTGCCCGTGCCAGGACGTATGTGCCCGAGGCGAGGAATCTAGTCAAACCCACCATCAGACCAAGTGGAGGGCCATACCTCTGTCCTGGTTTGTCCTGAGTGGGACAGTGGTGTTCCTGAGGAAGCTGGTATTTGAAGAGTTGACACTCAAATCTGAGTATTTCACTGAGAGTCCTTTCCAGTTAATAAACGAGGGAGAACAATGAAACTAATAAGGAAACTGTCACTGTCAGAAATTCTCATTTGCATTACTAAGCAAACAGCAATGACTGTAGTCATCTTAGCTGCAGGGCTTTGGGGTTGCAGAAGAGGTGAGGTTGGGAGGGGGAGGTAAAAGAAAAAAATCAGAGCATGAGGGCAGGAAGTAGGTTGACCCTGTTCCCTTCCCTGCCTGGGAGGGGGCAGTTGGGCCATCACAGACTTTTCTGGCAGACTGTTACCTCCAGGCTCTTTCCTGTGATGTGGGTCCATTTCCACCGGTGGTCTTCTCCAGTCATCCCTGGGCTTTGAATTTCAGACCCTCCCAAGCTTCCCATTTCCTCCCATGGGATTCAGACTCCAGTTTTCATCAACAAAGGAGCTGCCTATTGAGGCCTGAGTCCTCCATGTCTTCCACTGCAGAAGACAGACCCATGTCCAACTCAGCTGGCTGTGATGACGGACACCTCTGCATGTATCCAGCAGTGCAGATTAGGTTTCAGGGAGTATGTGAGTCAGCTTTTGTGACAAAACACCTGGGGAAATCCACTGAAAAGGAAGAAAGGCTTATTTTAGTTCATGGTTTCAGTAGTTTTGACCATGGCCTGTTGCTTCCATTGTTTGGGGGCCTGTAGCAAGGCAACACCTTTGTGGCAGGGAGCAAATGGTAGAATAGAACTGCTCACCTCATTGTAGTCATGGAGAGAGAGAGAGAGAGAGAGAGAGAGAGAGAAAGAGAGAGAAAGTCCTAATAGCCATTGCAAGAGCACGTTCCCAGTGACCTAACTTCCTTCCACTAGGTTCCACCCCCTAAAAAATCCACCACCTCCCAATAGCACCCCAGGTTGACAACAAAGACTTCAACACATGAGCAGGAAGCGTGATAAAACTTTTTTCCATATCACAGTCAGGATCTGTCCTGTCAGCTGTACAACCACCTAAGGATCCTTGGGATGGTGTGCCCTTCGCCCGGTTATGAAAAGTGTGGATTGAGAAATCAATATAGAATGCATGAATACACACACACACATGCATGTTTGAACTTTCTTATTACAAAATGTAAAACGCCCTTTAATGAACACTTGACAGATACAAAAAAAATAAATAAAGAAAACCCAAATCTACTGGAAATCTTTCATGTATACATATACACTCACTGTCAAAGTATATTACAAATACTAAAAACCTAATTCTCAGGCAAATCTAAAGTAAGCATGTGTCAGACTTATTTAGCTCAGTAATGAGGCAACCAGAAAAATGATTCAATTGAACGAAAATAAATTTGAGAGACTGATTATTAAAGGCACTGAAAGAATAATGAAAGCTGTGGCGGGTGTAGATAGGGTGTATATACAGAGTGGTAAATATCTTAGAATAAAGCTGTAAAATTTAAGGTTGTCGGTTCTGAGGGAAGAAATCACTTAATTCTCTGTTAGAAAAATAATTTCCATGTTACTACGTAATTTCACAGAATCTCAGCCTACTCAGTATTAAATAAAAAGTTTTTTTCTATTTAAATGATCCCCTAAAGAACAATGTAACCATTGAGCAGGTTTGCTGGCCTGCATTCCAGTGTGACATTAAAAGAATATGCAACCTTCTTTTGTCTCTTTCTCCAAGTTTTGGATAATGTTTTTAACATGCTATTATCATTTTAATAGATTTACTTTATATCTTAAGAGTTATTAGGGTATAAGAAATAAGTAAATAAAATACATTTTTATAGAATGAGCATCATATTGTATCTATACTCCTACATCCCTCTGTTTTCACCCAATAGTGCTATCATGAACCTTTCTCAACATCATTAAATATTTTTCAAAATGGGATTCTTAACAGAAATGTGTTTTTTATTCAAATGGATATGCGCTTATTTACTTAACTAAACCAAATTTGGGGGAACAAAGAAGGTTTTAGCAAATACTCGAGTACATGAATCTGTACACAATTCTAATTATGTCCTTAAAACTGATTCCTACTTGTAGAATTTCTACTTCTTAAACTTAAAAAGAGCCTAGAGAGATTGTTTCAATTCACACGGTTAGCAAGCCATTTCAGCAACCCTTACCTTACCAACGTTGGGTATTATGTATTTCAATCTTTCACAGTTTGGAAAAAAATTGTATCTAGTTATTTTGATTAGCATTACTTTAATTATTAGTGAAATTATTTTTTTCAGATGTTCACTAGCCCTTTGTAACTCTGTTATGCTTTTATGCTGATGAAATCTCCTAAAATGAACACTAACGATAGATTCGAAGGACAAAATATAACCAGAGGGCAGCTGGAAGCCTGAAGGAAACATGAGAAAAGGGTTTTTCATTTGCCCTCTAGCTAGAAGGAGGACTTAAGGTCATCTGCATGTAACCCTCATCGCCCCAAGCTAACCCACCACTCTACACGGGGGCCTCAGGGGCGAGAGGACAGAGCAGTGTCCAGATATTTTTCCCAAAGAGCCTGGTCCACCCTCTCAAATCAACTGATGTTCTGAAGCTGGGTTGGTTGTTGGTCCATGTATATTTATCAAATGAAGAAAATAACCTATTATTTGGAAAATAGCCAGGTATTCATCCCCAAGATCACCATGAGACAGCTTCCAGGGCCAGAGTTCCCAGTACCTAGGGTCCTGGGTAACTTCAATTATCTGAAATCACAGACTATGAGAACTGACACCTTTTAAAGATCTTTGCTATTGTGTTATAAAATTTGCCTTCAATGAAGGAAGAGAAAACTTCGTCCTCACCCCAGCTCCAAATTCATAGACCCAGATCCAGATTAGTTTAAAAAAAAAAAAAATGTCTACCAGGCATAGTAGCATACGCCTGTAATCCCAGCAACTTGGAAGGCTGAGACCAGAGGATCACAAGGTCAAAGCCAGCCTCAGCAACTTAGTGAGGACATAAGCAACTTAGTAAGACCCTGTCTTGAAATTAAAAATACTAAAAGGGATAGTGCTGTGGCTCAGTGGTTAAGAACTCCTGGGTTCAATATCTGATGAAAAAAAAAAAGTCTCTAAATTTACAAGTTTAAAATGTTGTTTTAGCTGAAAAGCATGGATCTAATCTCACACCCTCATTTTGCAGGTTCATAAACTGAAGCCCAAAGAATCTGAAAACAAACAAGCAAACCGACAAAAACTCCTGCCCAAAGTTACATATGGCAGTTCCGGGACCAGAACCTGTGTCTCCCCATTTCCCACCTGAAGCTTGTTCAGTCAACCCTGCCTCCCTGCCTGAAGGGGGCCTCAATTTTTAACGACCTAACCAGAGAACAGGGACATGCCAATTATGGGAAATTTTACCTCAAGTACTTGGCCTCTAACTAAAAACTGCTTAAGTCACGTGGATTTTCTCATAAAAGCAGTTTCCCATAGGCCAGCTCTCTCAAAATCAAACTCCCCTGGTCCAGGCCCCACCTTGCCTCATCCTCATCACATGTACCCTCTTTAGCTTCATGCAAATAAGCAGTGAGGCTGAAGAAAACTCCAGTTAGAGCTCGACAGGGGCTTGAGGCACCTAGAGTAGGGAAAGATGTACCCGTTCCTCTGTGGATGCTGCTGACTCATAACACTCCTGCTTCATCAGTCTGCTTTGTGCCTATGCTTTGTTTTTTAAACACAGTTCATTGATCCCCAGAAACCCCTGTAAGACCCAGGCGGACACCCCATCATGCATTAGTCTGACATTAACCACGCCACAGGGGAGGCAGTGTTTTGTGAGGAGGAACTCTTCCTGGCAGTGGTAACCTGCGCCAGGCCAAATGCCAGACTTGGAAGGCACTTAAGGGCACCGTCATCCGTCAGCAATCAACTCAACTCTGCACACTGAAGGACTGCACACACACTCACACACAAACATACACACACACACACAAATCTCAGAATATACCTTGTTCAAATAAAAAGAAGTCAGAAATAGGTTTTATGTGAATTTGTTAATTTATAAGCATCTGTCAAGACAGGAAGCCGGTATCTGGTCATTGTTATCTGAGAATGAAAAGGAGTGAGAACAACTTCCTTGGTTCAAGAAAACCCAAAGAGCGATGGTTCTCTCTCCCTTTTTTCTGAATCTGTCTTCAGAGGAGCCTTGTATTCCTGAAAGCAGCACCAACTGAGCGTGCTGTCATGGAAGCTCAAGGATACTCCTTCCCAGGAAGGGGAGAGTAACAAGTGCTCTCCTGAGGATCCCCACTTTTATTTTTGCCTCTCCACCCAGTGGAGCCCACGTGCCCCTCTTCCCACAGTGTCAGTTTCACACACCTCCCCTGAGGGATTTGCCTGGCCCCTGTGAATTCCAGTGTGGTTCTTGGGATTTGCAGATTTACCCGGAAAAGAACCACTTGATCCTGCAGCTCCTGTGTGGCTTTGTTTCCTCCCCAGTTCCATTTATGCATCTGAGGCCTTGGCACTGCCTGGTGTTGCTGATATGATAACTCAGGACACTTCTGGTGACAATGACAGTGAAGAAGACTGTACACCCAGGACAAGGTAGTACCATGATGGCGCCCAGAACCCTCACAGCACCATAGTAACAGTGGCAGCTGCTCGTCCTTGGAACTGATTGTCTTTCAGGCGACTTTGCACACACACACACACACACACACACACACACACACACACACACACACGACCACGTATGATCCGTCTCACAACCTTAGGATATTTATTTGTACTAAGCCTTGTTTTGGAGCTGATTTGTACTAAGCCTTGTTTTGGAGCAGACTTAAAGCAGCTAAGACCCCTGTTAAGGTGGCAGTGTCTCATTTTAAGATGAAGACATGGAGGCTTAGATGATCTTAGTAAACTGTCTGGGGCCCTATAGCTCCAAGTGGTAGAGCCAGAATGCAAACCCAGACCCATCTCTATGCCACAGGTCACCCCACACATCATTCCCGGCATGTCTGCCCCCACCCCAGTTGACAAGGGTCTTTTTGGTGCACATTTTCATTCCCTTGTAGCATATTCCTTGGTCTGTTTTATTCTGCAGGTAATTTGTATGGGTCAAATTGTCTGTCCTGTGGCTGAAGATTCATACACCCATGACAAACAGGTCATAAAAATAGTGAAGACTGTGTATCAAGATATGGAGCTTGTGATTTTGAGTATTCAGGTAATGTCAGCATCTGCTTGTTCTTTTGTCTAGAAAGAAAGACACTTCCAAAGAATATTGTTACCCCAGTACTTGTGAAAACCCTTAATCTTGAGATTTCCATCGGCTATGGATATAACACAGACTGGAAAACTTATTTTCTCCTGAAATTTTCAGTTTCCCTTCCTCTTACCACCAGGTACTTCTAGCTGGAAATGTGCCTCTTAGCCCACCACAGACTGTAATCACGCCCCGTGTTTCTAAGTACACCTAAAATGCTTCTGGTTTTCCCTAAAGGGAAAGTCTCAAATTCCAAGATTGACATTTGAATCTTACAAAGTTCAAACCTTTGTTTCTTAGGTGGATTTTAACATTTGTAAATTTGAAATTTATTTTCCTTAACTCCTATCCCAGGTTCCAAAAGCCCAGGTCCCTCATTGCCCTTAAGTTTTCTCTTGCCCCACGTTAACTAGCTCATTCCTCACTGAATGTGGAGAGTAACCTTTGTTGCCTGGGCTCTTCATCACTTTTTGCCAGGTTCCAAGATAAATCTGCAATGATGCCTTCTGTGCATTCTGTGATAGATACACTAAAAAGAGGGACATAACAACATTGCCTAGAGGTGGGACAATGAGAGGAATCATTTGCATTACAATGGCCAGGTCATTGGACCCTCTGCTCCTTCTAAGGTTAGAAGCTGAAAATTTGTTCACAGATAAATGCCATGGAATTGCTCGCACTGGAGGTCAGGTTCAAAGTGAAAAGAAATGATCAGAATTAATCTTAACATACTACCCCATGACACCAACATAAAATAAGAAAAAAGGATTAAAAATTAAAAGGTCAAAAGTGAAATAAATCTGAAGAGCAAGAAAGAAAGCATGGGGGACTCCTCAATAGTATTTCTGACTATTACTCAAATTCTAAACTCCATAAAAGATTTATCAGTTCAACTACAGAAAGGAGCACACATCAACAAAAGAAAAACATAATAGGCAGTCAAAAGATAAACATCAACTGGAAAATAGTTGTCAACCATATCATAGGCAATAATTTCTTAATTGTTCCTAATTTCTTAATTATATAAAGGTTTCCTAGAAATGAAAAGGAAAGAATAGAAAAATGAGCAGAGGATGCCAGCACAAAGATCACAGGAATAAATCATAAAAATGGTCCTTATAGGTAGGAAGAGATGATTGGTCTGGTCAATAACAGGAGACATTTAAATGAAAAGTTAGACCATTAAGCCATTTTTAGCCTACAAATTGGCAAAATACATTGTTTGACAACACATTCTGTTGTCAGGCTATCGGAAAGCAGATGCCTTCTTATCTTCCTGATAGAAATGCAAACTAGCACAATTCTATGAAGAAATATTAAGCAATATCTTCCAAAATTCCAAATGTATATGCCATTTAACCAGCAACCTTAGTCTGGGAATTTATCCTACAGCTTAACTTGTACACCTGTAAAGTAACGTATTTTCAATGTTTTTCTTTGTACAGTTGTTGGCAATAGTAAATTACTAGAAACAAATCAAGTGTCTATCTACTTATGGAAGGGCCTTCTATGTGGCTGTATTTTTTTTTTCTAAAGCATTTATTTCTTTGTATCCTGGTAAGTAAACTGTTTTTTTTTTTTTTTTTTTAATATCTCACTGATTTCACTATTAAATGAGTCTTAATAGTGACTTGAAACTTGAAGCCCCATTTTTGAGTCCTAGCTCCTATCCCTAACAACATGATAAACATCAACTAATTTGGAAAATTTCTGAAACAAAACTAAACTAAAATAAAAATCGTGCCATAAATAATTTTATTAATGTGGGTAAATTAAATTAAATATGGCACAATTTAATATAATTATGATAATGTGATAAGGAAACAATTATGGACAGTCTGATGGTTAAAAGGATATAAATTCATATAAAATGCAGCACACATTAGTAACATAGCCACAAGTGCTACATCCTGTGATCAAGGTAAAACAAAGCAGTTCTGGCCAATTGGCTTTCAAGATACTCTTTCCTTTATATCATGATCTTGACTCTCCTAGAATTGATTTTTTTTAATTTATTTTTATTGTAAACAAATGGGATACATCTTGTTTCTCTGTACATGAAGTAGAGGCATAACATTTTAATGAGGACATTCTCACATTTCAGTGTGAGGGATGAGGAGGTGACCAAAGTCAGAAATCTTGAATTTGGCCACACTGGTAATATCTTTTATTTGTTACCTTCCATGGGATAGAAGAATCTCTAAGTTATTCAGACAAGCAAAAGACAAAATGCAGAAAGGTGTACAAAGTGTAGTAAAATAGATTCATGTCAGGGTCTTAAGCCCCCTTGCTCTTCTCGACCAGCGACAAGGGAAGGGGACACTCCCCAACAAGGCCAGACCGGGATAGGTAGGGCCGAATGACCGCCCGCACCCAGCCCTCCGGGTGGAGGACAATCAGACGCGTCAGGGAGACCAGTCACAGCAGGAACTCACTTAATGAGGAAGTCACACAGCTTTTATGTAGGGTGGGGGTAGGCGGGAACCAATCAGCTTAAAGGTCAGCAAGGGGAGCGCGGTGGTTCAGGCAGGTGAGAGTCCCATAGGACTATATGGCAAGCAGGAGCTGATCACGTTCACGGAACTGTCCTTAACCAATCCCTGACAGTGGTCTGATTTATCGTCATTAACTTTGAAACCGCCTTTGAGGCCTTGATCTTGCTCACTTGCCATGGAGTAAGGAGTCAGCCTGAGTTAGTTAACGTGTCATTAGTCCCAACAGATTCATATTTGCTTGCATTTGCATAGAGAAGTTCTGGAAAGATACACAGGAAACTAATGATCCTTGGAGGAAGTGGTGGAAATCAGATGGGGGTGCCAGGACTCTTCACCAGATACATTCAGATTCTGTTTCACTTTTAAACTATTGGAATGCATTGTCTAACTTTGAAAAAGAACTTTTAAGTGTAAGTTTGAAAAGTCCCTTGAAAGGGCTGGGGATATAGCTCAGTTGGTAGAGTGCTTGCCTTGCATACACAAGACCCTGGGTTCAATCCCCAGCACTGCAAAAAAAAAAAAAAAAAAAAGGAAAAGTCCCTTGAATAATTGATAAAGATAGCTCAGGGGTAGAGCACTTGCCTAGTGCCTATGAAGCCCTGGGTTCAATTGTAAACTACAGAACATAAACAGACTTGAGTTTGAGAACAACTTGACTAAGGAAAAAAGGTTCCGTTTCTGGGCAGGTCGGGTATTGAAATCATTGTTGGTAACATATTTATCAAAATCCTAGCTAGGAATGGGAGACAGGTGGAGAATTCTGAAGTTTGCCTGCAGGGTTTAGACTAATTTAACATTAAGCCTCCATAAGAGGTTTAAAGGACTCCATTATATGGTGATCATACTCTCTAAAATGTGCTAGCTCAGGAAATGTAGTTGAAAAGTGAAGCCATTCCCATTGAGGCACTAGAAAGTCATGTTTGAAATCTGCACTGACCTAGGGAATTGTTAACATTACATGTAGTTTTCAGTGTGAGGGATGTGAAGATGCTCAAAGTCAGAAACCTTGAATTTGGCAACATTGGTAATACCTGCTATTTGTTACCTTTCACAGGATGCAATACAACATAAATCATTCATTGGACCTGAAAAAAAACTAGAACAAGGAAACATTGACGATGCATTTCAACGTGTCATCAAATCATTGAAGGTGAATTCTAAAACCCCCTTTTATCATGGGAGTTTTTGATATATTGATGTTACTTCTATTCAAGTCAAGTGAAATTTATATATCTTAATATCTTCTCATGGAAATTAGAAGAAAAACAATCCAGAACATCAGACTCAGAGAGAAGGAGGGAGTTTTATGAAGGAAATTGATTCCTTGGCCAAAGAATTTGTACTGGATCTACAGACTATGGAAGACATTTGCGATTTTGGAAAAGAAGGTGACAGGATCAAAACTGCCCTTGAATGAACCTGGAAGTGCAGTTTGGATTGAAATGGGAAGAAAGTGTCCACCAGCAAACAAGGTCAAAGGTCATTACAGCATTCCAGGTGAGAGATGATAACTGTTGCAATAGAGTAGGGCAAGAGACAGTCAGGTACTGACTAGTATTAAGAGCAAAAAGAGAATCCAGAAGACTCTGAAATTAGAGATTTGATGAGTAGGGGAGAAGTGATATCACTAACAATGTGGGGACTTTATGACATATGAAGGCAAGCAGAAGATGAGGGTTCCCAGGGGCCAGCAGGCATTCATGGGCATTATTCACAGGCAGTTGGAAAGAAATTCCAGTGCTTTGAGAAATACTGGACTAGAGATGGGAGTTTGGAAGACCCCATGAAAATAAACAAAGTTACCAAAGGAGAGAACGATATCCAAAAATTCATTTAAAAAATATGTATGTTAGCCGGGCACAGTGGCACATGCCTATAATCCCAGAGGCTCAGGAGGCTGAAGCAGGAGGATCGGGAGTTCAAAGCCAGCCTCGGCAACAGCGAGGCACTAAGCAACTCAGTGAGATCCTGTCTCTAATAAAATACAAAATAGGTCTGGGGATGTGGCTCAGTGGTTTAGTGCCCCTGAATTCAATCCCTGGTACCAAAAAAATAAAGTAAAATAAAATATGTATCTTCAACAGAGGTTTTGACCTGACTCTTAAATAAAAAGACAAGTAATCTAAGACTGAAATCTGATATCAAGAGGGAGGAGAGAAGAGAAATCGCTATTGTTGAGAGAAAAACTTTAATTGAATTAAATTTGCAAAGAATGAGTCTCCAATTGGGCAGCCCTCAGAACTGGAAGAGGTTCAGAAAGCTGTGCTCCATAGTGTGAGCAGAGATTTATAGATAGGAAACAGAACCGAAGTCCAGAAACAGCTCAGTTCGTTATATCTCAGGCTGTCCTTATTTGGACACGTCCTGGTCAGTTGGCAGCCTATGATTAGCTGAAACTCAGTTACTGTGAATGTCTAAGACTTACCTGTTACAATAAATAAATAGATAAATAAATACTCCTAGTTAGGCTTTCAGTTTATGTACCAAGTTAGCTTGTAGTTCATTACCTAGTGTTCAAGGCATGGAGACACCCTCAGACCAAATTTAGTGTAATCTAGTGCTATGAATGATTAACGAAAATTATGGCTACCAAACTCATAGCAGAAATGTGGGAAAAGACAGACATAATGCGAGAGAATGTCTAAAGATAGAATCTTTCCTGGCAGTCGCAGTTGAAGTTATTAGATACCAGATTTCTGTTACTGAGAGAAATAGAAAATTGGATGAACTAATAAATCCAGAATGTCCCTCCAGGACACAGGATTAGAATCAAGGCTACCCATATATATTTTTGATACTAATGATTTTAAAATTTATATCTATGAGTTGCCCAAGGCTTTTCTATACCATCTCCTTCTTCTTGAGTGGAAACAAAGCTTATCTTTAAAAACCTATGATTAGTCATAGGTCTCTGAAGTTTTTCTTTTCCACTTGGGGAAAATTTGAAAAGAGAGAGAGAGAGAGAGAGAGAGAGAGAGAGAGAGAGAGAGACACTTTTCCTCTACTTCTTTCCTTTTTTCCTCCCTCACATACACTCATTTACTTTTCATACATCAAGTCCCGTGGGGTTCTTTATTTGTTATGTGGGGCTGGGGCTGAACCCAGGGCCTCACACGTGCTAGCAAGCTCTCTATCACTGAGCTACTCTTCCAGCCCTGCTGTGGGTTTTAACGAAGTTGAACGAGATTTCAACTCAGTGGTGGCTGAGTTGTGGTTTGGGGTTTAAACTTTCCAGCAAACAGATGAAAAAATTATGAAGGGTTGAATGTCACTTGTTGTACAAGTTTCTGTTTACTGTGTAAAGTCAATTCTGCCCCCAGGCAGTTGCATTACAGAGATGGCTTTAACTTAGGTGAAAGCATCTTATTCTTTGTTCTTCCCTGATGATCAAGATTTGTTGCTCAAGTCAATAAAAATTAGTTTCTAGTCTTGAGAACACACTGGTGTAGGAAGGCAGGTAAATGGAGCCAGATGTGTGGGAGATTTTTGAAATTGAATGTTAATTGCTCGATTATCTTGCATGTAACAACAGTTGCCAATAGAAACTTGACCAAGGATTATTTGAAATCAAGACAGGAAACAAAATGTTGTCCCCATGACCTGAAAAAAAAAATAATATTAACATTTAGTAAAACATACTACATTCTGTTTTGAATATATATAAATTAAGTTTCTCTAAAGATAAAGCACCTGTGCTTACTGTGTCTAAAAGGGAGAGTGCACTTTGGCATTCAGGAACATTTTTTTAATTTTTAAGGTAAGATTTTATTTATTTATTTATTTATTCATTTATTTATTTATATGTGGTGCTGAGGATCAAACCCAGGGCCTCACATGTGCCAGGCAAGCGCTCTACCATTGAGACACAACCCGAGCCCCAGGGGGAGACTCAAAGTGTACGCGTGGCACCGAAGACAAAGGACAAAGAAATGGACATATACAGGTCAAGCCAGAATGCAGCGTTCACACAGGTGACTTCCCTTCCAGTCAAGACTTCTGGGTCACAATTGCAGAACTTCTAAATGAGGCATTTATAGCTGTGTAACCAAGATAACGAGATAATGTTTAACCAAAGGCTGAACATCGGGACAGAGGCCAACCAAGCCTAGCCCCAATTTTTACTAGTTACCTTTAGTGTTCTACAAAATTTTACCCACTCCCTACCCCTTTGACCAAGGATGACAGTCACCTACTTCATTAGAAAAAAAAAATTGAGGCCATCAGGTCTGAAGTGCCCCGGTCCCCATCTCCCCTCCCCATCCTCATCACATGCACAGTCTCTGCAGGTGAGAGGTCCTCCCTCCCCTCCAGGCCTAACTTTACACCTGCACCTTTGGTTCCACTTTCTCCTTATCATTCTGTAAACTCAAGTCTGTTCAAGTAACCTGGTGGCTACTGCTTGTCTCTCTTCCTCTTCTAATACAAGTTTTTAGAACAGTTACCTATACTTGCTGCTTCCCATTTATGCCTCAATTCACTGCTTCTGCCAAGGTCACCAGTTGCCTGCTACTTCTCAAATATCAAAGATGTCCTGTCCTTCCTGGATGTCCCTGCTGCCTTCCACACTGAAGACCATTTGGGCACTGACATTCTTCACACTCCTGACTCTTCAGATGCTACTCTCTCGAATTTCTTTTTATGATGAATGATTAAACTTTTTTAAAGTAAGAATTTAAACAGTAAAACATGAGAAGGAAATAAAATATGCTAAACATACAGGTGTAAACATATAATACATATATTCCTATAATAGTCTCCTTCACAATCACAACATAATCATCCTTAGGAAATTTAACATTGACAAACCCTATTTATCTCCTAGACGGATCATGCTGAATTTCTATAATTGTCTCACTAATGTCCTAGATTTTGTACTTTTTTTTTTTTTTTTTTTTTTGTCTTTTTGTCTTCTTCTGATCTAAGATTGAATCCAGGATCATGCATAGCTTGTCTCTTTCATCTCATTTACTCTAAAACAATTTCCAAGACTGTATTTTCTTCCACAGCATAGATATTTTTGAAGAGCCAAGCAGGATATCCCTTAATGTGGACTTGATGGTTGTTTCCTCCTGATTTGATTCAGGATGAACATTTCTGGCATGAACATCACAGGAATGTCTTTTGAGCTTATCATAGTAGGGGCTAGGCACACAAGGTTGCTGTGGCCCATTAATGAGTAGTCATTTGTTGAACCAAAGAACAAGTGAAAAAAATTATGAAGGGTTGAATGTCATTTGTACAAGTTTCTGTTTGCCATGTAAAGTCAATTCTGCCAGGTTTTTCTTGTGTACAGGTACCTTTTCCCCTTTGTAATGAAGCAAACTGTGGACTGCTGGTTTAAGTCTGAGTATACAACTCTTTCCCAAGGTTTTAGTATCACTGATGATTCTTCTCTGAAGATTCCAACTCCATTGTACATTTGCATTTATTACTTAGCACTCTTGCAAAAAGAGCTTCAAACTTTTTTGTGTCAATATGGACTTATAGATTTTTCTTTAAAAAAAAATTAAGGTGTTAAAATGCATTGCATTGATCATGATTTTCGGTGCTCAAATTACTCTGAATTTGTCCAGTAGGAGCACTTTCAAGCTGCCTTCTTCAATCTTTTGACATAGAATCTACCAGCTTTTCAGAACTTTCTTAACTTTCTGGCTCAGTGGATGTGTCAGGTTTATTGTGAGTTTTACTTGACCCAGACCTGGGATTGGCCTTTCTTCATTGAACTCTTGTTACTTTTAATGGAGAATGGTATTTAGAAACCAAATCTAGTGTTCAGTGTGTTCACTGCTTTTGGGGTGTCAGTGCTCTTAGGTTCCCTCAGTGTTCAGAGCTGGAACAAAAATTTTTTAAACATAAGATCGTACTGATGCAATAATTACAGTCCAATACTCCAGGGTTCCCTCTCTCATTCCTCCTTTCCATATTGTGTCTCCCTTCATCCACAGTGAGAACCCTGGTTTCCAACAATATACTTTACATTTATTCATTTGCTCAATCCTGTAATACACACAAAATAGTTTCAGAATCACTACCTTCAACACTACCAACAATAAGCTAGTAAGTCACATTTAAGCTTTCTTTTTATTCTTACAACCTTTCCCAGGGAGAGTGTGAAGCCAGAACACCAAATTCCAAGTTTACTTGGCTTAATGTTTTATGGCAATTTACACACAGCTAAGTTCATTTATTTTTGTTTAAATATTAAATTTTAAATGGTTTTTCCATTGTAGTTCAATATTTTTATTACATAAAATACCTTCATAAATATTAATGGTGGAATATAATGCTTCAGATATTGATATTTCACTACCAAAGTATTTGCACTTACCTTCAGATTTTATAAGGATTTCTTCATGGATCCCAGCGTTTTCACAAATATTACTAATAATTTACTCTTCCTCAGTGTCTTTGCACACTGGAGATGGTGATGTACCATTTACTGCCCACCTACCACCATGGATTATTTAGGTGTGACCCCACATATGAGATGCAAGCTGGGACCCAGGGTTTTTATCTGCATCTCTAATTCCCCTTAGCCCTAGCCCTGGTATTTGGGGTATTCCTGTGATTCACATCAGTCCCAGGAGGAAATGACTCAGTTAATTCCACTTTGGGGAGGAACCAGGGTTTCTGATCCCTGGTGCACAATGTAATCTATCTCCTGGGAGCTCTTTGATGCTTATTTCCCCTTCATAGACAAATTAGATCAAAATCCTGGGTGTGGGCCCCCAGCAAATTTTGTAAAAAAAAAAAAAAAAAAAAGTATTGCTTTAGGGGAAGCTACTTATCAGGTTTGCAAACCCTGGGCACAAGATTCTCTGCTTGCCTCCCAATTCAGATGGCTATTGTTTATAAATCTATGGAAGGACGATTTTTTTTTCTCCCAGAATTGTATCAAGAATTTCTCATGCATCTACGAGCCATTAGAAATCATTTAAAACCTTATATAACTTAAATGTAATCATAGAGAGTAAAATAAAAATTATATTTAGTGGTGCATTGGTATTCATTTTCTATTCATTCCTCATCCAAGAACTGGTAAACCTTCAGCCGTTTGTAGTTAAAGTCTTTTCTTCTTTCTCTGCCCCAGTTCTATGGTATTTCTGTGTTTCCAGTATCTTTCTTACTCCTACACAGCTCTGTGGATATCACATCTTTGATTTCAGGCTCTTCTCCAACCACACAGGCTATTCTCAGTGTCCACAGACACTAAATCTATCTATCATGATTCCTCAGAGCTGCTTCCCTAGTGCTTGCTGCAGAGGATGTCTCCAGCTTTGCCCATGACCTCTCTACCAGCTGCCCTCCAGCCCTACTTTCTACCATTCTGCTCCAAGTATAAGCTCTCCATTCTATGCTGGTGGCCACATTCTGCCCAGTGAGGCTGGAAGAATTATTTCCTGATTGATGTTTGAGTTAAACATGGATCCTCCACTGAGCAGAAGCATAGATCATATAAAGAATGGAGGTGTCTTTTTGTAAACTTCCTCCTGCCCAGCTGCTGCCGAGTTCAGACCATCACTTCTCACCTGCTGCTGGGTGTCATTACCAGCTTCCCTCCAACCCCCTGGCTTCCACTTCAGCCTCTCCCTGGGTCAGTGGCAGACCTTGATTTATCTCCATGTTGCACCTGACTGCTGGTCAGCTCTGCCTGACTGACTCAGGATCATCTTTATTATTTCTTTCTGGGTGATACAGAGTTCCCTCTGACTGTCTTTCCTGGCAGCTCATTTATATACCGATCTCTAAAAATCTCCGTGTACAGGACACTAGGGGCTGCTGAGCAGAGAAGAATGGGGAACCCAGTATGATCACTTTTGTGATCTATCACTAATAAATTTTGAAAGGAAATATTAATTTATTCCCTCAACTGGGACTTTGCAGGCATCTATAGCATTTTCTAAAGTCACTCTCCCCAAATAGATAAAGAAATATATTTTTTTATTCTGGACAATGGGAAAATGACAGGAAATTTCTTTCCCTGTGAATGAACTTCTTGCTTATCATGCATGTACTGTGCAATTTTCTGTAACAACTCCAGACTCACAGCAAATGCTGGCTTGTACCTTGGGCATTCCAAAGAATGGGATCAGCTGCTGTGTGAAAAGGGTTGGCAGATCTTTTGGGGAGAAGTCAAGCACACAAGTGAGTGTTATCTGTGATCCATGCTCACAGGAACCTGGGTCCTCTGTATTCCAATTCTTAGCCCTTCATTCCTATTAAATTCCAGAGTTTTATCAACAACAAGTAAGGATAAAGGCCAAGGGCTGCTGACCCCTTCCAGGACTAATGAAGGAGGGTCACTACAGTATGAAGCCGAGTTGGACACACTCTATTCTTCCAGCTGAGTCCATAGCGCTGGGTGGATTCTGATGTGATTTTTTCCCTGTATTTTTAGTTCAAAGTCCTTCCTATCTCTGCCAGCAAGGGAAATAAGAATAACTGAAACAGACAATTTGATTCATCAACAATATTTATTGAGACATGGGCAAAGCTTCATCAATATAGAAAGTAGGACAAAAAAAAGAATATTAATATCTTGCCCTTGGGTGGCTTACTGTTTCTTAAGGAAGAGGACAGCTGATCACACATTAAAAATTTAATGTATTTGGAAGGACACTTGAGAAACTGCTGACAGCTGTGCTTCCTGGAAGAGCTAGATAACTGGGCCACCAGAGTAGAAGTGGCAGTTCTCACTTAGCACCCTTTTGGCTTTTTAAACTCTGTGACATGTGCATGTACTACCTATTCAAAAAATAAATTATTTACAGACATTACCGATGCATGCAGCTAGGAAAGAATATAATGATATAATGCTCAGAGGACCAGATGATAAAGTCTGCCTCTCTAAAGCAGACCAGATCTATTCTCATGTAACCAAGTATCTAGGGGCAGTACCCAGGGGTCATGGGCCACCGCACACGCACACGCACACGCACACACACACACACACACACACACGCACAAAGTTCTAGAAAAGGACACAAATGCAAAGACATGAGACATGTGTTCAATTTTAGTAGTTTCAACCAAATTTAGGTTGACGATGAGCCTAAGAATTTCCTAAATGAGATAATCTTTACTGAAATATTGAAAGAAGGGAAGGTTAGGTCAATCTGCTAAATGGACACCCTCAGGTTTTTCTGTATAGGTCATAATCAAAGTGATGTTTCCTTGGAAGGTGGCTTCTGCTGCTCCTACGGGGTAGATTGAAGGTGGAAATGGTCCAGAGAAGACTCCAGAATTGCAATAACTACAGTCGTCTGAATGTAAAGAAATAAAGGCTCAGCACAGGGAGTGGCTGTTGAAAGAGGAGAATTAGATCCGAGAAATGCTGTAGCAGGAGAAATAAATGGCAGGATTTGAATATGAATTGGTATTCAGATAAAGAATGTGAGCAATTAAGACTTAAAACTGAACTTGCAGATAAGCTAATTATTGACACCACTAATATAAATGAAGAATCTGGTCAGTAAAATGAATTAAGGAATCACTGTAAGCTCAGACTTCAGAGGGTTTTTAAATTCCCAAGTTACTCCAAGGGGGAAATCCAATGAATAGCTGTTGACCACTCTTAAAAACAATGAATCAGATCCCCAAACAACTACAAAAGGTTTCTCAATCATGGCACTTAAGATCAATAGAAAATAAAATGAGAAATTATACTCCATTTATGTGTGATCTATCCAAATGTATAAATACATTCTACTTTTATATACAACTGATTAGAACAAATTTTAAAAATTAATTAAAAATTTTTAAAAAGAAAGAAAAGAAACCCTGAAACACACAGCTTTCTAACTGCCTCATTTATCAAGAAACAGCAAAAAACAGCGCTTCCTTCTCTTTCTAGGAGTGACTGTGCCCTGAGTCTTTCTTGTATGGCCAATGGACGACAATGGTTCCTGGAACATTCCACAGAACCAAGCTTGAAATCTCAATTAAAATTGTGACCCTCTTTACCTCTCCCTAGGATTGGCTGCCCAATCCATTTTATTCTAAAGTGTGGGAATGGCACGTTGATAACTGAAGGACACCACCCTCTAGTGGGGAAATATAAGGTCACTGGATGGGAAACAATTGCAAAATCAGCAATCACTTGATGTGATTGATGGATCTTTTTACCAGGCTTTGGTACCAAATAGTGTAACAGTTGAGTCACTGTGCACAAAAGAGAAAGGAGTACTAATGTAGGGACTAGAAGAAAGGTCAAAAGTGTGAACAGAAGCTCTGGCAACTGCAGGTATCCCCATTTCTGGGGACCTCTGGAATACAGATGTGTTTGGATTTGTGGTGAACTTGTCCAAGTTTGATTCATCCTGTGCATTCATTAATCTAGTTATAGACATACTTCCACCTCTTTGACGTATAGTATTCTAGCAGCTTCAGTCTCATGGAACATAGCCTGATATCTAGAAGGGAGCAGAAAATACTACCAAGAAATAAGCAGTAAAATAAACATCACAAGACTACAACTCTAAGCCCTAGGGATTTCAGTCCATAAGAGAGGACCTTTTGTTCTTACATAGAATCTTATCAACTCTAACTTGATTCTTGTGTTGTTTCTCACTCCACTGTGGATTAAAAGCAAACCCCTGATCTGATATCACGCTCTGCAGCTAAGCCCCAAATCCTTACAGATTCAATTCCCTCTACACCCACAAACTACATCCAGCTCATTCCCTACTGGGTATCTGACACAGACCTCTAGCCTTGGACATCTCATTCTGAATCAAATGGCCAGGGACAAGTCTGTCTCCCTACTAGACCACTGGTTTCTTCTGTGGAGGTAAAGTTTCTGTCTTTGCCTTTCTTTTCTCCTAGTATCTAGCATATCAAAGATGATTTATCAACACATGTCAAAATAAGCAGGTGACAACTGACATTTTTAAAGGACTTGAAGGTCAGGCAAGATGAGCATCAAGTAAGCTGCTTTCCTTGGAGTGATTATTCATTCAACAGATAAATACCCATTCATGGTCCTTTAATAAGACCATCAGAGAGCATCAGTTGAGTCAGCCAAAACAATAAAGGGATTGTGAACCGCCCCTAAATGTAATGGAAAAAAATGCAATATGTTTAGTTAAGGAGCAAGGGCGAGCCCCTCTCCAGAGACTGGAAACACACCAGGGAGGGAGGACTGCTCGTGTGGGTGACTAAAAGAAAATACATCACTGGTCAACGTAGAACAGACCCCCTCCGTGTCTGCCCCCGTCCTGCAGCCTGTAAACTGGGGTTCACTGGGTGTCAGGTTCCCCGCTCCTACAACTGCTGTAACCACACCAGAGCTCCGCGACACTGGCTGCAGCTCCCCCTCTTCAGTTTCCCATTGGCTGATTAGACAACCCAGATCCCAACCCAGACAACCAGGACGCAACCCCTCCTCTGAAGACCTGTGGAAGGAGGGAGTAGAGTCATTTCATGTTCTGATGGCAGGCAGAGCCAGAAAAGTGGGCACAAGAGGAAGACAGAGTTCCATCCCCTATGAGAGCTGGCCAGCACTGGAACCGCTCTCTCCTTGATGCTCTTCCAGCTGGTCAACTGGAGGGATGCTGTAGGCCACCTCTTGACTGTTTTACCATGACCCATAAAATACACGTTATGATGGAACCCAGTACATACATAAACACACACACACACACACACACACACACACACACACATTTACAATTAGTAAATGTGATGCACTGATACTTTCTTTCTCTCTTTTCCTCTCCATTCCTGTTTCCTCCCCCTCCTTCTCTTCTATTTATTCTTTAAAATATGTTGGTACCAACTCACTCTAATTAATTTCATTACTTATTAATGTGCCACACTGGATAGTTTGACAAGCACTGGACAAAGTGGCATTTCCGTTGGGGTGACCAAAGAGTACCTGTGTCAGAGCCTTGAAGATGTTTGTAAAAATGCAGACCCCTGTGCCTCACCCAGACACTCTGAATCTGAATTTCTAGGAACTGCTTGGGACACAGGCATATCTCCAGCAAGAAGCCTTGCCATGGAAGAGTTTGGAGCAGATGACCTCTCAAGTTCTTTCCAACTCCAAACACTGCATACAAGGCATTATGCGAGGAGTTTTGGCAGAATTCTAACACATGGTACCCATCCTGCTGGAGATGCAGCTTGTGCACATGAGGAAGTCAAATGGCAGTTCATAATGAACTGGTGGCACATGATTAACAGCCAGGCATGCCGTCCTTGAGTCTAGACGATGTACCTACTATAGTCAGGGAAGACTCAGCAACCAGAAAATCACTGTTAACTGATATGATTCCTAGTGAAAAGAGCATGGTAGCACACTAGAACTACACTCTTCCTAACCAACAGTGACAACGATTTTGCATATGACTCCAGGTGGAAAAAAGAGTGGAAAGAACAGCTATGCAGATGGGTTCAACTGCCCCCAACTCTCTGATGAGATGGACAAACAACTATTTGCTGGATCTCAGGACAGCACCTCCTCTTCTAAGGCACTATTGTAATATTTTCAGGAGAGTCAGTCTATGCCATAAATACCAAACCACAATTGTCCCTCAGTGTCTGTGGGGGATTGGTTCCCCTGAGGATATCAAAATCTGCCGATGCTTCAAGTCTGTTATATAAAATGGCACAGCATTTGCTTATAACCTACACACCACTCCAGTCTATTTTGAATCATCTCTAGGTCACCCATGATACCAAATACATTGTAAATTTTATGTACTATATTGTTAGGGAATGATGGCAAGGAAAAAAGTGCCTGTACATTTTCAATACAGTTTTTCTTTTTTCTGCATATTTTTTATCTGAGGTTGGTTAAATCCTCAGATGCAGAACCCACAGATGTGGAGAGTTGGCTATAATTTGTTGGGTCATTATCAGAAACCATGGGCTTTGCTAAGATTTCATATTTTAAGTATGCAAGAAAAAATGGAAATTGTCACAGGAAATATTAAAGAAATTGAAGTCTCCAGCCTAAAGAAAAAAATAAAAGACTGACGGTTCACACACTCGTAACACTTTGGGGGTGTCAGAGAATTTTTTTTAAAGCTAACAACACTGAGTTGTTTCCATTTCTACCAAATTCAGAACATAAATTGAAGAAATGCCTTTCTCTTTTCCTTTTTTTTCCCTCTTGGTACTGGGAATTGAATGCAGAACCTTATGTATACTGAGCCCGTGCTGCCACTGAGCTACATCCTCAGCCCCAGAAATGTCTTTTATCCATTCCTATAAACGTGGGCATATATACATGTTGAGTGTGTGTATGTGAGTGTGTGTGTGTGTGTGTGTGTGTGTGTGTGAAGTGCATGTGATTTAAAATTAAGTAGTTGGTCACTCAAGTAGGTGTAGGTGACTGGGGAACTTATGTGATTCCTCCTACAGTGATGCAGAGGATCAGATAAAGAAATATATCTCAGAAGTATTCCTCCTTCCTTGACAAGGAATTTGATTACTTCCTGCTTAAGATGACATCAATCCAGATTTCATGATTTCAGTGGACTTTGTACAGCGTACTGGAGCACTGAATATGCTTTGCTCAAACTTGAAAATGCTGATCAGATCCCCAACCTGCATGTCTGAGGCTGAGTCTGGGACACCAATTTGCCATCCAACACAGCCTTCTGGGGGCTTCATTTTTCCTAGGGAGGATTTGTAACAGGGACCTGGATGACAACTGTGGTAGCCAAATGCCCCGTACCACCAGAGAAGATGACAAACTGATCACCCAAAAAGTCTTTAGATAGAAGCAGTCTTTCAATTCTCAAAATCACCTTCTCTTAAATGTTTAATTTATTTTCCATGTGTTCTCTCATGCTGGTTCTTTACTATTCTACAGCAAACCTCTCTTAGGGACTCACTCCCTGTGGATCTTGTTGTGAAGTCTGACATTTTCGTCCACCCGGTTAGAGAGTTAAACATGTACAAAATCATTGATAGGACAACCCACAAACAGGAATTTGATACAAAGATTTGATAAAATGCTGGGAGAAATGCATAGAAAATTCTTCATACAACAGCAGGAAAAGAGCTGCAGAGGAATTTAAACAACAGAGTTATTGGAAGAAAAGGGGAATTGCCATCATCCCCATGAAATTCACAGTTGGATATCCAATGACATTTATCATCAGATAATTTTCAGGAATGTGTGTAAGTCTAAAATAAAATTTTCCAAAGGCTTATAATAAAAGATTTATTGATACCAATTTTTAGAAAATAACTTAGCAGTTCCAGAGGTTTTGGTATTAGTTTGGTACATTTGTTCCCTCTGCTAGAGCCATGGGACTATTGGTTGATGAATAATTGTTGATAACAGAAAAGATCTGAAGAAGAAAACCAAGTTTGAATTTACAGATCATTTGGGGAGTGCCTTAAATCACCATCTCATGTAACATTGTTGTCGTGCTTTTGTGTATCCCTTAAGCTTTACTTCTGGAAAGCATCTCTGACCTGCAAAACCTGTCTTGCACCACCAACCCTTGATTCCTAACTCTAACACAGTCACACCATTTTTAAATGATTGATTGCCCTTATGGCTCACTCCAGGCTGTAAGACAGGCCCCTACTTTGGCCATCTGTTTATTTCTTTGCCTAGCACAGTGTATACGTGTCTGCATGGAAGGATGGATGAGTAGGGTATATATTGGATCAGATAGATAATAGATGTAGATGGGTGAATGCAATGAGAAAGTGAAAGAATTTTTGTATTGATTCTTCCTTTGTAATTTCCTTGAAATCACTCTACAAGTTCTAGGAAAATAAACTGGGGTTTATTTTGGTCCTTCCCACAAAGTTCCAGTGGAATTGGATAATACAGAGAAAACATTTCTGTCAGCAATCCATTGTTACTGTCTGTCGATTTCCCAAAGAATACATTTTATCTTGGGTGTGTAGAAATAGCCAGAGCTAACAATGTGTCTTTTTCAATCAGGCAGACAGATCCCTGAAAATTATTATCATTAGTGGGATTTTTGAACAAATTTTTTTACAAGAATTGAGTTTTTTAGGGTAGCATTAGAAGAAAAAAACAGATGAAAATATCTAAACATTCCTACACTGAATATTCATGGGCTCCTTGTCTGAGAAAGATGAGACTCCTCAAACTACTTCTTAAACTTCTAGAAAACACCTTCCCAGGGGTGGCCATGGGAGAGGGAACAACTCCAAAGAACTAGGTTGGCTGGAGCTGGGTCTCGTCTCTGCTTTGGCACCTCCATCAATCACACTATTCATATTTTACCAATGAATGGTTTGGAAACATCCTTCCTTTTAAACAAGCTTCTTTCAGATGTTTAATTGACCACACCCAATATTGTGATTTAAAGCAACCACAAACCTCAGGGAAGACAAGGACTAGTTTAGTTTTTTAAAATTCAAATTAATACATTTATGTATACTTTTAACATGTCAAGAGTTGCTTAACCCTGATCTACCCCTGTCTTCCAGAATATTCCTATAAAACCCCTCAAAATGTACCTGATCAAAATTCTACTTGCTCAAACATTCTCTGCTCTGCTCTCAGAAGAAGGTAACCTGAAATCACAAATTGTTCTTCCTTGGTAAAATCGGTCTCTTAATAACGGATTTCTAGAGGTGGTGCTTGAATCTCCGTGTTTCCTTAGTGTTGGAACCTGGGACATCACCAAGAGGACCGCCCCATAGGTCAAGGGGAATCCAAGCACCATTTACACCCAACCATCAGTTGCTGCTTAGCACATCGCCTTTCAAAGAAAATTGTCAGAATATATTTTTAGTGGTCAATATTTTATCTCAATGAACGTGGCTTATTACATCATAATTATATAAATAATATATTTTCACTATTTAAAAAAAATTTAAACAATGCAAAAAGTTTCCAGAAAAAAATTAAAATCACCTGGAAATTAAAACCACATCACAGAAACTGCTATGAATATTTTGTTACTATCCTTTTCTACAAGTCTCTATGCATTTATACACATGTCCATATAATTGTACGCTATTGAGATCATTTTGTATATGTTGTTTAGTTGCAGACACATTTGAACATTTTTCTATTTTGTTTTAGTTTAGAAGAAATATCGTCTCCTCCCCTCCTCCAGCCTTCTCCTTCCACCCCAGCCATCAGGTAACCAAACTTAGCAGGATGGGGCACATCCTCCCATTTCTTTCTCCTATGCAAATAATCATGAGTAAACATTCATACACATAGACAGTAGTTTGATATATGGCATCCTAACCTTGCTGTGTGAGAATGTCCCTCTCATCTCCCACTTACCATCTTTCTACCTTACCTGGAGAAAAGCACCTGGAAACCAACTTAACATTAAGCTCAGTGAAAAAGCAGTAGCTTCAAGAAAACTGTAATGAGGCAGGGGTGGGGTTGGTGTGTAAAACCTCTTGCCTCCCTTAAAATTCCATTTGGCACATCCCCTCTCAAGTCACCTCAGTCATCTCCGAGTCAAGAAGGAAGACCCAGAGCCTGGTCAACTCAGTACACCATCACTGATACTGTAACGGAGTTCATGAGAATGACAAACCACCATGCATATTGAACCAAACTGAAACAGAAAAAAGGGTTTTTTAATGAGCATGCCAGGCAAGCAGTGGCTGGGAGCAGGCTAATGCCTCAAAGAACTCCCGGCACCTGAATTTTGGAAGTACAGAGTTTATAAAGGCAAAAACCCACAAGAACAGTTGAGGCTAATGCAGGTCAGAAAGACCCTGTTGAGACAGATATTTTGATTATATGAGAGAATTGTTTTGATTATACATTTTAGAGTCATTTTGTTATACAACAGGGCCAAGTCAGGGATGTGGGAAGGTCCTACTGTACTGTCAACACAGATACAACTTCAGGAGGCTGAAAAGAAAACAATTTAAGCAAGCATAAAATCAAGTCAGGTCAGAACAAAATGGCGTTACTTTGGTTCTTTTCCACTTCAATACCTCCTGGTTGACCGACACCATCGTCAGGCTTTGGGCTGCTGTCAGGAATTTGCTGACAGAAGGTCTGATTTTGTACCTGCATCTGACTGTTTAATGACTGACCCTGACAGGTCTATAGTTCCCATGTTGGTTTCCTCATTTGCAAAATGGGATGGGTATAATAAATCTCATAGGATTTATGGGACGATTGTATGAGATAATCCTTTCTTAAGTTACAAAGCATGTTAGTGTGAGAGATGTAAAGGAAGCGTGAGGCAGCCCTTAATGAAAGTATGAAATGTTATCCAAAGAGGTGAGATGGACACAGATGGAATCGTTTCAGTCCAGGGGCACAGGGTAAATGAGGGGTGTCCGAGGACACACGGATGGCACCAGCTTCACTTTTTAAAAAATTATTTTCCAAGATATATATGCAAAGATATTCATTGTTGGAAGATAGTCCTACAAGAGTGCAACCAGAAAACAGAAACCTGCACAAAGCATTCCTTATTTAGAAACCTCTTAAATAAATCATGATATATACAGATGATGGAATGTTGTACAGATATTAAAACAAATGAAGTGGCTCTATGTATGCTGACAGAGAAAAATACCCAGGATTGAATATTTAGTAAACAAAATTGAGAGCAGTTGGCGTTTATTCTATTAAATCTTTTGTAAAAAATCCTACCAAATTATGGTGTGTTCACACAAAAAAAATCTGAAAGGAGTTGTAAAAAATTGATGATTGGTTTCCTTTAGGAACTGGGACAGGGCTAACAAGTGGGCAAGGTAGTGTTCACTCTTTATTTTGTACCTTCCTAAAATGTTTGCATATAAAACTAGGAACATGTGCACGTTCATTACCCCTCCTATGAAACCCTCAGGGCCAGATATAAGATCATGATCTATATTCCATTTATTATGTGAAATCCTCAGCAGAGTGTAGTCAACACATCACATTTGAGTATGGTGATATATCTGCAGCAGAGTGTCTGATTATTCACGCTAAGTGAGATTTTTTTTTGTTGGGAGGTGGGTACCAGGGATTGAACTCAGGGGCACTCGACCACTGAGCCACATCCCCAGACCTATTTTGTATTTTATTTAGAAACAGGATCTCACTGAGTTGAGGCTGCCTTTGAACCCCAATCCTCCTCCCTCAGCTTCCCAAGTCACTGGGATTACAGGTATGTACCACTGCCCCCGGCAAAAAGAGATTCTTAAAAAGACTACGAATCTCACCAGACCAGATAAGATTGGGTGAAATTTATCCACCACATGGGTTTTCAGGGGTTTTGGAATTCAGAATTGCAGGTAAAGGATTATGGACTTATATTAGCATTTATCAATTTTTCTTATAACAACACAGTATGTGAGAGTGAGACTATAGACACATGAGGGTTTTTTTTTTTAATACTTTGCTGTATCTTACTCTATAATTCTCTATGTACTTTTTATCCCCAGAAGCAATTAAGTATAATATGCCCAGAGGAACAAAGAGAAAGTATTCGTTAGGATAGAATCTCAATCCCCAAGTGATAACTAAGGGCCAAGAAAGTCTGTAACTCAACAAAGAACAATGAACTCTAGATTCTTCTGATTGTTAACAACTTGGATCAGTTCTTATTACTTTGCAGAGTGAGCAGCTCACCTTGTTGAATTCAACTTTACACTAGAACAGACTCAAAAGGGAGGACAATGCCCAGCAAGCAAGCAAAGTATAACTAGTCAATGCTGCTGGAAATGGTGAGAGGACCCGACAGTGTCTGCATGTTCTAATAACAAGATATGCATTTAGGTTTCACCTTACTTCACAGTTTTCATGGAAAGGCACCTTCACTATCTACCTTCAAGTGGAACACTTTTGAAGAAGTCATTGGTCGGGTAGCAATGAAGCTGCGGCTTTATTTCAGTGGCTTTGGGTATTTGATTTGTGACTGCCTCACTGTCCAAGATTCAAGGACAGATGACAAGAAGAGCAAATTTTTCCTTTTATTTTCAGGCTGTTGCTCTGATTCATATCTACACAGATAGGTCTGTTTGGGTTGCTAATGGTAGAGTTGAACCCAGACGAGGTATCAACACCAAAATGATACAGGCGAGAGAAGCTGTTTCAATTTTGCCATCATCCAAAATTAGACTTTGTAAGATATTCCCAGACTCTGTATTATATGAACTTTGGACTTTGTGATGCATTGACCACCTGCCCACGAGTGTCCCTAGGAGCTCATTCTGGGTTACCTGGAAATGGATCTACTGGAACTTGGAAAGAGGGCTTCATCTCCCTTCTTTAGTTGGAGGGACTTCACCAGAACTCAGTGTCCCAAGGGGTCAGTGGCTTCTGACCCTTGGCTGCAGCAGTTAGAACTTCTTATGGGTTCCAAAACTCAGGTGCTAGGGAACCAGCCTTCCCAGACAACAACTGAATATAATTAGCACAGCAAATTCAAACCCCCTGGTTCCAGACAACCTGTCCATTTCCCTAGCAACAAGTTCACTTTCTCATGGTCACTCTGTAGGTAGGGACCCCAGAGTAAGGTTAGTGCTCCCTCCTCTAGAATGCAGCCCCCTACCACATGTCCAGCAGGTCTCTCTGTGGGTGATGAAAAGGTGGAGGATCTGTGCTAAGCTTTGCCAAATTCCCCTTCCTCAATAAGCCTGCTTTAAATCCTGCCATGTGGCATCAGGGGATTTTTCCCATCCACTGTCACTTGACAGGTTTGAGGTAGAAGAAGCACTTGCCATATTTAAAATTCTTTAAAAGTTATGATTTGTATGTTTACCCAAATCATAGATTTTGAAATTGCCGCTTGCCACCGACCAGCAGGACAAACGACACGTATTCTTCAGAAGTTCATGAAGCAGCTCCCGTTTTATTCAGATAACACCCTCAATATATAAGCAGTCTCATGCATAAGCAATTGTAATCAGATACGTCCATCCAATCCTATTAAAGGTCAAGCGATCACGAGCTCAAGCATACACGTAAGATATATCTGTCCACACGCTAAGTGGCTGAACTAATTATCATACAGCCAATGGTAAACGCTTCCTGTTTTTCTCAAGGCGCATTCAGCACGCCCTTTGGCTCTCTGCCAGTCGCCATCTTGGATGCATGTGGCATAACCCTGGGCCCTGGGTCTCGCCTGCCACAGAAATCTCCTTATTAACTTTTTAAAACAGAAAACAAAATTTACTATTTATAATTTCACCATAAACTGGAATATTTTGTTTGCTTTTCTGGGCAGGTGGCCAGTCATGAAGTGAAGATACCAATGACTTATATCCACCTTAGCAAGATGAACACCATGAAGATGTCCAACACGATCAGCACTGTGGCCTCTGCTGGTGCCAATGTCAATGGAAAAGCAGTGCAAATGACAATTTCACTGACTCTCAACCTCCTTCTCCATCTCAAAGTCCTTTACCAGAGGAGCATTCTCTAGTCCAGCAAATTTCTCCCAGTGCTTTCCCACAAGAACCCTGGAGATAAGAGGGTAAAACACCATCTCCTAATGTGCCTCAGTACCACCTAAAGTAGCAGGCACCAGAATATTGTTTAGCAACATAAATTCTAATTTTTCTAAATATATTTTAAGAATGTCCTAAGACCCTAACTTCACAAAGGCAGGCAACATCACCCCTTTTCCTGAAGTATTATCTGAAATACAGAGTGTAATAGGACCCACAGAAGGCAAGGCCACAGGGGCACTTATCAGGTGAGATTGCTCTATCTTCAGTTCTGTATTAAAGTGCAAGGTGGTTACCTGTTTGAAGGCTTTCAATGTAAATTGGTCCCACTCCTATGCCCTTAGCATTCCACTCTCCATGCCCAAGTAGAACAAAGTTATAATAAGCCCCTACATTGAAGACCCCTTCAGATATCCTCTCAGCAGGATAGAAAGCAGTCTTGAGCTAAGGGTCCTGGTGTCCAAAAAAAGGCAAATATGATGTCCTACTTTGAAAGGAGACATCTTAATCCCAGTGACTCAGGAAACTGAAGCAGGAGGATTGCAAGTTCAAGGCCAACCTGTGCAACTTGTCAAGACCCTATCTCAAAATAAAAAATAATAAGGGCTGGAGATGCAGCTCAGTAGTAGAGAACCCCTGGGTTTAATCCCCAGTATCACAAAAAAGAAAGAGAGAGAAGAAAAAAAGGAAAGGAGGAAAGGAGGGAGGGGTCAGATTTTCCTGGTTTGGTCAGTTGAACTTGATACCAATGCCAAGAGTAACTTACTCAATCCTGGTAACTCTGTTGCCACTCAGGTTCCAGGCTCTTCTTCCATAAAGCTTTAATGAGTGATTCTAGAATACACTAACTGAGATAATAGCAAGTGTTGTGGTTACCTGGTTTGTTAATATTTTTAAAAACCCTTCAAGGTAGGTACCATCTAGGGTGATATCATCCAAAATGCAACACTCTGGAGAGCATGATGTAAAAGCAAAGACAGAGAGTATAAATGGGAATTGATCTGGGCAAAGCAGGCTGCCTGGGTCCCCTAGTACTGGGGTCTTCATGTCACAGATGAAGTTACCAATGCCTGCAGAGTAAAAGTCATTGAATGCTGAGAAGCAGCAGAGCTATTCGACCCCAGGACATCCAGCTCAAAATGCACATTTCTCTTTACACACTGCACTGCCTTTCTGTGGGCCTGATCGGGAACAGCTCTTGCATTCACTTTCCTGGGCAGTGGTTTTTATAAATTTACTAAACATTAGGGAAATTATAAATGAAATGTTGACCCATGAAACAGAAGAAGAGCCATTTGGCTGAACTGGACGGGTGGGATTTGTCTGGCCTCCCTCTGACCTCCTTGTTCACCTCCTGAGGTGGCCCCCAAGGTTCCATCTCAGCATCACTTCCAGGACAACAGGCCCTGACCCTTCTCCATACTGGATACATACCACGTGGGAGATACCTGAGGGAAACAGGGACCTGTAGAATGCCTGCCAGACCTTCACGGGATGCCTGCAACCCATCATCAGCCAGAGTTCTAATGGCACCAGGGAAGAGTGGCTGAGTACCATGTGTGGCCGAAGCCACACAGCTCCTGG
Organism: Sciurus carolinensis; assembly: GCF_902686445.1. NCBI lineage: Eukaryota > Metazoa > Chordata > Mammalia > Rodentia > Sciuridae > Sciurus > Sciurus carolinensis. Next base: position 147,869,021 of record NC_062215.1, read on the forward strand.
GGACCACTTGGCTGAAGCATCTGATCAGTACTGGGAAGTGCTTCCCAACTGTCAAGGAGCAGACAGATCACTGGGCATCTTGTTAAAATGAAGATTCTATTCAGTGGGTCCTGCGTGGGCCTCAGAGTCTGCATATCTGTTAAGTTTCCAGGTAACTCCTGTGCTGCTGGACTACGCTTTAAGTAGCAAGAGATTATCGACCAATAATGCACCTTGCAACCAGATCCTATTGACAGAAATCTCTGGTTCATCTGGAGGAGTAGCTCAGAGGCATTAAATGTCATTCTTATTTGAATATAACTTCATATATAGCTGGTTATTAATCAAGGAAAGTAGAGCCTATGCCATCTGGTTCACTTTTAGAAAGTTGCAGGAAAAGAAAATAGCGAGCATTTAAGGGGGGCTCTTGCAGCAGAAGCTGTTATATTGGATCAAGTTTTGAAAAGCATCTTTGGTGAAGGTTACAGACACTTGCCTCTTTCCACACAGCCATTTCAGACACTCTTGGGGAAAACTGGGTAAGTATTAGCTGGGTGGTAGTTCATGTTCTTTAAGAATGAAGGTTTTAAATTAGACCATGACCCAGAAATTGAAGGAGCAGAGGTTCTGCAAAGCCCTGTAAGTGCTCATTCATGCTGTTGGAGAGTGAACAAAGTTTCATGGGAAAACCTCGTGAAGTAGCGATGGATGAAACAGGCTTGAGTGACTGGATCACACAGCTTGAGTAATCTATCAAAGTTACCTCTTTTTTTCACTTGGGTCCTCCGAAACGTGTGTGTGTGTGTGTGTGTGTGTGTGTGTGTGTGTGTGTGTACCATAGCCATAGCTCCACCCTCAGCCCAATTCCCTTGGTATGGCAATAGGAAGATATAGAAATCCTTTGAAAGACTTTACTTGGTAACCCTGAACTTAAACTTCCAGCACAGACATCTACCTTCATCACTTTTCCTTTTGTTCTTAAAATGGAGCCACCAAAACAGTGGCTTCATCTCCTCAGGGGAAGTCAGACAAGCCAGTCATACTTCTTGAGCATGTGTCAGAACCTACTTGGGTAATATGCTTGTTGCTCATTCAGCAAAACAATATCTCAATAATAAGGAAGAGTATGACAGTCAAAAAAATGGTTGTTTTCTCACACTTTGCTTCTTTTATCCAGTTATTTATTTTTCCTTTAACAATATTCCTCTTTGCAGGTCAGAGAAGCTTTTTCTCAAAAGCATTAGTCTCTCTACCACCAACATTTTAGGTAAGAGGTATCTAATGCTGTCCTAAATTTGTTTTCTTTTACAAAAGGATCTTTGGAAAGTAGTGCTCAGTTGTTTACACTTTTTTATTTTGTCTATTCTATTTATTTTACTTTGTTTTTGTTGAAAGAGAAATGTTATGTTATCATGACAAGAAGGTTGATAATTTTGAGATGAGTCCTAAAATTTCCTACATGCAATGCCCTATTACCTATAAACCAGTCACAGGTTTCCAACTGCCATGTTAATAGTCCTGTGCATAGAGTGGACATCTCAGGACAGAGGAATTTTTTGAAAAATTTTAGTGCCATCTGCATGGATTAGGCATTTATACTTTTCAGTCCTATTATCTAATAAGATAGAGCATTTGGTATTTTCTTAATATTTCCTGCTCTCCATAAATCTTGCCTTACATCCTGCCTGTTGTGACCCTCTTCTCTAATCAAATGAGGGCTTTGCTATAAAAGTTGTCAATCAAGCCAGTGATGACCCAAACAGCCCCATACCAATAGCATGGGGACTGGAGCAAAGTACCACATTAGATAAGGGTGTTTGTGCAAACAGGCAAAAGAGGTTTCACTGGAAGCAACAAAAACTAACCCTGCTCTTACTTCAGCCTACCTGGCATATCTCTTGGGCTTATTGAGAGGGTAGTGTCCTGGTGGTGTCTATAAAGACACAGCTCACATCAGGAGGTGGACTGGCTCTTGCTGAATAGGAAGACTATCCCTAGTGTCAATCACCCAAAGAAAGGGAGTGAACTTTGAAAACGACAGCTGAGGGAGCTCAGTTTCTGTTGACCTCATGTGCCAAACTGTGGAAGGTGGTGGATATAAATGATGATGAGCATCATGATGAGGTAGACCAGGTAGAGAGAAAGGCATCCTGTGTTGGTCCAACAAATGAAGAGAAGTATGCTAAGTCCCAAACAAGGTCAATTAAATTACCTATTTCTGTGTCTTTTTGTTATTTCCTGTCATTTAACCAAGTCATAGGGATATTCTAACTTTGTTCAATTGACCCCTGGAGAATCATCCCAGGAGTCTAACTACTATAAGAAATAAAAGGGAAAATAGTGCACCCAATTTGGTGATGGTAGGATCAGACAGAAACCTCCTCATCACCTTGGGTGTAGCCAAAGCCACATGATCTATCCAGGGCCAACCCAGGATTTCCAAGCTTTACTTTTACTAAGAAATGTGAAGTTTCCATACCACAATTAGCAAAACTAGAAAGCTGTCCTGGCACCCAAGAATGGAGATGCCACGGAGACAAACAGCTGACAATAGCAGAGAGCAGACCAGCACTGTCAGAAACAAAGACTGTGAACATGAAAAGTCTTCATGGATGAGGGATGTCCAGTGGTGGAGAAAGACGTGCTACAGGGTCCCCAGTGGTTGTACCTGGGACCCAGTCAGGGTAGGGGCCAGGCTCAAGGATTTGGGCAAAAGCATAATTACTACAAGTGCCAAGGCCCAGTGACATGACCTGCCTAGAGTTAGACTGGAGTCATAGAAACAAGGACTGAGAGCCACATCACCACTGGCTCTGTGGAAGAGGAAGAAGAAGAAAGAGAAGGAGAAGGAGAAGGAGAAGGAAGGAGAAGGAGAAGGAGAAGGAGAAGGAGGAGGAGGAGGAGGAGAAGGAGAAGGAGAAGGAGTTGCCCTGGCTCCATCAATCATGGCCGCCCTCTGCATCTTTCCCCTGGTTCAGTAACTTCCTTTTTTCAATAAGCTGCCCTGACCTATTTTGCAAAATTAAAGAACAACAGGGAACAGAAACCTGCTCTCGCTGGTGCTACGCCCGCCCCAGCACTGAGCTAGTTTTATCCTCGTCTTTCCACTTCCCTTCTGCAACGCACTTTGCAAGGTGAGCCGGCTTGGCTCTTCCAGGCACTCAGATCCTCACTTCTTAATCCATCCCAAATGGCTGCCTCTCAACAGCACTTCACCACACTGATCTTGTTAAAGAAGTAAAATGATGTCCACTAAACTGTTTCTCACATAGGCAATTAAATCCACTTTAAACTCAAGGTGCTAGAAGTACACATGGATTTCATTTCTGATTAGTTGGGGTAAAGACTGCCTGCAGGACTCTCTCTCTCTCTCTCTTTTTTTTTATTGTTTGTTCTATTTAGTTATACATGACAGCAGAATGCATTTTGATTTATTATACACAAATGGAGTACAACTTTTCATTTCTCTGGTTGTACACAATGTAGAGTGGCACCATTTGTGTAATCATACATGTACGTAGGGTAATGATGTTTGTCTCAGTTCACCATCTTTCCTTCCCCCACCCTCATCCCTCCCCTCATTTCCCTCTACACAATTCAATGTTCCTCCCATTCTTCCCTTACCCATCCCACCCCCAGTTATATATCAGCATCCACTTATCAGAGAAAATATTTGGCCTTTGGTTTTTTGGGAGGGCTTATTTCACTTTAGCATGATATTCTCCAACTCTATCCACTTACCTGCAAATGCCATAACTTTATTCTTCTTTATGGCTGAGTAATATTCCATCATGTGTATATACCACAGTTCATCTATTGGAGGGCATCTAGGTTGGTTCCACAATCTAGCTATTGTGAATTGAACTGCCTACAGGACTCTCTTTGCCAAGAGTTTTGGAGCCAGATCTGAGTCAGACAGTAAGAGTCATGAGATAGATAATGAGGTCTGCTGTGGGGCAAGTGGGTGTCAAGGGAGGAGCGGGGAGCAAATGGGGGCAGGGCTTTACTTATACTATCTCATTTAGTTTTCCTCAAACCCTGCAAGGGGAAGATTGACAACCCCTTTTATATATGAGGAAACTGAGACTCAAATAGGTTATGTGGTGCCCTGAGGTCATTATACAGCTGTGAAGAAGCAAAGCCTGGACCCATGTATCTGATGCAAATGTACTTGCTTTTTTCATTTACCCACCCTCCCAACTACTTTCAAAACAGAAGAGCAGCAGAACCTGACATTCAGGATCATTGCTCCTAGTTAACTTTTTTTTCCCATGTCCCCATTACACTGTGTAACCCTTCTTTTTTGTAGCCAATGGAAGTTACTGATCTTTTAGCAAAATACAAGAAATAATAATAACTAATAATAAGGTGATAATATTAAGAACCAACTACAATAGGACATTTCTCAAGTCCTTTGAATATGCCAGGTATCATCTATGTTTAATAAAATACCAATACAGGTTCAAGTTCAACTTACTTATTTGATAATACTCATATAAATTTCTGCATTACAAATTAGTTTTAGAGATCAAAGCTATGAAAAATTTCATTTCCTAGTTATCTGCTATTCTTTTTATTTTGTTGATGAGTAAATGTTAAGTAATTTCTTTTTATTTCTTTGCCTTGGCCACCAGGAAGCTTGAAGTTAATTTTGTGCTTAATTTAGTTTTATTATACATAAATCCTTAGTCTTTTATTACTCACTCTATTTATTTTCTTGGTTCTCATCTGTTACTCTTATTTTAATGCATTTGTATCTGTTGGGAATCATTTTATAAATAGACTCATTTGAGGCTCCTAATAAGAGAATCTAAATTAAATGTTTGTATTTAAATGAATCCCCCATGAGTTAAATTTCTCAGCAGATGAAAAAGACCCTTTCTGCAGCAAATGACCACACATATGAATACAATTACTTTGCCAGTTCTTGGTCTCCTCTTCTCAAGAATAATTGATTACCAAAATTTTAACTCCTTTTTAGATTTTGAAACAACCACAAATTTATAAAAATGTTGGAAGCTCCAGACAAAGAGTTTTATTTCTGCTGAATCATTTGAGAGTGAATTGCCCTGAGCACATTCATGCTTAGTCTTACTCAATACACAATATACCCATAAAAATCCAGAAATCAGCACTGGTATGTTTATGAATGTCTAATCATCAGACGCCATGTGCGACTTGCCTGTTGTCCCAGTCAAGTCTTACATAGCAAAAAGATCCAACGCAGAATCTTACTTTGCATTTAATTGTCTCTGAGCTGTACTTCGGTTGCGATCAGGTCTTCCATCTCTCTTAGACATCTGCAACTTGGACTGCAACTTGTGAAGATCATGGCCAGTTATTTTGTGAATGTCTCTTAATTTATCTGATGTTTCCTCATGGCTAGGTCAAGGTTATGCATCTTTGTCAGCACATTACGGAATGACTCTATGTTCCTCTCATTGCATTCGATCGGGTGACACATGATTGCGGTGTGTCCCACTTGATTAAGATGCTGTCTATTAGGCTTCCCTACTGTGAGGCTCTTTTTCTCCTTTCGTAATTAATAACTTTCATGGAGAGATACTTTGGAACTATGTAAATATATTGTTCCTCATAAAACTTTCTATGTACTTAGAACAATATGGACTCATGGTTTCCTATATTATTCAATGGGTGATAATTTATTTACTCTTTTATTTATTTATTTGTGGGGCTGGGGATTGAACTCAGGGTCTTATGTATGCTAAGCAAGTGCTGTCCTACTGAGCCACATCCCCAGCCCACATTATTTATTTACTATTACTCCCTATCATTTATTTTTATGCTTGAATCTTCACAGTGGCTGATCCCAGAACGAGGACAGGAAAAGTAAAAGGTGAGCCTAGGATATTGAATTGTGCCAGAAAACAAGGAAGGGCCCCAAGAGGGACAAGAACCCATCAAAAGGACACAGAACAGGTACAGGGGGTTCCAAATGGCCAAACTGATCAGGAATTTTTGCTTTGTGTTTAAGAGACCATTTCTCCTGTAGTGCAATAATTTTTATTACTCTTCTTTAGACACCATTTCTCCAAACTTAAACATTTTTAAAGCCCTCCAGAAGGAGTCCAAGATACCCCCAGTAGGAGACTGCTTCCTGATCTTGGCTTCTCATAGACGTCTCAAGAATGCACAGCATCCTGTTTCTCAAATTCCTTCTACTCTGCTCTTGACCTGTGGTTTGTTTTGCTTTTTCTCTGAAATTTAACTGAGATGTAAAGAAAGGATAGCACCAAAAAGTCCTTCCTACTTTTTCATTCTCCTTAGTTGCAGAAGAAATATCATAACAGCTGTAGAGGGAACAGATGACCTAGGGCCTCCATTCTCTCCATGGACCGGTCTATACAGGAAGTCAACTCAGAACCAGAAGGTTCCCTAATAGCAGAGAATTCAGAAGGGCAATTTTATGAGCTGCTCTTAATGCAGTATTCCAACTCGGCTCACACCCATCTCCAACAGCCGGGCTGGGAAATACCTGAGTTTGGCAGGGATTCTTTCTATCTCTCGACCTCACAAGACTTCTCAAACTCCTCTTCTGATTAATATGTTAACAGAAATACCTGTCCGGTAGGTATGGCTGACAAATATTGTGCAACTTTTAAATCATATATGTCAAAACTAATTTCTCTATAAGAAAAATGGTAAAAGAGGAATTGTCATACTCAGGAAATATAATCTGTACTATCCACATATAACACTAACATCATAGTATATAATTCATACATACATATAATAACATTGTAGGATGAATGATAGAGTTGGAAGAAGAGGAGTTGGAGTGTCTGGGAAGGAAGGATGGAGAAAGTAAAGAAGAGAGGAAGAAAGGAAGGAAGGTCATGGAGAATTTAGGGAAAAAAGACGTCTCACTCATTAGATGATCAAATTGGAAACAAGAAGTCAATTCCTCAATACTAGTATCAATTATATATGTGAGCAAATTTGTCCAAGTGGTCCTGGCTTACAATGTAAAAAAAAAAATCACCAAAATGTTTGCGATTAGTGGAAATTTTGATTAGGAGCAGAAAAATGAAAGAAAATGGCTCAAAATTGAGGACAATTTTAAAATCATGTAGGAAGGTGAAATTCACATTGTAGGAGAAATTTTGGTGATGTACTGCTATAAAGATGTGTCCCCCAAATAGGACAAGATACTAAAAAAGAGAGTCCATGTAATCAAATGACAGCATTGCTTGATTATGGACCTGTCAGCTCCACATCTGCCCAACATGGCTTGTAAAGCAAAGTGCCATTTGTATGGGTCTCGGTTCTCAAAATACCACGGCAAGTGGAAGAGGAGGGATTGCCATCATCCAAGTGCTGGATCTCATAAAATGTGTTGTTTGAGTTTATTGAGCCTCACTTCCTGATAAGTACATACTACTTATCAGGAAATACATACCACCAACCAAAAAGCAGCTTACCACCAACCAAAAAGATCATTTTGAAAAGAAAACTATTTTGGATTTTCTTTCTTTTCCAAGTTGCAAGCATTTTAAATGTTTTGGGGTATCTAAAAAATATGAATATATCATGGAGTAGACTCTTAAAAATTTTTACTCTTGCTTAAAGCTAAAAGCTTTTTTTTACTCCTGCATAAAGCTTTTATTGAAATCCTGCATGTGAGGAGGAACGTGCCTCATAGCTGGCTCGTGGTACTTCTTGTCTACTCTAGGCACTTTGTAAAACCTTGAGAAGCATAGTGCTATTTGTGACATACATTAACTCTGAAGATGGTCTGATTTCTCTCATTTTCATTTCTTGGAGAAAGCCCCACTGCTAATTCCATGACCTGACTGCAAGACTGTATTTTGTCTTGTTAGGGGCTGTGAAGTTCACGTGAACTGGGAGAAGGGAGAAGGTGACATTTATCCTTATTTTGTTTTTGGAGCTGCCTGTTCTGAGATTGAAACTGACTGACAGGTGCTCACAGGTAAGTGCTAGATACCATATCACTCTATGGTAAAATTTTAATAAAAGTGCTGAGACTAACCTTTTGTTCCCATTGCCTAGCAAATACTTAATAATTAATAATTCAGGTACTGACAAGTGTGTGAGAAAAAATGAGTACTCTCATCCGGTCTTGGTCCCAATTTATTCGAGTGGTTTAACCTTTATTGAAAGATACCTCAAACATCCTCACTGTGTGTACAATTGAGTCAATAATACTACCATTGGGCATTCTTCCTGACTCATCCTGCAGTGGGGGAAGAGATAGTAAGGTGGTCAGGGAAAGCAAGTGACTAGAAAGGTAAGTCCTACAGAAAAAAAAAAAAAGGCAGACTAGGTGACAATCATGGGTTTTATACAGAGAAAGCAGCAGGGCTAGCAAGCTGTGTCTGGCCAACACCGGTGGTGCCACTCAGAAGGGCCACAGCAAGTGATTCTAAGAGATGAAGCTGGTGAGCTAGTCAGGGACCATGCCATGTGCCAACCCACTGACACTTGTGGTGTCTTTTAAGAATCAAGATCCAATGAAGGGTTATTAGTCAGAAAAAAAAAGTCATGGTTAAGTTTGGGATTTAGATAGGTCCGTCTGGTGGCTGGATAGAGGATGGATTTGAGAAAAGGACTAGCATAGAACAAGAAGGCAGGGAGTTCCCGTGGGAGGCAACTGCACTAACCTAAGCAAAAGAGGGTGAGGGTCTGAACCAGAGGAGATGTAATAGGAATGGGAAGGAGCGGGTAGCTCTAAGACATATAGCATGGAAAGTGAATGGCACTTGGTGACGGAATGCTGAGGAAGGGAAAAGGAAAAAGCAATGGCCATTCCTACATTGGGTGATTGGATCCCTGTTTCATTCAGTTTTCTTTTTCCAGAGCCTAGCCCAGAGCCTAGCAAGTAACAGGTGCTCCATCTGTGGTTGTCGAGTTAGCGAATTTTAAGTTTTCTTTGTAGTATATTAATATTATGTTATTATATTAATTTTATATCACAAATTTATTTTGTTTACCACTAGGATTTGTACACCCCTTTGCAATTAGTGAAGATCTTTGTGATAAATTAATTAATTCCATAACAACTCTATGAGCTAAGTATTATGATTGATATTTTCATTTTACAGATGAGAAATCTGAGACTCAGAAAGATCAAGAAACCTGATCGAAGTTTCAGTTACTAAATAGTATTGTGTACACCATTTGTGTACAATGAATTAAAATGCAGTCTGTAAAAATTTTTAAAAAGAAATTAATTTAAAAAAAGAAAAAAAAGATTCAGAATCAGAATTTCTGACATTTTTGGGAGGTGGATATCAGTGATTGAACTCAGGGGTATTGAACCACTGAGCCACATTCCCAACCCACTTTTTATTTTTTATTTTGGAACAGGGTCTTGCTAAGTTGCTGAGACTGGCTTTAAACTTGAGATTCTCCTGCATCAGCCTCCCAAGCCACTGGGATCACAAACTTCTGAAAGAAAAAGTGTATTGAAAGCTTTGTAATGTTGGCATTTTTGTGAGTTCAATATCCTTCTGTTTATTAGCAACATGCCTTATACAAAGTAAATAATAAGTGGTGTTTATTCATTAAACCTGAGACCAAAGACAAACCTGCTACATATTTTCATTATAAAAGTTACAGCTTCTAAAACTCTTCCAAAGTATATTACCTTAAAATAGCATATAACTTAAAATAGACTATCGACTTTCAGTATTTTTCTATAAAATTTTACATACACATTCTCATCTACGTACCTAACTTTATAGCCTGATTTTTTTACTTTATATGCTATTATACTCACATGGTACATTATTATTTCTCTCCATAACCATTATTTTAAATGGCTATATAATATTAGTACTGATTAAGGTAAAATTTTGTGAGTTCAGTTTTATAGGAAGAGAAACTAGTACTTGATTTTATAAACTTTCAAAGTTCTAGCAGATAGCACATAAGTAAAATATACCAAATAAACAATAAAACCATATAAAAATACCAAATACTGCCAGTTAAAATATTTCTTGGAATCAATAACTTCTTATTTCTATTTATTCCAAGAAACATTTTAACTGTCAATATTTGGTATTTTTTATGATCTTTATCAGAGGTAGAACTTTGCTGTGGCTTTCTGTGATCACTTTTTAAACTTCAGTAAAAGAAAATATTCTTACTGTTTAAAAATGGAATATGTATTATAACCATCTGTCTGCTTTTTATTCTGTACATAATATTAGAACTGACATTGTCATGGATGCTTCTTTTAGTATAAATTCTACTGTGAATATAGGACAGGTATATTTTCACACCATGTTCTAAGTCAGTGAGTTAATATATGAATTTTTCATATACTAATCAATAATATTTTACCTGTTCTAGCTATAGGTTGAAAGAAGCAAATCTCTTCTGTTTTCTGGGTATCATTAAGTAATTTCTTCTATTGGCTAAAATTATTCCCTCTCTCTCTTCCTCCTCCTCTTCTTTTACAATGTAAGAATAGAATCCTTGAATTCTATTTATTTATTCAACAGAAGTCTATAGATTGGATAGATCTGGTTTATGCCCAGCTAGACCTAGAGAATCAAGTGGGTCCCAAGAATCTTGTGTTTTCAACAAATTTCCAAGAGATTGTGATGATGGATAATGGAACCACTAATTGATAACTGAGAATCATTTAGGAACTCATTTCAGTCCGGGATGAGACAAAAGATGCAGAAACTGTGGCAATGGGAGGAAGCAGAAGGAAGGAGAAACAGAAGTTCACAAAGACTTAGGAGGTAAAATCAGCAATTGACCAGGACTGGTAGGAATAAAAAAGGTAATAGTGGGAAAAAAATCCCAAATTTCTAGCATGGAGATCCAATGTCAATGGTAGTCCCAAGGATGGAAAATACAAAGAAAGAGGTGCAGAGGTGTACGCTTAGAAGTATGAACTCAGCTTGGTTCTGTGGACCTCAAGTAGCCTGTGAGAGATCCAGGTGGAAGTGTCAAGAAAAAAGTTGAATGTCCAAGTTCAAACCTCAGGACCTGAGCGGAAGGTATGTATTTGGGAGTGATCCAAGGAGAAGGGGTAGTTGAAATCACATGAAAATTAGGATCATCACAGAGAGGGAGGGAGGGGAGGAGAGAGAGTATGAGTTTGGAGCTTTAACAGTGAAATGTCACACAATTGTATTCATTAACATTTTTATGTAACCCCAATATTTTAGCACATTATAAATATGAACAAAGAAAACAAAAGTTTCTTTTAGCCCTAACATTTACAGCTCCTACCATTGATTTCTCTTGGATCGCATTTTTGTGGAACCAAGTTCTACTCAAACAGCTGCTGAATTTAAAATATAATCAGCTTATGTCAGAATTTATCCCTTGGAATGAGAGAAAGAAGGGGGCAGATGCTGGGATATGGGCCCACTGCTTAAGTAATTTTCTGGGTCATTGTCTTCTGAGAAAGAATAGATACACGACCTTGAGCGCCATTCTCAGACTTTAAAAAGACATGCTGATAACTGGAAAGGGGGCTGAAGAACTGTTTTGAAAAAAAAAGCATAAGTTATCCTTTTCTAGGTAAAATGACTTTGGAGGGAAGAGACCTCGTTCTAGGAGAACGAGGCTTCTGTTTCTAAAAATCAACACTATGCAAATAGTTCAGCAACCCATTGAAAATAAGTATCATTTGTGTTTACAAGCAAGTCCAGGCATTTTTCTAAAAACCCACCCAAGAATTTCAGAAGTCCTTGTTTGCATCCGCAAGTAGAATATGGAAAACTATAGACTCCTGGACTCCAGAGGGAATCAGTCATTTAAAAGAGTGACATCTTTAGAGAATACTTGGAAATTCATAGCACAGCTTGAAAAAGTGAGATTCATTTCTTCCTTTGTCTCAGATCGAGGAGACATTTACTCAAGATCTTGGACTTTATAACCTAAATAAGTTGAAATATCCTCCTGAAGGTGTCCTATACACACGTGGTCAAAGCCATACACCATTCCTTCAGTTATTGATATCCCTGAGGAGCTCCGTGTGTCCCTGCCAACACCAAAACAAAATCAAAAAGCAATCTGCTCCTCCAAGGTAAGCATCTGCAGCCGGTCTTAATTTAATTTGTCCCCTGTAGATGCTTTCTTCCCTTTTAACAAGTGAGTGGATGGAAGAGTAGCCCAGTCTGTGATCTATCAGGGTTTTTAAAAACCACACTGAGGAATTCGCTGAGAATACAGCCCTGAGAGGTACGCAGAAACGAAAAGCCTCAAGGGAGAACACAGCAGAGATGGCGTTAAGATGATGCCAGGGTGGAAAGGGTGGCCCTCAGCTGCTGTCTGCTATAATTAGTCCCCAGAGGGGTTTCTAGCACCCATCTCAATGTCTGGAAGCCCTTAGGGTCTTTTGATAAAATATAATATCCTTTGCAAAATCTGGGGAAGGGGGTGGTGCCTTTGTATGCCTGTCCCTGCCAGAGTGCTCAGTCGCGCCCACGCTCTTCTCCAGCCTGGCTCAGAGGGCTGCACTGGAGACAATGCTTTAAAAAAGCAAAAGGATAAATCCCATTCACTTCACTGCCCCTTGCAGTTCCATCCCTGGACTGAGAGGAGCTGAGATCAGCAGAGGCGAGGGGAGAGGGCCTGTGGATCCATCTACACCTCCTTTGCTCTCTTCTTATGGCTAATAGCAGCCCAACCACAAGAACCAGCATGGTTCCAGATGGATTCCAGCTTTACTGAACCTCTTGGTCCCAAGGTTAACAAATGGGTCCTTCCTCAAGTGTTTCAGACAAATATCAAAAATTGCCAAATTGGTATTACCAAATGCCAGAATTAAATGAATCCATACAACTACTAGAAAAAGAGGACAAAACATTACTAGACATTGGAGTAAATTTTGTCAGTAGATGTCCTTAGCTGATATTAGGTTGAGTCATACAAAATTGATGATATATTTGACCATTTTTTACTTACAAACATGGTAGTTTCATACTAGGTGGTTCAACCTAGTAGGTGAGAGAATACTGGGAGAGCAAAGACTGGCAGGACCCAGTTCTGGAGATGGGAAAGCATTGACTGAGGCAGATTTGTCCCCAGAAGTTAATCAAAAGGGTGCTGGGAAAACTGGAAATCCATATGCAACGGAATGAAACTAAACCCCTACCTCTCACCCTACACAAAACTCAACTCAAAATGGATCAAGGACCTTGGAATCAGACCAGAGACCCTGCAGATTATAGAAGAAAAAGTAGGTCCAAACCTTCAACTTGTTGGCTTACGATCAGACTTCCTTAACAGGACTCCCATTGCAAAGAAATAAAAGCAAGAATCAACACCTGGGATAGATTCAAACTAAATAGCTTTCTCTCAGCAAAGGAAACTATCAGCAATGTGAAGAGAGAGCCTACAGAGTGGGAGAAAATCTTTGCCAATCATACTTCAGATAGAGCACTAATTTCCAGAATATATAAAGAACTCAAAAAACTCTACACGAAGAATACAAATAATCCAATCAACAAATGGGCTAAGGAAATGAACAGATACTTCACAGAAGAAGATGTACAAGCAATCAACAGATATATGAAAAAATGTTCAACATCTCTAGTAATAAGAGAAATGCAAATCAAAACTACCCTAAGATTCCATCTTACCCCAATTAGAATGGTGATTATCAAGAACACAAGCAACAATAGGTGTTGAAGAGGATGTGGGGAAAAAGGTACACTCATACATTGCTGGTGGGGTTGCAAATTAGTGCAGCCACTCTGGAAAGCAGTGTGGAGATTCCTCAGAAAGCTTGGAATGAAACCACCATTTGACCCAGCTATCCCACTCCTTGGCCTATACCCAAAGGACTTAAAATCAGCATACTACAGAGATACAGCCACATCAATGTTCATAGCTGCTCAATTCACAATAGCCAGATTGTGGAACCAACATAGATGCCCTTCAATTGATGAATGGATAAAGAAACTGTGGCGCATATATATATATATATATATATATATATATATATATATATACATACATATATATACAATGGAATATTACTCAGCCATGATGAATGATAAAATTATGGCATTTGCAGACAAATGGATGAAATTGGAGAATATCATGCTAAGTGAGATAAGCCAATCTCAAAAAACCGAAGGACGAATGATCTCACTGATAAGCGGATGATGACACATATTGGGGGGTGGGAGGGGGGCAAGAATGGAGGAAGGAGGGACTGTATAGAAGGATAAGAGGGGTGGGAGGGGTGGTGGGGAAAAAAAAATAACAAAATGAATCAAAAACTATTACCCTAGGTAAACGTAGGATTACACAAATCGTATGCCTCTACTTCATGTACAGAGAAACAAGATGTATCCCATTTGTTTACAATAAAAATGAATTTAAAAAAAAAAGATTCCTCAACATTCTCCATACCATATCCTAGCATAAATCCCCTCCCTTTAATTGTTGTCAAATACCCCTTATGATGAACCTTTGAAAATTGCCCAAACTGTATTATTTCAACAGCCTACTTCGAAGGGTATCTCAAAGGCTGAAAGACCCCACTCCACTCTTGAACCATGTATGTACGTGATTCAGTATTTCACCTAAACTGATGAAAATCTCAAAACAAGGCTTCAAGAATTTGTCTCATAGCCACTGTGTCTTGATTCACTCTGGAGATTCCAGAATATCTAACAGCAGACCCGCTGTGGGGCCGTGTGTCTCCTACAGGGGAACTAGTGAGCCAGCAGATGATGCTCTGAGAGTTCATTTAACCTCGGGACCAGCAGCAAGGAGAAGACCTTAGGGGCACCTTCGGCCCCTGTATCCTGTAAAACTTGCTCACACTGCTAGACACGGAGGAACTTTCTACACCACCATCGCTACCCCACCCGTCAACCAACAAGCAGGCCAAGTTCTACTCGTTACACACCTGCTACCATGAGCCTTCCCTCCTGAACCCACACTCGGCAGTGAGAGGGCGACCCCAATGTTCCAAAACTTGAAAAAGATGCAGTGCCGGACATCCCTGCTAGCCAAGCTCAGGATGCTGAAGCAGAAAGCTGGTCCTACACCCTTGTCAATTCTTCCTCCAATTCTCTCCCACCACCCATATGATTCCCTGAACTTCCTTGGCCCCTCAATGTGTACCTGGAACCCCTATCTCAAGCCAGATTCTACAATGTCATATACATGCATCTTCACCCATCCTATAAAATAATCAATCCTTCCTACAGGTGAATGATTTGATTTGTCACTTCATTTGACTTTTTAGGACCTGGCTCCATTTACTCCTACCTAAAGCCAACTGTATTTCCATTTCTTGGGAATTTTTGTGGTGTTCATTTTACAATTAAGAGCAGCAGAGAGTTTTATATAGTCACTCAAACATCACAAAAGGGAAATGAGACCTGAGGTTTCCTTCTAATATATGTGGAACTTAGAGTTTTAAAGTCCCCGAAGAACCTTGTTTTCTGTTTGAGTTTTCATCTTTTTTATAATGTTTTAATGATTATGAGAGTTTTTAAGGTGGCCATGTGAGCATCCTTATTTTGATCCTAAATATGGCTGTGAATATGTGGGTAAAAGAGGCTGAGCTGAACATCATCCTTTTAATGACAACACTATTCAACAATAACACCCTTTCAATCTGAGGAATTAGTCACTGCCCACGATATGGCCAACCTTTGACCCACACATAGAGATGGGATGCAGAAATAACAAATGGTAATAAGGTCAAAGTTCTCCAAACTACAGTGAGTTTCAGACTATTGTCTGGCGATAGTATTTCATCTAAATGTTTATAGGGCATATAACTTACTCACCTCTCAGCCCTGCAAACTACCCTCTGCTCTCACCATGCCACTGAAACAACTGTCCACAAAGTCCCCGTGACCTCAGTACTACTGCATACAATGGTCCCTCTTCAGCCCTCAACCTTCCTGACCTCTCAGCAGATTCATCACCACTGACTGCTCCCTCCTCAAAACTCTCCTTGGTTCCTGCAGCGCTTCACCCTCCTGATGTTCCTGCTCCCTCTCCATTTGCTTTTGGTTTTTTGTTACTGCAGATTCCCATTTCTCTGCCCAGTCCTTCAATGTTGATGTTCTAAGGACTCTATCCTGGACCTCATTGGTTTTCATTCTACAAACGTTCCCTACGTGATTTTATCCACTAGTAAACAGTCATAAGCATTTTGAGAACAAGGCCTATGCAAACCTTCCCTCAGTCCTAGATAAACCTGGGGAAAAACCTAAAAATATTTGACAGGTTGAATTGATTTTTTTCCATCTCTGATCAAATCCCATCTATAGCTAATCCCCAGATCCACTCCATCAGCTCGTATATTTTCCCCCGAAAATATACACTACACTGCGCTTCCAAGAGAGAAACAGAGGTCATTTTTGCCCTTATCCTGCTGTCTCTGGTGTAAAATTTCTCAGTTAAGCGTTGGAGTAGAGTTTTCTAATTTGCAGTTTATGGTTTATTAAGGGATCATAAAATTAATTTACTAGGTCATAACCACCATTTTAATTAAGCCTAATAGAATACAATAACAGAAAATATCAGTATGTTTTATACATAATAAGGAAAGAGATTTTCTTCTTAGATGTCTGCATGTGTGTGCATGTTGCCCACATGTATCCTGGGAAAATGTGACATGTAGATCTTACAGTGGATTATGGTAAAAAAATAAATAAATTTAAAAGTTTGAGAGACACTGCTTGGAAGTATCCATGTCCTATCCAGGTCAAATAAAAGACTGGCTTAGTTTGTCTCATAAAAACATAGGTTGATAATGGTCTCCTTAGCCCTAATGAGCATCTTGAATTCAAATCCATTTAAGAGTAAGTTTCAGAATAAATATTTTTTCATTTTAATGAAACTTCATAAAAAGATGAGTTACTCAAAATGGGGGACTCATGTTGTAGCTCAAGTTTTTCTATTTTTATCAGGTCATCATCAAAATAAAAGTTAAGTAGATCACCATATAGTTTGGCAGAATATATTTTCATGGCATCAAATAATGTATTTCAGGAAATGCATGACTCTCTGTGGAATGGGTCACAGATACCAAACTATGAAATTCTAAGAACATGTCACCAGGGGATCTACGCAGGCCGCTCTACTCAGGCTCTGAACATACTCCATGGTCTTTTCACTCCACTCCCTCCAGAGTATGGTGAGAGGGACAGTCAGGCACCTGTTCCAGATCCCAGAATTAAGTGTATGCATGGTGGTATAATCTCCTTCCAACAGTTGTGACTTTTTGAAACCATGGGACAACCTATCTGGCTGAGAGTTACTTGGGAGAGTATCACCTCGCACAGTTTGAGAACCGCACAGGGAAAGGCCATAATGACATTTCACAGTCTTTTTCAGTGGTTTGCCTCTTCAAGATGCTCATTTTCAATGAAGAAAAGAAGGTTATAAAAAAGGAATATGCCGTGGTCTCCCAGTTTCCCCTTCTTCCTCACCCACACTATACCTGTCTGGGCCACGTGTCCAGAGGAGTGGGGACAACCTCACTGGAGAGCTAAGATCATCAAGTTGTCACACAGTCCTCTGCCCTGAGAAGCATTCCATCTTCTCAGTTATCTCAGGATTTGGGGACTCCATGCATGCAGTTGAACCAGGCTTCATTACTTGTCTTGGGTACATCTTCCCTCGTCCAGTTCAACCAGGTACTGCTTTTCTGAGAAATGCATCCTTGGCAATTTCATTGTTGAGTGAATATCACAGCAAGTACTTACACAAACGTAGATGGTGTATGTCTGTCACTCAACATGGCCAGGAATCATGGGGTGTGTTAGATGCTGACAGCACAAGACAGAATATTGTTTTACAGTCAACTTTCTTCTAATAAGTAGGAGTACATTTTAAAGTAATAAAAAATATAGTAAATACATAAGCCAGTAAAATAGTTGTTTATTATCATTACCAAGTTTTATGTGCTGTACATAATTGTATCACTATACTTTTTTTATATAGCAGGCGGTACGGTATGTTTGTTTACACTAGCATCACCACAGACACCTGAGCAATACGATGTTACACTATATAACATCACCAGGGAACAGGAACTTTCCAGTTCTTTTATAATCATATGGGGCCATTATCATATATCCTTTCAGTCACTGAGCAAAACATTGTTATGCAGCACATGACCGTACTCAGAGGTACAATTATGTAGTTGCTCCACGTAAATTTTATAGTTGCTCTGTGTCAACCAGGAGAAAGGGAAACTTCTTCTGAGGTAAAATAAGGAAGCTCTCCATAATAAGGACAGGCTGACACCTATAATACTGCTCAATGCAAACTGGCAGAAAAAGAGATTGGACAGCAGGAGAGTCAAAGGTGCGTCTTCTTTTTTGTTCTTCTATACTAGAATACTGGAGACTGGGTAATTTATAATGAACAGAAGTTTATTTGACTCAGTTCTGGAGGTTGGGAAGTTCAAGATTGGAGAGTCACATCTGGTGGGGCTCTCTTGTTCCATTAAAACATGGCAGAAGGCATCATATGGTGAGAGGCAGCCAGAGAGAGCCAAACTCACTTTTATAACAAACCCACCCTCACGATAAAGAACCCACAGTAATGGCCTTAGCTCATTTGATGTAAGGCCCAAGGCATAGGTGTTGAGAGGCAGGCATGAGGTGGGTAGGCAGAGCCCTTGTGACCCACCCACTTCTTCAAGGTCCTGCCTCTCAACTCTTTGTACTGGGGACTAAATTTCCAACACGTGAACTTTGGGAGATGCATTCAAGTTATAGGAGTTGGCTAACAGGACCACCCTGCAGAGGAGAGTGATGCTGAATCAAAAGAGCTATGGATTTAAGGTTCAAGAGTACAACCAAGTGAGGTCCAATCCCAGCTCCATCACTTACTAGTAGCTATGCAGCCTTGGGCAGTTTCCACATTGAAAACAGGGACAGGAGCCAGGCTTGACCCTTAGAATTATTGTGAGAGCTGAAGGGCACAAACCACATGCAGTGCTTGACCAGGCCCAGCAGAGTCAACTGAGGATTGTTTCCTGCTAATGTTACTTCTGCTATTGTTATAACCACTCAGCAAGCTCATCCTGGATAGGTGCTGACTTACTCACTTACTCATGCAATTACTATTTACCGTAAGCACCGGTATTGACAGTTCAGTCTCAGACAGGACTGACATGGCCCCAGTTTAGGCCAAGCTGGTGACATCATTCATCAAGTCGTTCCTCATGGATAGAGTTACTATCATTCATATATTTCTGATAGATTCTAAACCGATTCAGGAACCTTTGATTACAGTTTGCTTTCACTACCGATTCACCCACAGGAAGATAACCAGCCCAGCTCCATCTGTACAGACTAGTTTCTGCTCATAAATTAATGTAATGGGACAAATTTACACATCAGTCTCTGAGAGTTTGAGTAGTCTTCCAGAGCCAATCAACTGCAGAGCCCTGATACAGGTAGGTTTCTGCTGGGTTAAGGAGTAAACTCAGGCTATAACGAACGTCAGTTTCTCTTTCCTTGTGAAACCTCCAAGGCCTGCACAGCCTGCCCAGGGGGCTCTTAGAAACAGGCAACTGAGGCACAGGGGCCAGAGCCCAACTCTACCACCTCTGATCACCTAATCCTGGACAGGCACTCAGAGTGCAGGGACCTCAGTCACCAGGGTCATTGATAGAAGTCAGTAGTCTAATGCACGTGGAAGGGTGCTGGCAGCAGTAGGCAGAAGGTAGGTACAGTCATGTGCTGTTTTAGACAATGACAACCACATATACAATGGTGGACCCATCAGATGACATCACTTAGAAATCCTGTTGCTGTCTTAGTTTGTGTGGGCGCAGAATGAGGGAATCGCCTTGAGACGCCTTTCTCCATGTGTTCCCCCACAGTTAAGCAACACGTGACTATATACGAAAACCACAGCCATGGCTTCCCTCTCACCTGTCTCCGTCACTCTGGCCTGTGGAGGACAGGGAATGGACTGTGCCTCCAACCTCAGAGGAGTCCAGCTGCTGTGGAGGGCAGGGCTGCAGGACCTGACTGAACCAGTATAGGTGCGGTAGTGAGCCACTGTTAATGTCAACAAAGTTCCTTGACGCTTCCTTGGGCCAAAAGAACTCCACCAACTCCTGTGCATTGCCAGCGTTAGTCACCACCTGAGGGATTTCTTAAGCAAATTATGTTAAGGCAACAGATTAGCTTTGGAGTGCATGAGTAGGAAGAAGTTACACAATTTACAGTAAGAGCCCTTGGCTGGTTTCCCATGAGCTGATGATACCACACACAGTTCTCAACGTGGCTTCCAAAGCCACTCTACTGACCTTTCCCAGGGCTCTTAGTGCCATGATTCCTGTACTCAAGCCACATGGCCTTCCTCAGTTCCTGCATGGGCCCAGGCTTTCTCTTCCATGAAGACTTTGCCCACATCACCTGCATCTGTCAGGGTTCTCCAGAGAAACAGAACCAATAGGATCTGTCTGGGCACGTATGTGTACAAGTTACATATATGTTACACATGTGGGTACATATGCATGGTACATACAAATGTGTGTATACATACTGTATATATGCATACGTGTGTGTATGTGTTACACACAGAGAAAGATTTATTTGCTTTCAATTGTGGAGGTGAGAAGTTCAAAAGCTGTGGGGTAGACCAGCAGGCTGGAAACTCAGGTACATTTCTGGGTTAACACCTTGAGGCAGAATAATTCCTTCTTCACAGGGAAACCTCGGGTTTTGCTCTTAAGCTTCACTCACATGTTCAAGGGTAACTTTCCTCAAAGTCAGTTGATGGTCGATGTTCATCACATCTCCAGAATACCTTCACAGCAGCACCTACACTGCGGTTTGACCTAACAATGGGCGCCACAGCCTCACCAAGCTGACACACAAGCCTAACCACCACACAGCCCTCTGCCTGGGATTAACCCTCACCTGGCCGGCAGCTCTCGCCCCTGAGATGTAAACGCCACGTCCTCTATCCCCTCAGCTCACATAGGTGCCCACTCTGTCCTGTCTCAGAGCACCTTTCATTTTCCCTCTGTGCCTCTGCTCATTTCCTCGTGGCAGCCCCTCCTACTCCACCTCACTTCCATCAGAGCAAGACCACTAAGTTCTGGTCACCACTTCAGGCTGCTCTGGCCTAGAAAGCATCCTGGGGCACATCGGAGAAAGACTGCCAGGTGGACGAGCCCCTCCCAGATCAGGGCCAGTGAGTGGCAGGTGGTCTGACAGCTCCTGTGCAGGAGTCAGCCTGTACAACCAGTCGGAAGGGCGCCAGACAGTGTGTGACATGACTCTTCATGCAGCACAGGATGTACTACCGGGTCCAGCCCTAGCAGGGGTTGGGGGTCCTCGGTGGATGGGAGGCGTCGGCGCGGTTGAGAAACAGCACATGGAGACACCAAGTGTTCTGAGGCTGAATCTGTCTTTATTTTTTCTGCCAGCCTTTTTATAGATATTTTTCTTTAGTAATGATTATATCATTTTATGGTTAGTTTAAAATTTAAAACCTTCGAAAGTACAATCTATGCTTCTTCTCAAAGTACACATTCTCTCTGAATGACAGCCCAGACCAAAACAACCTTATTTCCCAGTTAGATTAAAACAACCTCGTCTCCCAGCTAAACTGAAACAACCTTGTCTCCCAGCTAAACTGAGGACACCATGATCTGCCAGCCTTCAACCTTCAGAACAAACACATCACTAGATTTTCTGAGAAACCACCCCCACCATGAACTCCAGTGTTTATCAGTGAAAAGTTTTTACTATTATTAAAGGGCAAAGAAATCAACTTATAGTTAATATTTAGTCTATTCTGTTTCATATAATGGTGGACTACAATCTTATTCTGATTCTCAAAGAATTAGACTAAACATAGGAAAAACACAAATTATATTTATGAATAACCTAAATATTTTTATTATGTAAAGTATCTCTAGAATCAACTATTAAAACTAGGAAAGCAACAAAGGCTGAATACCGCATCCAAGCTCAGAGGAATGCCTCTTTATCCATCTATATTTAGAAATTATTATACTAAAGCAATCACAGGCTCCTTTTAAATCGAGCACAGCTACAATTGTTTATTTTCATATATTTTATCTATGTATTACTGCTAAATTTTTATTGTGTACTATTTGTGTCCCAATACAGTAAAACCTTCCCAATGTTTTTCCAATAAGTTTCTAATGATATATTGATTATTAACATTAAAAATCAACTGCACATGGAGACATGCCATGCCTATGGACCCCAAGAGAGAGGATGATCCACAGAACCGTGTCAAGTGTTGAGTCCTCTACTCCAACAGAACCATGTCAAGTGTTGGATCCTCTACTCCAACAGAACCATGTCAAATGTCGAAGTGGCAGGAAATAGATGTGGCATTGTATAAGTGTTTCCTTGACAAAGTGGTGTAGGACTGTGGCGGTGGGAAACTTAGATTTTGCCCCAGAGGGCATCTAACCCAGAGACCCTCAATGGCAGACACTGCCCACCAAGAGGCCATATCAGAATCTCCTAAAGGAACACGTGTGTCTTAAAAAAGCTTTGATATATTATAGTACTCTCAGTTTATAACTTGGGAAAGCTTTATAAGACCCATAATTTTTTTAAAATTCAAAGTGGGAAAGATAAACTCTTGGCAAAGACCCAGTTAGGAGTGTCAGCCAAAAAGCAAGACATTTCTTTGTCCTCTTCATCCTTTAAAAGCCCCAGGTGGAGAGCTGGGGTTGTGGTTCAGTGGTAGAGCACTTTCCTAGCATGTGTGAGGCACTGGATTTGATTATTAGCACCACATATAAATAAATTAATAGAAAAAAGGTCCATCAACAACTAAAAATATATTTTTTTAAAAAAGGAACTGTGGAAGGGTTTTCAAGATGGCGGACTAGAGGGCGGCTGCATTTCATGTTGCTCCAGGACTCAAGATTCAAAAGAGGAGATAGTGACTTGGGACCAACTCAAAGCCGCCAGGTGAGTTTCTCCCATAGGGGAGGCATCGCCGATGGGGCAGTAGCCCCTGAACGCAGAGAACTTTGTGAAGTAGAGTGACTCGGCGAGACGCCCTCCCCCCGCTGGAGCAGTAAACAGGGACAGCGAAGCGGAGCGGAAAAAACGGAGCGAAAAAACGGTGGAGCGAAGTTTCCAGGACTGCGGGCAGCTTCTCTAACCTAAGGAGACTCGTCTGCGAAGGGTGAGGCTCCCAGGCCCAGGAGGTAGGTCCAGGCCCCTGGGAACTTTCCTGCGAAGGCTGCCCTGCCCAGGCGGCAAGACACACCTCCCCCCACTGGAGCAGTGAACTCGGAAAGCGGGGAACTTTGCAGAGGAGGCTGCGCAACACACCACTTGGTTTTGGAGCAACCTGCCGGGGCTCCTGCGGCTGCCAGAGAAAGAGTGGGGCAGCGAGCTGTTTGGACTCAGCAACCGCCTGAGCAATGGGGAGGGGGCTGTCCTGAGGAGGTGGAGGTGCGCAGTGAGTGGCTTGGTCTCCAAGCACCCACACAGAACACTGGGTGGCTGCCTGGAGGAAGAGACGAGGGACAGGCCACTGGGGCTTGGAGCTTATGTACGAGGCTCCAAGTGACTGCTCAGAGGAGGGGTCGCATAGCCAGGCGATTAGGTGCAAAGCACGGTCTGGTCCGGGGACCTAGGCACCTTTTCTTGAAAGAGCTACACAGAGACAAGCTGAGGGGTGGAGCGAAGTTTCCAGGACTGCAGGCAGCTTCTCTGAGGAGGGGTTACCTAAGGAGACTCGTCTGCGAAGGGCAGGGCTCCCAGGCCCAGGAGGTAGGTCCAGGCCACTGGGAACGTTGCCTGGGAAGGCTGCCCTGCCCAGGTGGTAGTTGTGGACTGAGGGGAACCTCTAGGAGGGGAACTGACTAGCGAGACCTCCCTACCGGGTGAGTCTTCCCCGCCGGGTGAGGTTTTCCCACAAGGACGGTAAAACCAGAGACACAGGCCCAAACAGGCCTTGCCTCAGCCCGCAGTCTAGTTCCCCTTTGGATGACCATTGGTCAACAAGTAGAGGCACCTCTGCCCACTAGCAGGGAATATACCCCACCTGAAGACCACCACCCCTAGAGAGGCAGCTTCCTAGGGGAACACCGAAGTATCAACTTCCTCTAATACTTCAGGTTATTGAAGGATAAGAGGGAATACACTAGCAATCTTCAGGGACATTATAAGTCAATAGAGGAAATCTGCAACATCTCTGCAGTCCACTGATACCTGAACAACATGAGAAAACAAGGGAAGAAAATGCCTCAAACAAATCTGGATGTTACATCAATAAAATCCAATGACAGCATGGCAGAAGAAATGTCAGAAAGGGAGTTCAGAATGTACATAATCAACATGATCAGGGAAGCAAACGATGAAATGAAAGAGCAAATGCAGGCATTGAATGAATGCACCAATAGACAGTTAAAAGAGCAAATACAGGAAGCAAAAGACCATTTCAATAAAGAGTTAGAGATATTGAAAAAAAACCAAACAGAAATCCTTGAAATGAAGGAAACAATAAACCAAATTAAGAACTCCATAGAAAGCATAACCAATAGGATAGAACACCTGGAAGACAGAACCTCAGATATTGAAGACAAAATATTTAACCTCAAAGACAAAGTTGAACAAACAGAGAAGATGGTAAGAAATCATGAACAGAATCTGCAAGAACTATGGGATATCATGAAAAGGCCAAATTTGAGAATTATTGGGATTGAGGAAGGCTTAGAGAAACAAACCAAAGGAATGAACAATCTATTCAATGAGATAATTTCAGAAAATTTCCCAAATCTGAAGAATGAAATGGAAAATCAAGTCCAAGAGGCTTATAGGACTCCAAATACACAAAATTACAACAGACCCACACCAAGGCACATTATAATGAAAATACCTAACATACAAAATAAAGACAAAATCTTAAAGGCTGTGAGAGAAAAGAACCAAATTACATTCAGGGGGAAACCAATACGGATATCAGCAGATTTTTCAATCCAGACCTGAAAAGCTAGAAGGGCCTGGAATAACATTTTTCAAGCCCTAAAAGAAAATGGATGCCGACCAAGAATCTTATACCCAGCAAAACTTACCTTCAGATTTGACGACGAAATAAAATCCTTCCATGATAAACAAAAGCTAGAAGAATATACAAAAAGAAAGCCAGCATTACAGAACATTCTCAGCAAAATATTCCATGAAGAAGAGATGAAAAACAAAGAAACAAATCAGCAAAGGAACTCTCAAATAAAGAGGAACCAAGTCGTGTCAAAAATAAGTAAATAAGGAGGTTTTCAAGATGGTGGACTAAAGGGCGGCTGCATTTCACGTTGCTCCAGGACGCAGGATTCAAAAGAGGAGATAGTGAGAGACTTGGGACCAGCTCAAGGCCGCTGGGTGAGTCTCTCCCTTTGGGGAGGCGTCCCGGATGGGGCTGTAGCCCCAGAAAGCAGGGAACTTTGTGAAGTAGAGTTGCTCAGCAAGACACCCCTCCCCCCGCTGGAGCGGTAAACACGGACAACTGGGATCATCGTAGAGGAGGCGGCTCAGCACAGCGCTTGGACTCGGAGCAACCACTGGGGCTCCGGGTGGCTGCCTGAGGAGGAGCTGCATGGCGAGCTGTTTGGATGCAGAACGACCGCTTCTGAACACTGGGGGGTTGCCCGGAGGAAGAGGAGAAGCGCGGTGGGTCGCTTGGTCTAGGAGTGACTGCATCAGAGCCACAGGCGGTTGCCAGAGGAGGAGGCGAGTGGTGAGTTGATTGCACTCAAAGCGACCACTCCTGAACACCAGTGGCCTGCCTGGAGGAGGAACGCGGTGGGTCGCTTGGTCTCGGAGCCACCGCTCCTGAACACCCGGGGGGCTACCCCGAGGAGGAGGAGGAGGAACAGGGCGGGTCACTTGGACTTGGAGTGACTGCCTAGGGCTACGGGAGGTTGGCGGGAGGAGGAGACGCGAAGTGAGTTGCTTGGACTCCTAGTGACTGCGTCGGAAACTGGGCGGCTGTCCGGAGGAGGAGGTGTGTGGCGGGTCTCTGGGTCTCGGAGCTATTGTACAGGGCTCCAGGTGGCAACTCAGAGGAGGGGCCGCATAGCCAGGTGATTAGGTGCAGAGCAGGGTCCCAGGAGCTAGGTGTCTTCTTGCTGGAAGAGCCGCACAGAGACACGCCTAGGGGCGGAGCGAAGTTTCCAGGGCTGCGGGCAGATTCTCTGGGAGAGCCTAAGGAGACTCGCCTGCAGAGGGTGAGGCTCCCAGGCCCGGGAGGTAGGTCCGGGCCCCTGGGATCGTTGCAGAGGAAGACAGCCCAGCCCAGGCGGTAGTTGTAGATTGAGGGGAACCTCTAGGAGAGGAACTGACCAGCGAGACGTCCCCACCGAGTGAGTCTTCCCTGCCGGGAGAGGTTTTCCCACAGGGACGGTAAAACCAGAGACACAGGCACAAACAGGCCTTGCCTCAGCCCGCAGCCTAGTTCCCCGTTGGATGACCATTGGTCAACAAGTGGAGGCACCTCTGCCCACTAGCAGGGAATATACGCCACCTGAGGGTCACCACCCCTAGAGAGGCAGCGTGGAGCTCCGCATTATCAACTTCCTCCAAGACTTCAGGCTACTGAAGGATAAGAGGGGATATACTAGCAATCTTCAGGGACATTATAAGTCAATAGAGGAAATCTGCAATATCTTAATGACCCACTAATTCCTGAACAATATGAGAAAACAAGGGAAGAAAATGCCCCAAACAAATCTAGATGTTACATGAATAGAATCCAACGACAGCATGGCAGAAGAAATGACAGAAAGGGAGTTCAGAATGTACATAATTAAAATGATCAGGGAAGCAAACGATGAGATGAAAGAGCAAATGCAGGCATTGAATGATGAGATGAAAGAGCAAATGCAGGCATTGAATGATCGCACCAATCGACAGTTAAAAGAGCAAATTCAGGAAGCAAAAGATCATTTCAATAAAGAGTTAGAGATATTGAAAAAAAACCAAACAGAAATCCTTGAAATGAAGGAAACAATAAACCAAATTAAGAACTCCATAGAAAGCATAACCAATAGGATAGAACACCTGGAAGACAGAACCTCAGATATTGAAGACAAAATATTTAACCTCAAAAACAAAGTTGAACAAACAGAGAAGATGGTAAGAAATCATGAACAGAATCTGCAAGAACTATGGGATATCATGAAAAGGCCAAATTTGAGAATTATTGGGATTGAGGAAGGCTTAGAGAAACAAACCAAAGGAATGAACAATCTATTCAATGAAATAATATCAGAAAATTTCCCAAATCTGAAGAATGAAATGGAAAATCAAGTCCAAGAGGCTTATAGGACTCCAAATACACAAAATTACAACAGACCCACACCAAGGCACATTATAATGAAGATTCCTAACATACAAAATAAAGACAGAATTTTAAAGGCTGTGAGAGAAAAGAACCAAATTACATTCAGGGGGAAACCAATACGGATATCAGCAGATTTTTCAATCCAGACCCTAAAAGCTAGAAGGGCCTGGAACAACATTTTTCAAGCTCTGAAAGAAAATGGATGCCAACCAAGAATCTTATACCCAGCAAAACTTACCTTCAAATTTGACAATGAAATTAAATCTTTCCATGATAAACAAAAGCTAAAAGAATTTACAAAAAGAAAGTCAGCATTACAGAACATTCTCAGCAAAATACTTCATGAGGAAGACATAAAAAACAAAGAAGCAAATCAGCAAAGGGAGGAATTATCCTAAAGGAACTGTCAAATAAAGGAGGAACCAAGATGTGTCAAAAAATAAATAAATAAATAAATAAAATTTTAAATATGAACCAAATGACCGGGAATACAAACCATATCTCAATAATAACCCTGAATGTTAATGGCCTGAATTCATCAATCAAAAGACATAGACTGGCAGATTGGATTAAAAAGAAAGATCCAACAATATGTTGCCTGCAAGAGACTCACCTCATAGAAAGAGAAACCCATAGACTAAAGGTGAAAGGATGGGGAAAAACATACCATGCACATGGCCTCAGTAAAAAAGCTGGAGTATCCATACTCATTTCAGATAATGTGGACTTCAAACCAATGTTAGTCAGAAGGGATAAGGAAGGACATTTCATACTGCTTAAGGGAAGCATAAATCAGCAAGATATAACAATCATAAACATCTATGCCCCAAACAGTGGCTCATCCATGTATGTTAAACAAATCCTTCTCAATTTTAGAAACCAAATAGACCATAACACAATAATACTTGGTGATTTTAACACGCCTCTCTCACCACTGGACAGATCTTCCAAACAAAAATTGAACAAAGAAACCATAGATCTCAATAACACAATCAATAATTTAGACTTAACAGACATTTATAGAATATACCATCCAACCAAGAGTGAATACACTTTCTTCTCAGCAGTACATGGATCCTTCTCTAAAATAGACCATATATTATGCCACAAAGCTAATGTCAGTAAATACAAGAAGATAGAGACACTACCTTGTATTCTATCAGATCATAATGGATTGAAGTTAGAAATAAATGAAAGAGTAAAAAACAGAAACTACTCCAACACCTGGAGATTAAACAATATGCTATTATATGATGAATGGATAACAGAAGATATTAGGAAGGAAATTAAAAAATTCTTAGAGGTAAATGAGAACAAAGAAACATCATATCAAAATCTCTGGGACACTATGAAAGCAGTACTTAGAGGAAAATTTATTTCATGGAGCGCATTCAATAAAAGAAGCAAAACTCAACAAATAAACAACCTAACACTACAGCTCAAAGCCCTAGAAAAAGAAGAACAGACCAACACCAAAAGTAGTAGAAGACAGGAAATAGTTAAACTCAGAGCTGAAATCAATGAAATTGAAACGAAAGAAACAATACAAAAAATTGACAAAATAAATAGTTGGTTCTTCGAAAAAATAAACAAAATTGATAAACCTTTAGCCACACTAACAAAGAAAAGACGAGAGAAAACCCAAATCACCAAAATTCGGAATGAACAAGGAAATATCACAACAGATACGATTGAAATACAAAACATAATTAGAAGCTATTTTGAAAATCTATACTCCAACAAAATAGAAAATTTCGAAGATATCAACAAGTTTCTAGAGACCTATGAATTGCCTAAACTAAACGAGGAGGACATACACAATTTAAATAGACCAATTTCAAGTAATGAAATAGAAGAAGTCATCAAAAGCCTACCAACAAAGAAAAGTCCAGGACCTGATGGTTTCTCAGCCGAGTTCTACAAAACCTTTAAAGAAGAGCTCATTCCAATACTTTTCAAAGTATTCCATGAAATAGAAGAGGAGGGAACCCTCCCAAACTCATTCTATGAAGCCAATATCATCCTGATACCTAAAACAGACAGAGACACATCGAGGAAAGAAAATTTCAAACCAATATCCTTAATGAACATCGACGCAAAAATTCTCAACAAAATTTTAGCAAATCGCATACAAAAACATACTAAAAAGATAGTGCACCATGATCAAGTGGGTTTCATCCCAGGGATGCAAGGTTGGTTCAACATCAGGAAATCAATAAATGTAATTCACCATATCAACAGACTTAAAGTCAAGAATCACATGATTATTTCAATAGATGCAGAAAAAGCATTTGATAAAATAGAGCACCCCTTCATGCTCAAAACACTAGAAAAAATAGGGATAGTGGGAACTTTCCTTAACATTGTAAAGGCCATCTATGCTAAGCCCATGGCTAATATCATTCTTAATGGTGAAAAACTGAAAGCATTCCCCCTAAAATCTGGAACAAGGCAGGGATGCCCTCTCTCACCACTCCTATTCAATATCATCCTTGAAACTCTAGCCAGAGCAATTAGACAGACCAAAGAAATTAAAGGGATACGAATTGGAAAAGAGGCACTCAAACTATCCCTGTTTGCTGATGATATGATTATATACTTAGAGGAACCAGGAAACTCCACCAGAAAACTCTTAGAACTCATAAGTGAGTTCAGTAAAGTAGCAGGATACAAGATCAATGCTCATAAATCCAATGCATTTTTATACATAAGTGATGAATCTTCAGAAAGAGAAATTAGGAAAACTACCCCATTCACAATAGCTTTGAAAAAAATAAAATACTTGGGAATCAATCTCACAAAAGAGGTGAAAGACCTCTACAATGAGAACTACAGAACACTAAACAAAGAAATTAAAGAACACCTTAGAAGATGGAAAGATCTCCCATGTTCCTGGATAGGCAGAATTAATATTGTCAAAATGGCCATACTACCAAAAGTGCTATACAGATTCAATGCAATTCCAATTAAAATCCCAACGATGTACCTTACAGAAGTAGAACAAGCAATCATGAAATTCATCTGGAAGAATAAGAAACCCAGAATTGCTAAAGCAATCCTTTGCAGGAAAAATGAAGCAGGGGGTATTGCAATACCTGAACTTCAACTGTACTACAAAGCAATAGTAACAAAAACGGCATGGTATTGGTACCAAAATAGACAGGTAGATCAATGGTACAGAATAGAGGACACGGACACAAACCCAAATAAATATAATTTCCTCATACTAGACCAAGGGGCCAAAAATATGCAATGGAGAAAAGATAGCCTCTTCAACAAATAGTGCTGGGAAAATTGGAAATCCATATGCAACAAAATGAAACTAAACCCATATCTCTCACCGTGCACAAAACTAAACTCAAAATGGATTAAGGACCTCAGAATCAGACCAGAGACCCTGCATCTTATAGAAGAAAAAGTAGGTCCAGATCTTCAACATGTCGGCTTAGGACCAGACTTTCTCAACAGGACTCCCATAGCACAAGAAATAAAAGCAAGAATCAACAACTGGGATAGATTCAAACTAAAAATCTTTCTCTCAGCAAAAGAAACTATCAGCAATGCGAAGAAAGAGCCTACAGAGTGGGAGAAAATCTTTGCCAATCATACTTCAGATAGAGCACTAATCTCCAAAATCTATAAAGAACTCAAAAAACTCAACACCAAGACTACAAATAACCCAATCGACAAATGGTCTAAGGAAATGAACAGACAATTCACAGAAGAAGACCTACAAACAATCAACAAACATATGGAAAAATGTTCAACATCTCTAGTAATAAGAGAAATGCAAATCAAAACCACCCTAAGATTCCATCTCACCCCAATCAGAATGGCGATTATCAAGAATACAAGCAACAACAGGTGTTGGCGAGGATGTGGGGAGAAAGGTACACTCATACATTGCTGGTGGGGTTGCAAATTAGTGCAGCCACTCTGGAAGGCAGTATGGAGATTCCTTAGAAAACTTGGAATGGAACTACCATTTGACCCAGCTATCCCACTCCTTGGCCTATACCCAAAGGACTTAAAATCAGCATACTACAGAGATACAGCCACATCAATGTTCATTGCTGCTCAATTCACCATAGCCAGATTGTGGAACCAACCTAGATGCCCTTCAGTTGATGAATGGATAAAGAAACTGTGGCATATATATATAATGAAATATTACTCAGCCATAAAGAATGATAAAATTATGGCATTTGCAGGCAAATGGACAAAATTGGAGAATATCATGCTAAGTGAGATAAGCCAATCTCAAAAAACCAAAGGAAGAATGATCTCGCTGATAAGTGGATGATGATACATAATGGGGCGTGGGAGGGGTTAGTTTTAGGGTTAGAGTGAGGTTTAGGGAGGGGGGCAAGAATGGGGGAAGGAAGGACTGTATAGAGGGAAAAGAGGGATGGGAGGGGTGGGGGGAAGGGGAAAAAATAACAGAATGAATCAACCAACATCACCCTATGTAAATTTATGATTACACGAATGGTATGCCTTTACTCCATGTACAAACAGAGAAACAACATGTATCCCATTTGTTTACAATAAAAAAAAAAGAATAAAAAAATAAAAAAGGAACTGTGGGTACTACCTGAAGTTGTGGCCAGCCTCCCCAGCTGCACCCACATGACTCCCTCACATGAGCACACCAGGCCTCTGCCAGTCTCTCACCATTTGGCAATCTTGGTCAGCTTTGGGGTAACCACCTGGCCTACCTGCCTCCAAAACAGAGTCCTTCAGGGACCAGCCAGTTGCTTATACAAACAGAAACCAAGTTCTGTAGCAGAGCTCAGAGCTGTCCTGGAACTGGCCCTGAGCGACAGTTGGAAAGGCCATCATCTTGAAAAGAGAATGAGCCCAGGTAGGCACTGATTTGGAAGAGACAGGGACTGTCAGGCAGAGGCAACACATGCTCAACTAGTGGTCAGTTTGTTCAACATCTGCCACCCCCTGCATGGCCCAGGCTGTGGGCAGACCCAAAGTCACAACTGTGAGCAGGTCAGAGATCCCACTCTGCTTCCGCAGTGACCCACAGCTGGATGCTGCAGGAATGGAAGAGGAGGGGACCCCTCTGGATGCTCTTCTAAATCAGTTCAGTCCATTGGTCAGTGTCCCCACCCACGCCCAACACCACATGGGCCAGATGTCCTAGGCTAGGCTTACTAAAAATCCTCTCTTTTAATTTTGTCTCCTTCTCCCCCAGGGCCAAGGGGAGTCCAGAATGTTCCTGGGGTCTTCGGTGTTCTTTGCCACAACTGATGCTGTGGCTTCAGCTTGCAGGGAGACAGGCCTAACCCCAGTTTTGGCAATGAACAGCCCAGCCACACCAGAGTTGATTTGAATGGCCTATGTGGATCAGTTTACGGACATAGTATGGGACCCTCCACCTTGTCTGCAAATCTCTGTGACCCATCAGGGCTTCTTGGTGCATGTGGGGTAGAGGACAGATGTCAACTTGAAAGTAATTCACAGTCCCAATGAATATAATGTTTTCATTGGGAAATGAAACTTACCTATTTTGAATTTGCAAATTAGAAGCTATAGGATTTTTATATTTATCAAAGGGTTTGAAGGGTTGAATATTGTTCCTTCCCATCTGGGGCCTGAAAGGGTTGTAGTAGACCAACTGTTGATCGTTGTCAATGCTAGCAACTTTCAGTCACAACCAACCTTCCCCACTGCCCCAGGTGTGCTACACAATACTGTCATTTCCTGCATGTGACATGACCTGGAGAAGGTTGGGCAGCCCTACCTGTGGCTCCACAAATGTGCTGTTCAGTACCATAGCCATGAGCCACATGTGACCACATGTGGAAGCAAGTCTAATTCACATTGGGATATGTCATAGTGCTAAATACACACTATACTTGGAAGATGCATTACCAAAGAGAAAGAATATAATATTCTTCCTTAATAATTTTACATTGATAAGATTGTGAAATAATATTTTGATATATTGAGTTGAGGTTAACGCTTTATAAATTAATTTTACATGTGTATTAGTCAGTTTTCCATTACTATAATGATATACCTGAGACAGGCTAATTTTATAGAGAAAAGACATTTATTCAAATCACACTTCTGGAGGCTGAACATTCAAACAGCATAGTATCAGCTTAGGCTAGGGCCCTATGACAAATAGTAAGAGAGCTTGCAGAAGAAAAGATCACAGCTCGAAACAGGAAGCCAGAGAGAAGCCCAGGGTTCAGACTCAGGTTTTTCTAACATCTGGCTCTTGTGAGAACTAACTCCAGGAAGCCAGTATTTCCTTCAGAAACTAGTGCCTCTAAAGACCTAAGGAATCCCAACTAAGCCCCTCCTTTTAAATGTTCTACACAAGCTACTACGTTCACACTGGATGCCAAACTTCCAACACAAGAAACATTGGGGGACAAACCACATCAAACCATGGCAACATATTTTACTTTTTTAATGCGGCTACCAGAAAATTCTAAAACTTCGGTGTGACTTCCACCTGTGGCTCACATTGCAGTTCTATTAGATTACTGCTAACTGTGGACAATCCCTTTTGTATCTTGTCCTGAGGAAAAAAATGACTAGACTTAGAGGCATTGTCAGTTGGAAGTGATTTAGGGGCTATGGGGAGCCAGGGTAGGAGATCAATTCTCTTATTTCTTAAAAATAAACTTTCATAAGTTTGAGAATTAAAAAGTACACAAAGGGAGAGAAGAAGGGGAAAGAGAGAGGAGAGGGAAAAGGAGAGGTGAAGGAAGGGGAGGGAAAGGAAGAGAAAGTACTCCTGAACCTGATTCATCCCTCAAGTCGCCCTGCCTCCCGGAACCCTTTTGATGACCCCAATCCAACTGAGAAGTCCACATCTGCCCTGCTATTATTATATTTGTCTTCTGGACACCCCCTTCTATTCATCTGTTTGGGTTACTTTAAGTAAGTTCTGTGTACCTGGTATATGCGAGACATTATACTGGGCTGAGGCAGAAAACATGTTCCTGCCCCAGGGAGTTCAGAGTCCAGTGGAGAGGCAGACAATGGAAACAGGTGGTTACTACACAAGCCATCCAGCGCTGGGACCAGCACACTGAGGCAGCATGAAGAACTGAGAGCTGTTTACACATCCAAAGTGTTTCCCCAGCTGGGTGGCTAACTTCTTTAGACCAAGTAACCTGTTTTATTTCTGCTTCCATCTTTGAACTTGAACACTCACAAAATGCTGACCAATTTGAAAACATCAGAGTGATGTGCTGGCTTTGAAATCCGATGGTTAGATCTGAATCCCAGCACTGCCACTTAACTAGCTCTACATGTGACCTTGGGCAAGTTTTGACCTGTTACTTTAGATCTTTAGAATAGAGAAAATACCTGTCCAGTTGTGTCTTCAGGAGTGCTAAATAAGCTTAGCTCCAAAACTGTTTAACAGTGAGGGCACATGGGAACAGCAGAATAAATGCTAGTGTTCACTATTAACGAAACCAACACAAGTAGACAGTATTGCAGCGGACACAGCATAAATGCCGGCCTAAGGAAGGTGAGGAGGAGAAGGACATGACATCCACCTGATGGTTGAGATCTAGACAAGTGGACGTGAGGGAGAAAGAATGTCAGGGAAAGGAAAAAGCTAATGCAAATGAGGGTGTCAAAGAAGGAAGCACTGGATATGTCTTGGAGCACAAATAATTTGGTTTGGTTACCAAGTAGACTTCAAAGAGGGAAATCTGGATATTAAACTGGAAAACTAGCCTGGACTAGAACACAAATAGACTCAAATATAAATTAAAGTCTTCAGGTTTTATTCTACAAATTGGGCAGTTCTTTGAAGGTAATTTGATCAAGGAAATGGCATAATCAGGAAGCTTAATCTGGCAGTTGCATAACATGAATTTGCTTGGGAGAGAACAGTTGAGAAGTTTCTGTAAAAGTCAAGTGGTAGCAAAGGCTTGAGCAAGACCATGCTAGTGACAATAAAGAGGAAAGACTGATTTAAGCCACACCACACCTGCTATCTGATTTGGATGGGGTGGAGAAGATGAGATGAGGAGAAAGGTTGTGCTCAGGCAGAGTAGGAGGATGGAAGCCACTTCAACAAAAATAGGCTAGGGAAGAGGTGGAGCTGTTTCTAAAGGTAGGTGGCAAATTCACTTTTAGATTTAGAGCCTGATAATCAGCCAAAGAATTTATCCAGCAAGGATTTAATTCCGGATTGGCAAGAGGTCTGCACTGTAGACCGATTATGAGTCAGGAGTGCAAATTGGTAATTAGAGACATGAAATTGGATAAAACTCACCAGAGGGTAAAATTACACAGAGGAGAGAAAGAGAAAAATGTAACAGAGGATGAGAGAAAGGGAGAGAGAGAAGAAAGAAAAAAAAAAAATGAAGGCAGAAAGAGAGGAAGGAGTGAGGCAAGACCAGCAGGGTGGGGAACAGGAAATGGGAAGGCAGATCTGAGAGAGGCAGCGGGCACCCAACACCTTGAAACTGAGGTTGGGGTCCCGGGACTCTGTGCACTCTGGGTACCTTCAGACAGAGCAAGACACCTGCACTGGCGAGGATGTTCCCTTTGGTCAGAGATTTTAAAGGCCCTGAACCCCACCCCCACCCCATCCCCTGCACACCTACTTAAATCCGAACTGGCCTGAAAATCACTCCACTGTCACCCTGACGGGCAGAAAGGCACAGCAAACAAGAGGCCCCCGGTGTCATGGCCCCAAATTCAGCAGCGCTCAGGGGCCTCCTGGAGCCCAGAAAACCCCTCTGCCGGCCCCCCACTCCCTTGCTGGCTTCCACACCCACGACAGTATGGCAAGGATAGGAGGTGGAGCCCTTTGCTAAACAAGAGGAAAGGGAGGTCACAAGAAATGGGTGAGTGGGCAGCGGATACATCTTGGTGACCTTGAAGTAAAAATGTGCACAGATTCAAACTTTGCCTGCCTGAGGGGCCACTGCGCCCAAACCTGTAGAAT
Source organism: Sciurus carolinensis (assembly GCF_902686445.1). Classification (NCBI taxonomy): domain Eukaryota; kingdom Metazoa; phylum Chordata; class Mammalia; order Rodentia; family Sciuridae; genus Sciurus; species Sciurus carolinensis. The sequence goes on from NC_062215.1 coordinate 147,905,235, forward strand.
AACAGCTCTGGTCTGAAGTAAATGGCCTTTTCCAACCAGGCATTCCCCTGCTCAGATGCGCCCCAGCCGAGGGCTCCAAACCTGCCAGAGCGTCGTGCACCCAGCATCTCGCCACCAACGCAGTACCGAGTTTGCCCTGAACTTTAGTTGAGGCTCCAACAAGCCACGCGCCGCTCCCACGCCGGGACTTGGAAATTTCGCTTTCTCAAAGTCAAGGCGTGGCCATCCCCTGCCCCCTCCATTGGCCCCGAACCCAGCTTGGGGAAAACCGCGGGTAGGGAGGGATCCTGCTCCCGGGTAGGGGCTCTGGCAGAGGTCGGCTCAGCCCCGCTGCACATGGTGGCCCCAAGGGACTCGCGGGGATCCTATGGCTGTTGAGCGCAACGCGGGTCCGCAAGCGCAGCCACCTCGCAACCCAGGGACGCAGGTGACAGTGACCGACAAAGTCCAGCAGCACGGATTTTTCAGTTCTCCCTGTATGGGAGCCTTGCAAGACGAAAGTGATGGCGTTTATCTTTGTGCTCTGGAGACAAACAGAAGAATTTAAAACAAAATATGTTTCGACCCCAGTAGCTCCAGTGTGGAAAGCACCCTAGTGGCAAAGAAAGATGGAAAGTTTTAAGGAATCTATCCTGTAAAGTGTCCTTTATATAAATGGTTTCAAATAACTTAATGGTTTTCACCCACCTGTCAAACTTTTTCAAAAAACCTCAGTAAATCCAGTTATACAATTTATCTGTCTTAACGTAATGCAAATACAAAGGGATGTATATGATGCTTTCAAGAAATGGATGCATCCTCCCCTAGTGTCTGCTCTATACAGGTGAAGAGTTTCACTGAAACACGCCTGGTTTCCCACAAGTGGAACAATAGGATGTTTTCGCCCTTGAAATTGAAACAGAGACAAAATGTGCCAGGGTTCATTTGAGGACTGGATCACCGGCAGCCTGGCCTCCCTGAATCTTGGATGCAGTATTTCATGACTGCACAGGGTGTCCAGAGTTTTAAAGTGCTGGTTTGTTGTGCTCTAGCAGAACTAGGCAGTAGGGCTAGACCTAGGAAATCGGTAAAGAACTTAAAGAATATATGGCGTGAGGAGCTGAGCTGCTCAGGGTGGTGGTGAGTGCTTCTGTGAGCTGAGTTAGTTTGACGCATTGTTAAATGCTTTTTCTAGCTCAAGAAACTGAATGAACCCTGTGACTCATCTGTCTGCTTGCTGCCTAGAATAGTCCGTGTACAGATTATAGGCATCTTCTTTTCCTAGCAGCCGAAAATGAATTTAGAAAACTAGAAATCAAATCCTCACTCTTGAAAAGTATCAAAAACAAGCAATATTGAACTTGGACAGCAAAATTGTGATCTTTCTGTATCTGCTGTAACTGCTTGTATGTATCACCAGAAGGAAAACTGCCAATGATTCTCAGCCATAAAATACAGAGGACAGAGAATTCTTTTACTGGAATTTTGCAAACTTGTTACACCTGCTTTAAATTAAATAACCCACCCAACTAAACCAATATGATTAATAATGCAAAAGGCCCTCTGAATGACTCTTCATCATGCTCCTTTAAAACATTTAAAGAAAAAAATGTCTTTTAAACTAATTATACTATGAACATGTCATCTTGTGCTTTTTGGTTTGTCAGAACAGACACATACTGAAAAAATTTGGGAAATTCTATTTTATGCAATAAATATAAATTTACTTCTTAGATAAATTTTGACCCTCCTGAATATTAGTGAAATCAAATTATCCATCTTTAAATTTTCTCTTATTTAAAAGAAAGATTGTTAAAAGAAAATTTTAATAGTCTAAATATAAATTCGATTTTACTTGGTGTGTTTAGTCTTTCTTTTCTTATTACATATTTAATCCTTTTCTAGTTTCCATATGCCAGTGGGTGCTTATTTTCAAAGATTGCATACCTTTTTGTTCTTTGAAACTAAAAATGATTCATTTTAAACTTAAGATGACTTTATGCTAATTTAATTTTATTTTAGCTTTCCTTAGCAGCAAAAACTTAATTTTGAACTTCAAAAAAAAAAAAAAAGCTCACATGGATTTTTATGAGTTATTTCTTTGTAAAGCCATTTTTTTAAAACTGGCTTTACAAGTTTTCAAATAATTATTATGCATAAATTTGATGCATCTGAAGATAATTCTCTGTCCCTCATTATTTCTTTGTTTCAATTTTGATTAAAATTTACTTCCCACTTAAGCTCAAGAACTTTTGCTTCTGAGCTGGTTGCAGTTTATGCGTGCTAATAAGGCCACATAGAAAACATTACCAATGTTGGAAGATCTAAAATGGGAGATTAAACATCAAGAAAGATTTTCAAATCAGTATATTTTTCATGATTTGAACATATTGGTCCCCAATGTTTAGTGCTGTATTAAAAACAAAACAAAACAAATCCTCTTTTTTCTTTTCGGCTAGACTGTTGTGTAAATTTAATCTGTTTTGGTTTGTCAAAGAATTAGAAATTCTTTTTTGTTTATCTAAAAATTAATGAATTTCTGTTTAGAAAGAGAAATCATTTATACAAGTGAAATAATCCTTAAAGAATAAATAGATTAAATGTCTTTTTTAAAAAGAAACTATTTTGTTGCTAATTATGTGAGTAGTTTTAAGTATTTTTAAACCTTCTCTCATAATCTTTTTCTGAATTTTTCTTTTAGATTCCACAAACTGATTCTAAGCCAACCTTGATTCATCCCATTCCTTAATGTTTGGGGTTCAAGAACAGAAATTAATTTTCTTATGGATTTAAAGGGTCAGGAAGTCCCAATAGGAACATCTTATCTAAAATAGATAGCAGTGTCCGGCATAGTTTTCGTGGGTTTCTTACATTGGTGCCGTGACTCGGGATGGACTCCTCCACTGTCTCTTAAGCAAGTGGAGCACAATCTGATGCCCCAGTGCCCCCTGGACACAGCCTCACCTTCCATTTTGCCCAGACGCTCTGCTCTGCATCCATCACCGGACTTCAGATTGATTTTCGAGGACAATGTTGAATAGAAGTGGTGAAAGAGGACATCCCTGTCTTTTTCCTGTTTTCAAAGTTTGATGGAAACAAATGACCTAATCCCATCTTGGGCAACCCCAGCAGATTTTGGCCTTTGGAGGCTGTTTCTAAGTTTTTGCTGTTAGCATGAAGAGGCTGGGATGGAAGAATCCTGAAACTGGGGCACACTGGGGGCCCTTGATTCCCAAGGGGCCCCGTAAGAGAGAGGAAAATGGAGGCTTGATGCCAGAAGCTGCCCAATTCCCAGAGTAGAAATGGACTCCATCCAGACTGTCTGAACTCAGAGCCAGGTTCTGGTTAAAACAACCCAAGTGCAGAGAGAACCATGGACAATGTTTTGGGATTTCTTCCTGCTGAGCCTTTTCACTCATTTTTCCCAGCTGTCTTCCTGAAATATGGTTTCAGTGAGCATCCACTTTTATCATAAAATCTTGAGGCTTGTTATTTTATAGCCTCTGCTTCCCACCCTTAAGTATTTGATTAGTTTAATGATGTATTCTTAAAAAAAGGTGATGCACACACACAAAAAAAATAATAAATAAAATAAAATAGATAGCAAATTAGAGGTAATTCTTAAACTCGCATATTTACAAAATGTGTTATACACGTTTTGGTGATGCTTCTGGAGTATCAACAAAAATATGGTATTTAATTCAATTAATCGATATAGCATTTTTCAATTTGTGTGCAGTACTTCTTTGCTGATTTTATACATAAGATGAATACCTAAACCATAACGTTCCTATTCTGAGGAAAACTGAGAAAACAGAAAGGATTTCATGGTTCTTTGCTTGCAGTTTGTGAAGTGACATATTTAAGGTGCTATCTTAAATATCTTCAGTTGTTATCGTTAGTTCAGTATGGAACGATTTGCCACCAAAATGCCAATAAAGCAGTGTTTAGCCTCTTTCTTTTCATTGAATTTTTTTGACTGTATTCAAATGAGGATGAATTGTATTTAATGATCCAAATAAATCTGATCAGGTGAAAATGGCCAAGTACCTGCACTCAATGGTTAGGTTCAAAAGATATAAACACTCAATAGGTTCAGTGTTCAATGGGCTAAGGAAATGAACAGACACTTCACAGAAGAAGTTGTACAAGCAATCAACAGATATATGAAAAAATGTTCAACATCTCTAGTAATAAGAGAAATGCAAATCAAAACTACCCTAAGATTCCATCTCACCCCAATTAGAATGGCGATTATCAAGCAAACAAGTAACAATAGGTGTTGGAGAGGATGTGGGGAAAAAGGTACACTCATACATTGCTGGTGGGGTTGCAAATTAGTGCAGCCACTCTGGAAAGCAGTGTGGAGATTCCTTAGAAAACTTGGAATGAAACCACCATTTGACCCAGCTATCCCACTCCTTAGCCTATACCCAAAGGACTTAAAATCAGCATATTACAGTGATGCAGCCACATCAATGTTCATAGTTGCTCAATTCACAATAGCTAGATTGTGGAACCAACCTAGATGCCCTTCAATAGATGAATGGATAAAGAAGCTGCGAAATATATATATATATACACACAATGGAATATTACTCCACCATAAAGAATGATAAAATTATGGCATTTGCAGGCAAATGGATGAGATTGGAGAATATCATGCTAAGTGAGATAAGCCAATCTCAAAAAACCGAAAGACAAATGATCTCGCTGATAAGTGGATGATGACACATAATGGGGGGTGGGAGGGAGGCAAGAATGGAGGAAGGAGGGACTGTATAGAGGGAAAAGAGGGGTGGGAGGGGTGGGGGGAAGGAAAAAATAACAGAATGAATCAAACACCATTACCCTATGTAAATGTATGATTACACAAATGGTATGCCTCTACTTCATGTAAGGAGAAACAAAATGTATCCCATTTGTTTGCAATAAAAATAAATTTAAAAAATATTTTCAGTGTTCAAAGCATATTTAAAGGTAATGTAATCTAGAGTATTCTAATGCAGGTGTTTAAATACTGAACAATTGCACAATAGCAGACTTCTTTTTGTCTAATTTTTATGTATACAAACTTTTTTCTTTTTTCTTTTATTTGTATTCATGCATTATAATGATACATCATAGTGGTGTCCATTGCCATTGTTCATACATGCACATAACATAATTTTCCCTTTCCCTCCCCTCCTCCCTTCCCCTTGCCCTCTTCCTCTCCTCTCTTGGTCTCCCTTCTATTTATTTTATTTATTTTTTTATTTGTTCTAATTAGTTGGACATGAAAGTAGAATGCATTTATACATTTTGATAGATCATACATAAATGGAGTGTAATTGCTCATTTTTCTGATTATACATCCTGTAGGATCACACCAGTCACACAGTCATACATGTACATAGGTAATAATGTCTGTTTCACTCAACTGTCGCTCCTTCCCCCATACCCCTTCCCCTCCCTTCACTCCCCTCTTGTCAACATGCTGATTTTGCACATGGCGTCACAAGTTCACTCACTTTGGTAAATCCTTTTTGGATTCCCACTCATTCCCTCTGGCCCTTCCCTTTTGGGTGTTCCTCCCTCTCCTACCTGACGTTTCCAGCGTAGGAGCAACTTGTGTGACAAGTGAAGAGAAAAAAAGGTGGCAAGCTAAGCAGGAATAGGAAACTAGGGAGGCAATGTATACACCATCCAGATCCAGGCTCTCAGCACATTTTGTTGGAACTATAGCAATGAAAATAACACACAATAATGGCCAATATCTGCATGTCACCTTCTAGTCTACATTTCCACATCCTCCGCTCCCCTCGAGTCTCACAGCGTCTCTGCAACTTTATGTCCGTGCATTTAATCTTACTTTGTAACTTTTATTGAATCACCAAATGCACTTGTCAATTTCTTGAAGGCAGGAACTGTGTCTAATATTTCATGAACATACCCACATATATAAACCACACAGAAATTAACCTTCTTAAACTGACTGCCAAGTGGTTAAGAACTTCCAGTAGAAGAATCCTTGGATTTGATGAAGGAAAAATATTAAGGCTGAAAGGAGACCAATGACACCATTAGAGAGGACTGGGAAAAAGTCCAAGGTGGATGGGTCAAAGGAAAATGTCTGGATATGGAAATCAGGGAAAGAATACTGAAGGATCCCCCTAGGAAGGATGCCTCCTGAGTCAGAGCCCTCTGCAACACACTACATGGAAGTCATTACTTTTGGGGTAAACTTGCTTCCCATGGTACCTATATATAATATTCAATTATTTTTTCCATTAAAGTGCATTTGTCCTATTACAAATTTGGTAGTATGTGAAATGATTTTTATAGACATAAAGTAGAACATTATGGTTATATCTCAGTTCTTATTCTAATTTTATTTGAATTTTACTTCTTTTAGTGACAGTTATTAGATATTTTTATTATTAGACAAAGAAATTTTTTGATCTTGTTTTTCAATACTACTATTTTTCCATTCTCTTAATTTTTTTTCTACTTTTGCTTTGGTTTTGTATCTATTCTAATTTTTCTTGATTTGTTTTTCTTCTACCTTTTTGGGGCAGAAAGTTCAGTTCTTCTATTTTAAATTAATCTAGTTTAATAAAAACATTTAAGGGGATGCAGATCCATAGTGGGAGGTGGGTAGGGAAGAATGAAGGAACTTTGGATTATGCAGAGGGGAGTGAGAGGAGGGGAGGGATGGTGGGGATGGGAAAAATAAATATCTTCAATTAAAAAAAAAAAGAATCCAGCAAATATAATTGACAATAAGGAAAAAACATTTAGAGCTATGAAATTTCACCCTGAATATAGTTTTAGTTGCATCTCATAGATTTTTTGATATATATGTAGTATTTCATTGTCTTTTATTTTTCTAAATTTTATATTTTCTCTTTTTATTCCTTCTTTGAGCCTAAAGAATTGGAAATCTCAATTTTAAAACTTACCCATGGTGATATATCCTTTGTGTATCTTTTTATCATTAATTTCCAGTGCAAGTTTATTGTGATCACACAAGTCTGTTTAAAGGGAAAAGCAAGGAGAAGATGATATAAGGAACAAACTGGAAATATATATATGCATGTGACATGACGTTAAATAGTAAAATAAAATAATGAAAACAAAGCACAAATTAAAAGAGGAAGTAAAAAGACCCTGTGGCTGGACAGAGCAGAGGCTCACTGGCCTGACAGCAGGTTGGATTGTTGATAGGGCACCACGTGCCAGACAAGTGTCAGGAGACCAGAAAGATGCAGGGCAGGGAGAGGGGGACAGAGTAGCAGAAGAAATGAGCACCAGAGAGAATCCTCAGAGAAAATCCAGCTACTCCTTGGTTGTGATGGCCTAATTTAATCTGCTTTGGTGGTGTAAGTGTTGAACTTGAGACTGAATCATCTTTATCTGATGTCATGCCTAGATCTTTTAATTATTTTTTTATCTTCTGTTAAATTGAAAGAATGGATTTCAATGTAGAAAATGTGTGAGGAGCCCAAACTGAGCTACCCAGCACTGCTTTATTTTCTTCATTCAACATTTGTCTTTGAACTATTATCATGACCAGGACTGTGTCACATGATAAATACACAGTCATCAACTTCAAAACGTCTAACATTTCCAGCCTTGTGTGTCTGCCACTTCCCTCCTTGCCAAACAGAAAGTCACTGGTCCCACCTGAGAAACCCAGTGTGGCAAAGGTAGCTTCTACTTCACAGTCAAAGAAAATTCTATACACCCACCATTTAACTCCCTACAATACCATACTTGGTATTGGAACAGGGGAAGAGATGGGTACTCAATAGTTTTGTCTTCCAGTGGAGGTTTTAATAAATGAAACTGCCCAGAAATTTCATGGCATTAACAAATCCACAGGGAGACACTGATATATAGTAGTTAAGAGCCAGGACACTGGAACCATGCTACCAGAAGTTGAATCCTGGCTCCATCACTACAGTACAACCCTGGACAAGTTACTCAAATTCTCCAAGTCTCAGTTTTGATCTATACAGGATCAATGAGGATTCTAATAGTACCTTTCCCATTAATTTGCTTCAAGGATTAAATGAGTTAAGGCTTTGAGAGTGCCCGGCACGCAGTAAGCACTTGGTGAAAATTAACATTTATTGTTATTGTAAAATGCAGGTGTCCTCACCAGTGCACAGTCACAGAGCATGCTGGCTCTGCAGAGAAAATGCAGCTACCTGAGAGAGCACAGGTACAGGATGCTCAGGTGAGATAGTGTTGTAACATCACACAGTCCTTTCATTAAAAAGTAAAACAGTCATGCAGAAATTTGCATAGCAAATTGGAGAGTCACAGAGACTTCATTAGAAGTCACTGGAGAGGAGGTCTGGGGTTGTGGCCCAGTGGTGGAGCACTTGTCTAGTACATGTGAGGCACTGGGTTCGATCCTCAGCAGCACATAAAAATAAATTAATTAATTAAATAAAGGTATTGTGTCCATTTATAACTAAAAATTTATATTTAAAAAAGAAATCAATGGAGAAGGGTTTTGTACATAAAGACTCTCTCTTCAGAAAGTGCTTAAGTAAAAGTCCAGAACTATGAAGAGTGGGACTCATCGCAGAGAATCATAGGAACATGGACCACCCAGAAGAGGGTCCAGAAAGAACATAGGTTGATCTCTCCACACTTGGGTTTATTATCAAAGAATAGGAAATTGATAGCAAAACACTCAGCAAAATATTCCTCATTCAAGATCTCCTTACAGTATGGATTCAGTCATTCTTAAAAGCCTTTTGTCTACAGTTTATTATGAAGTTGGAAGGAAAGTAGTTATTGTTGTTTTGGACCTTGAAGACAGAGAATAAAGCAGATCCAGACCCTGACACACAAGGAAAGACTGGCATTGCAGAAAAGTAGTCACATAAATATCATTGCAGGCTTTGTTACCTGCTGAGAAGAAAAATGAAGGATCGGTGAGATAACATCAGGTGGGAATCAGGGACAACTTCTTACAGAAGTCAGTAATGCTGTGCCCCGAGGGACAAGAGGGCATTAACTGGGGAAAGAACTGCAGCAGACAATGCCAGGGAACAGCATGCATAAGGCTGGTCGGTGGGCCATGGGGTGAGCGAGGGAAGCTGGGAAGCCCTGTGCTAGGAGCATTTAAGTGGGATGGAGAGCCTGCAGGGGCATGGGATCCAGACCCCTGGGCCAGGCGAGCCATGGTAGCATCTTTATCTTCTTCCAAGCCTAGGGCAAATCACAGAAGGCATTTAAAGCCTCCGAGTGACATGCCCGTATTTCAATTTGTATTTTAAATGCATGACCTCAATCATCATGTGGGAAATCAGGTTTAAGGACAAACAAGGAAAAGAGAAGTTCATCAAGGAGGCTTTCAACACAGCCATTAGAGTCAAGATCACAACCCAAAAATGAAGACCCCAAAGAACCAAAAAGACTCACCTTCACTGAGGCACGAGGCTCCTCAGACGGTGAAATCTTCATTTAGATTCAACCTAATGGAATCAAAAAGTGTCAAGAACGATGCTTAGCCATGTGGAAGTCTGTGAAAAGAATGAATGAGGGCTGGGGAGATAGCCCAGCTGGTAGAGTGCTTGCCTCGAAAGCACAAGGCCCTGAGTTCGATCCCCAGTACCGCAAAAAAAAAAAAGAATGAATGAGCTGGACACCAGGAAATATCTATCCGGAGGCTTGATGCTGAAACTGCGAAAATATCAGTGATGCTGAGGGGACACCCAGGTTCAACACAGCCAGGCAGGAGACAGAGGAACTGGGCAGACGGGAATCACAGGTAGGTGGGTCCCCGAGAGGAGAGGGGGAGTCTAGCTAAACATGCCAAGAGGAACCCGCATCTCACTCCTCTCATAGGACCCTTCTCAGAGAACCACAACTGGGCCACCCTCCAACAAAGGACCCTGAGCCCTAGTAAGTGTTCTGGCCCTGGGTTCAAGCACCAGCTACTCCTTGTTCCCACTCATCTGGGAACCAAGAGAGACAGTCCGGAAGCCATAAACAAGGCTGCTACATCTTCCAATCTCTGTGTCTCTTGGAGAATGTTAACTGAAATCGAACTCTGACCCCAGTCTGGCTCCTCTGTTGCCCTGACCATCTCTACCTTGCTGGGTTTCCTCTCCACTTTTCCTCCTTTCTTCTGCTTCAACACACCAAGTTCATTTCCTCCTTGGGGCTTGATCTGCTGCTTCCTTCCCACCTTCCTTGATGGGCTTGTCCTTTTGGGCTCAGCTCAGAGGTTACCCAAAACTAGTCTCTTAAGTCACACTGCATCACCTTACTCAGTTTATCACATTACTAACCATTTCCTAAAGTGACCTTGTTTCTCTGGTTGTTTGTTATTCTGCCACTTTAGGAATACATGACATTTCATCTAGTACTTCTCAGTTCTCTCAGAATATACACACAGTCGTAAGCTCTAGGGAAACTGGAATCTTGTCAAGAAATAACAAATATTTTGAATGAATCAACTATTTTATGTGATCTTCATATTCCTCTCTTACATTCCCATACAATTCATGTGTAAGAATAAACTACTTGAAAATCTCAGAATCACAATATGCAACTTAAATCCTTCTTGTCTTCACACAAGTGGTTCCCTTTACTAAAAATGTCCTTTCTTTGTTTTTCTGCTGAACTCCTATTCATCCTTCAAAACTTCTGAGCATTCAGAGAGGATGAGGCTGGGAACCAGTTGGCGAGGTCAGAACTCGGGGTTTCGAGGAAGACTGAATTGCAATCTCGGAGGTGAAATTCTTCTTTGGGAATCCTCCCAAAGAAGGCAGCCTCAAATATTCAACAGCCACTCATTATTTCCATTTGCACATCTTTTAAGGCATCTCAAACTTAACATGCTCAAATAGAATTTAGGATATGAAACACAGTTGCTAACAGATATGGAGAATGAAAAATCCCCAAGATAATGTGGCCTGAGAAAAGGGAGTGAAAAAGAAGATCATGCACCGAAGACCCTCATCTCCCAAGACAAATGTTTTCCAGATGCGGGGTGCAGACAGGGAGGAGGTTTTTATCACCCCTAAAGTAAACTTCTCAAGGAGGCCTTAATCTCCTCCAGACACTGCCCACAGACCCCTGACTCAAAAAAGCTCTTTGAGAGCCCAAAGAAACTGATATGCTCACTAGACCACCCCTCAAAATAACCTGTGTAAACCCAGTCTCTTTCTTTGTTCAAGGGCTCCTTTTCCACCAGGAAAGTGGGTCCATGGGCGCCATTTCATCCCCACATCCCCTCTTCCAGTGTGAAACTGTTCCTGAATAAACAGCTGAGTTGACTCGTGAGGTTTGCATCCTGCCCTGTCTTTTTTGTGCTAACAACTGCATTCACCCAACTGCTCGACTCTGCCTACCGCCACACCACGTCCAATCTGCCAGTACGTCTGGGCCCTTCCTACCACCTCCCACCCTCCCCCTAGTCCATGCCTCCTCATCTCTTGACCCTGCCACTGTCACAACTTCTTATCTGTCTCACACTTGCCCCACCCTTCATTCCCCAGCCGATAGTTAAAGCGGTCTTCTTGAAACTTGAATCCCATCCTATCACCCTCAGCTCAACACCCTCCAAACACTTCCCAACCTATTTAGAAGCCTCTGCAAATCCCCACCATGCTTCCACAACCTCCCAGCATAATGTGGTCACTAACTACTCCTGGGCCTCATTTCCTGTCAAGTTTCCATCTGCAACACAGGAAGGAGGTTAAAGATACAGACTCCAGAGCAATCCTGCCACTCATGGACTGTGTGGTATTAGGTAAGTTGCTTAAAGTCTCTGTGCCTTAGTTTTCTCATCTGTATAATGAAGATGATGACAATACTTGACTGAGCCCTTGTAGGATGAAAGGAGCCCTAGAAGACCTCCCATCCATGGTAAGTCTACGTACGTGTCAGTGGTTCAAAATAACTTGATGTCTTGAACACTTAAATTTTAAAAAGTGAGCGCAAAAATGATTAAAGAGAGAAAATGTTCCTGTGGGTTGTTACAATCGAGTGTTAAAGGCTTATTTTTATGAGGTTTTTTTATTGTGCCCACAGTAGAATCTCTCTTTGCTCTTTCATTCCAGAAAAAAAAAACAACAAAATAAAGTCTCATTAGTGTTGATAGTGCTGTATTGAATTGTAACTTGCTTCATTTTTAAATAAATAATATCCTGTTAAAAACTCACCTTTTATTCATCAGTCCCTGACCTCAAACCCATCTCACTGGGGAAAACAGTCTTAGATTTCAAAGTGGACACACAAAGGCACTGAGCTGATGCACTCCTGGGCGCGAAGGGACAGGGACAGCAAGCGCTGCTGAAGTGCCTGTGGGCAGGCAGGTAGGCAGGCAGGCAGGAGCCCTGGTTGGTGCAGCTGGAGTTGCCAGCGAGGCTATAAATCAGCCTGCGTCAGTCTGCTGCCAGCTTGAGCTTCCCCAGGGCCTGTGGTATCTGAGTTCCTGCTCTAACATATCTGCTTTAAAAAAAAAAAAAAAGAAAAGAAAAGAAAGAAAGAGAAGAAAAAAAGAAAAGAAAAAAGAAAGTTCTCTGTCCTGGTGGGGGCAAATTTTTATTTTTTGGCATAATGCCTTCCCTTTCCAATTCTGATGAGCTGATCTTTTTTGTGAATGGAAGAAAGGTAAGTTCTTGATATGAATAACATGAATTTTCCTATAACAGGGTTAAAATCCAAGCCTTTCTCCCTACTGTGATGCTGCCATTCATTTCCTATTTCCTTAACCTCTGTCTTCTGTTTCACGTCATACGTAGTGGTATAAACTTGGATGTGGGTCAGTAGTTTGAATGGTGCTAAATTTTTAAAACACGGGGGTTCTACTTGATTTTCATTTTTTCCTCTGCTTTCCCTCACACCTTGGCACCTTTGTTTCACTGGGAGACAAGAGAACTAGAAGAGAAGTAGGGAATCAAAAGCCCTGGTTTTAGGAAGTCTTCTCTGTCTAACCATTTTTATGACTTTCTGTGTTCATGAGTTATCTGAGTCAATTTTGAAATCTGTGTATCCGTTCCCCATCTGGGTCCTTTCCAGGTAAGTTGGGGTTGAATAATCATCACGTACATTGGAAAATTCAGACATCTGAAAATGCACTATATCTTCAAAATTCTAGTTCCAAGTAGTAAAGGATTTTTTTTGTCATGTTTCTCCTTTAAGGCCACCAACAACAAAAATGTGCCCTCAGAGCAATGGCTAGAATTGCCATAACATGTCAGTATTATCTTCCTAATCTCCCTTCTCCCATTTCACAATATAGGTAGTAGAGAAGAATGCTGATCCTGAAGTAAATCTGCTGTTTTACCTGAGGAAAGTTCGTATCCTTTTGTTGCACTGTAATCGATCTGAATTAAGATGTGAACATGGTAAGAATTATCGAGAAAGTCACCTGGATTTGTTCTGAATACATGATCTTGCTTTCCATTTGTACAGTCTAGTTGGAGTTCAGAGAACACATCTATCAATAGGACATATATATAATTTTATAATTTTTCCTTTAAATCATGTCATCCACATTGCAAAAACTTTAGGATCTCATACTGACTTAGGCCCTTGCTGAGGAGTCATCCCCAAAATAGAACACAGTCACACAAAGAGCAAAATTTGGAAGCATCTGCACCTCCCTTTCACTGTTCCACTCCCTCCCTGCCCAATGTCAGAGGATCCCTTCAGAGACCCACAACTTCCCATTGAATCACCACAACACTGCTGCTGCCCCACCCAGACCTGCCAGTGGATTCTGTGTCCCTTCTCCGTCAGCACCTTCCAGCCTGGTTTTAAGCAATCTGATCTGCAGAACCCGATGATGCAGCCCAGCTGAATGGCCCAAGGCTACTTGGGGCAAGAAGGGTGCAGCACATTAGAGTTGTTTAATCTCCATGAGGTCCTGGCTCTAGGACCAAACCGAGGACTTGGAGAGTCCTAGAAGCACACACAAACATTTGTCCTTCACCTGCCCTTCATCATAGCCCTGATATGGCTTGCAGTTCTGAAAATGCTTCTTATAATAAAATTAAATTTTATCAAGCACTGGGTCTTCCAGAGTAAGCCAGATAGATGTAACCTCAGTCCGGTGAAGGAGATTGCTGTGAGCTGCACGGAGGAAGTGGGGTGGGCATCATGTCATTGCACGTAGGGAAGGGCACTCACCCAGGCATGGGGAGGGAAGGAGAGGACCAGGTCAAGCAGGAGGTTTCAGGGCAAATGGAACTTGGAGCCAAGGGCATTCCAGTCACTGGCAAGAGAGTACAGTGCTTCTGAGGATCAGAAGGCAGTCTATCCTGAGGGTTATGAAGACCTGGACGTGGGGATGGGAGGATGTGATGGCAAATGAAGAAGAAATAAGCAGTGAGGTCCTTGAAGCAAAGGTCTGGCTGATGTCACAACCCCTATGCACACCAGCTGCCCACTTAGTGTCAGGGTAACTTTGGGATATACTGTCGAGCTGTGGGTCTCGGGGGCACTCCATATAAAGCTCCATATAAAGTCCCTCCATATAAAGGACCAAACAACAAACTAAGTCCATAGACCTAAGTAAGGTTGCTGTGTTAGTCATATTAAAAATGCAGCACACCCTTAAATTTGAATCTGAATGCATAGGAGATGCTCAATATTTCCATTGTTTATCTGAAAGTCCAATTTAACTGAAGGTTCTGTGCTCTATCTGGCAATCCTGCCTGATGATGAGTGTTAGTGATACCGCCGTTTACCGGTGACGAGTTCTGCTCCTTCTAATGTTGAAGATTGAACACTAGAGAAGCACGCCAAGGCAAGCATATTAAGCAGGTTTTATTTAAAGGTAATAATACAGACTTCTCCTGGCAGGAAGAAGGGAGCCATGGCTGATGTTCTAAAGTTCCAAGAAGTGAGAGCACCCTACATCTTTTATAGGTTAAAGTCTCTTTTGTTCTCCAGTTCTCTCCCCCCTTATTTCTCCTTCCTGCCTACATGACTAGGCCTGGTTTTGCACTAAGTGAGAAGCCATGGGCAGTGGGAGGGCCAAGGTGATTCAGGCAGGTAAGGGCCAGGGGTCATTAATTAGCAGCTCTTTGCTTGCAGTCCTTGATAAAGGCAGGTAAATTTGGTAATCAATGGGCTCCGGAGATCCTTGACATTCCATTCTTCCAGGCACAATCTCCAACTTCCAGAGGCAGATGGCTTCATTGCTTCATTTCCTCGAATTGACCCGATTTCCTATTTCTACACTAACTACCTGTCCTTAATTCTGGCTTCATTAGGATGACTCTACAGGCTGTGGAAGGAACGGTTAGAACTCCCAGAGAGGGTGAGGGAGGAGCCGTCAAAGCAGCTACTGTGGCATCCAAAGGACAAAACTGCTGGTGGAATCAGTTTTCCATTTTCCATTCAGGGCAACTTTAAAAAGTGCCTGTCACAGATTGTTTTAAGTTCTGAGGAAGTGAAAAGTGACCTTCATCACTGAGCCAGACAGCACTTGATTCTTTATTTGGAAATGTCGGGACACCAAAAGCAGTAGGAGAGGGTTTCCCTGCCTTTGGTGCCCTATTCAATGGAACACTTCAACTAAGGTGGAGCCATGTCCCTTTCAACCCTCTGCCTGGAGGGAAAGTCCGGCTTGCCAGCCCTGAGATGGCTTAGCCAGCTCAGGTGGGAACTAAAGAACAAAGCAGGCCTATCTGGGCTGCTGCAAAGAACTTCCCCTTACTCCACCACCAGGATTATCCTGACCCAGCATTACCTCTCCCAGAGCCATTTCCAAGATGAAAATGAGTGTTAGCCTCCACCCAAGCCAATTATAAGCTCCACCCTTGAAATCCTTTTTAAACTTCACCCAGAAAATGTTCCATGCAAATTCCAATAGATTCTTGGATGCAATTCCAGTAGAACTAAAGTAGGAGATTTGCATATATTATTTGTGAAAATATGCAGATGTCTTATAGGAAGAAGATTCCCAGTGATTGCTGATATTACTGATTCAAATAATCCCATAAGAAAGTAAAAGCATTACATTGCTGTAATGCAATGTTAAAGTTAAAGTTAAAGCTCACGGGAGGATTTTTCTAAGTTCTACACACAAACTCCTTCCATCACTCCACAGCAATAACACCACATGGGTTCTGAATCCATTGTCCAGAACTCTAAGTTCTGGACGGTGGACTTTTTTCACAACTCATTTGGATGCAAACTCTGACCCAACAGATGTGAGGTCTCTGTGTATCCTATGAGTGTAAAAAATCCATATGGATCACTGCAGAAGTATCCATGTTTGATCACAAGGGGCTGCTCTAGACCCTTTGGGAACACTGGGTTATTACTACCTTTCCAAAAATCTGAAAATGATTATCTTTGGAAATACATCTGGACCCGAGGTTTCAGATAAGGCAGTGTGGGTCTCAGGATTTTTTCTCACCTTTTGTCCATGAACTCATTCATAAGCAAAAAGATTATAAGCAGGAAACCAGCCAACTTGATACAAGACTCACAGAAACGTGTTGCTTGTTATCAGTCTCCAAAGGAGAGAAATGTAAAAACCAGAGCAACCAGGGGCTCCCTTTTCCTTAACTCCCTTCCCCCCAGTCCGCCTCACAGGCACGAAATATGGCTGTGGAGGAGGAGGCTGTGGCGCCTGTACAGTGATGGTGTCCAGATACAACCCCAAGACCAAGAAGATCCAGTATCCTTTGTGCTGGCCTGTCTTGGCTGTGGCCTCTGCAAGGGTGTGGAGCCTCTCACTTTCACTGTGAGCCATGCAGCCCTACCACCTCCCTCCAGGTGTCTAGGACACTCATGCTGCCTCCAGATCTTTCCCACAGATGTTCTTTCTGGCAGAATATATTTTCCCACGCACCAGTCTCTCAGGACTCTGCTCTCTATTGCTGCAGAAATATTCGCTTTGCTTTTGAATAGGAGATTTCAGAGTATGTGTCAGGCAAGAATGGTTTAACATAAAGAAGTGATAGTCTTGCTGGAAGATGTAGGTCCTCAACTCACTGAGAGGAGTTGTTTACTCAGAAGTGCTGAATGACTCCTCAAATCAAGCTAGGTCATCAACTTGATCTAGAAATGTAAATCTGTGCTCTGATTGAATGTGGAGGTGAAGGGGGAGTTGTCTAGCATGATTGCCAAGCTTTTGCCTTAGGAAACTTGGAGTGGGGGCTTCACAAATTGGAGAACTTGGAAAAGAATAAGTTTATCTAGAGACACATTGCATATGGGGTAACACCTCAGAGGGACCATCCAGCAGAACTCTAGATAGTTCAGTTACTTAGAGTTCTCATCTAGAGCTTATAACTTAGTGTTATGTCATCAATACTAACAATGACAATGCTAATGAAAATAACTAACCTTTATTAAACGCTTATTATTACCAGGCACTGTCCAGAGTAGCTTACATATATGATCATATTTAGTTCCCCAAACAACATTGAGATGGACATTACTTTCACTCACATTTTTTGAAAACAGGAAACCAAGGCAAATAACTTTCTCAGGTTTCATGGGCCAGTGAGTGGCAAAGGCAGGTTTTCATCCCATGTCATCTGAAAGGTATTGGGAACTACAGGAGAGGGTATAAGTATGGGACGCTGTAGGACAACATAAAGGACAGTGGGCAAAGAAAGAAGAACCCCACACGGTGAACCAAAAGAGAGTCTCCAGAGTTGAAGGAAGACTATCAAAAGGAGAAGGTTCCAAGAAGATAGTGGTGGTCACTAGTGCGGAACACCAGGGAGTGACCCAGGAACGCTAGACTGCTGCCAGGGCAGGGTTGGCAGAAAGACAGAGCTGGAAGTTGAGGTCCAGTTGCCACAGGCATAACTGGAAGACAAGGAAATGGTGGAGAGATTTTGAAGAAACTTGAATAAGAAAGGAGAAAAAAAGATGGGTCAATGCTAGAGAGAGACATGAGTTTGGGTGTCTGTTTTTTGTTTCATTACAGCAACCACTTGCCTCTGTTTCTAAATGCAAGAATTTAGGGAAATGAGACCCTGGAAAGCAAGTGGATAATACAACAATGGAGGACAAGGAAAGTCCTTGAGAGGTCAAGAGTAAATGGGATCCAGAGCACAGGGGGGAGGAGGATGGATTCCTCACCTACCAGTCCTTGAATGGAGGTGAGACTGATGTGGATACAGATGAGCAGTCTCGGCTGGCAGGTGAAGAGAACGCATGCCCCCATTCCCTAGATAAGGCATGAGGATAAGACAGGACAGCAAGGAGCATGGGAGTGTCATGGAGAGAAACTGAAGAGGAAGAAAAGACCAAGAGGAAGAAAATCTCAGGAGTGAGGGAACTGGAGGACATAAAAACCAAAAATGGATCTGTGGCCCACTGTGCCTGGGGTCCGCCCTAGCTCTATACACCAAGCTCTCTTCCAGGGTCTCACCAGTAAGCGAAGTGACTTCCAAACAGCTTTGATGATTTGCAGGGATGATGGAACCAAAAGAGCCACCAGGTTTTTGTTCAGAAGAATGGCAGTCATACCCTGGGCCTGGGTAGGAAAATCATTCCCTGAGAAGGGGCACTGCCCATACCTGATCTGAGTCCTATCTCAATTTAGCTAATGAAGTCTGAACCCCGTTCCCAACCAATGAGATGAGACGCCAGTGCTCACCAGATCTGCCATGCCATTAAAATAGACACTAGTATGGGAGAGGTGGCCAAGACAAGGGCAGGAAACAGTGCCTTTCAAACTCAGCCACACATTGAAATCATCTGAGGAGCTTTAAATGTCACTAGTTGATCCCAGTCCACAGATTCTGAATTAATTGAACACACCAAGAGTATCTGTATGTTTTAAAACTTCTCATGGTTGAGAATCACTGAACTAATCTTCTCTATGATGGTTCACAGAAGTCAACATACCACCTTCTGGCTTCCTTTCCCTACAATGAGAAAAAATGAAACAGGAGGGAGAATGGAAGTCTCTTAGAAGTCCTTGAAAGCCTTCGTTTTCTTTTCTTTCCTCTCTACCATTCTGCACCAGCTATATGTAAGTCCTTTCTTGAG
Organism: Sciurus carolinensis; assembly: GCF_902686445.1. NCBI lineage: Eukaryota > Metazoa > Chordata > Mammalia > Rodentia > Sciuridae > Sciurus > Sciurus carolinensis. Next base: position 147,924,192 of record NC_062215.1, read on the forward strand.
CACATCCAGAATTGCATGGCTCTTTAGCTAATCTGCTTTGTATCCCCAGGGAAATACAGTCTTGTGACTCTCCTGCACTGAAATCATACCCCAAATGTCACTTACTCCTGTGATTCCAGAATGTTCTCTTTACATAATTCAATTGTAGCCATTATCCCATGACGGCATGCCTGGTGCCCATCTGTTCTCTGCATGGAGCTGCTGTCACCACCGTGGAAGGTGTAGGGAGTATCAAAACCAGGATTCACCCTGTGCAGGTAAGAACACAATGATTGGGACCAGTTGATGGTATGGGAATCCACTCCAGGCTAGTGGCCTCGCATTTGGTCACCAACTTTGACTTCCTTTTGGCTTTTAAACTCTTATTTTGTAACATTCAGTGTTTCATTGCTAGGGCTCTTTTCTGGGTTTTTTTTTAAAGATTCTTTCATTGATTTTAATAGATCTTAACCCAAGAAACTTTCTCAGCCCCATCTTTGCCCTAAACGAAAAGAAAGATCCAATCTGACAAGAGAAAAAAATGAGACCTTTCTGGAGATATTTAAAAGACACTAGTTTGCCCCTTACATTTCAGAATCATTGAACTCATTGATAGGGAGGCCAACCAGGTGTAAGAATACCACAAATGCTTCCAGACATCTGAGAAGTAACAATACACCATGGCACAATAAAACACAACTAAAATAACGAGGTGTTGACTAAAATTTGGAGAACTATTTAAAGAAATGGCAAAGTTATTTTTACATACTAGAAGAGGAACTTCTGCCAGGGGTGAGTTTTAAAATCAGTATGTAGGAAAAGGAGATTATATAGAGTCTATTCCCCTGAGATTCATTCTCTTGGAAGGATGTTCTTGAAACACACAGGCTCCGCTGACAACTCATTACCTTTGATGGACACTTGCTAATAGTGCATGTCTTTCAGCCATAAACTTAATGGCTTTGTGTTCTGTTTAAGATCTTGTACCATGCTTGGCTTATCACCTTAATTATGCAAACACTTCCTGCTACACAGGTCAGATTTCTTTCTCTCAAGTTCTTGATTGTACATAGGTGGGATTTGTTCAGCAATGCCCCGGAGCAGGATTGTACAGGCTTGTGAGTGCGAATTGTTAGCATGCAGGAATTTCACAAGCCAGTCTTAAAATACATCCATTATTAAATCAAACTATATAAACTTGCAATTACCTAATTTAATAAAGTAATATAGGTCATGGAAGTAGAAGTAGTTATACTATGAAAATTGGCAGAAGATATAAATCAGGGCTTGTTTTCCCCCAGAGAGCCAGTTGTTAAACTTTTACTGGCACGTTTACAGTCAGTTTTATGTGCCACATCTGAAGCAACTGCCTTGTAGCAGTAAATCAAACAGCCGTATTGTCTTCTTGCGTCAGAGCAACGTCCTTTGAGTTGAGCCACCAATGAGGTGTTTGCCTTTTATTTCAAGAGTCGTGCTCCTTGAAAAATATTTATTTGAAAACATTTACATCACACTCGAGCCGGCCCATTGAGCAGCCTGTGAGAGGTACACAGGACAGATGCACAATCACATCTCCCAACCACGTCATATGGCAAACGTCTTTGAAAGGAGCAGAGCAAATTGTCATCTCTCTTTTTTTCATTGTTTGGTTGTATTTGAGTGTAGAACATTGAATTGCATAAAGTAAAGTACATGAATAGCACAACACTACTAAACAACACTTTACAGTTTTTAAAACGTTCATATAGATAATGTCCTTTGATTCATCAAAAATTCAGTAGTATTAATGGAGAAGGAGATGCAAATGGTTTGCCGGAGATTGTGTTAGATGATTTGCACATATTCATTCATTTATAATTATTCTGTAAATACTATTATCTTCACTTTAAAGATGAAGAAGACTAGTAAATCACCCAAATTCACACAATTAAGGAGTTTCCAGAAGGACCAAATCTCACATGAGAATGAGTCCAAAGCACATGAGCTGTTCTTCCAAGCCACACTTCCTATTTCACAGGATCCAAACAGCAAAGTGTCTAAATTAATACTTTTGCTACTAGGCTCTTCTTGAGGATAAAAATAATACGCATCTGATTTTAAGATATAAAGTGTTTTCCTTCCAGGGTTATCTTTTTAAAAATTTGTTCTATTTAGTTATACATGACTGCAGAATGCATTTTTGACTCATGGTACACATATGGAGTACAACTTTTCATTTCTCTGCTTGTACATGAAGTAGAGTCACCCCATCCGTGTAATCATGCATGTACATAGGGTAATGATGTATGTCTCATCCTTCCGTCCTTCCCACCCCCGGTCCCCTCCCCTCCCCTCATTCCTCTCTACACAATCCAAAGTTCCTCCATTCTACGCTTACCCGCTCCCTTTATGTGTCAGCATCCACTTATCAGAGAAAATATTTGATCTTTGGTTTTTCAGGATTGGCTTATGCTTAGCATGATATTGTCCAGCCTCATCCATTTACCGGCAAATGCCATAATTTCGTTCTCTTTTAAGGCTGAGTAATGTTCTATTGTGTATATATACCACAATTTCTTTATCCATTCATCAACTGAAGGGCATCTAATTGGTTCCACAATTTAGCTACTGTGAATTGAGTTGCTATAAACAATGATGTGACTGTGTGACTATAGTATGCTGATTTTAAACCCTTTGGGTGTAGGCCAAGGAGTGGGATAGCTGGGTCAAATGGTGGTTCCATTCCAAGTTTTCTAAGGAATCTCCACACTGCTTTCCAGAGTGGTTGCACCAATTTGCAATCCCAACAGCAGTGTATATGAATGTACCTTTTTCTCCAGGGATTATCTTTCACCTGCAATTATTTCTGGGAAACTGAATCTACAATTTCTACTGCTGATTAGGGTACAAAGGAGGGAAATGAGAGGTCTGAAGCATAAATAGTGGGTGTACCATTGCCTCCCAGGAAAGACTCGCCAAATGTCACGGCACACAGTGTGGATTCTGCAGCCCAGGAATGGTGATGTCCATCTACACGCTACTCAGGAACCACCCAGAGCCAACACCTGAGCAGATAATGGAGGCTCTTGGAGGTGAGTAATCTTGGCCCTGTGCAGGCAGGAGCCAGGGTAAAAAGTGCTCAGGGAGCTAGACATGGAGACCTTGGCTCATGGGAGGAAGTAGAGTCGCAGTTTTGTGGTTCCAGGCTCCTGGCTTCCTTAGTACCTGTCTTGACCAAAGTATTTCTAGAAAGGGGAGCATTATTGCTTCATTTGGCAGCAATGATGCCAGGAATTGAGTGCTCCTGAATTCCTCATACTCTTCCTTTGGTGGAGCCAATCATCACTCTTCAAAGACGACAGACAGACTAACACTTAATACGATCTTTTCTAAATGTTGAAATTTGGGTAAGCTGGAAGAAGAAAATTTTGCTGTTTTTCTGTTTAATTAATCTGTCTGAATCATTCATTAACATCACTTACTAAAATTAATTTTCCAAAAAGAAAAGACTTTTTGGATACTTTATATCTTCATGCCATGGTTGGTTCATTATAATAAGATCAATGAGATCATAAAAACCATTATCTATCAAACAAACTTAGCAATTCAATCTCATACAGCAAAATAGTTATCGAATTTAAATGAAAAAATACAATTATCTACCTGAGAAATCTATGTTGACAAATGCAGTTTTCTATAACAACACTAACTAGTTTTCAAGGTGACTGGTCACTAATTCTTAGAAGAAAACTATCAATGTAAACTTCTGGGTATTATAGAAAAGTTCTTTGTCCTTTTCAACAAACAGACCTGGACAGAAACTGAGTTTTATGGATGAAATGATGCAGAATAAAACTAAATGGAAATTCAATTTAAATGTTATTGGAAATGGCATAAAAGTATCCTCTAATATTGTCCCTTATCACTTAATAACTAATTTTTTGGTTTTTGGTTAAATGCTGTTAAAACATGGGTTGATGATCTCAAGTATAATTTTAACCAAACCTGAATGAATTGAGCATTTGACAATCTTTGTTCAGTGAAATAATTAGCAACTAATGAGGTATTGAGAACTTTGAAAAGCATAGATCTTATGATTTGTCCTTTTTGTTGATTTATCTGACTATGAGACAATCTTACAGAGATAGAGTATACCTTCCCTGATTCTGTGCCTGTGATTCACATAATAACCACCAAGAAAGAGATGATGCTGTCCAGTTATGACTAAATGGATGAATTGGACGACTTTGTTCTAGGTGTAGATAACATATTTTTGTTCATAATCCATTTATTGTCTCTTTCTAGAATTAAAAAGATTAGCCACACAGATAACCTTCATGTTCATATTCTAAGAAAAATAATAATATAAAATAAAGTTCAAAGAAATGTAATTAACGCAGGCTCATAACTTCTAAAATGAGCAACCAACATAAATCACTGCTTGATTTACTCTAGTCTTTTCCATTCAAGACTAAGGGAATAAAATTTTTGAATTCCCATATTTTTTTCCTTCTTAACATTAGAAAAAAGTCTATAATGGGCAGTTATCTTTTCCTCAGCAAGCCTTTAATGCAGTCTATAGAGCTAACACTGATTATGTAGCCAAAAACAAAAACAAACAAAAAGCCCTGATACTGGTTCACTCCAGCCTTTACTGCTTACTTACAGTTTATCAGAGAGATGTCTATGACCTTTTCAATACTTCTGTTTCTTTTTTTTTTAATTTGGCTTTTAATTTTTTACAGACTGCATTTTGATTCATTGTACACAAATGGGATACATAATTTCGTTTCTATGGTTGTGCACAATGCAGATTCATACCATTCGTGTAATCGTACATGTAGATAGGGCAATGATGTTTGTCTCATTCCACCTTTTTTCATACTCCCTTCCCTCTCATTTTCTTCTACATATTCTAAAGTTCTCCAATTATTCTTTCATTCGCCATCCCCAGCCCCATTATATATCATCCTCCACTTATCAGGGAAAACATTTGGCCTTTGGTTTTTTGGGCTTGGCTTATTTCACTTAGCATGATATTCTCCAATTCCATCATTTATTTGCAAATGCCATAATATTATTCTTCTTTATGGCTGAATAGTATTCCATTGTGTATATATACCAGAGTTTCTTTATCCATTCATCTGTTGAAGGGCATCTAGGTTGGTTCCACAATCTAGTTATTGTGAACTGAGCTGCTATAAACATTGATGTGGCTGTGTTACTGTAGTTTGCTGATCTTAGGTCCTTTGGGTATAAACGGAGGAGTGGGATAACTAGGTCAAAATGTGGGTCCATTCCAAGTTTTCTGAGGAATCTCCATACTGCTTTCCAGAGTGGCTACACCAATTTGCAATTCCACCAGCAATGTAAAAGTGTGCCTTTTTCCCCACATCCACGCCAACATCTATTCTTGTTTGTGTTCTTGATAAAAGCCATTCTAATTGGAGTAAGATGAAATCTTAGAGTTGTTTAAATTTGCATTTCTCTAATTACTAGAGATGTTGAACACTTTTTCATATATTTATTCATTGCCTGTGTGTCTTCTGCAAAGTGTCTGTCCAGGTCCTTGGCCCATTTATTGATTGGGTTCTTTGTATTTTTGTTGTAAAGTTTTGTAAGTTCTTTATAAATTTTGGAGATAATAGAGGTGAAAGACCTGTACAATGAAAACTACAGAACATTAAAGAAAGAAATTGAAGAAAACCTTAGAAGATGGAAAGACCTCCCATGTTCTTGGATAGGCAGAATTAACATTGTCAAAATGACCATTCTACCAAAGGCGCTATACAGATTCAATGCAATTCCAATTAAAATCCCAATGACATTCCTCATAGAAATAGAGAAATCAATCATGAACTTCATCTGGAAGAACAAGGGACCTCGACTAGCCAAAACAATCCTGAATAGAAAAAGTGAAACAGGAGATATCACAATACCAGACATTAAACTATACTACAGAGCAATTGTAACAAAAACAGCATGGTATTGGCACCAAAATAGACAGGCAGATCAATGGTACAGAATAGAAGACACAGAGACAAAACCACATAAATACAGTCACCTCATAATAGACAAAGGAGCCAAAAACATACAATGGAGAAAAGCTAGCCTGTTCAACAAATGGTGCTGGAAAAACTGGAAATTCATATGCAGTAAAATGAAATTAAACCTCTACCTCTCACCCTGCACAAAACTCAATTCAAAATGGATCAAAGACCTAGGCATTAGACCAGAGACCCTGCACCTAATAGAAGACAAAGTAGGCCCGAATTTTCATCATGTTGGTTTAGGATCAAACTTCCTCAATAAGATTCCCAAAGCACAAGAAATCAAAGCAAGAATCAACAAATGGGATGGACTCAAACTAAAAAACTTTTTCTCAGCAAAGGATACAATCAAGAATGTAAAGAGAGAGCGTACAGAGTGGGAGGAAATCTTTTCCACATGCATTCAGATAGAGCACTTATCTCCAAAATACTTCTATTTCATACTATGTAGTTATATTCTAGAAATTTCAGCTCCTTCCCTCTACTCAAAAGAGGAATTCTAAATTCACATCCTTCTATGTTTTTTCTTCTTTAGCAAAAAGAGAGACTATGGAGTCTGCAGCCATTCTTATGTATACAGCTTCTTCTTAAATTAGTCTTACTCTAGAAAAGAGGACCAGGGGAACCCATAGCCCAACTTTCCTCATGACTCACTGGAAGTAGCACTTTTCTTGTAGGAATTTAAACCTGCCCTATCCACACATACACACTCCCTCTGAAATTGTTAAACCACAATTGGACATAATAATTTGAAACATACTTTTTAGTACAAAAATAATACATTCTATTGTGAAAGTGTCCCAAAAATTAAAAGACATAGACAAACCCATTCATAATTCTGCCACCAACAGGCAACCACTGTCAAATACTTCTGTATTTCTTCTGTCATTTTTATGCATAAGTTTTGTTTCTTCTAAATACTTACAACTATTATATGTACAATTTTATATTTTAACAGTATAGCATAAGAAGTGCTACCATGTTATTAAGACCTCTTCATAAATATTATGCAAAAGTTATTATGCAAAAGTTGAACATACTTTTTAAAAAGATAATGGTTTCCCTTTCCACCATACTTTGGAAATGTTGACTGATCAAAACAATGCCTATTGAAAACTGACTGTACTATTCTGGGTGGTTCGAGAATGTTCAAGTCAACCCTTCCCTTTTCCAGGAACCTAAGACCCAATAAGGGAAATAAGGCACATACATAAGTAATCCCAGCATAGTTGATAATAGATTTGCAGCAGGATTCAGGTGGTAAGGGTGCAACTCTGACTGGACCCCAGAAAACAGGGACTGGGATCTGGAAGAACAATGCCTCTGTTAGTCAGCTTTCCCATTACTGTAATACCTGAGGTAATTAGCTTATCCAGAGAAAAGGTTTATTTTGGCTCACAGTTTGGGAGGTTCTCTTTCATGATCAATTGGCCCCACTGCTTTGGGCCTGTGGTGAAGGGGTATACCATGGCAGGAGCACATGGCAGAGAAAACTGCTCATCTCATGGCTATGTAAGCAAAGAGGGAGAGGAAAAGCCTAGTGTCCCACAATTCCTTTCAGTGACACACCTTCAATGACCTAAGAACCTCCCACTAGACCCCACTTCCTAACGGCCCCACCACCTACCAAGAGCGCCACCCTGGGGACCAAGATGTTAATACATGGATCTTTGGGGGACACATCCAGACTATAGCAGTTCCAGGTGGTCTTCCCCTAGGAGACTGCCAGAGAAAGGTGTGACGAAGGGACACACAGGTGATATGGGGATGGCAGACACACAACTGAAGATAGGGGCAGGAAATAAAGCAGAAAGGATTGAGGAAAACTATGGTGATTTCTGTGGTTATTTCAGGAAGAAAATGTAATCACAGATCTATTTTTTCCAAGGGAAACATTTTTTCTAAAAAATCTTCCTATTTTTAGGGAGCAAAAAAAAAGAATCTCAATACTAATATAATATTCCACTGAAAACTTGAAGTACAGATATGCAATATATTTCTATATTAATCTCTAAAACTTTACCCCTTATTTATCAGGTAATTTGTGCCGATGTACTGGATACCGACCAATTATAGAAAGTGGGAAAACTTTCTGTGTGGTAAGTATTAAAAAAAAAAAGACTATCCTGTGGACTTAATACATTAATGATCTTTTGCATAGAATAATGTATGGTATTCAGTAATCTCTAAAATAACCCTATGTTACCTTTTCTAATCACTGAAAGTTGTTAAACACCCACTGCTTGTATTTTTTTAAATAAAGAGTTAACATCTGTCTTGTTTTTATCCTTAAATTGGTCACTTTCCTGAGGCAGACAGAATTTAGTCCATGACTTCAAGAAATGTGTGCTCTATTAGAGAAAGAAAAGCATAGAAATAATAAAAGCATAATTGAAAAGCAAGATATTTAAAGCTCAGTATATCCAATATACGCATATAAATTTTGAAGGAACATTAACTTAAGAAAATTAATAAATGGGAAGAAAAGATACAGAGGGAGAAGGGTAGTTCTGAGCTAGGTCCTAAAGGAAATGCTAGAAACGAAGGCTAGAGAGAGGTCTAGGAAAATTCCAAGTAAGAAAATGGATGGAAGTAGGAAAAAGAAAGATGTCCAAAATTCAGGTAAGAAATTGATGAGACTAAATATTAAGGATTTAAAAGATTCTGTTTGGGGCTAAAGAATGTAGATGTAAAGCTGCTAATCAATGTGCAGTCATTGTTCTCCACTCAGGAGTAACACACTGAGAAGAAGAAAAAATTTGGCACTTGCTTATAGATAGGATAAGACTGAGGCATGCTGGGAGTGAAGGCGTGGACTAGCGCGATATCCCACATAGGAGGGAATAACCGCCCGCACCAGTGTGGCAAATGTGGGGACAAGGCCACTTTCAAGAGGATTGCCAGAATCATAGCCGCCAGATGGTGAAGAGTGCAGTGAGCAAGGAACCCAGATCACTTTCCAGGCCAAGAAACAGGAACCACAGGAAGCTGGAAAAAAAATGAATTAGTGTATGCAGGAGCAGGTAGTTTTGAAATATCTTTTTTCAGAAACTTAAATGTCAAGAGAAGATGTATTTTGAAAAGTTTTCAGTAGGGGTTTTTTCCAGGACCCATTTTTTTATGGCAAAAATTAATTTTATGTAATTTTTTTTGCTAAAAACTATTCAAGGTACATCAGTTCATTCCAAATAATATAAAATCTTTAAAAGATGTATTTTTATGCCAGTACTGAACAATTTCAAGTTCTACAAACTACTGGCTATTTCATTTTAATTCCTGGGTTGGATACTTTTTATGTTGAACCGTATGAGTGGCTGACATACTATCCTTTTTGACCTACAAAAACAGCAATTCTTTGTCTGATTCAACCTATTACTATGTGATTATTTTCCTGGTGACAAATAAAAAAAAAAATCTGTATAAAGATAGAGACAAATATAGATATTTAGACTCTCTCTCGCTCTGGGTCCCACATTCAACCACTTCGAGTTAGTTCCTTACTGTGTACAGTTTGCCACAAAATCCAAATCCCTTTTAAATTCTGTAGAAATGATCTTTCAAGTAAGAATACCAGCTGCCAGTTTGGCAGTATTTCTTACATGTCAGGCACTGTATGCAACTTCTCTAATACTTAAATCTAAAAAGCCTTTTGGAGATGGGTTTTATAATCCTAATTTAACCCCACTAGTATTTGTTAAAGCAGGAACTAGACCCAGTTCTCCTTGACTTATGTATGAAGAACAGCATCTCTAAATTGCCACGAACCCTTCAGCAGTGTTTGCCCAGTGAAAAGGGAAAACAGGAATGATACATTCAATTGTTACAGTAACTGACACATGAATTCAGGCCCCAAACTCTACATTTCTGCATGAAATGTTCTAAAAATTAATGTTAAATGCTTTGGGTATTTGAGTCATTCAAATAATTCAAAAAGACCCCAACAAAATACACATAAACTCAGACTTTATTTATATTAATGTGTAGAAAGATGTAAAGGCAGTTTGTCTTCCAGGACTTCATTAAAGATACAAGATATATCGCCATTAAGATGACAAAAAGCAATCGGTTGGGTTGGTTACCACCTTATAACTATGCTTCATGTATCTCAGTTCCAGTAGAAGCCTCCACTGGCTGACTCCACGGGCCTCTCACACCTTGCCCTCTCCAGAGATCGAAATGGCACTGTTTACAGGACTCCGTCCCGAGTAGAGTTGCCCACACCTATTATTTTCTGTAATTGTTCATAATTTCTAATTATGTTCTCTAACCTTCCAGATACTAAGATGGGTGTCTAAAGAATCAACTAATGAATTTGACTTAAACTGCATTACCTCCTAAGGAATCAAGCGTTTGTCAGCTGAAAGGATCCGGTAAATGTTGCATGGATCAAGACGAAAGGGCTTTTGTGATCATACCAGAAAAAGTAAGTATCTGGCTTTTCCGCTGCAACGGGGATTGGTTGAAAAACACCCACATAAGCCAAAGATATTCAAGTTCTGTGTTCATGTGAGTGAGTAAAGTCCAAAATAAGTGCATTCAGGTCATCAAAAGCCTTAAAGAGCTCCAGAAATGAGAAGGATCGTGACTCCCACAAGGCTGGTCACACAGGCATCAGGACTTCCTGTGCTTAGTCTGAGTTTAGCAACCAAGCCCCATTCCTCTCACTAAGAGGGACTAAGCAGTGGTGCACCCTCATGTTCCTGCTAGAAAAATACCTGCAAATAATTCCTGGGACCAAATCGAAAACCCAATTTCTGACACCAAAGGAAGAAAATCAGAGTCTAGTAAACATGCAGGGACATCACCCCATGGTCCTATGAGGGTGGGAAGAACTCCACTGAGGATGCCCTGTGGCTCTGGCACCTCATTCTATGTCGGGGTGTCAGAGAAGAGGTCCTGACTCTGAAGTCTCACACTTAAACCTCCCGGTACCTCTCTCAGTAACTCTGAAGTTCCATTTGTATTTTGTTTTGTTGTTTTGTTTTGTTTTGTTGAGATATGTACCAAACTATATGATGAAGATGAATTCCAGACCTTGGACCCATCCCAGGAACCTATATTCCCTCCTGAACTGATAGTAAGATACTTTACTTCTGTTGTTTCATAATATGTTGTGGTATCCGCCTTTCTGTATTACCTATGAAATTACTGAGCTTTAACATTAAACGTTGGAAGTGTGTCCACCATGATAATGGAGCATAAAAACATTTTTAGGGGCTCATTCAGCTCTGCTATACATAAGCGAAGCAGACAGCTTAGAAGAGTCGTACGTTTGGGTCTCAGAGACGCATTGGTTGAATCCCATCCACTGAAGATCCTTAGGTTATAGTACAGTGACTCACCCAAGGTCGCCGGTACAGTGTGAGATATCTTAAAGGTCATTTACCAGTGGAGTATGAATCAAATGACACTTAGAATAACAGGATGATACTATTCTTCCATTTATTTTCTGTGATTTCAACTCAGTGGAGGAAAGAGAAAGGGAAAATAACTACATAGTGCAGCGTGTCTGCCACTCTCTTCCAGCACTGTGCCCTGGAGAGAGCGTGAGACAGTCAATTCCACTGGCTTCAGAAGGTCTCAATCCCCACACACCCCTCAGAGTGGGAGAACTTGGGCACCCTGAGGACAAATCTAATAATAAAAATTATATGCTTAAGTGTAGCTATCTGTATGTACATATCTAAATATAGACATAGAGAGAGTTGTTCAGAAAATCCATTTATGCCATTCCCGTTGAGTGATTTAAGGGATGCTTTTCAAGGATAATTTTGCCTATGAACAATTCTTGTCCAGCAGAAAATCTCATCCCCAAAGGTGAGTCTCCTCTGAGTCACAGTTGGGCAGAACTAGAGCAGGAAGCCTGGCACCTTAGTTCCAGGTCAAGAACCATTCCTTCCCTACACTGTGCTGTTTCCTCTTCGCACTCACTTCACAAATACGAATGAAGTTTAGGCCACTCTCTGTCCAGTAGTTGGTGGACACCTGTCATGATATTTCTTCAGCAGTGCCTACCTGGATCTTACCGATCTGATGGCTTCAAACAGAACACTCGTTGGTGGTCCCTAGAAGCTGGGTCTCCTCAGAAAGCTAAAATGCAGCCCTCCTGGACACCCAGAGCAGTGGATACTGTTGTTCAAGTGACCTGCTTGAAAGTGTGTTGCCTTTGCTTCTCTGCAGAGAATGGCAGAAGATCCAAATAAGAGGAGGCTGACATTCCAAGGGGAGAGGACTACCTGGATCACCCCTGTGTCCCTGGATGACCTTCTGGAGCTGAAAGTCAATTTCCCGAAAGCCCCACTCATCATGGGGAACACTACAGTGGGTGAGTGTTTGCTCCCCTGTTCTTTTGAGCGGGTAACCTAAATTCTGTGCTCTTCTGAAACTCCTCCTAAGTGCAATTTTGTTTATTGTTAAGGATACTCATGGTCCTGTAGAATGCTTTGTTGTTTTCTTTTGCAAATAAATTATGTGGGTCACAATTTTCATTCTGGCTTATCAGTAACAGACATGTATTAGCATTCATTTTCTTCTTTTTCTGATTACTTGAAATGCTGTTCCTCTTAAGGACCCAGCATTAAGTTCAAAGATGAATTCCATCCTGTCTTTATATCTCCACTTGGGCTTCCAGAACTACACTTTGTAACCACCACAGATGATGGTAAGTACCTTCTTTCATGAATAAGATATAACTGTTGGCTATTGGGCTGTTAGGAAGCAACCACAGGCACTGGGGAATCTTGAGCATTTCACAGAACAATTTACTTCATCTATTCATTCAAAGCTATTGACTGAGCATCTACCCTGTGTCTTCTGTGAGCATTTTCAAATGGATTGACTCAGCTGCACCACTGAGTACTACATTGTCATAGGAACCATAATAGTAGGAAGATGCCACGTAGCTCACCAGGTGTGCAGAGATTGACCAAACAAGAAACTGGGGACATTTGCTGTCCAGTAGGAAAGGTTCTTGTCACACATTACTGTCTGATTCACACATTTTCTCAAGGTTCATCCCATATCCACACACACACACACACACACACACACACACACACACATCTTCACCACAAGATTTGAAGTGTAACTGTGAATGACAAACCTATTTTTACACTCTTTCACAATTTACAAAGTGCTTTTCCATGACTTATCTCTGGACCCATGACAACTCTGAGAGGTAGATAGACATAGCAGGCAGCCATGGCATCTCTATTACCCTACAGAAGGTATAGAATCAAAGGGCTAAGTAACTCCTCAACATCACACAGCCAGCACATACAGGTCAAGGCTCCATCCCAGGTCTTTTTGCTTCACCTAATGCACTAAAGAAGGCTCTCTGAAAAACACATCCCACCATCCACTACTCAAATTAAACACTTGGATGACAATGGCTATCAGAGCTAAAAATTCTATAAAACAAGGTTCTCACCAGAAACAGAAATCAAATAGACAATTTCTTGCTAGGCCCTTTGACCTGCCACTCTGAAGTCAGTCTGCCTATTCGTTTTTTTATCTGTTGGAAAGTCTATATCAATGGACTCACAGGAAGAGATGGAGCAAGGGAGGCCAGTCAGGTAGAAGAGTAGGTTGGGGGAAGGTGTAGGAGGTATCTGGTTAGTGTGTGGTGGGGAGTGGGGAGGAGGTAAAGCTTGCAGACCCAAATTGGTGTTTCTCAACCTTTTCTTCACTGTTGTCCCTCCAAGGAACAATAAGCACTGTTTCCCTAACCATCCTTCCATGAAATTTTAATACCACACATAAAATGTGTGTGTTTTTATGTGCTGTATGTGTATTGGTGCTTCATAAACAAAAAGGAGAGTTTTGCACACCCTTAGGGGCAATATTGCCCCCACTGGGATGCATTAACTAGATGACACCACTACTTAAATTATATCCTGTAAGCATACCTGCAAATAAAATTGACTCAAGGTATGGGCAGGCATCTATTCCTGTTATCTTTTTGATTTGAGAACAGTAGGAAGAGTTGACTACAGAAGGACAAATGGGCAATTGACATTTTTCAGGTCAATTCCCACTTAGGCTTCATGAGCTTTAAAAAAAAAAAAACCTTATAATACCTTGACTGAAATTTCCTTATTTGATCAATTTATTTAGGAAAAGTAAATGAAGTACTGAGTTTCAGTTATTTGTGCTTGATACGTGCTAAAGTCTATGGCATACATGACTGTACATGACTGAGAAAAGGAATTTGTTGCTTAGTATTTGAGGGTAAAGCAGATTTCTAGAAATATCTTTAATTATTGTATTTGTTGGGAGTCATTCTAAGAAACTAGAAAGGTAAGAGAGGACATATTGAAAAGGACTGTTTGCAGTCCTGTCTTGTTAAAGTTCACTTAAGCTTATATTCCACTATCTTATTTTCAGGGGTGACCATAGGTGCTGGATACAGCCTGACCCAGTTGACTGATTCCTTACATTTTATTGTTTCGGAACAACCAAAGGAGAAGACTAAGACATTTCACGCCCTCCTGAAGCATCTGAGGACTCTGGCAGGAGCCCAGATTAGGAACATGGCTCTAGGTTCTCTATTAGATAAAATAAGTCACAGTTCTGGACAGTCATACAGTTCTCTCATTTTAACCAATGTTACGTTGAAGAGGAATCCTAAGTCAATGTTGAACATGTCTCTTCAATATGAGTGTGGGTGGGTGTGTTCAAATGAGGAATGTATATAACAAGATTATGATACTAGTTCCCAAATTCTTGTCCCAGTTACCTGTGCATGGTAAGATCCTGGAAAAGTCATTTGATCTCTTTAAACCACTGTCTCTTGATTTGGGAAATTAAAGTCCAACCAAATGGACTCTCTCTAAGGTACTGTCCAGCTCTCACCGTATATGAAATATGCCTCCAAATTGCTTGTTGATGGCTGGTTCTCCTCTTAGGCCTTTGCATCAAGGTCAGTTTATAAATATGTGTTTCCCACGTGTGCATTCTTGAACTCTTCAAGTTGTCTAGCTTACTGGGATTTCCTTGTTATTTAAGACTTAAAAAAAAAAAAAAATCAAAGGGAGATCAGTAGAGGAAAGGGATTGGGGTAGTAAGGAGGAGAGGAAAAGGGGAAATTCTGGGGAAAGATACTGGCCAAATTATATAGTATTGTGTGCATGTACCAATATATAACAAATCTCACTGTTGTGTACAACTATAATGCACCAATAAAAAATATAGGGGGGACTCCGGCGGTGGGCCCCGCCCATACAGCCAGCTTCTCCAGTTTCTCGGAAGGGAACTGGCCCGCTAGTGAGAGCCTTTCTGACCAGAGCAGGCTCCGAGTCCCGGAGCCCTTGCAGCACAGTGTAATCCGGCAAAGAACCAGCGGAGAACCTCGATCTGCAAGCAGCCTCAGGGATCAGGGCAGGGCAGCCGGAGACCTCTTCAGGCAGCTCTGCCCCCTCCGGCTGCGGGCTCTCTTCACGGGGCGATCCAAGATGGCGGCCTAGAGGGAGACTGCACCCCCGGTCGCTCCAGAACCCAGGAGTTAAGAGGGGGAGGCATTGAGAGACTCGGACTGAAATAGAGCCACGGGTGAGTCTGCCCACTGGGTAAAACTCAGCCCGGGTGGCAGGCCCAGATAGAGGTGGCTTAGCGGAGCCGGGCAGGGCAGCTAGAGTCTTCCCAAGGTAGCCTTCCACACTCCGGCAGTGGGCTCTTCCCACACGGCCAGCTGCACGGTGCAGGCCCACAGTGAGAGCATTTCCGCACAGAGCCAGTTCCAAACCGTGGAACCAGTAGGGGGCTAGGGGCAGTTTTCTTCGGATGAGCTGCTTTATCAGATTCCTCCAAGACATCAGGCTACTGAAGGCTGGGAGGTGATACACTGGAAATCTACTGGGACACTATAAGCCAATAGTGGAAAACTGCAATATCTCAGGGTCCCACTGACAACTGACCAATATGAGAAAACAAGGGAAGAAAATGTCCCAAACAAACCTAGATACTACATCAATAAAACCCAATGACAGCACAGCAGAAGAAATGTCAGAAAGGGAGTTCAGAATGTACATAATTAAAACGATCAGGGAAGCTAATGAGGAGATGAAAAAGCAAATGCAGGCATTGAAGGAGGAGATGAAAGAGCAAATGCAGGCATTAAATGATCGCACCAATCAACAGTTAAAAGACCAAATACGGGAAGCAAGAGATCATTTCAATAAAGAGTTAGAGATACTGAAAAAAAACCAAACTGAAATCCTTGAAATGAAGGAAACAATAAACCAAGTTAAAAACTCCATAGAAAGCATAACCAATAGGATAGAACACCTGGAAGACAGAACCTCAGACATTGAAGACAAATTATTTATCTTGAAAGCAAAGTTGGCCAAACAGAAAAGATGGTAAGAAATCATGAACAGAATCTACAAGAATTATGGGATATCATGAAAAGGCCAAATTTAAGAATTATTGGGATTGAGGAAGGCTTAGAGAAACAAACCAAAGGAATGAACAATCTATTCAATGAAATAATAACAGAAAATTTCCCAAATCTGAAGAATGAAATGGAAAACCAAGTACAAGAGGCTTATAGAACTCCAAACATACAAAATTACAACAGACCCACACCAAGGCACATTATTATGAAAATACCTAACATACAAAATAAAGACAGAATTTTAAAGGCCGCGAGAGAAAAGAAGCAAATTACATTCAGGGGGAAACCAATAAGAATATCAGCAGATTTTTCAATCCAGACCCTAAAAGCTAGAAGGGCCTGGAACAACATATACCAAGCCCTGAAAGAAAACGGATGCCAACCAAGAATCTTATACCCAGCAAAACTTACCTTCAAATTTGACGATGAAATAAGATCCTTCCATGGTAAACAAAAGCTAAAGGAATTTACAAAAAGAAAGCCAGCATTACAGAACATTCTCAGCAAAATATTCCATGAGGAAGAGATGAAAAACAACGATGCAAATCAGCAACAGGAGGCGCTAGCCTAAAGGAATAGCCAAATAAAGGAGAAACCAAATCATGTCAAAAACAAATATGAGTCAATTGACTGGGAATACAAATCATATCACAATAATAACCCTGAATGTTAATGGCCTGAATTCATCAATCAAAAGACATAGACTGGCAGATTGGATTAAAAAGAAAAATCCAACAATATGCTGCCTGCAAGAGACTCATCTCATACAAAGAGACACTCATAGACTAAAGGTGAAAGGATGGGGAAAAACATACCATGCACACGGACACAGCAAAAAAGCTGGAGTATCCATCCTCATCTCAGATAATGTGGACTTCAAACCAAAACTAGTCAGAAGGGATAAAGAAGGACATTACATGCTGCTTAAGGGAAGCATAAATCAGCAAGACATAACAATCATAAATATCTATGCCCCGAACATTGGCTCATCCACGTACGTCAAACAAATCCTTCTCAATTACAGAAATCAAATAGACCACAACACAATAATACTAGGCGATTTTAACACACCTCTCTCACCACTGGATAGATCGTCCAAACAAAAATTGAATAAAGAAACTATAGATCTCAACAACACAATTAGCAATTTAGACTTAACGGACATATATAGAATATACCATCCAACAAAGAACGAATACACTTTCTTCTCAGCAGCACATGGATCCTTCTCTAAAATAGACCATATTTTATGCCACAAAGCTACTGTTAGCAAATACAAGAAGATAGAGATACTACCTTGTACTCTATCAGATCATAATGGATTGAAATTAGAAATAAATGACAGAATAAAAACAGAAACTTCTCCAATACCTGGAGACTAAATAATACACTATTATATGATGAATGGATAACAGAAGACATCAGGAGGGAAATAAAAAAATTCTTAGAAGTAAACGAGAACAAAGACACATCATATCAAAATCTCTGGGACACTATGAAAGCAGTACTTAGAGGAAGATTTATTTCATGGGGTGCATTCAAAAAAAGAAGTAGAAATCAACAAATAAACGACTTAACACTACAGCTCAAAGCACTAGAAAAAGAAGAGCAGACCAATACCAAAAGTAGTAGAAGACAGGAAATAGTTAAAATCAGAGCCGAAATCAATGAAATCGAAACAAAAGAAACAATCGGAAAAATTAACAAAATAAATAGTTGGTTCTTTGAAAAAATAAATAAAATTGATAAACCCTTAGCCACACTAACAAAGAGAAAGAGGGAGAAAACTCAAATTACTAAAATTCGGAATGAACAAGGAAACATCACAACAGACACGAGTGAAATACAAAACATAATTAGAAGCTATTTCGAAAATCTATACTCCAACAAAACAGAAAACCTCGAAGACATCAACAAATTTCTAGAGACATATGAACTACCTAAACTGAACGAGGAGGACATACACAACTTAAATAAACCAATTTCAAGCAATGAAATAGAAGAGGTCATCAAAAGCCTACCAACAAAGAAAAGTCCAGGACCAGATGGGTTCTCAGCCGAGTTCTACAAAACCTTTAAAGAAGAGCTCATTCCAATACTTCTCAAACTATTCCATGAAATAGAAGAGGAGGGAACCCTACCAAACTCGTTCTATGAAGCCAATATCACCTTGATACCTAAACCAGACAGAGACACATCGAGGAAAGAAAATTTCAGACCATATCCTTAATGAACATCGATGCAAAAATTCTCAACAAAATTTTAGCAAATCGCATACAAATATATATTAAAAAGATAGTGCACCACGATCAAGTGGGTTTTATCCCAGGGATGCAAGGTTGGTTCAACATTCGGAAATCAATAAATGTCATTCACCATATCAACAGACTTAAAGTTAAGAATCACATGATTATTTCAATAGATGCAGAAAAAGCATTTGATAAAATACAGCATCCCTTCATGCTCAAAACACTAGAAAAAATTGGGGTAGTGGGAACATTCCTACACATTATAAAGGCAATCTACGCTAAGCCCATGGCTAATATCATTCTAAATGGTGAAAAACTGAAAGCGTTCCCCCTAAAAACTGGAACAAGGCAGGGATGTCCTCTTTCACCGCTTCTATTCAACATCGTCCTTGAGACTCTAGCCAGAGCAATCAGACAAACCAAAGAAATTAAAGGGATACGAATAGGAAAAGAAGAACTCAAACTATCCCTGTTCGCTGATGACATGATTATATATTTAGAGGAACCTGGAAATTCCACCAGAAAACTTTTAGAACTCATAAGTGAATTCAGTAAAGTAGCAGGTTACAAGATCAATGCTCATAAATCCAATGCATTTTTATACATAAGTGATGAATCTTCAGAAAGAGAAATTAGGAAAACTACCCCATTCACAATAGCATCGAAAAAAATAAAATACTTGGGAATCAATCTCACAAAAGAGGTGAAAGACCTCTACAATGAGAACTACAGAACACTAAAGAAAGAAATTCAAGAAAACCTTAGAAGATGGAAAGATCTCCCATGTTCCTGGATAGGCAGAATTAATATCGTCAAAATGGCTATACTACCTAAAGTGCTATACAGATTCAATGCAATTCCAATTAAAATCCCAATGATGTACCTTGCAGAAATAGAGCAAGCAATTATGAAATTCATCTGGAAGAATAAAAAACCTAGAATAGCTAAAGCAATCCTCAGTAGCAAGAGCGAAGCAGGGGGTATTGCAATACCAGATCTTCAACTCTACTACAAAGCAATAGTAACAAAAACGGCATGGTATTGGTACCAAAACAGACAGGTAGATCAATGGTACAGAATAGAGGACATGGACACAAACCCAAATAAATACAATTTTCTCATACTAGACAAAGGTTCCAACAATATGCAATGGAGAAAAGATAGCCTCTTCAACAAATGGTGCTGGGAAAACTGGAAAACTATATGCAATAGAATGAAATTAAACACCTATCTCTCACCCTACATAAAACTCAACTCAAAATGGATCAAGGACCTCGGAATCAGACCAGAGACCCTGCATCTTATAGAAGAAAAAGTAGGTCCAAATCTTCAACTTGTTGGCTTAGGATCAGACTTCCTTAACAGGACTCCCATAGCACAAGAAATAAAAGCAAGAATCAACAACTGGGATAGATTCAAACTTAAAAGCTTTCTGTCAGCAAAGGAAACTATCAGAAATGTGAAGAGAGAGCCTACAGAGTGGGAGAATATCTTTGCCAACCATACCTCAGATAGAGCGCTAATTTCCAGAATCTATAAAGAACTCAAAAAACTCTACACGAAGAATACAAATAATCCAATCAACAAATGGGCTAAGGAAATGAACAGACACTTCACAGAAGAAGATGTACAAGTAATCACCAGATATATGAAAAAATGTTCAACATCCCTAGTAATAAGGGAAATGCAAATCAAAACTACCCTAAGATTTCATCTCACCCCAATTAGAATGGCGATTATCAAGAATACAAGCAACAATAGGTGTTGGCGAGGATGTGAAAAAGGAACACTCATACATTGCTGGTGGGGTTGCAAATTAGTGCAGCCACTCTGGAAAGCAGTGTGGAGATTCCTCAGAAAGCTTGGAATGGAAACACCATTTGACCCAGCTATCCCACTCCTTGGCCTATACCCAAAGGACTTAAAATCAGCATACTACAGAGATACAACCACATCAATGTTCATTGCTGCTCAATTCACCATAGCCAGATTGTGGAACCAACCTAGATGCCCTTCAGTTGATGAATGGATAAAGAAACTGTGGCATATTTATACAATGGAATATTACTCCGCAATAAAGAATGATAAAATTATGGCATTTGTAGGCAAATGGTCGAAATTGGAGAATATCATGCTAAGTGAGATAAGCCAATCTCAAAAAACTAAAGGACGAATGATCTCGCTGATAAGCGGATGAGGACATATAATGGGGGGTGGGAGGGGCTAGCATTAGGTTTAGGGTTAGGTTTAGAGTTAGGCTAAGGAGAGCGGTAAGAATGAAGGAAAGAAGGACTGTGTAGAGGGAAAAGAGGGGTGGGAGGGGTGGGGGGGAGGGGAAAAATAAAATAAACATCATTACCCAAAAAAAAAAAAAAAGACCATATTGAGGTGATAGAAATATGCCTAATTTCAACTTTTTCATAATTTCCCATAATTTCAAGATCACAAATATGTTACTTTTATAATAATCAGTTAATAAAAATTAAAATTTACAAAAAAATAAATATATATATAGGGGGAAAAAACTTAAGAGAAATTGATTCAGACCACTTCCCATTCCACATACAGCAGGTAGATCAGCAGGATTTGTTGGGGTCAGGGGTCAATGCATTTCTCCTATTTGTCTCTGGCCCTTCTGCTGATCCTCAAAATCTGCCCCGTGTTTTCACCTTCTGCATCTTATGTCCCTTTTCTGAATAGCATTGCTCCTCTCAATATCAACCTGTCCCCAAAGTCCTCAGAGAGCCCCCATTCAAGTCTACGTGGAACAACCTTTACTGAAATTCAAGGTGACAGAGAAGTATTCTACTTCACAGCAGCAAGACAGGCATTCTAATGTGAATGCTCCATATCCCAGTTTTTTAGTTTACTTGGGCTGCAGTCTCTCCACCCTTTTCATGTTTTCTGATGCTTTTTCTCCCCATTGGCCAAACCCTCCCTTTACCCTAACAAGCTGGCACCAGCCCCCAAATTCCCATTCCTTTCCCTTTGTATCTCTCTTCGTAGGTAAACACGCCTATGAAGGAATGTCTCCAAAAACAAATGCATATTCAAGTCAGTCCTCAAGGAAATTAGTCCTCCTTTTAGCACACAGAAGAGGAATATTTTCTCAAAATGGGGTCAAGAATGGGAATCTTGCATATGTTGTCTGAATCTATTTAGCTGCCTCCAAATTTTGGCAGATCTTTCTGGGAAGCAAAGAAGAGAATTAAAAACTTACACAAGGCCTCTGTATACATAATTCCTTATTTGTCAAACAACTAAGTGCATCTTTTTAAATACCATCCTTTTTATTTAGACTTTAGGAGGACATGTGGTGAGCCGGCCTAATTTTTCTGACCTAAATCCCATTTTAGCAGCAGGAAATGCTACCATCAATCTGGTATCTAAAGGTAAGAGGCCAAACTTCAGGTACTCAACTTTACACTTAACCACTGCCTGTTATGCAACTTTGGCTGTAAATTCTTAGCTGGGGACCCAAGAATATTTAACTTAGCTTCATAAGGTTATGTGTACATTGCCTCAAACCTAAGGATGAGACTGTGATCAGCTGATCTGCTCTCCAGAGGTTCTATATCTTGTAAATTGGATACTTTATTGTACCTGACAATTTTTTAAAAAATATTTGACCAAGGTATGAGCAGTTGAAATTACAGTATCAAAGTAGTTGAAGAAAAATATTAATGGGCGATCTCTCCATAGTTTTAAAAGCTTAGGGCATATTTCATTCCAGAGTTTCATAAAGATGGCAATTTTTCTTATAAGAATTTCATTTTAAACTAAATGAAGTTTGTGGAATGTTTTGCTCATTACTTCTCCCCTTATTCAGACACTTTGAACTTTCAGGAAAGAAAAGGATTTAAATTTTAGGAAATAAAAACAAATTATTCATAGGGCTACTGGTATATAAGAGTTTTCTCTGATTAAAATGTGACTCAAGAGAATATGATAAATTTAAGGAAAAGTTTGTGTGTGTGTGTGTGTACCCATATATGTAAACAATGAAAGAGAAGGTTGATATATCAGGAATTTCGTCTCTGCCCAAAGTTCTACCTCTAGTACTTTGAAAAGGTCATTTAACCTCTCTGGACCCTAATTTTACCATTTGTGAAATATATACATTGTGGTAGATCATTTCCAAATAACTTTAAAGTTTCTTAAAGACAAAATTTGTGAGTGGTGTAGAAATGTGCTGTAAGAACCAGAAAAGACTCCTCAGCTTATCAGTTCCATCCCTATCCTTATGCAGACTAGGGCCCCAAAACTTCTGTTACTTGCCTCAGTGAGCCAGGTTGGGAGCTGGAACTAGACCCCTCTGTTCTGGCTCCCAGCCTACATGCTGTCTTTCCTACAGGTCCATCACATCTGCCACTTGCTGTGTATTCTCCAGTGAAAAAGTCCATCCTAATCAAGGCCATTTTCCTTAACAGAAGGAGAAAGGCAAATTCCATTAAATGGCCCTTTCCTTGAGAGAGCACCAGAGGCCAACCTGAAATCAGAAGAGATCGTGTTGTCCATTTCCATCCCCTACTCTACACAGGTGAGGGCTCCTGGAACCGCTGCCCAGCCCCACTGAAGCCCTGCTGGCCCTGGGTAGAGAAACTGAGCCGCGAACAGGCTTTCAGGGGGAATGGTCCCCCTATTCAGAACCAGCTGCTTCAGGGAGACTTTGGGTCTCTCACAGGGATGGGAGGGGGCAAATTCCCAAATGGCCATTTGATTTTCTTTCATATTATGACTTTCATGGATCCTGGGCATTTTTTTCTTAATGGGCTCCCTTCCTCCATAAATATATATATATATATATATATATAAGATTGTGTTTGTGTAAAGGTGAATATAATCCTGGCTGTATTCAGTACTCTATACACATTATTATTATTATATTAATTTCTTTCTTTTGATTTAAAAGAAATTAAGAATAAAACATTTCTATGGGCTCCTGAGAGTATCCTGGGCCCTATTTCTAGGTCTAAAGGGTACATCTGCCCTACAAAAGCAGAGTCTTTCATTTGAATAGAATTTTTGATTTCAGATGAGAAATCTCTCAGCCAAGATTGAGTACCTAGTCAACATCAGCTAGGGGAAACTTCTAACAAACTGAAAGTTTATTATTACAAAGGTATTTCAAAATCAATCAACATTTATTAACCAAATTGTTTAAATAAAATTGTCTTAAGCATCTACTACTCCGTATCACAGCAAGGTGTTCAATCTGGAAGATACTACAAGAGTGAAAAGTCATGGGGTCCTGTCCTCAGAGTCTCTAATCTAACAGGAGGGGCTTGAAAGGTAGGGTGGGGAGGGGGAGACCAATTGCCTGGGACAGGAAATGACAAACAACTGGAGTAGTTCTTGTAGGGGGAGAGCTGGTGACAGAGAGACTTGTCCTGGAGTTGTGCAAAGGGAGGGAAGGCAGTCGGGTCAGCATAAAAGATGATAGACCTGAATCCATGGGACAGCCAATCCGGAGAGGAGAAACACATGGAGCTGGGCGGCAGGGAGCAGGGCAGCTGGAGCAGCCTGCAAGCCGAGGCGGGGAAGGAGGCTGGGCTCCATCACCAAGCATCTCAATTGCTACAAGGACTTACCTGTGTTAGCAGGTGGCCACATTTGAAGGCTTAAAGCAAAGTAAAATTTAGATAAAAGAGATATTTTAAGAATATTGATCCAATAGAAAGAATGAGCATAAATTGGTTGGGGGAAGACGGAGGGTTGAATGAGCATGGAGGAGGCCAAGGCAGTAATTCAGGTGGGAAATGGTAATGAGCATAGTGACAGCAGGAATGGAAAATACCACAGTAGAGTAAATACGACCCATGTGTCTCAAACTCTTTTCTACGGCCAGGGTACCAAACATTACTAATCCTGCAGAGTTCCAGGTGGCAGGACTTAATCTCTCCCCCACCCCACAAAGATGCTGGCCACAAGAGGCTGCCCCACCTCAGCCACTAAAAATGAGATTTGACCTAGAATGGCAGTTGTAGACCTAGAAAGAACTTTGGAGACCATGTGTTCCTGTGGTTTTCAGCTTTTTTTTTTTTTTTTTTTTTTTTTTTTAAGTAGGAACTCTTTTTATTTAAATGAAATTTGGAGAGAATGCAAAGCTAAAACAGATACAACTGAAATGTGGTCGTGGGTCTGAGAGGCACCTCCTCCCCCCTCATCCCAACAGCAGCCCCCAGTCACCATCTGACCCAACCCAATTTCTCATCTTAAAGAAAATTAGGATGCAAACAGTGTAAGTCACTTGCCTAAGCCACAGGTGGCAATTCAGAATTGAAAGAAATAGAGCCCAGAGGATAAGCAGAGATTCTGGAGCCAGACAGCTCGGGAACCCCAGCTCTGCCACTATGGAGTCACCTTGTGCAAGTGACTTACACTCTGCCTCCTCACCAGTATATTGAAAATATTACAATATTACTACAAATGGAGTACATGGGACAGTACTCACGTAGTCAAATTGTCATTGTCACTAACAGTGCCTATGAGAGAGCGCAGATCACTTACAGGATGGTTTTCATTATGAGTCATCACCCACACTGTCACCGTGCAGCAGAACAGTGGCGATAAGCCGTAAGTTTTTGGAGCATTTCTCTATCTCCAGTGGCACTTTGTGTCGGGACTGCAGCTGGCCCAACGTCAAGAGAATGCCTTTGCCATTGTCAATGCTGGGATGAGCATGAAATTTGAAGACAACACAAACACGATCCAGGACCTCCAGATGTTCTTCGGAAGCATAGGCCCCACTGTGGTGTCTGCAAGCCAAACCTGCAGACAGCTTGTTGGGAGGTAAGTCATTGCACGTCTGGGACGTGGAATTTGGGCCATTCTGTTTTTAATGTTTTAATAAAAATTGTACTCGGGAATTTTTTTCCTCATTTTAAGCATGTGGACATCCTCCAAAAAAATTAAGCACTGCAGAAATGGATACAGAAAATACAAGCCACCCAAAAGCAAGCCTTGAGATGAAACTATTCTTTTATTGCAAGTTGCTCTAGTAAAGTTTATGCACAAATCACATGGTTTGAGAAGGCGATACCTCTTAGTAACTAACCTGTAAAATAAGTAAATATCTCCAATACTGGGACTTAAGACATCTGAAAATATCTTACTCCACTTAAAGAAGATGAAATATTTTTTTTAAAAATGTCAAATTATCTTTTTTCTGTCATTCTCATGACTTCTAGCATTTGGAAAGTAAGTTCTTCCAACTTGCACTTTTACAACAAATGTAACCCATCACACTCCTTGTCAAAAACTAAAATTTAATGCCAGGTTTTTCAGATATGAAAATAAATCCATGCTTCCAAAACAATTCTGTACAAACTTTCATTTGTGAAATATTTCCAACTATCTTCAATAATTTGGTCATTTACCATGTTTGTTTGGTGTTCTGTGCCGGACCCTGGTCTAGTACAGATAGAGCAGAGGAAAAGACAGACAGGGTTCCAGGTCTCAGGACTTTGATTTAGTAGTGCTTTTGTTGTTTTGTTTACCTTTTATTTTTCACTTGAGCTATTTAAGCCAAATCAATATTCCTAACTCATTTAGTTAAAAACAATAATGAAGGAGAATTCAGTAAGGAAAATTTAGGAGTGCCTGCATCAGGTGCTTAAAAAAGCTAATGAATTATTTTGAGAATATTTTGTTCAGACTTCAAAGATGACTACAGGTACCTGGTGTTATAGCTCCATAGTGGAGCACTTGCCTAGTACACATGAGCTCAGATTCAATCCCCAGTACCTACATACACACACACACACACACACACACACACACTCACAAATGGTTACTCCATCTTTCCTTGCCCTATCAGTTTAGTATCTATCTGTCTTAGTATACTTTCTATTGCTATAACAAAATACCTGAAACTGGATAATTTATAAAGGAAAGGTAATTTATAAAGGAAGGGGTTTATAAAGGAAAGGTGGTTTATGGTTTTGGAAGCTGGAAGTCCAAGAGCATATCACCCACAAAGGCTTCTTTCCATTCCAACTTACAGCAGAAAGTTGAAGAGCAAGCAAGCAGGTGTTTGCAGAAGAGAGGACACAGGGGCAAACTTACCTTTTATCAACCTACTGTCACAGTAACTAATCCAGTCCCTTGACTGCATTAATTCCTCTTAAAGATTTAATCACCTCTTAAAGGAGAATGGAGGAACGTTGGATTGTGTAGAGGGAAATGAGGAGTGGGGAGGGGGCTGGGGGAAGGAAAGATAATGGAATGAGACAGACATCATTATCCTATGTACATGTATGAGCACACACTGTGACTACTTTGTGTACAACCAGAGAAATGAAAGTTGTACCCCATTTGTGTACAATTAAAAAAAAGTAAAGTTTCTTGTAAGACAAAAAAAAAAAAAAAGGGAATTCATCTTCCTACACCACCATAATGGCAACCAAATCTCACCATGAGTTCCAGAGATGATAAATCAGAGCACCGTCTTTGCCCCTTCTGTGAAATGTTTGCGTTCTTGCTGGTAGACAGTGGGATGACGAGATGCTGAGTGACGCATGCCGCTGGGTCCTGGACGAGATCCACATTCCCCCAGCAGCTGAGGGTGGCATGGTGGAATACCGGCGCACCCTCATCATCAGCTTACTCTTCAAATTCTACCTCAAAGTGCGGCAAGGGCTGAACAAAATGGTAAGTGATTTCTCTGGGTCTCTGGGTCCCTTGTTATCCTGAGCATGGGTCTTCAAAGGAAGACCTTCTCCTGCCCGGTTTTAATAATAGACTGAGCGCACCTGGCGTGGCACCCTCCGTGTGGTGCTTCCCAGCCTCCAGCCCTGCCTCTGGGCCCTGTTGGTTCCTCCCCCGTCGCCCCTCCTGCATCCCCAACACCTGAAGGAGTCAGCCTTGTTATACTCCATTTGCCCTATGATGTGAGTGACCAGTGCTAAAATGTGATAAGAAGTTGACCAACAATGGTAAAAAGCCTTCAGTGGGTAAATTATACCTTTTCCTTATTTAAAAAAGAAATTGTATAAAATAATACTTAAATACTTGGAAAATGTGAGTTAATGTAATCTTAGCTACTTGGGAAGCTAAGACAGGAGGATCACAAGTTCAAGGCCAGTCTGGGCAACTTGGCAAGACCCACTTACAAAATTAAAAAATAAAAATAAAAAAAGGTCTGAGAATGTAGCTCACTGGTAGATCACCAGTGGATTTAATCCCCAGTGCTGCAAAGGAAGGAAGGAAGGAGGGAAGGAAGGAAGAAGGGAGGGAAGGAAGGAAGGAAGGAGGGAGGGAGAGAAGGAAGGAAGGAAGGGAGTAAATCTAAAAGGAGGAAAAAAATAATTCATGACCCTCATCACCCTTATTTGACCGCTATTAATATTTTAGTGCACATCCTTCTAAACCCTTCTTTATGTGTATATGTGTGTATGTATTAACAACTCTTCAATAGAGTTTGCTTGCTTATTTTGCTTAGTAATATGAACATCTTTCAATGTCATTAAACATTTTTCAATGGCGTCATGACAGAATGATTCATGATGTGTTTATGGATGGCTATGCCATTATTTGATCCATTCCTTATTTTTAGACTTTTAAGTTGCTTCAAATTTTCTGTTAACTATTTTTTTTCTTACCCAGTCTAGTTTAAAATGGTCTACACAGCAGTGTTTCCTATGCTAAATATTATTGATCTATCTTGTTATTATATATATTATACACTATTATATATTCTATTATGTATTATATAGTATATTCTGTATACAAATATATACTATAATTTATTAAATGTTTTATTTTTATCTATTATTCATTATTATGTATTCTCTTGTATATTGCACATTATTATATATTCTAGCACTATAGAAGAATTCAAAATATATAGAAGCAAAAATTTTAAAAATCGACTGTAATCCAATAATCTATTACCACTATTAATATTTTGGAATATACACTTTGATCTTTTCAATTTTTTTTTTTTTACTAAATTGGAAGCATACATAAATTTTTGTAGCCCTTTTTTTTCGCTTAACTATATATTCCCTGATGCATATTTCTTCAGTGTCAATAAAAACACTTCTACAAAACCATTTTTCATGATTGCAGAATATTGCATCTGAATGTGCCATGATTTGTTGAGTCACTTCCCTATTGTTAGATATTTAGTTTAATTCCATTTTCTTCACTATCATAAATAATCTAAAATTAAACATCCTTATAAATTAAGCACTGCTCATTCTTCAGTTGCTTCCCGGAGATTCACGCTGAGAACATTGGCCTAGATTTGAAAGCACAGCCTTCATTTAGAAGTGCACATATTTGCACTCATTCAACTTGTCCAGCCTGACAGTTGGCACACGCCTGTAAAACCAGCAACTCGGGAGCTGAGGCAGGAGGATTGCAAGTTCAAAGCCAGACTCAGCAACTTAGTGATACCTTGTCTCAATAGTTAAAAAATAATAATAATTAAACTAAAATTAGGAAAAAAAAAAAAGAGAGAGAGATTGACCTTCTCAAGAAGGAAAGTCTTGGCTCCTGGAAACATCCTTACTTTTCTGTGTGCACAAGTGAATGCAGTAGTTATTCTTCAAACAAAGGCCACAAGCTTAGAGAACTCTGTTTCTCCTAACAGAGTTGCAATCTAAGATCTTGGAGAATACATTGGATAACCCCATTTTTACATGTTTTTCCATGTTAGTTGCTCAGATTGCAAAATTAAATGTGAAATAATCTTTGCAGGATCCCCAGAAGTTTCCCGATATCCCGGAAAAGTTCCAGAGTGCTCTAGAAGATTTCCCCATAGAAACACCACAAGGAATCCAGATGTTCCAGGTTAGTGGGTAGGGTTTTATTTTTTCATCTGTCTATGTATGTGTTAGGTACACATCTGCCCTTTATAAATTTATTGCTGGTAAATACAGAGTCTACAAAAGCCAGCTGATGTCACCCACACAAAACTTGCTTGGTTTAGCTACTCTGCTTTCATTCAAGACTACTCAAGGAACTCTGTTCTGAATCTCTCTTCTCCATGATTTTCAGTTTTGTTGCCTAAAATTTCCCCCTTTACTTGGTCAATGTCAGTCCATCCTTTAAAACCTGACTCAACATTTACTGCCTCTAGAAACCTTGCTTCATGACAATGACTCTGAATCTCCCAGGAACTTAGATATTTTCGTTACACCCTATCAATTGTGTGAATTATTCTTTATTGTCACATGAAATAGTCCACCATATTTTAATGTCTGTTTGTTTGTATGTTTTGATGCCTCAATGAGATTGCAGAATCCTTGAAGATAGGAATGATGTCTTCTTTTTGGGGGGGATGGGGGGTTTCTAACCAGCTATATCCCTTACCATAGTACTCATGTATCCTAATTAACCTGATCCACAGATCTGGATATTTAATTACCTATAGTTTTTGTTTGTTTCTTTGTTCACTTGTGAGTAATCCAGATAAATCAAACCAAATTTTCAGGGCATGAGAGTACATAGAGTGTAAAATAACTTGCTCTGTTCATTAACAGTGTGTGGATCCCTACCAATCCCCACAAGATCCAGTTGGTCACCCAGTTATGCACCAATCAGCCATTAAACATACGACAGGGGAAGCTGTATTTTGTGATGACATGCCCTCCCTTGACCAGGAACTCTTCCTTGCTGTAGTCACCAGCACCAGAGCTCATGCGAAGATCATGTAAGGAAACAAAAGAAGTTCCCATAAGTTACTAAAATGCATTCACAGTTTCACATTCAAATTGAGAGCCTATTGCATATTTAAGTCAACTTAGAATATTCATTTTCTTCTTCTGGATAGGAATCTCATTTTTAAGCAATCATAAAGGAAACTATGACCAAGAGTTAGAACACCTGCTAAATACTAATATTTTTCAACATAGACGATTGGTCCATGACTTAGTTATGATGTCCATTATACATTTTTTCCACTTGAGAAATCATTTATATTGTGAATTTACCCCTGCATCTTTAATATCTACCTTCATGTTTTCCCTCCTAGATCAATTGATACTTCAGAAGCCCTGTCACTTCCAGGTGTGGCTGATGTGATCACAGCAGAGGATGTTCCAGGGGATAATAACCATCATGGAGAGATTTTATATGCACAGAATGAGGTGTGTGATTTGTGTGTGGTTTATTATTCAAACCCTTTGCTGGAAAGACCAAAATGATTATCAGTTGTAGCTGTAACATCTACAGATTTACATTCACACCACAAAGACTGGAAACCAATGACCCCTCCACTTCCCTGATTCTCCACTTCTCTCTTCAATCAGGGGTCCCTCTGAGATTCTGATCAGAAGTTGTAAATCTTATCAAGGAAAGTCTCTGAATAGCCGTGAATGGCAGAGAAGCAACACAGAGCAGAGACATTGAAAGCAAGCAGACCTTCAGGTTGCGTGGATCAGAGGACCCAGTGCTGCAGGAGTGATGAGGAATAGGGTGGGGGGACAGCAGAAGGCAGATCCTAAAAGTCAGACAGTTAAGCTCTGCATCCAATTTTTGTGTCCCCTAAGTCCCAGTCAAGTCACTGGTTTACATTTTCTTCTCTTAGGTAGAAAATGATCTTCCTTTTTGACCTGAAAACCCAGCAGGTAACTGTAAGAAAGTGTGAATGGTGATTCCTTTCTGATGAGTCTAGGCTCTTAGGTAATCAACAATATGTGACTTTCCCACAGGTCATTTGCGTGGGTCAGATCATCTGCACCGTGGCTGCTGATACCTATGCTCATGCCAAAGAAGCATCTAAAAAAGTGAAGATGACTTACGAAGACACAGAACCAAGGATTATCACAATAGAGGTAGTCTGACCCCTTTGCATTTCTAGCAAGATTAGGGTGGTGTACTTTGGGCAGAATTCAGTCATGGAGTATAAAATAGTATAAGCTGGGCCCCACATATACTTTGTTCAGTGCTATCTGTGGTCCTAGAGAAAGGTTTCTATAATCAGCACCTCAAGACCGAATCCCGAGCACTTTCCCATCTAAACCCTTCTTCCCACAAGTGCTTCTGCAGGTGCTAAGGCAATGAAACGTCCTGTGCCCACTTCTCCTGAGGCCTCTCACCAAAGCCTGCCTGAGCATACAGATCAGCAACACCAGAGCAATGCCCTCGTGACCCCACAAACAAAGCTAGTCCATGGGAAAACCTAGAGCACCCAGGAACTCTTAAACATCTTAACATTTCCTGTATTCCTGGGTCCTGGGTCCCGACCACTTGTTGCTTAAGCACAAACTCTGCTTAACAAACTACTTGGATTCATAATCATACTCTGCCATTTAATAGCCTCTCAATAGCAATGAAATGAAAACCTGGCAAGTGACTTAAAACTCTTTAGACCTTGGTTTCCTCATCTGTAAAATGGGAAACTTTGTGAGGTTTAAATGAGAGAATCCAAGTAAAATACTTAGAAGAACCCCTGGAGATACCATCAATAAATGTTAGTTATCATTTTTTTTGTTGTTGTTATTAAAGAGGGCAAGGATGTGCTGTGTTGTTTTGTATCTCCAGTGCCTACAGGTGTTAAACCCATAGCTGGTGCTCAATACATGTGCATTGGGTGATGTGGGATGGAGGGATAGATGGACAGGTAGATGCCTAAGCAGGATGCAGTTTGAACATCCTCTTTGATCCTCCCATTCTTCCCAACAGTTGTCAAGTCCAAATGTTTCCAATTATCCTGTAACTACCACTTACTTCTCCTTTCTTTTCATTCCCACTTTCTCTCTGTCCTTCAGCCCCATCCTCACCACCTTATTGTCTGAATAACCACTGAAAGGGTCTCTTGTCTTCCATTTCAGCCCCTCTTCTGCCCTATTAACTTATCCGAACCCCCAAGTTCAGCAGGTCACCTTCCTACTCAGCAGGGTCTCTTACATAAGGTCTAACTCCCACACCATACTCAATTACCTTTCCAAATTCATCTCCCACTGTTTCCTCGTAGAAAACCAGTACCCCAACCAGTCTGTCCTTGTCCTCATTTTGATCCCTCACTTGATTTGAGTCTTTGACTTCAAATGATTTTGGACCCAATTCAGGTAGCCAATACAAGGCCAATCCTGAGCATTCTGCCACCCCAGCCTACCCCTCCTTGACCTCTTTTTACCGTGAGTCTCCCTAATCCCAGAGTTGGAATCTTAAGCTGACTCAGATAATCACTCCACAGTCTAGAGGTGGGACCATGTTAATAGAGTTTTATATCCACAGTTCTTCTCCAGATCCTTAAAAAGATTAGTGAGTCACCAATAAATTCCTGTAATCCACTTGAATCCAATTTCTGCTGACTGTTCACTCTGTTTTGGCTCCAATTGTCTCAGTGTGTAAAGATCTATCTGATAGAGTAGAAGCTTGGGATTCTGATGGAGGACTAGTCGTTTATTAGGATACAAATAAAAAATTGTTTTGGTTTTTTTGTTTCTCCAATGCAGCAAGCCCTAGAGCACAATTCTTTTCTGTCTGCTGAGAAAAAAATTGAGCAAGGAAATGTAGAGCATGCCTTTAAATATGTTGACCAAATCATTGAAGGTAAGTACAGTTGTCTTGAACCAGTAAACAGAACTTCTAACATCAAAGACTAATTTCAGTCATCTGGTTTGAGAGAAGCTGAAATTCCAAGGCAGGGCTTTTCTATCCTAGTGTAGTTGTTGAATGACAATTTAAAATGTATGGTGAATTTAAAGCTTGATGAATTTTACATATGTATAAACCTATGTAAATTTCACCCCCATCAAGATACAGAACATTTCCCACACCCCAGAATTCTTCCTTATGTCCTGTCTTAGTAACCCTTCAAAATATTATTCTAGCTTTTATCATTGTAGATTCATTTTATCTGTTTTGAACTTCACATAAATGGAAACTTTTAATATTATCTTTTGTGTGCCTGTTTCTTTTACTTAACATTTTATGTTAAGAGTCTACCATGTTGCTATATGGATCTGTAGTTCTTTTTCATTTTTCAGTATCATAACATTGGACAAATATTCCACAATTTATTTATCCATTCTGCTGTTAACAGATGTTTGAGTTTCCTTTTTATCAGTTTGGGATCATTATGAATAGTTTCTATAAATACTATTATACTTGTCTTTTAGTGAACCTAAGCACTTATTTCTAATGAAATATACCAGGACTGAAATGCTGAATAATAACATATTTACATGTTTAGTTTTAGTAGTTAATGCCAAATATTTTTAAAAGACAATGAAAGTCATACCAATTTTATTCCTACTAGCAATTAAAAGAATTCTACTACTTTGATGAAACTACTTTGTAGTTTCATCTAATTAGGTAGATGAGTACTAGTATTTTCTTGTAGTTTTAACTGGATTTCTTTAATTGACTAATGATGTTGTACCCTTTTTATATGTGTATGGGCTATTTTTATATTCTTTTTGTTGAAATATCTGTTCTAGTCTTTTGCCTGTTTTTTCTTAATTTTTTAAATTCAAAAGTTTAAATTATAATTTTTATATCACATTCCTATGATTATATAGTCGCTTATTATTGTAATTGATAATATAATAAATAATCTATTTACTTACTGATTGATATATTTTATATGTTTTTGATACAACTTCATTGTTGATTATGGGTACCACAATTATCTTCTTTCAGCCTGTGAATTATCATTTCACTTTCTGTATGGTACTTTTTACTTTTTCCTGATTTTTTTCCTCTCTTTCATTTATTTATTTATTTTTTATTTTTTTATTTAAAAAAATATTTTTCATACATGTATATAGGGTAATAATGTCTGTCTCAGTCTACCATTCTTCCCATCTCCACCCACTCTACCCCTCCATTCACTTCCCTCTGTACAATCCAAAGTTCCTTCATTCTTCTTCCCTACCCAACCCTCACTATGGATCAGCATCCACTTATCAGAGAAAACATTTGACTTTTGGTTATTTGGGATTGGCTTATTTCATTTAGGATGATCTTCTCGGTTTCCATCCATTTACCTGTAAATTTCATTCTTCTGAAAGAATGAGTAATATTCCATTGTGTATATGTACCACATTTTCTTTATCCAGTCATCTGTTGAAGGGCAGTTAAGTTGGTTTCACAATCTAGCTATTGTGAATTGAGCTGCTATAAACATTGATGTGGCTGCATCACTGTAGTATGCTGATTTTAAGTCCTTTGAGTATAAACCAGGGAGTGGGATAGCTGGGTCAAGTGGTGGTTCCATTCCAAGTTTTCTTCGGAAACTCCATACTGCTTTCCAAAGTGGTTGTAGCAATCTGCAGTCCCACTAACAATGTATGGTGTAACTTTTTCCCAACATCCTCACCAACACTTATTATTGCTTGTATTTTTGATAATTACCATTCTGACTGGAGTGAGATGAAATCTTAGAGCAGTTTTGATTTGCATTTCTCTAATTGCAAGAGATGATGAACATTTTTTCATATGTTTACTGATTGATTATATTTCTTCTCCTGTGAAGTGTCTGTTCAGTTCCTTAGCCCATTTATTGATTGGGTTATTTGTTTTTGTTTTTTTTTTCTGGTATTAAGATTTTTGAGTTCTTTATCTGGGAGATTAGAGCTCTATCTGAGGTACATGTGGTAAAGATTTTTTTCCATTCTGTATGCTCTCTCTTCAAATTGTGGATTGTTTCCTTTGCTGAGAAGAAGCCTTCTAGTTTAAATCCATTCCATTTATTGATCCTTAATTTTACTTCTTGTGCTTTAGGAGTCTTGCTAAGGAAGTCAAGTCCTAAGCCGACATAATGAAGATTTGGGCCTACTTTTTCTTCTGTTAGGCACAGGGTCTCTGGTCTGGTGCCTAATTCTTTGATCCATTTTGAGTTGATTTTTGGGCAGGGTAAGAGACAGAGGTTTGATTTTATTTTGTTACATGTGGATTTCCAGTTTTCCCAGCACCATTTTTTGAATAAGCTATCTTTTCTCCAATATATATTTTTGGCACCTTTGTCTAATATGAGAAAACTGTATTTATATGGGTTTATCTCTGTGCCTTGTAGTTTGTACTATTGGTCTACATGTCTATTTTGGTGCCAATACCATGCCATTTTTGTTACTATTGCTCTGTAATATAATTTAAGTTCTGGTAGTATGATGCCTCCTGCTTCACTCTTCTTGCTAAGGATTGCCTTGGCTATTATGGGTCTCTTTTTTTTCCAAATGAATTTCATGATTGCTTTTTCTGTTTCTATGAAGAATGTCATTGGAATTTTAATAGGAATTGCATTGAATCTGTAATACTTTTGGTAGTGTGGCCATTTTAAAGACAATATTAATTCTGCCTATCCAAGAACATGGGAGATTTTTGCATCCTCTAAGGTCTTCTTTAATTTCTTTCTTTAGTGTTCTGTAGTTTTCATTGTAGAGGTCTTTCACCTCTTTTGTTAGATTGATTCCCAAGCATTTTATTTTTGTTGAGGCTACTGTGAATGGGGTAGTTTTCCTAATTTCTCTTTAAGTTGATTTATCACAATTTATAGGAACACAATGATTCGTGGGTGTTAATTTTATATCCTGCTACTCTGCTGAATTCATTTATGGGTTTTAGAAGTTTTCTGGTGGAATATTTTGGATCTTCTAAATATAGAATCATGATGTCAGCAAATAGTGACAGTTTGAGTATCCCTTTAATTTCTTTCATCTGTCTGATTGCTCTGGTTAGGGTTTCAAGGACGATGTTGAATAGAAGTGGAGAAAGAGTGCATCCCTGTCTTGTTCCAGTGTTTAGGGGGAATACTTTCAATTTTTCTCCATTTAGGATGACGTTGACCTTGGGTTTAGCATAGACAGCTTTTACAATGTTTTTCTAGCGTTTTGAACATGAAGAGGTACTGTATTTTGTCAAATGCTTTCCCTATGAAAAATCAGCTCTGATTTTAATTATTTCCTATCTTCTGCTGCTTTTGGTGTTGATTTGTTCTTCTTTTTCTAGGGTTTTGAGATGTACTGTTAGGTCACTTATTTGTTGACTTTTTATTCTTTTAATATATGAGCTCAATGCAATGAACTTTTCTCCTAGCACTGCCTTCATAGCATCCCATAGATTTTGAAATGTTGCATTGGTGTTCTCATTTACTTCTAAGTATTTTTGTATCTCCTCCTTGATGTCTTCTTTTATCCATTCATTTTTTGATAGCATGCTATTTAGTCTCCAGGTGTTGGAGTAGCTTCTATCTTTTATTTTTTATTTTACCATTGATTTCTAGTTTCATTCTGTTATGATCTAATAGAATGCAGGATAGGATTTCTATTTTTTTGTATTTGCTGAGAGTTGCTTTGTGGCATAACATATGGTCTACTTTAGAGAAGGATCCATGTGCTGCTGAGAAGAAAGTATATTCGCTTGATGATGAATGAAATACTCTATATATATGTCTGTTAAGTCTAAATCATTGATTGTATCATTTAATTCTATAGTTTCTTTGTTTAGTTTTTGTTTGGAAGATCTATTCAGTGGTGAGAGAGGTGTGTTAAAGTCACCCATTATTATTGTGTTGTGATCTATTTGATTCTTGAAATTGAGAAGGGTTTGTTTGATGTATGTAGATGCTCCATTGTTTGGGACATAAGTATTTACGATTCTGTCTTGTTGATGTAGGATTCCCTTAAGCAGTATGATACATGGTTCTTTATCCCTTCTGACTAACTTTGGTTTGAAGTCCACTTTGTCTGGTATGAGCATAGAAACTCCTACTCATTTACATAGTCCATGTGAGTGATATGTTTTTTCCCAACCTTTCACCTTCAGTTCATGGATATCTTTTCCTGGGAGGAGAGTCTCTTTGGGAGAGCATATTGTTGGGTCTTTTTTTTTTTT
The DNA here is from genome assembly GCF_902686445.1 of Sciurus carolinensis. NCBI lineage: Eukaryota > Metazoa > Chordata > Mammalia > Rodentia > Sciuridae > Sciurus > Sciurus carolinensis. Next base: position 147,961,631 of record NC_062215.1, read on the forward strand.
TTAATCCAATTTGCCAATCTATCTTTTGATTGATAAGTTTAAGCCATTAACATTCAGGGTTATTATTGAGATATGATTTGTACTCCCAGTCATTTTGGTTTATTTTTGGTTTTTAACTTGACTTAGTTTCTCCTTTGATTGACCTTTAGTGTACTTCCTCCCTTCGCAGGTTTTCCTTGTTTATTTTTGTTTTGTTTTGTTTTTGTTTTTTAATTTTCTCCTCATGGAATATTTTGCTGAGAATGTTCCATAGTGCAGGCTTTCTGATTGTGAATACTTTTAACTTTTGTTTATCATGGAAGGTTTTTATTTTATCTTCAAATCTAAAGCTTAATTTTGCTGGATATAAAATTCTCAATTGGCATTCATTTTCTTTCAGAGCTTGATATATGTTATTCCAGGATCTCCTGGCATTGAGGGTCTAGGTTGAGAAATCAGCTGAGATCTGAATTGGCTTCCCCCTATATGTAATTTGATTTTTTTCTCTCACCGTCTTTAAAATTCTATCCTTACTCTGTATGTTTGTCATTCTCATTATAATGTACCTTGGTGTGGGTCTGCTATAATTTTGTACATTTGGGGTTCTGTAAGCCTCTTGTACTTGATATTCCATTTCATTCTTTAGGTTTGGGAAGTTTTCTGATATGTCATTGAAAAGACTGTGCATTCCTTTGGTTTGTATCTCCCTGCCTTTGTCTATTCCAATAAATCTTTAATTTGGTCTTTTCATGTTATACCATATTTCTTGGAAGTTCTGTTCACGGTTTCTTACCATATTCTCTGTGTGGTCAACTTTGTTTTCAAGAGTATATATTTTGTCTTCATTGTCTGATGTTCTGTCTTCCAAGTAGTCTAGTTCATTGGTGATACTTTCCATTGAATTTTTAATTTGGTTTATTGTTTCCTTCATTTTGAGGATTTCTGCTTCATTCCTTTTTATAATCTCTGCCTCATTATTGAAGTGATCTGTCACTTCCTGTATTTTCTCTCTAATTCCATCCTTTATTTTGAAGATCCATCTAACTATGTATTTTCTAAACTCCTTCTCTGACATTTCTTCTACTGTGTTGTCTATGGATTCTATTGTTGGGACACCTTGGTTTGTTTGAGGCATTTTTTCCCCTTGTTTTTCATGTTGTTTGTGTGTCTTTTCATCTAGTGGTACGGAGCTGAGGCAGTACAGTTCTACCCTGTTCTTTTAGTGTCCCTGAAGGCTTTCCGTACCTCATCTTTAAGGGGTAGACCAGTATTAACAGCACCCAATGCAAACGATATACCACCTTACACCAAATGGCTCCTCTTAAGGCATTCATGGTTTTGTCACAATAGACAGAAATGAAGTGTTAAATTATTTTCTACAATATAAACAGTAAGTTTGCTAAAAGGGTTTACCATTTTAAATGATGGACAGTGAGGGAACAGAAGTAGTGTAAGATGTGATGTTTATGAGGGAGAGGGAGAGAAGATAGAGGTAAAAATTTATAGTAAGAGTAAGGGATGAATTAATAAAGGTTGGCTGTTAGTATGAGAGAAGTGAGAAAGAGAATCTAGAGAAACAGGGAGGTGAGAGAAAAAAAGTACAGATTTTTTTTTAAAAAAACACAAAACTGTCATATACTATTCAGACATTCCATTCCTCAATAAATTGATGTATGAAAAATATTTGGATTCAAAGATGGTAGAGGTGTGACACAGTGGGCAAAAAAGGGAAAAAAAAAAGGCAGAAAGTTTCAATGGAAAATTGAATGACTGCTTTCATTGACTTTTAAAAATGTTCTCAGCTTGCCCTCCACTGATAAATGGGGTTGTCTGAAGTTTAATGTTAGCTCCAGTTCAGTGGGTGCTGGACTGGTTGGGTGGGTGAGCTAATAGCAAGATGCCCTCAAACCTTCTTACAGTCTCCCACCCATTTTAGCTGGCCCCTTCCATTCTATCCCTGCACACTCCAAGACTCACTGAACTGGAGACAGCCCAATTTTATCCAGTTTCTTCAGCCTGTGCTCCCCTTGGGGAACTCCCTCAGTCTCTGGCTTTCCACAGGCTTGCCAGACCCAGACTGGCCCACACAAACCCAACTGCAATCTGATGGACCTGGACTTTAGTTTCCCCAGACCCTGTCTTGCTGCTACCCAAGATCTCAATGCCCTTTCCACCTGCACACAGACCACCAGGCATGCGCTCACACAAAGGAGTGACCCTGCAAAGAGGCAGCCAGATGGTAGCTAGTACCACACCAAACAGAAAGACCTTGGGTGCAACCAGACCTGCAGGTACCCCAATGTATCTCCATGCACTGGCCTGAGTCCCCAGAGCAGGGTGGCCATGCCCTGAGATGGCAGCAGCCACAGTGGCAAACCTGCGGGCCCTGGCTATTGCCCCAAAATGATGGTAGCCACCTGTAACCAAATCTTTGGGTACTGTGACAATGGACTTCCAGGTAACAGCGGACAGCAGGTGATCCACTGGCAGCCTAAGGTTGGTCTGCAGGCTATCAGTGGACGATAAGCTGGTGGACATTGGGCAGTGGGTAATGGGCAGGTGAAAGGCAAGCAATGGGCAGGCAACAGGCAGGCAAACAGGCAAATGGTGGATGATAGGCAGTATCAGTGAGTGATCTGCACTCAAAAAATAGGCAATATGCTGGCAGATGACAGGTGATCGTGGTGGACGAATGGGATAAACAGCAGGGGATCAGTGAGCAGTGAGGGCTGCCTCACAGAGAAACAGTATTTCTTCTGCTTGAATCCCGAGTTACAGAGCAACAAGAAATGCAGTCTTCCTCTAGGCCGCCATCTTGGATCTCCCTGATTTTAATGAAATCCAGTGTTTAACACATGATGCCAGATCAACTGCATGTCCACATGAAACAAATGGAATCTCAACCCCTGTCTTATACCATATAGAGAAGTTAATTTGAGAAAGATCATAGACCTATATGTAAAAGTTGGAACAATCAAGTTTCTAGGAAAAACATAAGAGAACATCCTCATGACCTTGGGACAGGCAAAAATTTCTCAGTGAACACAAAAACAAGCAATAACTATAAATAGAAGACACATAAATTGAATTTCATCCATAAAGATTTTGCTGGAATTTTGTCTGAGATTTCTTTATAACAGTATATTTATATATTAATTGACAGAATTGAAATACTGTCCTCTGACCCATGAACATAGTAGACCTTGCCTTTTATTTAGGTTTTCTTTAATTTTAGTAATTTTTGTAGTTTTAAGTATAGAGATCTTGCATGTCCTTCTTAATATTTATTCCTAGTATTTAGTGTTTGTGATGCTACGATAAGTGATATTTTGTTTAATTTTCTACTTGTGTCTAGAATATGAAAACAATGAATTTTTTGTATCGATTGGATATCTAGCAATTTTGTTAAATTCATTTGCTAGTTTAATAGTTTTGGAGAATCTCTTGAATTTTCTATGTATTTAATCTTATAACTTTTATCTATCTTTTTCAATCTTTGATTCTATTGTTTGTTTTGACTTGTTGCACTAAGACCTCATTGGTATGATTTTTTTTTAAAACCAATACCTGAATCATGCCCAGACCAATGATGACAGAATCATGGAGAATAGAGTCAGAGCATGGATATATATTTAAAACTCACCCTGAGATTCTAATGTATGGCCAAGGCTGATATTCACAACTGTCATTTTAAAGAGAATTGCTGTGTGTCTTTGGTGAGAGAAAACAGTACAGAGTCTCTGACCCGATTCTAAATAACTGGAATGGCAAGTGCTATAAATTTTTATCTTTCATTAAAACCTGGCAGAGAATAGAAACTTGTTTCCTAACATCGTTCTGGTTAAGCAGAAACTGCAAACTACCTTCCAACTATACAAACAATTCTCTACTTCAGAATAGCACTTAGGAACAATGGGTAAGTTGGTGAGAGATGCTCAGGGGTTTTAAAGTATCCACCAACCATGCCAAAGATCTGTAATTTCTCACCAATTCTATTTTTAAAACATTAAATGAGATTTTCACAAAGGTTATGAGTTTTGGGTGAAAGCTATTCACTCCAATAATGACATCAGCTAATATGCCTCAGGTACTTACTGTGCTGGATACCATGCTAAGCCCTTTATATGTACAACATTATTTAATTCTGATAAACCTAAGAAATCAGCATTTTTATTAAACCTGTCTTAAGTAACTAAGCATTTACTGCTTACTATTTAACATGGGAGGAAAATGATTTTGAGAAGGAACGAATCAGTAGATTCATCTTAAAGGTCAGGAAACTGAGGCTTATAAAAGTTAAATTGTTGGCTCAGGTCTTCTATCCAGTTAACTGCAGGACCAGGAGTGGAGCCTGGTTCAGGCTGACCCCAAGTCCCATGCTTTTGGGCACCATGGTACATTGTCTTTTCATTTTTATTCTCACTCAAAGGACAGGTGATTGACAAGGTACCATTTGGGATTTGGGCAATTGTGGGATTTCAAAATGTTGGCACAAAGTGGGAAATTTGAAATGTGAAGGGAATTTTGGCAGAAATGATTTAGGGTCACAGAGCATGCTAACATGAAGACATGTTAGTGGCTAAGAGTGTGCACCCTGGAGTCCAGGGGACCAGGTGTGAACCCCAGCTCTTGTGACTTTGGATGGCTTCCTTTACCTTTCTATATCCCAGCTCCTTCATTTGCAAGATGGAGATAATAATACCTGGCTCATAGGATTGATTTGAGGATCAAATGAATTGATCATCTGTGAAGGGCTAAGCCTTAGAAAAATACCTGCATACTACAAACACTATGTCATTGTTAAGTATATAAATTTGGGTTTAAAATAATGCCACGCTAGCATTAGGATTATTTTGAGCTGAGGGCAATTGAGAAATAGCAGGAATGGGGGGGGGAGTCACTTTGCTGCTATTTATCCAGAAGAAAGGCATGTGTTTCCTTTGTGAAGGTGTTTCCCTCCTCCCTCACACCAGGAAGGGCAGAACGATCGAGGGATAACTCTAGATTCGGTCAGTCTGGAGAGGGATGTGGGCACTCAACCACACTGAAATAGACTTTATCTCCATTTTTACCTTTGATTAAAACCTAGGAGGACCATTAGCTTTCCCCCTATGTTTATCTTCCCACATTTTATCACCCTTAAAGGCTCGTTGATCTCGTCACTTCTCAAAGATTGTATTCTCCCCTCGTTAAAATGGAGCATAAGTTCTCAGTCTGACCACCTCTTTGGGGTTTTTGTTTCATTACTGCAGGCAAACTTCCTCCATATGCATATGCAATAAAACTTTTTCTTCTGTTAGAAAATTAAAAGTAATAAAATAACTCAGTATATATATTCTGTTAGCGGGTTTTTGTTGTTTTCGTGTTTTTGTTGTGGTTGGGAGGGGCCTTTGCCTGACTCACATTCTGTTGTCCCGAGAAATACTTTTAAGTAATCCTTTGACTTTTGGTAAAGCAATTCACTTATTTTAACAGCACAGGGATCTTTTAGGTAATTATAAAGTAAAAATACTGTCTTCCAGTATTTAAGCTAGAGTCAAATGACTCCCTTAGTACAGTCTACAAACTGATAAGGATGTACTGAACAAGATAAAAAGGCCACAAAAACCAGTAATATCAGGTTGCTTTCGGGGTTGAGAACAACCTCAGCTCTGCAATTTTAAACCTTTACATCCATAATCAAGTAACTTATTCCCCTCTGTTTCTCATTATCTGTCAGCGTCACCAGTTAAGGGTATATATTATTATTTTCCCCCATTTCACAGCTGAGGACATAACTTAGCCAAATTCACTGAGCAAGGAGATGGCCAGACCTGGATATGTAGCAGATTAGTGTGTGCTCCCAAGTTCAGCAAATCGCAGATCAAACCACCTTGCTACACTGATGGCCCAGAGAGACAAAGTGAATTACCCAAGGTCACTCAGCTGGTCGGACATAAGCAGTAGTCTTACAGTAGTCTAACAGTGGCTATATGCTTTGAATATAGCCCTTGGTGCTCTGCTACTGAAACTTATTTTTTAAATGAACATATTTCTTTCTCTTCCTCTCTCCCTACTCCTCCCTAATCTCTTCCCCTTTCTAATCTCAGGGGAAACAAGATTGCCTTTCTTTCCCATTTTAGGCAGATTTACCTGTCCTTGAGTACACACCCACCCACCGTAGGAACAAAGTAATCCATACTTTGGGAATGGCACCAGAAGATCTCAGAAAAGACTGTGTCTCAAATTAACAAATGAATTACCACTCCAACAGACAATATGTGGAATGTAACCTTTGAATCACCTCTATAAAAGCCCCCTGTTCCTGCTGATGAGTAGAATCACAGCCTCTGGGACAGGAGTCCCCTGAGTTTCCTCTTTGCTAGCAAAGCAACAAAACCTCTTTTTCCTTTTTCTCAAAACTGTGTCCTCCTTACTGGTTGGTATCAGGGGCAAGGACTGAACTTTCCATAACAGTATCACAAAAAGTGTTTTAACCAAATGATGTAGAGTCCAGTTCTCCATAAGATAAAACAACTTGGTCTTTATAAACAAAATGCCACCCAGAGTGCCCAAGTTGGGACCTGTGACTTAACATTGTCCTACATTCATGCTTACAGGTGAGGTCCACGTGGAAGGACAGGAACATTTTTACATGGAAACACAAACAATCCTGACTATACCAAAAGCAGAAGATAAAGAGATGGTGTTACACCTTGGAACACAGTTCCCAACACATGTGCAGGTAACAGGTTATTGTTGGAAGTGAGACTCTAAATGATCATGTGATGTGATTCCTCTCACTCTTGTGCCTTGAACAATGTGCACCCCTGACACTGGCTAAAATCCAGTGTGAATGAAATAGAATAAATACCTTTCAATGTGATCTGGAAATTTAGCTACCTTCCAACAGCCAGCAAAAAGGTTTGTCTTTCCCTCACAAGAATTGATAGTGCAAAACTTAATCTCAGGGAGGTCAAATCCTTAGTACTGTACTTTAATTTCCCTTTGTGTGTCATTGGTATTGCTATTCTATATAAGCATTCTCATATATTGGTGGTGCATGGATAGAGCAATTGCAATTCCAAGGCATTTTCAGCCTCAGTAAGTAGCAAGTAAATCCAAGCCCTGTGCTGCTGCTTGAGATACAAAGCATTGCTGCACTCAGAGAAGTGAAAAAAAAAAAAATCCTGATAGTCCCGGTTTTCAAAATATGGAGTTGCCCTACAACAGTGTCAGGTGCAAGAGGGTACTTTAAAAATCACAGCCACAAGCGTCACTAAGAGGAGATGCTGAAGGTCCTGAAGGGGTGGCTCCAGGGAGGAAGACATTACCAGCTGCTATTCAGGCAAAATGAGATGTTGAGGTCACTGATTCTGAGCAGGAGATGTGGCTGTGACCTCCACAGTTGCAAGTTTTAAAGTGGATGGAGGAGGAGTGAGGAGATATTAGCTTTACCACTAAGTAACTGTGTGATCTCTTGAAAGTTGCTGGGCATTAAAATCCTTTTCTGTAAATTGAGGGAGGTAATAAAGATCCCTGAGGTCCCTTTTAGCTAGAGGTCTTTGGCACTGGGCTTTAAGGGATAAGGTACATGTGTTCAGATCGCCATTGCCACCCACCACCAACACCTCCTAGATTACCATCTGTCAGTTCCACACAGCAGGTATATCCAGGGGTTACTAGGAAACTGAGTGTCCACAACCTACTATGGCTCAGAACCTAGGAGGTCAGCATCAAAAGCAGTTCCACCAAAGGATCTGACTGAACATTTCTGCAAAGAAGAAATATGAATGACTAATAATGACATGATAAGATGCTCTGCATCAGTCATCAGAGAAAAGTAAATCAGAGCCACAATGAGATACCACTCCACACCCACTTGCATGGCTATAATCTAAAAGACAGATAATAACACATGTTGGCAAAGATGTAGAGAAACTGGAACCTCTAAAAATTGCTAATGGGCATGAAAAATGGCACAGCCACTTTGGGAAACACTTTGGCAGTTTCTCAGGATGTTAAAGATGAAGTGATCACATAAGCCAGCAATTCCATAACTATCTACCCAAGAGAAGTGAAAACAAGTCCACACAACAGCTTAAACACAAATGTTCACAGCAACATTACTCATAAGAGCCCAAAGTAGAAACAATCCAATATTCATCAAGTAATAAATAGACAAAATCTGATATATCCACACAATTGAATATTATTTATCCATAAAAAGTAATGAAAAATCACAAATGCTACAACATGGATGACTCTTGAAAACATTATGCTAAGTGATAGAAGCCAGTCACAAAAGACCACACATTGTTGAATTCTATTGATATGAAATGTCCAAAACGGGCAAATCTATAGAGATGGAAACTAGATTTGTGGTTGCCTAAGGTTGGGAGGTTGGTAAGAGATGAAGAGTGACTCCTTAGTGAATACAAGTTTCCTTTGGAGATACTGAAAATGTTCTGAAATTAGACTATGATGATGGTTACACACTGTATAAATATAACTATTTGCTGAATTACTCAACTTTTTTAATGGGCATAGAGGAAATACATGGATAAGAAAGTAAACTATTAAATTGCATTTATGTGACCCTGGGAACTTACCTCTTGCAGGAATATGTGGCTGCAGCACTCAACATCCCAAGGAGTAGAATCACCTGCCACATGAAAAGAGCTGGAGGAGCATTTGGAGGGAAAGTGACCAAGCCTTCTCTTCTGGGAGCTATCAGTGCTGTAGCTGCCAATAAGTAAGTCACAGTGACCACTATGTAATGTCAGCATTCTGAGTGGCATGGATGACCTGTGATTCCTTCCAACCTTTCAGCTCAGCTTTCAACGCTACTGAAGCTGGCTGAGTGAAAAGAAGGTCAAAACCTCAGTCCTAGAAAACACACAGCTTGTCATGGAATAAACAAGGGGCTCTGCTCTGCCTGGGAATGTTCGCTCAGCCTTTGCCTCATTCTGTTGGAATAACCAGTTCCTGGAGTAGCCGTGATTGTGAACCTTGTAACTACCAAAGTTCACTAAGATCCACTCAGGACAAACTTGTCTTATCACTACAAAAAGAAAAAGTTCTCGGAACTTTGCAAAAGTAGAAAAGGCTGTCTTCTAAGTAGCAGGTTTATAGAGTTTGTAAACATTCCATCAGGAACCAGAGCTCTTGATAGACATTTTATGAAAGGGAGGTCTGCAAGGGAGACTAAGTTTGACAGACCACTGGATCTCAAACTTTCTCACCTATGGCAATATGTTAATGCCCCTCTTATTATCTCAAGTGAAATTCTTCATAATAAAACTTATTTAAATACATAATTTCAAAATGATCACACGACTCTTTAATGTAAACTTTAAAAAGAAAGAAAGGGAAAATCATTAATAATTGCTGAGCATGGATCATTGCAGCATGTAAATATTCAGACATTACTAAACCAGAAGGCGTGTTACTACTCCCACTGGAAACCATTAAGTTGCCAGGCATTATGGCACACGTCTGTAATCCCAGTTACTTGGAAGATTAAGACAGGAGGATCACAAGTGTGAGGCTACCCTGAGCAACTTAGACCCTGTCTTAAAAGAAAACTTAAAAAGGGATGGGTGTGTACTTCAGTGATATAGCACTTGCTGAGCGTGTGCAAGCTCCTGAGTTCAATCTCCAAAACAGGAAGAAAAATAAAACCCCACTAAGCTAAATTACTTCAAGTTCCCTTCCCCATCTCTATGTTTCTACAACTTTATGAAGTGCCCAGCATATTAACAGAGTCATTTCCCATAGGACTGGCCGCCCAATCAGATTCATCCTAGAGCGCGGTAATGACATGCTGATAACTGCTGGCCGCCACCCACTCCTTGGAAAATACAAAGTGAGTGAGAGCTGTCAAGTTTAACAAGCTGCTAAGACATTGTCCTGTGTTAACCAATCAATAATAAAGACAGTTATTACATTCCTACCACTGGAAAGGGATATTTGGATGCTGCCTAAAGTTAATCAGAACCTTCTGTCTGGATCATGTTCAACTTGGGCTCCCCCTTAGTGTTCCTCTGGTGTCTGTCATATCTAACCACGTGTATAAGCTAGGTAAGGGTGGATGACTATGATCAGAGGTGTTTGTGTACAGCATAGTTTGGTTGCAAAGAAGCACGGTTGAGAAAATTGTCTTGCTATCACTTTGCAGATCGGATTCATGAACAATGGTGTGATCAAAGCTGCTGACGTTGAATATTACGTCAATGGTGGATGCACTCCTGATGAGTCTGAGTTAGTGAGTGAGACATATGCTTTTCCATAGCTTTCCAGTGGGGCTATACATGCCATGCTTTATTTGTGTGAATATTTGTCTTACGCATTAGATAAATTCTTAAGGGGTTTATGTTAAAAATAAAATTTAGAGAAAAGGTTTTGAATATTGGACAGAAGTAAAATTTTGTTTTATTTTGTTTTGCTTTAATCTAGGTGCTGGAGTTCATTGTGCTGAAATCTGAAAATGCATATTATATTCCTAATTTCCAGTGCCGGGGTAGAGTTTGCAAAACAAATTTACCATCCAACACTGCCTTTCGAGGATTTGGCTTCCCTCAGGCCACAGTGGTTGTAGAAGCTTACATAAATGCCATAGCATCTCAATGTAACTTACTCCCAGAAGAGGTAAACGGTCAGAACTCCCTAATAAAACTCTGGCTCCATTGGGTCAAATATGTCTTAAACACCAGCACATAGCATTATGTCAGCCTCTGTGTGGTTTCTAAGAAATGAAATATATCAACCATGTATCAGTTAGCTTTTGTTCTTGTAGTAAGTCAATCACAAAACCAAGTGGTTTTAAACAATATTAGCATTTCTCATGATTCCATGGGTCAACTGGACAGCTCTTCTGGTCTAGGTCAGCTCAACTGGAGCTTTATTGGTCTGGGATGGCTTTACTAACTTGTCTGATGGTTTTCTGGTGGGTTTATCTGGGAATATCTCACCTAGGAAGGTTGGAAAGTCTGCTCCATAGTCTCTCATCCTGTAGTAGGCTAGCCCAGATTCATTCTCTTGGTAGTGTTCACAGAGTTCCCAAGAGCAGCAAGAACGTGGCGTGCCCCAACATGCAAGTACTTTTCAAGTCTCAGTGTGCCTTACTATGTATTATCCCATTGACCAAGGCAAGTCACAAAACCAATCCCAGAGTCAGTGTAAAACTACCCCAGGGCAGAAATAGAGTAGAATGTTAGAGTCATTTGTGCAAAAACTTAACCACAGCCAAGACTTTGAGGAGCTAATTTGAAAATAAGTAGGACATAAGGCAATGTTGTGTAGGAGTAAAAGGACTTGAAATCAGAATTCTGACTTACCACTAACAAACTTGTGACAGGGCTAATAATAGTGCCTACTGTTTCTCAGGGTTATCATGAAGTTAATTGAAATAAACACACTTAGACAAATACTCTCATGCCTGGAGCATATGAAGTGTTCAATAGTAGTTTCTGTTCTGTTTTGTTTTGTCAATTTTATATACCCATACATTTGCATTTGCATATTTATATCCACATAAATAATTTTCTTTTTTAAATGCACTCTACTTTCATGTATATCTAAAAAGAACAAATAAAAAAATTGAAGGAAGACCAGAAAGGGACCAGGGGAGGGAAGAGGAAAGGAAAAGGGGGAATACTGGGGTATAATACTGGTCATATGGTACTGCTATATTGTGTGCATGTACGAATATCTAACAATGAATCCCATCATTGAGGACAACTATAATGCACCAATAAAAAATGGGGGGAAAAGAAAAAAATTTCTAAAAAGAAATATTTTCTCTGAAACAGACATATAACAAAAATGCATACTTCACATATGGAACAAGCATCCATCCTTATAATCCATTTTATTTTATCATCTTTCAGGTTAAAGAAATAAACATGTATAAGAGAACTAGCAAAACGGCGCACAAGCAGACATTTAATCCTGAACCCTTGCGAAGATGCTGGAAAGAGTGTCTGGAGAAATCTTCATTCTATGCTAGGAAACAGGCTGCAGAAGAATTTAACCAAAAAAATTACTGGAAGAAGAGAGGGCTTGCTGCTGTCCCCATGAAGTATACCATTGGGGTCCCCATAGCCTACTACAATCAGGTGAGGTGAGGAGAGATGTTCTCCTGAAAGCCCTGTTCCAAATGACTGGCCTCTGGAAAAGGCAATCATATACAAGAAGGGGTCTTTCCTGCTGGAGACAGAGAAGAAACTGGGGCAATTTCCTTTAATGGGAGACAGAATAGGCTTAAACAAGGATGGGGATTATGGGTATCAGGGCAGATCTAGCAGGACATGGTATTAGGGACCTCAGAAAACAATCACCATACTGTCTAGCTCAGGGGTGCCTGATTTTAGTAGCAGGGACCCAAACATGGGTATTGGGTAGGGAGTCAAATTCAAGTCTGTGAGAGAAAGAAATCTTCCTAGTTTCTTAGAGAGCAGTAGGGTCATTTGAAGGCAGAGCTTTCAAAAGCAAGAGCGCAAACAGCTCCCCAGCTCATGCAGAAACTTGAAGTTTTCTATCTTGAGGTTCAGTGACTACTGGACTTTCTTTTTTCTTAATATTGTTTTAGTTGTCAATGGACCTATGTTTTATTTATTTATTTTTATGTGGTGCTGAGAATCAAACCCAGTGCCTCACACATGCTAGGCAAGGGCTCTACCACTGAGCCACGACCCCAGCCCCTGGACTATCCTTTTAAGTTTAACCATAATCAATTTTTCATGGGGTTCAATTTTTGATTCTGTCTTTTATTTTTGTATCTATTCCCATTAATCTCTGAATGCCCCATAACCAGACTCTTGCAAAGAAAAGCATACAGCCCCCCTTTATGGTGTGAGTGAAGTATAGTCTTGCTGTCTCTTACAAAAATTATCTCCTGCATGCACACTTCTTCAGAGTCCTCTTACAAGGTAGGAAACAAAATGGAAAGAATTCAGAAGAAGGCCAGGAGCACTCTCCGCCCCAGAAGAGGTGTTCAACATCCCCCAGGTAGAATTTCTCAAACAAGAATAACACAGGCTGCCTTTAAGGAGAAAACCTTGTGGATTCTCCATGGTTGCTTAAATTGTTTGTTTTGTTGTTAACTATGTATTACCACAAAACAAAGAATAAGCTTCTTATAGTTTCCATTTATGAAACACATATTTGCGAAGTAAGTAAAAATAATACTATAAACACCAGTGGTATTCAAAATAATAGTATTAATTTAACGTGGTGGATGATGTTGCTTTTCTAAAACTAAATCCTCACCCGTGAAATAATAATGGTTCTGGATATGACTGTACAAATTATGTTGAAGTCTTATCCTAAATGTCTGCAGATGATGTGATGACTCACCATCCCACCTCTGGTCTGTAATATGCCCCATCAATTAAAGTCATCCTACTTGATACTTACACAATCATCATCACTAAATATAACACACTTTGTGGAGGCACACGGTCATCCATCACTCTTGTTACAGTGTCAGGGAGATAAAAACACAGTTTAACATTCCTGTAGAGAACTTAATGATTCCAAGATGACTGGATCATATCCAAGAGATGGAAGAGATGAGTTAGTTGATATTTTAATGCTCTGTGGCAGGGGCAGAGGCACTGATACAGAGATAGGGTCCCAATGAGGTAAGTGCAGGATCCTGGGCCGTGCATTAGAGTGCAATGGGGATTGATCTCAAGAAAAATTCTGTGACCTGCAGAACTGTTCGACATGCCTCCTGGTCCCTGGAGAAACATGCAAATTCTGTGAATTCTTCAGTTGGAAGAACCAGCATTTTATGTCCTTGTCTAAACTTACTGTGACATGTGTCAATATCAATTTCCAAACAGTGTTACAATTATCTTCACCAGGCAGCCGCTTTGGTCCACATCTATCTAGATGGCTCTGTCTTGCTGACTCATGGTGGCTGTGAACTGGGACAAGGTCTGCACACCAAAATGATCCAGGTGAGACGTGTCCATGGTCTGTCTTGTAGGAGAGCATAGCACCCTACAGACTCAAGTCAAGCACTAGATGCACAAGTCAATTTTAGCACTCATCCTAACCTCAGGAACAAAAAAATGCAGTGGAGTGAGGGAAGTAGATGTTGAAATTGAGAAAATATATTACTCCTCCTCCATATGAAAGAATCATGTATTTTCTGAAAAATGTAGCTCCAGTTTCAAAAATAAATACTGTAAATCTTCATAGCAAATGCTTAGAACGACAATGTGTGTCCCAGAGTGACCACACTGCCATATGACTTCCACAAAACTTGTATAAACAGCAGCACAGCAAGACTGGTGGGTTGGTCACATGTCTCCAAACAGAACAGTATCACTGGTGGTGCCATTTAAGACCCAGCTTAACTGTTGTCATCATGGCAGGACAGCCAACCAGGGTTAACACTCACTTATGAAAAGAATGCAAAGGTTTCTCACTTAGAGGTGGGTGTAAAGTCAGTGAAATCATTTCTCTCTTGCCTCTGACAGGTGGCTAGTCGAGAGTTGAACATCCCCCCATCATACATACACCTGTCTGAAACCAGTACCATCACAGTGCCCAATGCCGTCTTCACAGCTGGGTCCATGGGGACAGACATCAATGGAAAGGCTGTACAGGTGACTCTTTTTTCATCTCTCGGTCACCCAAGGTCTGCACTGGGGGACCTTGTCCTTCTTTATGGAAGATGAAACTAAGGCCAAAAGAGGTTAAGTTTTTGGTCACTGGGCTAATTGCTGGTGGAGCAGAGACTCCCAAACAAATTTGGTGCTTCTGCTGCTCTGGGCTATCTTTTATAATTCACACTCTACCCCTTCAGCAGCCTCCCTCTGTCTCAGATAAAACAATCTCTCCCTTCTCTCATCCCAGCCCACTAGAGCAATGTAGTGCAGTCCTACCTTGGTTTCTTGGAGAGTTCAGGTCTGGCAATTAACCTCCCTAAGAATCCATTTCTTTTTCTGCATAACTGAGATTCAGATACCACCCATCTCACAGAAGTGGGCAGATTAAAGAAATCTTACAAAAGCTACTATACTACCTACCTATAGCCACCCCCTAACCTCTAGAAAACTATTGATTGGTCAGTAGTCACCCACAGAGACCATCTCCCCAACATGACAAACACCTGGTTGAAAAGGGAAGCTTTCTGTTTAACAAATGTGCCCCTATATCATGTGGACCAGGACTTCTCAAAGTTGGCTCCTTGAATAGTGGTCCCATGAAATGCTCAGTGAAAAAATAAAAGTTCTACAGGTACAGAGTCTGAGAGATGTTGCACTCCACATCCCACCCCACATAAATATTGTCAGACCACCTTTGAGACAAAATTAAGTTCTTCTTCTGAAGTTCAAAAATGTAGAAAAAGTATATGGAGCAGAAGTCCCACCACACACAGGCCTCTACCATCTGACTTGGGCAGCAATGTGTCCAGCACATTCAGGCGGTGCTTCTTGGTGGGAGGGAGTGGCAATTTCCATTTGCTTGCCCTTCAGACCTTCTGCGGTTCTTCCTTGGATTTCCATGGTGAGCTGACTGTGTAGATGTTTGAAGGCCCATGAAGATCCACTGCTTTCAATGGTTCTAGATTCTTCACCAACCAATAACCGCATGAGACTTTCAAAGGAAATATAATGAAAGCTGAGGTTCTGCTGACTGTAAAGACCTTGATGGCTCCACACTTTATGTACAGAGACTGTCACTTGGCTGGGTAGGACTGAAGAAGATGAAGTCATTCATATTCAGAACCCCAAAACTCTTTTAAAATCCAAAGTCTTTTATATGGTAGTCTAGGAAATAGCCATAAAATAATGCTTATAGAAAATCCTGAATAATTTTAATTTAAAAGCAATAGTAGACAGATTAGGTAAGTGAATAAGCATTTGTATACTTATGTTCACAGAAATAGAGAATGACTAAATATTAAACACCGCAAAGCAATGGATGCAATAAGTGGAGAAAATTAATTTTATTTTAAATTTCCATTAATTTCTAAATTTTTTTCTTAAAATGGAGTGGTTAAATACAGAGAATGCATTAATTAGAAAAAAAATCTAGCCCAGTACCATCCCTGCTGCACTGGCTTCTCACCAGAAGACTTTTCTTCAGAAATAAACTAGTTCCAAGTTCCAGGGATCCTTATCAGATCCTCTGAGTGACCTTGAAGCCTCTCATGCTAGGCTTGAGGTGATTTAGGGCAGAAATTACCTTGAGGTTATATTCAATAGAGAAAGAAACATCAGAGCTTCTTAGCAAAGACCTTAAAGATAACAAGCAGGCATCTGAAGTATATCAGAGGTCGTTCATCATGATGTTGACTTTCCCGACTCAACTCTGGATTCATAACAGACCAACATCCCACAGGATATTTGGGGAGTGTGGTGGATCTCATGGATTCGACTTATCAGTATACAAAATATTCTGCTGACATTGAATCTAACCAGGAAATTATTCCCTGTGACCTTTGGCATGTCATCATTTGAAGTGATGCTGATGACATTCCAGACAGGATGCCCCTGATGGGCATTATTGACCAAGATTTTGTGTCACAAGATCTAAACTCCTTTGGGTGGGAAAAACAGTGCTACTGGGTCCTCTCTTAAATGGGGAACCAACATCCATTCACTTGAGCTTGCCATCTCTGAAAGAAGGGCGGTAGGATGCAGCCTGAGAACACCAGCCCTCAGGTGGAGCCCACACACACACTTTTCGGCAGTCATTAGCCCAAGTGGAAAGGAGTCCATCAAGGCTGCATTGGCTTGTGTGTGAAAAGAGCACATTCCAGGCAGCTGGGACTGCGTGCACAAGTGTTGTCCAAGGCCTCAGTGACATTCACATCTTTTCAGAAGAAAACATATTGAAGTGGGACTCTTGTGCTGCTCATGCCATCCTGAGGGCCATGGGCAGGAGAAGAGTGGACATGAAAGAATGCCTAGAAAGGCATCCAGATTCAGGGCCAAATTTGCCATAGCTGCTGTACCTACAGAAAATGAAGGCACCACTGGGCTGTATCACTGGCCAACAAGGGAGGACCGAGTTCATACAGATCCAGGGGGCCACTGGAGATGTTCTTGGGCCTCCTCATCCATGGGAGCCCACTCCTCATTTGAGTTTTATTGGCAGGTAGATTGGTGTGCACTGCAGAGACCCAGACATAGATGGACACTGATCTCATGGACATATAAACGGAACTGTGAAACTATTTCCTGTATCCCTATCCTTTGAAAATAGTTTTGTCCTAATGATGGGTAACAGTTCATCTTTTAGGGAGCATTTTTTCCTTATGTGTTCATAACAATGTTAATTTTAATAAATTAATAATGTTCATGAAATAATTTTTTAAAAAGAAGTTCAGAGTCACTAAAGAATGGCAAAGTTTCACTGCAATATCTCACTAAATTAAGGGTGAGCTTATCATAGGAGACCCACGAACTGTTGACTCTAAAGTCATGCAGAGGAGTTTGGTGGGCAGGGTGTTGCCAAGGAGACCGGCTGAGCTGGGGCCACCATGTGGCTCTATAGTGGCAGGGAGGATTTCAAGAAAGTTGTAACAGGTAGAACTTCACTAGAGAGAGTGATAGAAGGTCACACCATATAGGTATTGAACGAGTCACCTCCAGAGAACAGCATAGCTCTTACAGAGTCTGAGTTTTTAAAGCTTTCGGGTCCATTCTTTTCTTGATTCAATTTCCCATACACCCCTAGGTGGTTTATTAACCCTTTGCATAACCCTCAGCAATCTTTCTTTGTAAGGGTAGTGATGACCTGGATACAGGGGAGGGTTATGAAGACCTGGTCACAAGAGATAAAGTCTTGAACAATAGTTTCCTTAAGGGGTTATAATTAACTTGTCTGAGGAGTTTTGATGAACCAGAACCCATTTTCCTGATGCTTGTCTGCTTTAACAAAGTTTTCTGTTATTCCCAGTCCTGTGACTTACAGACTTGATGACTCTGTCTGATGTCCTTCCTGTAAGTTACTGCCCTTCATTGCCTTCCCACTACCCACCTGTTCATGGCTAAACTACCAACCTAACAAGAGTAAGATAATGGGAAGAAGATCTGATATTTGTACAGATGTGGGGAATCTAGGAGTTAGGTTGCCTTGTATAAGTCATTCTCTTGGAAGGCATCCATTTGTAATGAGGTCAGTGATTGAAAGCTGAATGGACCAACAAAGATCTATGAAAGCAGTAATCTCCCCAATGCACGAGAAACCATAGACCATTTTCCAAAGAGAAGATGATAGAAAAGAAGGAACAGAAGCCAAGAGGAGGCATGTACGGTGTTCTAAGACTGAGATGAGTAAGAAAGAGCAGAGATACAAATGGACTCACCTTTGAATTAAAGGTGGAAGCCAAGCTGGAATCTACCGACTCCCAGGGATCAGGTGTAAAAGTTCAAGAAACTACCTCAATAATTTTTATTTTCATTTCAATAGAAATCTTTCAAAAATTAAAATAAACATATTTCAAGTATAAGTGGAATAATATCATGATTATATTTGTCCACATTTGGAACCAAAACTACCTTGAGTCAAGGCAACAACAACAAAAAAAAGAAACAGCAGAGATAGACTTCATATATGAATGACATTTTCCTGCCCAATGAAAGTAGATGATGACAGGACATAAAGTACAAGTGAAAATCTCATGGCCATTTAAATAAGAAGAGTGGAGAGAAAACTGATCCTTCACACTGGCACAGAGTAAGCATGTTGGACTCAAAAGCACCTGCACCTTAGCAGTCAATACTTCCACACTCCAAATGGCAATTTAACTTCCAACACATCATCTCTCACTTAAATTCATGTTGTTATTTTGAATTTTATTAGTATATAGGTTGGTGTGCATGATCTGTCATTTTGGTTTTGCTTTATGGTTACAAAAGAGCTATAACTCCAAGGAGACTCTGCTTAGCTTTATGTTAACATATATTTAAACATTATAATAAAAATAAGTCAACACTGTAGAATTCACAAGAAGATCTTTTTCCTTTGAAAAGATTCCACATATTTCTCAAATTTAAGAAATCCTCCTACATGAGTAAGGAAGCAAGTTCAAAAACATGGCAGGCTCCATCAAAAGTGACTTAAATAACCAACATATTGCTATTCCCTCTGTCTTTTATTTCTGATGTAATTTCAAACATTTCTTTCTAGAATGCCTGCCAGATTCTCATGGCCCGTCTTCAGCCCATCATCAGGAAAAACCCTAAAGGAAAATGGGAAGAATGGGTAAGTGTTCCTTTTATTATCCTAGTCAGAAAAAGGCAAGGACACCCACATGGGTATGAGTCATGGATGTGTGGGCTGCCAGGTAGTAACCATTCAAGAATTCTTAGGTGTTAGCGTTTACTTCTCTATCTTACAATTCAGGTGAAAGAGACACCTAGGTTCACTGCAGTCTGATTCTGTTTTAGAGCCTAATATCTTATAGAGCATAATAGCAGCATGAGCTCTGAAGTAAAACTCCAGGGACTGTTGCCCCTGTGCTGTCTCTATGGCAGCAGGACAAGGGTCTCGGGCTTTGGTGTTCTCGCCTGTGCAATGGAAAAAACAGCAATGATAAGATCCAAGGATTGCTCTACTTTTCATAGTTGTTATTACAGTTATCATTATTAATATTATTGCTTACCTAGCTGCAGGGAAGATGACATAATCTTATAGTGAGACTATATATCAAGTCAGTGCAGGGTGAAAATATATACATGCATACCTATATATCCTATGTACATACCTAAATACCTAACCACATAAATATGTAACCTACTTCTCTCCCTAATTTAAAAAAAAGTAAAATATAGTAAAATTTTTACACATCCCAGTTTGAATAGTACAGCTCTCTGATACTTTAAGCACCTCCCTAGTAAATTGTGACCCATACCTCACACTCAGTCTTGAGTCTCACTCCAGGTAAATATGGGCACGGAGCCCCATATAAACAAGAGACAAACCCAGAATGGATGGCATTTTTTAATTACTTTCCCTAAATTTATATTTTCTTTTTAACTAATCGTTTCTTTCAGATTGCAAAAGCTTTTGAAGAATCCATCAGTCTCTCAGCTACTGGATATTTCAAGTAAAGAATGTTATTACTTTGGCTATACTTGGGCAGGGGTGATGTGTGGTGGGTGTTAATCCTGTAGTCAAGGGATCTTTGGGGGTGGGGAAGGAGATGACTGGGGGAAGGGGAACAATCCAGAGCCTCCTTGGGGAAGGGCAAACACCAGTCCATCTCCTCCTGAGTTTGCAGCAATTCTCTTATAGCTCTGACCACAGTCCCCTTACAACAGAAGGGGGAACAGGACTCCAGCCTGCAGGCATGGCCCTCAGTCTTCTGCCTTGTGGTCTCCAGGACCCCACACAGCCAGGTGACCAGATTGATAGTCGGGAAAGTACTTTTTTTCTCCCTGACTTCTGATTTCTCTTCTCAGAGGCTACCAGACAAATATGGACTGGGAGAAGGAGGAAGGTGATGCATATCCATATTTTGTTTATGGAGCATCCTGTTCTGAGGTTGAAATTGACTGTCTGACTGGGGGTCATAAGGTAAAAAGCGACATTTATATGTACCATCTTTATAGGGTCAACACAAACAGTGATACGTTTCCTATGCTGTAAATAATAACCAACTTGATCCTCTAGGTGGAATAACCAGGGACAGATATACAACTTCAGTAAAAAACCTATTTTAAATAAATTATATTGTCCATTATATCTTTTCTCTTGGTGCAGCTCCTTAGAACTGACATCTTCATGGATGCTGCTTTCAGCATAAACCCAGCCCTGGATATTGGACAGATGTGTATCATCCCCACAGGGACTTTTAGTCAATCCTGTTTAGCAGCAATTCATTCAGTATACAATTCTCCAGTATCATCCAAACCCTGTTCATGCAACATATATTATGTATTACACATATATATGCACATTTGCATACACCCACAGATAGATAAAATACTGTAAGAAAATTCAAGAAAAAGTTAACAATGAATGTCTATTTGACAAGAATATATATTATTTATTTTGCTTTGTAAGTCTCTGTACTTCCTAATTTTTCTTCAATGAACATTATGTTCATAATTAAAACTTTATACAGATCCATAGTAATTAAGTTACATTAGTGCTTATATTAATATTGAATTTAAACATTGCACAATTTGGGAAAACAAAATAGAAAAAATGCTTAAGCACAATTTTGCCCCTTTTTTTAAATTTAATTCTAATTCGTAACTCACAAACAAATAAAATTAACTCACTCAAGTCTTTTTAAACTTAGAGTTAAAACTTTCCCAGTTGTTGGGGCAGCTCTGCTTTTTCCTAGCAGACCAGAGCATCAACCCACCACAGACCTGCTCACCAGCTCCCAGGTGAGGCCAAGGTGACTGGTCCTTAGTGTGACCTCAATAGCAATTGGAGACTGAGTATCTTGGCATCCAACCCTGAGAGATATGTGGTGCTTTCATCTGCCAATCACATCCCACCATTCTAAATCCTAATGGACCAATTTACCTAGCTTGACCAATAGACTTTATAAGGAATAATTTTGTTGGCCCATTGGTGTTTCTCAAACTGTGGTCCTCAGTCTCTCTGTAGCCAAAGCAACTATAGTGTTTCTAGGAAATTTGGGCTCCTGGCTCACTTGAGGCTCAGTCTTGCACCATCATAACTTTGCTAGCCTGAGAACTGAAATTTGTACCCAAAGTGGATCTTAAATACATAAATTTTAAGAACTATAGCTAGCCCCAGGCCCTGGTCCACCTCTCCTTTTCTTTCCCCCTTCTCCCAGCTTATTCCTGCCTCTTTATTACCTTTGCAAAGGAAAAGGGGAGATGCTCTGATTAGGAAAAATCCTACATTTGCCCCATCAGAAAAGGAAAGGAAAACACAAGTGTTAGACTGAATCCCTGGGCTCTCATCTTTTCCTTTAGGGATATTGTCATTTCCTAATGTAGCATTTAAATGTGCTTACCTTATTCCAAAATTTGAAGTTTCAGTAAACTCAAGCTGTAACTCTCCTTCAATTTTTATAACTTCCAGACAGACACTCCCTTTGAAAGGAACCTTTTTTCTCAAAGCATAATAATTTATAAGTAAAACAATATGACTTTTAATGAATGCAGTTATTTCTTCCAACCCACCTTGTTTAACATTGATCTACTCACCGCAGTAGTTTATAAAGGGAAGCAAAGAATCCAGATAGTAAAATCAACTATCGTGTCCGGCTCCATCATTCTAGTTCATGCTCCTTTAATGGTAGCTTCTTTTCTATCTAATTCACAGACATTTATTGAGAAATCTATGTATGAGACACTGTGCTGAGAATAGAACAGAAGCAGACCAGGCCTCAGTATGCTTAATAGTGAGGGAGATGGGGATAAGGATGTGTTCAAAATGCAGTGAGCCTAGAAGAAGCAGTTGCTAAAGCCAACTAGGAGAACATTCAAAAGGCTCCAGGGAGTGGTTATTCTTCACCTAGAACGTAATGGGTGAGGAGGAGTAAATAGGAGTTTGCCAGGAAGAGAATTTGAGGTGGGCAGGGGTGAAGAGAATCAGGAGAAACTGCATTTAGAAAGACTTGGAAGTGGGAAAGAACTGGGTGGGTTTGAGAAACTACCTGGAACTTGGGCAAGCATCAGGTACATGGGGTACCTGAGGATAAGACCAGGCAAGGCGGAAGCATCTGCTCCTGAAGAACCCTTTGTAAAGTCCATTGCAGTATGTGCAAGAATGGTTCCCTGTAGTACAGAGCTTGATTTTCTTTCATACTGGGATAATTTTTCAACCAATATCATCCAAATCTCACCTATGAAATTTCTGACTATAGGTTGAGGGAGCATTTATCCAGGGCATGGGATTCTATACCATAGAGGAGCTGAAATACTCCCCAGAAGGTGTACTTCATTCTCGGGGTCCAGATGACTACAAAATTCCCACCGTCACCGAGATACCAGAAGAATTTTATGTCACTTTGGTGCGTTCCCGAAACCCCATTGCCATCTACTCATCCAAGGTAAGAACTTGAGACCTCTGTATTAGTTGCCAGGTCCACCAGAACCAAATACCAGGTGGCTTAAACAACAGATTGACTTCTGGAATCTGGAGTTCAAGATTGAGATGTTGGCAGAGTTGGTTTCTTCTGAGTCCTCTCTACTCAGCTTGTAGATGATTGCCTTCTCCTCCCTATTTCTTCACATTGCCTTCCCTCTGTTCCCATCTGGGTCCTTAGTTTTCCTGTCCAATAGGGACACCATTGGACTAGAGCCCACCCAAGTGACCTCATTTTAATTTAATCATCTCTTTAAAGACCCTATCTGCAAAAACGCATTCTGAGCAATGGAGATGAGAACTTGAACATATGAATTTGAGGAGACACAAATTAAACCTCCTAAAAACTCCCTCTTTCAAGAACTCTTGGAATGTTCCCCAGCACTGTTTTGAATTTGTTTGTTCCTTTGAATTGCAAATCCCAAAAAAAGAAAACAAGCTCTCTCCGAGTGCTGCTCATCATCTCCAGAAGCCTGCGTCCTCTTCACTCTTGAGACATGAAAGAAATCTAAATCAAATAAGAAAGGTCAAGGAGGAGCTGAACATCTTGGCTCATTAGGTTAAGTGCCACCAGGAGATAAACTGACCTTGCAGGCAAATGACATCAGCCCAGAGCTTGATTTTCTGTACCCCTCCCACCTGTCCCACAGCCTCAATTCCATCCTCACCCTCCCGTCTCAAAATCCAAATGGGCTTTCAGCCAAGTTGCTCCCTGACTCTGCTCTCAAG
Source organism: Sciurus carolinensis (assembly GCF_902686445.1). Taxonomy (NCBI): domain Eukaryota; kingdom Metazoa; phylum Chordata; class Mammalia; order Rodentia; family Sciuridae; genus Sciurus; species Sciurus carolinensis. Next base: position 147,985,364 of record NC_062215.1, read on the forward strand.
TATTAATAGTCACTGATACGGAGGTGTTGGCTCCTTGCCTCCTAGAGGACATGGCTTTTAACTGGCCAATAAACACCTGTGGCCAGTAGGGTTCTTGAACATAAGTGTGTAAAAACGACAATTTCTCCAACTTGAGTTCTGTTCTGAGCCCACATCTGGCCAGACAGGTGGCAACTTTAACTTCAGGTTTTGGGGGTTTCCCTTTATTTCCTAGGAATAGGTCAGGGCTGGGAGAAAGACGAGATTTCCTGCCTAAAAGGCCTCTGTCTCCCTTCTCCACCAGACTTTGGCCAAAGGCACCTCTAAAAACCAGCCTGACACAGAGCATGACCCTGCTCAAGGTCTCAGCACCTTGCTACTAGACCTCCTCCTCACCTCAGAGGACCCTCCCCCACCAGCCCCTCTGTCTCCTTCCATATTTCCTCAGAGTAACCTGGTTTTTGATAACCAAAGTCTGGAAACACCTTTGTCTGCTTCCCTCCACCAAGGCCCCAGACAAGAAGCACAGACCAGACTACCCTGAGGAAAGAAAGAAGAAATATCAGAACAAAACAGCATTGGTGAATCATTCAAAATATAATGTTAATTCACGCCCATCTAACTACATACCAAAAAAGTCCACAAAGAAGCAACCATGTCACTGTCCCCAAGCCCATCTTACAAAGATTGTGGTCATTTTGTTTTGGCTTTAAGTTAAAACACGATGGCCCAAAGCCAGGATTGGAGTATCTGAGAGGGCAGCAGGGACTTTGGTCTTCAGGACTTCACCTGGGAGGGAAAACAGGAGTTTTTAACTGCCAGATATCCTGGTGTCCTGGGACATTCTCATCAGCTACTTTCAGGAGCCCCCACACCCAAAGAATTGCTGTGGGGGAGTTCAACCCAGCAATCCAGAGGCATTCCACTCTGGGACTGATAAAGCCAGAAGAGGTGAGCATGTGTGTATGTATGCATAAATTAATCCTTAAAGATCCATGCATTTCTAACTGCCATTTGTACCTCTCTCAGGGATTGGGTGAGGCCGGAATGTTCTTGGGGTCCTCTGTATTGTTTGCCATATATGACGCAGTGACTGCTGCCCGCAGAGAGAGGGGGTTGAGCAAGACCTTTGCCATGAGTAGCCCAGCAACTCCTGAATTGATTCGAATGACTTGTGTGGATCAATTTACTGAAATGGTAATGGAGGTCCCTGCCATAATTGCCCCTTACAAGGGTTTTCAGGTTCTTGGTTTGGATTTGATAACCACAACAAAATTAAATTTTAAAAATTTCAGTTTTTAACCCAGGCATGGTGGCACATGCCTGCAATCCCAGTGGCTCGGGAGGCTGAGGCAGGAGGATCACAAGTTCAAAACTAGCCTCAGCAAAATCAAGGCACTAAGCAACTCAGTGAGACCCCATCTCTAAATAAAATACAAGCCAGGGCTGGAGTGGGCTGGGGAGATAGCTCAGTCGATAGAGTGCTTGCCTTGTAAGCACAAGGCCCTGGGTTCGATCCCCAGCACAAAAAAAAAAAAAAAAAAAAAAAAGACAGGACTAGAGAAGTGGTTCAGTGGTCAAGTGCCCTGAGTTCAACTCTCACAAAAAAAAAAAAAAATTCAGTTTTTAAATTGAAAAGTCTCATTTTGCCTCCACTTACCACTTCCAATATGCTTCAAAGCAATTGCAAAGTGTGCAAATCCCTTCAAATTATGATTTAATTGTTTCATAAAACAAAAGTATATTGAGCCAGTGGTAATAGAAGATGAATGGGTAGGTTGCTTCTTTAAACATTTTATCAAAATGCAGTTGGTATGGCATTTTGATTATTTCAATAACCAAATTATATTTACTAGCTATCAGATCTGGTCATTATGCAGAATGTCTTTGTTAGGTAAACTAAGAAAAATAATTTAAATGAAAATATCAGGGACCTGGACACAACTTGATTTGCCTTACAATCACACACTAATAAAATACAGTTTAATTTGCCATCTGCTAAAAATATATTTCAAACTATCATCATCAGAAGGTATTCCTCTACTGAACTGCTTACTACAGCATGAGTCTGTCATATAAAATTAGGTTGCACATTATGCTTTGGAAATTACAGGGCTTTTAAGTAAGATTCATCTTGTCCCAAACATAAGTCTAGGAGGATAAGAAGGTTTATGATTCAAGAATTGAAACAAATGTGAAAATTACATAATTTTAATAAGGATAAAACAGACTTTGATTTTTCCCTTTTTAAAAATACATTATTTATCTTTAAATTATTATATTTTCCATGTAATAAAACTTTATTAACAATTATCTTCCTTTTTTTGATCTTTTTTAGATTCCCAGAGATGACCCTTCAACATTTACACCTTGGTCCATCCAGGTGTCTTAATCTTGTGTTTTCAAGAAAATGAAATAATATGTGATTGATCTTTAAAAAAAAAAAAAATCTCAAATCACAGCAAAATATAGGTTGACTCCTGATTGTCAAAGATAATTTTAGCATTTTCAAATTATTATCTATGATTTAGGTGCCTGCATGATTACATTTTAGGATTTCACCAGAAGTATAATGAAACAGAATTATAATGAAAGTATAATTCTAATTTTAGTTTTTATCATCCTGAATATCTATATCATCATGATTTTAAAACATGGTAGGGTTTTCATTAACCTGGAACAACTCAAGAGAGACTACTCATGCTTTATTCTTCAGAAATCTGCTCAAAGCTTGGTAAAATCATCCACACCAAAAACTATCAGGACTGGGTTCCCCCAAGGCCAATGCCTCCTGAAAATAACCAGCTCACATGGGGAAAACCCTGATTTACAGTGCTTTCCAATTCCCATGGTATAAATATTCCCACAATGGCAAATTCCAAGCCACCACTTTAGGAATCTAAATGTGGAACTGGAAGAAATGCTCATAATCAGCTCTTGTGAGTGGTCAAGTGTTGTCCCCAGCACTGCAAGTCCACCACAGTCCTGAGGCTCCTGTCACTCCTATATGACCTATTTAGAAGGGGCTTTAGGAAGAAGCAGCTGCCCTGGTTTGGATGTGGTTTGTCATCAAATGGTTCATGTGCTGGAAGCTTGGTCCCCAGTGTGGTGGTGGTAAGGTGGTAGAACCTTTAAAAGGAAGGGCCTAGTGGCAGGTTATTGGGTCATTAGTGTGAAGGGAATAATTCTGACCTCAAGGAATGGATTGGGTCTCATAGGAGTAGACAAGTTTCCACAAGAGCCAGTCCTAAGAAATAGTGAGCTTTGCCCCTCCTCACTTGCTTCCTCTCTATCCGTGTGATCCTTTGCACAAACTCGCAGTATGTGATGCTATCTGCCATGTTGTGACACAGCAGAGATCCTTACAAGATGCAATCATCCAAAACTGTAAGTCAAAATAAACCTCTTTTCTTTATAAAGAATCCAGCCTCGGGTATTTTGTTATTGCAGCACAATACTAAGACGAAGGCACCATTCAAAGCCTCCAACTGGTTCTTACCCACCATGAGCCATGTACATGGTACTACATCTTCCTACCTGAAACATCACACTGAGTAAAAGAAAATTATATCAAATCACTCTTGAGTCCCTGTTTTAGATTAGCATCTGAAAGATGAAATCAGAACCACTTTCCTTTTGTCATCAAAGGGGCACAAAATCCTCAAGGGTCTTTTTTGGTTATTTCCTAGTTATTTTACATTGCGTTTTCCTGCAGAAATGCAGTCTTATGCCAGATAAGGTTTTAGTCCCCTGTGAGGTTTGAAAACACAAATACAAGAACTAAATCACTTGTCAGAGATCATTGTGATAGATATTAAAGATCTGTATTTATTCAAACTCTGTATACTTTAATTTATTAATGTAATTTTGTGGTGGAAGAGTAAATGTGTAGCAATTGCTTATACATGTGAGAGACCAAATCAGAAGAAAGGACTAGCAGTAGAAAAATTTGTTTCCAAAGAACATGACCACAGACCAGTGTCTCTTATTCCAATAGAAGCATGTGTATGTGTATGTACATGTGCACATGTGTACACACTAAAGTGTATACTTGAATTCATGCAATAATCTACATTGCATGGAACCTAACACACAAAAACATAAGATAGAAAAACAAAAAATAAGGTCACTGTTATGTTTTTCTGGCAATGAAATAGGAAGACACATTTGTCATGAACAAATTAATTACAAAACTATTATATTTCATAGACTAAAGGGTTGAGGTCTCTGGTAACACAGAAATTGCATTTTTATAAAATTAAGTCTGATAATTAAAATGGTATTTAATTAACTGGAAGAATTGAGATGGGAAGCATTTTTAAAGAATAGCAAGTTTCAAACACAGGATTAATATTCTTATGCCTTTAAAATGAAATTACTAATTTATAGTATTAATTATGTTACACATTTAATCCATATTATTGATTGAGATAAACATACGTCATTGTCTCTCTAATTCTAAAGTTATTGCAGAGATGTAATTTTTTAACCAGTGGATTCAGCAAATGATCAAGGACTCTCAAAGATAAAAGCATGTGATCCTTAACTCTGGGCAAAACTGTTAGTGCTTATTACTAGTAGAAACTATCATTCCTGCTGCTTTATTTTGGAGTTAGTAAGATTTTGTCAAAAAAGAAATTCTACATGGCACGTGCTACATATGCAGCGCTTCTCCTTCATATCTGTGGGCCCGAGGATGTCTTATTTCTCCTGGACCAATTCACAATAGGACAGTTTTCTATCACCTTACAGACACCAGGAAAATGGAGTTGAGTGAATAGTAGTAAGGATGGATTTGATTTCAGTTTAGCACCTCGAGCCTACAGATGCTCAGATTTTGGGAATGGTCAGAAAGAGGACTGGAGCAGGGCAGCATGGAGATCCATGTCGCTTCTTTAAGGAAAAAAATCTTTAAATCCTCTGCACTTGATATGTTCAGTGATGTAAATTGGCCATATTCTTTACACTACCCAGAACATATAGTATTGCAGGTCAAGTTCTCCAGACCCTGAGACAGAGTTTGGGAAGCAGAACATTTCTTAGAAATTGACACCCAGTAAAGAAAAGTTGAAGAAGCAGAATCAGTCAGAAGAAGAAGCTGAACTGCAATGCAGTCCCTCAAAACATCATGAACACAGTAGGAAGCCCTGGAACAAAGTAGCGCTCCACAGAGCTGCAGAGTGCAATGTACTACCGCATCACTCAATGACAGAGTTGCCCCAGGAAGGGCACAACCTTGAGGAAGGGGGCTCCCCATTCAGGTAGCAGGAAGCCCATACTGATCCCACTCCCCAGCTGGGCCTGAATCCTTCCTCCAGGGATCTAGGTAGCTCACCACATCTACCACCCAGACCTATCAGAGTTATTTTTCCTGATTTGTCAATTTATCACATACATAGATATAAGGAGCAAATCACATTTACGCATTGGATGAATTACTTTTATAAATAAGATTAGTTTTGCATTCAAAGAAATACATAATATACATAATATGTAACATTTGCCATTTTAAGTTAATACTTGTCTCAGAAATTCCATGTCGTAGATTTACTATATTCTTTCCTTACTCATTCAAAAGTATTTTATTAAATTCAATTACAGCACACTGAGTGTAGGGGCTGTTATTTTTATTTATTTATTTATTTATTTTTTGTAGCAGGGTTTAAACCCAGAGGAACTCACCCCTGAACCACATCCCCAGCCCTTTTTTGTACCTCATTTAGAGACAGGGTCTCGCTGAGTTGCTTACGGTCTTCCTAAATTGCTGAAACTGGCTTTGAACTAGAGATCCTCCTATCTCAGCCTCCTCAGCCACTGGGATTGCACGGGCGTGCACCACTGCACCTGGCCAGTGCTGTTATTAATTACAAATAAAACTGCAGAGAAAATTCTTTTACCTGAATTTCATTATGTGAAATTGACACTAGTCAAAAAATTGACTCTGTCCACATAAAAAAGTGACCATGTGGAAATGTTAAAGAGCCTATCTGCAGAGCTCTACAGACCCATGCCCTGAGTCCACAAAGATGACCTGGAATCAGCATTGTAAGAAAGCATAAATTTATCCCAAAAGACCACAGGAATACCCAAGTGCTATTTCTAATGTTAATAGCTATTTAATATCTAATATTTCTCAAAAATTACAGTCCAAAAACTTCAGTCATCAGTCCAATCATTTCATTCACTTGCTAAGGAATATTCTATAAGATACTTCCTACTTGTCATTTATTAAATTCATATGCACTCTAGATGATATTAGTTGGTCTAGTTATCTATCCTTATACCAATACTATATTAATGAATGCCATAGCAAGTGCTCCCATGATCTTCTTGTTTTTCAAATTTGTCTTAGCTACTTGGTCTCATACCAAAAAAAAATCATTTTATCCAATCACCTCTAAAAACTTAGGTAGTATTTGAATTAGAATTGTATTAAATTTAAATATTACCTTTAAGAGAATTGCCTTTTTATATTAACTTTGCATTAAAGAAAATTATATGTCTTCCAATTTGTGTAGATTTTGTCTCATGAGTAGAGTCTATACTTTTTTGGAAGAGGAGATTTGTTTTTACATGGTCTATGTTTTGGAGCATTATATTTTCCAATATTTATGTTATAGCCAATCACTAGATTGTTTCCTTCTCCACCAATGTTTATATAAATTTATATGTTATTTCACTTTTTCATTATTTCGTTACATTTATTACAACATCTGAGAATATGTTACAGAATAAGAAAGGGCACTTTATGATTCCCATTTGACTTTCTAAAATTTATATTGTACCTTCCCAATTTACCTGCTCTTAACCATTTAGATGTCTTCTCCTCTTCATGTTTCCTATCTAATCTCAAATTTTAATTGAAAACAAAAGTTTTTTTTTTTTTTTTTCCCTTTGCCTTTAAGGATAGTATTAGCTATTGGTTTTTCTAAGTAATCTGATTTCATAGTTTCTTCCCATTTTCTGTGATTTGGAGTTTTTCTTGAGAATGGCTACTGATTCCTATCAAGTAATTTAATAGAATCTACTGATTTGACCACAATTCTCCTTCTTTGTTTTTTAAGGTAATATTCCAAGTCAGATTTAATAATTCTGATATTTAATTTAATAGGTTCCAATATTGAACCACTCTTGTGTCCCAGAAATTCTCTCTTGATATATTATCTCTTGATACATTGCTGGACCTGATTTACTAGTATTTTACTTAAAATTTTTGTATCTATATTCATAAGTGGTATTCTTCTACAGTGTTCTCTACTATCTTGAATGGTATTGAAATTATTACATTTATAAGAGTAACTTGGCAGAACTTCCCTTTATATATTCCAGGGAGAGTTTAAATACCATTGTTATTCTCTTAATGATTATACAAAATTCATCTATAAATCCATTTGTACCTGATTCTTTGTTCAACAATAGAGTCTAAATCTTTTCCATTCTCTTCCACAGTAAACTGTCTCTCAATTTACATGTTATCTGACCTGGTGTTGATGGCTTATCCTTTATCTGCCCCTAACTCTGCAACTCAAGCATGAGGTGGATTGCATTTGGTGCCAAGTCTTTCATCCTGCCTTTCATGATTTCTTCTTCTGCTATCTTGCTCTGTGCAAAGACATATTTCCTGTACTTTGTTTTCTAGGTCATTAATTTGGGTTTCAACCATGATCATCCTCATCTACTGAACTGTTCTTTAGCTGGTCTATTTTACTCTAGAAAGTGTTTCAGGGGCTGCAGTTAATGTCCTTTTTTAAATTCAGATTGACAGTTTTCTCCTCCAACGGTTCTCTGGGGCTAGGTGTATGTCCTCTCTGTTTTGCTTGATCCTGCCTCTGGTTCTGGGACCTGTGTTAGTTTCCCAGGTCTGCCCAAGCAACCTGCATAACTTAAAACCACAGAAATTTATTCCTAGAAACCTGGAATCAAAGTATCAAGCTTCTTATGAAGGTTCAAGGGAAGAACCTTTGTGAATCTTCCTGGCTTGTGGTAGTGGCCAGCAATCCCTGCCACATTGTGACCTGTAGACACATCACTCCAATCTTTGCCTCCATTTCACAAGATCATCTTCCCTCCTTGTGCATCCATCTGTCTCCAAATCTCCATCTCTCTCATACGATACCAGTCATTGGATTCAGGCACCACCCCAATCCATTATAAATTCATCTTAACTTGATTACATCTCTAAAGATCCGGTTCCCAAATAAGATCACATTGGGTACACAAGGCTCTCTAAAAGGCCCATTAAATTTGTTCTGCATCTGTCAGCTCACTGGGCTTCAGCTTAGATACTGGAGTACCCTAAGAGCCACAACCACAGGCTGTAGAAAAAAGAATGGTCCTAATCCATTCCCACCCCAGGCAGGGTAGAAGTAGGAAGGCTGCCAGGGCCCTGTGAGGCATGGGGAGGAAGCCCACCAGCCTTGGGACTCTCCCTGCTTCTCACACTCACCCAGACTCAGGGGCAGGAAGGGCTCAGGCACCGCCTTTGGCACCACTGACCTAATCACACCAATGTCAAGCTTTCTCTCCATGTTTCACCCCCACCCAAGGACCAAGCTCTTCTCCAGATTCACTGTTCTCAGGCTGCTGATCTCCAGGCACTCCCTCAGCCTATGGGAAAGAATCTCTCTCTCCCAGAGAGCCCAGGGCCTCACTGGTGTCCAACTTTCCACATGTAAAAAGTTTCCAGGAAGGGAAGAGAAGGGACCTCATTGTCCGAAGAGTGAAGAGGGAAAGGTCTGAAACATGAATATTTAATGATCCACCCAAACCCTCAAGGTCCTAAAAAGTGCTCACTGTCTGTCTGTTTACCTTTGCTCCATCTTGGGGTTTCAAAGAACTCAACACAGAAAGCAGCGCCCCAGTGACACCAAAGCCCACTGCCAGTACTTTTCTGTTGACATCAGTGAGCAGAATGTGTTATTTTTTTTTTTTCCAGAAGGAAGTTTTGTTTGAATTGTTGGGGAGGGTAGTTGACACCAATATTAATTCTTCCATCAGCTAACAGTAAATCCTAAGTCCTTTTTCATAACAAACATCCAAGCACCTGTTAACATATAAGGAGTTTCTCTGGCCCACTGGAATAATCCATTTTAAAGTGAAGAAATTTGGTCTTCCTTTTTCATTAAAGAAAAAAGCTAAAGAAAGAAAACAAAAGTGACTGCTTTTGACCATTGTCTTGAGTAAGATCTGAGAGTCCCAGGACTTGGCAGAAACCACCTCTCACGTCCTGCCTTGCTTCCACAATCTTTTGTTCACTCTGTAGTGGATGGTTTCCAAGCTAAGCTCCCCAGAGCCCTGGGCGTTTCTTAAAGCAAAGAAAGCCAGAGGCCTTCAGACCTCGCTCCCAATCCCCTCAGCTAGAGCAGCAACCTTTTTGTTTCATCTGTTTACACTTCACAAGATTTCACTCAAAGGTTTCCTGGCCCAAATAAATTTGAAAAACAACTTTCAAAAGCAACTCAGGATCAGTTTTCAGTTTCCCAGCAATTAATGCATTTGGTTTCCTAATCCAAAGTACTTTTATATAATTCAAATCTAATACCATTATCCAACTTTAGTTCTCCAGAACTGTTTTTCTACTCTAAATGTTTGTGCTTTATGTCGCTGCTGAGAGATATTTTCCAGTAGATGTTTTGGGAGCACCATGGTTTATGCTTTCCAGTCTCCGGCGGCTCCCAGCTCCTGCCAGCAGTAACTATGGGCCCTTTGTGTGCACAAGTTACCCTCCTTTAAAGGGAAGCACGAGGTGGTGAACAGATTGTGGACCCTTAAAAGCAGTCCGAGTCCGATGTCATCTTCCCTTAAATGGAAGTGACCACAGAAAAGGCCTGTGTCTCCACATGCTCCTTTCTCCCCACGCCCACCTCCGTCCGCCTCTGCCTGCTTCCCCTCTGGACTCAACCCTGAAGAAATTAACTCCTGTTCATCTTTCAGGCCTAAATGTGTCTTTCTCAGATGACTTGCCTGATCCTTGTCCCCCAAACCAGGCTAGTTTCTCTGTTTAGTGTTTGTCAAAGGTATAAAGGTTTAATTGCCTGCTGTCATCTTTTAAACACTTCAGAGAAATGAAATGGGTAGATTCACTGTTCCCTGTCACTCTGACACTTAGCAGAGTCTGCAAATGCACAATGTCTAGGAAAAAGAGGTTTCTATTAGCTGATCACTAATGTCTCCTTCTTTTAAAGTATCTTGGGTCATCAGTCAAGTATTTACTCACCCCTTCAATGAACACGTTGTCATTTGCCCTGGCCACTATGGGAGATGCAAGTAGCTATTTTGATCTCCAAGAGCTTGTTGCCTAGTTGGGAAAATGAGAGACAAAGATTGAAAGTATGAGAAACTAATTAGTGGCACATCAGAGATTTATTAAATGAAAAGCGAAGTTTCAATTGGTGGTTCTGCAGGAACTGAGAGGAAGAAGCGGGAGGCTTGGAGCTGCTTTCTGAGGGTGGATAAGGAGGCAGGGCAATCACAGCGGCAGGGACAGGAGTGTCATCACTGCAGATGTGGAAGGACCATCTCTAGTCATTCAACAGACACTTATTGGGTATTCACTCTGTGGTAGGCACCATCCAGGCCACAGGGATACCACAGTGAATTGAAAGTCACATCATCCCCCATCCTGGTGGGGACAGAAAACACAAAGGTAAACAACATCCATGTCAGCAAGTAAAGAGTGCTATGGATAAAAATGAATCCAAGTGGGAGAAGAGAGTGGCGGGGCTGCTACTTGAGATTGGGCGATCAGGGAAGAGCCTGGTCCCAAATAACAAGAAGGCATCGCCATGCCAAAGTCTGAGAAAAGAGAAGTCACGATGAAGTGAATCACATGCACAGAGGCCTGGGACAGGAGTTTAGCATATTCCAGAAGCAGAAAAAAGGCCAACGTGGCAGAGAAGACAAACAAAGGAGAGTGTGGTGGAAGATATGCTGGAAGACAGGCAGGCTGGTATTGAAAGCTCGGTCCTTGTCCCCGATGCTGATTCAATAAAAAGACAAGGTTTTGAGAAAAGGAAAAAGAGGTTTTATTGCTTTTCTAGCAAAGGAGAAAGGCAAGACTCGTCGTGGAGGCCACTATCCTAACTGCTAGGTAAAGGGAAGAGAGGATTTTAGAAAGGTGGACACAAGGGCTGTTTTCCAGATATTATCAGTAGATGTGATTAATGTTCAACTTCATTCTTAAAAGAGCTGTTTTCCCACTCCAGGTCCAAAGTTTCTCTGTTCAGGTGAGCAGGAAACAGAAGGATAGATGGTTTAGGACCAGAAGAATGTCCACCTTGTTTTCCCCTCAGTCAGGGGAAGAGGAAGAAGAGGAATGAAAAAAAAAAAAAAAAAGTCAGTTTTAAAATAATCCTCCAGTGGTGGAGCAGCAAGGTTTATATTCAAATCATAAAGTGGAGCCCTATTTCAGAACTAACCTCATGGGTCTGCCAGGACAGGTATGCAGGGTTTTGCTTAGTGCAATGGGAGGCACTGGAAGGTTCTAAGTAGAGAAATGCAGATTTAAGCAGAAGAGAAGTTTAGCTGGAGTAGCATTTTTTGCTATGTTTTGCTTTGATTTATTTGGTTTGTGTGTGTGTGTAGTGTGTGTGTGTGTGTGTGTGTGTGTGTGTAGCTGTTTTGAGTTTTGCTTTGTTTTGCAGAGCAAGAGCATCTGAGGTCAGAAAAAGGACAGATTGTGGAGGGCTTCGCACGTTAGGCTGAGTTTGGACCTTATGTTCCAGGCCACAGAGAGCTATTGGGGGTTTTTGAGCAGGAGGGACATGATCAAAAAAGCCAACTCAAAGGTCCTAACTCACTCACACCAGATTCACAACTTCTCATGAACCTGTTGTTAATTTATTCAGCCATTTCATTACATGTGAAACACCCACATACACACTTGTGTCCACTAGGCCTAGTGTGCCTGAGGATCTGGACATTAGAATTGTAAAAAAATTTGAAAGCTTCAACTCCATTTTAGGAGTATTTTCTGGAATACCTCTCTAGTGGAAAAGGTGCTAAAACCTTATCTGAACCAACGGAGAAAGAGATCTTCCCTATTAGCCCAGTTAGGAGGACACCAGGTATCTGCAGTTTCTGGCCTGACACACTGTCATGCAGTGAGTGTTCTTAGCAAAAAGGAATTGCTGTAATGGGGCTCCATCACCTCATGAAGGAAGTATGGGGAACAGAGAGCTCTTGCCACCTCTCCTGAAACCAGGAGCATCTACTTGCTTCACTAACCTACGACACCAAGTCCTGGGCATACTTCAGTGAAAGAACAATGAGTGCTTGGTTTTATTGTAGACACCTCACTGGAGATGTTCAGAGCAATCAAGCATGATATTTTCTTCTGATCAAGGGTCTCTATTTATACTTAGAGGTATTTTAAGCCAGGAGATCTTGCTTTTAGTTCCTGCTTTACCACTTACTTCTGAGCAACCCTGAGGCTACCACTCTGGCCCCGTGGGCCTTGCTATTTATGGACAGTGGTTGCCTTGACTAGATCATGTTTTCCAGCAGAATGATCATAGGGGTGGGGAGGAGGGGTGCAGAGGGGCTGGGTGGATGCAGCACCCCACACCTCCCCTTTCACTAGGGCACAGGCTGGACTTGTCAGTATGTTTTCCCATGAGAGGCATTTCCAGGGGTAGAATAAGAAACAAGCTGGGAAAGTGGGAGGTCTCAGGAAGCCCACCCCTAACTCCGAGAAGAATGAAATCCATCCAGGATATACTCTGGGCTGAGGTGACATGAGAGGGAGGTTGGGCCTAGATTGTTTATGGTTTTCACACCCATGCCTTCAAACTTCAAAAAAAGCCAGAAGAGGTGTGGACTGTGTGCCCAGACAGCTTCGAAGCCAGGATTGGTAGGAGTGAGGCTCAGGATTAGAGGGCAGGCCCTCGACATAAAAGCCCAGAGCAAGAAGTCTCCACCTCCTGCCCTCCTCTCTGAGGCTCCAGCCTGCCTCCTTCCATGCAGGGAGAGATGCCAGTTGCTGGACCTGAATCCTTTCCACTCACTTCTGTGGCTGGTGCCTGAGCACTCCCCTTAGAGCTGTGAGACGGAGCCTTGGCAGGTGCCATGCCTTGCCAGCCGAGATCGGACACATTGATCTTCTTCGTGAATGGGAGGAAGGTGAGTGTTGGGTATTAATCACACAGCTTGCAGAGGTAAGCCTGCTACAGGGCCTGATTTTGCCTGTCCCCCTCTCAGTCAGGGCTCAGCTCCAGCAGCTCAGACAGCTGCCATTTACTGCATGAGCTTACACACTGTGCTTTGCCACCCTGAGCTTCGAGTCCTCGGTGGTGGAATCTGCTTCCTGGGGCTTTCATAAAAATGAAAAGAAAGCTGCTTCTTTTATTGCTTAGGAATCCACAAAGTGCTTACAAAACTGGGCCTGAGACATGAAGGACTTTCTCCAGTAACACACCTTGATCTTCAAACTCAGGGGGATAAGAAATGGGACTTGCTTTATCTCTCTATTTACCAACTTAATTTTTCAGTTGAGTCCCCATTAAATAGAATTGATGAAAGCGTAATCTCCATTCTTTCCCTGGGCTGCAACTGAGTTCCAGGGTGACAAGGGCAGGGCCACCTGGTTGCCACTCTTCCCTAGCTTCCTCCCCTCCTGTCCTCACAATCCATCCACACAGGCCACTAGTCGCCCTCAGTGCCCTCTGCCAGGCCTTTCCTGTAATGAGTATCTATCTGTCTCTCAGGGGCACACAGTTTCTCCAGAGCCTTGCCACCTCTCCTCCAGGGCCTCTCAGACCTCCAATCCCACAATCCTCACTGGTGTTTGGTGTGTCCACCTGCCCCCCCCACACACACCTCTGGGCTTGGCCCAGGAAAGGAAACGGAACATAAAACCCCTAAGGTCTCGTCATTTGCCTAAGAACCCTCTCTCCTGTATGCAATCTTCCCAACCAGCAACTACCCTGCTGAGCCCCTACTTTCTTTTTCCACTGGTCTTGGCTTTGGAGACTCAAAATCCAGAGGAGTCTCCTTCCTCTCCATTCTTCTCCATATCCCTTCAGAGTGAAGTAGCTATAGTCAGAACAGAGAATAAGTTGAGGGTTAGAGGAAATACAGGTGTGTGTGGCGGGGGTGAGAGTGTTAGATGATAAAAACCATGATCCCACCACATTCTCAGTAAGTGTTTTCAAGGACTTAGTGTGATATGAGGGCAGGCAGAGGAGGACTTCTTCCCTCGGATAGGTGCCCTAGGGATCCAGAAAGCAGCTGAATTTTAATATCTCAACGTGGAAGCAACTTCCTACAGATTCTTTTTCTTTGAGATCTAAAAAAAAGCAAGTCTTCCTTTTGGGGAGAAAGGAAGAATCTAACGCTGATACCCATTAGATATTCTCTTTCTCGAGACAACAGAATGGCTATTGTCAGGATACCCCAAGACAAAGTCAAAAGGAATATTCCAAATACACATGTGTGAAAGAGGCACCAAAGAAGGGCCCTTGTGACTTCCAAGTGCTAACACTTCTGCTTCCCAAGGGGAGGGATGGGGGAAGTCTAGTGTCGCAGCAGAACCATCCTGGGTCCTAAGCAGGGTGTCAAGGCTCACTGTGGGGCCACTCTGCCGCCGAGTGGAACTGCAGACTCCAGGGCTTCTCCAGGATGACAGCAACTCTCTCCACTCCCTTTTCTGCCATAGATTATGAAGACCCCTGATGTTATCCGAAGAAGTCCCTACTAGAGGTGTCATAGAGGTGCCAGAAACTCCTTCTGCCAAGTTTTACTCCTATAGGCCCCACATGGCGTGCGTGCGCATGCGCGCGCGCGCACACACACACACACACACACACACACACACACACACACACACATACTGTGCCAGATTTGAAATGTTTCAAGAGTACAGTAGATTGAGTTGGAAGATTCCACAAAGGTAGATAATGGAGCAATTGTGAAGAATACAAGTCCAAGGACATTTATAGACAGAAGTAGATCCCAGTTTTCATCATGAAGATTAGAACTGCCTAAAATGTGTATGAAAATGTCTGCCCTCAGAGCACACACACACACACACACACACACACACACACACAAATAGTGCAGGTCTAATATTATAACCCAAGCCCAAAATTAAACAGACCATGACAGAAATTCCACTGGGTCACTGATTCAATCCCATAATAATCTCTCTTCTGTTTTAACACAGGTGACAGAGAGGAATGCAGACCCAGAAGTGACTCTGCTGACCTTCCTACGAAAGAACTGAACCCTTTTTAACTAAGTCCTGGCTGTGTCTGTGACTTAAAACTTAAACCAGTAAGACCATGGGAACTGATCACTCTCTCCGTTCAATTGACCCTTGGCCTTACTATTTGTTTTTGGCCATGGTTTTAAGAATCTCAGGTGAAGAAGGCTAGTTTGGAGAGGAAGAATTTTCCCAGAGGTGCTTATATTTAATTTAATAGCATGAAATAGAAGCTAAGTTCTTCATTTCCACACGAAGTAGTCCCTGAAACATTTTACAGGTCCCCAGCAGAATGTCATGTAATAGAGGCTCATGTTACCTGTGCCCTGACCTTCATGAAACCAAATTCTCCAGAATCAGTGACAGAATGTCGAAAGAAAAGATTTCCTTTCCCTATACCTGCTTTCTTACACCAGACTCTTCCAGCCCTATTGTATATTCTGGAATCTAGATCTTCATAATGGCCAACACATCTTAATTGGCAAATCTGATGGCTCTCTCAGAGAAGCCAGAAAAATAAAATTAAATGAGAGAAATTGCAGATTATTAAATTGGCCTCTACAATTTTGTTTAAAAGCCCACAAGCTCACATGGTTTATAATTAGTTGTCAATATTTGAAAATTAGGAAATTCCATATTTAAAAAAAAAAAGAAAAAAACCAAGATTTTTCAGCTTCTCATTGTGAGTGGGAAGCCTGCCAGTCCTGCATGGCAATAGTGTTGCTTAGAGCTCAGGAGGGACTGTCCCTAGTCCCTTTCAAGTTCAGTCTCTCCAGTCACACCCTTGCCACTCTATTCATTTATGTGACATCTCTGGTTAAGCATTTGAGACTACAGTTTAATTCAAATGAATAAGCCCTTCTCATTAGAAAAAAATAGATAACAGCAATAAAGAGTCAGTGATTCTGAAGTCTTTTTAGCCAGTCTAGTTGATTCCATCCAGTCCCATAAATAGTGTGGAAACAGATCACAGTTAGGGAGAAGGATGAATGAGCCTGGGCCTAGACTCGGGATTGGACCTGGACCAAGCCAGGGATGCACAGAGAAGAATCAAAAAGTAAAGACAGGAGTTTCCTCTGAAGACTCCTTGTTTTCTAATACAACACAATTTCTGAGCAAAACTCATAATACATTTGCTAAAAATAAAGTTCTCTTTCAATTACATGATTGGAGCCCAGAGGAAGACACATAAGAATACCCTAAAATGAAATAGGATGTTCACACAGGTTTTACATCATTATCCTACAAGATGCTTATAATAAACCTTTGACAATAAAGTAGGAAATATTCCTCCCTCTGTGCAATTGAGAAAATAGGCAGGGAAAAATTAGTATGTCCCATGTCACACAGCTATTAAGGTATGGAGTGACCTTTAATAAGACCTGGAAGTGAGAGAATAACTTCATAGACCTGCAACTCACCCGACAAAGACCTTCCTCATTAGTGACACCCTAGGAAAGCAGCTAGCTATGCTCCATGCAAAACATACAACTTGGCAACTTTTCCTTGACCACCTTGACTTTCAGTAGGCCTCACAGGAACCAAATATGCCTGCGGAAGAGGAAACTGTGGAGCCTGCACTGTGATGGTGTCTAAGCATGATCCAGTATCCAAGAAGATAAGGTATCCCACCCAGTCACTCAGAAGCCAGAGGAGGAGGGCCTTGTTTCTTTGTCTGGCTTGTGTTCTCATCTCACAACTAAGAAGGATTTTTGGAATCTTGCTAACTCTGGATCTCAGACCCCTCTGAGAAATCCCATAATTGCTGAAAGTCATCTGTGCAGAAAATATATAAGCTAATTACATTTTACCTATCATTTCAGGGAGATCATGACCCTCCCAAGGTTCATCTATATGCCCTAGGTTAAGAAACTTCAACTTACGCCAACAACTTATTTAACGGAAGAGGGGATTGAGACTCAAAAAATGAAGTGACTTGTTCAAAGTCACATAACTAGTAACCTGTAGAACATGAACTTGAACCCAGGTTTTCTGGATCTGAAGCCAATGTTCTTTCTACTGTTGTGATAGCCTAACCCTACAGAGCAGGCACCTGGGTCATGATTTCACCTTTTAACTAAGAGCCAGATTCTATAACTTGAGTTTTTTCCAAATCCCATTGGTCCAAGGAATCAAGAGTCATTCAACACTGTTTAAATTATCAAGCAAAAAAATACCCAAATGTGTAGCTAGGGTAAAAGACCCATATCTTTTGCTTGCCTTTGCTTGCTGTGAGGTCAGTGTCTGGTGAAGTTCAGTCACATTCCTAGAGACCCTAGTCCATTCCTGTTGCTCCCAGGTGAGTCCATTCTAGACTTAGGAAGCTTTTCTGCAGTTGAGAATGCCCATTCTACCATAAATATCCTCAATTCTTGCAGATAGCACCGAGGCTAAGAGAGGACTGATTTCTTCCTTGCTGTCACTTCTCCAGTTCCCCAGCCTGTCAGAGCTGATTGATAGGTTCTGGAGGTTTTCTACTGCCCTTCTGGCTCCAGGTTTCCCCAAAGGGCAGGACGAGGTTACTCCCTTGTATTTTTCTTGTGTTTCTCATACAGACACTTCTCCGTCACTGCATGCCTTGTGCCCATCTGTTCCTTGTATGGAGCCGCTGTCACCACTGTGGAAGGCGTTGGGAGCATCAAAACCAGGCTTCATCCTGTGCAGGTGAGCGTGCATCTCAATTTTCTCACTCCTTAACTTTATCTTCTTACCAAATGCTACGTTGACTGTATTTCCCAAGGCTTCTAAGTTATGATCAAGTAAGTAGGAGATTAGGATGTGTTTTGATCAAGTTAACAATATCTGTTCCTTAATTTAAAAGAAAGCTGGAAATCTATCCATGTTTTATTAGCTGGTCATTCGTCTTCTTACTTTTTCTACTTGAATGATAAGCAGGATCATCAAAATAATTATTAATGCCTATTGGACTAGTGTCTACTGGAATAGACACTGTACACAGGCTATTACATGTAAAATAAATGCTTCTGCAGCTAACAGGGTAAAATTCAATATTGTTCCATGTGCCATAGAGGTCTCAGGAGTAAAATCAGAATTGGGGATGAGTGGGGTCTAAAAATAACTTTGCTATATCATGAGTACAATCATTTCCCTAATTCTTAACCTGAAACCAGAACAAAGAGGTTGAATCTAAGAGTAATGACACGCGTTGGCAGAGAACACATCAGTTTCTCTATCAGTGTCATAGATGTTTAGGGAGTCACAAGACCAGATCAACCAATATTGAGTCCCTCAAGGCAGAAAGCGCCCCAAGGATCTCTGGGTTTAACTACATGAAAATCAACTCCAAGATCGCAAAGGTGAAGGACCCAGAATATTCTTCTAGAATATACTAGGAAGTCTTCTAGAATCTACTAGGAATCTACTAGGATGCTCACATAAGGTTCATAAACCCAAATCCTAGGATTGCATTACATCTTGAGATCTAGAACAGGGCTTCCAAATCTTTAATGTTCCTAAGTATCACCTAGGAGGTTGTTAAAGATGGAGATCCTGGGTCAAGATGTTTGAAGAAGGGACTCCAGGTTCTGCACTTCCTGCAAGCTCCCAGGGGAAACTAATACTGCTGGGCTATAGATCACACTTTAAGTAACAAGAATCTTGAACACAGACCAAGATCCTTAAAAGTGGTATTCCATTTGGGCCAACACAGAAGAATTCAAAGAAGAAAGCAAAAAGAGATCCACAGTAGATAGTATTTAAATTAATCAAGAAGAGGTAACCTCCTGGTCAGAACTAACTGTAAGATGGGGTGTTCAAGAAAACTATTTTTTAAACTTATGCACACTCTCCTTACAATTACTGATGCCTGAAGAGTTCTTCTCACTCTGGTAATTGAAGGTTCACACTAATTCTCAACTTGAAGGGTTGGAGTGCTTGACCTTGAGCAGTGCCTATAATGATAATCTATGGCTTCTGAGTCACCTCCTCCAGGAGCATACTAGGAAAAGGGACACACAGACCCTGACAAAGGAATGGGGTACTTTTGATCAGAGTGTGTTCCATCACAAAAGGGTTATGAAGTTTGGTAAGAATGAGTGGCAGCAAGAAAGTAGGACTGTACCCATGCATGTGTCCTTTCAGGAGAGGATTGCCAAGAGCCATGGCACCCAGTGTGGATTCTGCACTCCTGGGATGGTGATGTCTCTGTATACACTGCTCAGGAACCACCTGCAGCCCTCAGAGGAGCAGCTCATGGAGGCCCTGGGAGGTAGGTCTGGCGCAGAGAAAAGCCACCAGCTACCCACAGCCAGGTGGGAAGTATGCTTCAGATTGCTATATACCATCTTCCATATTATTCCTGCCCTACTAATACCTCCACTTAGGTCGTTTCTAAAGTAGGTGTAGTTCATCCAGGAGCAGAGAAAGATGCCAAGCAGTTCCCTGCTTATCACAGCACATACATGGTACAGTCTGCAAAGAACTGATGTGCAGTGTGTGGACCACACTGCTTCTCTTCCCAGTGACTTATGTGGCTGCCTTCATTAGTGTGTGGCTGGATTAGTACTGGGGCTGCCCTAACAAAGTACCACAACCAGGTTGGCTGTAAGGAGTACCCTTCCTTGCCTCTTCCTAGTTTCTGGTGTTTGACAATAGTCCCTGGCATTTTTTTGGCTTGTAGATGCACCACTTCAATCTGTGACTCCATCTTCACATGGCCTTTTCCCATGTCCTTTTTATCTTTTTTTTTTTTTTTTTTAACAAGGACACTCTTCCATAGGGCCCACTGTAATGAACTATAACCTCATCCTAACTTAATAACATCTGCAGAGATTCTGTTCAAAATGAGGTCATAGCCACATGTTTTATCAGTTAGAACTTCCACATATCTTTTTGAGAGATACAGTTCAACCTGTAACAGAACTCCTCACAAATTGAGAGAATCCTTTAAAATTTGCAATGGATTTAAGTTACTAAAGAGGAGTTCATTAATCTGTCCCTTTTATGGGATCAGTAAACTTCATCTTCAGGTGTCAACAGTCCCTAAACAAGTCATCTGTTAGACACAAAGATTCTTAGGTTGAGGACCCTCAACCAAGGACCTACCTGTATTCAACCAGCTGCAGATGAACTTCCTCCTCTCTCCTGTCCTCTCTTTTTCTCTCTGCTCCAATGCAAAATATCATTTTAAGTCGTGTAGAATCCTTACCTTCCTTGGGTTTCTCTCCTAGTATAGTCCTTTAGTAGATATCGGGCCTAAAGTATGGCCAAGTCCAATCTCCTTCACCAGGCATTCAGAGAAGTCTAGCAACTGGTCCCATACCTTGCTTCCTTCTCCTCCGTGTGACTCCCTGCAGGCCTTTCTCCTCTCCGCCTCTGCACATTTCCTCTTCTACACCTTGTTTGTGCTGCTCTGAGAATTCAGACTGCACCACATCAATCCATAGCTCGCTCATCTTTCCTAAACCTGGATTCTTAGCAATGTCTCCCCAGATGAGCTCTAGTCTACACTGACCCTCCTCTACCCTGACTCCTGGACCTTTATCCTTGGAAACCTGAGGTTTGAAAGTTTTACCATGCAATAGAATGAACTTCAGACCTCTTATATGCAGATTCCTGGGCCCACCCCCAGACATTCCGATTCCAGAGAATCAGAGTAGAGCCAGAGATCAGTATTTTTAATAACTGCCTGCATGAGATTCTGATGCATGACCTAAAAGTCACTGAGGAAATCACTGACAAACTGTCCAAGACATGATACTTTGCTCATCCTGTGTCTTGGGAATTATTTTTATTTTCTGTTATAGGATCCCCACTATCTTACAGTCTGAAATAAAACTATCGTCAACAGATACACAATGGGAGTGGAGGTGGAGCTCAGTGGTAGAGTGCTTGCCTGGGCCCTGGGTTCGATCCTTGACATCAGCAAAAAATAAAAATAAAAATAAATAATTAAGTATCTAGGTCTAGTTCAATTTCACAAGAAGGCAGTGAAAACAATGCCTCCTGACAACCATGCTTCTCCTCCAATTAGGTAATCTATGTCGCTGCACTGGGTATCGGCCAATTCTTGAGAGTGGCAAGACCTTCTGCGTGGTAAGTAGGTGACTGTAGAAAGACCTTACAGAGCGAGAATGACAGGGACATAGGAATTAAGTTTTCCTGGACCATCTCAAAGTCTTTAAGGGAAACAAAGTGAGTTAGCTCCAACTGACTCAATGGAGGTTTGAGTTATTTCTTGGGGATTGGGTGAACCCTATACCACCTTTGATGTTATCCAAAACTACACAGGGAAGACAAGTGATCTAACCAGAAAACCAGATATTTTCTATCAGTTATGCAAAGTATCTAGATAGGACAAGTAAGAGGGTTCCCAGGGAAACAAGTGGATAAAGTTTGCTGTGGTAAAGCAAGGTTTGATCCAAGAATCCAACCAGCTGGGAAGGTATGAACAGACAAAGAAGTTGAATATGCAGAGTGGAATCCAAAATTCACTCCAAGTGCAACAGCACAGGGAGCTTCCTCTACAAAATAGGGGAACATCACTGGGCTGTTCTGAAAATTGAATGAGTCTTGCTTGGCACTTGGTAAGAGTTTAAGAAATAGTTGCTACTGTCATTGATAATGTTGTTGACACTATGAACTAGCATTTGACAGGGGTACCAGACAGGCACATCTGATGACCCTCTACTGAGGACGGAACAGATAAGGGCCACAAAGTCCTTAGACCCAAGTAAGAGGGAATCCCACAGTTTAGAAGGGCCCCCTTTGGTCTTTCTCCAGCTATTCTCAGGAGTCAATGGGGTCAAGCAACTTGCTCACCTGGACTCTTCACCCCATTTCTAGGTCATTCTTTCTGTCTGGTTCTGACTTCACTTTTAGGTCAATGTAAGTCTCATATATACTCATATATATTCTGATATACTCAAGGGTGGATCATGACAGTATCTATGCCCTCCACCCTAAGTCGAAGGGAATGGGCAGAACTTAGACACTCTGGTGGGAGTGTTCACATGGCTGAGGCCCCTCACAATACAGAAGAGAGCCAGGGTTGAAAGAGAAAGGCTGCAGGCTACAGGCTGAGGCTGCTATTTGTATTCTTGCCTCAACTCCACAAATAGTAGAGGTAGGCCTAGAGGTGGACCAGCAGGTGTGTCCAACACCACAAAGTCAGGCAGATGTTCCATCCTGTCACACAGGGAAAGTCAAAGTTGACAAGCCAAGAAATAAAATGAATAGCATGTGAGTCCAGCAAACTGCTGGTGTAAATGGAAAGCACTTGTGAAATGCAAAAAGGAAGTTAAAGAAAAGTCCATTCCCTATGGATGTGGTGTTATTCACCTTTCCAGACAAACAGAATTTGGGGATAAGGCAAAAATGTGGTTAAACACCCCACCCTACAACCAACAGGTCCCATGAGACTTTAATGGGTCATAGCAACCCAGCCCCACACAGGTTGCAAAAGGTTGATATCTCCTGGACCAAGGGAAGTTTGCTTTTTTCAAATTTTTCTTAAGGACCTTATGTGAAATATGATTATAATGAAAACTGTTGTTGAATCTTGTATACAGTACATTGCTATTGCCCTGAAAATTAACTTTGCTTCTAAGTATTAACCTTAAAATTTCATAGATATACACAAGCTATACATGTGATGAACAAAAAAAAGTTCATATACTATATAGTATATAAATATATAATATATAAATGTAGTATGATCCCGAATATATTTTATGTCAAATATCATTTTCTTTCATATAATCCTGTCATTTTATATTAGTTCATATCCTTTATATACTATATATGTTCTATATATGTCATCTTATATAAATAGATAAATAAAGCAAAAGAAGAAAGGCCTTGTGATTATCCCTGTTCCAATAGAAACTACCAACAGTGGCTTAAAAAGTGAAAATTGCCAAACTCTTCAGAACACATATACACTTACCTACAAAATAAAAAGTGTTTAATGTAAGGCATCCCTCCTTCTTAGGGGTCAAATGGCTGTCAGCAGAAAGGAACAGGAAAATGCTGCATGGACCAGAGAGAAAACCTCTCCTCCTCACTGGACAGGAAAAGTGACGTGAGTGCCTTTGTTGGTTTGGGCCTGTGGCTGTGAGTACTGTTGGCCCAGTTTTGGAACTGGGCTTGCTATTTTCAGTGGTCAATTTCTGCTTTACTTACAACTGTCCCAAGTGTGTGCATGAATAGAGCACTTTGCATTTGGGAGCGGGTAAAGTGGCCATCTTAAAGCACAGACTGATTTTCCCCTCATAGCCTGAAAGGCTAGAACAAAAACCACTCACACAAAGGAAGAAATATCTACCCTTAATGAGGATGAGTCACATTGTCAGGTGGGAATGGATTTTGGAAACTGCCCCTGCTCACAGGGATCCTGTACTCCGTCACTGCACCTCCTCCTCTTCAAAGAGGGCACAGCAACCTCAGGAAGGCTGAAAGCCCTCCAAGTCATGTGTCAGCAGCCCCCACACCCAGCACATGCAGCCCTAAACATTCCAGTCTCTGGCTTTGCTTTGAGAGATATTCATTTCCAAAAAGGAGCTACTGCCAATTTCTCAAAGGAATTACTCAGAGAGGTTGAAATGCAGGATTGATAGAGAATTGGCTCCCAGTATACAAGGCAACCTGAGAGTCCAGAGCAAGTCTTAGACAAAACTGTGCCTATTATTCCCCTCCTCCATCTCTGTCCTTCCAACCTACCTTTCCCCATGTTTGCCTCTCACCATCACCTTATTTGGGGTCTAAAGAAAGTAGGCAATGCAACAGAGGACATTTCCCAAAGGAGGTAGGTTACATGTCCCATGACCACTGCCCAGAGGATCAATGCCTAGGTGGGGTCGATACTTTCTGAAGTCAATCTCAATTTCTTGAGAATTCAATTTGGGCAATCAGTGGTCTCTGGGGACCACCTGATTTACATTAACCAAACTTAAAAGAACATGATATTTAAACTGTAATGTGCTCCAATATTTGTTCATAAAGAGACATGCAATTATAAAGTGGATCTTGGGATCAGTGAACCACAAGTCCTTTTCCTACAGGAAATCATTTTTTTTTTTTTTAGTTGTCCATGGACCTTTATTTTTATTTATTTATATGCAGTGCTGAGAATCCAAACTAGTGCTTCACACATGCTAGGCAAGCACTCCACCATTGAGCCACAACCCCAGCCCCCTACAGCAAATCTTGTATAGGAAACCAAATTATATTGCAAAGTCTGCATGCCAAACAAGGACACAGTGCACACAGTGTCCTGGAAGACCCCTGTTCCATGGGTGCACCCTCTATAAGCTCTGTTAACATCTTCTGTTTGGACAAGTCTTGGCCTAAAATCTTTTAGGGGAACTTTTCATTTCTTAGCCTTGAGTCATTATACTTATTTGACATTTTCATTCTCAGACGTACTCTCATTTCTAAGTTTTATTTTTTGTAAGCGTGGATTGAACCTTGAGCCTGCTAGGCAAGTGTACTTACCACTGACCTACATCCCCAGCCCCCATTTCTAGGTTTTTAGAGATATATCACATCATCACCCCACAAGTACTGCCCATACTTAATCTAACTAACATAAAAACTGGTCATCCCAATGTTGGCCCATCATGTCTCAATCTGTGGCCCTACAGAGAACATTTACAAGGAAGTTACCCTTCTGGAAGCTGGGAAGGCCTCAGAGACATAGAAAAAGGTGGTGGGGGTTGGACAAATGTCAGGCCATTTCACCTATTTATCACAATTACCCTTCAAAATAAGCATCATTTCCCTCTTCAGCTTTAGGAAGGTTAAGTACCTTTCCAATGGAAAGGTCAGAGCATCTAGCTGAGTCAACTAGACCTGTGTGCCTCCCATGTCTAAGTGTTCTCCCCGTGGCACCAGCCCCCACCCCTGCCTCCCACCGAGCTCTCCCAGTTTTCCTTACTTCATCAGGAATGTTTTCTGGCAACAAGTGTTTTCCAAAGCTAAAGCAACTCTGAGTCAGGTGGAATGACAGCTCAGAAGATAGTTCCCTGTGCTTTAGTTTCCTGATGTGTACCATGGAATGATCATTGACTTCCTTTATACAATTTTCATGAGAATTGAATAAATTATTAATGCATGCAAAAACACTTGGGTTAGGGATGTAGCTCAGTGGTAGAGCATTCGTCCAGCATGTGTGAGGCCCTGGTGCAGTTCAATCCCCAGTAGAGGAGGAAAAAAGCACTCAATAAATATTAACTATTATTGTGAAAGACTCCATAAGTAAGTGAAGTGTGTGTGTGCTTAACTACACAGGACCTCTCAGAGTTTTTGACATTTAGAATCCTGATTTGGCAGGGAAGAAGGATAGCAGTTAGCACAATGTAAAGGGTTGCTCAAACTTATTTAATCTCTGATAATTTTTCATACAATGTCTTGGCATTTCCCAAAGTACTTTTCGGCGTATCCAAAGAATACCCTTTCCTCTAATACCATGCTACTGGAAAATCTGTATCGCGCTTACAAGATTCTTATTTAAGTTATTTGGTTTGAACCATCTCCCTATATAAGGAGAGTCGGTGAATTAGTACTAGTTAATCTTGCCTAATTCCTCTAAAGAACTACAGCACTGTTGCCAATTGAGTAGGGCTGACAGGGCCATCTGCTTCTTCCTTCTATAAAGATTTGCACGGAGTTATTTGCGAAAGAGGAGTTTCAGCCCTTGGACCCGACCCAGGAACTCATCTTTCCCCCAGAACTCTTGGTAAGATGAGTTGGGTGCTTTATGTGCTTGTTTAAATATAACCAGTTATGAACTCAGTTTTATAAATTCACCCATTTCCTTCCTGTGACATTGTCAAATTGTGAAAGTGGTTGATAGGATGGAGATACCTGTTCCCTCCCCATTTTGCAGAGAAAGCTAACCAACTTGCTGATGGATGTGATGTGGGTGTGGGAGAGAGACCGGTGGCAAGGCTGACCCCAGAGCTTCGGGCAACTGAGAGAGTACAGCAATGATTTACAGCAAAGGGGAAAACCTTCAGAGGAATGGATCATTTTTCCTTTTGTGGTTCCTTGTCAGGGACTTGGAAAGGGATTGGCTAGCAGGAGCTCTGCTTCAGACAGGTTAAATTTGAGATGTTTATTACATACCTAAGAGGTAACATTAGTGCTCATTCAGGTGTGAATTTTCATTTCAGGAGAAAAGTCCAGGATGAAGATGTTAATTTAGAAGCATTAGTTTAATTGCAATTTTTTAAGACCATGAGGCTAAATTATGCTAAATTAATCCACTCTGATTAACAAAATGTGCCAACTTATATTGTCACTTATCCCCCCCCAAAAAAATCTAATTAAGGGAATTTGGGTATTAGTCAATGAATGTAATAAGCATCTTTCTGGGAAAGTGGAGCCCAGAACCCCCAAAATCTTTCTATTCTACTTGGGTCCTTGGATAACCCAGGAGAACTGGTGTGCACACAGCACACACAGTTGCCATTTGTCCTTAGAGGATGGCTGAGAACCCAGAAAAGCGAACCCTGATCTTCTATGGAGAGAGAGTTACCTGGATTTCCCCTGGGACACTCCAGGATCTCCTGGAGCTGAAAGCAAAATACCCAGAAGCCCCTCTCATCCTGGGCAACACCTCACTAGGTGAGTGACTGCAAAGGTTTCATCCCACCATCAGGGCTGAGCTGAACCTGCTGTCTATTACTCTGTTCTTGCTCCATGTTTTAGGATAAAATCTCATCCTGTATAATAAAACCAGTGGTCTCCAAAGTTGGAGGTAACTATACCCTGGTAGTATGCAGGGCAACCCCATGAGGAAGGTTATGAGTATTAGCAGGGTTTTTAAAAATCATGTATCTATCCTTTTTTAAACATCTCTTATTAAGTCTACCTTCAAATAATATTATTTCACTTCATGTACAATGTAAGAAACTTACAATAATGTTCTCTCAATTCCTCCCTCTCAGCCTTTGCTCTATTATTGCATTATATTTTTATCTTTTCATTTTAATCAATGTATTTTTAATTGTTGCATTGTAGTTATATGTAAGTGAAACTCAGTGTGATATACTCATATGTGCCCAAGATATAGTTTGATTAATTTTCCTTTTGCTGTTCCTCACCTCTCCCACCTCTTCTCCCTCCCCCTCATCTCCCTTCCTCTACTCCACGGTTCTCCATTCTGTTTTCAAATTCCCTCCTCCTGTTGTTCCTTACTTCTCTTTACCTTCTGCATGTGAGAGAAAACATTCAACCCTTGACTTTCTGAGTCTGGTTTATTTCACTCCACGTGATGTACTCCAGTTCCATCCATTGACCAGCAAATGACATAATTTCATTCTTCTTTATGCCTGAGTAAAACCCCATTGTGTATATATGCCACCTTTTCTTTATCCAGTCTTGCTTTTCTTTTGTTAAATATTGGATAAACATCATACAATTTTATAAAAGTAGTTATGAATATATTAACAATACAGTGCACCCCCAGGGACCACCACATCCATCTTTAAAAATTTGAATTTACCAAGAACTTGAAGGCTACCATATGCCTTCCCAAACTACAATCTCTTCCTTTCCTTTCCCTCTTGAAGGCAGTACTTTGCCTAGATTGTGTGTTGGTCAATCTTTTCCTTGTTTTTATAATTTTACCATGTATATTTGAATTTGTAAACAATGTCACTTAGTTTTGCATACATCCAAACTTCACACAAATAGCCTAACATTATTATTCTTTTGCAATTTGCTTTGTTCATTCAGTGTTCTTGACCTAAAATTCACCCCTATTGTTGCAGGTAGCTGTGCTGTATTCCACTGTATGAACATGGAACAATTTGCCCCTCCATTCTATTATTTAAGAATGGCTGTTGAAATAGTTTCAGCTGTTTTCAAACTTGTACTATTGCAAATATTCTTATTTATGTCTCCTGGTAGCTATGTACAATAGTGTTTAAAGAGTTTCCCATCCTTTTTATTTCCTATTTTTATATAAATGTAGTGAGTATCTAAATAAATAAATGCATATATTGGGAGAGCATCCATAAATTTCCTTGGCAAGGATGCATGGGCATTGCTTTCACTTCCATACGCATTTATTGTCAATTTTTAAAATTTGT
The DNA here is from genome assembly GCF_902686445.1 of Sciurus carolinensis. Lineage (NCBI taxonomy): Eukaryota > Metazoa > Chordata > Mammalia > Rodentia > Sciuridae > Sciurus > Sciurus carolinensis. The sequence goes on from NC_062215.1 coordinate 148,013,597, forward strand.
ATCTTTTGTGAGAAAATATCAATGCAAAGAAAAAAAAGATATTTTCTCTTTCCTAACTGTCTCTGAAATACATTCACTCCTCAGGACCTGCAATGAAAGCTCAAGGACGCTCCTACCCAATTCTCCTTTCTCCTGCTAGAATTTCTGAGCTGAGTGTAGTGATGAAAACGAGTGATGGTAAGTGGCCCTTGTTCTTAGTAGATGTCAATGAAACAGTTCCTGCACTAAACTTACACCTGCCAATTAGTTCAGAGCCTCCTCCTCCATTTGTCTTGTCTGGCCTCTTTCTCTTTGATTTTCTAATGTGATAGTACATCCCCCTCATTACACTTCACTATCCAAAGCTTTGTGGGGAATATGAGGTATCTGAATATCATTCAAGATCTTGCACTCACTACAGGAGACAAAAAATTTATAGTGTCACTGTGATGGAGAGATAGTATGAAAGAACTGAAAGGGGGGTAATTACAGGGGGGGAAATAGGAGAAAGATGATCTGACACTCTCATGCTACTCATTTTGTGGGAACAATGGCAAAAGACCAAGTAGGACAAAGAAAATCCTACAGGCAAGCACCCCTGGTCACTTACAACATCCGTAAGAACCCACCAGTGTGGCATGCTCCATCAGGGAAGGAGGGACCCACAAAGTAGGAAGAAAGCATGCAAGATTCGCATTCAAGATGCACAGCAAACCCTTTGGCTTGAAAAACCTTATTTTACTCTTTTCTTCATCCTCTGGAACTCCTAGTCCTGTGTATGCATATAAATGCTAGTCAATCACTGATAAATGAATTAATGGAAAAAATAAATGCAAGAGTGGATCAGGAATTTGAATGTAAGTGGAATGCAGTGGTAATGATGACGTCCTTAACTTGGGCAACAGGAAGGTTGCTGAAGCTGAAAGCTTTAATCAGGAATGACTCCAAGCCCACCCTGTGTTGGTGGGGTCCAGTGCTAAGCAGGGGAGGAGGCCACCATGGTTGAATCACTGTTGTCCAGAAATCCTAACTCTGGTCTCTCTGGTCTCTGGACCAGCAAGCCTGCTCTTTCCTGGCCTGACCCCATTCATTTCCAAAGGGAAGGATCCCTTCTTGGATTTTGGCCAGCTTCAGTCTTAGGACAACTCAGATAGCATACCTGGTCCCTCCTGCTTTTAAGCTTCTCACTAACACTGTGACCCTGTCCTCAAGTCTTAAATAATACAAGTAAATGAAAATAGGCCACTCTGCTTGAAGGAGAGGGAAGACTTTTCCCCATCCTTCCCTATCTCCAAGACCCTCAAATCTGTCTTAAGAGGGCCTCCAGATACAACTCAAAATCCTCAGTATAACCCAAATTCTCCATTTTATACATGGATAAAGAGATGCAAAAAGAAAGTGGACTTGCCCAACGTATCCAGGTTGTCTGTAGTCCCCAGAATTGTCTCCCCCAGGCCCACCCCACTGCCTGTTCATTGGCCATTTATTTTGACTGCTCAGTTTGGTCTCTGAAGTCACAGTTCAGCCAGTCTGAAATCTAAGCCAACGAAGAACATGAGTGCCCTCTCGTGGTTTCTAGGAACATTTCCATGCTTCTCAAGCTTCTTATGATGCAGGAGAGTAAAGGACTCCACCAGCACCCCTCAGTAAATAACTTTATGTTACCGCTATAATTTTAACTTTTATGTTTCTTTAAACTTTTCATTTTTATCCATATTCCAGACAAATTTGGCTCAGTGTCCTTTTTTTCCCCCTGAAAATCTTTCATATAGTCAGTGCTCCAAGAAACCACTGCATAGATCTGTGGACTCTGAGATGGGCAGAGTTCAAATGAGGTCCCTTTCTGAGAATCAAACAAAGGCGATGCCCTTTTCAATTCCATTGGAATGCAAAATAGGCTTTATAACTGGAGATGGAGTCAAATATAAACAGAAGAGTCTCTCCCACACTGAGGTGGCCATCTCAGCAGGGGACGTGGTCAAGCAAAAACCCCAAAATGGATGATCTGTCCTCAAACTGAGCTTGAAATCTTTTGAGGACTCAGGAGATAGGACAGACAGCTAACCTTTCACTTCCCTGTGGGGATGAACTGTCTTTTTCTACTTATGTCAAAATAGAGTCAGTGATGCCTGTCTGCATGAAGCCTCTGACCTTAAGAACACTAACAAAACTTTTTGCATTTTTCCCTTCCCTGTTAATAAAGCTCAAGTCTTCTTCTTGGGGAGAAGGAATTATATGACAGGAACAAGCATGGTTCCCCTAAGACCCTGCAAAGATAAGGCTGGGGGGGTTGCAAAAGTTAAAAAACCAGCCTCTAGCAGAACCTGAGGTGACAAGGCAGCACAGACCATCACTGATGGGTCTGGGATGGGAACAGATTCCATCAGATTCCATAAGAGTGCCTTTCATGAGGTGCGGAAGCAGAAACAGGGCAGAGACTCCAGGCTGAGACATTCCAGGGAGGAAGGATGGTTCAGTTACTTTCAGACAAGATTCACTTAGAATAAGTCTATTAAGGAGCAGCTGGTGGTTTCTCTAATCAATTGAGTTAGCTCAGACTAGTGAGGCAATGGAGGTGTTGGTGGATGTTGGCAGAGGTGGAGGAAGGATTGTGCCCAGGACAATTTTAATATTGGTGAAATACAGCCATGTGGAAGGTTGAGATGTACTCAAAGATTAATCAAGAAAAAAAATCCAAGTCCCACCTGAAACCTGACAAAAACAAACTATTCTACCCAATCCTGCTAGTGATATCAATCCAATTGCTTCATTCTGCAAATCCCAGAGGAGTAAAGGATTCCTTTTAGAAGTTTAGTTAAGTCATCTCCTGATGGCTTAGGTGATCACTTCCCTTTTGTTGTTGCCATTATATATAATTAGATATTCTTTTTTCATTGGTGCACTATCATTACACATAATAAGGATTTTTGTTGAATATTCATTCATGCACACAATGAATACTTCACTTTTGAAGATTGATTTGAGCCCTTCATCCCACATGAAGAGAAATCCCACAATTTGGTCTAATGTCATACCAATCCTCAAAAGCATAGCAGCAACAGTTGTCAAATATTGAATTACTTCCTGAACTGTTAGCAAGTAGCCAGTTCCACTCTCTTGGATGCTGTCCCATTGCTTCCCTGTCCCCTCTCCAGGGATCCCCACCTTCTCCTCACCCAATACCACCCGACCTAATGCCTAGGGCAGCTGCTTGCTTAGGCGGTGTTCATTCTGCCTGGCTGATGCCCTTCACAGAGCTCATGATTGAAGATTTTGAGCATCAGGGATATGCCGAGGGGCAAAATCTGAAGTCAGAGAATTATTGATTTTAGACAATGACCTTGGGAATTGAATGTTGTTGAACCAGAATCATTTTGCCTCACACAAACACACACACACACACACACACACACACACACACACAAGCATGCCCATCACCACATGACAAGTTTTTTCAAGAGACTTAAAGCTTACTCACAAGGTGACCAAGCATGGAGGAGGAGTCTCAAATTTCCAGTTCACCTTCCTGAGGATAGGTTTGAAAGAAGCAGGGTGATTTCAGGTGTGGGGAGAGGTGATCAGCGGTGAAGTAATCTGTAGTCCACCTGTGCATAATCATACCTCATGGTTCCTCATGAGATGCATGTTCAGAAAATGGCAGCATTAGCACCAGCTGAGGGTGGAGCTCTGTCTTCTGAGATCAAAAGGTCACTCACTGGACACCTGCAGAGACTCAAGTGAAGCTTTAGTGGTTTCAACAAAAGCAGCCTGAAGGTTCCTGAAAAGTAGCTCCAGTAACTGTTGTCATCATGACCCATCCGTCAGAGGTGTTATCTACAGCAGAGCAAGGGAAGACTCAGAACGCATAACTCCACTGCGCGACCTCCGCCTTGTGAGTCTTAAAGCCAAATAAAGCCAGTAAGTAGGAGAGGAGCAAAGGGACTTGGAGTCCAAAAAGTAAAAGACACAACAGGTTGGTTAGTGTGAATGAGACTAGGCCAGCTGAGTCTGCTGGCTGGTAATTATCCATGTTAGGGTTCTGTCCTCCCATGGACTCATGGAGGCAGAAGTCCTATTCTTTTGATGGTCACATTCCTGAGAATTGCTTTCAGGCTCTTGAGACATGCTCTGAGCTACAAAAGACACCTTTTTCCAATGTAAGCCCTTCTCTTGGTAAATGCCCAACAAATGGCTATGGCCATCCAGCAAGGTCTTCTCCAATCTGCAACCTTTGCCACTGTTAATGACATCAGATGCATCCCCTCAATCACAAAGCAACTTTGCACATCTTCACCATGGTCTGTTAGAAAGGAGTCATGGAAAGTTCTAGTAGGGTCAACTGCTGCCTGTCGTCTCTGACATCCCTTCTCTCTAGCCTCTATTTCCTCATGTCTGTCCAAAAAAGGGTGTGGTTCAGGGTTTCCCAGCCCTGGCTGCACTGGAGGTCACTTGGGGAGTCTTTCAAAAACCCCCATGCCCAAAGACTCTACTTTAGTTTATGTGGGCATGGATATCGGTACCCTTTTTGAGTTCCTGCTGACCCTCCATGGAGCCAGCTGCACTGGCTGAACACTAAGCCCTGATGCCAGGGTAAGTTGTACTGCTTCTTCCTTGTCACACAAAACCAACTCATTTTCCAGGACTAACCATTGGTGCTGCCTGCAGCCTGGCGCAGGTGAAGGACTTCTTGACTGAGAGCATCTCTGAGCTCTCAGAGGAGAAAACTCAGACATACCAAGCCCTGCTGAAGCACCTGCGGAGTCTGGCAGGCCAGCAGATCCGGAATATGGCAGTATGTTCCCTGCTTTCAATCACTGAGCACCCTGCGCCTATTTCTAAAACTCACTGAAATGTCAGAGTATGCATTTGCAAAATCAGTATGCCTAAAGGTCTCAGCACATTAGTAAGTAAATCAATATTTTAAATTAATAAATATTATTTAATAAAATATTCAGAAAAGAACCATAAGTCAAATTCAACAGAGTGGTTAAACAGCAAACAGGTGAGAAGAGGATGTCATGGTTTTGCTACTTTCAAGGATAAGTCAGTCAAAGAACCTAACTTAGTCTCAGGTTGCATAACAGAAGTACAGTATCTAAAACAAGGAGGGTAGCCTTCTCTACTCTGGACTACTCAAACCACAATTGGAGAATAATGAGCAGAAGAATGGAAAAGAGACATGGTTAGGTTTTGAAAATATGCATGCTCCCTCTGCTGCATACCCTAAATGGTGTTATTATCCTTGGGGGGAATTAGGGGAGGACATGTTTCCTTTGAAAAAGCTCTCAAGTGATTCTAAAGTGTTCTGTCCCCAGTCAGGAACTCTGACTAGATCCCCTAGAGATGGTGGCAGGAGAGTGAGGGTGGAAACATATCAAAGAGAACATGAGAGATACCTTCCAATATTTATAGACCCCTGGGACAGATGTACCACTATGTAGATTACAAAGGGTAGAAATACAGTCCATAGTTGAGGGTGCAGGGGAGCAGTTTTCAGCTCAGGGGAATAAAGAACTTGAAGATGAAGCTGTTCACAGAGGAGTAGATTGGGGGGATGCCCTGCCCTTACCTGTGTTCTAGCTCAGACCACTGGACAGCAGCTGGGAAGCCCCTGTGGACCCTTCACAGCACAAGGAGGAGAGCGCTGTACTGGCTGGGCACTCACTTCCCCCACACCCCGAGTCTGAGATGCTACAGGCACCGTCATATCTGAGCAAGGTCCCCCAAGCAGAACCAAAGGGCGATTCTCCCAGCAGTGTGGGTGCTCCTGCCCCCCTGACCTGGTCCATGTGAAGACTGGTCATTCCAGAGCCTGTGAGGATGAGGCTGACATCCTGTGTACCGAGGCAGGCCAGTGGCTCTGTGACTGGTGCCTCGGCCACCTGCACCATCAGAGTTGGCCACCATGCCTCATTGCTTGGGCTGCCGTGTCCTATCTGGGGTCCTGAGTCAAGTTTCAGAATTTCTCTGTGCCCCAGTGTCTTAAAACATAAAACAAGGATAACAGCTTCCATCTCATAGGGAGGATGCATGCTTGGACATGTCAGAGACATGGCACTACATGTCACGCATGTGGAACGTGTCCAGTGCTGGGGAAGTGCCAGTTACCCCCACTTCCTCTTCTAATCCAAAGGAGCCAAAGGAAGGGTCTCCCCAGCTCCCTGAGCTGAGTCCCTCTGCAAGGGAAGAAAGGACCAAACTGCCCAAGATACCCCTTGACCCTTCTGCAGCCACTGAGGGGACCGTAAGCAGGAGCCCATGAGGTAGAAGAATTGAGAGAGACTAACACGGCTCTAACTCTCTCTTCTCAGTCCTTAGGGGGTCATATTATAAGCCGCCATTGCTATTCAGACCTGAATCCAGTTCTCGCTGTGGGTAATGCCACCCTCAATCTGCGGTCAGAAGGTAAGTGACCTCCGAACACTCTGCACACCACCTAGAGATTTAATGTCTTTTTCATGAATTTTTTAAAGGAATTGCTTTAAGCCAAGGCCCCTGTTCCTGGATGTCAATTCCCCATGGACAGAACAGCTCATGGGGAAAGCACACCAATGCAAGGGGCAGCTGGACTTTCCTTCTGACACCACATGCCACATGTGCGCGCACACAGCCCAGGACCACACACACACTCAGCCCTTGTGTTAGCTCTTGTTTTTACTTGGCCAGCAAATACCAGGGGTGGTGTGCAGGCTGGGGTGAGAGCAAGGTTGCAGTGAGCACACTGCCTGTGCCCAAGGGACCACTCCTTGCTCCCTCCTCCTCATGGTCCTCCTCCCCCAGCCCCCAGTCTGAGGCTCCCCACAGCACCCTCTAAGTTGCACTCCTCCCCCTCAGGTGCCATGTAAGAAGCCACAAGTCTGGTGAGGACACACAGCAGATGTTTCAAGGACATCCAGACATCATGGGTCCCTGGGGCAAGGGGGAAAGCAGTGATTGGTTTTAATTGCCGGCTGAGAGAAACAGTTCCTTGGAGAAGCTTCCTGATAAATCCCATTCCAGTTCCCCAGATGCTCCATGCACTCACTCTGCCTCTGGCTGTCCCAAGGAAGCCAACACCCCCTTGATTGGAGGCTAGCTCCATGCCAGGTTAGGCTGCACACTTGACGAATCTCATCTCTAATCCAGCGGGAAGGATGGGATATTGTCTTAGTCCATATGTGCTGCTATAACAAAATACTGAGACTGAGTAATTTACAAAGAACAGAAACCTATTTCTCACAGCTCTGAAGATCATGTGAGAATCCAGTCTCTGACATCAAGTTACTGACACCTGGTAAGGGCCTTCTTGCTGCGTTATTCCATGGTGGAAGACAGGAAGGCAAGAGAGAGTCAAAAGGAGCCAAACTCATTTTACCATCAATCCCATCCATGAGGGTGGAGCCCACATGGCCTGATCATCTTTTTTGCTGTTTTTGTTCTTTTTAGTTACAGATGACAGTAGGACGTATTTGACATATCATGCATACATGGAGCATAACTTCCCATTCTTGTTCTTGTACATGAAGTGGAGTTACACTGGTGGTATATTCATTCATGAGCATAGAAAAGTGATGTCCAGTTCATTCTACTGTCTTTTCTGTTCCCATCCCTTCATTCCCCTTTGTCTAAGCCAAGTATTTCTACTCATTCCTCTCCCCACCATTGTGCATTAGCATCCACATCTCAGAGAGAACATGGCCTGATCATCTTTTAAGGTCACATTTCCTGGAGTTTTGGGGGGGAGTTGGTGGGATTTTTTGGTTTTTTTTGGTGGCACTGGGGATCTACCATAGGGCCTTGTGCATACTAAGCAAGTGCTCTATCACTGCTCTACCCACAATCCAAGGGTCACATCTCTTAATACCATTATAATGGCAATTAAATTTCATGAACTACATGAGTTTTGGCGGGGACATGCTTTCAGACCATGGTAGGTGTGACTCCCGGTCTGATTTCCCTTTGAGTATGTGTCCTCTTCTGCCTAGGCCATCCTGCCCTCCCCCAGGGTCTCCAGCTCTGAAATCCCCTTCTGCTTCCCTCACCTGCATCCTGTCCCTCCCATTCCCCCAGTGGGCCACTGGGCCACTGGCACCTTCTGGGTACTGACAGTGCCCCAGCACAGAGGAGCAGTCACAACCTCTGCCGTGTGGACTTCCAGGGTATGCCCAGCCAGGCATGGCATGTCTCCCTGAGGTTTCTGCTGGCAGCATGGTTCTGTCCCTCAGTGCCGGGAGTTCAGACGTGATGAGGAGAGGCTTGGGGCTGAAGACAAGCATTCATCCCCACGACACCGCATTGGTCTTTGTGTGAGGCCTGCAGGGAGGAAGGAGGGGTAGGGCGCACCCTGTTGACCCAAACCAGGCTTTTCTCTGAGTGCTCCAGGTCCGTGGTCTGAGATGACCCAGCTCAGCCTCCAAAGACCAAGAGGGAAGCCAAGACTCTTGGGCAGCCCAGTTACCACCCAGGGTCTTCTCCTACAGTGGTACTAACTGTTCTTCAACCAGGGTATTGGTTGTTATCTTCGGCTTATGGCTTCTGCTCTCCTAGCTCAACCAAATCCATCTCTGCTCCAGGGAAGGTAACAGATCAGCCCACTGGACTAGCAGCAGGGCAGGTGGGCAAAGATCAGCGGGGTTTCTGTGGGGATCCCCATCCCTCTCAATACACCTGCATTCCAACCCACATAGCACTAATGGTGCCAGGAATGGAACCCGTGTCCCCACCCCAGGGCTGCTGTTTGACACCTTGACATATCTTTCAGTGCCACGAACCAGGTTTCCGAGCTGGAGTCATGACTATGATCACCAAAAGGTGACAGCTGAGCTGGAAGAAGGTTTTACAATCTGCTCATTGTGCTTCAGAGGTCTAGGTATCTGCCTCCAGAGCCAACAACAGCAAGAACAAAAAGCAAATCCAATGACCTAAAGTCTGTTAGCAGTGGAAACAACCCTGTGTCCACTTCAGTTAGGCCTGCACCTCCACCCTCAGCATGCAGTGGGTTCTATTTAGCCAGCCCCTGCTGAAAGACCAGACCTCATGCACAGCAGGCCTGTGTCAGCGGTGACCTCAGTGCTCACAGCACATGCACTAGTAAGAGAATAAATGTCACACACAGTGCAGTCCCTTCCTCTAGAGGGAACAGGATCCCTGTGATGTGCCACAGACTTGGACCTTGTGTGCAGAGAAAGCGGGCCTCCTGTGCTCACCACCAACATTTAAAAGCGCAGAATAACCTTGCTTTTCTGGCTGTGACTAAGCAGAAATGTCATTTTCTTCCACAGAAGGTACCCGGCAGATTCCTCTCAATGAACAGTTTCTTGCTGGGTTGGCAAGCGCAGACCTGAAGCCAGAGGAGATTTTGGAATCTGTGTATATCCCTCACTCTCAAAAGGTAAGAATCCCACTGTTTTTAAGTGTTTTTCCCCTTTTCATAATGGACTCCAGTCATCTTTGGAAATCAGAAAACAAATGGAAGAAAAATAACTCTGCTCTAAAAACCAGTTTCCTGTCCCACTGTGGATTGGTTCAGCACCAAGGCCCTCGGAAAGCCTGGAGCCAGCAGCTCCAGGGTGTGGATGTGAAGTTGTTGTTTCGGCTGTTGGGTGCTGTCTGTCGAGGGCCCTGGTTAGACTTCCATGCCCCTGTGTTCTCAGGGGTTGAAACTCTCTGACTGTGAAAGAGCTTCTCTGCCTGACCCAGAGGGAAATGGAGTCCAGAGCCTCCACACTCCTTACCCTTGCCAACCCCAACAGTTCAGAGAAGGATGAGACCTCCAGGTGTTTACTAGCCCAGGTCCCTTGGGGTTGTTGTGGCCACCTGGTTGGCTGTGAAGGTGGCCCCTGTCCTCACTTCCTGTTCCTGTAACTCTCCCCAAAGCTGCACCTAAATCCAAGAAGAAAAAAAGTCTTCCCAGAGAGAAGTGTACAAGACACACACACACACACACACACACACACACACACACACACTCTCATAGCAATCTAAACCAGGAGACAGGGTTGGGGATGTAGCTCAGTGGTAGAGCGTAACATGTTCAAAGCTCTGAGTTCAATCCTAGCACAGGAAAAAAAAAAAATTAAATTAAATTAAAATAAAACCAGGAGGCAGCTCAGTTTTCAAGGAAGTCTTTCAGCCATGAATGAACTTCACTAGTTTTTTTCCTTTAGAATGGAAATTTTTAAATGTGTTCCCATTCAAAAGACAATCTGTGTGAAAGCAGTGAACAGAAAAACAGGCAGGCTCAAACAGGGGCACCAATGGGCCAGTCCAGATGGAGAGGCACTTTGGGGCACAGGCAGTCTTCACTGGCCTCAGCTGGGCACACCAGTGGTCATGGCATCAAGGAGTCCACTGGGGCAGCCATCATCCCCTGCCCCTGCCCCTGCTCCTGCTAGAGGTTTCCCTAGTCCACAGCTGGAAAGTTCCACTCAGATCCCCTTTAAGTTTTGCCAAATGGAAAAGTGATTTTTTTTCTACAAAACAAAAAATGGGGTGTGTCTCTTTGGACATTACACCCCTGTAGTTTTAGGGCTTCTCTGTCCTCCTGGGGGACAAAGGCATCTGAAGCCTAGAGGGAGTGGTTCCTGCAGATCCAGCACAAGTTCCTGCTCCCTGCTGCAAGTTTTCACAGCACTCTGAGCAGAGCCATCCCAGTCTCAGAGGGAAAGTGCACAGTGACCCCTGATCCATGAGGTGCCTGGGGCCTTGGAGAGGGTCGGGGAAAGGACATCATTCTCACCTTGAACCAGAAGGCAGTCCAGCTGTCCTCTAATTGTGCCAAGTGTGCTCTGTGTCCCTTTTGAGTGAGTCTAAGTGACTCATTAGAGGCACCAAGAAGCAGAAACCACGCTCTTAGTTTTGACTTAGCTGATAACCCAAAATGGTTTTTGTCTCCACAGTGGGAATTTGTGTCCGCCTTCCGACAGGCTCAGTGTCTGCAAAACGCCTTGCCGGATATCAATGCTGGTATGCGAGTGCTGTTCAAAGAAGGCACAGACACCATTGAAGACCTGAGCATTGCCTACGGAGGCGTAGGGACTGCCACAGTCAGCGCACATAAATCCTGCCAGCAGCTCCTCGGCAGGTAAGCAATGAGCCCTGCACCCTGAGGGTGAAACTTAAAGTTGAAAAAACAAGTGGAAATCTGACTTTGGCAAGTATTGATAAAGCCCTGGAAAGATGGAAATTCCTACTTATAAAATCATTGCTTGTTCTTTCTGTAATTTTGCTGAATGAATTAAACCTTATTTGACTTGGATTCATTGGATGCCACTCTTTGGGTGAGGGACACAACAAAACTGGCCCAGGCCTGAGTTCAGCCAGCTGGTGATTTTTCCCTGTTGGCTGTCATTGTCTTACACAATCAACACTCAGCAAGCCACGGCAGTGTTCACACAGCTCCTCACACTTCTACGTTGGGGTGTGCACAATTTCTTCCTCAGCAAAGACAGTATCCAGGTCTGAATCCTGTTTGGTTCATGATGGAATTGTCCCAAATGGTCTGTTTAGTACCTGGTTCTTCTATCTTCTAGCTCTGGAACTTGCTTGATTTATGTTGCAATGGAACAGGTCCCTTATTCATCCTGCCATGACAGTTGGTCCACTTGAAGCAGCCCTCCCTAGGCCTTAGTTTCCCAGAGAGGTTGGATAAGGTGATATCTAAGTTCCCTTACGATTCAAAAAAGGAAATTCTGGGGTCTCTAAATGCAACTCTCTGATATCTAGCATATGCCATGCAATAAAGACTATCCTTTAACTGGCTCCTTCCACTTCTGTGCTACCAGGCGCTGGAATGAGCTGATGCTGGACGAGGCTTGCAGGTTGGTTCTGGATGAAGTCTCCCTCCCAGGCTCAGCTCCAGGTGGCAAGGTGGAGTTCAAGAGGACTCTGGTAGTCAGCTTCCTGTTCAAGTTCTACTTAAAGGTTTTGCAGGAACTGAAGATGCTAGTAAGACTGTTCTCCATGCCTGTAAGTGCTCTAATGTAGTTTGCTAGCAATCCTGTAACTAAGCACCACAGACTGGGTGGGTGGCTTAAACAACAGACATTTATTCTCTCACCACTCTGGAGGCTGAACGTCCTTGGTCAAGGCATCAGCAGGGTTAGTTCCTACGGAGGGCCGTGAGAATCATCTCTGTGTCTCTTGCCTACCTTCTGGTGGTGGCTGGCAATCTCTGGGGGTTTTTAGCTTGTAGGGGTAATCTCTGACCTCTGCCTTCACAAGGCACTCCCCCTGTTGCATGTCTGTGCCCAACTTTCCCCTTCTGATAAGGACAGCAGCCATACTGGACCAGGGCCCAGCCCCACGACCTCATTTTAACTTGATTACTTCTGCAGTACACAGACTCTATCTTGTTTGGATAAAGTCAAATTCCAAGGTAGTGAGGATTAGGACTTCAGCTTATAAATTTGGAAGGACACACTTCACCCCATAACATCTGGCTCATTAGCTCCTTGCAGTCATAGTCCCCAGTTTTGATACTGCTTTTGTGCACCATCTTGTGGGCAGCCTGTGCCCATTACCTGTCACCTGTTCTGGGTCCAGCCTCCTCCTGGGATTCAACCCCAAAGGGCTACATGAGGCTCAGGGTGCCAAACTATCTTCAGCCCACACGTGTTCACCATGTGCCCAGAGCACTGAAATATCTGCTGCCTCTTTCTCCAGCAGCATACAGTTTTTTTCTTTTAAAATAAACTTGATTGGGCTGGGGATATAGCTCAGTTGGTAGAGTGCTTGCCTTGCAAGCACAAGGCCCTGGGTTCAATCCCCAGCACCGCAAAAATAAATAAATAGAATAAACTTGATTGATATATGATTTACCTCCAATGAAATGCACCTGTTTAAATTCAGTGCATTTTGGCAATGTGTATACCTGTGTAGCCACCACCTCGGACTAACCAGAGAACATTAATTCCATCAACCCAACCCAGCCCAGGTGGTCACTGATCTGCTTTGTGGCACTATAGATTCATTTTGTTATTCTAGAATTACATACACAAAAGAAAATGTAAAATAAAAGTTTATTTTTCAAAAGACCAAAACTGATCTGTTCCTGCTGCCCATGATCAGATTAAATTTCTGCAAATTAAAAAAAAAAAGATGAAAACTGATATGCATTGTATACTAATATACTAACATTTAAGTAGTTTTCTAGATTTTCTGATTGTAAACATCTGGAACTTTTTTTTTTCTTTTCTTTTTCCAGAATGAATTAAGCACAACAAAGTATCCTTTCTCTTCTTCTCTTCCTCCTGCCCATCCCGGGACCATGATTACAGCTTTTTCCCATGATTACAACTCTCTCCCAACCCTATACCCACTGTTCCCCAGTCACCCCACCCCTACCCCAACAGTCCACTGTCCTAAAACATCTGCATTGCAGTGACTCAGAGGAAGACCTGCTATTTAAATTCTGAGTCAAGACACTTGACATGTTTCACTGACACTGGGAACAAACTCTCCCAATTCTGCTACTCTCCCAGAAAAGCTGAATTCCTGAGAAAAGCAACCAGGACTTGGGCTCCTGCTTATTCTGGGATAACTTGTCCTGTCCATCATTTCCTCACCACCACTCCCAGCCTCTGCCCCAGCTCACTAGCCGGCCTCTCCCTCCAGGTGACAGGGGAAGCAGATTCAAACCAGTCAGGCCAGGTCCTTATTGTGTGGGAAAGGACAAGGCGTTGGGGTCATAAAAAGTGAAACCCAGGGCGTACTATGGACTTTGGTTATGCTGCCACCCTGACCACTTGTGGAAGGTCACTCTCACATAAACCCAAATCCAACCTGCTTGACTAACCAGCCTCTCTTCAATTGTGCTGAATCATTGCAGGACAGCAGTTGTTATCCAGAAATTTCAGACGGGTTCCTAAGTGCTCTGGAAGATTTCCCAGTCTCAATACCCCAGGGAGTCCAAACATTCCAGGTCAGTGAGTCTCATTTCACAGAAACCTAGCCACCATGAGATAAACTGGAACTGCACAAAGCGAGCAGGTTTTTCAGAGTTGTGCTTTTGAGTTTTGACTTTCCAGTTGTCCCTAAGTCCGAGTCAGGGTGACTCTGGAATCCAAGGTCAGGATGCCACTAGACATACTCAAGGTTGAACCATCTGACTGATCTACAGACTAATAATTACAGTCTCTTCAAAGAGATATTCTTTGAGCATTTGTTTCATATTTACTCAGAAGTGTAGCTGAGCTGGAAGGTTCAGCCTCTGGCCCTGATTGCAAAAGTTTAATCACCAATCAGCAAGCAAGAGCCCTTGAGGTAACTGAGCTCACCCTTCTGGAAGGACAGTTTAGCAATTATCTGTTCTTGCTAGTGCACAGCCCCTCCCTTATCCCTACACACACACACACACACACACACACACACACACACACACACACATCTCCCCTGAGAACAGTTCCAGAATAAACTCTTAAATCTTTCTCTATCTCCTTATACTCCTGCTGATGTTTCTGTGCTACTTCCAGGGGTGGCCAGGGCATCCTAATCCAGATCGGGGGAACTCCATAGCCAATCCCTCACCCTTTGACAGAGGCAAGGATCAGGTCAATACTCAGGCTTTTGACTTAGATTTTGGTCCCTCACCATTGGAAACTGTATTCCTGTAGGCCTTATCCTGATTCTTTAAAATCTTGATTCTTTAAAAGTAGACTGGTTGATCACTAGACCAGTGAGCAAGCAGAACAGGAAGATTCTAAACTGTTAGCACCACAAAAGAAGAAGGTGGAGTACCCCTTCACCCATTTCACTGTTTTGCCAAAGGCTGGCCCGCCTCAGGCATTGCCACATAACTGAATGACAATTCCCCAGTCTAGTTACAACACTAAATTGTCACACTAGTCATCTGACCTGCTCCAGTGCTCATTGCCTGAGGGGACCACCCAGTTGCTCAGTCCGGAATCAAGAGTGCTGGTGATTCGCCAGGTCATTTGTGAAGATGAAAGGTTTTTAGGGCAATTCTTGTCTTCCTCTATAGAGAGTGGATTCTCACCAACCTCTCCGGGATCCAGTTGGACGCCCCATTATGCACCTGTCAGGTCTTAAACATGCCACGGGGGAAGCCATATTTTGTGATGACATTCCCAGGGTGGATAAAGAACTTTTCATGGCTTTGGTGACCAGTACCAGGGCTCATGCAAAAATCATGTAAGTAAATCAAAAACTTTCAAAAACCCTTTAAGAGCATAGCTGGGGATTCCCTCATAAGAACAGGCCTGTTTCTTCTACCACGTCCTATACTCAAAGAAGCTAAAATGGAACAAATAAAGAAAAGGTCACAAGCCCCCAGAGGAGGAAGGGAGAATGTCTGAAAATTACTATCATAAAAGAGAGGTACAGTCACTGCCGTAGGCCCCTTGTTTCTATCCTAACCTCACAAGATATGCCCCTTTGTAGCCTCAGACTGGCTCAAAGGAGTAACTCTGATGCAGGGCTGATTTTCAGCTGGTAAAAACATGGTAACACACTTTATTACTGAATAATAAATGACCAGTGTCCTAAGCTTCCAAAGAAGGCCACTTGCCAGTCATACCACCCCTCCCCTAGCACCTGCCATTCCCCCCACACACATACACAACTGAAGGGTAACCTCCTAGCCCAGCAGGGGAGTCTCCTGAACCCTACTCCGTGACTGGTCCATTCTGATTGATCGGGGTGAATTTATTGTCATACGTTCTTACTTTCAACCATGTTCTATACCTCCCTCAGGTTTGAAGCCTTCAAATCTTGCTAATTTCTCCTTCTTAAATCTCTATGTTCAGATCAATCAATTTCTCTGAGGCCCTTGAACTACCTGAGGTGGTTGACGTGATAACAGTGGAAGACATTCCAGGCACCAATGGTACTGAGGATGACAAATTGTTGGCTGTAGATGAGGTGCGTATGCAACACACCTTCCCAGATAACCACCGAGGTACTACCTTCGGCAGCCTCCCAGCTCTTTCTCCCATTGGGAGGTGGAAGTGCCACTCACTAACTCCTCTCTATCCCTAACCTTGTTATTCAGCACTACTTTTCTACAGTCAGGAAATAATCTAGCAAAAGGAAACATTACAGTTGAAATTCAACCACCATGTGCTCTTGAGGCCATTTACCCTCAAAGAGTAAATGCAAGGAAGTGATCTGTATCAGGATAGAATGCCCTAAAAAGATCTAGAAAGGAGGGCACCAAAAAACAGCCACTCCCACTGATTACACCGAACTCCCTTCCCTCCTGAACCAACCCTCTTCCAGAATTCCACCTTCCTTCACACACTCCATTTGTAAAATTGCTCTTGTTGTCTCTGACTTTTTAATTCAAAGTTAACAATTATTCATTGAGCGTTTAACTTTGGGACCAGACAGTCTAGGTTCCTGTTTCAGTCCTTCCACTCTAGAGCTGTGTCCTCTTGGGTTTCATGATCTGTAAAGAGGAAATAAGCCTAGCATCCACTTCACTGTGTAGTTGTAAGATTTAAATGAGTTAATACATTTAAAATGCTTTGGACAGTGACTGGCATATGAAGGCTCTGGGCTACTACTGTCACCTCTCAATGAGACCCAGACAATGTCTCCTCCGGCCATGAAAGGGACCATTGTTCTTTTGGTTGAACTATAGCTGAAGAGGTTGGCTGTCCGGAGCTGTGTGAGTCTGCTTGGGCTACCATAAGACAATACCACAACTGGGAGCCTTAAACAACAGAAACTTATTCTCCCACAATTTTAGAGGCTAAGTCCAACATCAAGGTGTTGGAAAGTTGGGTTTCTCCTGAGAACTCTTCCCAGCTTGCAGAAGGTTGCTTTTCAATGAATTCTCATAAGCATGCCTTTTCTCAAAGGTGTCTCTTCTTATAAAAACTCCAGACATATTTTATGAGGGTACTGCCCTTCTGACCTCATTCAACCTTAATTACCTCTGTCAAAGTCTTATCTCCAAAGACAGTCATTTTAGGGGATAGAGCTTCAACATGTAAATTTGCAGGATGGGGGAAGGATATTGTTCAGTCTACTATGGAAGTCCCGTTGAACAAAAAATATTTTGCTTATCCTTAAACTCTAAAGTGACATCTGTGAAAGTGATACATGAGGACCAAGCTCAAAAGAGGACACAGTAGATTCAGGTCACACTCAATCTCATGTCTACTCTGGGACTTATATTCAATGTGTGAAATAGCAAAGGGAACTGTCTATATTATTTAAATTTTTTTATTAAAAGTTTTTAGAGGTTTTAGCCAAGCACATAGAGTTGAATGAGTTCAATGTGGTTATTATTGCTCAAAAATGGTGAGGTGAAGTCGCCTATTCCCACCCTAATGTTCCATCTACTTTAATGCATGTACTTTCCGCAGGTACTTTGTGTGGGCCAGGTCATCTGTGCTGTAGTTGCAGAGACAGATGTGCAGGCAAAGCGGGCAATTGAAAAGATAAAGATCACCTATGAGGATCTGGAACCTATCATTTTCACCGTAGAGGTAAGCAGGGCTGGCCAGTGTCACCCTAAGGTTGTACAATCAAAAGTGCCTTTGTAAATATCTTAATATGCAATATTGATTTAGAAATTTGTTGGGGGTGGGGATTGGCTTGCTCTGGAAAAATACATTTTTTCTGGAAGATATTACTTGTATGAATTGAAATTTGACTCCAAGGAACATTTTTTTAAAAATTCAGGGTAGAAGTTTTGTCTCACACTCAAAAAGTCTAGAGGTGGTCAGTTCAGGGCTTATGTATCTTAATCTGTTTTGTGCTACCACAACAGAAATCCTGAGACTGGGTGATTTATAATGAATAGAAATGTATTTTTCATGGTTCTGGAGTCTGGGAAGTCCATGAGTAGGGGGCTGCCTGTGGTACTTCATCATCCCATGGCAGAAGGTAGAAGGTCAAGAGAGGGTACATGTTCATATGAGAAAGAGAAAGAGAGAGCAAGAGAGGGCCAACTTGCTTTTATAACAAACACTCACTAAATGTGGCATTTGTAAGAAAAATTATATGTCTTGCTCTCATTGAGTTAGAACCTGCAAATCCCAGTTGGCCTCTCTGTTTGATAACGAACCTTCTCGTAATAACTGCATCAACTCATTCAAGAGAACAGAGCTCTTGTGATCTAATCAACTCTTAAAGTTCCTGCCTCTTGAGACTATTATCTTATGGATCAGGTCTCCAACATGTGGACTTTGGGGGACACACTCAAGCCATGCACATGGGTTCTGTGTGTGTGGGACCCAGCCTCCTTCCACCTAGTCGCTCTGTATGCATGGTTTCCGTTCTCCAGGTCACACCTGGTCCTCAGGGGCTACTGAAGCTCTGGGCATTAAACTCACATTCCAGACAACAGAGAGAATGAGGTGATGAGGACAGGAATAACCCCTCTCTGTAAGGACAGGTCCCAAGTTGTACATGCCTTCTTATATCCCATTGATTAGAATCTAGTCACATGTCACACCTACCTTCAAGGAGGAATGGGAAATGTAGATTGCCTTCCTTGTGGCCATGTATCCACTGAAAACTGGGTATTCTATGACTTGTCAGAATGGATATTGAGAACAATAATGTTTCCAAGGTGGAGGCCAAAAGTAGTGAGAATTTGATGGTGGAATTTCACCAGAAATTTCCACCCTCAACTTGAGTCTGTATAATGGACTTCGGGCAATATTTCCAGGAAAGCTAATGGCGTGAGAACACAGTTCAGGTGAGCATGGGTGTGTTAGTCTGCTTTCTATTGTTGTAATAAATACCTGAGATAATCAACTTATAAAGAGAAAAGGTTAATTTTGACTCAGTTTTAGACCAATTCATGGTCATTCAGCCCCATTGCTTTTAGGCCTACAGTGAAGTAGTATTTCATGGCAGCCGTGCATGGTGAAGTAAAACTGCTAACCTCATGGCTGAGAAGAAAAAGAGAAAGAGGAAGAGACCAAGGTCCCACAATCCCCTTCAAGGACACATTCCCCAGTGACTTAAAACCTTCCACTAGGCCCCACCTCTTCAAGTTTCTACCACCTCCCAATCGCACCACGCCTGTGGGGCACATTCCAGATCCAAACTGCAGCAACTGGGATTCTCAGATTCTAACTCGATGAGAGACAGGTTCAGAACTAATTTGTTGGTGTGCTTAAGACAGACCATAAAAAGTATTCGAAGGCCCTAGTGAATCATCTGAACATTTTTTAGTGTGCCTAAAAGGTACAAATTGCTCAATATTTGAAGAATGTTTTTAAATGTTTCTTAATATTTCTAAACCAAATTAACTCTGCTCCAAATTTTCATTTGCCAGGTTGGCAAAGAGTCCAGGTCATTTTTCTTGGCTCATCCCCCTTTCCTGGTTGTACTAGAATCTTAATATGGGTTTTTGAAATTTCAATTTGAACCCCACTTTCACCAAAGGGGAAATAGCACCCAGAGGACACTGGGAAGGCCCTTGTGCTATATACCAAATACCCGAAGAAATGAGCAAACTCCCTAAAGTGTTTCCAGGGTTTTCTTGTCCCAGGATGTTAAGGACTTGCATATTCTGCCTCAACACAGCCTCAATTTTTCAGATTCCTGAGTTAGGTGTTCTTGTATGTGAGTTATCTAAGTAGTCTAATACCAGTGTAAAAGGGGGACCAGAAACTCACTTATAGTCATTGGGACCTGTTCTCTGGAGATCCACATTGGGACATTGGGAAATGAGCATTTATCATCCTGGGCCATCTTACTACCCCCAGAACTCCTCAATTCTCAGCATCTTTCTTTTTTTTTCTTTTTGGTACCTGGGATTGAATTTATGAGTACTCAATCACTGAGCCACATCCTCAGCCCTATTTTTTTTGTATTTTTATTTAGAGATAGGGTCTCACTGAGTTGCTTAGCACCTCGCTTTTGCAGAGGCTAGCTTGGAACTCAGGATTATCTTGCCTCAGCCTCCAGAGCCACTGGGATTACAGACATGCGCCACCACACCCAGCCTCAGCATCCTTCCTAACATTTTACTCATTCTTGCTGGCTTTCTCTGCAAATCTAGAAGACATTCCTTCTGAGGTCTCTCTACAGTGGCCCTGCTGCTCCAAGTTATTTCCTTGCTTGACACCTTTCATCCCAGGAGACAGTGATTTGGGAGAGTAAACTAACGTTCATTAGAGAAAGAACTGCTGATGGAAGAAAAAGTAGGAATAACTGGCTCTTGTGATTTCCCTTGTTATTCAGGATGCCATAAAACACAATTCATTCCTATGCCCTGAAAAAAAACTTGAGCAAGGAAACATTAAGGAGGCATTTGAAAAAGTGGATCAAATTGTTGAAGGTAAGCAACTCAGGATGGCTAGTAGACTTTTTGCCTGATTCAATATGGAACCAGACATCGGAAGCATGTTTTTTCCCCTCAAAAAGATCATTCTCCAAAATCTTGGGGCTTTGTCAGATTCATACCTCTTCTTTTCAAATTGTGTGTGTGTGTGTGTGTGTGTGTGTGTGTGTGTGTGTGTGTTGTCTTGGGGGTGAGTGGTAGGGAGCAAAAGAATAAATGGAAAGAAAATTCCTAAGTCTTTGCTTAGTCAAGGGCAGAGTAAGGAACAGAAGCTGGCACTTGTAACATCCACAACTGTAGTCTCTGAAACAGATTGTCTTCAGTTGCTATAGACTAATGCCTGGTTGGTCAGAGCAAATGCAGGATGGCCAGTTCATGTCTTACTTGCTTTTGAATTCCCCAAGATGGCAACCTCCAGCCAGCACATACCTTCAGAAGTTTTCCTGTACTTGTGCTTAACAGGAGAGGTCCACGTTGGCGGACAAGAACACTTTTACATGGAAACACAAAGAGTACTTGTTATTCCGAAGACAGAGGACAAAGAACTGGACATTTATGTGTCCACACAGGATCCAGCCCATGTGCAGGTAAGATCAAGCGTCTCCCCCAACTCTTACTAACACCTTACTAATTTCATCATGGCGGGCAATCTCTATAGCTTCACAGTTGGTAACCATTTACCTGCAGAACTTTAGAATCCAAGGATTGGACATCTGTAAAGCAGCTAAGACCCCTAAATGTTTTTATTATTTCTTCTGGCATTATCAAGTAATAAAAGTACAGCCACAATCACTTTAGATTTAAAGAGTAAGTCTATTTGCATTAGGCTTAGATGAACTCTATGACTGAATGATACCACTAAATTATTTTTGTTCAAGATTTTCTCTAAAATAATCATTATAGATAATCTTTAGAGTCAACACATTACCTTATAGAACATTTTTTACTTCCCAAGCCACAATGTGCTCTAGGGTTTAGCTGCACACATACCACTCTCTTTAGTAGGTTTTCTGGAATTTGCTGGTTTTCACCTCTGTGGGACTTTAGGTCTAGGCATTTGACTTGGGATTCAATTTCTGACAAGAATCCATGACTGTGACAGTTTCCCTTCTGATAAATACCATTTTTCTGCTGGAAGAACTGTTCAGTGAAGATTAATGATGTTTATGAACTAATCAGAATACCATAAAACAGATGCGGACTATCCACTTTTTTACCAAATGCAGATGAGAATATATTCCACTCTGTGATGTTGTGTTTCGGGAAACCCTTTGCATAAATGGTTTTTTTTTTGGGGGGGGGGCGTAGTTTCCAGGGTTTGAACTCAGGGGTACTCCACCACTGAGCCACATCCCCAGCCCTATTTTGTATTTTATTTAGAGACAGGTCTCACTGAGGTGCTTAGTGCCTTGCCGTTGCTGAGACTGACTTTGAACTTGTGATCCTGTTTTCTCAACCTCCCAGATCCCTGGGATTACAGGTGTGCACCACTGAGCCCAGAAAACAAAAAGATTCTTTGCCATTTCACTCTTAGAAATCTTCCCATTATTCCACTTTTACAGAAAACGGTGTCCTCTACTTTAAACATCCCCATCAACAGGATCACCTGCCATGTAAAACGAGTGGGCGGAGGTTTTGGAGGGAAGGTGGGACGGCCATCTGTGTTTGGGGCAATTGCAGCAGTGGGTGCTGTCAAGTAAGTATGCTAGGGTACACAGAGGGTGCAGAATGCAGAGTTGTTTTGGCTGCTGACATAGTCACCTGTGTGTCCTGGCAATGCAGTCTTTGTTTATAAATGTGGATAATAATACTTACCCTCTGGCTCTTCTTCTTCATTTGTTGTTGTTGCTGTTTTTCGGTACTGGGGATTGAACCCCGAATCTCATGCATGCTATGTAAGCACTTTACCACTGAGCTACATCACCAGCCTTTTTCTTTTCTTTTCTTTATTTTATTTTTTTGAGAGACAGCCTTGCTATGTTGCTCAGGTTGTTCACACACTCCTGACCTCAAGTCATCCCAAGTAGCTAGGACTACAGGCATGTACCACCAAGCTCAGCTTTCCCACCCTTCCAGAGTTACTGCAAAAGTCACACGTATCCAGTACTTTGAATAAATTAATATGCTTTAAATAGAAAAAGTGGTATTATCAGCTGAATACCTCCAGAGCTGGGGCTGCCCATTCTGAGCTTTGGAGAAGGTGACTCATTTACAGGTGGAACATGGCACCCTGCCCAAGTGGAGTATTCCCTGACTTCCCTCCTACTCTCAACCCCAGAGCAAGGTGTGTTGAGGAAAGAAAAAAACCCCATACTCTACCTCCCTGTGTGTGGGAAGGACCACCTCCTCAAAATGTTTATCTCAGTGTACAGATAACTTGTCCTGAAAGAGGGCTCCTAGGGACTGGAAGTGTAGCTCAGTGGTAGAGTGCTTGCCTAGTACATTTGAGGTCCTGGGTTTCATCTCCAGCATGGGGGGTAAAAATGTAGCAGGTGGGGCTCCTGAGCTAACTACTGCAATGGAAAACTCACCAACTCATTTGCTGTTCCTGTCTCAACATTCCTGTATGGTAGGTGCTGGCTCTTCTGTTAAGACTTGTTCATTTTCTATGGCTATTTCTTCGGTATTTTGTCAGAGGTTCCATCAGTCTGTACACAATGTCCCCAGGTCCTGCTTCCTTTGACAACCTCTGCAAGTGGGAAAAGCAGGATCTGAATCCCATCTCCATTCTTCCCATAACTGACCCATCTCTATCTCACCCCCTGGGGAACCAGGTAATTAAGAAATCAGTTCCATGTGTTCCCACATGGCCTTGGGCCTTTCAGAGTTCTCAACTGTGACTGCACATTGGAGTCATATGGAGAACATTTAAATCTCAGTGCCTGCACTTTCCATTACTGACCAAGGCATCCAGATATTCCAAAACTTCCCCAGTGGTTCCACTGTGCAGTCAACTGTGGGAACCAGTGCCTTAAGATACAACCCTGGACTGGGGAGATAGCTCAGTTGGTAGAGTGCTTGCCTCACAAGCACAAGTCCCTGGGTTCAATCCTCAGCAACGCAAAAAAAAAAAAAAAAAAGATACAACCCTGCCTTCATGCACAACTGCCATACATTGTGACCACCCCACCAGCAGTTCCCAAACCTCCTGGGTGTTAGGAGTCTCCAGAGGTCATAAAAGTTCCTGCCTTCCCATACCAGCCCACTGACTCAGAATTACCAAACAGTGGACCTGGAATCTGTATATTTAATGATGTTTTTATTTTTACTGTTGTTAACTTTGCATTTATCTGTTCGAACTCTCTGCTTTATAACTAGCTGCAGGGATATGCATAATAACTGGATCTGAGTGAAGGTCCAATATGAAGGTCAATTTGAAGCCATAAGAATGCAATTTAACTGTCATGTGACATTAATCCCTTTAGCTAGATTTCCTTGCACTACATTACAGACCAAAGAGAACAGTAATTTAGTCATACATTAATTCACATCAATGTCTAGTACATACGACATGCAATTAATAAATCTATATGGGATGGATGGATGGACAGTTAAATGAATGGTGTAAATGAGTGGGAGGGTGGATGGTGGATGATTGGGTAGATGGATGGGTAGATGGATGTGGGAAGATAAATAAGGGGCTGGGTGAATAGATAGGTGGATAGTAAAGCAGTAAATGGAGGGGTGGGTGGGTGGGATGGATGGAGAATTTAACCAAGATTTGTTTTCCTTAGAACTGGCCATCCCATTCGTCTTGTTCTTGATCGTGAAGATGATATGTTAATAACTGGAGGAAGGCACCCGTTATTTGGAAAATATAAAGTGAGTCTTAAAGATGAAATTATTTTAAATAACTCCTTTTACTTGAGTGGTTTTGTCCTTTTCTATTAATATTTGTTTTGTAAAAACAATCTTATTATCTAAAATATTAATGAAGATGCTATGTATTTGAATATTTATAGCATTTTATGGTGAACATTTAATAAATCTAACATATGATAATGAAGAAGTTTAATAATGGAAGTATAATTTGAAGCAATGATAAAAACACTACTTGAGGAATAAGATTATATATTAGTAGCTCCTTAAAGACAAACAAACAAACAAAAAACAGAATAGGACTGGGCTGTACTCAAGGGTAGAGTGCTTGCCTAGCATGTGCAAGGCCCTGGGTTCAATCCTTAGCCCCACAAAACATAAAACATCCCAGGTGTGGTGGCGCACACCTGTAATTCCAGCTACTCAGCAGTCTGAGACAGGAAGAGTGCAAGCTCAAGGTTAGCCTCAGCAACTTAGAGAAACTCTGACCAAAACAAAAAAATTTTAAAGGGGCAGGGATGTAGCTTAGTGGTTGAGTGCCCCTGGGTTCAATACTGGAGGAAGGAAACAAAACTCAAGATACAAACATTATCACACCAAAATGTCTTGACTATAAAAATATTACTTTATAGTAGAAACATTTGAAAACATTTGATCATTTTTAACTGTAAAATCCTTTTTTACAAAAGTGTCCACAAAACAATCATAAAAGTGTCACAAAATCTCTTTGCAGATAAGAAAAAAAATCCTAACTGTTGGATTTAAAATTATAAATCCAGGAGCAGAGGCATGTACCTACTCAGGTGGCTGAGGTGGGAGAACAGCTTGAGCCCAGAGATTCAAAACCAGCCTGAGCAATACAAAAAGATCTCATCTTATAAAAAATAACTAAAAAAAGAAAAACTACTTCTACCACACTCACTGCATTTTTATGCGACTGTAGTATAAACACTATTAGAATTATTTGCTGACATCTTGTTGACAATACCACTTGTCGAATTTGTGATTGAGCTGATAGGATAGTTCTAATGTAATACAAAGCAAGACAGACAATTTTATCTGGGCATTGCTGTGGCAAACACACAGATTCCCTATCGGATTTTGTCATTGCCTTAGATTATCACAACTTCCCATTCCACAACACTATTTTATTTCTTTCATTGGCATTAGTAATTTTTATAATTAGAGAGGAAGGGATCATGTTGGCCATTAAATTTTTTATTTACCTTCAAATGCACAGAAATTAATAGTCACAGCTATTATTTTCTTCTACAACCAAGAGCAATTAGAGGCTAACTGCTGAAATTGTGGCAGTTGCTGTTGTTAGGATGATTCTTGTGTCTTTTGTTTTGGCCTGGACTATATATTAGGCTTTATGTCATGGTTATGAGACTATTTCAGTAACAATACTTATTAAAGAAGTTCTGAATTTCTAACATTTTTGGTAATTATCATAATGCAAAATATAATTAAAAAGAGAGTAGACTTTTTCAAAAATCCCAATAATTTTTTAAAGAAATATAATTTCAGTTCCAATATAATAAAATATTTGCATGCATATGTGGAACTATAACCTCATTCAGACCTGCTAATTATATTTTGTTTGGTTATTCAGAAATGTTTGTAAATTAGCATAATAGATGTTTTGTGTAAATAACTTCTTCCAAAATTCTTAAAAGGTTTATACTAAACAGTTGAAGAATACTCTCTGCTACCTTATGCATAGCATTATTTGGCTTAGCAATTCTCCCGAAAAGTCAAAAGTAAATCTGTCTAATATTTGTCAAAATTATCATACATTTAGAATTTGTGGATTTTCCTATACTTCCCCACTGCTCTGTGGTCTCTTATCCAATATTTTTCTTGCAATAGATGATGGGAACCACATAGTTGTACAGTTTCTTCAGTTTCATTATCATTGTTTTCAGAAGGATAAAGGAGCCAGGGCCAACCATCTTTTGGTAAAACCAGAATAGAGGTTGGGGATTTTTCTTTTTGGTAGGGGTTGTCCAGACAAGATAGTCCAGGTGGGTGGAAGGGAGCGGGTTAGCAACATCAGAAACCTGTCATCTGCCTTAAGCTCCTCCCAAGCAGTTAGAGCAATACTGACTCACATTCTCTAGGTCCTGTAACCATTTACAAAACATCTTCTTGCAAGGCCAATTGAGAGCCTCCATTCCTGCACATCCAATCGCCGACCTCAGCTCCACAGGCTGTCCCGTAATGAGAGACCCTGTGATTCATCCCAGCACATTCTGGAATCCCAGAGACTTTTCCACAGGGAGAAAACCACAGACTAAATTAAAAGGAAAGCCAGTAAAAAGTGAAGGAGAATCTTCCAAGAGTACGGAAGATGAGAGTAGCAATTACATACTGAGAGACAAGCAAAAACTTTAACTGTGAAGCACAGAAAATTACATGTTGAGAGAAGAGGGCTCAGCAAAACTCAGGTCCAAAGAGGTCTTCATCCATCAGACTGAAAAACAAGGGAATAGCAAGGCATGGTACACCACAGAGTGAACAGGAAGCAAAGTCTGTCCCCAGTCCTGCTCAGTAGGGGACCTGGGCTGTGGATTGTACTTAGGATGTGAATTTTAAAAATTTATCAGTAAAACGTCCATCATTTGGTGACAGGTGGGATTCATGAACAACGGGCGAATCAAAGCTCTAGACATTGAGTGCTATGTTAACGGAGGATGCATGCTGGACGACTCAGAACTGGTATGTGGATCAAAAACTAACCATGTCGACAGTGGCACACGCCTGTATTCCCAGTGGCTTGGGAGGATGAGGCAGAAGGATGGAGAGTTCAAACCCAGCCTCAGCAACTCACCGAAGCGCTAAGAAACTCAGTGAGCCCCTGTCTCTAAATAAAATACAAAAAAAAAAAAAAAAAAAAAACTGGGATGTGGCTCAGTGGTTAAGTGCCCCTGACTGAATTCAATCCCCAGTACCAAAACACAAACTAACTAACTAACTAACCACATCCTTAAATTGTGAAGAGAATGCAAAATTTCCAGATGCCAGATGAATCTTTACTTGTACTCGAATTTTAGAGAAAAGGAGGAAGGCAGCATGTGATAGCCAATAAATGTGAATATCTCCTTTTACTTCAGGTAACAGAATTTCTTATACTAAAACTGGAAAATGCCTATAAAATCCACAACCTCAGATTCCGGGGCCGTGCATGCAAGACAAATTTGCCGTCCAATACAGCTTTTCGTGGGTTTGGCTTCCCACAAGGAACCTTGGTGACAGAATCTTGCATCACAGCTGTCGCAGCCAAATGCGGCCTCCCACCAGAAAAGGTAGGGATGTAATCAGGTCATAACCAAGGTTGGTGAAGAGTCAGACCCGGTGGGGAATTAGCTACCTTGTCCCAAGGAAACACACTAGAAGACCAAACAAATGAGTCCTGGCTCAGCATTCAAGATAAATTAAGAGTCACCTAAAAGTACTCATCTCTTCCTATCTTATTCCTTCTGTAGGCAAAAATTTGTTTTTCTTTTTTTTTTTTTAATGTATACACAAATTATTGCTCTTATAAAATATTCAAGCCACACCGAAATAATCAAAGTAAAAAACAAACATCCCCTTTCTCATCCCTCATTCCTGTTGGTCAAAGGTAACCATTATTAAGAGTCCCATGTTTATCTATCTATCTTTACCCATTCATTTGTATTTATACCCACATATATAAACATTGACATTCAATTTATTTGTGCACATAACTATTTACCGAAATGGAACCATAATATATATATCATTCTGTACATTTTTTTCCTACCTGACAATATGCCATGGCCATCTCACCATGTCAATAGAATGATTTATTCATTTTTTCATGACTTTATAATATGATACACCTTCAGGTTCTTACTCATTTTTGGTTATCAAAATCATGTTGCAAAAAACATCTTGGAACATATGTACCAAGGGTATATTTTACCCTGTTGTGCACATTTATCTATAGAATAAACTAAACTTACAGAAATGGACTTGCTGGTGCATTTAAAAGCTTTCTAGAGATACTGCCAAATGAAAACTCTCTAAAAATATAATTTTGTGCAGTATACTAGAAAGCTCACAGGTGGTACAGTACACTAGAACAGGGAGAGGCAGCCTCTGGTAAATGGGGAAATTGTTGATAATACTCTTCTACTCCTCACACATTCCAATCAGACCCCAGTCTACTTTTTCCACTTTTATCCTCTTTCTGTAATATAGACCCTCTGCATCAGCAAGGACTCCCCATGCATTGTTCCTTAAATTTCTTTGTTCCTAAATTCAACAGGCCAGGTTTATAATTTGTGATTGGTCAAGGTGATTAACAAGGTTCTCCACACAAGAGAACACCTGATATTGTATACCAGGGAAACAACAGGTATCTGAAGAGATGTCAGGTAAAGGTACCATGGGCACAAAGGAGGAAGATACCACACTGGCATGAAGGGAGAGGAATTAGGAAGAACTTTCTAGAGAAGATGGTGCTTGAGATTTGCCTTGGGGAATAATAGGCACAAGTGGTGGGAAGGTAATCCAGGCAAGTGGAACAGCATGAACAAAGGGAGTCAGACTTTTTGTGGCTCAGTTTTCTTATCCATAAAATGAGGACAAGGTGACTCACCTCAATAGTGCTCCTGCAGAATCGAATGAATTCACGTTCATTAAAATGTTTGTTTTCATAAGGTACATAATATTATTCCAGTGTTGTTGCTGATAACAACACAGCAATCCTTTTATTGTTATTGGAATAAGATAGGGATAATGAAAAACCCCTGGGTATTTCTCAGTAAGCTCTTCTCCTTTGAGTGTTCCAAGTTCCCAGGCTATAAAACACACCCTACTCAAATAAATTCTTTTAAAAACTTGACCATACATTCCAAAGGCAATTGGAAAGCTTAGAGGAGATCTGCCATTTGTCATTATATGCAAAGAGATTCCTCTCTAGCAGAACAAATCCTCAGTTATGACAGTAAATCTTGGTTTTAATATACTGTCTATGGACTCTGCTTCATCCTCTGAACCTTGTAGGAAAAAAAGAAAAATCTGCTTCCCTAGGCCATACCAGTGGCATGGAACTATCCACTGCTTGCCACTTCTGGGGGTGGGGGAGATACTCTGAAAGATACATTAAAGAAGAGATGAAAAATAACCCCATTGTTTTTACAACATCACATGCTATTCAAAGAAAAGAAAAAAATAATGTCTTCCACCCACCAAAGTTGGTACTTTAATGGAAAGACTTTTCAAGTCTGTTTGGTGGTCAGTGTCTGTCTTACCATAACTACTGACTGTATTTCCCAACTCTTTCAGATTAGGGAGAAAAACATGTACAAAACATTTGATAAAACCATCTACAAACAAGCATTCAGTCCTGAGACCCTGATAAGATGTTGGAACGAATGTCTGGAAAAGTCTTCTTTTCATAGCAGAAGAAGGCAAGTGGAAGAGTTCAACAAGAAGAATTATTGGAAGAAGAAAGGCATTGCTATTATCCCCATGAAGTTCTCAGTTGGCTTTGCTGCGACAAGCTACCATCAGGTAAGTCACCCTAGTGGCAGACCACTCCTGGCCCAACCGGCTCCCACTGTTCAGAAAGGAACAGGAACCCACAAGAGCTGCTGTGGTTTCTGAGTTCAGGGATCTCAAGGATTGGGGGGAAATGAGCTTCTCCTTATCCGTGCCCCCAGACACTGCAGCTCTCTGTAAGAGAGCTAAGTCTTAGGCAGAGAAGTCATTCCATTTTGCTCTACCAGCTAGCAGTTTTCCTCTCTAAGGAATCTGTCAATTCTGGTGGGGAAATGGGAGTGGGGATCAGAAATCCTCAAGGTAAATGTGCAAATGGAAGAGGCAAGTCATTCACTAGAGGAAGGGCAGCATGCAGATGAGTCACTTAAATAATATGAGGTCTGGGACCGACAAGTCTTCCCTAAATCCCAATGAGTCATGGGCATAAAAGCTGTTTAGAAAACTGGGAATGGTTGTTATGCCATGACAGTCCACCAAAATTAGAAAACCCAGCAACTGGGAAAACTCTTACACACGTTAGATCTCCTTGTGTGTACGCCAAAGCAGGTTATTTAACCTCCCTGAATCTCAACTTCCTCTATCATAAAGTGATATTATAATAATCTCTCTCTTTGGACTGATGAGGATTCCGTGAAACACGAAATGCAGAGCACTTGGCAAGGTTCCTGGGACACTGGAAGTCACCCAGGACAGCCCTTAGCCCCTCTCCAGGGCAGCCCAGACGCACCTCTCAGGGCTCTTGCTCCTATGGGTAGGATGAGCTGCCCTGAGCTTCTGGGTCACATTCCTGTTCAGGGGCAAGGTACCTATGCTAAAAAAAAAGTATAGAGAGGTTAACTAGCAGGTCTGCAGGCTGAACTGAATCAATGGCTGGGACCCCAGGTGGCTCCCTGTGTGGTTTCTTTCTGATGACAAATGTTCTGTCTTTTTCAAACTAACTCTCCAACACCAATAGGGTGACCAAAAAATGGAGTTCAATTCAATTTTCATCCTACCTACCCAGTTAGCACCAATGCCACAGGCCAAGGACTGAGTACCAGGAGACTTCACCCATTTCAGACGCCAAGGTCAAATGGGGTGCCAGACTCCCACACACTGCCTGACTGACAGCTGATTTGGGGGTTTCCATTAGCCCTGCTTAATTTGGGTCATTTTCTGGAACAAGTCAAAGAGCTCAGGAAAGCACATTATTTATGATGATCACTAATTCATTATAAAAGACACAACTCAGGAAGAGCTGAATGGAAGAGACACATGGGGTGGGGCACAGGGAGGAACACAGAAAGTCCGTGCCCTCTGGGGGTTCACCAACCCAGAAGCTCCCCACACGGGCAGCTGCTGGGAGGGCCTGAAGGATGCTCACGCTCAGGCACACTCGCATCCACGCACCAGTCCCCTCAACCTGAAGTCATCTAGGCACCCATGAGTCATCTCATCAACAGACAAAAGGCAGTACAACACATTCCAGGATTTTAGAAGCTCTGTACCAAGAACCAACCACCAAGACTAAATATTTATTTTTTTGTTCTACCACACCTCTCTTCACCTAGATGCTCACCTCTCACCTAACAGCCTCGCTACTCTCATACATGGGAGCCAACTTCTCATCTCACAAAAAAAAAAAAAAAATTAAATCAAGCAATGACTTTAAATCTCCATTTGAAAGGCCTCCATCTTCCCCTCAGTTCTAAATTGATGCACCCCAGGACCACTTGGCTAGGCCTGGAGAGGTGTCATTCCAGGTCAGCTGATGACTCACAGTGCAGGATCGGATCGCCTGCTCTCTACCGACAGTGAGAACACTGTTCTCAGAGGGAGTCAGAGACCCACAGTGGGGAAAGACTGTTATTAGCACCTACACACCTTGGCATTCTCCGCCCCTCCAAACCATCCTGGGGCCTCCAGGCTTCTCCAGACAGGAATGGGCAGAAGTCTTAATCCCTCCTTCTTCTGGAGGGAAAAGTACCACCTTTCCATTCACCTACTCTGCAAACATTTGTTTAGTGTCTCTGTGATTCAGATCTGCCCAGAGTTCTCGCTAGGACAACAGATACACAACCAGGGGTCCTTTCTTGGCAGAGTTTGTTACCTCTTGTGTTAATCTGTGAACACTATTTATGCCACAAACTGGATAGATTAAAACAACAAATTTATTGCCTTGCAGTTTGAGAGACTGAAAGTCCAAAATCAAAGTATCAGCAGGGCTCTGCCCCTCTGAAGGCTCCGGGGAACACTGCTTTCTTGCGTCTTCCAGCCTCGGGTGGCTCCTGCTGCTGCGTGACTTGTGGCAGCAGAGCTCCAATGACCACCTTGTGTTTACATGGGCATCTTCCCTGGTGTCTCCACATGGCCTTCTCCTCAGACACCTGTCATTGGACTTAGGTCCCACTCTCGTCCAGTCTAGCTTCATTTAACTGATTATACCAGCAAAGGCTGTTTCAAACAAGGTTACATTCGGAGGTGCCCGGAGAATGTGAATGGCAGTGGTTGGGGGTGGAGGCAGGGAGGCGAGGAGCACTATTCCACCCAGTACTTCTGGTAAGAGGAAGTACAGAGAAGGGGGTGATGGATCTTTTCCAGATGGAGTGAAAAGCCCTCAGGGAAGTTTTAACAGAACAAAGACTGTGGGTGTAGGTCTGAAGGTCAGGCAGACAGGGAAAGAACAGGAGGAGGAGCAAGCCAGGAATAGAGAAGAGCATAAGAGTGAGGTCAGGTCAGAGAGGAGCAACAGCGGGGCAAGGGACAGGGATGCAGCTGGAAAAAAGCAAGACCAGAACCAAAGGGCTTTCTGCTGCAATAGGAGCAGGGCATTCCCTCATAGGCAATGGGGAGATTTTGCCAACCTTGTCCACTGGCAAACCCTTCTCTCCTTCCTGGCTCCATTTAGTTGTCACTTCAGAGAACCCACCTCCTGGGCAGCATGGGAGAAGTTGGACCCGTCTGCTGAGGTCTCCTGGATGCCTGTGTCTCAGCATGTCACTGATCATGGTGCACTATGATGACTCCCCACTTTGTTGTGAACTACTTGAAGAAGAACCATGTCTTATTCCTTTTCATATGTGTAGAACACATATTGAACACAGGTTGGAGAAGTATTTAATTCATTCGCTCCGTGGTTGGCTGAGGACTTTAAGCAGGGGGCCAATTTTCAAACAGTTGGAAACAATATTCACAACTCCTGAGGTTTCCAAAAGAATTCCAACTAAGCCAAGTTCCTAAACTGCTTTACAGGTGACTTTTTGCACAAACCAGAATGGTACCAGAAAACCCTGCCTCTCTGACCCTCGATTCTCATTGAGACCTGTATTTCCCCACCTCGTTTCTTACGCTGAACTTCCTGAGTGCCACCTTGCACTGAGCTGTGCCTTCTGCATTGTTTTCTAGGCCGCTGCACTTGTTCATATCTATACAGATGGATCTGTATTGGTCACACATGGAGGCAATGAACTGGGACAGGGTATTCACACCAAAATGCTACAGGTAAAATAAATGGAATTAAATCAGCAATCTCTCTCATATTGTTGACATGACTGAACTTTGGGTAAATGATGATTCAAGCTCTAAGACCCTGACTATTCAGTTGAAAGCCTTCTTATATACAAAATACAGTGCCTGAGGTGGCAGAAATCCCACGTGTGCAATACTGCTTCAAGGTTTAAGGATGGAGGTGGTTGTTAGTGAAGATGCCACTCATGAGCCCATAGAGCATATGGTGGGTGCTCCATGCTGGCTTAGCAAGAGGAGGAGTTTTTTAGCTATTCTATTTTGAAACCAGTAGGTATAATTTTTTTTTTTAATTTCACACAACAATGTTAAATCACTGGCATTTTATTTTAAGAGCAAGTATTTCATCAACTATCATCCTTTAATTCTTAAAGGATATGTTAATGTATACACATACATATATTTGGAAAGTAGGAAGAATATAATCTTAGAAGAATAAAAGAATAATCGTTTAAACTGAACACATTTAACCTTGTGACAAATCTATTAGATTGTTACAGTGCACATCTGGAACTTTTCACTGTCATGCCCCTTAGCTCCTTCAGAATATTACACCTCCCACATTCTACATGGTTCTAAAGGATTCAGTTCAGGTTCCCTTTAGCCCCATCCCCCTCCTTACTCCCACATCTACCACTGATCCCACTCTGCAAGATCCCGGCCTGACCAATTCAGAACCCCATCTGCTACAGGAAGAGAGGGTGTGACTCATGCAAGCCAATCAGTGTTCTTTTCTGAAACAGACAGGTCAATGCTGGGAGAGAGGAACTATCTTTTCCCAGTGGTTGTTGAGGAACTATACTGTAGGCCGGGAGAGGCCGGTCATTCTGTGCCACAGACAAAGCCTGTCTGCTGTTGTAAGGAACATGTAGGGGGAAAAAGTAATGCAAGAGGCTGAGAAAACTTACGAGACCATAAAGTTCCTACCCGCAGACGTAACCTGACATGAGCTCCATCTGTCCTTCCCAGTTATACGAACCAGTATATTCCCTTTGGACTTTCACCACTAAGAAACAAAGAAATTGTCTTTTTTTTTTTTTTTTAATGTTGCATCTTTCTGGGGAAGCTCACATTTAATGGCATTAATTAGAAGGTTGGCATTTGGGGACAGATAAATACCTACAGATGTCTTAAGAAGGTGATTTTGCAAAAACTAAAAGATGACAGCAGCCAGAACTGCTTTTTTCCCTTCCTACGGCTCTTCCTTCCATTTCTTTTCTTTTCTTTTCTTTTTTTTTCTTTTCATTTCTTTCTGATTAAGTAGCTTAACTTCTACATGTATTTCCTAGAGAAATTAGAAGAAAAAGAACAGAAAATAAGAATGTGAAAAGCAAATACTGGGTAAGTATAAACAAGTGGGAACAAATAGAAGTAAAGAAGAAGAATAAGCTAAAGTTAAGTTGAAGGCAAGAAAGAAGACCTCACAACTGTTCCAGGTTCATCTAAGACTGATACCCACAGACTTCAGAGCAAACTTTGAGTCAATCAGTCTAATTAATCTCTGTCTATTCATCATCTGTCTCTATCTCTTCTATCACTACAAAAAATAAGTTTCTGAAAATCTCAACCTGGCCCTATACACATAAAGCTTAAAAAAAAATTCTTAAACATTCTAAAGGCAGAAATTTGAAAAGAAAAACCACTTTGACACATTATCAAGGAAAAAAAAAAACTTAAAAGCCAGCCTAAGGCATCACTGAAAAGTTATTTTGATGCATGCTTTTAAAGCATACTAGCTTAGGTTTTAAAGTATATCATGGGTGTAATCTTTTATTATTAAGAAAAAGTAGTGACTTAAGTCTTCATAGAAGTCCTGTGGACTTGAAAATATTTCCCTTTCCTGTAGGTGGCCAGCCGTGAATTGAAAGTCCCCATGTCTTACCTGCACATCTGTGAAACGAGCACAGCAACAGTGCCTAATACAATCGCAACAGCCGCGTCCATCGGTGCAGATGTCAACGGCAGAGCTGTGCAGGTGATCCTTCCTGTCCGTCCGTCTTTCCCCAGTGTGCTTTCCCCAGATCTCCTGTTTTCTTAGCTGGATAAAGGCACAGCAGTTACCTTCAGAGAAATCATCTGTGTCACTAACATAATCTTAGGGTAACCGAAATGTCAAGAGAGTAGTATATCAGGATATTGAGTGCTGCCTGATTTATGAGTCCTTGAATGCTCAAATAAACTCTTAAATAAAAAAAAAATTTAAAGAGAGAGTATATTACTTGGACTAAGCTAAAATGAGGTGACAAATAAATGCAGAATATAATGGCTCCAACACAACAAAAGTTCCTTTCTTGCACACGTATCAGTCCAGAGGAAGCCTTTGGTCATTCAAGCACCCAGATTGTTGGTGGCTCCATCATCTGCAAAAAGTGACTTTCAAGATAGCCTTGAGCATCATCACTCTGGTGTGCAAGGGAGGGCCCACGAGGAAGACCTGGAAGAGGTGCAAGTCACTTCCACTCATAATCTATAAGCAGAACTAGTCTTGGACCATATCTAAGTGCAAGGGAGGTTGGGAAATATAGGGTAGTGGGAAACCATATGCCTAGCTACTATGGAAAAAGGGAGAATGGATTTTGGTGGGCAGAAAATCTGTTCCCAGGAAACACAAAAGAATGTTCAGAACCCAGAAATACAGATCTGTGTCAGTTTCCCCTGGCACAAACAAGTTCTTACAGGCAGGCAGGCAGGTCAGTCAAACCCCAGCCAAGCAGATATGGTACAATTAGAGTGTTGTCGTCAGTATGGTTCTACCAGAATACTCAGTTTCCCTGGGTACTTATTTTCTAATTGATGTCTTCAAAAGCACTAAATTTGCACTATCTCAGAATTCCTAGTCTCTAATTCAAATATCTGATTGCATATACTTTTGAAGTAATATCTGCTGTATTCGTCAAGTTTCTGTTACAAACTATTCACTTTTCCATTGGAACATTATCGGGAGACATATTCCCCCAGGACACTGCAAGGATGCCACCCAGAAACACTACTTTCAAATCAGTTTTACCTATATGGTGACATTATAAAGGGGTCAAAAAGCAGACACTGTTTTTTTGCTCAGAAAAAAAAATGTATGAAAAACCTCAAATGCATGAGATCTAGTTTGGGTTAGAATCCAACATAAGAGAGAAAATGGGTGGGTATGTATGGGGGTCATCAACCAAAACAAATATTAATCTATCTTCCTAAGTATTGAGTTTTAGGTTTCTATTTTAAGGATCAGAAAGTTTGTGGATCTAGGTTATTATAAGTCAAATTTCCTTATTTTCTCATTTCAAACCCAAAACCAAGGCCTTCATTGTAGCAATTTGATGGTAAGTGAATGAACAGATGGAAGGATGACCAGAGAGTTCAGAGTTTCAGACCCAGAGGGTTATTGGCATGTCATTGCTTCAGACTGAAGAGCACAAATTTGAAGGACAATAGAATGTTTATTCCATTTGTTTTAACAGCTGGAAAGTGCAAAAGAAAGTATAGAAAGAACAAAGATGTAGAAAAGCAGAAGGAATTGAAAACCTGATTCATCTAAGAAAAAGGATCTGAAAATATAAATTCAGTTGAACCCATATTTTCACAGGAAGTGTATCAGGAAGGGAAAACAAAACAAAAAAAAAACTCCAGTAGCAGACACTTAAGAGCAGGGGCTGTTATCTCTGTTCCCAAATTAGCAGAAGCAGGCACTTTATAAGCACTTTCTGACTGAATGTTAGATGAATATTCTTTCACATAAACTCTAACCAGTGGGTTCTTTCTTAACATGGATTTTCTTTATTTCTTCAAGAATGCTTGTCAGATCCTTCTGAAACGCCTTGAGCCAATCATTAAGAAAAATCCAGAAGGTACATGGGAAGACTGGGTAAGTGTTCCTCTGCCTTTGCTACTACAAATGAGGGAAGATTTGGAACCAGTACTGAGAGAGTGTATAGCAATGCACGACCAGTCCACAGAAGTCTCTGTCACAGTGCTGCAGCATGCTTCTTTTTTTAATTTTTTTTTTTAATTTTTACAGACTACATTCTGATTCATTGTACACAAATGGAGTATATCATTTCGTTTCTATGGTTGTGCACGATGTAGATTCATATCATTCGTGTAATCATACATGTACATATGGTAATGATGTCTGTTTCATTCCACCGTTTTTTATAAGCCCCCTCCCTTTCATTTCCCTCTATGTAATCTAAAGTTCCTCCATTCTTCTCTCATTCCCCCACACCCACACTCTCATTATATATCATCATCCACTTACCAGGGAAAACATTCAGCCTTTGGTTTTTTTGGATTGGTTTATTTCACTTAGCATGCTATTCTCCAATTCCATCTATTTATCTGCAAATGCCATAATATTGTTCTTCTTTATGGCTGAATAATATTCCATTGTGTATAAACATTGCTGGTGGAGTTGCAAATTGGTGCAGTCACTCTGGAAAGCAGTGTGGAGAATTCTCAGAAAACTTGGAATGGACCCACCTTTTGACCCACTTATCCCACTCCTGGATTTATACCCAAAGGATTTAAAATTAGCATACTACAGTAACGCAGCCACATCAATGTTTATAGCAGCTCAATTCACAATAGCTAGACTGTGGAACCAACCTAGATGCCAACGGATAAAGAAACTGTGAAATACAGCATGCTTGTTCCCCAAGAAAAGTTATTCCCTAATTGGCTGGATTTCTGGGAAAGGGTAGGGTTATCAAAGTTGAGAAGTCTACATCAGGATGCATGCCAGGTTGTACGGAGAGCATGCACAAGAAACAGCAGTCACTGGGAAAAGAAATGGAAGTATATGAAGAATACCCAGAAGACTTCATCCACTCTGCTTAAATTAGAAAGGAGAAGAAAAATCTGAGCCTTCCTAAGCCACACAAAGCTATTGATGCTTTGGGTAGGGAAGAAGAAAACTAAAAAGCCCAGTTGCTATTAAATACATCTCAAGAGAAATGACTCACTTAATCCAACTTCACAATATCTGACGTCTTTTTTTCATTAGAACAATTATCTCACCCTTATACACACACACACTAATTAGAGGGGTTTTTTTAGATCTTATTCATATTTAATGATTTTCTTCTTTCTTATTATTATTTTTATTTAGCTTTTATTTTTTTACAGACTGCATTTTGATTCATCGTACACAAATGGGGTACATCATTTCGTTTCTATGGTTGTACACAATGTAGATTCATACCATTCGTGTAATCATACACATACATAGGGTAATGACTAATTAGAGTTTTAACACTTAGAAACAAAGCCCAAATAACTTGTAAATTTTGCCCATATAACATGGATAAGAAGCAGGATTTCAATTTATCCTTGTTTAATACAGACTTCCAAACTCAATCAGAATGAATACACCACCAGCAAAACTCCACATCATGTACAACCACAAGAATGGGGTTCTAATTAGAATAAGTTATACTCCATTTATGTATAATATGTCAAAATACATTCTACTGTCATGTATATCTAAAAAGAACAAATAAAAGAAAAAATTAAAGATTTATAACAAACTCAATTGGAGGGAAGTTGTCACGGTGCCAGTTAAGGGGACACTACTATGATAAGTATATTTTTAGGGGCAAAGCACCAACCGCAACAATCTGATGTCAATTTTGACATATAGATTACTTTCATTTTCACCCATCCAATAGTATATCTCTTTCATTTTTACTACTTGTGCCCATTCTGCAGATAGAAGCAGCATTTGAACAAAGAATCAGTCTCTCAGCCACTGGATACTTCAGGTAAGAATTAAAATATCTTGATTTAACTGAGAAAATTTGAGGTAACTCAGTTGCTCTGGGCCTAAGTTCTCTCACTTGTAAATAAGATTTTATTGTATGGTTGCTGAGGTTCTTCTAAACCTCATATTTTTGTGATTTCATTTTGGCCTTTGATTTATGTCTAAATAAATATTAAATAGGGCTGGGGATATAGCTCTGTTGGTAGAGTATTTGCCTTGCACACACAAGACCGTGGGATTAGTCCCCAGCCACACACACACACACACACACACACACACACACACAAATATATATAATAATATATAATTAGGTTTAACAAACTCACTTTGACTTATCTAATCATTATTTACTATTCTCTATTGTGAGTAGTAGGGAGATTTTATCATTAGAAATAACTTGCAACTTAGTTCCACAAATCTCCCTTCCTCTATCAGAAACTTCCTCTTTTGGAGCACCTTGCAGGAGGTGATGGGCATGCAGAGGGTGATGGGCATGGTGATGATCATAATCATCATTTATGCAGTGTCTGTCAGAGAGGGGAGTCTCAGTAAATGCAAGTCAATTGAATAGAACAAAGGGAGAACTGGTTGTCAAATTCAAGAAGTGAAGGACTGGAGGTAGGGGGCTGTGATTCAGGGAGACAACACTTGCCTAGCATGCCCAGTGCCCTGGGTTCACCCCCACAAAAAAAAAAAAAAAAAAAAAAAAAAAATCCAAGAGGTAGAAGGCATTGCTTTTACAATCTGATGAAGTAAGCCACCAAACTATGCATGCACACACAAAAGAAGCAGCAAAGCAAATATCACGGGGGAGAAAGGAGGTAATAGTCCAGCCCAGGCACATATGCAATGAGTTCCAAATTCCTGAGTTCATCGACCCAGGAAGATGTCAGTCCAGCCCTGGGCCTGAATACACAGCCCAGCATAAAGTAAAACCCTGAATTACTGGGCCCACTTTTTTTTTTTTTTTTTTAACCAGCCTAAGTTATCAGTCCCCGTGACTTTGGTTAGCACAGTCTATAGGTCCTTCTGAGAACACCTGACCCAAATCCATTGAGATTCCCAATGTGTTGGCAGGGGTTGAGATCAAACTTCAGACTGTCAACATGGAGACCCACTGTGAGGTCCATACAAAAGCAGTCCATTGGCCTCTCCCTTGGTGACATCTACCTGCAGCATGAGGAGTAAAACAAGGCAAATGATAACCAGTTAGGTTGTAAATACAGGGTAGCCTATTTCAGTGGGCTTGATACCACACTCCTATAATCCCAGCAGCTCAGGAGGCTAAGACAGGAGGATTGCAAGTTCAAGGCCAGCCTCAGCAATTTGGCAAGGCCCTAAGCAACTTAGTGAGACCCTGTCTCACAATAAAAAAATAAAAAGGACTGGAGATGTGATTCTAGTTACGAGCACCTGGGTTCAATCCCTGGTTTTTTTGGTTTTTGTTTTTTGTTTTAAGCCAGTTGAAATGAACATTCATCACATAAAATGCTATCATAAAACTTTGGTAATTTTTTAAATGAAGCAATATTGTTTTCACCTTCCACTCCCAAGCTAAAGGGTTTTATTTCTTCCCTCAGAGGCTACAAGGCCTTCATGGACTGGGAGAAGGGGGAGGGAGACCCATTTCCATACTATGTCTATGGAGTCGCCTGCTCTGAAGTTGAAATTGACTGTTTGACAGGTGCTCACAAGGTAAGTCAAGCCTAATACTCTTCCTGACAAGTAAAATCAACAACAAAATTGATTAGTATATAATACTCGGATAACAAAACTAAGATTTTTTTCAGTTCAACTAGGCCTGGTGGACCCGCACCTACAATTCCAGCTACTGGGGGAGTTGAGGCAGGGGATTACAAGTTCAAGGCCAGACTGGACAACTTAGCAAGACCCTGTCTCAAAAAGAAAGAAAAGAAAAATAAGTGTCAAGATTCTTTTAATTCCATTGGAATGTCCAGAGATTCACACTTTTCTTGTAATTTCTTCTTAAAAAGACCATGTAGTGGTCAAGTACGAATTGTTCATGACAGTTCAAATTCGATTATGTTTTAAATATGTTTATCACTTTCAAACAACAAAATCATTTTCCAAAGTTTTATCCAGAAGAAGCTTCTATTCCTAGAGGAAGGACACGTTATCTCATCTGAAGGGATAAGGCATTTAGCAAATAGTCTTGAGCAAATGTCTTAAAAGCACAAAGCAATGTGCTAATGTTTCTTAAAGTCCATTATCCCAAGGGTACTACTGACCTTTAAAGAAAGACTTGAGGGAAGGAGGGTGTGAAAATATTTTTCATGTTTGCTATTTAATTGAGCATTTGGAGAAACCTATTAGCGACAGAATCACATTTAACCCAAAGTTAACAACTTGCACCCTAAGTATACCCCAGGTACCATTTCAGGAACAGAGATTACAGAAGCCATAAATAGATTATAGTACAATGGAAGTGTATTAAATTGTTAGAAAGTTTATAGAATGCACCAATGACACCTTTAAATTCCACACACAAAAAATAAAAAATAAAAAGAACTGGGGATGGAGCTCAGTAACAAGTGGCCTGGGTTCAATCCCCAGTACAAAAAAATAAATTAAATTAAATTAATTTTATACACAAATTATTCCAACAAAACCTTTGGCAACTTTGCCCCAAAATAGGAATGACCAATTGTGTAGAATAGAAAAGGCTTTGCAAATTCTGACATGTAAATCATATCAAAATGTCTTTTACTATCCCGTTTTTGGTTAACTTCTCCACCACTTAGATATTACATAATTTTTAAATGCGGTAACTGAAATAAATTTATGAAATACAAAATTTAAAAATACACTGAGAGAAGGGCCATCTGGAAAGTGGTCACCCTCACATTCCATTCAAGGTTATCCTCAGGGTATGTTAATAGTGTGTCTCCATTTTTCTTCTAGATCATTTTTAAGAAGTAAACTCATGTGATCACAGATTGCTCATCTGGTTGTTCTTCCTACTGTCTTTCACATCAGGGCACACCTAGATAATTATATTAGCACTGCACATTGCAGCATGTGGCTAGCCTCAGGAGTCCTGCCCCAGGGTCCCTCAAAGCTCAGTGTTTCTGTACCCAATTTGATGGGAAATTGTTTTTAGAGACACACTAGTTTTCAGACCCCACATTCTGATAGTTGTGTTGCCAAATTTAGTAAACAAAAATTCAGACCACCCAGTTCATTTGAATTTCAAGTAAATGCAAACAATTTTCTGCATCCCAGGCAATTGTTGGGTCATTTTGTCCTTCAATGCAACCTGAGGGTCTCAGAATAAATCTTTAAAGAAACAAACCACCTGAAAATCTTCCAGAATTTATGGCTCCAGAAAAGTTCAAATTTGTTCTTCTCTCCTCCCTCCAGTTTACATTTATAATTAAAGGTTCAACAATTTCAGTATCACTTTGATCCCTTAAAATAATTGATTCCTTGAAGAGGCAAAACTTTAATTAAAGAGAATTCAGAGAAAGCAAATGACACGCATACTGCTGCCAGTTATAGGGCAAGCCTGTTGCTGCCTGCTGCTTGTGGTTAGTGAACTGAAGCAGGTCACTGATTTAGTGTTAGTGCAGAGTCATTTCTTTCGCCTGTCCAGCACCCATCATGCAAAACATACCGGGTTTCAAGGTAGAAGGAAATTGAAGGGTCACACTGAGGTGTAGCCCATCCCCTTCCTGAGGATAGATGAAGACTGATTCCAATGCTTGAGAGAGGCCAAGGTTAGAGTCCAAAGAAATGCCAAACCCAGAAGGCAAGATAGGAAGTAGGAGACCAGGTATTGAATTTAAGTAGAGAATGATGTTACCAGAATAAGCACTGAAAATAGGAGCAGAAGGAAACCCCATTCCTGAGATAGACCATAGTCACTTAGGAGCCCCCCGTGGCTCCCTGACAACCTGCATGCACATACCCAATGCCAAAACAGAAGGGCCAGATTAGTATGAGGTGTTTCTCAGAGTAGGACACAGAGTAGCAAAGTTGAGATTGGCTTCCACATTTGCCCTTGATACTCTCCGAGATCTCGCAAACCCCCAAACTTATACACATCATGGCTACATGGTTTCCTCAGTCAAATGGCAACAATGCCACCTGCACCAGATTATCATGAGGACTAGGTGAGCTCATGAATGACATTAGGACTATAAATCCAAGTTGAAAATCAGATGCACAACCAGGCTCAATTATTTACTAAGCGACTCACTCAAACACTCCACATGTTGTGGACTTTGGAGTCCCTTAAGAGGAGTCAAACCATGAGAAGATCTTCCAGGGTCACTGCCAGTCCTGGCAATCAATTTGAAGAGCTTAGCAGATGTCATGCCAGCTCCGGTTATTTTTTGTTTTGTTTTGTTTTATTTTATTTTGTTTTGGTACTGGGGATTGAACTCAGGGACACTTAACCACTGAGCCACATCCCCAGCCTTTATTTGTATTTTATTTTAAGACAGGGTCTCACTGAGTTGCTTAGTGTCTGGCTAAATTGCTGAGACTGGCTTTGAACTCGCAATCCTCCTGCCTCAGCCTCCCCAACTGCTGGGATTACAGGCGTTCGCCCTCGTGCCCAGTTATTGCCAGCTCCAATGTTGATGGGTTCAACGCAATGTTAATTCACTAGCTGGAGTTTGGGAATAACTGGAGGCTCTTTGAAGAAACTTGAAACTCATATTTTTTAATTCAAGTTTTTATGGGGAGATTTTTTTATTTTGGACAGAAAACCAGGACGGACATTGTCATGGATGCCTGTTGCAGCCTAAATCCAGCCATTGATATTGGGCAGGTAGGTGCAGGTCCACTTAAGCAGATAGCCCTTGCTGAGCATGGCTGTGGTGAAGAGAAAGGCCTTCTTCAAAGGCTGCAGTGTCACAAAGCTTGAAATTGTCCCCCTTCAGATCGAAGGTGCATTTATTCAGGGGATGGGCCTTTATACAACTGAAGAGCTGCAGTATTCCCCAGAAGGTGTCCTGTATTCTCGGAGCTCAGATGAGTACAAAATTCCAACCATCACGGACATCCCAGAGGAGTTCAATGTCTCCCTGTTGCCCTCATCACAAACCCCACTAACCATCTACTCGTCCAAGGTAAGCACCCAAACCTGGCGCCACATGATACAGCAGATCCGTAGCATGGCAAAGAAAGTCAGTGGACAAAACGACACATAAATATCAAATGTCATACAGACCGAACCATGTGGGGGTGAATCAACTAGGAAAAACTGAGATTCGGGAAAGATGAACGATCCACCCAGTGGCCATCATGGCCAAGAAGTTTATTAATATCCTCTCTGACTGAAAACTTCAATAAGAAGTTTTTCAACTTCAATAAGAAGTTTTTCATCAAAAAGCTTTGCCTTCTCGAGAGAATAATGTTTTTGTTAAAGAAGTTTAAGACTACAGAATTAAGTGGAACTAAAGGCATGATGCTACTGAAATCTCAGAAAGCCATGGTATTCTGGACAAAATTCTAGATGGAGGACTCATAAAACCTGGGGTCCTGCCCAGTCCCACCACGCCCTGTGATCTTAGGTAAATCACTCACCTCTGTGGGGCTGTCCTCAGCTGTACCCAAAAATGAATCAAGGACAGTGGGTATCAATGTGAGAGGAGGGGTAATTTTATCATCAAAGAACACTTGGCAAGTCTAGAGACATTTTGGTTGTCAAAACTAGGGATGGAAGGATTTTACTGCCAGTGGGTGAAGCCAGGGTTGCAGCTAAACAGCTCCAAATCAAAAAGAGTCATCTGACCCCAAATGTCAATAATGTCAGAACACAGAGTCATCAGCCAGCCCTTGATAATGGCTAACATAATAAAACTGCAAATTAAAATTAAGGTCATTGCTGTATGCAAATTATGTGAAAAACTCCCCCAGAGGAGAAACTTCATCAAGCTTTGAGATGTTTTGTAAAGCTTTCTTTAAAATCTTTTGGGAGACTTCTTGCTGGGAGTCGTAAATTGACTAAAAAAGAAAAAAAAAAAAATACGAATTTATCTGCAGGAATTACGTCATTTCCAAACTGGATTCCACTTTGATCCCAGGAATGTCCTCTGGATGTGTGAAGATGAGAGATGAG
The DNA here is from genome assembly GCF_902686445.1 of Sciurus carolinensis. Taxonomy (NCBI): domain Eukaryota; kingdom Metazoa; phylum Chordata; class Mammalia; order Rodentia; family Sciuridae; genus Sciurus; species Sciurus carolinensis. Next base: position 148,058,513 of record NC_062215.1, read on the forward strand.
GCCTGGGCAAATCTGAAAGTGAGAGAATCAAAGTGGCTTCAGATTCTTTAATCAGAGTGGAAATCACTCCAGGGGACGAAAGCAAAAGGCTGCTCAGAGGCCACAGAGAGCAGTTTTCAGACCAAGCGTTTAGAAGGCAGCTGGACCCTTGAGTACTGGTGGTTGTGGCCAGCCTCTCTCAGAAGGAACCAGGAAAATCACGGGTTTGCAGGTCCTTTGCAGAGTGTTCCTTGTAATTACAACAGAACCCCTCAGCTGCCAGTCCCTGGCACTATGCCAGGTGTTTTGCACTTACTTTTCTTACAACATCCCATAAGGTAGGCATCACTGCCTGCATCTCACTGACAAAGAAACAGAGACGCCAAGAGATGATCTCCCCTACCCAGAGAAACAGGGGATATGGCCTAGGATTCAGACTCAGCCTTTCTAGCTCAGGGATTGCAAATTGGTGGCCACGGACTGAACTTTGCCCAAAGATGTGTTTTCTTTGACACACTTTTTTAAAGTAGGGAATTTTACATTAAAATACAAATTCCTATTTGGGTGTGGTGGTGCACCTGTAATTCCAGCAGCTCAGGAGACTGAGGCAGGAGGATTGCAAGATAGAGGCCAGCCTGAGCAACTTGGTGAGGCCCTGTCCCAAAATAAAAACTAAAAAGGGTTGAGGATGTGGTTCAGTGATAGAGCATCCCTGGATTCAATCCCAAGTACCACAAAAACAAAACAAAACCAATACAAATACTTAAAGTCTCTTTAAAAATTGGATGATCTGGTGACTTCAACTACCTTCCTGCAAGACAGAAATTAATCAGAACCAAGGAACAGTGGCCCCCTTTAGATAGGTACCTCTACTTCACCACCCCCACTACTCCTTGTTGTTCTTCATGTGTTCACTTCACTCACTTGCATTACCTACCTGTTCCTTACAGATGATGAGTTTGCAAACTCTCTTAATTCTACACTTTCTTCTAGAACACCCTGCCTCCTCAGATCCTGGAATCATAATCAGGCATTTTTCTCTCTGCTCATGAAGCTGGGCAGTTCAAGCTCTTAACTAAATAGGTCCCCCCACCACCCTGGTTCCTTGAGAACAAAGGCTTAACACAACCAGGATTAAAGATGTGGGAAGTTTAGGCGCTACTGGGATTTTAAACAGTACTCAAGCTTCATCCATCAACAAGTCAGTCAACAAACATTCATTGAGAACCAATTTGTGCAAGACTCTGTACCATGAGTTGAGGATATCATGGTGAACTAGACCTGGCTCTGCCCTCTAGTAGCTAATGTCTAACTTTCTAAAACAAATGTGCTTTCTTACAGGGCCTTGGGGAGTCCGGGATGTTCCTGGGGTCATCTGTGTTCTTTGCAATCGCGGATGCGGTGGCTGCAGCGCGTAGAGAAAGGAATGCCGCTGAGGACTTCACAGTGAAGAGCCCAGCGACACCAGAACAGGTTCGGATGGCCTGTGCAGATCGGTTCACAGAAATGGTATGGAACTATTCTCTATTTTCCTCAAAGGTGATTTTTCTATTTCCTGCTTCTTGGACTTATTGAGTAAATTTATGACCTTATCTGTGTCTAGCCAAATTATAAAATGATCAATACCAATCACACATGTACACTTTGTATACACATAACGGTTTTTTAAAAAGCGTCTCCCCACATATTATTTAATTTAATCATCTCAGCAGCCCTGAAGTACGATCATTTGTCATGCTTCAAAAACCAATAACTAGACTGGGGGTGTAGCTCAGTGGTAGACCGCTTGCCCGGCAGAGCTGAGGCCCTGGGTTCCATCCCCAGCACTGCAGACAAAAATCCCAACCAAACAAAAAAGCAAATAGCTAAATGGGAAGCAACTGACTATTCCAAACGGCAGAAAGTATCCTCCCTCTGTGCTACCTACCCTGCCCTGCCCTGCCCTTCAACAAAAACACAAAAACATAACCTCTGTGTCATACAGGCGTATTTGATAATGTCACCGTGCACGTTCTCTGTGCAAACAGAATGCACACCATCTGCCTGCTGTTTAGAAACAAAGTGGTCCCACTGCCAGCCGCCACCTTCCCTCTCACCCCATTTCATGGCAGTCATGCCCAGGAGGTAGGACTAGGCAGAGACGCATGTGGCAATCCCAACCTGCTGGAAATTACAGATAAGCAACTTCGAGACATCCTCAAACATGCCCTTTGCCAAGTTCCTAAAAGCTTCCTAATTTAAATAATAAGAGCAGCTAGTATTGACTGAGCACCTACTAAACATTTTACATATACTACCTCATTCATCGCCATAACAACTCTATTAAGTAACTACTATTATTTTCTTTATCTTACTATTGGGAAAACTGAGGCATAATAACTTGCCCAAGATCACACATAGTTAGCTGGTGGGGGTAAGATCTGAACCCAGGCTGCCCGGCAACACTGTAGCACACTGTATCCCAGAGAGAAAAGAGCTGATTCTCTATTTCCTAAGAGGAAATGTGTGTTTTCATATTTATATTCAAAGAAACCCAAATATTTAACAGACCTCTTCAAACAACCAGCCATAGAGTAAAAGAATAATAAAGGAATATTTCTTAAAGGGAAGCATCATAATTATTCATTTCTTGCCCCTAGATGATCCACTCCTTTTTTTCCATTTCCAAATCTAAATCAGCAACATTTCTGGTACTATGGTAATATCAATCACTCTGTAACTTCCCTCCAAGTCTTCTCCCAAGTCAGTGGTTCTCAGTTCATCCAAGCCCACTGAACACAGCAGTGAGAACCATCACCTGTCTCTGGCCAGCCCCGCCTGCTTGGGCAGGGCCAGGGAACTGGCCACTATACTCCAGGACCCTTTCTCTGGGCTGATTTTATTCTGTAGGGTCATTACTGACCTTGCTCATGACATGGTAACCAAAGAACATGACATACCCCAAAAGCAAAAGCACTTCTAACTTAAAAAAAAAGGGGGGGGATCCTCATAGGTCATGGTGACTCATATCTGTAATTCTAGCTACTCAGGAGGCTGAGGCAGGAGGATTGCAAGTTTAAGGCCACTCTAAGCAGTCTAGTGAAACACTGTCTCAAAATAAAAAGGGCTAGGGATACAGCTCAGTGGTAGAGCATTGCTAAGCATGCTTCAGGCTCCAGGTTCCATCCCCAGAACCAACCGTACACAAAAGAAGACTTCAGGGATCCAAGAGTTCTTTTGCTCTGGCCTCTAGACCCCCTTCCTCAGCTGTTCATTGGCACAGAGAACAGAACAACCAGAAGCCAGCCTTCATTAGGGCTTCCCCAGGAGAGCAAAGAGGAGGAAGTCCTGACTCTGCTTGACAAAGAGCACCAGGAACACACAAAATATAGAATCTTCTGCTGTTTCCTATTTCCAGAAATGCCAATACTCTCCGTCCACAGAGAAACATTCACAAGAGGGGCTCTGGGTGTAGCTCCGCGGTAGAGTCCTCACTTAGTGTGCGTGAAGCCAAAGGTTCAATCCCCATCACCAACAAAAAAGAAAAGCAACATAAATAAGAAACCCGGGAGTCATCCTGGCGTTTCTCTCCCTCATCCTCATCTGTCAGTCCTTCACCATGTTCTGTTAATTTTAACTCTGTCAAAATCCCTCGAACTAGTCCATTTCCTCCATTCTTTTTTTAAGGTTTATTTATTTGTTCTAATTAGTTATACATGACTGTAGAATGCACCCTGACACATCATACATAAATGGAGTATAACTGCTCATTCTTCTGACTGTACATGAAGTAGAATCACACTGGTCATGAAATCATACATGCACCTCGGGTAATAATGTCCAATTCATTCTACTATTCTTCTTATCCTATACCTCCTCTCCTCCCTTCACTCCCCTCTGTCTAATCCAAAGTACCTCTATTTTTTCCCTAGTGCCCCTCTCCCTTATTATGAATTAGCATCCATATATCAGAGAGAACATTTGTTCTTTGGTTTTTGGTAACTGTCTTATTTCACTTAGCATGATAGTCTCTAGGTTCCATCCATTTACCAGCAAATGCCATAATTTCATTCTTCTTTAAGGCTGGGTAATATTCCACTATGTATATGTACTACATTTTCCTTATCCATTCAACTGTTGAAGAGCCCCTAAGTTGGTTCCATAGCTTAGGTATTGCCAGTTGAGCTGCTGTAAACATTGTTGTGACTGCATCACTGTAGTATGCTGATTTTATGTCCTATGGGTATAAACCAAGGACATTTCCTCCATTCTTAGCCACCACATCCTTCATTCACTCAACAGACATTGCGTGGGTCTCCTCTGTGCCAGGTCCCATTCTATAGAACAATTCCAGGAATACAGCAGCAGATGAAACAGAGATGCCTGCCCTTTGGAGTTTACCTTTTAGAGACCCTAAGTCCAGTTCCACATCTGCAGTCTGCGTCAAAGCCAATTCCTAACTGGCCTCTCCACACCCTGCAGCCAGAGATTTGTGGGATGACAAAAGTGACCAGGTCCCTCTAGCACAGATGAAAAGCACATTGCTTATAGGATAGGTGAACCAACTTGCTCACAAGTCTACACACCTTCAGCGTGGCAGGACCCACCCACCTCTCCAATCTCGCTGGACTTTACCCTGGTCATGTCTGTTCCTTCTGTCTGTTCTTCTGCTGAGGACTGGTTGCTCATTCCTGTCACATGGCCTCTGCCTTGCTCTTCTCTCTACTTGGAAGTGTCTTCCTCTCCACAGCTGGTTAACCCTCACTTACTTTTCATATTTTAAACAAATACAACAGATTAATTTGATGTCTTCCTTTTTGCATAGTTTCTTCTTATTGTTGTTCATTTGGTAGCAAGGATTGAATCCAGGGGAACTTTAACACTGAGTCACATCCCCAACCCTTTCTACTTTTTGTGATGGGGTCTCCCTAAGCTGCTGAGAGTGGCCTTGAACTTGGAATCCTCCTGCCTCAGCCTCCCAAATCATGAAGTCTTTCTGTATAGTTTGAGGTAACCAGGAAGATGGTGATGAATCAGACTTACAGGTTGGTCCTCTCAAGGAGTTTCCAGAATAACAAGGGAGAAAGACAATTACTGTAAATTCTAAGTGCTTGACAGACTCTGGATTATCCCAGTGCAGCAACAGAATGTTTTTCTGCCTTAGCCTTAATCTTTTCTTAAAGGGATCATAGATGGGGGGGGGGGGTCCTCAACTTTGGTCACCCATTATGTAATTGTTTATTCATCTAATATTATCTGTTATTATCTTCTGGGTGCCAAGCACAATTGGAGAACTAGTGAGCAAGACAGTTTCTTGCCTCATGGAGTTTACATTCTGTTGGGGATGCCAACAGAAAAAATTAAACAAATATGATATGTAATTTCAGGTATGTTGAATACTTTGAAGCAAAATAGAAGAGTAGGAGGCTACAATGTAATGGAGAGTTTATTGTAGAGAGTTTGTTAGAGAAGCTTGCTCTGGGGGTGTTCACATTTGAGCCAGGTCTGCATGAAGTGAGGGAGAGGGAATAAATCTGGTAACACTGTTCTGGGCAGAGAATACTAGTACAAGGGTCCTGAGGCATGTTCAACCACTTCAGTTTGGGACTCCATAGCCCTCAAAAGTAGCCCTCTTATCTCTGGTCTTGCCTCCCTCATAGAAACTGAAAGACTGTAATTATTGTTCTCCCTGGAGGAAAGAGAAAATAGTCAATTCTTTTGCCACTGGGACCAAAAGACCTGAGAAGAATAATTTTAGAGGAGGAAAAATTTATTTGGTTCTCACAGTTTCAGAGGTCTCAGTCCATAGATTGGCAGACTCCATTGCTCTGGGTCCAAGGTGAGGCAGGACATCATAGTGTGGCAGAGGAAAGCAGCACAGGACATGACACCAGGAAGCAGAGAGAAAACACTGCAGGCCAGGAACAAAATATAAATCCCAAAGGTGAGCTCCCAGTGACCCACCTCCCTCTGGCTCCACCCTTCCTGCCTACAGTAACCACCCACTTAATCCCTCTCAGAGGATTGATGCACTGATTAGGTTAAGGGTCTCCTTACCCGATCGTTTTACCTCTAAACTTTCTTGCATTGCCTCACACTTGAGCTTTTGGGGGATACCTCATATCTGAACCATAACAAGTGCTGCACTACGTATCTGCACATCAGCATGATGAAACCTGGATAGTCCTTCTTCCAATCAGCAGCTTTCCTGGTGTCTGTCCTCCATCATTTCCCAGGTCTGCTTCTTCACATCTTTCCAAGATAGGATTTCCTCACCTCTCTGGGACCACAGCACTCCTCCCAAAGTTCCTGTGGCCTGGCTGCTCACACAAACCCATCTCTTGAAAGCACCTTGGAACAAATCTAAACCCATATCAGAATTGATATTTTTAAATACATCTGATCAAACTACAACATGGTTTTTTAACCATGGGGTTGTAGGACTGGGGTTGTAGTGGTGGTAGAGTGTTTGCCTAGCATATGAAAGGTCCTGGGTTCAATCCCCAGCACTGCAAAAAGGAGAAAGAAGCCTATGATGATTCACATTGTCACACAACATGTGCTATGCAATACACATACAGAGACGCTTAACACTCTTTGTATTTGGCCTTTGGTACTATTGTAAAAACACAATTTGTTTTGATGAGTAAGAAAGTCAAGGGTCTAGGTACTAGAACATGAGCACTGGAAAGTTCAAAACCTCCTTTTTATAATAACCTTGTCCCAGCCATAAGGTAAATAATGACCTGCCTACATCTATTTCTCAAACAGGAATATGGTAAAACACTCTGTACTTTCCCCTAGGAATTAAATAAATAATGAATGTAAAAATACCATGTAAATACGAGTCACTCTGTAAATATTAGTGTTAAGGCCTTCACCAAATACCCATAACTGTTAATGACCTTATTCAAAATATGCCTCTCCCACAAGGTTGAAAAGTGTTTCCACATTAAATCAAGTTGACCTGCTGAAGCCAGAACAAATAACCACTCATAACTAGAAACATCATTTTCAGGGTAAACTGGTTTCAACAAAAAGCAGGCATTAGTAAGAAGCTTAGGGCATTTTTGTTACAAAAAATATATATATTTTTTATATTTGTATTTGTATGTACATTACATATATATATATGAATGAGCATTTACTATATCAAAAGTTTTCTTTTTTAACTCATTTGAGTTTTGGTCAACTTGATCACTGAGTTGTTGACTGATATTTTACACATGGGCCCTTTCTTAGGAGGTAACTTCTTTTGGGGGGGAAGCGAGTACTGTGAATTGAACTCCGGGGCACTGAGCCACATCCCCAGCCTTATTTTGTATTTTATTTAGAGACAGAGTCTCACTGAGTTGCTAAACACCTTGCTTTTGCTGAGGCTGGCTTTGAACTCATGATCCTCTTGCCTCAGTCTCCAGAGTCACTGGGGTTACAGGTATGCGCCCGGCCAGGAGGTTAATTTCTAGTGAGACCAGTGTTGCTGGTGACAATTTCTGCTCTGAGCCCAGCAAAATAACCTAGCCAGACATGGCCAGAAATATCATCTCTATGCAACTTCCTTTTTGGTAATGGGAGGGAAAAAATGTTATTTCTTGGAAAATGTGTTTTGTGTTTTATACAGTCATTTAAAATTCCATAAGAAAAAAAAAAAAGAGTAACTCTCCCTTAAAGATACACAAAAAGACACATAATTAACACTTTCAAATTAGGACTTCTCCTTAGAAACAGTCATTTGATTTTTTTTTTTTTTTTTAATCTTTCAGTCATGGAGACATGAAGGATTTCACAGCCTTAAAAATTAGAAAAATGACTGGATATGGCTCCGAATGCCTGTAATCCCAGGACCTTGGGAGGCTGAGGCAGGAGGATCACAAGTTCAAGGCCAGCCAAGATAATAGTAGGACCCTGTCTCAAAAATTAGAAAGCACTGGGGATGTAGCTCAGTGGTAAAGTGTCCCTGGGTTCAGTTCCTAATACCAAAAAAAAAAAAAAGAAAAAAAAAATTGAAAAATGCTGTCTTGGAGAATTTGCTAATAGGGCAGATGAAAACAAACAAAAAACTTATTACCTGTTATCACAGTAGCAAAAAGCATTTGTTAAGTACAAATATGCAGCATGGGGGTGGGGGAGGGTGCTGGGGGTATTGCTCAGAGGAGCACTTGCAGGAGGGCCTGTTTTCAACCTCCAGCACTTAGGCTGGAAGGGGTGGGAATGTGGTTTATGTGGGCTGCTGTGGTGCAAGGTTACATAAAGCCAGTTGGCAGATTCAGCTTCCATCTTCTGGAAGCTAGAACCTGAAAATCCGCCTAAAAAGAAGTTTATAAACAGGTTTGAGTTCACACCACATTTTGATAACGCTGACTCATGAGGAATCCTTGCAACTACTAGCAATGTTCAGCTGAAGCCTGATTTCAGTAATTTAGTGGGGAAAAGTCCTTTCATCCTTAGATCAGCACTCCATTCTGAGTGACCAGGTCTGTCCTAGCCCTCCTTTTCTAAAAGTCTGGCTAGTCTCAAAAGGCCTTTGCCTTTCCCTTTGCCTTTTTAATTGAAATGTGTGATGATTCAGGACATCCTAAAATAGTCTCCACTCCCCTTCCCTCCTCCCTCTTAAGCACTTCCTCTCTCGCCAATCCCCAAGTCTGCTTCTTCCTCCCTGCCTGTTTTGCAGATCTAGATGCCCAGATGCAGAGAAAGTTGGCAGTATTAAAGGTGCCACCTGTTTAGTTCAGTAAAGGGACGCCCTTCTCCCAGATGGAGAGGCCCAGGAGCGTTCATCTGCTGTGGACAGCCTGGTTTAACCACACTGATCTCAGCTGGTTCTCCCCAGAATACTCGTCCCTCAAGATGAAGCATGCTCAGTCCTTTATCTTCCACAGCCTTGGATTTCTCTGAGGGGAGGGGAGGACACGCAATGCCAGGCCTGCAAGATTGCATTCATATACTCTGGTTCATGTACTGTAATGCGTAGAAACATGCAGGCGCCAGCGCCTTCAACTAAAACCTAAGCCACAGATAATTGGCAGGGCCTTACACCAGCACAAACATGCCTCAGTCACGTGGGTTCTTTGAGATGGAACAGAAGTAAACTGAATGACTCGAGGACAGACTTCTCAAACTGGAGTCTCCCATGGTGCCTTCCTCGGGGTGTTGAACCTGCCATCCTGTTCCCATGAGACATTTGCACACCCATGCGTGCACACACACATACACACACAGAGGCAGGTGTGTGTTCATTCTTTACCACATTCTTCTTCCTGCCTCTTTTGCTGGGAGAGGTTTTATGGGCACTCTAACTGCTTGTGAAACTGGTTCCCCTTTAAACGTGGTTATCCCAGGACACAGGGACTGAATCTGTTCCCTGCAATGCCTGGTGACACTTCTCATAGTAGTCATTCTTACTACTACTGAAGGGGGATTCTCTGAAACCATTTCTTTGTTGTTTTGTTTGTGGTGCTGGGAATTGAATTCAGGGTCTCGCACATGCTGGGCAAGTGCTCTACCATAAGTCACATCTCCAGGCCTCTGATACTGTTATAGAATGTATATTTTTGTATCTAAAAACTCTCCCACTGGGTCTCTGGAAAGTTACTCCTTAGGTTGGGTGAAGCAGAGGAAAGAGCTGGGAGAGCTTCTAAAAGAAAAGAGACAAAGCTGGAGGCATCCCTCTGTTTAAGAACGGACATAAGAAATGCAGAACGTAAAATAGAAAAAGGAAGTCATCTGGGGAAAGGAGTTACAGTGAGCTGTTTTAGCTTAGTGGTTAAGACATGACCCTGGAGTTAGAGGAGACTGGGTGTGAACCCCAGCTTTACCTTTGGTGATTTATTTAATTTCTCTGGTCACTCAGTTTTCTTATCTATGAAATGGAGTGCAGTTTGGGGAAGTGGAGAGAATAATTCTATTAACTTTACAGGCTTGTTGTGAGAATTGAATAACACATATGCTTTAGTCAGCTTTTTCGCTGCTGTGACTAAAAGACCCGACCAGAACAACTATATAGGAGGAAAAGTTTATTTGGGTTTCAGAGTCTCAGTCCATAGAAAGTCAACTCCATTCCTCAGGGCTTGAGGTGAGGCAGAATATCTTGGTAGAAGAGTGTGGCAGAGGGAAGTAGATCACATGATAATCATAAAGCAGAGAGAGATTCCACTCACCAGATACGAAATATATACCCCCAATGACCCACCTCCTCCAACCACACCCTACCTGCCTTCAGTTACCACTCAATTAATCCCATTAAGGGATTAATTCACCGGTTAAGGTTCTCATAACCCAATCGTTTCTCCTCTAAACCTTCTTGCATTGGTCTCACACATGAGCTTTTGGGGGACACATCACATCAAAACCATAACAATATATAAGGCATACAGCAGGTGTCAAAAACAGAGCAAATGGTCAATATATACTGAAGATGATAATGAAGACGATGGTGAAGATGATGTTTGCATCAGGGATCCCCAAGACCATCCTCATATTCAATGATTTACTAGAGTGACTCACAGAACTGAGAGGAGGGCTGGGGATACAGTTCAGTTGGTAGAGTGCTTGCCTCACATGCACAAGGCCCTGGGTTCAATCCCCAGCACCACAGGAAAAAAAAAAAAAAAAAAAGAGCTGAGAAGAGTTGCTAATGATCACAGTTGTGGTTGATAACAGTGAAAGGATACAGATTAACATTAGCCAAGGAAAAAGGTGCATAAGACAAAGTCCAGCAGGAACCAGATGCTCGAACATCCTCTTGCCCTCTCCCCAGTGGAATGGCACAGCACTTAATTCTGTATGAAGATATATGGAGTATTGTTAACCAGGGAAGCCTTGGTTTTTATTAGGGATCAATTATATAGGCAAAGAATTGCCTGCATGGCTGAACTTGTTTGGTCATTACTTCTCCAGAGGCCAGAGTAAGTGCCCCAAGACTCTAGTTAAGCAAGACATTGCTATCAGGCAGGATATTACCAAACTCTTAGGGTTTATCTCCAGGAGATAACCAACTGCAAGAACCAAACCTTTTTTATTTGGAGGGAAATATGCAGGGTTTGGACAACCCAGGCCTGCAGAGTTAATCCAATACTGCATCATGCTGATGATGTTGATGAATCCTGAACTGGTGGCAACTAGCAATGATATGAGACCATGACAATGAAATTGGGCCCAGAAATTATTTTAGAAGCTGACCTTTAACTAAAAGTGGAATTGGTCTTGACATTCAAAGTGAATGTATTGCTTTAATTTGCAAAAGATGGTAAAGGAAGGAGGGGAGGGAGTGTACCAAAAATCAGTACAGTACAGTGTAAGTTCCAGGGCTTTGATTTTTTATTTTTTAAGTTGTAGATGTTCACAATACTTTTATATTATTTGTTTGTTTATTCATTTATTTATTTATTTAATGTGGTGCTGAGGATCGAACTCAGTGCCTCACACACCCCAGGCAAGCACTCTACCACTGAGCTACTACCACAGCCCAGGGCTTTGATTTTTGAGACCAAGAAAGAAAGGTATGTCCTCACCCAAAAGTCTAAGGCATAGGTGGGACTGAAGAAGGGAGAAGTGGCATGAGAATGAGATTGATTGAAGGTCAGAACAGAAAAGCACCCCAAGAGTCCAGGTCTGATGAAAAGAATAGGAAGTAGGGTTTGGAAGACTAAAAACTCCCTCTCCTTAGCAGAATCTACCTGACCTGAAGCTACCCCAGACTAGACTGAGGAGCTTTGTCCAGTGTTGGGCCCAGTCCAGGGAGAACAGTCTAGTTGTAAAGAACTTGACTGTACAACTCCACGGGAGCAGATAAGACACTAAGGGAAGGTCCTTGGAGAAAGAGAAAGAGAAACCTAGCCCTTCATTTACATTTAAATACAGAGACTAGAACTTGTAAATATATCCTAAAAGGCAGGATTGAGGTGAAATTTTTGTCTTCCTTTGTTGTTGTTTTATTTGGTTCACTTTTTCTTGTTTCATTTCTTGGTGTCCAATGAAGGGTCGGTGCACTCTACCACTGAATCTCACACCTAAACCTTTTTTTTTTTTTTTTTTTTGTATTTTTTGTGAATTGATATGAGTAGGAGAAAAGTTTTCTGAAATCTTTATGACTTTCTGTCATTAGGGGCTATTTGGTTTTGTTTTTAACATTTTCTCAGGCTGGGGACGTAACTCAGTGGTAGAGCACATGCTTAGCATGTGCGAGGCTCTGGGTTCAATTCCCAGAGGCAAAAAATAAATAAAATATCCTTGTAAATAAAAGTCAACCAACACTTTAAAGGAAAACTTGACAGACACAAGAGAAAGCAAGGAATATGTGTTCTGCTTTGGGGTCAAACCTAAAGGAGAAAATTCTCAACAGAGGAGACAGACATCAGAACCATAAGGAAGAAAGATAAAAAAGTCAAATTCTGAAGTTTGTAGCCCAGGATAATGAAGAGGGATTGGAACTTAACTAGCAAGAATGCAATGCCATGCAAATTATTTGGCTAATGGTGTGGACAGCATTATCATTACACTGCAAAAAATAGTCTTAACGTAAACAATACTCCCCAGTCTAATTCCTCAAGCCTCCTCCCCAAATAATTCATAGGATATATGATTCTCTTTGCAATTCATACCTGGGATGCAAAGAAGATAGATTACTAATGGACTGTCCTCTTACTCAGAGACATTAAGTGCACCAGGGATCTTAACACCACACACTGTCTTCTAAGAGTTGTTATTTGAAATGACACAGTCCCGTTCCCCAGGATCCAGGAAAATCCTGCTTTCTCCAAGCAGAATTTCTCAAAACTTAAAAGATCTGATATAAATTTCCTGGCAAAATATTGCAATGGTATTATGGTATATGTATTAAGTATTTCATTTGCTTTCTTTCTCAGATCCCAAGAGACGACCCTAAGACATTTAAACCTTGGTCTATTCCTGTAGCATAACCCCGCTGTGATTTCCTGAAAGGTAAGATCAATAAAATAAAAGATAATCACTCAAAGAGGAAAAATGTTAGCCAGCCCAGTGGTTCTCAAATTGTGTTCCATGGAACCCTAGGATTGAATTCAAGTTAATATACTTTCTATCCAACGTTTTAATCTTTTAACATTCAGTATGCATGACTTTGGATGATGAGAATGTTAGGTCAAAGTGCTGTAGCCAACGCTGAAGTTTTTCTTTCTATCAATAAATGAAAATGTGGTAGATTGAGACATTTTAAATATTCTACTCCCTGATTTGAGAGTCACTTGCAGCTTGACTTCAACACACCAAATTGAAATCTATTGATTTTCCGCACTTATGATTAACAAGTGCTATTTGGAAGGGTTATCTGTTTATATTCATTGAATTTGACTGCTTCAGTTTTGTGCCGCTAACACAAAATTCAGAGCACTGAAGGCTTTGGAGAATGACCATAGAGACACCCTGATAAAAAACACATTGTTATTGTTAGAAAATTAATCTTCTACTTTTCAGTACACATAATGGGCAACAACAGAAAATCTGAAAGCATTCTGAAAGAGAGAATACTATGTCATAAATTCAGAAAAAAATCAATTTTTTTCATTTAAGTCTAGTTTTCCAATTAGATATTAAAATAACCCCCAAGTGTTAATATATGTTTAATTCTGTTGTGTTTTGTCCTGAGAATAACTTGCATTGCTATTTTTACTAAATTGTGCTAAATAACTGAAGAGCATTTGCTGCTTCTTTACAATGACAAAAATCAAAATAGCTGACACTTAAAATCATATCTTACATTTTTGTAAAATAGTAATTTTAAAACTCAGGGAATGTAGGGCAGAATTATCCAATCTCTTTAATTCTGTCTCTCTCTACATTACTCTCTTTCTAAATCCTAAAGTTAAATTTAATATGATGACGCTTCCACTCTAATTTCTGTGTAAAATAAGGCATGTAGCATACATAGCATTATGCCTGACAAAGAGAACTCAACAAAGGGTAGTTACACAATGAGATGCACACAAGCACGCGCACAAACATGCGCACACACACGCACACATTCAGATGTGCCAAATAGCAAACTTTAAATTTAAACAAATAGATAATACCAGTGAATTAACTAGGTTGTCCTATTTTTGTGCAAACCTTAAAATATATTAGGCCCATCCTCAAATTGCAAGATGAATTTTAAAAATAAAAACAAGACAAAAACTCTTGCCACTTTCTCATTCACAACTATTTTTGTGTGTCAGAATTTTCTTCATGCTGTGCAATCAAAACAAAATTCAGATATGAATTTCATTCTGAGCCTGTTAACTGTCATCTTTTACCTGCAATTTCAATTTTTTTGTGTTCTCCAAAGTGGCATAATCACTCTAACATATTTGCTTTACTAGCAAGTGTAAACATTGACCTTAGAAATTTATACCATACTAAAACCATGTGCACACGTGTATGTGTCTCCTACAACAGTTTAATTCTCCGCTAAAGGTCTTTAAAAAACCTCTGGTCTCAGCAGTGCAGTGGTGCACATTTGTAATCCCAGAGACTCAAAAGGCTGAGGGAGGAGGATGGTAAGTTCCAGGCCAGCCCGGGCAACTTAGGGAGACCCTGTCTCAAAATGAAAAACAAAGGTCTGAGGCTATAACTCATAGCCCAGTGGTAGAGAGCCCCCTACAAAAACAAAAACAAAAACAAAAAAAGAAAAAGATAAAAACAAACAAGCAAAACCCCCTGATTTCACCCAGCTTTTTATTTTATGAATGAAGACTCAGAGGCCAAGGGAGAATAGGAAACTACCCAACTGTACTACTCCATAACTGTGTAGCTTACCAATCCAATTTTCAACTACTTATTGTTTTTCTTTCCAAGCATTAAAATTGAGGGATCTGTACCCTTTGTTTTACAACTATTCTTTTCTCTTTTTTCCCCCAGGTGTTAACAGTTTTTCAAGTGAAAAGATGTCTTGTTAATCCTAAGTGGGCTCCAAACTGATACTATTATCTGTTGAAGGGGGAAAATAACACGAAATTTAGAAACATTCTGATTCTTACTTTAACAAGAAAAATCATTTCTTAAAAATTATTTACTTAGACTTCTGGACCTAGAAACCACAAGTCAATGTACAAATCAAGATGAAATTAATATTGCAGTACTATGAAATATCCATAACAAGCAAATTTAATGCTGATTATTTTTTTCTGAAAAGATGGTGTGAATTTTGCTATGAAAGCTAATTTTTCCCTTCTTTGTCCATCCAATCTAACTGAACTGGTCATACAGGTTAAAATCACTGAAAAACACTTCTCAGCAGGGCGTAGTAGTATGCTCTTGCAAGCCCAGCTACTCAGGATGCTGAGGTAGGAAGATTACAAGTTTAAGACCAGTCAGGGCAATTAGCAAGATTCTGTCTTAAAATTAAAAATAAAAAGGGCTGGAGATGTGGTTCAATGGTAAAGGACCCCTGGGTTCAATCCCCAGTACCCACCCATGCAAAAAAAAGTAAGAAAAACACTTTTTAGTAAACACATGATGACTTTTCCTGGTGATGTATTTGATTCAGGGACCACAGAGCAGTGACACCACAGGAGTTCTGCAAGTCTTGTTTTGTTTTTACCATGAATTGGCTATGGATCTGTGTGTGTGCATTTGACAGCAAAGGAGTGGTATTTTTCTCATGAAGATCAGCTAGTCCACTGATTAACATTCCTTTGGAATTTGGAAAGGAAAAAGAAATGTGAAACGCTTTCAATGCATTATTACAAAACATTTTTGTTGTTGTTGATGAAAAACATTTGATCTGGTATCAGAGTTTCAGAAATAACTGAATACTCAGTTTCCCATACACTGAAGTGGGTAACACAGAACAAATGAAACATAAACTGTTGAAGGTATAGCTTAGTGGCAGAGTATTTGCCTACCAGGCATGAGGCCCTGAGTTTAATCCCCAGAACTGATAAAAAAAAAAAAAAAAAGAAAGAAAAAAAGAAAAATAAATAAAATATGCAGGATCCATAAAATTCCACTAATCTGAGTTTTAGGGGCCTTTTGAGGAGGAGAAGTCAGTGCATATATTAGGCCTATTTGACCAGAAAATCAAAAGGAAAATTGGTACTCTGTTAGCCAGAATTCACATAAATGAGGCTCACCCAGCTGTGGTTTGCAGTGACTCCTGAAGCTGATGCAGAGGGGAGGCAGAACCAGACCAGTGGGCGATAGGTGAGAGAAGGTATGGGATGAGGCATGCAGTAGAGCCCTGAGAAGCTCAAGTCACTCAAGGCCCTGGACACGTTTGCTTAAAGGGGCTAAGGCATGGCTCTCCACAGGCTGACTTTAGAGAAAGTGGAACAGGAGCATAAAGAGAAAGGAGAAGGTAGAAGAAGGTTATGGGCAGGATAAAGTTATGCAAGACATGTGAGCAGAAGAGCTGGGGAACTTTTCAGGAGTGGCTGGGGTGAAATATGTTGAAAGTAATAAAAGAAAATGTATAGACCTCTTTTGAAAATAAAATCCTTAGTTGTGTAATCTAATAAAAATGTGAGAAATTCACTTTTTCACTTGTATCACTTCAAATAACTCAGAAAATCAAAAGTCACTTTCTCTCCAGTGGAAGCTAGGGAAAGAAGATGGTGGAGGCAGGGTTGAATATCATAAAGGGAAGGGTTGGGGTTGTAGCTCAGTGGAAGAGTGCTTGCATAGCATGTGTGAGGCACTGTGTTCGATCCTCAGCACTACATAAAAATAAATAAAATAAAGGTCCATCAACAACTAAAAAATTTAAAAAAAAAAGATAAAGAGAAAATCAGTGGAGTAGAAGAAGAAGAAGATCAGGAGGGAGGAAGAACCCCATATGCATCTATGGTACACGACCTGTGTAATTCTACATCATGGACAACCAGAAGAATGAGAAGTTACACTCCATTTATGTATGATGAATCAAAATGCATTCTACTGTCATGTATAACTATTTAGAACAAATTTTTGAAAAGGGAGGAAGACAGGATGGGAAAGGGGAAGAAATATAGAGTGATTTAACAAAATCATGTTATGTGCATACATATGTACCAGAGGGAATTTCACTTTTATGTATATGTAGAAAGTACCAATCAAAAATATCCAGGTATGGTAGCTCATGCCTGTAATCCCAGTCACTCGGGAGGCTGAGGCAGGAGGATGGAGATTTCAAAGCCAGCCTCAGCAAAAGCAAGGCACTAAACAACTCAGTGAGACCCTATCTCTAAATAAAATACAAAACAGGGCTGGGGATGTGGTTCATCAGCAGAGTGCCCCTGAGTTCATCTCCCATACCATAAATAAATAAATAATAAATGAGCAAAAGGAAAAACAGCAGAGGAGGGAGAATGGAGGGGAGAGAAGAAGAGGAAAGGGCAGGGGTCAGGGGGAGAGATCGAGATCAAATTCCTTGCATGTCTGATTTTGTCAAAATGAGCCCAACTACTATACATAATTATAATGATCTAATAAAAAAATAAAAATTAGATAAGTAAATAATGGTAAATAAATTGGGCCCAGTGGCACATGCCTGTAAGCCCAACTTCAGGTTGAGGCAGGAGGATCACAAGTTCAAGGCCAGTCTCAGAAACTTAGAGAGACCTTGTCTCAAAATAAAATTTAAAAAGACTAGGGATGTGATTCAATGGTAAAGCACTCCTAGGTTAAATCGCCAGTACTGCACATGCACACACACACACATGATGGTAAATAGAATTGGGATTATTTTGGTCTATTAGGATCAAGGATGGTTACTGAACCTTTATTTTCTTTGTCATGGTGAATACTACCAAGCACTAAAAAAATATAAAGGTGTCTGACTATAAATGATTCCTGCAAGTTGGTGCACTAAAATCTGGATGGAATGGATATTAATAAAGTGTTGGTGTTTTTGAAAAGAAATATTTGAAGCCATATTTTTAAAACCAGTTCTGTCTGTGGGCTTAATAAGTATTATTAGAAAGATAAAATTTAACTATATTTTTAAAAATAATACATTGGCACAATTAAAAAACATGCATAGCAAACTGATTTTCATACTGCCCTGGCATGAATGTTTGTGTCGCCTGCCATGGCCCATCCATATGTTGAAGCCCAAACCCCAAGTCAATGGTATTAAGAGTGGGTCTTTGGGAGGTGATTAGGTCATGGGGACTCTTCCTTCACAGATGGTCTTAGTACTCTTATAAAAGAGACCCTGGATAGCCAGCTAGCCCCTTCTACTATGTGAGGACACAACAAGAAGACACCACTTATGCATCAGAAAAGAAGCCCTCACCAGACACCCAATCTGATGATTCCTTAATCTTGAACTTTCCAGTCTCTAGAGCTGTAAGCAATAAATTTCTGCTGTTTATAAGCCACCCAGTTTCTGACTTTTTTGTTATAACCTTCCTAACTAATTAAAACACACACCATCCCCATCCATCTAATTCTCACACATGCGTAGAGTACAACCACTTTCATTAGCTACTTTTTATTTTATTTTTCCCCATCAGAAATAACTGGAAAAATAAAAAGAAATAACTGGGTCTAGGATACCCATATGATCAGTCAGGATTAGAGCTACTCCCAGCTGGCCCTACAAATAGATGGGACAAAATGACCAAGTGTTAGAATGTCATGGAAAGTCTAAGGCAACCAAGAAGTAACTGGTTCCTGCCCATTACACCTGTTGCTCCCCTTTTCTCTCTCTAGACAATTTTATTCCCTCTTTTTTACCATCGATGGCAGCCTAATAACTGAGAAGAGAGAGCTGAAATTCTTAATGTTCACTTTGAGTTCTATGCATCCTACTTCTTTGCTGCTGGGTCTTGGGAGCACAGGAGGAAGATAGGTGTACTCTTGTCTTTCTGAGCCTGGGTTCTCCAAGTGGATATATTTTTTCTGGCATAAAGAAACCTGCTTCTAGCTCCACTCCAGAGCAGTGAAAATGAACACTTGATCTGACTTGTATAATTGTGTAGACAAGCAGCAAAAAGATTTGTTTCCAATTCTTAAGATGTCAAAAAGAGCTCTCTCCTCCTCGCTTTCATGCTCTCTCCTCCTGGCTTTCACTCTCTCTCTTGCGCACGCACTCTCTCTCTTTTCCTCTTTTCTCTCTTACCCTGCAGGGAGACACTCTGCCTCTTTGCTGAATAAACTCTCTTATGGGAGTTCCTGTGTCTGGAGTGGTTTCTGGGTTCTTACATTGGTGCTGTGACTCGGATGGGCTCTTATACCGTCACTTAGGTGGCGTCCGTCGACCCAGACCCCCAGACACTGGTCTCATTCCATTCGCCCCGACGCTCTCCACATCCACCACTGGCCTTCAGATTGCTGACTATTCTGATCTCAGGACACCCTGGACACTGACTCAGCTGTATCAGTCTCCACCATAGGATCTGGGTCCTCCATTCCAGCAGATTCACCCCTGGGGTGTCTACTAGACAATCTTAAACCACTTTACCTGACCCCCAGCCTAGAGGTATTGCTTCAAGAACACAGAACCTAGGTAACTTGTGATAATAAGCCATCACCTACAGAACAGATAGTATATAATGAAGCGCCCACCCCCAGATGCCTTTACAACCTGCTCTTCCCCAGCCAGACTTCTACCATGGACCCCTCTATTGATCCAATTTTTAAAAGGGAACTCCAAACTGCTTGCCCTGTGCTGCCCCCCTTCCAGCTCAAAGCGGCCAGAGTGGTCGTTGCCCCCTTTCCCTACAGCAGGAAAGAGTTCCTAAAACTATGAAGCCAGAACTGGGGACAGGCAGTTAGTGCAGAAATAGGGGATTGGTCAAATTGAGGAAATGAAGTCCATGAAAGCCATCTGCCTCTGGAAATGTGGAAGTTGAAGACTGCCCCTGGGAGAATGGAATGTCAAGGATCTTTGGAGTCCATTGATTACTAGATTTCCCTGCCCTTATCAAGTACTTCAAGCAAGGAGCTGCTAATTAATGCCCCCTGGGCCCTTGTCTGGCTGAATTACTTTGGCTCTCCCCCTGCCCCATCCGCTTCTTACTTTTTACATCTCACCTGCAAATCCAGGCCTAGTCATGTAGGCAGGAAGGAGAGATAAGAGGGGAGAGAACTGGAGAACAAAAGATCTTATAAAAACAAAAACGGGGGAATATAATATAATATAAAGCTACTCCCCCACCCTTTACGCTGCAGTCCTTTCCCTGCCTCCCAACTTACACCCTACCTTGTCAGTCTGTGAACATCCTAGCTAGCTATTGGTTCATCAGTCAGCCCGCAAGTATTCTTCTCCATTATTGGTCCTTGTTAGCCCGCGAAATTCCACTACTTAAGAATAGCTCCCCCGCCATTTTCTCTCTCTCTCCTCCTCGCTTTCATGCTCTCTCCTCCTGGCTTTCACTGTCTCTTGTGCATGCTTATCTCTCTCTCTCTTTTCCTCTCATTTTCTCTCTTACCCTGCAGGGAGACACTCTGCCTGTTTGCTGAATAAACTCTCTTATGTGAAAAAAAAAAAAAAGATGTCAAAAAGAAATTTTAAAAATTAGGAAGAAATTGCCTCAGTCTCCCCACACTATCTTGAAAGTCAGTGTTAAGCTCTGACTACAATACAATAGTATTCTTTCCTCTGCAGAGCCACCATGGCAGGACAGGTTCTCCCATGCTCCTGTAACTTCACATTTGAATGATGACAATGGCTTGCTACCTGGACTTGCTCCAAAACATTCTGCTGATAGCTGTCAGGATAACCTTTCTCAACATCCATAATCACCTATCACCACTGGGTACAAGTGTAGCATTCAGCTAGATGTTTTCTTATTCCAAAATGTTTTCTTATTCCACATATGTTTATTATCCTCTGTGTAGTGGTCACCTACACAAATGGTGACTACTGTGGTGACGGTGATCCAAAGGTGGAACCAACCTCTTCTCAAAGAAAAAGACACATGGGTTGTTTTCTTTCTTTTCTTTTTTTCACTTCAGGAAATCATCTATCCTTCATGCCACGTGTTCCAGTTGGGCTGCTGGGAAAGAAACATAACTTCAGAGCATTAGGCTCTTGAGAAAGGGTAAAAGTTCACTGGAGCAGATCACTTGGATGGCCAAGCCATGGAGTCCACAATTCCTGCTGCTGAGAGCCTGGGAGGTGCCCTGTTCCTGTACATCTTAAAGATTGATTCTTCAACTCTGCCCTCAATTCTGGGAGATTGTATTCACTTTCTGCAGCTGGCTGCTGGAGCAAATGACCATAAACTGGGTAGCTGAAGCATTCATTCTCTCACAGTTCTTGAGGCTAGAAGTTCCATATTGACTGTCAGCAGAGCCATCAGTTCTCAGAAAAGATCCTTCCTTGCCCCTCCAGTGTCTCTAGGCATTCCTTGGCTTGTGGTCACATCACCCCAGTCTCTGTCCTCATCATCATATGGCCCTCTTCCCTGTATGTATCCAATTCTTCCTGTCCTCTCTATAAAAACACCAGTCATGGGATTTAGGACCCACCCTAATCCAGTATGACTTCACCTTAACTAATTTAATCTGCAAAGACCATATTTCCAAATAAGGTCTGTTATGGTTTAAATATGAAGTGTCCCTCAAACCTCATGTGTGAGACAAATTAAGAAGGTTCAGAGGTGAAATGATTAGATTATGACAGTTGGAAATTAATTAGTGGATTGATCCACTGATGAATTAACTGGGTGGTAACTATAGGCAGGTAGGGTATGGCAAGAGTGGGCAGGTCAGTGGGGGTGTGTTTTCAGGGCTTATATTTGTCCCTGGTGAGTAAAGCGCTCTCCCCGCCTCCATGTTTTCATCTCCCGAGTTGCTTTCTTCTGCCAACCCTTTCACCATGATGTTTGCCTTACCTTGGGCCCAGAGCTATGGAGTCAAACATGTACTGAACCTCTGAAACCTTGACCAGAATAAACTTTTCCTCCCTTAAGTTGTTCTTGTCAGGTATTTTGGTCACAGTGACAAGAAAGTTGACTAAAACAGGTCATAGTCTAAGGTTCTGGATAGACATGAATTTAGGAGGACACTATTAGACCTTCTTGCTGAGACTAACAGATAGTCTTTGAGTAGAAGTGACTCTCCTTTATGCTCCTATGGTACCTGGTTCTCCTAATGCATCTTCTATTTGCCTACATGTGTATTCTTCACTTCTTAGACAAGAAACCCAGCAACTGATGGCAGGGACTATGTTCCACTCACTCTTTACCACAGGATCTACTTCAAAACGAGACACATATGTTTGATTAAGGACAATGTATGTGCTCCATTACAACAGGAAGTGCTTATGTAGCTTAAATACCCATGAGCCAGAAGAACTAAGGAAGATTAAAAGAAGTGATGACTCTCACGAATAAACCAGGCTTC
Source organism: Sciurus carolinensis (assembly GCF_902686445.1). NCBI lineage: Eukaryota > Metazoa > Chordata > Mammalia > Rodentia > Sciuridae > Sciurus > Sciurus carolinensis. Next base: position 148,080,755 of record NC_062215.1, read on the forward strand.
ACATTGTTATTGAATTTAAGTTTGCCGAAGATGCCATTTATTTTACTTTAACATGTTAAGAAAAAATTTCTGAATCTTGGAAATAAGGCAAAAAAATTGTATGGTTTTTCAATGTCATATTTCAGCACTGTCTAATAAGCCCATAATAGAGTATCTATGTGGTAGCCACTAGTCACATGTAGCTATTAAAATTTAAATTTTGTGGGGAAGGGGTACCAGGGATTGAACCCAGGGGCACTTAATCACTGAGCCACATCCCCAGCCCTCTTTATTTTTTATTTCAAGACAGGGTCTCACTCAGTTGCTAAATTACTGAGCCTGGCCTTGAACTTGCAATTCTCCTGCCCCAGCTTCCTGAGTTGCTAGGATTATAAGCATGTGCCACCACTAGTCTAATTTTAATTAAATAAAAATTTCACCCCTCTGGTTGTTGAAAAGGTAGCCTCTTTTCAAGTTCAATATCCACATCCAACTAGGGGGTGCCAATTGGCAATCACAGCAACCAACAAATTCTTTCATAAATACCAGCATCCTCCACTAATGAGGAGTAGGCCAAGGGACCTGCATGACCCAACACAGTAGTCTGATGGCAGAATTATCTGGTTTCTAGGTGGAAAAGTGACAGCATCCTCTGGAGGAGAGTACTCAGAACAACAGAGCTGCAGACAAGGATTACTGCAGCCAGCACCATTTGCTGGGTTCCTCGACCTTCTTCAGAAAATGTTCACAGTGTAAGAGAAGTCTTTCTAGACAACCATGTATATTGTACCAATGAACAAAATCTTAAGATGGAGTTGTAGATGGTTATTTAAGTGTCTGGTGACTAAGGTTGAAGTATGGATTCATGATATGAATTCTCCAAATGAAAATTACCTACACCAAGGAGATTTTTTGACTATACTTAGGGGGTAGATGAAATTTATGTCTAAATATGTCATTTAATTATACTAAATTTCTCAAGTATTTTAAAGTAAATAACAGCACAGAAAACAGAACAAAAATTAAGATAAAACTCCTGCCAGGAAGAGTGGCACATGCCTATAATCCCAGCTACTCAGAAAGATGAGGCAGGAGGATCACAAGCTTGAGGCAAACCTCAGCAACCTGTTTAAAAAAAAGGGAGGTGCTGGAAATGTAGCTCAGAGGCAGAATTCTCCTAGGTTCAATCCCTAACACCACAAAAATAAACAATCAGCATGGTCTCCTAGTCCTTTTCAAGCCAACCCCAGCTTGCTTTCTACCATCCCTCCCCCAAAATACACATGCACAGATACACACACAGGCTACACTGGATATACCAAGTTGTTCCCTGTTCTTAGAATTTGACAGCCATGGTCAATTTTAGGCCTTTCCAAAGCCCTCTCTTATTCCTCCATCTGACCAACCTCTTTTCTTCTTCCAAGACCTATCTTGAATATCTTCTATTCAGGATCTTTTGGGAACCCTTTCCTCCTCAACTCTGTGGAGCTGATCATTTCCTCTTTTGCAAGTTAATGACATTTTGTACACACCTTTATGTCAACACATTCAGGATGGTGGTGTGCATTGTATCTTGGATGGTGCACATCATAAGCACCATGATTACTCATCCTCATAACCCCATTACTGCATACCAGGCAACAAAGCAGGAATGTGTTCACTAAAGAAAAGTGGCAGCCAGGTGTGGTGGTGCGTAACTGTAATCTCAACAGCTCAGGAGGTTGAGACAGGATTGTGAGTTCAAAGCCAACCTCAGCAACTTGGTGAGGCTCTAAGCAACCTAGTAAGACCCTGTCTCAAAACAAAAAAATATAAGGGCCTGGGGATGTGGCTCAGTGGTTAAGCATCCCCTCACATTCAACCCCCAGGACCAAAAAAATAAATAAAAAAGAAAAGTGGCAAAAGTGGCAATCCTACAATATTTCATTGTTACTTCTTCACCCAGGAAAAGTAGAGACCTGTCTAATGAGATCTCACCAAATGCATTTCTCAAAGGCAATTAAATCTGTTGCTTTTACATTGTTCTTTCTAGACAAGTGATTCTTCAATTTTCTGAAGTCATAAAACTCCAGTGTTCTTCATGTTATTTCATAACCCTTTTTAACTGCATTCTAAAACTTCTTCATGGAATTTATATAATAGAAATGTGAGTTGAATACATGTATTGTATTATCACACTGTACCCCCATAAATATGTACAATTATTATGTGTCCATTAAAAAGAAAAAAGTAAATTGAACTCAAAATAATAGGTTTAGAAAACTACAGGAGAATTCTACTTTAGCACTTAATTCATGCTGAGAGTCTGTTGTGGGTAAGCTTATTGCATAATGTCCTCTGATTCTAAAGCCTTCTGCACTGGTCAGGTTCTGAAATAAGGAACTACTTCTCAATGAAAATTAATTTTATCCCAGAAAAATCTGGGAATTCCTCCAAGACAGAGTGGGATGCAAAATACACCATAAGAAAAAGTGTTCTACTTTTTCTCATCAGATAAAATGGCATTATATTTACTTAATGGCAGTTCGTGACCTTCTTTTGAAAGAGTAATAATCATCAATTATATTGTAGTTAATTTACATTAAAAATAAGGCAACCCTAGCCAGGCAGAGTGGCGCATGCTTATAATCCCAGCAACTCAGAAGTTTAAGGATCACAAGTACAAGGCCAGTCTCAGCAATTTAGTGAGACTCTATCTCTCTCAAAATAAAAAGTGAAAAAGGACTGGGGATGTAACTCAGTGGTAGAGTGCCCCTGGGTTCAATCCCCAGTACCCCGCAACACGTACACAAAAGAAGAAGAAATTTTTTAAAAGAATGAAAACAAAGCAGTCCTGTTTACTCACAAAATTTTGCTGTGAAAAATTATATAATACATGTGAAATCATTTTGCAGGTGGTTACTTCCTCTATAGACATAAGGTCTATGCCCGTTCTATTGGTAGTACTAATAGCAGCAGAGATCATGTATTCCAAGTAGTTGCAGTACTACTGCTGATGCTGTGTGTGAGTTTTCTGCTACCATAGCAAACATGGGAGGTAAACCAAGTTAATAAGAAAAAAGTTTATTTTAGCTCTTGGTTTTGGAAGCTTCAGTCCATGGGTGGTTGTCTCTTTTGCTTTTGGGCTAGTGATTAGGCATATAGCTTTATGGGGAATGCATAGTAGAATAAGGTGCTCACTTCATGCCAGCTGGTGATAGAGGCTGGGAAGAAAATGAACTTGTGCATCAGATTTCTTGAATTCCTAACCATCCCAATTATCTCAACCTAAATAAAAGAGGGTACTTATTTACCAAATTTTGCTAAAATATTCACGTAATGAAGCAATGTTTATTTTAATTTTATATTTATTATGTTAAATCTTATTAATAATTATAGAATAACCATTAAAATTATCCTGTGTAGCGAATGAAATGGTGTATATGAGATGTTATAGCAATTAAATGATATTTAATACATTTTTTCATTTAAAATGAAATTATTGGAAAGCTCATGACATGTTTTAGCCAGCTTTTTTGCTGATGTGACTCAAAGACCTGACCAGAACAATTGTAGAGGAGGAAAATTTTATTTAAGGGCTCATGGTTTTAGAGGTCTCAGTCCATAACTGGCTCCATTCTTTGGGACTCAATGTGAGGGAGAACAAGATTGCAGAAGAATATGGCAGAGGGAAGCAGCTCACATGATGATCAGAAAGCAGAGAGAGAGAGAGAGAGAGAGAGAGACTCCAATTACCAGATACAAGATATATACCCCAAAGGCACACCCCCAATTCCCACCTCCTCCAGCCACACCCTACCCACCTTCAGTTACCACTCAGTTAATCCCATCAGGGGATTAATTTAGTGTTTGGGTTAAGACTCTTAAAACCCAATGATTTCTCCTCTAAATCTTCTTGTATTGTCTCACACATGAGATTTTGGGAGACACCTCACATCCAAACCATAATATGATACCTCAAAGATTTTTTGATTTTTTTTTTGTTTGTTTGCTTTTTTGTTTTTCTGTATTGGGGTTTAAACCCAGGAGCACTCTACCATTGAGCTTCATCCCTAGGCCTTTTTCATTTTTTTGAGACTAGGTCTCACTAAGTTGCTGAGAATGGCCTTGAACTTGTGATCCTCCTGCCTCAGCCTCCCAAGTTGCTGGAGTTACAGGTATGTGCCACTGCACTCAGTTAAAACTTACTTATAAAAATTTGTGGATCCTATGAAAATATTTCTAGCCACACACGTACATAAATTTACATATGGGCTGCAGCTGGACCTCAGTTGGTAGAACACTTGCCTAGCATGTGCAAGGTTCGATCCTCAGAATTGTAAAAGAAAAAAAAATTCACATGTGTGCATACATATATAGAGAGATGTATTGATATAGGTATATAAATAAATGATAGTGTTTAAGCCAGGTTCATAAGGTGTTATACAATCTTCTATAAGAACAAAAGCATAGGAGTATACTTTCCCCAGATCATTCCCCAAAGGCATTGGCAACATCCTAATTGTTGGAATAAAAAGACCTTTTGTTACTTGCTATTGAAAAAGCAACAGTTATAAAGCAGTATCAAGTTCAGGTGGCACCTTTCATTTTAGTTCAAAAAATTTAATCCAAAAGTACTAGGGGGGACTTACAACAAATGGCAGAGGGAACAGTCAGCAAATCCTCTCTCAACTACAAAACTGGCAAAACTATCCCAAACCAACATTTTAAAACTCTAGAAATCACTAAAGGCAAACAACAAATTGGGAAGTGTTTATTCATGAAAAACTGCTAAATTTAAGGTAAGAAAATGGTGTTTGTGGTATTCTTGTCTAAAAGGAAATGACACATATCATAGTAACAAAAAAAAAAAAAAAAGAAAGAAACAAAAACAGTACAGAGAAAAAAAAACAATGAAACCAAAGATTACATTTCTTTGAAAACACCAAAAAAGCTGGGTGCAGTGGTACATGCCAATAATCCCAGCAATTTGAGAGACTGAGGCAGGAGGATGGCAAGTTCAAGGTTAGCCTCAGCAACCTACCCAGGAGGTCCTAAGCAACTAAGTGAGACCCTGTCTCAAAATAAAAAACAAAAAGAGCTGGGGCTGTATCTTAGTGGTTAAAGCACTCTGGATTTAATCCCTGATACACACACACACACACACACACACACACACACACAAGAATATTATGAACAACTTTATATTAACAAATTAGACAACTTAAATGAAATGGCAAATTCCTAAAATGGCACAAATGATCAAAGCTGACTTGACAAGAAATAGAAATTTAAGTAGATCAATAAAAAGTAATTTTAATGTTAATTAAAATATACTCACAGAGGGAAGTTCAGGCCCAGATGGCTTCATTGTCACCAGTGAAATATTCTATAGACTATTTAAAAAAGAAATAATATCAATCCTATACAAAAATGTTATGAGACTGCCAGGTGTAGTTAATGAACTATTTTCATTCATGAAATAAATCTTAACTCAAGAAAGGAAGCCAATCTGACCTATTAACAATGAAGAAAATAACTTCCATCATAAGACACTGTCTTGAATGCAGTCAACATCTTATCAATAACTTAATTACTTACATGCTAGAGTTGGCAAAGCTAACCATTACAGAATTCTTTTTGGAGTTGTTGTTGTTATAAATGGACACATTACCTTTAATTTTATTTATTTTTATGTGGTGCTGAGAACCCAACCCAGTGCCTCACAAGTGCTAGGCAAGTGCTCTGCCACTGAGCCACAAACCCAGCCCCAGAATTCTTCATTGAGCACTGGAAGGCTGAACAACATTTTGCATAAACTTGTCCAATCGGACATTTCTTCAAAGATCTGATTTACCCTTCTTCTCCTTACAGTCACCTGTTACTAGATCCAGTACAGCATGAACCAAGCAAGCACTGAACATATCACTGGGAACTACAGTTTGACTGATAACAGACTGCAAAAAGATATAGAGCCCCAATTTGGAAGTTTAGAAGGGTATTAATTGTCATGTAAAGCATTTGGTACCCACATTTTTCAGATGGAGTGAGTGACTTTCATGAAATAAAAATATAGCCCAGGACTAAATGTCAATTTTCAAGCACTCCTATAAAAGAAACAGTTCTTCCTCAAACTTGTCACACTTCTTTCCCCATGATGAACTCTGTGACGGTATGAAAGGTACTGGCTTCCTCAGATTCACTCTGTACTTACTAAAGCATGTAGCTTGCTATACACTGAAGCACTTCTAAAATGAGTAGAAATAGCCATTGTCACCAAGAATTTCAGTTTAGGACAAAAGACAATTATAAATACAAAAGTAGACCCACTAGCAAGAAAGAAAGTACAAAATTCAAAGGATGTTCAAAAATAAGGAATGTGTTCCCATTTCCTGCATTGACTGGGAAAGGCTTATGGCAAAAAGTAGTCATTGAGATAGAGGTTGAAACAGCAAGGAGGTCTTTGACAGAAAAAAAAAAAAAAATGAAGAAAGAACATCAATGAAGAGGGAAGAAATCGTGTGTCCTGGCTAACTTAAAGCAGGGGATTCAACTGTATGGGATCTTTTTCTACCATGATACAGTTTACAAATGATATTTTCCATGCCAGTCCACTGTGCCTGCTTTTTGGACACACCTGAAGGCATAGATAAGATAGGATGCCTATCCTGTACAATACCCAGTAACCCCAAGACCCTCTCATTTCTACTAATTTATATTGGAATGAAAGTGAGAATATTTTTTTTTTCCTGTTTTTTTCTTTTCTTTTTTCTTTCTTTCTTTCTTTTTTTTTTTTTTTTTTTTTTTTTTTTTTTGGTACTGGGGATTGAACCCAGGAGCATTCTTCCTCTGAGCTACATCTCTAGCTCTTTTTAAATTTTATTTCCAGACAGGGTCTTGCTAAGTTGTCCAACCTGGCCTTTAATTTGTGCTCCTTTTGCCTCAGCCTCTGGAGTCACTGGGATTACAGGTGAGTGCCCCTGCACCCCATTTGGGTGATCTTATATTGGGGAAAACTTTAAATCTGCTTTCATTTTTAAAGAAAATAACTTGCTAGCTTTAATGGAAGGCAATAAAACCACCGATGTGGGGCTGGGAGTATAGATCAGTGGTAGAGACTGTGCTTAGCATGCCTGAAGCCCTGGGTTCAATTCCCAGCACAAAAACAAAACCAAAACTTACCAATGTGATGGGAGTAAAGATGTAAAACATCAGTCAGAGCTATTCCTGGGTGGTCATGAGTACAAACCCAAAATTTAAACATTGAAGAGAAAGAATTTAGGCTGAATTTGAGAAGATAAGGAAAAGGGTAGTGTAGTTAGGAAGTTATTGCAAAAGTCCCATTTCTTTGGAGTTAATAGAAAACTAAATCAAGATGGAACTGGAAAAAGATGATGAAACTGAGAAATGTGGCAAATATAGAAGATAAACTTTGTGAAGACATGGGTCTGATTTGCCACCTCTGTAACTGTATTGGTCTCTAGTTCAATAAATATTTGTCAAATGATTAAATAATTAAGATATTGGTGGTTGGTGGTATTTTATAATGATAGAATTAGGCTGCTTGGATTAAAATTGAGCTTTTCTGCCTAATAGCTCTATGACTTTGAGCAAATTATTTGACCTCTATGCCTCAGCTTTCTCATGTATAAAATAGGGCTAATATTGATATCTAGATTATTGGGTAGTTTTGTCAGTGAAAGGGGTTTTAATTCCCAGAGAGGGAGAACCTTGATTTAGGACAGGTGGGGATCTTGGTATCCTTGACGGAAAAGAATTTCAGCATGCTCCATTCAAAGACACAGAGATTTATTTAGGAAAGCAGACAACATTCAAAGGAGAGTGGGTTCTAGCTCAAGAGAGAGGTGCTTTTGGAATTCTCACTCATTTTTTAAAGGAAACTTGGTAAGTGTTGGGTATGGAAAGGTGTGGGGATGACATCAGTCTGGGATTCACAAGATGGTGTATGATGGTTGGTCTGGTCATTCTCAACATCCTTAGATTGACATGGTTTCCACTATTCGAACAATAGATAATGCTGGAAAGTCTCCTAAATTGTAGGTTTCTTAAAAAATTACATCTCTTTGTTTAATCTATTTTTTGATGGGCTAATTAACAGTGGACAGGGTAATTATCATAAGAGTGATTTTACAGCTAACTCTAAGATTTACACATTCCCCAGAAATTTGGGAGTGATAGGCCTGGGAGTCTGGCTTTGGGGAATGGCAGGCTTGGAAAGGTATGTAGAATCTCAGATTAAAATTATATTTCTTTGTCCTTGCTTCATGTCTCTTTTCTTCCTATTTTTTAATTTCTTCAATCCTACCTCAGTCCTGAGATTTAAATGACATGAATAAAGTGCTTAGAGGATACCTGAACATGTATTGAGCTATATAAAACTACTATAATTTTGGACTGGGGTTGTGGCTCAGTGGTAACGCGCTCGCCTAGCATGTATGAGGCCCTGTATAACAACACTTCAGAAGTGGGGAAAAAAATTGAGGGAAGAGTAATTCATTGCGTGTTAACTGTGGCAGTTCAGGGGAGATCGAGGGCTAGGGAGAAAAGATGGGACTAAATCAGAGAACTCTGACTCCCACACTTCCTTCTGAACTCCCACCCCAAGTCCTCCCATCTCCCACAAAGCTCTAGTCACACACACTCTGCAATACCTCCAACAGGTCCTGTTCTTCAAGACATTCCCACTGCTGTACCCTCAATTTGGAAGAGTATAGAGGCTGGGCTCAACAAATATTGGTTTAATGATTCAATAAGTGAACTTGAAATTCCTTTAAATGGAGTAAATGCTAAATACCAGAGAACATAGGAGACTTCCATGAAACAGACAGGAAAGAAGATAAAAGGTAAGCGCAGGAAAGAAGAGTCAGCAAAAATACAAAGTCTATACAGAGTAACCAAATAAGAGCAAAAAGTTTTTTCTTACTAACCCCGCCCAACCCTTACACTGGGGTTGAACTCCGGGGTGCTCTACCACTGAGTTGCATTCCCAGCCCTTTTTATTTTTTATTTTGAGACAGGGTCTAAGCTGCCAAGAACGGCCTACAACTTGAAAGCGTCCTGCTGGAGCCTCCAGAGTAACTGGGATTACAAGTGTGCGATACTAGGCCTGGCAGGAACAAAGTTTTGAAGAGTTTTAAGGACTGTGGGCTAGAGCAAAGTTTAATGCTAGAGAGGAACCAAGGAGGGTGAGGGCTGAAAAAAAAAAAAAATCACTGGACTTGGCAATAATTTTAGGAAAGAATGCTGAGTAATTAATTTTCTATGAAGTTGGGGGTGGGGGAATCATAAAATTAAGGAATATAAGTCAATTAATAGATTTTTACTGACATGTTTGATAAGAGAAGCCAGGTCCAGAGAAGGTGATTTTAGGGATAAATCCCATTTTTACCCGTTTCTCTAGTAGGGAGAGTGAGGACACAGAGGGAGACAGGTACTGAAAATAAAAACATGGGGGGCTGGGGAGATAGCTCAGCTGGTAGAGTTCTTGCCTTGCAAGCACAAGGCCCTGAGTAGTTCGATCCCCAGCACCTAAAAAACAAACAAACAAAAAAACAAAAACAAAAACAAAAAAAAAAAAACCATGGGGCTACATCCTGGAAATGTTGTGCATAGAACTGTGTGTGCAGGGCTTTTCACAGGCACTGTCTTATCTGATCGTTCCCAGGTCTCTGAAGATATGTCCTGCGACTGGTTCGCAAAGCGTGGTTCCTAAACCCGCAGTATTCACATAACAGAGAGTGTAAGAAAGGCACATTCTTGGGTCCCGCATCAGACCCACGGAATCTGAAACTGCAGACGTGGGACCCCGCAAACTATTTTAACAAGTCCTCCAGGGAACTTTCGATGCTCTCGAAGTCCTCACATCCACCACACTCGGAAGACGATAGAGACCTCTGCAAGACGTGGCGGGCTCAATCGGTGGGCAGAATTTCGCTTCTGAAGCTTCTGCCTAGGTCCTCCATTCGGGCGGTGCAGCACCCTAGGTAGCCAGCACTGCAGAGTAAGGTCACGCTACTCCGCGGTTGGTCTGAGCGACTTCCAACAACCGGGGCTGGGGCAGAGGCGAGGAGAAGCTCCCTCAATTCCAGACAAGCCCCTGTCCCGCCCCTGCCTCCGCCCACACATGGCCCGAGCACCCCAGTCCTCGGGCTCCAACTTCCGGCGCTGGAAAAGGGGTCGACGGGTTAGGGAGTGGGGGAGGACGTGTCCAACTTCGAGACTCGCGGGGGACACTATCATTCACCCAAGCGCCCCATGTGCTCAGAGGCTGGATGAAGCGGCGGTGGAAGAAAGACAGGCTAGTCTAGGACAAGTGTCCAGGCGATCTGGGATCTAACAAGGGACTAAAGGAGTCTGAAACTCCTGCTCTCTTCCTTTCCTTACTTTTCCACCCCACGCTCCAAGGAATGGGAAAGACGGAGGCTCGTGGCCGCCACAGGGGCGGGGCGCGGGGGCTGTGCAAGGTGGAGAAATCTCGCGAGAGCGGAGCGACCGGGGCGGGGGTGGCACCTCTTCCCTCCTCCTCGCGTTAGTTCCGGTCGCAGAGGAGACACTGCTGCAGTTGCCGCCACATCGGGGATTTTTGGCTCTTTTCTCTTCGCCTTAAATTCGGTGAGGCCTGGCGCCCGACTCGTGCTGGGCTGACATTGCGGCCAGTCGTCGCCGGGCAGAGGGCAAGGGAGGCAGCAAGTCGGGTGCGGCGTGGCTTGGGTGGGTCCAAGTGGAGGCCGCCGCATGAGGCCAAGCCGATCCGGGGCCTGGATTCGAGGGCCGGGGCCGTCGCTTTGGCGGGGAGGCCGAGAAGCCGGGGGTCAAGTCCGAAGTAGAGCCTGGGAGCGTGCCGCGGCGCCTCGGGGGAGGCAGTGGCCGAGGCGGCCCACCTCTGGACGCTGCCCGGGCCTGGGTAACAAAGCCGCCGCGGCCTCTATTGGGTGATGTACGCGTGGGGGGTTCCGGCGGGCGGGGCGGAGGAGCCGCCACCACCACTGAGGCCGCCTCCTCCGCCGCTGCTTTCGCTGGAGGGCGGGCGGATGTACGGGGCGGCGGGGCCCCCGGCGCGGAGCGCCTCGGCGCCTGTGGTCCGCTCGTTGCGGCGGCCGCCACCCCAGGCGACAGGGTCAGTGAAGAAGGGCCCACGGGACCCCACGGCACCCGGCTGTAGTCGAGAGGGTGTTCCGGGACGGGGCGGCTTATCTGCCGCTCGTGCGGGTGGCTAGGGAAGAGTGTGGATTGAGAGACACGTGCCCGGGGACTAGGCTCACTTAGACTGTAGGTTACAGGGCAAAGGAGGCCCGGCCGTCCCAGCTAATTTTGCAGGCCGGAGTTGTGCAAGCTGCCGTCTGGATTCACAGGCGTGACTTTGGGGTAGGGTGGTACTGCTCAGAAGAAGGGATTCCCCTTTTGACGGTGTTTCGGGATTGACATACAGATTTCGGCGACTAGTGGTAATTTCGGCGTTCGGTGGTGCTTAAAAGTAGTGGAAGATGTAGGTGAATTTAAAGAGGAATGTGGAAGAAACTTAATAATTATGTTTGTGATGGGTGGTTTGTCACTGGTCACTGTGACACTGTAAAGCATCCAAAGGTGTAGTTCCCAGAATTTCCTTAAAGTGTTTCTTGTAGAGAGAAATGCAGATTTTGAAGTTAGATTTAATTCAAGTGAAGGTAACTCTTTGTGCCTGCACCTGGTATATCGTCAAGCTGAAAGTGTTCTATTTGATTTATTTGTGACTAGACTAAGTTTTGTCTATGCTTTGTTCTTAAAATGAATGTTACAACACAGATACTTTTAAGGCCATATTTCTGTTTTCCTAGGGTGTCTTTTATGAATAATCAAAAGCAGCAAAAGCCAACGCTATCAGGCCAGCGTTTTAAAACCAGAAAAAGAGGTAAATATTTATGTTTTAATATTTCTCTTCAAACCTCCAGATATCTTGTGTATCCTGGTTCCTCTGACAGTTGCATAGTACTAAAACCTCAAGAGAGAATACCAGAAAGGAACTTGAATTTATAGGTAACTGCCATTTCAGATGTACCCCTAATATTTCTACTGCTTTCTCAAACTTGTAGTTTTTATTATCAGTGTATCTCTAAGCAGGTTATTCAGTGTTGTTTTTAGTGTAAAAATAAGAAACCTTTTAAAAAAGGACTTTTCACTAGCAGTTTCATTTAGGCAAACTTTTACTTGAGCAAAGAAGTTAATTTGTAAAAAGATACCTCCTAATGTCATTAATTAGACACAAATTATGTGAAAATGTGGTAGGGTTTGGGGATGTAACTCAGTGGTAAAGTGTTTGCCTAACAGTTACAGAGTCTTGGATTTGATCCTCAGCAGCACACACATCAGTACAAAAAAAAAAGGTATGAGAAAAATCATAATTTACCCATAAAATGGAAGTTGATTATGGAATAAGTCACATTGTAATGTCCAATGGAATTAAATATTTGTTACATGTTTAATAGGAAAACAATTAGAATTATTTTAGCTACTATTTTTGTACTAGTGTGTACTTCAATGAATGTTTAACTTTAGTAGCAAGGAATTGTACTAGTAGTACAGGAGCTAAATAAGATGTGGTCTCAAATTTTTTATTAAGCTTAATATTTTCCCCAAAACACTTTTACGTCTTCTTGCTTGAAAACACATAACCTTATTTTACAAGAAGATTAGAGGAAATAGAGAACTGGGTCAACTAATGGAAATAAGTTGTTTTTCTTTTTCTACCTTGAATAACACACATTTTGAGGTATATTACAGTCTTTTATAATCTTTAGTAGTCTGTTCCCGTGTAGAAGTGGTAAGGAGAGCAAAGTGTGATTTGATTCTAGTCTTTGCAGCTACATTTAGATTTAACCAGTTAATTTTTGTAAGGAACAGGAGTTATAAATTAGAACAAATAATGCTGGTTAATAATATACTTTCAAACTGTGTGTGGTGGTGCACACCTGTAATCCCAGTGAAGCAGGAGGCTTAGGCAGGAGGATCGAAAGTTCAAGGTCGGCCTCAGAAACTTAGCAAGACCAAAATTTTTAAAAATATTTTTATTAGTTGTTGATGGACCTTTATTTTCTTATTTATATTTGGTGCTGAGAATCAAACCCAGTGCCTCACACATGCTATGCAAGCACTCTACCACTGAGCCACATCCCCAGCCCAAGACCAAAATTTTTTGAAAAACACTCCTGGGTTCAGATCCAGGTAACCATGCCTCACAAACAAACAAAAAATCAGACCATGGGAGCCTGCTGGTTGTGGTGACTTGCCCATAATCCCAGTATCACCACCTCCAAAGAAAAAAAACTAAACCAAACAAAAAATACACACAACTTCCAAAGATTACTTTAATAAATAACAAATGAATGGTTAAATTAAAAACCAAAATTTTGAGCATCTAAAGAACCAATAGCTCAAATATTTGGACAACATTTTCAAAGGGATAAAATTCACCTCAGGTGTAAAGGATGGTCTAAACTTTGAAAGAGCCAAGATGCATTAGAGCATTCCTAGTGGCATTGTCTTGTGGCAGTGGGCATATGAAACACTAGTATATTTAGCTCACTTAATGAGATTATTTGAAAAAGTGGTAGGAGAACAACCACACAATTTGTGTGACTAGGCCGTCCTGCCTTAACATTTGCAGAAGGAAAGCCTGCAAAGGATGTGAATATAATCTCTTTCCTCTTGTGTTTATTGCAAGTCTTGGGTCATACAGCTTATGTTTTCTTTCTTCTGACGAAATAAATGAAATTAAGAATTTGATTAACTTATTCAGTAGTTAGTTTGATAAGGTGATAATGGTTTCGTAGTCTTTTGGTAAGCCATTGAATGTTTTGGGCTTTTCCCCACAGATGAAAAAGAGAGGTTTGACCCTACTCAGTTTCAAGACTGTATTATTCAAGGCTTAACTGAAACTGGTACTGATTTGGAAGCAGTAGCTAAGTTTCTTGATGCTTCTGGAGCAAAACTTGACTATCGCCGATATGCAGAAACACTCTTTGACATTCTGGTGGCTGGTGGAATGCTGGGTAAGTGTCTGGGTTTTGTTGGTTTTGGAAATTAGGAAAATTCTGGAGATTATGGAGAATCCAGAGTATATGATAAACCAATTTCCTACAGCATCCCCAACTGATGATTTTTCCAACATGTGTTTGAACACTATCATTTTATGGAGAAACTCCTACCCTTATTTTATCCTGTGAAATACTTTTTTATACTTGAAACCTCTAGACTCAGCATAGTAGCCATTAGGCACATGTGCCTGTCAAGTACTTGGGATGTGGTTGGTCCAAATTAATATGTGCAATAAGCATAAAATACACATTGAATTTTAGAGATGAAATAGAAAAGAGCCAGACATGGTAGTGAATGCTTGTAAATCCCAGCTACTCAGGGAGCCTGAGGCTGGTTAATTGAGAATTTAAGGCCATCTTGGGCAACATAGCAAGACCCCATCTCCAAAAAGACCTATTTTAAAAAGATATAGTAGAAAAAAGAATGTAAGATGAATATTTTAAAATGTTTTCAGAGTAATATTGTATTGACAGCCAAGCTATGAGGCTTACCAGATAGGTGGGTGAATTACCCAGTAGTAGACCCAGGAACTTAGAATTCATACCTTTTGTGGAAGTGATATTGGCCAAATTATATTGTTATATTATTTGGATGTGTGAATGTGTAACAACAAATCCCACCATAAACTATAATGCACCAGTAAATGTGGGGGGAAATTAATGCCTTTTAATGCCTAGTCACGTGAGTATTTATTTTCATTGCCTTAGCCAATTTGTAGTAAGAAATATGAAAGATTTCTATTTCTATTCATAATACCATTATCAGTAAGACTTTTTTGGGGGGGGGGGGAAATAATCCTTAAAATTTATTTACTAAGGAAGGTAGGAACATGTCTGTCATCCCAGCTATTCAGGAGGCTAAAGAAGAAGGTTTGCAAGTTCAAAGCTAGCCTGGGCAATCTAGCAAGACCCTGTTTCAAAATAAAAAGGGCTAGAGACTTGGCTCAGTGGTAGAGTGCCCCTGGATTCAGTTCAGAGTACAGATTGAAATTATTTTTCTAAGAAACATTTCAGATACATCCTAAAGAGAATAATATGATGAACATCTGATCTTTTACTGAACTTCAATAGTTATTAACACATCTAGGCTGTTTTTCTCCTTCCCCTGATTTTTTAAAGCATTAGGTCTCTAACTTTGGGGTTTTTATAACATAACCTGTTTGGAAGATTGAGGGATTATTTTCTTCATGGAAAGTTACATGTAATTAGAGCCAATTCTGAACATTTCCACTTCACAGATTTGGCACTACTGATTGGTTAATGAGTTTCTTTAGGGTGCTAAGGTTGTTCTATGTATTCCTGTATAAATTTTTACTGTTCATTCATATATACTGAACCAGCCATGCTGGTTGATTTTGCTTTTGCTTTTATTTTGTCTTTTAGAATGTTACCATTTTATTTTATGTTGAAAATTATTAGAGAAAGATTGAAATGATTGCCAGTTTAAAATTGCAAATTGTGGGGCCAGATGTGGCATAGTGGTAGAACCCTCACCTACTATATTCAAGGCCCTGGGTTCAATCCTCAGTGCTAAAAATAACTAAAATAAGTACAATTTTTGTAAAATATTTCTTAGCCCCAGGTGGTACACTGGCAGATGACATGATGCGTACACATGTCTGCGTGTTTGCAGCACAAGAAGACCTAGAGACCATGCAAGCATTTGCTCAGGTAATTAAGATTTTACTTCATTATTTTCAGTTAGTTAATGTTTAGGGAACATTTTACTTTTAAGGGAGGGGCAGGTAACTGGGTATGGTGGTGCAGGCCTATAATCCCAGCCACTCAGAGGTCTGAGGCAGAAGGATTGCAAGTTCAAGGCCAGCATCACCTTTTTAGCAAGACCCTGTCTCAAAATAAAAAGGAGTAGGGTGTAGCTTAGTGGTTCAATCCCCTGTACCAAACACACACACACACACACACACATGCCCAACAATACAAATCTATAGAGAAGTTGCAATTAATGCATTAGTAGTACTGGTGTATTTAGGATTGAGGAGAAAATAAAATTTTTCCAAAGTTGATATAAAGTATAAGCTTTTACCTCTAGTGTAAGACTTCCTTCTTTGCTGTTCTGGAAATAACTTTGGTATTGTTCATAGGTTTTTAACAAGCTAATCAGGCGCTACAAATACCTGGAGAAAGGTTTTGAAGATGAAGTAAAAAAGGTATGAGGAGGGATTTGGTATGGCTCAGTGGTAGAACAAGAATAGGGTCAGGCAGAGGAATGTTAAATTCTAATTCTGCCACAGATTTGACATAATTTTAAATAAGTCTTAAGTGGAGTTTGTTCAGTAAATGAATAGCCTAAAAAGTTGAGTAAGAAAGTCAGTTTACTTGGTGTAGTCCCAGTGTGAAGTATTTTATAAACAGGTGCAAAGAAAATCTGATAATGTTAACATTTATTGAGTGCCAGGCTTTGTTCTAACATATCAACTCATTTAATATTCATTAAAAACCCTGGGAGGGGCTGTGGCTCAGTTGAAGCACAAGGCTCTTGGTTGAATCCTCAGCACCACAAAACAAAACAAAACCCTGGGAGCCCAATGCAGTGGCATGCCTGTAATCTCAGCGACTTGGGAGACTGAGGCAGGAGGATTGTAAGTTTGAGTCCATCCTCAGCAACTTAGCAAGGCCCTGTCTCAAAGTTTGTTTAAAAAAAAAAAAAAAAAAAAGGCGGGGGGGGCGTACGGGGGTTGGTGCTGGGGATATAGCTCAGTGTAAAGCACTCCTGGGTTCAATTCTCAGTTAACCCTTCCACTACCCGCAAAACAACAAACCTGAGGAGGCTGAGGCAGGAAGATCACAGGTTTGAGGCCAGACTTAGCAATTTAGTGAGATTCTGTCTCAGAATTGAAAGGACTGGAGATGTAGCTCAGTAGCAAAGTGCTCCTGGATTCAGTTCCCAGTACTGAAAATAAATAACAGCCCTGGTCGGCAAATTTTTTTATCCACATAGATGTGAGGAAACTGAGGCACAGAGGTTAAGTACTTTTGCCCAAGATCATTTAGCTAATGAATTATTACAACTTACATATAAACTTAAGTGATTAGGTCCCAGAGCTTGCCCTTTTAATCAATAGAGAATATTTTGCTGTTTCTCTTAATGTAAAACAAGTGTTTTTTTAACTGAACTATTTATTTTTACAGCTGCTGTTGTTCTTAAAGGGTTTTTCAGAGTCGGAGAGGAACAAGCTGGCTATGTTGACTGGTGTTCTTCTGGCTAATGGAACACTTAATGCATCCATTCTTAATAGCCTTTATAATGAGAATTTGGTTAAAGAAGGTAATCAACCTTTAGCATAGGGTAGTCTCTGGTTGGATGAGGGTGAAATAGATGTAATTAAAGTAAAAAGAGAAATGCTTTGGGAACCCACAAAGATTTTGTACCAAGTGGGAGACTTGGGACATCTTTAATGGAGATGACCCATTAGGAAAGATTTCAAGCTGAAAGGAATAATTAGTTCCCAGTGTGGCTTCTGTTTTCTGACATAGTGATTTTCTTTTTTTTTTTTTTTTTTTCCTCTTCCCTTACATGAGTACTAGGTATTTAAGGGCCTCTTTAATTCTCACAATATTCCTGTTAGTGTAGGAACTGTTATCCTTATTTTACACATTACAAAATACTAAGTAAGTTGGCCAAAAATATGCAACTGACAAAGGATAGAATAGGGAAATTGAAGTGAAATGGTAAGCAGTGGTAGAAGAAAGCTGAGGGTTCAGTTTAGAAAGAGAATGAATAATCCCGTGTGGTTGAACTGTGGAGGGGAAAATATAGCAAGATAGCAACATTTAAATTCCGGGAAGGTATTTCTGTTAGATGAGCTTCTTTTTTCCCTCCTCCCCTTTCACAGGAGTTTCAGCAGCTTTTGCTGTAAAACTCTTTAAATCATGGATAAATGAAAAAGACATCAATGCAGTAGCTGCAAGTCTTCGGAAAGTCAGCATGGATAACAGACTGATGGTTTGTAACTTTTCATTTTTAAATCTGAAAGTGGAGAATTTTATCAGAGTTAAAGACCATTTAACAGATTAAATTCTCCTTATAGGAACTTTTTCCTGCCAACAAGCAAAGCGTTGAACATTTCACAAAGTATTTTACTGAGGCAGGCTTGAAAGAGCTTTCAGAGTATGTTCGGAATCAACAGACCATAGGAGCTCGCAAGGAGCTCCAGAAAGAACTTCAAGAACAGATGTCTCGTGGCGATCCATTTAAGGATGTAAGCTGTTTTTGTTTAAACCATCTTTTTATGGCTAAACTTCTGGCATATTTTCACGCATTTGAGAAACTTCAAAATATTTCACCAGAGTGAGTCTGAATTAATACTTTATAGAATGTTGTACTTCATCTCAGCCATTTTCATATACTAATTCAATACCTTACTGATGCCCCAAAATGATGAAACTTGGGGGAGTTTGTACAGTCTAATTGACAGACCTGATTTTGTTTCTTTCTTAGTCCCTCCTAGCCAGTTTGCGTGTAAAATGAGGTTGAAACCTGTGGCCATTTCCAGTTCCAAAAGTTCTATTATGTGTGGTACATGTGTGGTGGTTGGTAATTGCATGAAAAGGGTATCTTTATGCTTTCATAAAAGGTCTAAATTTGATGTGTGAAGTATGTATATTGAAACTGGTTTCCTTTACTAAATTTGGATTATTTTGCAGATAATTCTATATGTTAAGGAGGAGATGAAAAGAAACAACATCCCAGAACCAGTTGTCATTGGGATAGTCTGGTCAAGTGTAATGAGCACCGTGGAGTGGAACAAAAAAGAGGAGCTTGTAGCAGAGCAAGCCATCAAGCACTTGAAGGTATTAGAACTGTGCCTGACAAAACAAACTGTTCTGCTTTTAAGTGGGGATAAGTGAACTGTCACTGTACTTTTCTAAGCGGATGTATCACATCTTTGGTTCCTGGGGATGACCCACCAGTAAGTAGACAAGTAACATATTAACTATTGATGATAATACTTTTAAGTCTGACTTAGGCAATGGTTCATAGGTTTAAAACCAAGAACATGTTTAAAAGTAATTGAAGAGTATAACTTAAGCCCAATATCAACTGTTCAACATTTGCCTGAAATACTTATAGAATTATTTATTTTGATGTTTAGTAGTTGGAGTTTTTTGTTTTAATGTTCTTTTAATTTCCAAGTAAACATATTATAGTTCACAGTGATTTTAAAATGTGAGTTGTGTTCTGTGTTGTGAAAGTTTTGTAATGGTCATTGTAATGAATGACTAATATTTTCTTCTTTTAAAAGCAATACAGCCCTCTACTTGCTGCCTTTACTACTCAAGGTCAGTCTGAGCTGACTCTGTTACTGAAGATTCAGGAGTATTGCTATGACAACATTCATTTCATGAAAGCCTTCCAGAAAATAGTGGTGCTTTTTTATAAAGGTAATAGAATTTTGTGAATATGTTTTTTGAGTCCTTGAACTAGAGGAGCCAAGTGTGGTGGCACATGCCTATAATTCAGCTACTCAGGAGGCCAAGGCAGGAGGATCACGAGTTTGTTGCCATCCTCAGTAACTTAGCAAGGTCCTGTCTCAAAATGAAAAGTAGAGGTTGGGGGTGGCAAGTCCTCAAATAGTCAATTGTTTTCAAATGAGTATCTGAACATGGACTCTTTGAACTATTTTACTTCTAGGCATCTTTGATTAAGTTGGGTGCTTTTTAGAATATTTCTGTCAGAATATCTCTCTTCCTATTCACAAGTTGAAATCCAAAGCCATTGTGATGGGGTTTGAGAGTTGGCTCTGAACACTGTAACCACATTAAATTCCCCAGGTCTCTTCTCTAGACACACTTCCTATCTGTAGTCTTCTGCCTGTGGGAAATCTGCCTCCCTTCACATTGCCCCACCACCCAGTGTTGACTTTCACTTGTGCTTCAAGACTAGTTCAGAATGCTTTTGTAACCCCCCTGTTGCAGTTATTGCTTCTTTTCCTGTGATCCCAGTTGTAGAAACCTGCTCTAAATTTGGTAGTAAAGACAGACCTCTGTCCAGAGAGAACCCATTACAGGCAGTTAATTTATTAGTTGGTGAGAGCACTTTACAGTTCCACATTAATCATAGTAGCCTGAATCTTAGTATAGTTGGTATGTACATGTGTTCTCTTCCCTAGTTTTTGACGATATTTTGTTGATTATGTGTATTCTGAATTTAGAATAAGAATCAACCCTGGTCCCCAAAACATGATTTAAAGGAAAGTATGGAAAATGGGTAGTGCCTGTGCTTCAGTGATTATCATCTTGTATTTAGGTTTATCGAAAGCATTTATTCCCCCTGCAGTTTATGCTCAGTTTGGGTAGTTTCATACACGGGCAGCAAATTGGTAAAAGTCTCTTACATAAATGATCCTGTTTCACCTTTTTAATTTTTCTTCAATATGTGAAGAAACCAGTGTTTTGAATACAGATTTATCTTGCAACCAACAAAAACAAAAGTTTTTACTTAATTTTCCAGGAAAATGTTGTTTGCCAACCAGGCATTTGTACATTAGGTGGTTTTAACTCTGCCTCACATGGAGAAATACATAAAACTCCCCTGATGTAATGATTTATTGCTCTCTATAGCTGAAGTCCTGAGTGAAGAGCCCATTCTGAAGTGGTATAAAGATGCACATGTTGCAAAGGGGAAAAGTGTCTTCCTTGAACAAATGAAAAAGTTTGTAGAATGGCTCAAAAATGCTGAAGAAGGTAAGTCTTTTCTTTTGTGCAAATTGTTTGGAAATTGATTTTAATGTGGCTGTATGTCCACACATGCATTCTCTCATTCTGTTGCTGCTTTGTACCCAGAGTACACATTTTTGTTTACTTACGACAGACTTGATTTAAGGCAGTTGGGGAAATTAGACTATAATTGTTAAAGTATGTTGATGGTTCACCAATAATACTAAACATTCTTAGAAGGGAAATTGATATTTTGTTCTGGTACTGGGGATTAAACCCATGGATGCTCTACCCCTGAGCGATATACATCCCCCACCCCTTTTTTTATTTTTCATTTTGAGACAGGTTCTTGCTAAGTTGCTGAGGCTGGCCTCAAACATGGATCCTCTTGCCTCAGCTTCCTGAGGAGCTGAGATCACAAGTGTATACTACCATGCCTGGCAGGAGAACTATAATTTTGAGAATATTTATTAATTTTGAAATTTATAAATGAATACTTTTTAATATCCTCATATAAGTAAGATATGACTAGTAAAATTCTTCCTTATGATTTAACTGTTTTAAGGTAAAAATGGGAACTTTTTTGCTTTCTAATATATAATGTTTGACTGCATTTCCCCCCTTTCTAGAATCTGAGTCTGAAGCTGAAGAAGGTGACTGAATTTTGAAACTACATCCTCAGTAAAGCAAACAGGAGTTGTAGATAAAATGTCATGTCTCATGTGTCCTGGTTCTTACATCTTCCTACCTCCCTATATCAAGCATGATATAAGGGCTTTCATGGCAAATTTTATTTTAACTGTTTCTATGGTTACTGGAAATGTTGGGTTTAGTTTCTAAAACCATGTTTTAAGTAGCTACAGGAGCTATAGATTTGAATCTAATGTTGCATTAGTCTTTTCAGTTATCTTCTACCTCCTGTATTTTCTACTGTAATAATGTAATTTAAAGCCTTCCACAATGAACAGTTCACTTTATTCCCTGGGTTTTCTATATATAAACAGTTTTCAAGATATGATTTGGTTAAAAATAATTTGTTATAAAAATTCTGTTTGCAAATTAAACTGTAAAAGTATCCAAAATCTCAAAAGGCAATGGTTTGTGTGATAATTTGGTATGCCTAGAGCCCTATTCATCAATGAAAGTCTCTTACACAGTAATTGAATTCGTTAACATGAATCCTGAATATTTGGACCATTGCTTGCATGTTAACATTTACTTGCATCTTT
The DNA here is from genome assembly GCF_902686445.1 of Sciurus carolinensis. Classification (NCBI taxonomy): domain Eukaryota; kingdom Metazoa; phylum Chordata; class Mammalia; order Rodentia; family Sciuridae; genus Sciurus; species Sciurus carolinensis. The sequence goes on from NC_062215.1 coordinate 148,102,710, forward strand.
AACCCCAGATGTCCTTAAGTTCAATTGTTTGCTCTCTATTTTTCACTATAAGTGAGCTATGGAGAACAAACTTGAAGTTTGAGGAATCATATATGTTAGAGATGGTGGGAAGAAGAAAATTGAGTTTCTTCCCATTGAGAGACTTCTGCATTCAGTTTGTATCTTTACAGGCAAAACAAATGGGTACTCTCTTCATGTGACCATTTTCAACTGTACCATAGAAGTCTTATGATTAAAATATTTTGTGCTCAGAATACACTTCGATTGATATGAAAAGACTTCTAAAGAAGTGTGAATAAAGGATATTACTGTTGTAGACCCCATAAGATTGTTGAAAAATGCCAAGACTCTACATGTTCTAATTGGGGATCTGAATTTAACTTATATTTCCTTTTGGCTTAGAGCATTTGTTGCAAAGAATGAAGTTCAGTGATAATTATATGTTCCCACTTGGTTGTACTGGACTGACCTCATTCTCTTACTACATTCAGTAGTGACTCAATCATCTGGCTATTAACATGCCCTAGTTGCCAATTTTTAATTGCCATGAGCCAAATATTTCTTCTATATGGTTAATTCATTTATTTTGACGTCTGCCTTTTAATTTTCATCTTTTTATTTTCTTGCTGCTACCCATCCATGTATGTAGTCATTAGGGGGGAAATATTGCAACATTTTTGGGTGGAAAGGCATTGTGTTACAAGTGAACATTTTGAAGGATTTTTAATTGAAAGAAACTAGCCTGGAATAATGCCACCAGAGATTGAGTGGAAATTACCCCTTTTGAAGGTGTCGTTCTTATTAGCCAAGAAGTTGGTATTTAAAAATTCATCTTGAGGGAATAACATGTAACATAATTTGAAATAAAGGTATAGTGACCTTAAGAAGATCATTATAACAGATAACATTGTGAATGGGGTGATTCTGTTAAGTGAATAACTTTGATAAAGTTTTCATGTGCAGGCAAAATGTGTTCACTAGATTTCTACTTAGTGATCTGCTTTTACTTTGTAATTTGTAGTCCGCAAAAGACTTTTTTTTTTTTTTTTTTTTTTTTTTTTTAAATAAAGTCCATCCTTACACTTAGGTTTTATAGATTAGCCTTTTTCTTTGTTTATAAATTTCATTTTAATACCTAGTGGTGTATTGTATGTTGTGTGTTCAGATGTCTTTAATGTATAAGCATTAAATAATTCCTTCTTTCATCCTTAAAACTCCCAAATTGTAAACACCTACACAGATTTATGATGTAGCTGAAACTACATTGACATTTCTACGACCAAATCATTGCATGTTACTGCCGTACAAAGTGTACCCTGTTTATTATATACTGTGTATAGTGAAAGAGTGTGTAGTCTTCCAGAACTACATTATGATCTTTGATCATAGTTTTTTCTTCATAACGACACAGTAGTGTTTACTTACTACAGTATTTAGTAAATGGATAAGTCATCTGTGAGTATAATATGAAGAAAGGGAATGCTTTATAAAACAACTGCAGATTTTCATTTTGAATTTTAAAACTCAGCTGCCAGTGCCAACCTATGGCCTCAAATATGTGATTCTTAATAAAGATGTTAAACTTGTACTTTTAATTATGATCGGATAAATGTTAAGTTGATTTTCCTAGCTTGGTGTCAGTTTCTAAGGATAAGTTTCCACTTGGATACTATAATTAAATGTGTGTTTAGAGCTGATCATAAATTTCTTGGTCTTCCTCTAAGATTATTGTCCTAGGAATTTTTTGTTCTCATAAATATTCCAGATAACAAAAATGCCATGGAATATTTTACCAATTATGATGGTGGTGAGGGAAAATGCACGTTTAAGAGATTAACCTCTGGTTTAGTGTATCTCCTGCATTTCCCCCCAAGAAACTTATTTTTTCCTAATAGCATCCCCAATAAATTTTAATATCATATGTTGTGTATGTACTGTGTCTGTGCTTTATACATGACTTTTTGGTTCCCCCTTGGGGTGAAATCACCCCCATTGAGAATATACACTCAGTGTATTCTATTAAAAAGGAGAGAAAGCTGGGTACAGTAGCACATGCCTGTAATCCCAGGTAATTGGGAAGCTGAGGCAGAAGTTATCTCAAGTTGGAGACACAAGTTGGACAACTTATACTCTGTCTCAAAATAAGATGGGGTTGGATGTAACTCAGTGGTCAAGTGCTTGCCTAGCATGTGTGAGGCCCTGGTTTGATTTCTAGTGCTGTAATTTTTTTTTTTTTTTTCCTTAAAGGAGAAGGAGTTCTAATGTTATGTCTTTATGCATGTCTGTGGTGTGAAGCAGTATAGTTTTTTTCTGTCAGGGTCACTAGAAAATGAATGAAATTCCTGTAAATCATCTTTCAACAGTGTGCTTTTTATCTTAGCCCACCATAGGCACCAGGCAAGGCATTTCCCATGGGCTTTGGAGAGCCTGATAGACTTGCTTGATTGTAAATGTATCAATAAGTAGAATGATTTGGACTTCCAATCTGTAAAAATGATTAAAAATCTTACAGATGAATGATTTATTTCAAGGTTATGGGCTCAACACTGGAAAATGGCATTGAAATTTTATTAATGAATTTCTGCTGTTCTACTCAAGTAAGCTGCTTGCAGGAACTACCACTACTACTGTGGGTTGACTTGAAATGTAGATGCCAAAGTTGGTGTATGTACATTAGACTACAGAATTTGCTTTGTAAAAGTTTTCCTTGGATGCTATTTACAGGTGTCGTGTAAAGTAGATTAATAAGCATTTCTATGAGAAATCTGCTAAATTGCCTTACCGTGATTTTTATGTGCAATATTAGTCCTTTAGTATCATTAGAAGGTATTTCTGTTCACCAGCCTACCAAGGCCTAAAGATTTAAAATACTAGGAATAAAAAGGTTTTCAGTAGGCTTAATTTAAGTAGGACCTGAAAAAAGTCTGATAAGTACTTTTTGACTTGGTTTTTGTTTAAGAAGTTGAATTCCAGTGGAATACAATCTGAACACGATCTTAGGTATGATTGAAACTGGATGAGAAAAGCTCCCCGACTCCTCTCCTCCCCACCCCACCCCCACTTAACTGGGCAATTAGAGGAATCTGGCAAATCCAGTCATTTTCATTCTCCAGTGCACTTATAATCCTTTATTCTAGAATTAATCCTTAATGAAGTGAAAGAATGAAAACACTTGACAAATGTACTTAAATCACTGTCATTTTAGTTCCTCTTAAAATCAGGAGGTTAAAAACTCCACTGTTGTGTTATCTAGATGAGTAGTAAAACTGCAGATTTCTTGCTTTATAGACTATTCAGAACCCATATCTTGTGAAGCTATAATTAGAATGTTTGTGACTGTGTAATGAATTTGGGGTGCTACATGTTTATCAAATGTAGTTGATTTGTTCTTTTTCAGGGAATTCCCAATTAGTAATCGTTTTTAAATTGATCTGAGGGCTGGGGGTATGTATAGCTCAGTGGTAGAGTGCTTACTTAACATACACAAGGCCCTGCCTGGGTTTAATCCCTAGATCTACAAAGAAATAATAACCTGAGCAAAACTAGCTAGGAGCCAATTCATGCTAAAATACTAAGGACAAAAAATTCTAAGGGCAACAATAGTTCAGACCATTTTTTAAGCTAAATATTGAAGGTTGTGCTTAAAAGTTAAATTAGAAATAAACTAGTTGGAAATAATGACCTGGTTATAGACAAACTTCTATTACTTCAAAAAGATGTTCTACATTCTATTTTAAGAATAAAACATTTTCTCTGTAAATACACCTCATTTCTATTCTAGTTAGGCATAATGGAGCCGGGCACAGCAAACAGTTGAAGAATGGAGGAAACAGGATATCTGGTAACCCAGATAGCTCTTGGCACTCTGAACAACCTCAAGTACAGCCATCTAAGCCAGTGATATTGCTGCATTATTTGTGTTTAACTGTGAAACTTGCTTCTTGTCTGTACTCTTGAAATGTAATAAAATTTCATGAGACTCCTTGTTAATGTAGAGAAAAGCAATGACTTCAGTTGGTTGTACACTATAGCCTCAAACTTTGACCTTATTTTATGGTATAATTAGGGACCAAAGGTCTTTCCCAGACATGCTTTTCCTCCAGATGCACTTTTGCATTTGTATGGCTCATGTGTACATGTTCAAAAATGACCATTTGCTGGGTGGTGTGGTGTGCACTTATAACCCCAGCAGTTTGCGAGGCTGAGATGGGAGGATCGCAAGTTTGAGGCCAGCATGGGCAACTTGGCAAGACCCTGTCTCAAAAATAAAAACTGGGAGTGTAGCTCAGTAGTAATGGGCCCCTGGGTTCAATCCAAAAAGCACCAGTGTTTGAACTTCAAAGATACCAATTCCATTTGCTATCTCCAGAAAGCTGCAAGTCCTTACCCATTCAGCCTCATGTCTAAAGGATCAAATTCTGCCCACTTCAGCTCCAAAATAACCCCTCACATGTGTTCACCTTAATTCAAGCCACCAGCATCTTAAGTGGGGAAGTGTTTTGCATCCAGTTTGTCCACCTCGTCCTTTAGCACGGTAGCTAGAGCATTCTTCAAATGTAGTTTAAAAGCTTAACTTCCCCTAGAAGGCCCTACATGATCACTTCAGTTTAATCTGACTTTCCCTCTTAGTAACCACTGTGCCAATATTCCTACTATTTGTGAAAGTTATGAACCCATCCTAACAAACTGGATAAGGACTACTGTATTATGATCCATGACCATCATTCTAGGTTATGTATCCAGTGGATAAAATACACAAGCCCAGGGGGACAAGCACAGTGGCCTCATCACTCCAGCAGCTTTGGAACACTGCTGGATGAGAGGGATCTAAGCCTAGGCCGTTTCACCAGGGTGCACAGTTAAGTCCACTAAAGCTACAAACTGCTCCCAGATTTAAGGCTTTTTTTTTTTTTTTTTTTTTTTAAGGTTGGCCACCAGCCAGATAAAGGTGTTAGTGTATTAGCAGTGAAATTGGCCTGGTTATTATGAGAGGGTTTGCAGGACAAAGCAGAAATTTCAGAGCTCTTGGGGCTCCCTGGGGTCATTTCTTAGGACAACTATTTCTTGACAATTTAAAGTGGATAATTGCAACACTCATGGAACCTTACAAGGGCATCTTAAGCAGCGACTCAGATTTCCTCAGAAGGGATGAAGAAACTGGGCACGGTGACATGCCTTGGGAGGCTGAGGCAGGAGGATCTTGAGTTCAAACCCAGTCTCAGCAACTTAGTGAAGCCTTGAGCAACTCGGCAAGACCCTATCTCCAATAAAATATAAAAAAAGGACCGGAGATGTGGTTAAGTGCCCCTGGGTTCAATTCCTGGTACTTCTCCCTCACCAACAAAAAGTTTCCACATGTGTGGGGCTTTTCCAAATTCAGTTCTCTGGGTTGTTGCATTGGCTACCGCCCAATTATGCCAAGTTTGTGTGGTAGGTTGTTGGAAAGCCAAAGGAAGTACCTGGACACAGCAATGGAGATGTGATGTTAGGGGGGAAATTTTAAAAAGATCAGTGACTTCCACCAGGAGTTCAGTGGCAATAGGCTGAACAGATAGCACCTTCAATCACCTCCAGGTGCTTCACCAAGCAGTGCCTCCTAACATGGTGTTTAGTCAGGTAGTGGCCAGCTAGATACGTGACATGTACCCTTTTCCACAGTGCCCTCCATTCCACACCAGGCCCCAGCGAAGGGTTTTACATTAGACTGCGAAAGCAGTGTCCTCACCAGCATTAGCTTGCTTGTATGACCAGCATCCCAAGGAGTAACTGTCCAGATGTACGTGCAATAAAACCACTTTCTATGGATAACACTAACTTGCCCTAGTTCCCAGCGTGCACAAGAGAAAGCCAGTGTCCTTTATCTGCCATGAGGTGACACAGCATAGCTGTAATCACATCCATTTGGGAGGTTGAGGCAGTAGGATCACAAATTCAAGGTCAGTCTGGGTAATTTAGTGAGACCAATCCCCAGTATCTGTATATGTATATAGACTTTCTGGGACATGGTTTCCCCACCCCCGCCTTTTTTAAAATTACTGTCCCCCTTTCTTTAGGGATGAGACAGTGTTCTAAGACTTAAAATACAATCCTTACAATACCAGGAGTTAGCATCAGATCTCCACAGATACAGGGCTCAGTTTCACAAGACTCAGTGCCCACTGCAAGTGACAATCTTTTGTTTTGGGTTTTGTGTGTGTGTTGATAAGCATCAAACCCAGCCCTTCACATATGCCAGGTAAGTGCTCTACCACTGACCTATACTTCCAACCCTTTTTAAACTATTATGAGAGGGTCCCAAACTACATTGCCTAGGTTGGCCTCCCACTTGAGATCTTCCTGCCTTAGCCTCCCACGTACCTAGGATTATAGGTGTGCACTATCACACTAGCTGGCCTCTGGTTATTTCTGACTGATCAGTTACACATTCATTGCTTGTAGTTCCCATGTCTCCCTCTTCAGGTTTGATAATTTTATAGAGCAGCTCACAAGACTCGGGAGGTTAACTTACTAGATTACCAATTTACCATAAAAGAATATAAACGAGGCACAGTGGCACATGCCTGTAATCCCAGTGGCTCCAGAGGTTGAGGCAGGAGGATTACAAATTCAAAGACAGCCTCAGCAACTCGGCAAGACTGTCTCTAGAAAGGCTGAGGATGTGGCCCAGTGGTTAAGTGCCCCTGGGTTCAATCCACTGCACCCCCACCAACAAAAAACAAAAACAAAACAAAAAACCTAACAGCAGGATGCTCAGGCAACAAGATGGAAGATAAAAATGCATAGAGAAAGGTCAAGTGGGAAGGGAGATGATTCATTAATCATTGGTGAGTAAGTCAATCCCAGCCCCTCCTCATAACCTCAGAGATGGGGAAGTGGTGCTAAATTTCAACTCCCTTACATGGGTGGGTTTCTTGGCAACCAGCTTCTCTTGATCGCCTAGGAAATCCCAAGGGTCCCAGTTCCTGGCACAGGAACTAGAAAGACCAAATATTTGTTGTTATAATACCACAGTATCCCATTAGGGACAAGCATTCTAGACCAGTAGGGCGAGAATCAGTATTGGTCTCAAACCAATTATAGCAGTAGGGACGTTATTACTTCCATGTACTCAAATTTCTGTTAAGAGTTTTTGTGGCACTTGGGATTGAACCCAGGGGTGCTCTACCACAGAGCTACATTCCCAGGCCTCTTTACAGGCTCTTGCTAAATCACCAGGCTGGCTTCTAACTAGCATTGTGTATAGGACCTTAGGCTATGTATATACAATTGAAATGCCTCTGATGTTGATTCACCTTTAGAGAAGCATAAAGATGTCACAAACAGTGTTATAGGTTGGATTTGGAATATTCACCCAAGGCCCACACATTAAATTTTTTTCAGCTTGGTGTTTATTGGATGGTAGCAGAACCTTTCAGAGGTAGGGCCTAGTTAGTTTTTAGGTTACTAGGGGTATACTCTCAAAAGGATTCCAAGATGGGCATGGTGGCACACACCTGTAACCCCAAAGGCTCGGAGACCAAGGCAGGATTCCAAGTTCCAGGTCAGCCTCAGCAACTTAGAAACCCTATCTCAAAATTAAAAAGGGGTAGATGTAGCTCGGTGGTAAGGTGCACCTGGGGTTAATCACTCCCTCCAAAAAAGATTAAGACTGTTCCTTTTTTTGGGGGGTGGCATGAAGGGCTTGGGATTGAGCCCAAGGACTCAGCCTCACACTTCAGGCAAGCACCCAACCACTTATCTACATCCCCATCCCTTTTTAAAATTTTGACAGGGTCTAGATTGTCCAGGCTAGCCTCAAACTTGAAATCCTTTCTCATCCTCCTAAGTAGCTAAAAAGCTGGGGTTACAGCTGTGTACAAGTTCAACTGTTTTTCATATATTAAAATAATTTATACTTACAACTGAGATACTGTTATGTTCTGCAGTTTTAGATATACAGAAAAGCACAGAAATGTTCTAGAGCTAAGGATATAGCTCAGTGTTAAGAGTGCTTGATTAACATACACAAGGCACGGGGTTTGACAGCTAGTACATGAACACACATGGATCAAGCATAAATAAAATCGTAGACAAAATTCTGCCTTATTAGAGTTACTTGATAATTCAGAGACTTGGTTGCAAAGGATCCTCAAGGTTCTATAATTCATTATTAGTCCTGAAGGAACACAAGGGTCTGAAGTTATTTGTGCAAACTAAACTTGAACATGAAAGAAGAATGAAAACTTCTTGGCTAATCTCTGAGTCTTTTCTTATTTTAAATTTCAAGTATTTTATTCTTTCTCCAGGTAGGAAGGTTATAAAGTCATTAATTTAATTCTTGAATTTTAAGAAATGGGTACAGCCTTTAATTGTGGTTAGCCCTCAAGCTAAGTACACAACAGCCTTGTGGAATTGGTCTCCTTTTCCTTTCAAGAGGATTCCTACTCCTAACTCCATGGCTGAGCAACTTCTGTTGCAGGATGGACTGAAGCAAAGAGATATCAGACTGACGTCAACATAGTGGCACCCGGGGCTCCACACTTCTGGAATTCATCCTGGTTCATTCAAAGCTTGGTTTCTAATAGCAAACCTGCAATCCCAGCCACTTGGGAGACCAAGGCATTGGAAGGACTGCTAGAGCCCAGGAGTTCCAGTACCAGCCTAAGCAACATGTAACCAGACCCCTGGAGCTCCAAAGACAGAAGGATGCAGATGTCTAAGTGGTTCCCATGGAAGCCCAGAGGTGAGCCCCTCTTCCAACATCCATTCTGTGTCCAACTGCATTAAGCATAGACCAACCGTGGTTACCAGGGTGGGATGACATCCTGGGAGGCACAAACCGACTTTACACAGATAAGCAGCGCCACTGGGACAAAAAAAGCTACCCTTTAACTTGGTTTCATATGTAGTAAGAAAGAGAAGGATGGCCTAAGTCCCAATTTTTAGAATCCCTAAAAATGGAAACAAAGCTAAGTATTTCCAAAGACTGAAGGAAACTGCCAAGAGAAGAAATGGTCATCCTTTAAAGTGACAAAGGTAGGAAGAAAAATAGTGCTAATATCAAATTGTATATATTCATGTAAATTTCATTAGTTTATTCTGAACAAATCATTTTATAATTACTTAAAAATGTTACTTCACTTAGCTATTGGATATTAGCTATTTGATATAAACAAATCAATTATTGAAACAAAATGAACGTGTCAATATAAAAACTTAAGAAATTTACAAAGCTGTACAAAATAACTTATATTTCAAAAACTAGACTGATACAGCCTGTACAATCTCTTCAAGAGAGCTATATAATTATAAATTTATGTAGTTTTTTTAAGTGGGTGAAAGAATGGATGTTTTAAGGCTTCTTTGAGAGTAATTCTTTTGGCTGGATCATACTCCAACATTTTCTGAATGAGGTCAAAGAGAAGCTCATGTTCAGCATCCTGAGAGAGCATGAATTCCTGAAAGGAAAAGAGAAGTACATTCAACAGCCTTTCCACTACCATTTATTTCATTTCTCCATCATAGAAAGAGAAGAGCTGAGGATGGAGATTAGTAGTGGAACATAAGGCCCTGGATATTCAATACTAGCACCAAAAGAGATATGTAACGAAAGAAGTATGTAACAAAAAAGAGGGGAATCTTAAGATTTGGATCATTTAAGTAACGTCCCAAACTTACCTTCAGAGGTTTACAGCGCCTTGAAACATATCTACCAGCAGAACTATGTTCATCCCAGTCTAATCGGTCATGATGGAAATATTTACGTTTCCTAAAAACAAGTCAATATCCATTTATGTTTATGTAGATACTGAAAACTTATAGCAAAGGTGACTGGTTCTATCATTTACTACACTTTATAAAGATCAATGCTTTTAGAGACTTAAAAGGTAGCTAATGTACAGAGTTATATTCACTTGCCACCAAAGTAATCTGTTATTAAATGAAAATGCATTAGTGATTTATTTAATAAAGTTCACATCCGAACAATTAACCAAATGCTACAAAGGACGTCACTACCTCTTAAATAAAATAAAACATACCTGGTTTTCTGTATCATATGTTTTGGTAGAGGTCCAAGAATCCTTTCCATCATTGCCAAGTGCTCCTTACTATCATGTGTCTTAAAAACAGAACAAAACCTCATTAACTCTATTTGCTCACACATTGTGCATGCACTATTCTCATTTAACATCAGTGCTAATTTTCTAAGTCAAGACATGACTAGAAGGTACAACAAAGATAAGCATCTAAAAAGGTATACTTTTTAGCAGTTACATAGGGGGGGAAAAACCCTGAATAATAATGACTTTGCAATGATTTCCTCAAATGGATAGGGATAATCGCTTATAAGAAAAATTATGAAGAAAATATAAATTACAAAATTATATGTAAACTTGAAATTATTCTCAGAAACAGGTACTTTTCTTATGCAAAGCTGCTGAAAAATCATTATCACTTACTGGAAATACTGTAAACCCAAGATAGTATTCGATAAGAATACATCCTATACTCCAGACGTCACATGGTTGGGACCATCCTAGGGCTGCAAAACAAAGCACAATGTTAGGGGGAATAAATAACCTTATTTCTTTCTTTTTCTTTTTTTTTGCGGTGCTGGGGATCGAACCCAGGGCCTTGTGCTTGCAAGGCAAACACTCTACCAACTGAGCTATCTCCCCAGGCCAACCTTATTTCTTAAAGACATCAAAAGTCAATTAACAAGACTATCACTCTCTTGAAAAAGAACACACATAATTTATGAATTAGGAGAAAACATTTAATATAAGGTTGGGCTTTGAAGATATCTGGGTTCAAGTCAACTCTGCCTTAACTTTGGGACCAGTAATTTTTTTTTTTTTTTTCAGTGTCCTAAACTGTAAAACAGGATCTAAATGCACCAATAAAGACTAAGTATACAAATTCTCTGGGCTATAATATGCATTAGAGAAATACATTTTTAAGCCCTACCACATACAATTCATGCACTGTATGATGACATGCTGGTCAACAGCAGACTGCTTATGTCTAGGTAAGATTATAATGGAAATAGAAAATTCCTACCACCTAGTAATGTAGCAGTTGCAACATGAAGGCACGCTTGCATTGCTCAAATGTTTATGATTCTGATGGAAACAATTGTGCGCTGGCAGTTTTATAGAAGCACAGCACATTTATGATTTAATACTTGGTAGTGCTAATGTCACTGGTTTATGTGTTAGCAATATCACAAAAATACATGTTTGTTATAAAGCAGTATGCACCATGTTTTGTTGGCAGTAGCCTCATATACCTCATGTTTACTAGATCTTTTTAATTTTAATTAATTTTTAATTTGTTCTAATTAGTTGTACATGACAGAGTACATTTATACATTTTGATAGATCATACATAAAGTATAATTTCTTATTTTTCTGATTGTACATATTGTAGGATCAATCGGTCATACAGTCATCTAAATCCCTTGACTGCTTCATATTTTTTTGTGCTTGATCACACACAGTCTGGTTTTGTAGACTACATTCTATGATGTTCACCGCCAACACATTTCTCAGAACATATCCTCATGTAGCAATGCATGACTACAAGATAAACACGTAACAAACTCCAAAAAGGTTAAGCTACTTGTGCTCAAGTCTGAAGGCTGCTGCTAAAGTCCTTAGTGTATCTTGTAATAGTGATTCTTTAAAAGGGAAAAGTTTTGGGGCTGGGGAGATAGCTCAGTTGATAGAGTGCTTGCCTTGAAAGCACAAGGCCCTGGGTTCGATCCCCAGCACCGCAAAAAAAAAAAAAAAAAAAAAAAAGTTTTCAAAGTTCTACACTGAATAAGACCTAAAACTGAATTTTTACAACAGGTTCAAAAAATATAGTTTTTCGGAGTGTAATTAATGAGTACTAACCTAAAATAACTTCAGGTGCTCTATAATGTCTTGTAGATACCAGTGTACTGTGATGTTCATCATCATATGTTGCACTTCCAAAATCTACAACTTTAATATCTGGATTTATTAAGGTACGTTCATCACGTTTCTGAAAATCATAAATGATAGTTATGAAGACGAAATGTAAAAAATTCACCTTAAACTATCAAGATAACACATTGAAAACTTACCATTTTGGGATTATACACCTCTGTGTAGTCAGACTGCACAAATAAGATGTTTTCAGGCTTTAAATCTGTGTGAGTCAATTTATTGCTGTGCAGAACTGAAAATTAAACAAAGTTTTACTGTAACCTGAAAATAAAATGAAAAAAACTGACCCCCCCCACACCCCATGGTAAAAATGTACAGATGCATTCCCCTGCACAGGGCCCAAGAATGAATCAGTAAAATTGTAATCAGCTACTAAAATTATCAGACTAAAAGCTATATCCTTTAAATAAGTACCAACAACTCAAGGTGAATATTTTTAGGAAATGGGTTAAATCAGTCTTCAATAAATATTATGTTGGATAATGTATTATTTGTTGAATTAAACACATGCTATAGACTTAACAGCTTGTACTCAAGTAAATCTCTATTATCTACCTACTCATTCCCCTTCTCCTCCTATTTATTTGAGATGGGATTCCATTATCTTATCCAGACTGCCCTGAAATCCTGGGCTCAATCTCCCTAGTAGTTGGTACTACAGACACGCGACACTTCCACCCAGCTTTTATTTTTAACTGACAAAAACTGAACCTATTTACAGTATATGTAATGTCTTCATAAATGCATGTGTTGTAAAAACACTAAACCAAGCTAATTACATTATACCTCACACATCAATATATTTGCCATGATGCACAATAGAGTTCCCTTTTCTTTTGTGGTACTGGGAAAAGAACCCAGGACTTCACACATGCTAAAAGCACACCATCTACTACTGAGCAAAACCCTCAGCAAAATTAGGTCCTGTTTTTTAAAAATCTAGATCAGTCTGACATTGTTCTCAAACTCACAGCTTTTGGAAGATAGGCCAGAACTTACAATTCACAGACTTGCATATCTGATATGCCATTTTCCTGATATGATCCAGCCGAAATGGCAGAAAACCATTTTCCTTAATGAAATCGTAAGTACTAAGTCCCAGTAGTTCAAACACAATGCAAATGTGACCATGATGCTCAAACCACTCCAACATCTGGACACAGCGGCTGTAACATATGAAAAAAAGCCTGAGTACACCTTGTAGTCCAAATCTACCTGAGGCCATTTTCCAAGTTCTGTTTTGATACTTACAAGGTACTGTTGGGGTCTGTTGTATTTAAGTGTTCCAGAACTTGAATTTCTGAGCGAGCAGCTTCACAGTATCTATCCACATTTTTAACTATTTTTACTGCTACATGTCTACCTCCCCTGTTAAGAGAAAATAAATTTAAGTTAAAAATGATAGATGTGTTTCAAACCTCAGAGAGGACACAAAAAAAAAAAAAAAAAGACACGTGGTGTTCAATTCTAGTTTTCTATTATCCTCTTTAAATTGTACTTTTATTCTGACCCATCAAATTTTATTTTCTTAAATTTAGAGTTGACCTTTTAGATTTTGGGTGATTATATTTAAGTATTCTATGATTCAATTTAAGCAAGTAGAATGACCTTTAATCATAGAATTAGTAATGCCAATACATACGAATAACAGAAACTTCATCAGATTATCACTCACGACAGCTTTTGGTCCTTCAACTAACAATGTAGGAGCAGCTCTAATTTAACAACTATGCTGTGATAATGCCACATCCCAACTAAGACTCAAAACAAAAGTAAATAAAGTAATTTCTTCCTAAAGCAACTCCCCTGTTAAATCTTGCTTTGGCTATGTTAGCAAAAAGTTAGGATATGGTGGTATATATTGCACAGCAAAGAGTGCTAAGTCTCAGAATACCAAATCTTCTCAAACTTGAAAGCTCTGCCATTCACAGGGGGGAAATGAACCAAATAGGAAAAAGAAAAAGCAAAAATTTACACTCTCCAGCCTCCCCATTCCAAAAATAGAAGAAGAGGATATGTTATTGAGATGCTGGAAATAGCTCAGGGCTTTGTGCATGCTAGGCAAGCACTCTACCTTGGGTTGAGCTAAAACCCAAGTACCAAGAAAATAAATTTTAACCAACAGTTTAAGGCCATAAATAATTAAGCTTATGACCCCAATACAGAAGAGTTATCAGCTCAGTCCTGACTATTATCATAATGAATCATGGCACTTTCTAAAAACACAGGGTCCTAGTAACTAACTACCTTGAAAAGGTCTGAGATAAGAAAAGTTCCAAAATCTCCTAATATAAAACCAAGGCTGAAAAAAATACATGTACCATAACTATTCTTGGTGGGACAAACAAAAGAACACTAAATTATGATCTCAGCTTAAAGTGGAACCAGAAGCTGCATATACCTTTTTGCTGGTGCTGGGACCTGAACCCAGGACCACTGTGCCAGCCCAGAAGCTGGATATACTATTAATAGCTGCTTAAATGTCAAATACCTTTAACTAGAAGTTTCTCATACATAAGCAAAGAGACCCAAGTCCAAACAGCTTAATGATATAAAGTACTTTTCTATATTGGCAACCTCCTCAAAGTATAATGCCAGCACAGGAAACTTACGCCTTATGATCGATGCATTCCACAACTTTTCCAAAAGCCCCTTCACCTAAAGTATCAACAATTTCATCTAAAAGAGAGAAATGAATCTCAGTTACACCAAAAAGTGGTAAAAAGTACTTATAAATGAAGATTATTCTAGTTCATGTTACTAATTTCCTTATTGCTAGGTATTTATTTTATTGGTCAACACCACCAAAAAAAAAACAAAACAAAAAAAAAAAACAAAAAAAAACACAACTATTTTTAGGTCTAATTTCATTCTTAGGCTAATTTCATTAACTTGATTTACTGTTCTGGAAGTTCTGCATAACATTAAATTTCTAAAGAAAGCAAAAACACAATTCCCCCCACCAAAAGAAATGGAAAAACAAAACAAAAAGAAAAAAAGAAAAAGAAAACAGAGAAAGAAAAAAAGATTTCCAAATCCCTGAAATCTTAATCTATATAGATTATGTTATCTGAAAAGTTAATAAGTGTTGAAAAATATTCTATACATCTTGCACTTAGTACGTCTCCACTCTGACAGATCAGGTGACCCTCCTCATCATCCTCTACACTCCTGGTTCTTTTCCTTCGGTGACTCTTCTGGAAACGTCAAGTGGGCGGCACCAAGATCATCCAGCCAATCAATATACCCGAGTGAATTCAGGGCAGAATACGAAATTCATTCAGCGGGGAGATATTCAGGCATTCAGATACACGCCAGGCCACAAACGGTTGGCAGGAGCAATTTCAAATTCAGTCCCCAGAAATTCACAGGGCACATAGTTTATGTTAACAGGAGAAAAACATGGCAAGGAACAGATTTTCAGATAAGATACTCAAAGTGGTAAGGCAACAAAACATAAATACAATTGTTTTTCTTAAAAAAAAAAAAAAAAAAAAAAAATGCTTAGTTGTAGCATTCACTGAAACACTGAAACATAATTTTAAGTTTCTAGTGTCCTAATTTAATGTTGCAAAACTGTAGGATGTAATATTTACTTGTTAAAGTAGACTGTGGCCAAATTAAGATTCCCTACCTAATCTAAGAAAACAAATATTAGAATAGTAAATAAAATCAAAGTCCTAGTTTTGGGAAGAAAAAAGATTTGGTATACAAGAATAACACTACAGCACTTTAAATGTCATCTGAGCTATCACCAAATTAATACATACCAACCCATAAAGTTCAAACCTTTTATATTATAGTTTGCTTAATGAAAGAACATGCTTTGTTAGAAGTACGTCTAATCTTCAATCATACAAAAATGCCTATTCTGCCAAAGCAGAATTGTTGAAGTACTATAAAAAAACTCTCAGAATGTCTTGCTATTGCTATGTCACCTTCACTATTTCACTGAAAATTACAATTAGTATCCAACTACTAAGCCAAATATTTTATTACAGAATTAAACATATGGTTTTTCAGGAATTTTATCCAATGTGCAAACAGCTTAATGATAATCCTCCAAGTTAAAGTTGAAATTGCTTTATCGTAAAACAGAATTTTCTCAAACACAAATTCAAGTTTTCCTGTTCCACATGGGAAATAAAATTTCCAAAATGTTTTAAAACAGCTCATACCCCATGTGAACGATGATGTGAAGTACTGTGCTGAGTCCTGTGTTTACTTTTATAACTACTTCTTCCACTTCTACCAGAGGACTTGCTACTATGGTTCTGATATCTGCTTTCATGATCTCGATGGCGATGTCCAAGTTCACATCCTTGACTGTAGTCATTTCTGTACTCATCAATATAGCGTCGACTATGGTAATCTTTCTCATTTATAGATCTGCTTTCCATGTAATAGCTAAAGAAAAAATTGTTTTCCATGTTTTATGCCAGCACTAACCTTTGTCAAATTTGTAGCAACTTTTACTTTTGTGTGCTCATGCATGCTACTGCAAGAATTCTACCAGCTGAAGCCCCAGACCTACATACAGGTCATGTTGTGTCCTGCCCCCCAACCCCCCTGCCCCCAGCAAAGCATGCGATTTTACAAACATCAGAAGTCCTCAAAAATCTCATTGCAAACAGAACAGTAACCACAAAGTAATACTAGTTTTATCACGATAAAAATTTGATTTTTACATTTAGACACTTAAACACCCTTCTTACCTATCAGATGTTTTAGAGTGATTGTATTTGCAATGCTTATTCTCTCGACCACTGCTATATGATCTCTTCTTCCTCTTATGACTGCTACTGCTTCTCCATTTTCCAAAATCCCAATCCTTTTCATCCCAATCAGGACAGTAAGTTCTCTTTGAGTGTCTCATCTACACAAAAAAGACAAATTTACCCCAGTTAAATCATATCTAACACTATAACTTCAAATTCACTCTACCTACAACCTCTAATCAGGAATACCAATAAATTCAATTATTGCACTCTGGAGTTTGTGAACTTTACCCACAAGTATTCTGCATTGTCCATGTCATGCCCAGATTTATTTAAAGTAGGGGATTTTGATAGGTGGATGGAGAGGGAACCCAATTTAACTTCGCTAAAATTTCACCCTTCCTGCAAGTACACACGCAAGCCAAGTGCGGTGGCCCGTTTGAGCCTACACACAACACGTGTCATAAACACACAGCGCAAACATGTACACATAAGCATGTATGCATATAAATACACGCACACTGCACACTCCAAGGTCTTTCCTTCCTCGGGTTCCTAGTCTGGTTTTTCTGTTACCACTAAGGGTAGAGCGCCTTGTAAATACTTCGAGACAGACTTCAGGCCTACCTACCTCATTCCACCAAATCAACACGTTCAACTATTTTTTTCCCTCCATTTGCTACGGACATATCCGCCCACAGCGGGGCGACCGAGAACATTCCAGAATCTCAGCGGCGCCGCCCAGAGTGCTAGGCCCGGCCTCCGCCCCGCCGCCATCTTAGGGCTCGGGCGCCGGCGGCCGTAAACACCGCGGCGCAGGCCCGGGATCGGGCTGCCGCCGCCGGACGAGCGGACCCTGACAGGGCGCCCGTCCGGCAAACGCCGTCGCCAACCCGTGGGTAGAAACTGGCAGCAAAGGGCTTCGGCAGTGTAGACGAGCGCGCTGCCCTTGTGCAGCTCTGGGGTGGCGGGCAGGCGGCACCGAGCGGGCGAAGAGCCCGGGCGGACACACAAGCAGCGCAGAGGGCAGCACCCGACCCACAGGGAGGACACCACACTCCCCCTCCACCGTCCCGCGTCTCACCGTCCTGCCAGAGACTCCAAGCCGAAGAACCAAAGCTCGCACCGCGACCTCCGAAGGGCACAGCTGATCGCGACAGGCACCGACCACAAAATGGAGCTGACAGTCCCAGCGCAGCCCTTGACCCAAAAAGCACCGATGACGTGGCGGAGGCGTCGAGGCCGCGGGGCGGGGCACGCACGCGCGAGGGGCGGGCCAACGCGCGGCCCCGCGTGCAGGTGCCAGGCGGTGCTGCTAGGGCGAGGAATCCACTCCACGCTCATTAAAAACTGGGTTTGAGAACGCTAGTAAAGCGAGGGAAGTAGGATACAAAATAGCACTGTGCCTTGACTACGGCCATTAAAAGGATGCTTTGAAGGAGTACACCACCGGCGTCAGATTCGCTCCAAGTTAGTAATTGGCTTGGTTTTGGCTGTTGCTAAGATACTAAGACCTATTTAAAATTACTTTTTATGCTCAGTTTGGTCCCAGCATCGCAAACAAAACAGTTTTTAGTGGCTGGGCACAACACGCCCTGAAATTGGGTTGGAAAGATTTTCCCAAAGTTTTAATTAATTTTTTTTTTTTTAATGTGGTGCTGAGGATTGAACCCAGTGCTTCACAGGTGCTAGGCAAGCGCTCTACCATTAAGCTACAGCCCTAGCCCCACAAAGTTTTAAACGGTAAAGAAATGAGTGAGCAAGATCCTATAGGAAGTCTGTCGTTAATTGGAGTATTTGTCATTCCGAAGCCCAGGTCTCAGCAGGAGGAAAGGCAGTAAGGGGAAATGGGGAGAACACAAAAGGGACTGGCACCTGACCCCCACATGACTGACCCAGCTGTCCCCAGTAAAATAGAGAACTTCCTTACCTTCTCTCCTGTCCCACCCTAAATAAGCCCACTAAAAGTAACTGATCAAATGGAGAAAAGATAGCCTGCTCAACAAATGGTGCTGGCAAAACTGGAAATCCATATGCAGTAAAATGAAATTAAACCCCTATCACTCGCTCTGTATAAAATGCTCAAAATGGATCAAGGATCTAGGAATTAGGCCCGAGACCCTTCACCAAATAGAAGAAAAAATAGGCCCCAATTGCCGTCATGTTGGCTTAGGACCAGACTTCCTTAATAAGACCCCCACAGCATAAGAAATAGATGCAAGAATAAATGAGACAGAGTCAAACTAAAAAGCTTTTTCTCAGCATAGGAAACAATAAAGTGAAGAGAGAACCTACAGAGTGGGAGAAAATCTTTTCCACACACTTCAGATAGAGCACCAATCTCCAAAATTTATAAAGAACTTAAAAAAACTTGAAGCCCAAAATACAAAGAATCCGATCAATAAATGGGCTAAGGAACAGGGTAGACACTTCACGGAAGATATTCAGGTGATCAACAAATACATGAAAAAATGCTCATCATCCCTAGTAATTAGAGAAATGCAAATTAAAACCACCCTAAGATTTCATCTAACACCAATTAGAATGGCAATTATCAAGAATACAAGCAGCAATAGGTGTTGGAGAGGATGTGGGGGAAAAGGCACACTCATATTGGAGTTGCAAATTGGTGCAGCCACTCTGGAAAGCAGTATGGAGATTCCTCAGAAAACTTGGAATGGACCCACTATTTGACCCAGCTATCCCACTCCTCGGCCTATACCCAAAGGACTTAAAATCAGTCATAGCTGCTCAATTCACAATAGCCAGACTGTGGAACCAACCTAGATGTCCTTCAATTGATGAATGGATAAATAAACTGTGGTATCTATATATATATAATGGAATATTACTCAGCTATAAAGAATAATAAAATTATGGCATTTGCAGGCAAATGGATGAAATTGGAGAATATCATGCGAAGTGAGATAAGCCAATCTCAAAAATCCAAAGGACTAATGATCTCACTGATAAGTGGATGATGACACATAATGGGGGGTGGGAGGGGGGCAAGAATGGAGGAAGGAGGAACTATATAGAGGGAAAAGAGGGGTGGGAGGGAAGGAAAAAATAACAAAATGAATCAAACATCATTACCCTATGTAAATGCATAATTACGCAAATGGTACATGTACAAAAAGAAACAACATGTATCCCATTTGTTTACAATTAAAAAAAAATCAGCATACTACAGTGATACAGCCACATCAATGTTCACAGCAGCTCAATTCACAATAGCTAGATTGTGGAACCAACCTAGATGCCCTTCAATTGACAAATGGATAAAGAAACTGTGGTATCTATACACAATGGAATATTACTTGGCCATGAAGTAATATTTTTTTGGGCCTGGCCATTATGGCATTTGCTGGTAAATGGATGAAACTGAAAAATATCATGCTACGTGAAATAGGCCAGGCCCAAAAAACCAAAGGCTGAATGTTTTCTCTGATAAGTGCATGATGATATATAATGGGGGGGTGGCATGGGAAGAGAAGACTGAAGGAACTTTGGATGGAAAGGAAAATGGGGTAGGAGGGGGTAGGGGACGGAAAGATAGTAGAGTGAAACAGTATTACCCTATGTGTATTTATGATTACATGAATGGTGTGACTCTACATTGTGTACAACCATAGAAATGAAAAGTTATATCCCATTTGTGTACAATGAATCAAAATGCAGTCTTTAAAAATAAAAAAGATTTTAATAAAAAAAAATGTACATTCATTTACACACACACACACACACACACACACACACAAAGTAACTGATAACCCTTCCTGTGTCCAGGCTCTGCTAAACCCTATAACACGCACACCCTTGTAACCTGTCACCATTTTCTTTCCTGAAAATGTGCCCCTCTGCTGCTTAATAAATAGCATCGCTTGAGCTGAGGGGTTGTGGTTCAGTGGTAGAGCGCTTGCCTAGCATGTGTGAGGCACTGGGTTAGATTCTCAGCACCACATATGAATAAATGAAAAAAATAAAGGTCATCAACAACAACAACAAAAAAAGCATCCCTGATCCCTTGAGGTCTGTCCCCATTTTGGTTATTTTTGCTTTTACTAAAAGCTTTACTATATGTTAATCTTTACTAGAGAAAATATCAAATGGATTGGCTAGTCTTTCTAGACCATCTCTTTATCTTGGTCCCGTCTTTCTAACAGTGTAAATAATTCATGGAAAACAATATTTCTAGGTTAAGGATTAGTTATAGTAGTAGTTTATACTTAGGGTATTCAAAAATTCTTGCATTTAATTGAAGTTCGACATTTAAAATGGAATAAAAAATTAAACAGCAATTGCTTATATTAAAATTTTAAAAATATCTTGGATAACAGTAGTAAAGAATATGCTCTGAGAATAGCAGTAAAAGCTGTTGGGCTCCCCCTTGGTACCAACAGCTCACAGATGATCTTTGCTATAAAACAACAGAATGACAAAATCTCTGACATAATTAAAACTGGATAAACCACAATGCATATGTTCCAGCAATTTGCTAAGTATTTGTCCAGATCTATTACAACTACTGAGCAAATGGGTTGGCATGAATAGTTATATCCTTAATGTGCACATCATTAAGAGGTCGATATGTCTTCTCATTTACTGGTAACTTCTCCAATTCATCTAGAGTCTCCAGACCATCTATTACCCTGAAAGAGAAATACTGTATGAAAACTTTCTTAAATTGAAACACAATATTCAAATATATAGAGCATTATAATCTCCTTAAGAGGAAAGGATTATGTTTTGTAGTTTTCTGAATCTCTAGTTGAATGTACAACAAAATATTGATTTTTATGCTACAGATATGGATTAAAATTCAGAAATAAAAATTCATTTTATGCTCTCAGTCAACAAATGGGTAGGAATATTCTGACCAGAGTGCCTAAAATTATTTGCTGCATTCATAACAATTACAGAGTATTTGCCAATAGTGCCAGTATAACAGTTAAAGGGAAAACAAATTTACTCTCACAACATTTTGATACCAAATGTGTTGGTTTTCCCAATTCTCCACTTCTCTGGGGGCCCTTTAATTTAATTCTGACATATTCAGGGTTAGTGCAGGCCCCACAGGTTAGTCCCACAAGATCGTCCTGCCACCTCAGATGCCAGATTAACATCCCAGGTGGCAATCTGTACTTCTGACCAACTAGCTACAAATCAGATATTCCCTCAGCAACTCCTTAGGTTTGATAATTTGCTAGAATGGTTCCCAGAACTCAGGTGAGTGCTTTACACACTATTACAGTTTATTACAAAGGATATGACTCAGGAACATCAAATAGAAAAAATTCAAAAGGGAAGGCGTGAGGGAGGGGCACAGAGCTTCCATGCTCTCCCTCCAGGCCATCTTCCCAGCACAAGCATGTGTTCACCAACCTGGAGGTTCTCTGAACCCCACTGACAGTTTGTTTTATTTTGGGGTTCTGGGGAACTGAACCCAGTAGTACTCTACTACTAAGCTATAATCCCTCTTTCTCACTTTTGAGACAGGGTCTTAACTAAGTTACCCAGACTGAGCTCGAACTTGTGATTGCCAACCTGAGACTCCTGAGTAGGGGGAATCATGGGCTGCTCCTCCTACGTGGCTCATTTAGGGTTTTTATTTTGTTTTGTTTTTGGTAGTGGGGATTTTACCCAGGGGCACTCTGCCACTTGTTTTAGTCAGCTTTTTCACTGCTGTGACTAAATGATGGGAACAGCACAACTGTAGAGGAGAAAAGGTTTATTCAGAGGCTCATGGTTTCAGAGGTCTTCATCCATTGACAGTAGGCTTCATTCCTTGGGGCTCGAGATGAGGCCAAACATCATGGTGCATGGTGGAGTGCGTGGCAGAGGGAAGCAGCTCACATGGTGATCAGAAAGCAGAGTAAGAGACTCCACTTGCCAGATACAAAAATATATGCCCCATAGCCACAGCGCCAATGAACCACTTCCTCCAGCCACACCCCAGCTGCCTCCAGTTACCACTCAGTTAATCCCATTAGGGATTAATTCACTGATTATGTTAAGGCTATTACCCAATAATTTTTCCTCCAAACCTCCTTGCATTGTCTTACATGTGAGCATTTGGGGGACACCATACCTAAACCATAACTGTCACTGAGCTATACTCCTCACAGCTCTTTTTATTTTGAGACAGGGTCTGTTAAATTGCTAAGGGCCTCAACTTATGATCCTCCTACCTCAGCCTCTCAAAGTGCTGGATTTACAGACATGCAGCATCATGTCCAGCCTCATTTAGGGTTTTTATGGAACTCCCATTACATAGCCATGATGACTTTTACATCAATGGTTACTGGTGACTGAAATTAATTTCCCATTCCTCTTCCCTTCCTGGAGGTTCAGAATAGGGGAACAAAAAGGGGCTATGGGGCTGGAGATGTAGCTCAGTTGGTAGAATGCTTGCCCCATATGCACAAGGTCCTGAGTTCAATCCCCAGCACCACATTAAAAAAAAAAAGGGGTGGGGGGACTAGGACTAAAAGTGCCAATCCTCTAATCAAATGGCTGGTTCCTCATTTCCAGTTCCCATCCTGAAGCTCTCTACAGGCCCATCAGGTATCACCTCATTGGTATAAACTCAGGTATGGTTGAAAGGGGCTTATTATAAATAAGCAAATTATTTCTTTCATTCCTTTCACTCAGGAAATTCCAAAGGTTTTAGCTGTTATAGGAACCAAGGATGAAGACCAAATATGTATTTCTTATTACATCACAATATTATACCAGTCATAAGGATTTCTTTGCTATAGGTAATATCAAGAAAAAGTATATAAGAACTGTCCTCCATTAAGGGTCCTAAAGTGGATGACCACTTTGCACTTTAATGTTTAAATTTTGTGCTTCTCCTTTTGCTTCTGGACAAGAAAGCAAGATTGACAGTTAACCTCCACCAGGCCCACTTCATGTTTCCACCAAAAAAAAAAAAAAAAAAAAAACCAAGAACTATACTGAAACACCTGTTTTAGAAATTTGGGTAAAACATTTGCTGATATAAAGTGACTTTTTAAAATTCTTCCTCTTTGTGCAACTCAGTTCAATTCCCAGGATTTACATATGTACTTTAAAAAAATAACCGATTTGCATTTCCACTACAATAGAACTTTAAAAAAGAATATAGGAAAGAATGCCTGAAAGGGCTTCATTGACAATAACTACAATTACCAAAGCCTTTTGACTACTTCTACATGTAGGACAATTATGTTCTTTAAATTGTCATCTCGGCTATAAGAAAAACAGGAAACAGGAAATAATGAGCTCTGGAAACAAAAGGGCAGGTAGGCTGTATGGTGGCATAGGCCTGTAATCCCAGCCACCGAGGCCAAGGCAGAAGGACTGCAAGTTCCAGGTCAGTCTAGGCACTTAGTGAGACCTTGTCTCAAAAAATAATAAGGGCTGGGGATGCAGTGGTACAGTGGCCCTGTGTTCAGTCCCCAGTTACTCCTCCTCACCCCACATCAAACACACAAAAGGCAGAATTAAAGCAGATTAAGTCTAATAAAGGATCTAGGACATTGGGCCTTTAGAGAACCAGAGGAAAGTTATGGATCATTTTTTCAGAAAAATGTATATGAAAATCTAGCTGTCAGGAGTTAATGAACCTAAGGTTACACTCCACTGTTTTGTTTCAAATCCAATAAGATAAACCCTAGTAATTCCTGACGAATAATTCTGAATGGCCAGTTAGGGAGAAAATGAAGAAAGCCTAGGTTATCTATATACACATATGAAGATAATTGGGTGCTCTAATATTTCATTAACTTGACTGACTATTAACAAAGTATAAATTAGCCAGGTGCAGTGACACACAACTGTCATCCCAGTGATCTGGGAGGCTGAGTCCAGGAGGATGGCAAGTTCAAGGCCAGCCTCAGGAATTTTAGCAAGACCCTAAGCAACTTGGTGAGACCCTGTCTCAAAGTAAAAAAATAAAAAAGACTGGGGATGCAGCTCAGTGGTAAAGCACCCTGGGTTCAATCCTCAGTACAAAAAAAAAAAAAAAAAAAGTATAAATTAGATTTAATTATAAAGATTTTTTTCCAAAAAAGTTGTAGTCCTGTATTTTTCTTTTTAATTTTTGTAGTTGTAGATGGACAGAATGTCTTTATTGTATTCATTTATTTTTAAACAGTGCTAAGGATCAAACCTAGTGCCTCACACATGGTAGGCAAGCACTCTGCCACTAAGCTACAGCCCCAGCTTGTCATGTATTTTTATTTAACTTGGTATAAAAACTGGCAAATACAACAAATTATAGGATTATGCCTTGGATTATTGAGCTTGGTAAATATTTGTTGAATGAATAGATGAATTTAAGTCCCACTGATTTATAAAAGTAACTCCCAGAAATGTTGTAGAAGCTGCTAAATACCCCCCCAACATCTATTCTCCCCTACTTATTCTGAGAAACCTATTTTGCTGAGGTTTCTCTGTGTCCTGTCTCTCCCTTGTAGGTAAGGTGTGGCCACATTACTAAGTTCTGGGTCTCCCTATAAAGTTCTTTAAGAAGATGCTGACTCTGCCGGCAAGAACCTTTTGTCCTTTTATCACAAGGTGAGCTTGAAGATGAAAGCTAAAGATGGTGGAAAAGCAAGAGGCATCTGGAACATTGGTGGCATAATGGAACCATTAAGTCAGTCCACCATTTTTAAGCCAATATTTTCAGATCTGTTGCTGCTGAATGCTGTTTTTAGTGAAAAGAGATATTACTATTCATTTTTGTAACAATCCTGAGAAAAGTCATATGCAAATCTTTTATAAAATAAGGAGAACAAGGGGCTGGGGCTGGGCAGTGTAGCATTTGCCCACATAAAAATAAATAAATAAAATAAAAGGTATTATGTCCATATACAACTACGAATTTTTTTAAAAAATAAGGAGAACAAAGAGAAAAGTTATAACTTCCTCAAAGTCACAGGGCAGGTAAGTAAAGGACTTAAACTCCATCTTGGTTTCCTCTGGCTCTTTCTAATATTAGTTATACTATTTTCAAAGTCATGTTTATGCACTGACATATCAAATTAAAACATAATCAGGTGGGGGGGAAGGAAAAAGTAACATAATGAATCAAACAACATTACCCTATGTAAATTTATGATTACACAAATGGTATGCCTTGACTCCATGTACAGAGAAACAACATGTATCCCATTTGTTTACAATAAAAAAGTAAACAAAAACAAAAACTTAAAAAAAAAACAAAAACATAATGAGAACACTTACTTTCCAAATACTGTGTATTTCATGTCCAAATGTGGCTGCTTGCCATAGGTGATAAAGAATTGAGATCCATTAGTGTTTGGGCCATTATTAGCCATAGATACAACACCTCTAACATTGTGCTGAAAAAAAGACAGACCAATGCATTAATCTGTGTTTTTAACTACTGCAAATACAGGATTAAAATAAGACATGCACAAACCTTCCAATGTTTAAAAAAATAAGAAAGCATTAAGTAGTTTCTATTACGTTAATCCAAATGTTCAGTTTCTATATTATCTGCATCCCTGAAAAGCTTGTATAAATTATATAACAAATCACTCTCAATAATTTCATTTTCACTTTGGAGAATATAGCCACAAACACTTTTAGCAATGACAGAAATAATCCTTACATTTATATTAAGGAATACTGTGCTGGTATGAAACAATCAGGCAACAAAACCAAAATCCCCAAAATCTCTTCTTATATACAGGACTGTTGCTAGTTTCTTTATCTGTAAAACAAGGGAAGTTGGACTAGTTCAGGGGTCTATTCAGAATTCAAATGCTTACAAGGATCAAGTAGAGAGTAAATTAAATGTAAACATTAGGGAAAGATGGAGTCTGACGAAGTAAATAATTATCTCTTACTTCATGGCATTAAAACAATTTATTTTACACGGATGGCCATAGGGAATGTTGTCTATGATTCTTTCACCCACGGGCAGCTAGTTTATAACTCTAAGACTGGATGATCTAAGGAAGAACTCATTTAGCTCTAATATCATGATACTATTTGTTTACAAGAGAGTATGTAGAAGTTAAAAGGACCTTACTGATAAGACTGAAGACATGACTAAGCTGTGCTACAGGGAGGTGCCCAAAGATAAAATACACTACAAGTACCTTTACTGATTAGTGTTAACAACTCATCGGGTGACACTAATTAGACAAGCTATAGAGGCATAGCTCCATCAATATATTAATGCTTATCTCCCTAAAAGGTGACTACCAATCGAATGCATTACTTGATACATAAATAAGAATATATGCAACATCAGAAAATCAATTTTAAAAAAGCACCCATTAATATATTTCCCAGCTTCAAGAGTAACATTTACCAAACTGTTGCAGATGTCTATGTGCTCTGCTCCATCTATTGCTCTGCCTCCCCAGGAGGTAACCATTCTTCTAATATATTTATATAAGCCCAGACTATATACAGTTTTTTTTTTGGCTACTTTCTAAACTCTACAAAACCACATATTACTTTAATCTTCTGGGAAATGCTTCTTACATTTAAGACTGTTGTTTCTAAGATTCATACATGTGTACACAGTTGTAGTTCATTGATGTTTTCTTCTACTGTAGTGTGATATTTCACTAGTGAATAGACTAAACTGTACCCATTTTATTATCAATGGACATGTGGCTTGTTTCTAGACCTTTGCTATTACAAATGGTGCATCAGGAGTACTCCTGCTGTCTCTTGGTGCACATGTACAGGAGTTTCTCTTGGGTAAGCATTTGGGAATGGACTTGCTAGATCAGAGTATGTGTACACTCAATACCCATCCTCAATTCTGGTGTACAACCTATTGGTTTTTAACACTGTCTGCAGTGGAATCACTGGGGAACTTTAAAATAAAGCTGATGTCCTAACTTGTCCTACTGACTGTTTCTCTCTTTTCAGTGGGGTAAGGCCCTAATCTTTCAGTTTTGAAACTTCCATAAATTACTATGTTATGGCCAATCTCTGGTTTTCAACTGCTATAGGAAGCAGTCATTAATTCAAGTCTAAAGAATGTTTAGTTTCTAATTCAGGAAAAGTCTGACTTTTCAAAAAGTTTATCA
The DNA here is from genome assembly GCF_902686445.1 of Sciurus carolinensis. Lineage (NCBI taxonomy): Eukaryota > Metazoa > Chordata > Mammalia > Rodentia > Sciuridae > Sciurus > Sciurus carolinensis. Next base: position 148,130,442 of record NC_062215.1, read on the forward strand.
CCTCCAAACGATTCAAGCAATACATTTTTTTGAATTTTTGTGGGTATATTTTATTTTTGTAATATATGTATTAGCTTATAAAATAGAGAAATCTTTCTGCATTCAAACTTGATACTATCGAAACTTTGCAAGTAGTATTTTTTTAATACACAGAGAACCAAATTCAATTTAAAAGAAAGCTATGTCAATGCTATTACTAGTTTTAAACTTTTATAATGGATATATTTTAATATAACTAAAATATAATATACCAAAGTGCATATTGTACTTGAGAACTTTTCACTTTTTTCTAATCATAAAGTCATCACCTATGAAGATATGAAGTTTCAGAGACTGCACAATAAATTAACTGAAGTTATCTCTGTGAAGTAGAACTGATTTTCTAAAACTGGCAAGCACTGCATTCCCTGCCCCGCCCGCCCCACCCCTGCCCTGGTACTGGGCCTTGTACATGCTAGGCAAGTGCTCTACCCCTGAGCTACATCCCCATTCCACCCCCCTTTCTTTTTTGATACCAGGGATGGAACCCAGAGGTGCTTAATCACTGAGCCATATTCTCAGTCCTTTTTATTTTTTATTTTGAGACAGGGTTTCACTAAGTTGCTTAGGACCTTGCTAAATGCTGAGATTGGCCTCGAATTTGTGATCCACCTCCTTCAGTCTTCTGAGCTGCTGGGATTACAGGAGTATGCCGTGCCCAGCTCCTCCCCATCCCTTTTTATTTTGAGACAGGGTCTTTCTGAATTGCCCAGAACTTGCATCCTCCTGTCTCAGCCTCCCAAGTAGCTAGGATTAAAGCATATGCCACCATACCTCACTAGATTTTTTATTTTGGAAAAAAATATTATTCTTTAAAGCTTGAAAAATTCAGAAAAACTTAACAAAGGAAATTAAAACCCCCTAATTTTCCACAGTGAAGATTCATTTATATGTACTTCTCTTTAAACTACTTAAGATCTATCTCAAAGTATTAAGTAAAGTTAATACAGGAATGTTCAAACTCTAACAGAATGATAAAGGATAGGGATTGATAATGAGTAATTGATTAACTAGGAGGCAGTGTTTCCTTCCCCCTTCTCAAGAAAGGTCAGTGATTCATGCCATTCAACATTAACTTTATGGTGAGACATTAAGCCTCTTTGGAACACTGCTAGTTGAACATTTCAGATTGGACTCAAAATGAGCTCACTTAGTATTAAGATCCATGAGATGGTGGGACTCCAGTACATGTGTCAGGCTAGAACTGCCATTTATATTTTCTTCCTAACTTCATTTATCAAGCATGCAAAAACTACAAAAAAAGTTATTCAGTTAGTAATGATACCAACTTATGTTACTACAACGCATTTGTCAATGTCTCCAAGTATGACCAGAAAGGAGAAAATAAAATTCTGAAGCACTGGAATATACCTTAAGATATTCACTATATTCATCTTCAAACTTCTTGCCCCAGATACTGTTACCTCCTCTTCCAGTACCTATATAAAAGCCAAGAAAATCAAAAGAAACATTTAAAGTTAAAAAGCATTCAATTTCTAAAACTTATGGGAACTTTATAGCATAACACTTTATTTTAAAAAAATTTTTATGACTATTTTTATTTATTTATTTACAAATTTATTTATATGTGGTGCTGAGAATCGAACCCAGTGCCTCACACATGGTAGGCAAGTGCTCTACCACTGAGCCATAACTCCAGCCCACATAAATTTTAAATATAAATAAAATTTTATATAATACTTTCCCATATTTAACTTAACAGACCAGAAAAATAAAATATTCCTACTTAAAAAAAGAAAAAAGAAACAAAACCCTCTTTAATACTATTACTCAGAATTTATGGGCAAGTGTAAACACCATCTGCTTAAAAGTTTCTTCTGTTACAAGGAGCCCTTTCTACAAACATCATATGCTTTATTTTTCCATTCTTCTCACCCTCTTCTTCATATTATACATCCGATTTCCCTGATGTTAGTTAATGGAAAAATTTACCTGTTGGATCTCCTGTTTGAACCATGAAACCCTTGATATTTCTATGAAATATACAGCCATTGTAGTAATTACTGGCACAAAGAGCCAAGAAATTCTGAAGAGAATAAAAATGATGATTGAGAAATAGTACAGCAGAATTGCACTTTAGGTAAAAGAATCAATCATTATTTACTAAAAACACAGTAGCGGTGATATTAAATATGACTTCTAGGCATCACTTTATAATGTCACTTCCCTGCAAAAACCCTTTAAAAAGTTTCCTTTGCTCTTGGAATAAAATAGAAAATCTTCAGCAGGGCTTAACAAGGCCTATATCTCATATGATAATAATCCTTTCTCCGTTGCTTACTATGCTGAGCAGATTAGCATTTTGGCAATTCATCCAAAAGGGGAAGGTTTTCCTACTTTGGTGGTCTCTATACCTGCTACTTCTATATGTAGAAATTTTTTTGTTGTTGTTTCTTTGTTCGTTTGGAGTGCTGGGGTTTGAATCCAGAACCTCACAAATGCTAGGCAAGGGCTCTACCACTGAGCTGCACCCTCAGTTCCTGGAACATTCTTATCACATCTCTTTCCACTGAAATGATTTCAGACCTTCTGCACTCAGTTAAATTACTAGTTTCCTGGGTAGATCTGTCCTTTCAAGTAGCTCCTTTCCTACTATATTATTATCTATCTCAACACTCTACTTCACCTTTTAGAATTACTTAGTTTTCATGTCCTATTTATTTTCCCAGCTAGAATATTAGCTCCATGAGAGCAAGAAGTAGCTCTTGTTCATCACTGTAACCCAGATTCTGGCAAGATAATCTTTCACCAATAACTGAATGAATATACAAAGCTGACTCTTCTTTATCTCTCTCTTTTTTTCTTAACACACCCCCAGCCCTTTTTTATATTTTATTTAGAGACAGGTTCTCGCTAAGTTGCTTAGAGCCTTGCTAAGTTGCTGGGGCTGGCTTTGTATTCCTAATTCTCCTGCCTCAGCCTCCTGAGCCACTGGGTTTACAGATGTGTGCCACAGCACCCAGCTTGCATCACTGATTTCTTTTTTTATTTGTTGTTTTTGGTTATACATGAAAGTAGAATGTATTTTGACATATCATATATACATGGAATATAACTTCCCATTCTTGTGGTTGTACATGATATGGAGTTACACTAGTTGTGTATTCATATATAAACATAGGAAATTTATATCAGATTGCATTATTTTTAATAAGTTTATAATGTTACTCACTTCACATGTTTTGGGTGTCCTCTCACAGAAGACTTCTATTTTAATGTCACCTACATCTGTATGCAATGTCACAGACTAAAAAGGGGAGACAATATTAGAACAAATGAGATTTTTTTCAGGTGACTAAGACACTGTATTATTTCTCTGACTGAATATTCAAGATGATAACCTAATTAAAGCCAGAAATACTGCTTAAGAGATGACCCATCCACAAAGTAGCTCTGAGAGATGAGTTGTACTTCTTACACCACATTTATTTCAACAGCAGGGAAAAACTCCAAAAGATGAACATAAATGGCAGTGTAAAGTGATATCTCTGATAAAAAAAAAAATTGGAAGCAAATATTGTGATGAGAATAATTATTCAAGTTTGAATTTTTCATGAATAAAAATAAAAACAATTATTATACATTATTGATTTATATGTCACCAACATTACTTTAATTGAAAAATGGTAAGAAATGATTTCTTCAAAACATAGTTTCCATCATTTCCCTTAGGCAGTTTAATTTAGGTAGCAGGATTAAAAAAAATTCCTTTCTTAACTATAGACAACTTTAGAAGGTTGTGAGTGCTTCTATATGCTAAATGTGCAGAGGTAACTATAGTGCTCTTTAATTGCTTTTTGTTTATTTTATATTTTGTAGTATTTGTTGTTTTAGTTTTATATACACCTTTGACATCTTATCCTAGTCCAGAGAGAGCAAAAACCATTTGGAAAAGGCTTTTTTTTTTTTGGCACTGGGGATTGAACCCGGGGTGGTTAACCACTGAGCCACATCCTCAGTTCATTTTATTTTTTTATTTTGAGACAGGGTCTCATTAAGTTGTTTAGGGCCTCACTATGTTGCTGAGACTGGTCTGAAATTTGCAATCCTCCCGCTTCAGCCTCCTGAGTCACTGGGATTACAGGTGTGTGCCATGGCACCTGGCTCATTTACTTCTTATAGTAGTATCTAATAGGGTAGGATCATGTTGAAGATGATGATAGTAGTTCATGTTGGGGGAAGAATAGGGCACTATTATTGCTTTTCTTCTACTTCATGTTCTAGTTGCCCTCCTTAGACACAGAGCAAAAGAATTCAATTTAAATGATCACACTTCACTATTCTCTTCCGATAATCCAACTTATCCTTTTCATTACTATTTCATAATCAATATTTTCCAAAAAAGTAAGTTCTGTGTATTTTAAGTGAAAATATGAAAAATTTTCCAGGTGTGGTGGCACACACCCATGGTCATAGTTACTTGGACACTGACACAGGAGGACAGCCTTGGCAACTTGGTACAAGTTGTTTTTTAGTTTTAGTTTTTTTTTTGAGCCCCTGTCTCAAAAAATAAGTAACAAATAATTAAAAGGGAGTGGGAATGTAGCTCAGTGGTAAAGCACCCCTGATTTCAATTCCAGCACCAAAAAAAGGAATAAAGAAAATAAAAAAAGAGGGCTGGGGATATAGCTCAACTCATAGAGTGCTTGCCTTGCAAGCACAAGGCCGTGGGTTCACAGGAAAAAAAAAAAAAAAGAAAGAAAGAAAGAAAGAATTTAAAAATAATTTTGGCTTTAAAAAAAAAAAAATCATTATTCCATAGTGACCAGGAAGGAGGAAGGAGGAAAGGGAAAGGGGAGGTACTGGGGAATGAAACTGATCAAATGATATTGCTATATTGTGTTTATATAAAATATACAACAATGAATCTTATTATAAATTATAATACACCAATAAAAATTTTAAAAATCATTCTGCATTGCATGCTTTCATAATCTATAATTTATTCATCTTGTCACTTAAATTTCTATGTATCTTTATATGCCTTGGTTGAATTTCTAAAAATTACTTAGAATGAAAGATTTAATTTAAGTATGTAAAATTTACCATTTTTCCTCTTAATGCTTTCAGGAAGTACAATTTAATTTCTCAGTCTTTCAGAGAAAATCTTGAAAATAAGTTTCTATTCCTAAAAGAAAAAAGAATTAGTTAATTTTTTCCTACCTTGTTTACTCACACACTATTATCTTTACTGAAAGAAAAAGTGTTGAATTGCGTTATAGAAGTGAAGAGAAGAAGGCTGGGGATATAGTTCAGTTAGATGGCAGAGTGCTTGCCTCGCATGCACAAGGCCCTGGGTTCTAATCCTCAGAACCACCAAAAGAAAGAAAGAAAGAAAGAAAGAAATGAAGAGAAGAGTCTACTCAACTTAAGCCCCAATCTCCTACTTTCTCTCTCGCTGTTCTTCCAGACCCTCTTTGCGAAGTCGTAGAACAAACGCCCACCTTAAGAGTCCAGGCAGTGGGTATTTCCTTTATTGGAAGACACTTATACTCAAACATTTAGAAGGGCCAATTTCCTCATTTCCAAGTCTCCGCTCAAATGTCAGGTCTTACTGACCTAATAATCCTATTTAAAACTGTTTTAACTCTAGGATCTGCCCTATTTCTTTCTTCCATAATATTGCTCACTCACGTACTATATATTTTCCCATTGACTTTTCAACAACTCTCGCTGACCAGAATGTTCACTAGGGTATCCGCAGAACAACACAAAGCTCACCAAACACTTGAATAAGTGAATGAAAAAATAAATGATGTTACTCCATACTTACGCACTACGGTTAGCACAGCCCTTGTTAAAACAGGAAAGATACAATCGCCTTAATCCGTAGCAGGTCTGTTGATTCGAAATTGTAGTTTCTTTGGGCCACCGGAAGTCAAGCGTGAGACCCCCTTAAAAAGAATTCCCTTTATCTCCCCTCTCCTCCTATTGTAAACCCAAAGGAATAGAACTGGAGGGATAATCTAACATCCTACACGTGATTTTGACAGTGAAAGGAATCTCTATTAATAATCACAACCGGAGAAACAGCATGGTCCCCGAACTACCTGAGGAACCAAAACAATGCATTGGACTCGGAGGTAAATGGTCAGGACCACTTCCGCCGGGCTCCGCGGGGAGGAAAATAAGCTCAGGACCGGAAATGACGCACGAAGAAATTTCCGGGGCTGGTGAGTAGTGGGCGATTTCAAAACCCACGAGAATAGTGTTGTGCTCTTTGCCTCACGTCGTGGTTAGGGCTGGTTGTGATTGTTTTGGAGTGCTGCAGAGAAAGGGCAGGAAAGGAGATTAGGGGAGAAAACTGTTTTGCCATATGAGAGGGGCAAGGGTCCTGAATCAAGAATTTACTGGCTGCCCCACCTGGCTCTTGTACTGGAAAGGGCCTGAGCTGACATTGAAATAAAAGTAGATGAAGTGACGTAGAGGGAGCATTTTGCAGGTTGTAGAGTCCTACTAATGTTACTAACAATAGCAAACAGGGCTTACTCTAAGACGGGCATTATTCTCCGCTTTATATTTTGTTCGTTTTGTGGTACTGGGGATTGAGCCCAGTAGGACTCTACCTCTGAGCTTTATCCCAAGCCTTTTTAATGTTTTGTTTTGAGGCAAGGTCTCTAAATTTCCCAGACTGGATTTGAACTTGTGATCTGTGATCCTCCTGCCTCAGCATCTGGAGAAGCTGGAATTGCTGGCGCCTGATGAAATTGAGATTTATTAAAGATAGTTCTTATTCTCCAGCAGCTTTGGCATACTGAAGCCAATAGAATTATAACATATGTCAATGTTATGATGGAGGGAGGCTGGAGAAGAACACTGAGAAAAAGAAAACGTCAAGAATAGCTTTAGGAAGTTGGAGAAAGTTTGAGAGGGTAATACTTAAGAGTAATGGAGATGTGATAGGGTGGTTGAAGCAAGCTTGGGGAAAATAAGAACACAGGTATGAGCCAGGCCTGGTGGGACACATTTTTTGGTCCCAGCAAATTGGGAGGCTGAGGCAGGAAAGCAAGTTCAAAGCCAGCATGGGCAACTTAGTGATACACTATCCCAAAATAAAAGGGACTGGGGATGTAACTCAGTGGGAAAGTCATCCTGGGTATTATCTCCAGTACCAAAAACAGAAACACACACACAAAAAAAACCGCCAAGGTGTGGGGAGCCTGGAAGAGGAAGAAATGAACTTTAGTGTGTTTTATGTGAGGTTTTGCTAGGCTGCATATTAATCTGTTGACTTGTCCAGATGACGGCAGTGTAGGTTGTGTTTCCATTTTGTACACGAGAAAAAACTGTCAGAGGTTAGTGACTTACTTAGGCTACAGTGTGTTGGAAAGGAGCACAGCTACTACTTGAAACCAGGTCTGTATAATGATAGATATTTTGCCCATGTGCTTTGATGCCTCACAGGTCCAGACCTAAAGTGTACACGAGTACCTTTTCCTATATTTTGACTTCAGACACTCAGTTTTACCTGATTTCTGTATGTTGTCATCTTGTGTACGCTTGGTCCCCGCAACAGTCCGGCTTGTCCAGTCTGGTATCTGCAGTTCTTCTCGTTCCTTCATGGATTTGAAGGTTCTTCTTTCCTCCTTGAATGACTTTGCATCCCTGTCATTTGCTGAGAGTTGGGACAATGTTGGATTACTGGTGGAACCAAGTCCACCACATACTGTAAACATTCTCTTCCTGACCAATGACTTGACTGAAGAGGTAATGGAGGAGGCTCTGCAGAAGAAGGCAGATCTCATCCTCTCCTACCATCCACCTATCTTCCGACCCTTGAAGCGGGTAACCTGGAAAGGCTGGAAGGAACGCCTGGTGATCCGGGCTCTAGAGAATAGAGTTGGCATCTATTCTCCTCACACAGCTTATGATGCTGCACCCCAGGGAGTCAACAACTGGTTGGCCAAAGGGCTTGGTGAGAAGCCTCTTGTTCTTTCATATTTAATATTTCTCACAAATACTTAGAAATTTTAGAATGTCTTTCCAGGAAAGTTTTAGCTATTTTAGGACTGAAGGGACGTTATTCTGTTTTTATATATCTAAAATAATGTTGCTGAAATCTGGCCTTTAAATTGCATTTGAAAAAATGAAACATGGTTATCTTTAATGAATAGGGAGACCTTAAGAACTCTTCATTGTTAGGATTCCTTGCTCATGTGATGCAATGACTAGCACCCAGGCATTCAAATAGTGCTTGTTGAATTGAAAGCTCAGGCCTGGGCTGGGGAGATAGCTCAGCTGGTAGAGTGCTTGCCTCGCAAGCACAAGGCCCTGAGTTCGATTCCCCAGTACCGCAAAAAAAAACAACAACAAAGCTCAGGCCTGTCCAGGATGTGCCTGGTGTGTTAGTGAAGTAGACATCAGGGTTTCATAATGTCAGTATAATGAGGAAATTCAGAATATGTGTGTAAGCCTTATTTTTGTTAGTCATTTTAAGATAATGCTTTCTAATAAAGCTTTTTTTGAGAGACTTTTGATAAATCACTTTAGGCTGAAGCTTTTATAATGAAATATCTCTATTAATGTAGTCCACAGATTTGTAGCCTGAAAAGAATGGGTACATTTTATTTATTTATTTATTTTTGCGGTACTGGGGATCGAACTCTGGGCCTTGTGCTTGCGAGGCAAGCACTCTACCAGCTGAGCTGTCTCCCCAGCCAAGAATGGGTACATTTTACATGGGTAGATTTACCAAGCAGGAGACAATCTGTATATCATCTCAAAAAAATTCTGTAAGTCAGTCTTTCTTGTCCAGATTATTCTGAAATTTAAAAGTCTGGAAAATAATTCAATAATGTTTCTCTCTTTCTCTTTTTTGCATAGGAGATTGAACCCAGGGTGCTTTACCCCAGAACTACATCCCCAGCCTTTTTTATTTTTTGAAGTAGTTCTTGCTTTGCCAAGTTGCCCAGTTGCAATCTTCTTGCCTCAGCATATCTTGTAGCTAGGATTATAAGTGTGCACCACTGTGCCTGGTTTGATGTTTTTTTGTTGTTGTTATTATTTAATTTGTTATTATTATTTTATTTTTTTTTATTATTAATTTTTTTTGTTATTTTTTGTTATTATTTAATTATTTTATTTTTTTGTTATTATTTAATTATTTGATTTTGTATGTCCTTACCAAATCCCTAGACTATAGGGCTGGCAATGTACACATAAAGGGGGTATGTGCGTGTGTATTACAAAAACATAAAAATAATTTTCTGTGGTGATGCGGTAGAACTCAGGACCTTGTGCGTGTCAGGCAAGCTCTTATCACTGACCCACATCCCAGCCCAAACCTTAAAAAATACTTATTTTGCCCATAATAATTTCTCTTACTATTTAATCTTAAAAAACCAATAAAAACTTAAATTTTCCACAATTTTTTCTCTAGGAGCTTGTACCTCCAATCCCATACATCCTTCCAAAGCTCCCAGCTACCCTACAGAGGGAACTCACCGAATAGAATTCAGTGTTAAGCACACCCAAGACCTGGAAAAAGTCATGTCTGCAGTGAAAGGAATTGGAAATGTTTCTGTCACTTCTTTTTCTGTTAGGTACAATATATTTTTCTCTTGTTTCCATGTATTTGTTGGTAAGTACTTTCTTACAAAGTCCACAATTCTATGTCTTAGAAATAGAAAACTGTTGCTGTGACAATGTAACTAAGAGAAATCAATGTTAAGAAAGAAAGTTTAATTTTGGTTTATGGTTTCATAAGGTTCAGTCCGGGGGGGGGGGGGGGAGAGAGAGGGAGAGAGAGAGAAGAGAGAGAGAGAGAGAGAGAGAGAGAGACCCACCTCCTAATGTTTTTACCACTTCCCGATAGCCCATTGAGTTATGAATCCACAAATGGATTACTCCATTGATGAAGTTAGAGCTCTCATGATCCAGTCACCTCCCAAAGGTCTCCACTGTTCCACTGGGGACCACTCCTTCAACAAATGGGCCTTTGGAAGAGATTTTAGATCCAAATCATTACATTCTGATACTTAGGTTTGAAACAAATCATATTTTCCTGGCATTGGTTTACAAACTGTGTACTTCTCATTTCCCTGTGGGTTCCAGACAAGGATGACTATGGAATTTTTTCAAGACAATTAAAATGGAAATACTTATTGAATATTTTCCGTATGGGAGGCACCATGTCATATATTTTACATATGGTATTCTAATCCTCCTGGTAATGTTTAAAGGTAATTCTTTTTACTTTAGAGAATGCTGACAGACCCTAATGATGTAGTACTAATATAAGGCTTATTTTTCTCAGTTCTTGGCAAATTAGTAATCCCTAAACACTTTAAAGGAAAAATACATTTAAGTGCCTCTTATATGGTCAAGCATTTAGTTATTTAGGGCAGAGAGAGGTGATTTTCTTTTAGTCTAATTCATCCTAATACCAATGGATGTACCAGAAAAGGTGGCAGGAGATGGGGGTTTAGTTCAGTGGTAGAGCACTTGGCTAGCAAGGTTCAGCGTCACCACCCCTCCCCAAAAAGACCAAGAACAAACAAGGTATACAGAAGGAGGGCTGAGCAGTTGTTTTAATAACAATGATAAATATGACTTTTTATTAAAATTGAATTCTATATGAGGCTACACCAAAAATGATCCCTTTAATGAATGTTTTGGTGGATTTTTTGGGGGATGGGTATTCTGGGGATTGAACAACCCAGCAGAACTCAAACACTGAGCCAGATCCCCAACCCTTTTGTATTTTATTTAGAGACAGCGTCTCACTAAGTTGCTTAGGGCCTCACTGAGTTGCTGAGGCTGGCTTTGAACTTGTGATCCTCCTGCCTCAGCCTCCCGAGGATTACAGGCTTGTCCACTGTGCCTGGCTTAAGTTGATTTCTTATTATGAAGTCATCAGAAGTATCTTGGAGTATTTTTGGAGAAATCTCAAGAAAATTTTTAAGAATCTCAAGAAAATTTATTCCTGGGACTTTGCAGAGATTTCAGCTGTGGATGTCCTCTGCCATACTTAAACACTGTGTAAATACTGAAATTGAAAGTTAAGTATACAAATGAAGGATGAAAAATTCCAATAATACAATAGTCCCCTATTCCTTCTACTCAATCCCAGTATCTTTAATTCAAGTTGTCTTTTCCTTTGTTTACAGAGAAGTGGTATCTTTTCAAACAGATACAGGGACATGAAGAAATGTACAGTTTTATTTTACATTGTTTTCTTATGTTTTCTTAATTAAGATAGTATGTTCCTTTTGCCTTTCTTAATAGCATGTCTTAAAGATCTTTTCATTTTTGTATATACCATTCTTTTTAGTTGCTGTATACTGTTGCTTATTACAACATACTGCAGTACCATTAAGTGTCCCCCCCCCACCCTCAGGGGGTACTGGGGATCGAACCCAGGGCCTGGTGCTTGTGTGCATGCAAGACAAGCACTCTACCAACTGAGCTATATCCCCAGCCCAGTGTTCCTCTTTTTTTTTATATATTTTTTCCATGTTGATAGATTTTTATTTTATTCATTTATTTATATGTGGTGCTGAGAATTGAACCCAGTGCCTCACACATGCCAGGCAAATGCTGTACCACTGAGCCACAATCCCAGCCCCAGTGTTCCTCTTTTTACTGATGAACTTTTTAGTTCAAGTTTTCCACATTGCAGATCATATGTAGGTTTTATCACTTGATAGGGGCCCAGCCATTGTTTGTCTTTTTTTCAAAGCACCACAGTTGATTCCAATGTTGACAGCTATACTTCCAGATTGTGTTTTCTTCCCTCCCTCCCTCCCTCCCTCCCTCCCTCCCTCCCTTCCTTCCTTCCTTCCTTCCTTCCTTCCCTTTGCTAAGGATTGAACCATGGGGCTAGGCAAGCACTTCAACACTGAGCCACATCCCCAGCCCCCAGATTATATTTTAAGGTGTCCTTTAGTTTTAGAATTCTGTGATTATCAAAACTTTTTGGTGCCATTTTTTGCAGGGGGTGGGGAGGCTCTAGGGCATTACTTCTCAGCAGCGATACAGGTGCCCCCTGTATCATTGTTAGTGGGTTGCTCCCCTCCTGACTGCAAAGAAGCAGAGAGTGAGAGAGAGAGATAGGGGTCAGAGACAAAATGTACTCTTTAAGGCCATGCTTTCAGTGGCCCACTTCCTTCAATAAGGCCCCACCTCCTGAACTCTCACAACATTTTGTTAGAAAGATAAATTCACAGCATTTCACCTAGATCTAACTGAATCAGAAACTTAGAGTAGGGCCCAGCACTCTGTCGTAATTATTCTTCCAGGTGATTCTGATGCATACTACTATCTCAGAAACATTATTTTAGAACATGGATTGGTTTAAGATGGAATGAGTTCTGTTGATGAAAGTCTTAGTTTCATATAAATGTACTCTATCAGCTAATTTATCAACTGTGGAGTTTTAAAAATATATTTTGATTTTTTTCTATCCCAAACCAACTAGTGATTTTTTTTTCTAGGATTGATAATGAAGAACAAACATGTATCAGTCTGAATTGTACTCAGAAGACTTTGATGCAGGTGGTGGCTTTTCTGTCCCAGAACGGACAACTTTATCAAAAGACTGAAATTCTGTCATTGGAGAAGGTAATAAAAATGTTTTATGGGATTGGGGTTGTGGCTCAGTGGTAGAGTGCTTGCCTAGCATCTGTGAATCACTGGGTTGGGTTCTCAACACTGTACGTAAATAAATGAATAAAATAAAGGTCCATCAACATTTAAAAAATATTTTAAAATATTTTATGTTTGGTCTTACATTACTGTGCATTTGTTAACAGCTTTATTGAGGAAAAATCGATAAAGAACTACTCATATTTAATGTGTACCATTTGATGAGTTTCGTTTTTCTATATTTTTGTTGAACAAATTTATTTTTATACTGTTGGATCAGCAGTCCAGTTATTACTTAAATAAGTACAAAGGCAGGAGCTGGGGGTATAGCTTAGTGGTACAGTGCTTGCCTAGTGTGTGTGAGGCCCTGAGTTTCATCTCTAACATCACATTCACACAAAAGGAGGAGAAGGAGGAGGAGAAGGAGGGGGAGAGGGGGAGGGCAAAGTTGTGATAAGGACTTAATATTGAGAAAGGGAGATACTCCAAGATTAGGAAAATTTTGGTATTTCCTCCAGGGCACAGACTTAGAGCACTCTAGGTTTTGTGTCTTTGTATTACCTTCTTTTTAGACCATTTCATTCACTCTGTTAATTTGGTGCATAATGCATATAATGTTAATTCCCCTGTTTTTACTTTCTAGCTCAGAATGTTTTCTTTTTCTTTTCTTTTTCTGAGGTACTAGGAATTGAACCCAGGGCCTTGTGCTTGCAAGACAAGTACTCTACCAACTGAGCCATATCCCCAGCCCTCTTTTTCTTTTCTTTTTCTTTTTTTTTTAAATGGTACCAGGGATTGAACCCAGGGGTGCTTAATCACTGAACTATATCCCCAGCCCTTTTTTATGTTTTATTTAAAGACAGGGTCTTGCTGAGTTGCTTGGGGCCTTGCTAAGTTACTGAGGCTGGCTTTGAACTTATGATCCTCCTGCCTCAGCCTTCCAAGCTGCTGGGATCACAAGCATGCGCCACTGCACCTGTCTCAGAATACTCTCTTAAGGTGAAAAACAAAAACAAAAACCATATTTACAACTACTTTCTGGACATTTCCCATTTATAGATCTCACAAGTATTTTTCTTTCTTTTTTTGGTACTGGGAATTGAACCCAGGGGCTCTTAGTCATTGAGCCACATCCCCTAACCTCTTTTATTTTTTATTGTGAGACAGAGTCTTGCTAAGTTGCTTAGGGCCTTGCTAAATTGCTGAGTCTGGACTTGAACCTGCGGTCCCCTTGCCTCAGCCCTTGGAGCTGCTGGGATTACAGGCATGTGTCACCACACCTGGATTCTCAGAAGTATTTCAGATCTAATATATACAATTTTGCGTGTGTGTGTGTGTTACTTTGGATTGAATCCAGGGCCTGTGGAAGTGCTGTACCACTGAGTTACATCCCCAGTCTTTTCTTCTTTCTCTTTTTTTAAAAAATGTTTATATTTGGGTATTATAGTTATATAATAGTGGGATTCATTTTGACATAAATGCATGTAACATTGTTCATTTTCAGTTTCCAATACTTACCCTTTCCCTCTCCTCCTTCCTGCTGATCCCCTTTCTCTACTGGTCTATTTGTTTATTGTTTTTACTTAATTGGTACATTATAGATACACACAACAGGCGAGTTCAGTGAGATATTTTCATGTATGCATATAAGTTGGTCAGTTTCATTCTGCAGCTGCTCTTCTTACCCAACCTTCTTTCCTTCCCTGTGATCCCCTTTTTGTGCTCCACTGTTCACCTTTTTATTTTCATGTTCCCCCACCCCTTTTTTCTCCTTATTTGTCTCTAGCTTCCACAAATGAGAAAACATTCAGGCCCTAAATTTTCTGAGCATGATTTATTTCATATAGCATGATGTTCTCAAGTGCCATTCATTTACTAAATTAAGATTAATTTTTTTTTTTTTTTTTTGGTGCTGGGGGATTGTGCATGCAAGGCAAGCACTCTACCAACTAAGCTATATCCCCAGTCCTCATTTACTAGAAAATAATATAATTTTATTCTTTATTGATTTTTTTTTTTAATGTGGTGCTGAGGATTGAACCCAGTACCCCTCACATGCTAGGCACAATGCACCGCCCCTGAGCTACAGCCCCAGCCCCATAATTTCATTCTTTATGACCGAGTGGAATTCCTTTGTATATATTTATTACACTTTCTTTATCCATTTATCTGTTGACAGGCACCTAGATTGGTTCCATAACTTACCCAACCCTTTTTAAATTATATTTTGAGACAAGGTCTCAGTAAGTTGCCCAGACTAGCCTTCAAATTGTGGTCCTCCTGCGGCAGCCTCCCAAGTTGTTGGGATTAAGGCATGCACCTGATGTCAGACTCTACTATATGAAAATATTGACCTTATCTCTGTCTCACCCCCTTATATCCTTTTTTTTTTTTTCCCCCAGTATCCTCAGTCATCAAGTTTCCACAACTTCTCCCTTGGTCCTATAAATCCAAGCTCTGAAGATTCTGTCCCCATATTTATAAAATGTTTCTCTTCTCTGCAAGCTCTACCAGCTGAGAGCTTCTGCAGCTGAACTCTCATCTGCCTCCCTTGGGATACTAGTAGTCTCCTCACTGGTCACCTGCTGTGGCCAGAGAAGGCTTACATTTAGCACAATACAGGAAAGCCTTACTGCTCCAGCCTCCTCTCCTTCCCCAGCACCTGTTGTGCATGTCAGCCATACTTTCTGCTTTTGGTTTTGCCTTCACAGTGTGCTCACACCTCTGATACCTTTGTATGTGTTCTCTCAGTTTAGAATGCCCCTGCACATCTCATCCTACTCCTCTGCTACCACACTGCACTTGACGTCACACCCATTTCAAACTCCTTTCTGGTTTTTCTGTAAGACACAAGTCTATGTTAGACCTTCTTTAATTACAATTCTACCCCCAGACCCAGCTCAATTAAGTTGTCATTCTTTTGTGGTTCCCTAATAATAGCACCTACCTTGTACTTAACCACTTTTGTTAATGATTATTTAATTAAACATATGCCCTCTTGGGAGGCTGTCAGCTCCTAATAGTCAAGATTGTTTGCCTCCCCTGATTTTATCCTAGAGTGTGCTATAGTAAGCTCATAAAATGCATATTTTATTGATTTCAGTATTTACTATTTGTTCTGTAAGTTTATTTTTTAGGACTGATGGATGGATAGTCTTTTTTTTTTTTTTTTTTTTTTTAATTTTGAGACAAAGTCTCTATGATGCTGAGGCTGGCCTCAAACTTGTGATCCGCCTGCCTCAGCCTTTCAAGTTGTTGCAATTATAGGTGTGAGCCATTATGCCTGGATTGATGGACAGTGTTTCTAATTTGTGTTTCTCTTCAGCCTTTGCTTCTACATACTGGAATGGGGCGGTTATGCACACTGGATGAATCTGTCTCCCTGGCAACCATTATTGAGCGTATTAAAAGACATCTAAAGCTGTCTCATCTTCGCTTAGCTCTTGGTGTAGGGAGTACTTTAGGTAAATATGTCTCCTTCATTTATTCAGTATACCACTGGTGTCCATGAACAAAGGTTAAAACTTTGAATTTTTTAGATTAAGTGATAAAGAACAGGTTAACAGCTTATGGGAAATGATTGGCTTACTTTGTTGATCAGTGTGGGCTAGGTTACACTGTGGAATACATCTCACTGGCTTAAACAGTGAGATTTCTTAGTCATACTGTGTTCATCCCAAGTCAACAGGGGAAGTCTGCTCTTTATAAACCAGTTACTGTTGGAAAGAGAGAGAAAGAAAGAGAAGGGTGTTAAGTCATCAATTAAGAATGTTAGGTTGGAAATTATATGTGTTAGATTTGCTCAGTCCATTTTCCAGTATTAGTCACCTTACCCAATAAAACCCAGAGAGGACATAAAGTGCAGTCCTACCACATGCCAGGATGAGAGCTGGACTCATGACTGTTCACAATGACAGTGTATGTAAGTTTTGCCCTTTGCAAGATGGGTGATATTTTAAAGTAAGGGGCTAGTAACTGATCTTGCACAGTGCAGTTACTGATTCTGTAGCTAATGCCTTCTCTTCTTCTTTTCCCAGTACTTTTGGGAACAAAAAGAATGAAGAGACATTTGTTGGATAGCATCAGTGAGGATAGCACTATAATGAGTGTCTGTTCTAAGTGTGTGAGCTCCCACTGCAAAAATGGGCTCACAGTGGTTATAAGTGTGGATCTTGATGTCAGCCACCCTGGGTTCCAATTTCTCCTATTTGCTTTGTGACTCTGACAAGTACCCTGGTTGCCTCATCTATAAAAACTGTGTTAATGGGCTGGGGATGTAGCCAAAAAAACCTGCATTAATAATAAGACAACTTGTGGTTTAGTGAAATCCATGTGACATGGCACAGTGACTCACACATTTTACAGTAAATGCTAGTGTTGTTGGCTATGTGGTAGGTATTATTACTACCATTTTATAGGTGAAAAATAAAGGGTCAGAGAGATAAGTAACTTACCTGAAAGGTACAGTTAAATCAAATGACTTCTGAAAATTAGTTCCAAAGAAAATGAATGACATACGGGATAAGGCTTCAGTCCAACCCCACAGCCCCACTTTGACACATTTGTTAACCTGGAGTGACTACTAATAGGAACCTAAGTGGATTTTGGCTTGGAAATGTCTTTCATTTCACTTTTCAGAAGGTGCTCTTTGAAGTTAAATACTATATTAAACATGTGTTCCAAATCCACTCATTCCTCTCTCCAACTGACCCCTTTAGTTTCTCATCTTTCTTTCCTGAGAGGAGAGTTCGTGCTGCCATCCTCCTGACTGTTGTCTGAAGACCCAGGTGAAGTTACTTGACCTGGCAGCATTGTAGTAAAGCCTAGAGCTGCACCATTAGTACTGTTCAGAGCTCTGTAGGCTTGTGCAACCACATCCAAAGGAATGATATCCCTGATTTGGGTTCACTGAGGATTAGTTTGCCTATATTAAAAATGTTTTTAATTCAGTAGGCATAATTCATATACTGATGGTGACAGCAAGGATCTGCATTACATTTGGTAATCGAGGCATAAGTTATAATTTTAAACTGAAAGGGTTTCATAAAATATTGATCTCTCTTTACTGTTTCCTTTGTTTTCTTTAAGAGTCCCAAATCAAAGTCGTGGCCCTGTGTGCTGGCTCTGGGAGCAGCGTTCTGCAGGGAGTGGAGGCTGACCTTTACCTCACAGGTAGGACAACCTTTGGCCCTGTTTCTCAATCTTGTTTTATTTATTTATTTTTAATTATTATTATTTTTTTTTGCAGTGCTGGGGATTGAACCCAGGGCCTTGTGCTTGCAAGGCAGTTACTCTACCAACTGAGCTATCTCCCCAGCCCTTGTTTTATTTTTTACAAATTCAGAAATAGCAGATTTTAGGACAGCACCTCACATACAGATGTCTAATAAATATTTTTTGAATTTGAACTGTGCAGCCAACTATACCAGATTTAGGGGCACACTGTATTCTTGGTGTAGGAAAGAAATAATTTAACAGTTTATTATTAGATTATCTCAAAAATTGATGTTGAGCAATTTGTAATATATTTTCTTAACCTAGTTTCTTTCAGATTTCATGTCAGTTAATAGAACACTTTGTCACTTTTTTTTTTTTTTTTTTTTTTTTTTTTTTTGCGGTGCTGGAGATTGAACCCAGGGCCTTGTGCTTACAGGCAAGCACTCTACCAACTGAGCTATATCCCCAGCCCTCACTTTGTCACCTTGACAATGGTTCCTCCTTTTTTAAAAAATTTTGTTGTGTTTTTGGGGGATAGGTCTCTCTGTGCTGCTCAGTCTGGCCTTGAACTCCTAGACTCTGTTTATCCTCCTGTCTCAACCTCCCAAGTAGCTAGGACTAAAAATAAAAATGGTTTTACTCTTACTCAGTCCCATAGCTAGTCATCAGTTCCTATCAGTTCAATCTCCAAAATCTTTCCAGAACCTTTTCACTTATCTGTAGTCAATCATCTCTACATCACTGCATCAAGCCTCTAATCTTATCATCCTATGCTCCCCCATATTTTGTTTTTTTATGGTTTTGTTTTTGTTTTTTGGTAACAGGGATTGAACCCAGAGGTGCTTAATCACTGAACCACGTCCCCAGCTCTTTTTTTTTTTGAGACAGGGTCTCGCTTAGGGCCTCTCTAAGTTGCTGAGACTGGCTTTGGATTTGCAATCCTCCTGCCTCAGCCTCCTGATCTTCTGTGATTACAGGAGTGCATTACCATGCCCAGCTCAAAATTAACTTGAAAGGACATATTTATAGTGTTATTATCAGGTTCAAAGGCATTTGGTGATTTTCTTATGTCCTAGTGAAGGCTAAACATTGTATCCTCTTCCATATAGCCCTTATACTCTTTTCTTTGCATAGAATACCTTTTCCTTGTCTCTTTCTTTGTCCTTGTGATGATAAACCCAGAGACCTCCTGTGTGAAGCTTGTGCTGACATTGTCTTGCTCCTGCCCCTCTTGGATCCCTAATCCTTTGTCCTTAACCTTTAATATGCATTCCAGTTGGATAGTACATGATTATTTGTCTGGTTTCTAGGCTTCTGTCCTTGAAATACAACCTAAAAGATACTGGTTAATTTTTATTGAAAGAATTTTTTTTTTTTCCTTCGGAGCTGTGGGGGAGTTTATTGAGAGGTTTTGCATACCAAAAGTGTGCGGGACTTTTATTCCATCATTGACTGGAGTCACAGCAGGTGGTCCCTTTATTGCTATCAGTTGGTTGGCCAGACTGCAACAACCACAAAGGCCACAAGCAGCAATAAAATCACCATTATTATCCCGCATGAGGGTTGATTTTCTGTCCAGCAGGTTCACATACCTGACTTCAGTGCGAAATTTTTCATCTGTGTTCTCCACAAGGTTAGCAAGGTCATCAGTTATCTCATTTTGTTCATCCAGTTCATTCCCAATTTCCTGTCCCATTTGTTTTTGGCATCTTATGATAGAGGAAAGGGCATCAAGGCCTGCATCCTGTTCTTGGATGATTTTCTGCTGTTGTTGCCGGATTTCATCAAAACCCAGGCCTCTGGTCTCCTCTGGCTCCTCAAAGAGCCAAGAGTTGGGTGCTCCTCGCTTAGACTCTTCACTCATCAGGCTGGACCTGATAAGGTCTGGCTCTGCACCCTCAAGAAATCTTATGCTTTTAGAAGAATAGAAAACAGGGAATGGTCAAATACATTTTCAATTTATGTATTTGGGGGGTGCTGGGGATCGAATCCAGGGCCCTGTGCTTGCAAGGCAAGCACTTTACCAACTGAGCTATCTCCCTAGCCCCTGCACCCTCATTCTTAAAGGATGCCAGAAGTAGTCTCTCACGTGCTACAAGATCATCCAGTAGGTTCTGTCTTCGATCCCCTTGATTGTGTTATCTGATGTGTTGACACAGCTCTGAGCAATAAATCCTTCAAAAGGGCAATCTTGTCCTTCAGATTCTGCAACAAAGTTCTGATTGTCACCGTATGCTTGGATTTCTTTTCACCTCTTCTTTCATACTGATTTCGTTGTTGAATTTTCTCAGCAATTTCTTGGGCAATTTGGCTGGTGGAATCATGTGTGGAGAACCAGGGATCTGGTACCATCGTGCCGCCTCTGCCTGCAGCTCAGACACTTTCTTTTGAAAGAATTTTTTGACCTAGTTACTACTCAGGAATATGACCAACCTTAGCCAACTATTCCTTCAAAGAATTTGGAGGTATTTAGAAACCCCGCTGTGTACACTGTATTTCCACCTTGGCTCCTTCTTGAATTTAGGACAAAGTAAGTCAAAGAAGTGCTTTTCCTACTTCTGGGTCCAGACTCTAAGGTCTTCACCCTCGCCATTCTCTTGGCTCCTTCTATGCCTGTCCTGCCCCTGCACCTATGCCCTATTACCTAGTGCACTGTTCCATGAAGGCTGCTGCATTCCAAGTATCATGGCATCTAGAAGTAGAGAAGTGCAGCATTTGAGCAAGGCTGATATAATTGCTCTGAGACAATAAATTGAAAATGTATTTGACCATTCCCTGTTTTCTATTCTTCTAAAAGCATAAGATTTCTTGAGCCTTCCTATTTGTGCCAGATTGAAATAAACTTTCAATATATAGGCAGTTTGAGTACCTTATAGTATGACATGTGGCTATTTTAAAAATTAATTTTAACTTTTTACTTGAAGGCATTTCAGACCCATAGAAAAGTTACAAAGTAGTGTAATAAACTCCTATATGCCCTCCACCTAGATTACTAATGGTTGCATTTTGTCACATTTTTACATTCTTAAAGGTTTTTTTAAATATTTTTTTAGTTGTCAATGGATCTTTTATTTTATTTATTTATATGTGGTGCTGAGTGTTGAACTCAAGGCCTTATACATGCCAAGCAAGCACTCTACCACTGAGTCACAACTCCAGCCCTGATTTTATGTATAAATTATGTACATACTATATTCGCGTGTGCAGATATGTATATACAGGGTAAGTATCCCTCATCTAAACTGCTTGAGACAAGTGTTTTAGATTTTTGGAATTTTTTGGAGTTTTGGAAATTTGCATATACTTAATGAGATATCTTGGCGATGGATCACAAAATTCATTCACGTTTCATATACACTTTATCCACATGGTCTGAAGGTAATTTTATACATTATTCTTAGTATGTTTACATATTGATTGTGACCATTATTTGAGGTCGGGTGTGGAATCATCTACTTGTGGCATCTTGTTGGCATCACTGTGAAAGTTTCAGATTTTCAAATTAGTGATGCTCACCCTGTATAAGTATATATATGTTACAATATATATAATAAAATGTATATACACATGTATACTTGTGTATTTCCCTTGGAACCATTTTGCAATAAATCATAGATGTGATGCCACTTTACCTTTTAGTAAATAATCCAAGAACAAAGAATTTTTTTATAACTGTAGAATGTTTTTGAATTTTCAGAATTTAATTAAAACACGTATTTGATATGCAGTCATACTGAAATTTTGTTGGTTGGTCAAAATTTATAGCATTTCTTTTTTCTTTTTTGAGGGGAGTGAGGGGGATCAGGGATTGAATTACCACTGAGCCACATCGTCAGTCCTTTTTATTTATTTTGAGACAGGGTCTCAGTAAGTTACTGAGGCTGGCTTTGAACTTGTGATCCTTCTGTCTCAGCCTCCTGAGCGGCTGGGATTACAGGCATGTGAGCGCCATCTTGCCTAACAGCACTTTTTTTTTTTTTTTCCTGATCTGTGTTCCTAGACTGGAATAGTTCCTCAGCTTTGTCCTCATAGCATTGTGTTAGGTCTGGGTAAAATACTGTAAGGATCAGCAAATAGGAGCTGTCTCCTTGCACACCAAATTCTTTTTCATTTGTCTCTTTTGCTCTCCTTTTACTTATTCCTTCCACTGTGCCATCTGCACCAGGCTTTTCTTTCCTTTGGCCTCTACTCTTAATGCAGGGTCCTTGCTGATTTCTCCACTTTTGGGCTCTCTCTAGCCTGTAAGTTTATGATATTCTGGGCAGCCAGGCTGTCTTCCCTAAAACTTGACTTCTAACTGGCCACTTTAGTGTCTTTTTCTACTTTTAACTTTATTTTCACTCTTAGAGAGTAAGATTTTTGAAAAGGTGCTTGAATACAAACTACTTCTAATAGTGAAATGATACAAATTGTTTGAGAATTGAAAATTACTGAAAATAAAACAATTCATTTTTCCCCCCTTAAAACACTATCTTAATTTCACATTTCTTTATATCTGTAAATATAGGTCAAAATTAGGTTTTTATAAATGACCCAAATTGTGTACAATGTATTTTTGTTATCAAATTCAAAGTCATCGTTTGCTCACAAATACCCTGGAGAGGTGGCACATGCCTATAATCATAGCTACTTGGAAGCCTGAGGCTTCCAAGGATCACAGCAAGTTAAAGGCTAGCCTCAGAACTTATGAAGGCCATGTCTTAAAATAAAAAGGACTGAGGATGCAGGGCACCCCTGCATTCAACCCCTAGTACTTCCCCCACCCCCCCCCAAAAAAAAATCACAAAGTGATTTTTAATAGGCCATTAAAACATTTAATTTGAGTTGATCGCCCAGATAATTTTATAAAAGATAAGATTTTCTACCCATAACATCAGAACTTCTAGGAATTTTGCATTAGTCAAAGAAAAATACATGTTGAATATCCCTAATTTTTAGAAATCCAAAGTGCCCCAAAATACAAAACTTTTTGAGCACCACTGACATGATGCCGCCATACATGGAAAATTCCACACCTGACCTCATGTAACAGGTCATAGTCAAAACACAGTTGTACCAAAATATTATATAGAATTACTTTCCTGCCATGTACATAAGGCATATGAAACATAAATGAATTTCCTGTTTAGTCTTGGGTTCCATCCCTAAGATGTTTTATATGTTTATATAAATATTCCCACATTAGAAAAGAACAATCCCAAATCTAAAACACTTCTGGACTCAAGGATTGTGTGTGTGTGTGTGTTATTTTTTTGGTACTGGGGATTGAACTCAGGGCACTTAACCACTGAGCCACATCCCCAGCCCTTTTTTATATTTTATTTAGAGACAGGGTCTCACTGAGTTGCTTAGTGCCTTTCTAAGTTACTGAGGCTGTCTTTGAACCTCCTGCCTCAGTTTTCTGAGCCACTGGGATTAACAGGTGTGCTCCACCACACCCAACCCAGTGTTTTATATAAAGGATACTATACCCTTTTTTTTTAGTCTAGAAATGTCTTGAAATTGTTTCATCCTTATCAGTAGACTAAGGTTGATTATGAAAATATTGGTGCTCATAAATCATAAGAGGGTCTTCTGGGAAGTATATCTGTGATTTTCCCCTGAGGTGTTTGTTTTTGCTTACATAAGAAGGGGACTTCCTGAAAGTGCTGTTTTACTTAGCAGTGGTCACTTATTCTATTGTGAAAACATTTTAATGTACTTTCATTTTAATATTTTTACAGATATGGTTCTAAATATACTAAATTAGAGATTGCTGCTATGATTTAGATATGGTTTGTGTCCTCCCAAAGGTTCATGTATTAGGCACTTGGTCCTGAGAGTGGTACCGTTGGGAGGGGAAGAAACCTTTGGGAGGTGGTGCCTAATGGGAGGTCTTTAGATCATTGGATATGTGGCCTTAGAAGGTAGTTCTTGTGTGATCCCTTGAGTTCTTTTGAGAGGATTGTCGTAAAAGGAGCAAGCCTGGTGCCTGCTGACCTCTCTGCTCCAGGTTGGAGGTATAACCATTTGTTCAATCCCACATAAGCTCCTGCCATTACCATCCACACCAGATGATGCATCCAAGGAATGGCCCTCACCATAGAGGCTACACTAAACCATTTCATCCTGAATCTCCAAAACTAAATAAACCTATTCATAAATAGGCTATGTCATGTATTTCATTACAGTGATACAAATCTGACTGCCTTGCCTGGGGTCTTCTCAGAGAAAGAAAGAGAACTTTCAATGGGATGGCCTCTCTTTTCACACTGAGGGCCATGTAAGAAAACTGTACGCAATGTTCTAGATCTATATGTAGTTATGTGTATTACATTTACTTCATACAGAATTTCTTGTCTAATATTTAAGTATTTGGTTTTTCCTTTTCGGTAGGCGAAATGTCCCATCATGATGTTTTGGATGCTACCTCCCAAGGAATAAATGTCATCCTTTGTGAACACAGCAACACTGAACGAGGCTTTCTTTCTGAACTTCAAGATATGCTGCGTGCTCACTTGGAGAATAAGATTGATATTATCTTGTCAGAGATAGACAGGGACCCTCTTCATGTTGTTTAACATGTACAGGAACATAAGGATGACACAATCTAAAAATCATTTGGATCAAAACTCAAATGTGTAATGAGTTAATGGTGTTGGGATCCTTCCAGAGGAGAGTCTTAGAATGTGTTATCATCTTCGGTTTGTTAATCTGGCTCACCAAATGTTTTATAGCTTGTAAGGTAAAAAATGAAATATATATAACATATTAAAGAACAAATCTTCATTATAAACTCTAGAAAAAATTTACTAAATTATGTTTACTTAACATTCTTGGGAAGTAGCTCAAATAATTGTCTTGTAAACTCTAGATGGGATATGCCACTTTAGACATCTCTGCCTTTGCATTAAAAATGTACTTTAAAGATTTTTGTAAATATCACCATCCCCACACCAATGGGTTGCTGTCTCTCCCTCTGGTGAGAGTCCTCATTCTTCCTCGAGTGTGTATTCCTTGCTGCACTCCAGAGACATCACATTGCCCCTACTCTTCCTTAAATGTGTCTCCTGGTCATGTACTGCTGCAAGGACAAGCTCTGCAGAGGCGGACATGAAGCGCTGGCGCAGCTTGCCTAGAGCTACTGCGGCTCAAGGTTACGGCGCAGCTTGTGCAAATAGGAGAGGAAAGGCATAAAGAAATATGAAAATATTTTCCAAATAAAAAGAAAATGTTGAAACAAAAAATATGTATCTACTTTCTTAAATAAACCACTGTTTATGCTTTTGAAAAAATATATACATGTGCTTTAAAAACGGGTTTGAACATTTATCTCTAGGAAGCAGCCACTTTGGTGATAAGGCTTATTTATATGTCCCTGTTCCTAGATCCACATAGATCTCCCAAATGAATTTCAGAATCAGGATTTGTTACTCTTTTTTTTTTTTTTTTTAAATTATGAACATTTTCCATAGTTGAATTTACTGCTTTTTAGGTGATTTATGTGTAATTTTATTAGTAGTACACAATAATGCTTGTCTTTTAAAATAATATTAGTGATTATACAGTATTGATTTTGTTGATTTTGTGGCAGGTGCTCTGCTGAGTCCTTTGTGTCTACATTAACTTTCAATTCTTATAAAGAAGCATATAGGTATTATACTCATTTTAAAGTTGAGGAAACTAAAACAGGTTAAGTAATTTTCCCAAGGCTGCTTAGCTAGGAAATGATGGAGTTAATACAGGCAGTTTGCACCAGAGCTTCTGTGCTTAATCACTTCTTAAACACATTTACAATGAAATTGATATAAGAAGCCTGGAAGAAATCCATTTTTGCTGTGATTTTTCTTTGGATAGTATGTTAAAAAGTATTTACAATTTCTCTTCTGAGTGAGCATGTTGCTTTGATAATGATAAAAGCAAATTTTTTAAAGTACTGTCCACAATATTGGATTTTACATTTCTTTCATGTTACTTTTTTTTTTTTTTTTTGGTGCTGGGGATTTGAACCCAGGGCCTTGTGCTTAAGTATGGGAAGCACTCTACCAACTGAGCTATATCCCCAACCCTGTATGTTACTTTTTCTAACTAATTATCTCTCGGAGCACTTAGGATCCTAACAGTAATTATTCAGTGGACCTCCTGTAACATTGATTCACTGAAGAAATGAGTAGGCCTGAGTTGTGAAGTACCCCAATTATAAATGAGGGAGGAGCCAAGAAAGGATGATGGGGAAAGAATGAGTAGTGTCAAAACCAAGGAGAAAGCTTCAAAGGGATGATCAACACTGTCGAAAAGGAAAGAATGAGCTGGTAGACATCCTTTGAGGGACTATCTAATGGTACTTGGTCCAATCACTCATTTGCCTTCTAGGTGCTGGGCCTAAAACATGTGGGGGTAGCATAGATCAGAAATTTGGATGGTAATTATGATAAGCTGTTTTAAGTAACTATGTTCAAGATAGGCACAAGGTGTAGGGAAGATTTTCTGGGGGTAGTAGAATTGAGTCAGGAGGGACAGCTTGAACAAATGCACTTGGGAGAGAAGTGGCACAATATACTGGAAAAGCCCAAGTAATTAACTCATTATTAATTAACTTAGAAAGCAGAAGACACTGGCTCAGGAAGCTGAGACAGAAAGATTACAAGTTCAAGGCTAGCCTCAGCAACTCTGAGGCTCTAAGTGCCTTAAGAGACCCTGTCTCAAAAAAAGACATGGGGAGTCAGGCACAGTGGCACACACCTGTAATACCAGTGGCTCAGAAGGCGGAGGCAGGAGGATTGCAAGTTCAAAGCCAGCCTCAGTAACTCAGCAAGACCCTGTCCCTAAATAAAATATTAAAAAGGGCTGAGGATGTGGCTCAGTTGTTAAGTGCCCCTGGGTTTAATCCTGTGTGTGTGTGTATGTATGTATGTGTGTATACATATATAAATAAGCAAGCACTAGGTATGTGATAAATTGTCCCTGGTTTTATCCCCACTAACTGCTCCTCCAAAAAAATTAAAAAGGCAGGAAGGTATAGCCATGTAGCCACAGATGAAGAAGAAAGCCTGGAGCCAGACACAGTGCTGCACGCCTAAAATCCCCGCAACTCAGCAAGCAGGAGGATTCCAAGTTTGAGGTCAGCCTCAGCAACTCAGTGAGGCCCTAAACAACTTAGACCCTGTCTCAAAAAGGCCTGGGAATGCAATTAGAATGGCGATTATCAAGAATACAAGCAACAATAGGTGTTGGAGAGGATGTGGGGAAAAAGGTACACTCATACATTGCTGGTGGGGCTGCAAATTAGTGCAGCCAGTCTGGAAAGCAGTGTGGAGATTCCTCAGAAAACTTGGAATGGACCCACCATTTGACCCAGCTATCTCAGTCCTCGGCCTATACCCAAAGGACTTAAAATCAGCATACTACAGAGATACAGCCACATCAATGTTCATTGCTGCTCAATTCACCATAGCCAGATTGTGGAACCAACCTAGATGTCCTTCAATTGATGAATGGATAAAGAAACTGTGGTATCTATATACAATGGAATATTACTCACCTATAAAGAATAAAATTATGGCATTTGCAGGCAAATGGATGAAATTGGAGAAAATCATGCTAAGTGAGATAAGCCAATCTCAAAAATCCAAAAGACGAACGATCTCACTGATAAGCGGATGATGACACATAATGGGGGGTGGGAGGGGGGCAAGAATGGAGGAAGGAGGGACTGTATAGAGGGAAAAGAGGGGTGGGAAGGGTGGGGGGGAGGAAGAAATAACAGAATGAATCAAACATCATTACTCTATGTAAATGTTTGATTACACAAATGGTATGCTGTTACTCCATGTACAAACAGAAACAACGGGTATCCCATTTGTTTACAATAAAAATAAATTAAAAAAAAAAAAAGGGCCTGTGAATGTAGCTCAGTAGTAAGCACTCCTGGGTTAAATATCCTGGGCTAAAAACAAACAAACAAAAACAAGCCTGGGTTCAGTAACTCTTAAACTTTTTTCTTCTGAGCACACACAAAGAATGATGTGATTTCACCTTGATGATGGTGGTTAAGTATCTCATTGAGTTGGAGGTTATGGCTAATTTTCTTTGGATAGAGTTCCAGAAATGGTTAATGGATCAAAGAATGTGTTTATGGTTGGACATTCTTATTGCTAAAAGTTTTTTTTTTAAAGGATGACATTATTGCTAAAAAATTTTTTATTGGCCTGTTAGCATTTCTAAATAGCTAAAAATCCAAAACACATCCTCTTTATTTATTTATTTATTTTTTGGTCAGATTTCCTGAACTCTTAATTTTCTCTGAAATGTACTTATTTAAGGAACTGGTTATGCATATATTTTATTACTTTCCATACTTTGATGTGTAAGAGAACCTCTGGAGATTCAGTTAAAATGCACATTGAAAAAAATGAAAACATTAAAAAAATGAAAAATGCAAGTTGGTTCAGATGTTTGTCTATGGCCCAAGTATTTTTTTTTTTTTTTTTTTGGGTGCTGGGGATCGAACCCAGGGCCTTGTGCTTACAAGGCAAGCACTCTACCAACTGAGCTATCTCCCCAGCCCCTGGCCCAAGTATTTCTGAGTTCCGAATAGATGCTGATATTGCCACTTTGAGGCCGGTACTTTGGGTAGCAAAGGTAAAGGTGATGATCCAAATTACTTAGGAAGGCTTGAGGCCAAAGTGATAGATAAAGTTATGAAAACTGGGCATTGAACTTTCTGCTATACTCATGCTTAAAGTTGCATTTTCTATTCCACCAATAGTCTTGGATTTACTTTATTCAGTACATGAAGGATGCTGTAACTTTTAATAATCTGGTAAATATTTTGTCTTCATATCCTCATAACTCCTGACTAGTGGAGCCTTCTATATAATAAGTGTTCAATGTTAATTAAAATGCTTTATGATTTGAAAATCAAAGTATAGGAGACTATTCTCAAGGATAATTCAAATAATTACAGAAAGCCAGTGCACAGAATCATTTATGTAACAATTTATCCAGTCCTCTGTTTTTAGGAGCCGTGCAACCTATGTGAAGGCAGATCTTTGTGACCAAGTGTCCTGGTCATTTAGGACTAAGCCAGCAGAGTCATTTGCCTCCTAGAAAGCAGGAAAGCATATTCTGAAAAATGCTACTAGCTCCACATTTGAATTAGCTGAGGGCGGGGTTGGAGGTGGGCGTAAGCTTCTAGCCCAATCCAGTGGCACACACCTATAATCCCAGTAAATTGGAACTGAGGCAGGAGGATAATAAAAAAATAAAAGAACTGAAGATACAGTTTAATGGTAAAGCACCCTGGGTTCAGTCCTTAGTACCAAAATCTTTTAAAATATATTTTTAAATTATAAACGTTAGAAGCTTACTTTTCTTTTTTAAGCTTTGAGACAGGGTCTTGTTAAATTGCCCAGGCTGGCCTTGGGCAACCTCCTGATTGCTGGGATTACAGGTGTGTGCCACTGTTCCTAGCTCATTAGTACTATCCACTGATTTTTTTATATAAATGAAATGATCAAATATAAAAAAAAGTTTCTGGAGTATTATGAGAACTAATTTAGCAGTGCCTGCATAAAGAATTAAATTGTCTTATGCTATTTATAAAAAGTAAATGTTCTACAACCCCCATACCTTTTTTTGCCATTTTATTACAAACATTCAGAAAGTTTTTTCAAGATTTCAGAATGTCTGTTCAGTCTTACTAGAAGCAAGTTAAGACAGCTGAAGAAATTCCAGCTTTAGAAATCAAGATGTAGGGGATATAGCTCAGTTGGTAAAGTGCTTGCCTGTTAAGCACAAGGCACTGAGTTCAAGACATGACTTGTAGGCCTTAAGGAACCAATGATGCTGACATAAGTTAATGAATATGATCATCAATGGTTTTGTCAGATGAACTCAAAAATTTTTTTGAAACTACTTTCAGATATTTTAGTAAAAAAAAAAGCACTATAAATTTAAAAACATGATTCTATCCAAATTGGCTTTTTATTAATAGTAAAGTCTATTGATACATACTGCTTGCAAATAGTATAAACACAAAAATTACAAAAATAAACCAGTATTTAAAGGCAAATGCAAAAATTTGCACATTAGATCATTAAAGGTTTTACATAGTTTTTATACCATTTACAGTTGTCAAAACTAGATATATTAAGCAAAAAAGCAAGGTGCAAACTAGCAAGTATCATGTTACCGTTATGTTTTTAAAAGGAGAAAAAGACACATATGCATAGATTACCTCTGGAAGAATACTTAAGAAACTGCTATCAGTGGTTACCTAAATGATCAGGGATCAAGAAATGGGAAGGAAATTCACTTTCATTGAATATCCTTTGGTACTATCAAATTTTTAATCTCATATTCAGGTACAAATTTGTTCCCATATTTTCGTTAACAGTTATGCATAAGACTAAATCCTTAATAAGTGGATTTAACATGAAATTAATTATATACCACAAAGAAATGAAAACATTTCCAAACATTTCTGGAAATATTTTCCTGAAAAAGGTTTACAGGATAAGAAATGAGAAAACTGATGCACTGAAGACTTTATTACAACAATATTTAAATAAAGAATTTCAGTTCCAAGTGTGAAATAGCTTAGGGGGTATGTGTAAACTATAAGCTGACAATAGTGGCCAAGTTTAGCCTTTCTTTCCTAAGAAGAAAAGCTTGTGTAAATATCTAGGCAGCTTGAAATTGTCACTTTAAGGAAAAATGGAAATATTTTACAGTGAGTTTTATATCTATTTGACAGAGAAACCAACATTTTCAGCCAACCACTAATACACTAGTGTCAGTATACAAGAATAATGAAATGTTTTTGTGTTTTGAAAACAATTACTAAAATGTTAGTCAGTATTTAATTTCTTTAGCCTGGCTTCTCACTTACGTCATAAAGGTCAAGGTCATGGCAAAGATAGTGACTTCCAAATACAATCTATAGTTGATGTGCTTTCTAAGTTGGGTACACACCCTATATACTCCTTATGCTTATCCCTCTATCCCAACTGAACAGTATTACCCCCTGTCCCAAGTATGTAACCTAAATCCAAATGGAGAAAGGCAGATCACCTACTAGTTCTCCACTAGACCTTTTCTTAAGTTATTTCACAAACAGCAAGAAATGATCTGCTTTCTCCACTCATCTGTTTCAAAACAAAGAACACACTTATATGATGCTCGTCTTTATATTTCTGTGCTCTGGAACAAGCACACTTAATATCAACTCCAGGAGTGTTAAAAGGCCCTCAGAAAATTAGGAATAATATCTTCAGTAGAAAAGAATTCAAAAGCATCCAGTTCCAAATAGTCCCTGAGCGCACTTATCATTCCAGCAAGAAGTCTCCAGAGAGAGTGAAAGGCACATTTTCTGCAACTCAAGGACCACTGCATAGTACTAGAGATGGTACACCAGCCAGGCTAATCAAAAGTTCAAATTGATGACATACCCCCTCCCAACGTTGAATCTTATATGCTGGAAAAATAATCTAATGTTGGATGTAAACACAACACTTTTGACTAGAGGAGTTGCAGCTGGGGTACACAATCCTTCCAATGGAAGATTCAAGAGCAAAAGATAGCTTCAAGCCTCCTCTTCTTCCTTTTCCAAGAAATCAGTCAATGTTCCATTGTCAACAGGAATTAACAAATATTCTACTCCATCAGCTCCCTAAAAAATATAATACCATGAATGAAATGGATTTGATTTTTTTTGATGCAGTATTTCCAAGAAATACCTAAGTATAAAAGTTAAGGTAAAAGGACAAACAGGCCTATTTATGTATTTTAAATTACTGAGTTATAGTTAAACTACTTTACTAGAAAATAAAAACTAAATAGAGTGGGGTAGGTAGGTAGGCATTTTCTTCACTGTGATTCAGATCCTTTATCCTCCTGCCCTCTTCCAGAATCTGACACCTGACTTCTAGTTCTTTTTTTTCCCTCTCAACAAGATCCTTCCCACTGGCTTTTAAACATATTCAGGCATCTCTCATTTTAAAATAGACTTCATTAGTTTCCTTCATTCCTCTCCAACTGTTGCCCTACTCTGTTACCTTTACAGAGATAGAACACTGTCTAAATCTGTTTCCTCACTTATCACTCCACACAGTCCAACCTAGCTATTGCTCCATTATGAGGAATTCCATATTCCTAAATTCCATGGATATTTTCAGTCTTCATCTTTTTTGGCCTCGCAGCAGCATTTGACACAGCAGACTATTCTCTCTTTCTTAAAAAGATGCTACTCTTGGCTTCTGTGACATCATATCTTGGTTCTCTTCCTGGCACTCTGGCTGTGTTCCTCACCTCTAAAGGCTTATCCTTTACTTGGCCATTAAATTTAAGACTTGGCTTAGTTACTGGCCCTCAATTCTCATTAAATGTCCTCATTCAAAAAGAAAGTCACAAGTCATCAGACACAGGGATTAAACCCCTGTGATTTGATCCGTCCCAATGGTATCAAGGAAAGTACAAAGTAGAGCCTGCTACTCTCTTTCCAGACATTAATTGTAAAAGATCTAAGTGAAATCAGAAAAATGGTTTCTATTAAATTGAACCATATGAAATTGAAATTTTTGAGGGTCAGGTCTAATATGATTTCAAATAATTGAAAGTAACAGCTCCAACTTTGTCATGGACACCCTGTTAAAAAAAATAAATGTCCTCATTGTAGTAGTCCCTCCAATGCCTGCTTTTAATTACAACCTGAATAAATAGGAATCATAATCTTGTATTGCCAGCCTAGGTTTTTCCTCTGGTTTCTTGCTCCAGGTATCCAACTGCCTAAGTGACATTTCCACTTGAGGAACCTCCAGAGTTAAGTGTAAACTTACTAAGATCATTAGCTTATGATCTGTCCCCCACAAATGTTGCTTTGCCAGTTTCTCATTCAGTGATTCCACCTCTCTCTTGTCAGGAATCACTCCTGACATTTTCCATATCCCATCTATCATCAATTCTTATCAATTTTGCTTGCCAAGTATATCTTGAATCCAACTACTTTAAGCTCCATCAGAAAAGCAGTTAGGTTTTTGCTTATAACTGTTACAATATAATATTTGATATACAGTTAGTGCTCAACAAATGTAGACTGAATTAATAAGAGGGAAAAGAGAAGTGAAAAGAACTATCTGGTTCATACTATATTTCTATTCCTATTACTTTGGACTAGAACTTATACACAGTATTCTTCTCTGCAATGAAGCAACAGTACTTCTACATATCTCTTTCCACAGAACTCAACTGGCACATAGGCTAAAGGAATCCTCGAGACCCATCATGGAACATGTTTCACAATCAGGTCTGAGTCAAAGGTATACTTGTCCTAAGTAAGTGATATGCACTATTCCTGGTATACAATGCTAACACAGCAGAATCTTACCTTCTTTGTTCTTATAAGTTTGTGGTCCCTGAATTCAGTTAACTGGGCTCGAAGTGTCAAATCACTATTGACAAGGAATGCTTCCCGACACTGCTGGTAAAAATCTTGAAAAGAAAGTCCTGGAGAAATTGAAAGAAGAGGGCACATATGTCAGCATTGAAGATGTAACCCATATATAGATACCCATACTAGAGAACAGATAACAAGTGCAGCCAGCATATTATGCCAAAGCCATCAATAACAATTGATTTTAAAAAGGAAAAAAAAACAAAAAACAAAAAACAAAAAACAAAAAAACCAGGTGCCATGATGCATACCTCTGATTCCTGGCTATTGGGGAGGCTGAGGCAGGAGAATCATTAAGTTTGAGACCAGCCTGGTCAACATAGCAAGACCCTGTTCTCAAAGTAAAATAAAAACTGGCCATGTAGCTCAGTGGTAGAAGTCCCCTGGGTTCAATCTCCAGTAGACCCCCAAAAAACAAAAAGCAAAAAGCGAAACAATAACAACAAAAAAAACCCATGGAAGAAGCAAAACTAATCCAAGAGAGAACATTTTACATGTTGCACCTTGTGGCCTATAGTTTTTAAAGAGAACCAATTGCTGAAAGTAGTCAATTGTGACCAAGCAGAACACAATAAACCTGTGGACATTCTGTTTTTGCCTCCCTGTTCCCCACCACTGGGGATTAGACCCAGGACCCACTATATGCTAGGTAAACAATCTATCACTGAACCATAAATCCAGCCCCCTTTGAGGCACTGTATAGGCTAGCCTTGAACTTGCCATCCTTCTGCCTGAGCCTCTTGAGTAACTGGGATTTTTGGTCTTTGCTATTAGGCCCAGCCTTTGAGGCAGTTTTAAACAGGGTGAATAAAGTTGACTTTTAAAAAGGGAACAAGTAAGTCATGAGAGCTGAACAATGACTAAAATATATGTTTACATTAATAATTTCTTTCTTTTTTTTTTGCGGGGATGGGGGCAAAAGGGAAGATCATCTCCTAAAACACCCGTTTGTGAAAAATATGTAACTGGGAGACACATATGCATAGTTTTAGCACAGAAAATTTTAAAGTAAGCTGTGTCTTGTCTTTCATTTCACATTGGCAAACAGTTTGTTCTGCAGTGAATCCATAGTACTGCCTGAAAATCTGCTGTGTGGGGGACACACCCATCAGAGAGAAACCACTTATTCACTACTGTGAGAAACTGCAGTGCTTTCACTAGATTCCACAAAAAATGAATTTAAGGGGTAAAACAAAAGTCACATGAGGTAGTATCACAAATATTGGATACCAATGTATGAAGGGTTGTCCTGGTTATCCAGCTGATACTTTATGAGTAGCCTGAAAATCCCCCTAAAGAAAAAGAAAACAAACAGGAAGTCAAATAGTATCAAGAGATAACAGCAAGTAATAAGACACACAAAGAGAACATCAAATATTTGGCCTGTCTGCATTATCTTCTATTTCTTTCTCTAAGGAATATCCTCTTTGGAAAAGCTTTTTTTATCTGAGTATTTTTTTTTTTTTTTTTTTTTTTTCTGACTGAAGATTAGTTTTCCTGGTAAAAATTTGGAATATCTAACAACATCTGAAGAGGAAAATATCCTCCCATAACCCTAAGATATTAGCCACTAACAGCAGGTATGCAGATCATATTGCATATGCTGCTATATCAAATCTTTCTGGAATAAGGCAAGGTGGAAATATATAAATTCATAAATTTATATACTGTATGCACCTTTTATACTTAACCTTTTCAATTATTGATTTTCCCCAAGTCTTTAAAAACTCTTCTTAAACAAGTTTTTGTTTTCTTTTTTGCAGTACTGGGGATTGAATTCAGGGCCTAGTACATACCAGGCAGGTACTCTATCACTAAGCCACATCTCCAGTCTTTTTTATTTTGAGACAAGAGTCTCACTGACTTTTTGAGGCTGTCCTTAAACTTGTAATCCTTCTGCCTTAGCCTCCTAGGTTGCTGGTATTACAGATTTGTGCTGCTGCTTCTGGCTGGCTTTCTTTCTTTCAATCTATTCAGGTTTATTTATCTATTCTCAGGAAGGTTTGTTGTTTTTCAACACCTCATCTTATTAGCTATGAGACAGTTCTAGAATTTTATGCTTTTGAGGGGTATCATAATGCTCAATATAAAATTAAAAATAACCATAAAATGAAAGTAAAATCCAAGCTGGGTGTCACACTGCCCACCCATGCACCAACTACTCATGAGGTAGAGGCAGGAGGATTGCTTAAACCCACGAGTTTGAGACCAGCTTGGGCAACAGGTAAAAAAAAACTCCACCTCAAAGGAGAAAAAAAAAAAAAAAATCTACCAAAATTCTGCTTTTTCTCATGATAACCATTTAGATGCTCTTATTCAGAAATATAAAAATTTATTAAGGAAAACATATTAGTACTCATTAATTATTGGGCAATTTAATTGACTAGTATTGAGTATTTTGCCTACTGCATAATCCAGTACTAGTAACTGTTTTTATTACTCATAATTCTTTAAACTAAGTAGAGACTTTCATATACCACCAATAAACTTTGTAGTACAAACATTCAAATATATAAAGAGTTTTTCTTTGTTTTGGTTTTTGTAGAGCTGGTGATCAAACCAGCACCTTGTGCATGATAGTGCTCTACCACTGACCTACATCTCTAGCCCTCACCTGTATGGTTTTTAAAAAAAGAATTATGGTTTTCATTCTTACCTTGCATTAGGGGTAAGGCTTCGTAACACATGAGTCAGGGAACTAAGTGGCAGAGATCCAGATTGTTTAACCAGAAGAGAATTCTCATAGGAGGTTTCTTCAGTATAAGGATTATATGTAGTAGTTTCATACCAGAGCCAATTATAAAGACTTTGCTTTGCATGATCCCACACTACCGCACATGACCAAAGGAAAGAATTACAAATTATTTTCATGTTACTAGAGTCTATTCCAGGAAAGAACGAGAAAACATTAAATAAAATAAAATGAATCCTGAATTTTGTGTGTGTGTGTGTGTGTGTTGGGGGGGAGTTCTGAGGATTAAACCTAAGGTCTAGCACATGCTAAGTAAGTGCTCCACCACTGAGCTATACCTCTAGCTCTTTTCATACTTTTTATTTTGAGATATGATCTCACTAAGTTGCCCAGGATAATGTAACCTTTTTTCCCCCAGTACTGGGGATTGAACCCAGGGCCTCAGTCATGCTAGGCAAGCACTTGTCCCCTGAACTACAGTCTCAGCCCTTTTCATTTTGAGACAGTTTTACTAAGTTGCCCAGCTTGGTCTTGAACTTGTGATCCGTCCCCTTGCCTCAGTCTCCAGAGTAGGTACAGGCCTATACCACTATACCCAACTCTGAAATTTTTCATTTTTATCACACCTCCATCCAAATCAGTAACTAACAATCTGATTTCATTGTCAGTCAACATCTAAATTTTTATTTGTACACTAAATACAAATTAAATACTCTTCTTCAGCATGTGAATTTTTATTTTCAAGAATTATATTCTAAATCAAATTGAGAATACCTAAACTTTTTGCAACCTGTGTCTTTAAATATCTAACACAGGAAGCATATACTGGAAAACAGTAAGAAAATTTCATAAGATGGATCTCTCAAGAAATAAAAAATAGTAACTTTTAACTTACTGAGGGGTGCATTGAGGTGATCAATAGATGCTATTAGGTATATGTTATGCAAAGATGACAACTGTCCAATAATTTGCTGGCTCTTATCTCCTCTCAACATCTGGCTATCCAAATTGTGGATAAGAAGGAAGAGTTTCAAGGAAGAATCTGAAAGGAAGGAAATCCAATTATTATTTTCAGTGCATATTTGTGAAGTCCCTACTGTACATAGTACCTAGGTATTAAAGAATATATTAAAATATTACAGGATAAAATAAAGATTGCTATTTGGGTATGGGAGCCCACAACTATAGTCTCAGTGACTCAGGAAGCTGAGGCAGGAGGATTGAGTCCATAAGTTTGAGATCAGCCTAGGCAAGATATCATGACCCCATCTTAACAACACCTTAAACAACCACAACAACAAAACCCCAAAACCTAAACCACCCCACAAAACAAAACAAAACAAAACCCTACAATAGTAACAACAAAAAAATGACTGCTTACGGCTATGTAATTTATTTGAAATGATAGGTCATTTACTTATAAAATAGGCAAGGCACAATGGTTAGCTCTTGAGCCAGGCCCTAATGAAAGCAGTTAATATAGCAAGATTCAGGTAACAGACTGGAGAGGAATCAGTGCATGTGACATTGCAAGGTGGGAGAAATGACAAAAGTTCTCATTAAGCAGATTATATACAAAATCCTGATTATCACAAAAGCCAGAGGAGACAAAAAAGGGGGGAGAGCTTAAGTATCAGGAAGTTGAGAGAAATATATAAAGGTCAATGAAGGGCTGGCATGTAACTCAGTGGTAGAGTGCTTGCTTAGTATTTGAGAGGCCTTGGGTTCAATATACAATACCACACACAAAAAAGTCAATGAAGAGCAGGGTGAGGTGGTCAACACATATAATCTCAGATACTCAGGAGCACAAGGCATGATTGCAAATTCAAGGTCAGACTGGGCAACTTAGTGATACCCTGTCTCAAAAACATAAAACAAACTTAACAAAAAAACCCCAAAGGAAAGGAATATAGCTCAGTGGTAGAGCCCCACTAGGTTCAATCTCCAGTACTACCAGGAAAAAAATGCTAGTGATGGAAGAAGTTGGACGATGGAGGTGTCAACAGCATGGAAGATATCAGAGAAAAAGAATAAGCCAATCAACTCAAAATGGATCAAGGACCTTGAAATCAGATCAGAGATCCTGCATCTTATAGAAGAAAAAGTAGGTTCAAATCTTCAACATGTTGGCTTAGGATCAGACCTCCTTAACAGGACTCCCATAGCACAAGAAATAAAAGCAAAAATCAATAAGATTCAAACGAAATAGCTTTCTCTCAGCAAAGGAAATTACCAGCAATGTGAAGAGAGAGCCTACAGAGTGGGAGAGAATCTTTGCCATGCATACTTCAGATAGAGCACTAATTTCCCGAATATATAAAGAACTCAAAAAACTCTACACCAAGAATACAAATAACCCAATCAACAAATGGGCTAAGGAAATGAACAGGCACTTCACAGAAGAAGATGTACAAGCAATCAACAGATATATGAAAAAATGTTCAATATCTCTAGTAATAAGAGAAATGCAAATCAAAACTACCCTAAGATTCCATTTCACCCCAATTAGAATGGTGATTATCAAGAACACAAGCAACAAAAGGTGTTGGCGAGGATGTGGGGAAAAAGGTACACTCAGACATTGCTGGTAGGGCTGCAAAGTAGTGCAGCCACTCTGGAAAGCAGTGTGGAGATTCCTTAGAAAACTTGGAATGGAACCACCATTTGACCCAGTTATCCCACTCCTTGGCCTATACCCAAAGGACTTAAAATCAGCATACTACAGAGATACAGCCACAACAATGTTCATAGCTGCTCAATTCACCATAGCCAGATTGTGGAACCAACCTACTAGATGCCCTTCCATGGATGAATGGATAAAGAAACTATATTATATATATATATATATATATATATATATATATATATATATATGTGTGTGTGTGTGTGTGTGTGTGTATATACACACACACAATGAAATATTACTCAGCCATAAAAAACAATAAAATTATGGCATTTGCAGGCAAATGGATGAAACTGGAGAATATCATGCTAAGTGAGATAAGCCAATCTCAAAACACTAAAGGACGAATGATCTTGCTTATAAGTGGAGGATGACACATAATGGGGGGTGGGGGGGCAAGAATGGAGGAAGGAGGGACTGTATAGAGGGATAAGAGGGGTGGGAGGGGTGGGGGGGAATATCAGAATGTATCAAAAACTATTACCCTAGGTAAATGTATGATTACAAAACGGTATGCCTCTACTTCATGTACAGAGAAACAAGATGTATCCCATTTGTTTACAAAAAAAATGAATTAAAAAAAAAGAATAAGCCAAGGTCAATGGGTTCAGTAAGGAAGAAATTACAGACAGGCATGGTGGTATACACCTGCAATCCCAGTGACTCAGGAGGCTGATTTAGGAAGATTACAAATTTGAATCCTGTCTGGGCAACTTAGTGAGACCCTGTCTCAAAATAAATAAAAAGTGGAACTTCTTCAAAATCTCTGAAATCATATAAAAATAGAAAAACAATCGTGTGGAAGGTCAGCAGAATCAGGTAAACTTTTTTAACCATTAAGACCCAATTGGGGGGGTGCTGGGGAGATAGCTCAGTTGGTAAAGTGCTTGCCTTACAAGTGCAGGGTCCTGGGTTCGTCCCCAGCACCACAAAAAACAAAACAAAACAACAAAACAAAAAACCCAATGGGGGCGTTGGGGATATAGCTCAGTTGGTAGAGTGCTTGCTTGCAAGCACAAGGCCCTGGGTTTAAATCCCCAGCACCACAAAAAAAAAAAACAAAAAACCAATGGTACTTGTATGTCTTCCAGGAGACCTGGTAAAAAAAAAACAGGAACACCTGCCTGTGTGTGTGTGTGTGTGTGTGTGTGTGTGTGTGTGTATGATGGAAGACAATCTTTCAGAAAGAGTAAACACACTTCTCTTCCACTGGAATGGAATAAGAAAGAGAAGAGGCAAAAGGGGTTGAGGATATAAATCAGTGGGAGAAATCCTAGCGGCTTGGGAGGCTGAGACAGGAGGATTGCAAGTTCAGAGCCAGTCTCAGCAACAGCAGGCCAGCAAGTAACTCAGTGTGACCCTGACTCTAAATAAAATACAAAATAGGGCTGGGGATGTGGCTCAGTGGTCAAGTGCCCCTAAGTTCAATCTCTGGTACCCAAAATCAATCAATCAGTGGGAGAGTGCTTGCCAACCATGCTTGAAGCCCCCTGGTTTGAGTCACAGCAGAGTAAAAACCAACCAACCAAACAATGCCTCCCAAAACAAAACCAAAAGGAAAAAATAATGACAAAGATTCCGAGATGCCACATTTTGAAACTCCCAGGTTCCTAGAATTCAACAATGTTAACACACACACACACACACACACAATGACTTAGATATCTATTGTAATGATCATCAACAATATAGGGCTGTCCCACAAGAAACCGTGGTAAGGGATAAAAATAATGCTTTTGTTATTCTTCAAGTGGGATAATTTATTGATATTAAATATTTAAATGAATGTTAAAAACTAAAAGGGTCTAGAAAAATAAGCCAAAATTACTAAAGGGACAACATATCATGATGATTGACTTGCAATTAAATAATAAGGTTGAAAGAACTAGAGACAAACTAAACAGATTTTATCTTATGACAAACCTGTAGTGATGTAATATGTGCCTTCACAATCAATGAACAAGGAATATCTTATTTCCAATTTTATGATATGCTCATATAACCAAAACATTCACAGCACAAGAATAACAAGTTTTTTTCCCATTCCATAGATCTTAGTATGGTACATAAAATTCTCTGTCTCACATTCTTTTTAAGGGGAGTAAACCCAGGGATTAAACTCAGGGCCTAACACATGACAGGCAAGCACTCTACCACTGAGCTACATTGTTAGCCCATTATCTCAATGAGTAATATTTACTCAAAAAAAGAAACGAGTATTTTGTTCATTTTATTTTATTTTTGTGCCAGGCACAGTGGCATATACCAGTAATCCCAGCAACTTGAGAAGCTGAGGCAGGAGGATCAGAAGTTTGAGGTGAGCCTCAGAAATTTAGCAAGACCCTATTTCAAAAAACAAAAAGTGGTGGGGGCTGAGGATGCAGCTCAGTGGTAGAGTGTCCCCAGAATCGCAAATTAAAAAAAAAAAAAATTTGTTTTTTGCAGTGCTAGGGATTGAACCCAGGGGGCCTTGTGAATGTTAGGCAAGCACTACCACTGAGCTATACTTTCAGCCCCAGAAATATGAATGTTTTATAAAAATATTAAAAATATAAAAATCTGTCAAAGATATAACAATCAACTAGAGGCACAAACCTGACAGTTGTAAGAGGCTACACAAATTTAAGACAGTAGAAGAGATTCTTTCAGTTAGATGAAATTTATAGAACAAATTCATTAAAAAGAAAAAAGGACATTATTTTAGAGAAATCTAAATCAGCATTAATATAAATTGCTGAGACAGGCGTGGTGGTACACGCCTATAATCCCAATGGCTAGGGAGGCTGAGGCAGGAGGATCATAAGTTCAAAGTCAATCTCAGCAAAAGTGGGATGCTAAGCAACTCAGTGAGACCCTCTAAATAAAATACAAAATAGGGCTGGGGATGTAGCTCAGTGGTTAAGTGACTCTTAAATTCAATCCCTGATACCCCGCCCCCCAAAAAAGAGATAAGTTGCTGATATGAAAAAAAAAATTTTTTCCCGTACTAAGGATTAAACCCAGGGTGTTCTATCAATAAACTACATCCCCATCCTCCCTGAATCCACCACCACCTTTTTAATATTTTATTTTGAGACAGGGCTAAGTTGTATAGGGTGGACTTTAATTTGTGATACTTCTGCCTCTTGAGCAGCTGAGATTAAAGGTATGTGTCACTACACCTAACTAACAATCCTCATTTTTGTGTATACAAATATATAATATGTAAAAATGTATGTTTAACTTCATCCAAAAACTGCAGATCATCTACTTCATGTTACCTTCTTTAAATTTGTTTATTATCCAGTCTAGCTGGTCCAGTATACTTCGGAAAGTACCCATATGATCAAGGACTTCTTCTGTTATAGAATTCAAGATCTATATCATAAAAGTGCAAAAGGTACCATATCAATTACAATTTATTGTCATACAGGATAAAGACAACTAGTAAATCCTTTTATATAAATTAAAAATAATTTTTTACTTAAATTTGAAAAATTACTTCAAAAAATTCTACTAGGTATCTAAGTATATCTAATTCATTTTCCCCATATATTATGGCTAAAAGGAAACAGGGAAGTACAGTGAAGTACAAAGATAATGTAAGAGAGTAGCAAAAACAAAACACAGTGAAAAGCATTAGAAAAGTATAAACTTATCAAGGGAAACAGGATATAAGTACAAGAACACTTTAAAGGATTGCTAAGTTGGTTCATATTCAGCATCCAAAAGCTTTAAAGTAATTCTCAAAGCATGAAGAGACAAGTACTTGAAATAAAAATAATCTACAATGTACATATAAAACTAGACTATTATTTATTCTTTTTAGAACACCAAAATTACATAAAGTTATAATAAAATTGCTGACCCCATAATCCTGTCTTTTAGAGAATTTCCATAGATATTTAATGTAGTATAAACAAAGCTAATATTTCTTTAAGGTTTACTACATGTTAGTTACAAAAGTAGGAAATTTGACAATGGGGTTTTAAAGCTATCCTCTGATTCCAAATGTTTGATCTTAAGCACTATGCAATCTAACTAGTTTAAAGTCTAAAACAAAAATTCCTTTAAATTTAACATTCCATAAATGAGAAATAACATCCTCATTAACGTGGGGGCATCATACAGCAGAGGATATAACATTGTAGAGGATATAACATTGTTTCCATTAGCCTTTTTTAAACTTACTGATTTCACACTGATTCCAGGAAAGAAGCCATTGATGACAACATGAATGGAATCTTGCAGCATGGTGGTTCGAAACCTTTCTAGTAAATCTCTCTTGGAACCCAAACCATAAAGCACAATGTTGAACCCAAGGCTGTTAGGAAAGATAGCATTCATGGAAATTAAAGTTTAAAACCTCTTATTGCCAATTTTATTATCAATTGATTTCTTTACTTTTAGCTTATAAAGACTACAGAAAGATCTGAGATGTAAAAGTTGATTCCAATTTATGCAAGGGAAGGGAACCATTTTATTAGTCATTTGAAAACTTATAGTTTCAACTTCTTCAGTAACTTTCTCTCTAGTGCCATTACCTTTCAAGTGACAGGCGCCTAAAGACAAAAGAGACCACGGTCAGTAAAGACACTAAAAAGTTTAACAGCTTAAAGCAGAGTTGAAATTGATAGATTAAATTGGAAATGTAAGCAGAGCACTCATAACAAAGGTTTTGTTAAATCATAACAAGACATAAATTAGACTTTATTCCAAAGACAATGAGCACTTAAAAGTAACCAAAAAGGTTCTTAGAAGTAGCATGATCTTTTTAGAAAGATCACACTGGCTGTGTAAAGGGTCATGGATAAGAAGGAGGAACAAAAATGCCAAAGATGAAAGACCCAAATTAGCTCATGAAGAAAAATGTAAAGTGTTAAAGAGTTTTATATGGAGTGCAATCAATAGGATTTGGAGAGAAATTAATGTGGAGGAAGAGGAAAAGGAAATACCAAGTTTTCTGCTCTAGACATGAATTCACCATGCCGGATGAGGGGCAGGGAGGAGTGACAGGTTTCAAATGTACTTAATTTTATGTGTATTGAATTATTCACATGGCATCGAAGTGTAAAGTTCCAACCGACATTAAGATATTCACATCTGCTACAACTAAGTGAGGTCTAAGTTGAAGGTAACAATTTTGACTGTTATTCACATACTTAACAGCATTAGAAGTCAAGTGAGTGAATGAGACTGCCCAAACATCAAACACCAGGATCAAGCTAAATCTAGCTCCATGACTTTTTACAGAGGTCAGTCAGACAAAGAGTATTTATGTGATGCCCCATGGCAATGCATGATAGCCTAGAAATAAAAGGAGAGAGATAACCCTTGAAGATGGAGATTAGTAAGCTCAAAGAAACAGAAAGAATCGGGCAAAGGAATTCAGACAGCCAGCAATTCCACTGAAGTAGCTGACCACAAGGTCTAGAATGGGAGCAAAGCAAACCAAGTCATCTGAGTTAACTGGCAAAAGGAAGAATTGGTAGGCAAGGGGATAGAATTTGAGTAAAGAGCTGCTGTACAAATTTGTATTCCTCATATCCACAGTTACTAAGAAAAGCTGAGGTCCTTGCAGGAAAGATAATCATTTTTTTCCCAGCATAACCTCTGTATATATAC
The DNA here is from genome assembly GCF_902686445.1 of Sciurus carolinensis. Lineage (NCBI taxonomy): Eukaryota > Metazoa > Chordata > Mammalia > Rodentia > Sciuridae > Sciurus > Sciurus carolinensis. The sequence continues at coordinate 148,174,716 of NC_062215.1, forward strand.
TATTGTTAAAATAAAACCAGGATCAATTAGGGATAACTGTGATCATTTCTATGGTCTTACTGTTTGGTGGGTTTGCCCTATTTAGCCCTGTCGACTATGCAAATATGAATGTGCAGGTATATTTATATTAGTGTACTTTCTTATTTAAGCACTTTCTTATGTTAAGGTCCTTTTAAATACAAGTATGAAAGTAAAAAAGAAAATATTATGACTTGATTTTAATCACTGTTCTAGGCATCTTATTTTTTATTTCTTTTTTGCAGTGCTGGGGATTGAACCCAGAGCCTTGTGCTTGTGAGGCAAGCACTCTACCAACTGAGCTATATCCCTACCCCTCTTCTAGGTATTTTAAAGGAATCTTAAAATTTAACCTGAGGCATCTGTAAAATAATAAAATTGAAAAAGTATTCTAAGAAATAATTTTAAAATGATAAAATGTTCAAAGAATAAATCTTGTGAAATTCTTAAAGTGTATGTATATAGAATTATATTAAAAGACAATACACATTCTTTCATTTCAGGAACTTCACTGTGGAAAACTAGATTAAAATATTGATGTATTTATCTTGACAACACAAATTTTTAAAAATTGTAGAATTTCTGCAATCATACAATTAAATAACTTCCCTCTTTTCAAGTCATAAAATTGGGAAAATACCTACTTTTAATTTATTTATATATATACATACATCAAGTTATTTATAAAAATAAAATTATATTACTTGGTTTTAACAAAGACATAAAAATATATTTTTTTTGCAAGGGTTTGCTATGATAATAATACTTACTGTAACTGTAGCATCCATTTATGAAATAATTTCTCATATTGCTGATTCAATTGTTTAAGTTCAGCAGAAAAGGAAGGAGAAACCTTGCTCAATAAATTTCGCAGAGTTTGCTTAAAAAAAAAATTGAAAAATTTTGTTAAAAAGGAAGAAAATAAATTCTCAAACCAATCAGTCCAACTAAAAATATTTCCTTAAAGGTTGAGGTTAGAAGAGGCCATTAATGGAAATGTTACTCTTTAATCAGGTTTTTAAAAACGAATACAACTGAATGAATACACACAATACTGCAAATATGACTTAAATATTTGTTTTCCTAAAAACCTTTAACATTTTTAAGTACAAATATGTAATAACAGTATAAAACATTTGCTAAGTTTTGTCCAGACCCATTTAAATGTTTATAAATCCCAAATATAAAGATTTAATTTCTAAAAATATGATTACCATAAAGAGAAGATGATCAAATCTGACTCCCAGCATGGACAAGTCCAGACAGACTTTTAAAAACCCATGAATCAAAAACAAAAACCAAACAGTGAATCTAGCTCAGTGGTATAGCACCTGCTCATCAGTATGTGTAAGGTCCTGGGTTAGACCATCATAAAACATCATAAAAGCAAAAACAAAAACAAAAAAAGTACCAAACTATGGATTTGAAAAAAATGTAAAAGCCTAAGGTAACTCTTCAACACTAATTCTCAGAAAATATTAAAGATTTTTTATAATTTACCACTATCATTAGTAAATTTGAATTACTGTTGCTTTACAAAAAGCTATTTTCTAACAAATACTTATCACTGATAAGTATGGCAAATATTCATCTATCTCTGAATCTACTAGTCTTTTGTTTTGTTTTTTGGTACTGGGGATTGAACCCAGGGGCACTTCACAATACTGAGCTACATTCCCAGTCCTTTTTTTAAAATTTTGAAACAAGGTCTCTTACTAAGTTGTTTAGGGTCTTGCTAATTTGCTAAGGTTGGTCTCGAACTTTGTGATCTTCCTGCCTTAGCCTCCCAAGGAGGTACTGAGTTATAGCCTCAGTTCATTTTTGTTTTAATTTTATTTTGAGACAGGGTCTAAGTTGCTAAGGGTCTCATTGAATCTTAGTTTTGAAGGCTGACCTCAAACTTTCAATTCTTCTGACTCAGACTTCCAAGTCAGTGGGATTATAAGCGTGTATCACCATGTCTGGTAAAATATGGCAAAATTTTAAAAACAGTAATATAAAAAAAAAAAAACTGAGGAAGAATGGGCACAGTGGCTTGCACCCATAATCCCAGACTTGGGAGATGAGACAGGAAGGTCCCAAGTTTGAAGCCAGTCTTGGAAAACTTGGTGAAACCTTGTCTCAAAATATTTTTAAAAGTGGGGAGAGGAGGCGTGGAGCAGGGCCAGACTTGTTCAATGGGGACATGGAGTCAGAGGCTGGCACTGCGGCTTCTTCGGCTGTGGATCCGGCCATTCCCGAAGAGAACTTGGTCAAGTCTTAACTAAACTAGATGGATCCAGCCACAATGCTGCTAGATGGAATTGTCAGCCACCTGAAGAAGCAGACAGGACCAGCTTCAGTGCCTCTTAGGACTGAGGAAGAATTTAAGAAGTTCATTAGTGATAAAAATGCCTCTGTAGGGGGTTTTTTCAAGGATTTATTCAGTGAAGCACACTCTGAATTCCTAAAAGCAGCCAACAACTTGAGGGATAACTACCGATTTGCACACACCAATGTTGAATCTCTGGTGAAGGAGTATGATGATAATGGAGAGGGCATCACCTTATTTCGTCCTTCACATCTTACTAAAAGTTTGAGGACAAAAGTGTGGCATATACAGAACAGAAACTGACTAGCAGCAAGATTAAAAAGTTTATCCAGGAAAACATTTTTGGTATTTGTCCTCACATGACAGAAGACAATAAAGATTTAATACAGGGCAAGGACTTACTTATGGCTTACTATGATGTGGACTATGAAAAGAATGCTAAAGGTTCTAACTACTGGAGGAACAGAGTAATGATGATGGCAAAGAAATTTCTGGATGCTGGACACAAACTCAACTTTGCTGTAGCTAGCCGTAAAACCTTTAGTCATGAATTGTCTGATTTTGGCTTAGAGAGCACTACTGGCGAAGTTCCTGTTGTTGCTCTCAGAACTGCTAAAGGAGAGAAGTTTGTCAGGCAAGAGGAATTCTCGCGTGATGGCAAGGCTCTTGAGAGGTTTCTTCAAGATTACTTTGATGGCAACCTGAAGAGATACCTGAAGTCTGAGCCTATCCCAGAGAGCAATGATGGGCCTGTAAAGGTAGTGGTAGCAGAGAATTTTGATGAAATAGTGAATAATGAAAATAAAGATGTGCTGATTGAATTTTATGCCTCTTGGTGTGGTCACTGTAAGAATCTGGAGCCCAAATATAAAGAACTAGGAGAGAAGCTCAGCAAAGACCCAAATACTGTCATAGCCAAGATGGATGCCACAGCCAATGATGTGCCTTCTCCATATGAAGTCAGACATTTTCCTACCATCTACTTCTCTCCAGCCAAAAAGAAGCTAAGTCCAAAGAAATATGAAGGTGGCCGTGAATTAAATGATTTTATTAGTTATCTACAACGAGAAGCTACAAATCCCCCTATAATTCAAGAAGAAAAACCCAAGAAGAAGAAGGCACAAGAAGATCTCTAAAGCAGCAGCCAAACATACCACTTTGTAATGGACTCTTCTACCAGAGATGGGAAAACCATTGGGGAGGAATGGGATCCATATGGGATTATTACCTCTCAGGGCTGAGAGGACAGAATGGATATACTCTGAATCCTGTTAAATTTTATCTAAACTGTTTCTTAGCTGCACTGTTTATGGAAATACCAGGACCAGTTTGTGTCTGGTTTTGGGAAAAATTATTTGTGTTGGGAAGAATGTTATGGGGATGGGGGGATTTGAGTTGGGAGGTTATTTTCTAATTCTTTTTGTACATTTGGAACAGTGACAATAAATGAGCCCCTTAAAAAAAAGTGGGGAGAGGTCTGGGGATATAGCTCAGTGGTAGAGTACCCTTGGTGGTTCAATCCTTAGTAACACTAAAATCAATACTAAATTGATGGAGATTGACTGCCCTGCACCCAAAGTTTGAAAATTCATGCTGTCGAATCTAACATAATTTATCTTTTGAAATGAAAACTCTAGAAAAAAACTTATGTATGCCTCTTTACCCTGGTACTATCATGTTTCCATGATGTTTAATGTATATGTTCTTTTAATTCTGCAGATTAGAGTTTCAATCAATATTCCAGGTATTATGGCCTATAGAGTTTTTATTTTTCCACATAATTAAAGAATAGGACTACATTTTAGTAAAACTGTTAGTAGGCAGATTTAAAAAATCTCTCTCACCCCTTCTGATGTCCAGAGTTCTGAAAAAGTAGAAAAAGAATTTCCTGTAATTTTTTATGCAGGAATATCTGAATATATTTCTAAGTATTTGTCCTCAGGGTATGAACTCTAGAATGCTTATTCTCATCTATGCACTTTGATTTCAAACTTTAATATTCATGGAGAACTGGACTACTGGCCCCAATAATTAATCCCTCCCTGTACCTGTGCCTTTCCTACATGACTTTGCTGTCCCTCCCACTAATTGGGTGGAGTACAGGCTCCTACCCTTTGAACTTATTTTCAGCCAAGTGAATTTTTTTTTTAATATGTGACTTTTTTTTTTTTTTTTTTTTTGTGATGCTGGGTATTGAACCCAGGGCCTTATGCATATGAGGCAAGCACCCTACCAAAAGTTATATCCCCAGCCCCAATAAGTGACTTTTTTAAAAAAATATTTTTTTGTTGTAGATAGACACTATGCCTTTATTTTATTTAATTTTATATGGTGCTGAGGATTGAACCCAGTGCCTAACATGTGAGGCAAGTGCTCTGCCACTGAGCTATAGCACCAGCCCTCAGCCAAGTGATTTGCTGTGGTCACTAGAATGAGGCAGAAGTGACATTGCCAGTTTTGAGCCTAGACTTTAAGAAATCATGTGTTTTACCACTTCCCTTAAACCTCTGCCATTCTCATGAGAAGAACATGCTTCAGCTAGCCTACTGATCCCATGAGGAAGAAAGACATGGAACAAATACTAGATTAGCCAATCTCCTGTGAACAGATGGACAACAGAAATAAATGCTTACTGTCACATACTTCTGAAATTATACTGGTTAGCTATACTATGTCTACAAAGAAAGGTCTTCCCCCACTTCCTTCATTATCTGTAACAAGTTGTTCCTTTGATCCTTGAAGATATCTTTTTGCCTCTAGGTCCTACTTTGAGCCACTTATTCTTCTCCTATATTACTTACATGAAAATACATGCTCTAAGCAAATATTAATGTCATCTATTCCTTGGAACAGCTTAGCTTCTTGACACTTATTTTTATCTAGTCTCTAATCTGACTCTCCATCCCAATCAGCCAGGTGATAAAAATCTAAAACTTCCCCAGACTGCAGAGCACCAGGTTATTCAGGTTATAGAACCTTACCCTATATTCCCTTATCTTTTTTTTTTTTTTTTGGTACTGGGAATTGAACTCAGGGGCACTGAACCACTGAGCCACATCCACAGCCCTATTTTTTCATATTTTATTTAGAGACAGGGTCTCACTGAGTTGCTGAGCACCTCACCATTGCTGAAGCTAACTTTGAACTCGCAATCCTCCTATCTCAGCCTCCTGAGCCACTGGGATTACAGGGGTGCGCCACCACACCTGGCTTATTCCCTTATCTTTTTTCTGTCTCAAACACTCTGTTGAAAGTCCTGTGCACCTTAGAAAATTCATTAAATTCTACTTTGCAGAGTATGGTTCAAGTATCCCTAATCCAGAAAATGAAAACATGAAAATTTCCAAAATCTTAAAACCTTTTTTTTCATCAGTACTGACACGATGCCATAAATGGAAAATTCCACACCTGAACTCATGTGAGAGGTCAGTCAAAACAGTGCACTAAAAATATTGTATAAAATTATTTTCAGGCTATGTGTGTATAAGAAACATTAATAAATTCTGGGCTTAAGAGTTAGGTCTCACTTCCAAGATATCTCATGTTTATGTAAACATTTTAAAATCCCAAAATATCAAAATCTGAAACACTACCAGTTCCAAGCATTTTGGATAAGGGACTAAACTCGTATAATAAAATCTTAATAATCTTTGAAAACACAGAGACTTTTCTTGATTTAGATTATCAACCCTACTTTCTATTAAAAATGTTTCATACTCAGGTGACTGTCTCCCCATAGGGGAGGTATCAGTCAAAAGTTCAGTAAGTATAGCTATGTGGTATTTTTTGAAAAATGAGCTACACAGCAACCTTGTTACCTTACTGCACTGGGAAAGTTTTCTACAGTATCATCAAGCATTATGCTCTCTAAGTTTTGCCAAGTTTGTAAATGAGAAAGAGTCAGGTCAAAGTCTATTTTCCTCTCTTGTTAGCAACATTCCTTTAGATTGGTGATTGCCAGATTCAAGCTTCCAATGTAAGACATCTATCTACTTAATTCTCACAGTTATTGTACAGAACTTATCTATTGTGCACTGAATGTAACCATTAGTATTTTTCCAGTTAGTCTTTAAAAAGTACATTCAATATTTTTAAATCCTATCAAAATGTGTGGAACTCATCAGCTTTGTGAACATAAATCAAATGATATAACTTAAAAAAAAATCTGTTTTATGACCAGTATGAGGCTTAATGAACATGTCAGTTAAATATCAGTCTAATGGTACATGGCTATCAAGAAACTATGACCCTGATGATTATTATAAGTCTTATGAAATGAAAAAAATGACAAATGTAAAATTACATCATGTCAAACAGAATTCTAAACCAGTGAATTACTTACCATTTATATAATAAATATATAATAAACATAACACATTACTTTTGTGTTTCATTTTATCAGGACAATAATTTTGCTTGTGTACACTTCAAATTTGTTGCTAATGTAGTAAAATCTTCAGGTCATAAGAAGAAAAATTTGGGACTAATAAACTTTACAACATACCTGATCCAGTTTTGCTCTCTTTAACTTCTGCAGTGTTCTATCAGAGGTTAAAACTTTTGAACTGCTGTGAGCTTCAAAATATTCTTCTACTAAGTCATTCTGAAAGTGAATGGAGTAAAGTCAGTTTTAAATAGTTTCGGATATTTGTATTTTATCAAAACTAACAGTTTGATTAGTCCAAAATAGGACTAGGATATGTAGAATTATCATCTTTTTGTTTTTGAGACAAGGTCTCACTATATTCCTCAAACTGTCTTAAGCTTGTGGGCTCAAGTAATCCTCCTGCATCAGTCTTCCAAATAGCTAGAACTACAGGTGTGCACCACCATGTCAGCCTAAAATTCTTTGTGTGTGTGTGTATACACATATGTATATATATTTGTGTATTTTGTGTGTGTGTGTGTGTGTGTGTGTGTATTTAAATTTCCAGACAAGATCTCACTAGGTTGCCCAAGCTGGCCTTGAACTTGTGTGATCCTCTTGTTTCAGCCTCCAGAGTAGCTGGTATTATGGGCACATGCCACAGCGCCCAGACACATCACTTATTATTTACACAGACTTCAACACATCAACAAAGTTACAAAAACAAGATTATACAAAAAGGAATATACTAAAGTTATGCTAATAAGTGTCCAATCAATATTTACTTAAAACTTCATACAACTGAATTAAGAGTCACCTTTTGCCTGTTGTATAGTATTGATTCAAAGAGTCCAGAAAAGAAAGCTCAAAAATAGAAACAAATATATGTGGGAATTTACATGTAAGGCTGAGAAAAATAAAGAAAAGTGAAGAATAAAACTATGTTGACCCCTCCTATGCATCATTTCTGTTAGGGTAGTTACCATTGAAGCATTATATTTAATTTTTCCTTAAGGTTAAAGTCTCTCTTCACTTACTGTTTTATCTCTTTTCATTTTCTTAGAAGGTGTTCCTTTGCAAACAGGAGCCGGAACTACTCTATTCTGAGCTTGAATCTTTTGGTTGAATATGACTGTATTAGTGGTCTCTTCATACTCCTGTGCAACCCCTTCATCATCCTCTGAGTTGGAAGCAGAATATTCACTTTCACTGTCAGAATGAGACCTTGGCACTGGTGAGAGTGGGGGAGGAAGCAATTGGGAAAGTTATCAAGAGTCATTGTAGGGTAATGAAGAGAGTATAGGCTTTTAAGTAAAAGACTTTGAATTCTTGTTTTGTCATTACTTGCTCATGATATCATCAAAATTAGTTACATAAATTCTCTGAGTACCAGCTTCCTCATTCATCAGATTCAGCTAGTAGCATATAATTTAATAAACTATTGTGAAAATCATGTTGAAATGTATCTAAAGCAACTAATAATGCCCGATATATAGGAACTGGTAAACCTGTGAACCATACCTAAAACCATTCTCCTTTCTTCTTCCTTGCTAAAAGAACTCTATTTTTGTAAAATAGAGGTGATGTGCTCCAATCTAGGAGATGAATCATGTTAATCATCTTTTCTCTTTACTAGATACTTGCTTTTCCAGCCTCCCTTGAATCAAGAGTTGGCTACATAACCCTTTGACCAATGAGCCTTGAGGAGAAATTTGTTGGAAGCTTCTGGAAAAGATAGTCCTCATTTGTGGAAGAAAAGCCCCTATTTATACTCATAACTTAAAGCTATGGAAGTTATTCATCAATAAAAGGATCAATTAAACTTAAAGATGAAAAATGTTGATGGCAGAGTAAAAAGATAAGAACCTGGGCCATTAATGATACTGTTCAGTTACTATATCAAACATGGAACTTATACCTCTAGACCTCTAATGCTATAAGACATTTAAATGTCTATAGCTTAAACCAGTATTATAGAATTTTCTGTTGTTGCCCACTGAAAATACCACCCTCACTGATATAGCACTCAATAGCTACTAAGCTATATACCACTCTATCCCAGAATTGATCTGAGTTTATATATATATAAATTATAATTTTATATATATATGTAACTTTTTTTTAACCCAGAGGTACTCTACCACTGAGCTATATGCCCAGTCTATTGTATTTTTTTATTTTGGAGACAGAATCTCTCTAAGTTACTAAGGCTGTCCTCTAACTTTGCAATCCTCCTGCTTCACACTCCCAAGTCACTGGGATTGCAGGTATGTGTACCTGGTGAAGAAATATAGTTTTAAAACATACTGGTGTAGCTCAGTGGTAGAGTACTTGCCCAGCATGCAGGAGGCCCTGGGTTCAATCACCAGCACCACCAAAAAAGAAGAAAACAATATACTACAACTACCCTACCTCCCCTCAGAAATAAAATAATAAAGCTAGTTTTATACATATCAAATAAAGATTAAACAGAATTTTTTATTCAATAAGAACAAAATTTTAAAAATAACTTCTAAAATATTAGTGAAATAACCTTAAGCAAAATAGTAATTTTAGTTTGAACAACAGATCTACATCAGAGGATTATTCAGAGTCAGCATATCACAAATAAACATATTTAAAAAAAAAAAAAGACCTATTTTCCAGGCATAAATAGTTTATTATATTCAGATTTGCACTGACTATTGCTCATGGTATATGCGTAAGTTAGAACTGACAGAGATGCCACAAGACATCTCTGTTTTAGTTATATGTAGGTTCACATGCTTAGTGGTGGAAGGAAGTTTACCTTCTCTCTAAAAAGAAGATTCTTCTTGGGATACGGAGAAAATACAGGACAGGGAATGTACTTGACATGAAATAATAATACACGGCACATATTACCTTTTACTACTTCAGACAATCATTTAGCATTACCATTTTTAGACTGACTATAAATGTAGTATTAATAGTACTATGAAATCCATACCTTAGAAAAGACTAAGCACAAAGCGATGAGTTTTGACTAGATCTGACAATGTTAGCCAATATAATTATTGTCAAGGGGTCGACATCCTTCAGAGACATGAAGGCCAACAAGGCATTTGTTCCAAAGTCAAATACTTACAACATCTAAAACCATTTTTGAGTTCTGAATAAAGTTATTTCATTAATATTTTGGAAATTAACTTTTAAAATAGTTCTATACTTATTTAGTTTTCTATAGCATTTGGTACAATTACGAATATTTAAAGTTATTTCATTATAAAAATTCTCAATAAATCAACAGAACCACTTCCAAGCTGTCTCAAACCAAACTAAAAGGCATATTATTTGTTAGTGCAGTTCAGGGCGGCTGGCTGCGGGTAGGGCATCAAGCAGCTTGTGCATGCGCAGAGAAACAATGGAGCCTGTGCATTCCCAAAGAAGCAACCAATCAGGCTCTGACAAATGACCCCAGCCAATCCCAGGAGAATAGGAGTCCTCAAGCCTCCCCTCCCCCATCCAGGTTGTAAAAACACCACCCCATGAGGGCCACGTGGGACTTCTGCGGCCCCATTCTATCAGACAGGCAATCTCGCTGGAGAGCCGTCTCAATAAAGTTTTTCTTTTTGATTCACACCTGGCCTGTCTGTTCTCCGGTTATCATCCTCTGCTCTGATCACGTTACCCGAGTCTGATCTTACATTATTTTACTGGACTTTAATGTCCACTGATCATAATGTGGAAAATATAATACTAAGATTAGATACAGCCCTCTAGTTTTTGACCTTTAGGAATCTCCAGTTTGAAAACATGAGCATATCTTTCTCTCATGAAAAGAAATAGCAATATGTGGTTATAGTAATTATTATAATAACAAAAGTAATAGCTAATAGTTGGTAAGCTTGTACCAAGGTCAAATACTACAATGAGTATGCCTAATTTACAAGTGAAAAAATCTAAGTCACAAAGAGATCCCAGTAACTGATGAGCCAAAGATTAAAACCCCAAGAAAAGTCTACAGTCTTTATACTTAAGCATTATTGACCCTTACTTAGATATTATTTTTTATAAAAATTTCATGTAAAAGGAAAAACATACCTATTAATCTTTTTCTTAGACTATGAGGTGGTGTTGACAGAAATTCATTTTGGTCATTGTTCTGTTTAAAAATAAAACAGCATGATAGTTAATAAAATGGAACTTAATAACTGATTAGAGGGGAAAATGATAGGAAAAAACATCCTTTACTAGACTATATTATAACTAGATAATGTATATGGCAATGGATCTTTCAATGCACGAGAAATTTACTAATGTTAAAGTATCACATTCTGAGCTCAGTGGTGCGAGTATATGACTAGCATGCCTGAGGCCCTGGATTCAAATGCCAGTCCTGCCAAAAAGAAAAAGGAAAAGAAAAGAATAATACTATCATAACCATGATAATCTCATTGAACTTCTACCAATGGGTTTATAAAGTATATTGCAAAGTATATTTCAAACATGTTGATCAAAATCATTAAAATTCTTTTTTACCTTTTGCCATCTTGACCCAACACGTGTTATGTATAATTGAAAGTTATAAGAATAATACTTATAAAATAGAAATTTTCTATTTCATTTTACTTTTTAAAATATAGGTTTGTCTTACTAAACTGGTTTCAAGATTGTAAACTGAGAAAACTTGCATCTAGACAGCTTATCTATCAAGTTTGAGAACTTAGAACACTCACATTAAAATAACTATTTCAGATAATACTTTCCCAAAAGGCAAGACTAATTAATAACTTCTAAGTTACATGAAATTCCTTTTTTTTTTGCGGTGCTGGCGATTTGAACCCAGGGCCTTGTGCTTATGAGTGAAGCACTCTACCCACTGAGCTATATCCCCAGCCCTGTTACATGAAATTGCTGCAAACTAATCTATCTTTACAGTTTGCTCATTTGGACAAACTATTCTCCCATGAGGACAAAAAATTACTCCATAGAGTAAACACGCTCATCTTATCAAACAAGTTTGACTGTCAACACACACTTTAAGACCTTCTCTTTACTATGTTAACCAATCCTAAAATATCATGTCCCCAACTTTGCCCAATCCCAATCAGTTCTTCATCTTGAAAGACATGCCTTAAAATCACTTGAGCTCAAATCTTCTAGCTCAATACATATAATTCTCTTAAACTTCCTCTTTTAAGACAGCATTCTAGGACTCTGTCATGGTGGTGTCCCTTATTGTGGTAGGAAACTTCGATGGGTTTTCCAATGGTCTTTTGGGGGAATTGACAAGCTCTACTAATGTACTGTGATATATAACTTGAAAAATAATGCTCCAATGTATCTCAATTTTTGCTTGGTTTCTAGTAATTAGCTCTTTCTTATATAGTAAGATAATATACAAGATACAATAAAGGAAAAAAAGCATCATTAAAGACAAAGGAGAGCCAGATACAGTGGTTAAAGTTAACACCTGTCATACCAGCTACTCAAGAGACTGAGGGAGGAGGAGTTCAAGTTCAAGGCTAGTCTAGGTTGTATAGTGAGACACCATCTCAGGGGGGAAAAAAAAAAAAAGAAGATAAAGGACTCTTGACATGTCTAATCCTACACCTAGACTTGCCTAAATAGGACATTACTGCAAGGCCATAACCATGGTCTTGAATGTCTGTACTTACTTTTTATCTAAGGGATTCCCTGTCTAAGCCTGTACATAGCCCAGGCATGTATAAACCTATAGATAGCAAGACCTGGATAAACTCCCACTTATATACTCAATGTCCTATATTCTTCCATAACTATTTGGGTTTGCCCAAATTCAGGCAGGACCATAGTGAAAACGCCAAAACATAAAGTAGGAGATAAAAATTGTCAGTTCTTTTCAGCTACCCTTGTAATAAATATAGTTAAACCAATTTAGTTTTCCAATGTAAATTAAGTGATAGGTTAATAGATTTAATGGATCTTGAGATCAATCTCTTCAAGAAACAACAAAAAATTATATATAAAAGCAAAACCAAACACATAAAATTCCCAGGCCAGTTCTAAGTTAAAAATACCCAGGGATAGTTATGACCTGGCAGAAAGAGAATAGTTAAGACCAGAAGACCAGGCACATTTTCTAGTTTTACTCCTTCTGAGTTAGGTGAATTTAGACAAGTCACTTTACCTCTCTGAACCTCAATTTCTTCATCTATAAGTTAAATATTGTGTTGGGGATGTAGTTCAATGGTAGAGTACATGCCTAGAACGTGAGTCCCTGGGTTCCAACCCCAATACCACACACAAAAAAATAATAAATAATAAAATTTGAAACTAGGTATTTAACTGACAAATACCTATAAATTACACTATATAAATTAAGAGGTGAAATGCCTGTTGTTCACATCTTACTTAGTAACATTAAGTTTTTGCTTATTTTCAGTCAACTGCTTACCTTCGGTTGAACTTTGTCTGAAGCAGAATGCCCTAAATGAAACAAAAAAACATGACTTACTACAGATACTTCACTTTTCATCATGGTCTAGTTTTGTTAAAAGCAAAGTTGTAGTTTTTACATAGAAGCCACCACATACTATTGAATCTCAACTGCCATTCCACTAGAGGTGAAATTATCACTAGTAATGTCATGACTGCTCCAATTAGTGACAGCTACCTCCTGCATTTGCATAACATTCTAACATACACACAAACAAATGGAGCCTTTTCAATTTTATTTATTTTTTTTTTTTGCGGTATTGGGGATTGAACCCAGGGCCTCATGCTTGTGAGGCAAGCACTCTACCAACTGAGCCATATCCCCAGCCCTCAATTTTTGATTATTAAAAAGTAGACTGTTAACCTAGTTGGAAAAAGCTTCTCCACAATTCTCCACAAATCATGACTTCTGAACTCCAAACTCCTTATTTTACTTAATAATTGCCAAAGATAAGTCTTCCATGAACAACTGTCTAACTCAAGGAAATGACGATGGGATTTAAAGACTTTTCTTAGTTGGTGCTGTCAATATGTACAACTTTAATTGGACAGAAAACTTTTCCTTTTATTGACTGATAAATATAGGTATATAGAGAAACACTGGAATACTAACTGCATTTTGTTGAATAAATGTTCAGAATAGAAAAAAAGACATAAAAATCCACATGGATAAGAAAAAAAAAATAACATACTCTTAATGTGAAGCATCTATAAAAACTCTCTTCAAAGAACTGAGGGTGAGGTCTTACCCTTGCTACTTTGAGGAATGTTTATCATAACTTCAGGATCATTCTTCAAACTGAATGAAACACTTTTTTTTGTTGTTTTTGCTAGTTCTGAAGCTGTAACCAGATAAACAAATATATAAAAAATGTTTTAATGAACAGTAAAAAAAGAAAAAAGTCTTATTTTATTTACATATAGTCTTAAGAAAAAAACTTGCCTGCTAGTTTTATCAGAAAGATAAACTTACCCATATTGAGTACTATTTTTACCTTTATTAATCTCTCTCCCCATCATCTTAAATTTTCCAATTATTCGCAAATTTCTCAATAAACAAAATACAAGCGACTTAGACCTTACGGCTTTCTCAGACATATTCTTTTCTCCATCCACAATAGAATTCTTCCATTTCTTACCATATATCCTGGAGGCATATCTTCACTAAGGGGCAGAAGGACCAGAAAATAGGATCTGAAGACAAGTGAAAACTACACACACTCAAATTATATTTAAATCTCTTAAATCACCCACAAAGTGTGGTATTCTTTATTTCGTGTCTAAAACTCTACAATACATTGAGTAATTTATAAAACAGAATATGGTGTTGAACAGATGGCGTTTTCTTTAGTTGAGCATCAGATAAAATAATTGGCTTCTCTTAGGGGACATTTTAAATAAAAAAAATCCAGTATTTATTTTCATGATGCTCACAACACTTGCACTGTGAAAGGCATGTAGAAAATGAGTCTAAATGAAGGAACAGATTTACATTTCTCAAGTTTACCACTCACCCTTGGACATTGCTTACAGAGAATAAAGGTACACACAATTATCTCAGTTCTTTTCTTCTTGAAATGGAGAAGATCCCGTTGAATTTGTATAAATTAAAGCCATTTTACTGGCTCCTAAACCATTCTGAACTCTGTTCCCATTTGCATCCTCAAGTCTTGAAAATAAAAAGAGATTCTCATGACTTTCTACAAATGCCCTGGCTTCTTTTTTCTTGATCTCCTTAGTCTTCCATAATTCATTAGGGTTTTTTAAAAAGCTTTCCTTGAAATCATTTCTCCATTTGGGTCCCATAGACATTACCCTGGTGCCCTGCCACATTTATTGTCCTCATCCTCCACAATAATCTAGGCATACCTTATGACTCAGTCATCGGCTCTCTCTTTATACCAGAAAAAGGTATCATTTTTGGACTACGAGATGCTGATCCACAGGACAGAGGGGGAAAAAATCTTTATATCAACAAAGAATCACATAAATACAAAACAGATTATTTTGGTTTTATATTGAAACAAAAGCTCTCTGATAACTATTAAGCTACAAAGAAAACAGTGAGAAGGGCAAAAGGGTAGAACAAGATAGTCATCAATGTGAATACAGAGATAGGCAAATACTTCTTGGCTGACTCAAACAACATGTGTAGTAAGGACTAGACACAAGGTATAGTATAATTATTTTTCCCTGCAACTTCTTTTCCTTCTATAGTCCCTATCAAATTTCATAGTACCTTTATCTATCACTACCTTAAGTCCAGAAATCCCAGGATCATCCTAGAACCCAGCTTTCTTACCCATATCCCTCTACATCCCTTCTCCCTTTTATTTATATATCTACACACACACACACACACACACACACACACACACACACACATTTCCCCCCTCAGCACTGGAGATTGAGCTAAGGGGTGCTCTACCACTGAGCTACATCCCCAGACCTTTTTTTTTTTCTTTTTCTTTTTTTGAGACAGGGTCTTGCTAAGTTGCCAAGGCTTGCCACAATATTGAGATTCTCCTGCTTCAGCCTCCCAAGATGGGATTAAGGCATGCACTACCACACACAGCCAGCCTTATCCCATTCTTGACTGGGTCTCTAGTTCATCCCTTCCCCTATTCCCACAGCTCCCAACTTGTCTGTCTGGACTCCAAGAGTAGCCTGTTCTCATCGCCAAAATGGGCTTTATAAGACACAGATCTGATCAGGAAACACCTTTACTTAAAACCATCTGGTAACTTCTCCACACCTTATCCATAGAAGAAATATACACTCCTTTGCTTGACATACAGGCCTTCCCTTATCCAGCCCCCTAAAACTTATCTTTACTACACTCCATTTTTTATTTATTTATTTTTCACATAAGAGGGTTTATTAAGCAAACAGAGTGTCTCCCTGCAGGGTAAGAGAGAAAATGAGAGGAAAAATAGGGAAAGAGAAAGGGCACGCGCAACAAAGAGTGTGAAAGCGAGGAGGGGAGAGAAAAGCAAGAGAAAAGATGGCGGGGTAGCTACCCTGAAGCAGTTGAATTCTGCCGGGCTAACAGGGGACCAATAACGGAGAAGGATACTTGCAAGCTGACTGATGAACCAATAGCTAGCTAGGATGCTCACAGACTGACAGTAGTTGGGAGGCAGGGAAATGGCTGCAACAGAAAGGGTGGGGAGTACTACAGTCCATTTGGCAATTTGTGCTTTGACCATACCTCATGACTTACGAGTTGCCTTGATGAATCATGCCTTTCTGTTACATCCCTTTCTCCATCTTCCTGACAAATTCCATTCATCCTTGAAGAACTGATACCACCACCTAAAGAACATTCCTTGATATGTCCTGAGAGGATGCCTTTCTACTTTAGCAGCCACTGTAGCTTGTACACAACTCTATGGAGGCTGGGTAATAATAGTGAAGGGTGTAGATTTTGAAGTTAAACAGGCTGAGATCTAAACCTGGCTCTGCTACCATGTGATTTTTGTACAAATTATAGGCTTTTCTAGACAGACAGACAGACAGATGCATATATAAAGCACTGAGCACAGATTCTGGCATACAGTAAATGCTCTATAATAGCTGCTATAATTATTACAGCATTAAAGAGTACTTTTCTGTTTGTTTTTATTTCTATTAATAGGTATAATCTCACCAATCTGTGGAGAACTGTCTTAATCATTTTGGTATTCTCATTTCTCCATAGCAGAAGATCAACAAATAATCACTGAGTAGCAGCTTCATTATATACTTCCAAACGCTGCTCATGAATTATTTGGTTACAAGCACTAATAGAAACATGGATATCACTACTCATCCCTTCATCAAACCTTTCCTTGATTAAACTCATTTTCTCTGTTATTGCCTACCTTTTAATTATAAATTAAGAAGGAACTGTATGTCCTGTACAACCTGTTCACCTTCTAAACTTATTTCAGTGTCAGTCTTCAATGTATCTTCACCCTCTCACTCTTATGACCAATAGATTTCCTAAGGAGCCCAGTCTCTGAGAATCCTTCTCAATATAATGTTACAACAGCAGAACTGGGTGGTCACGACAGAAACTGTCTAGCTCAAAGCTTGAACTATTTACTATCTGGACCTCTAATCAATAAATTCATTCCAGAAGAAAATTAGCAGGCAAGCCCTATTCTACACACCAGATGTATCTCATCATGACTTCAATTTGCCCAAAATTATATTTGTCTTGTTCTCTTTTACATAAGTCTCCTCAAGTTTTCCACACCTGCTGAAACATGGGGGTTTAGTTTAAGCTCAGGTTTTATTTTTGTTGTTGTTCTCTAATGTGTTCCCACAAGCTATTATTCCTTTCATAATGTCCTTTTCACAAATGAAAGGAATACTCTTCATTACATTTCTAAGTCTCTGGTCTAGGGTCAATATTAAATAATGCAATAATGTAATGCTTTTTTCCTAACTTCCTTATTCTAAGTTATGCTATTTATCAGTATCTCTCAAAGTATGTGGTCCACAGGCAAGTGCCAGTCTATAAACTTTCTGGTTCATAACTACAGAAATCAAGAATAAATATGTAGAAACTTCCATAGTTATTGCTGCAATATCCAAGCTTATGAACACACCAGGGGAACAGTTTGAGTACTGTTAAAGGCATGTACATTCAACTTGACACACTGATTATAACATGAGCTATTTTAAGGTTAATGTGTTAACCTCAACCCAAAAGTTCATAAAATCTGAACTCCCTTTGTACCCCAGAAGAGTTTCAATTTAACCATAACTTTACAGATTATATTGTTGGATCTGGTTTCTTATGAAGGATTAAAGATGAATTTTGAGACTAAATCAAATGAATGCCCTAAGTTTGCAGATATTGCTTAGAAAGCTATCATCAATTTACCTCTGAAAAATTTTTTCCTTCTATGAGTGTTGTTAAAGTTTAGACAAAAAAAAGGAAAACAAAAAAGAAAAAAAGAAAAGCTCATTTGTTAAATATAAAACTTTACTGATTATCTATGTTAGGAATCCATAAGCTATAAGCCACTGGGTCAAATCCACCCTTCCATTTATTTTAAGTTTTATTGGAACACAGCTACACCATTCATTATACATTACTGTGGCTGCTTTTGAGTTACAACAGCAAAGTTAAGCAGTTACCCACATAGCTGAAAATACTTGCATTCTGGCCCTTTACACTGTATGGCTTTGTCATGAGATCACAGTCATTTTCCTATTAAAGTGCCCAACTTTACAGAAAAAGTCTGTTGACCTCTGCTCTATATTAATCATGAATAATTATCACTTTCAATAAATGTGTACAGTTTATGTAATTCTTTTCTTGCTCCTATTTTACATTTGTTCTGATGATATTAAGTGAAATATATAATTTAATTGTATGGTAATTGAATCTGATAATAAAAATTAGCACATATTTGGTGTGTCTTTTAATTTTCATTTTTCTATCATATTTTACATAATAAACTGGTCTATAACATTGGAAATTTTAAAATAAAAGTGTTAGGGCTGGAGTTGTAGCTCAGTGGTAGAATGCTTACCTAGCAAGTGCCAGGCCCTGGATTTCATTCCCAGCACTAGAGGTAAGTAAATTAAATAAATAAATAGTCTTAATGCTAGCCTCTCATCAGTGTATTATATGGTCCTACTTAAATATCTTTCTTTTTTTATTTTATTTTTGGAAGATATTTCATCTATTGTTAGCTTACACATCTACAGTGAGAACACTCAAAATCTATATTACCAATTCTCAAGTATATCATACATGGTTAATTTATTAACCCATTAGTCATTTTGTTGACTATAGGTTTCTTATTAACTTATTCCTCTTACGTAACTGAAATTTTATATCTTTTGACAAAGATCTCCCCAGCCAAAAACCAAGATCTCTATTAATCAGCACTATATTTTCAGTTTCTGAGTATGAGTTTGAATTTTTTAAGTTCCACAGTTAAGATCATGCAGTATTTGTCTTTCTTTGCCTGGCTTATTTTATTTAACAGAAAGTCCTGAGGATTCATCCATGTTGTCACAAATGACAGGATTTCCAATGCTATTTGTATGTGGGTACTGATATTTTGAAATTGTTATTTTAATGTTGAGACCATTAAACTAACTGAGGTTCTATTTACTTGAATACTCAAGGAATTGAACTTGTGTGATTATCCAGAAAATGAAGAGGTCACTTTCATCTAGGGGTGATTAGAGAGACTAAATTTGAGTAATTCTGACCTATAGTTATCATCTTAATAGCTAGAAATAAGAAAAAAAAAATGGACCTCAGAATAAATACAGGCAGGAAAACGTAGTGTGGGTTCAGGTAATAGAAAATATATTTCTTGATAGTATAATGATGTTTGGAAAAGTGAGTTAAAGATCAAAGAATTTTTGCATTTTATCCTGTAATGGGTAGCTTTAGAAGGTACTTGACCAGGGGAGATACATGATCTATTTATTTTGTTTTTTTAAAGAAAAGTATGACAGGCCAACCCAAGTACATAATTTATGGGTCCCCTTCTTCAAAATGAAATAAAATGCATAATTAAATGTACTTATAAGGATTTTTCCTTTTTTTAAAGGCTGAATATTATTCCATTGTGTATATATGCCACACTTGGATACTTGTGTTGATTCCATATCTTGGCTCTTGTGAATAATATTCAATAAACATGGGAATACAGATATCCTTTCAACATACTGATTTTATTTCCTTTGGATAGATATCGAGTAGTAGTAAGATTGGACGCCAATCTCTCTCTCTCTCTTTTTGTTTTTTTGGTACCAGGGATTGAACTTGGGGCACTTCATTATTGAGCCACATTCTCAGTTCTATTTTGTATTTTATTAAGAGACAGGATTACTGAGCTGCTTAGCACCTCCATTTTGCCAAGGCTGGTTGTAACTCCTGGATCTTCCTGTCTCAGTCCAGAGGATTACAGGCATGCACCACCTCACCCGGCCCCAATCTATTTTTAATTTCCCTATAGTCATCTCTTTCTCCAAGCTGGCTGAACTCCTAACCTCTCTACTTGTACTCCTGTCTTTGCTCTTTTGTTTACATTTATTTTCTCACACTGGACATACTTCATATAAAACTTTCCTAACTCTAGGTCTATAAGTCTTATATGTAAGTTAGCCAATTATATGAAATCACTTATATTCAGTAATAAATGACTGACAGGTCATGTTATTCATAAAATATTAAAGCATTCTATTTTATTGTTATATTTAGATGTAAGCAACAATATTTACTGAGTCAAAGAAACTCTTTAAAGAATATCACAACTAAATATAGGTCCTAGTTAAACAAATAAAGTATTAGAGTAGAAGTTATCTATGTGGATAATCAAAATGCACATAATTTAGATGTATCTGTATATGTAAAAACTTTTAATTTCTTGATAGGGATAATAAACACTAAAAAACACATCAGTTAAGGTAAATTATTTCATGAACCATGTTACGTTCAAAATTAGTAATATATTTGTCACACTTTTGAGAAAAAGTAAACTGAAATGGCAAATGATTAAATTAGGTTCAGAGGGTAGGTTGTACGATTACTTCCTGTATTTCTCTCATCAGTGTCAACACTTCACAAGTGTGATTTTTTTTTTTTGCAGGGGTACTTAGCCACTGAGTCATATCCCCAGCCCTATTTTGTATTTTATTTAGAGACATGTTCTCACTGAGTTGCTTAGCGCCTTGTTTTTGCTGAGGCTGACTTTGAACTCAGGATCCTCCCACCTCAGCCTCCTGAGCCACTGGGATTAAAGGCACGTGCCAGCACACCCAGCTAACATGTGATTTTTACTTCGCCTTGAATGTTGACGTGGGTCACTGGCTACAGTGATTGAGTGAAAAAAAAAAAAAAGAAGACATTATTTAAAAATATACAGAGGTGCTAGGCATGCAGGCACACACCTGCAATCCCTGCAACTTGGGAAGTTGAGGCAGGGTCACAAGTTTGAGGCCAACCTCAGTCACTTAGTGAGATCCTGTCTCAAAATAAAAAACAAACAAAGGACTAGGAGTGTAGTTCTGTAGTAAAGAACTTATGGTTTAAATCCCCAGTACCAAAAGAAGAAAAGAAAAAGAAGAATATACATGTTTATAATTCTAAATCATAAGCACTCTTATTATGACTATTTTATTTTACCAGATGGGCAATTATTCCTTTGCTCTTGACATTTTAGTATTCCCCTGACTTTATATGCTCATAAACCTTTTTAATTTTCAAAGTATTTTCACATATATTGTTTCCTTTCCTTAAAGTTTTCAAAAATAATGGCCCTCATAAGATCTAAACACAGTACCATCAGAATGTTTTAAAATAAGTGACAGTTTAATGTTATATGTAATTTATTATAGTCCAGTTCTCTGCAAATCAGCAATTTGTAAGAATTCATGTAAGTGGCAACTTGGTTTAAGAAAAATGTTAGATGAGATCATTCCTAACAATTTTATGTAAATATTTTTCTATAATACAAACAATATTTTTCTCTGTACAGAATGAAACTCATAATAAATTTAGAAAATCTTTGTGTATATATGCAGTAGGGACTGGGGATGAAATCCAGGGCCTTGCACAGGCTAGGCATGTGCCTCAGAACTGAGCTACACCTCCAGTCCTTTTTTATTTATTTTGAGACAGACTCTTTCTAAGTTGCCCAGGCTGTTCCTGAATTTGGGCTCCTCATGTCTCAGACTCCCAAATACTTGGGATCACAGGCGTGCACTACCACACAGCACTGTGTGACTCTTGAGTTACTCATCACTTCCTAAATATTTATTAAGCACCTAAGTTACATGTATAAGTATGTCAAAATGAAGCCCAATATTAAGTATAACTAGAATACACTAATTTAAAAAATAACCAGGACCCACTGCTGAACAATTAAAAAGAATATCTGGGACAAAGGCATTGAGATTTTAAAAATATCCCAAGATGGTTCTAATGAGTAACTAAGAGTTGAAATGCAACTCTTTCTTTTACAGATGAGAACACTGCCAACCCAAGATTTAAGTGACTTGTTCAATGTCAAGTAGCTTTTTGGGGAATTGTAGGATTATATTTAAGGGCTCTTGCTTTTTCCTCTTCTCTATGTATTGTTCATTCTACACATTCACCACTTATATACTATGGTATATCATTAATCATGACCTCATGTGCATACATATCTTGTATCACAAACTAGATTGTCACCAATGTAAGGAAAGAGCTATGTACCTGTTCTCTGTGTCCCGTTCAATGCATATAATTTAAGGTCTCAGAATATATTTGTGGACTGGTCAATTTCTTCAGCTAAACATTTCTGACACCGAAGAGCTGCCATCGTGTTTCTCAGTATTCATAAAATTCTGATGATCCTAAGATTTTACAGTATGATCAAGTAATACAAATGGAAGAAGTGTTCTGGGGAACAGGTTAGTAGTTCACTTGGGCAATCCACCATTATCCAAGGCTATTGCTGACTTCTTTCTAAGCTTTTAATCTATGTGCATTTTAAAATAAACTTCATTATCTTTATGAGAGAGAGAGAGAGAACACCTAGTCTACCTATTGTGGTACAAAGAACAAAAGAAAAAAATGAACACTGGGTTTCAGCTCAGAACAGAAGACATCTGAACATGAAAAATACTAATGAACTTAAGTATGCTTAATGTAACACAAAATGACATTACTCTTTTAGGAAATGCCTCATTCCCTAAGTTTTGGTAATCTTTTAGGGAATGTAATGGGATAATAATGAAGGGAAATGTGCTTAAATATAGCTTAGAAAAGGTGAATGACTGTAGA
Organism: Sciurus carolinensis; assembly: GCF_902686445.1. Lineage (NCBI taxonomy): Eukaryota > Metazoa > Chordata > Mammalia > Rodentia > Sciuridae > Sciurus > Sciurus carolinensis. Next base: position 148,197,633 of record NC_062215.1, read on the forward strand.
AATCAGAAAAGCAACATACCTAACTTAGCCATCTTTTCAGAGTGTTTTCTATTCTGAAAAGAATAAACTTTATTTCCACCATCTGTAGCAGAGCCATTTTTCAAGGATTCTGAAAGAGAAAATGCAACATGCATTTAGCAAAAAGGGGCAAAGTTAATTTACAAGAAAAAAAATAAAACTTTGAAAACTTAGGATTCATGTCTCTCACTGCATTGTACAAGGATGTACCAATACATATTTACACATAAAATATTTAAAAATACACAAAAGCAAACTAATTCTGTTTACATAAATTTTAACAACAACAAAAAAATGCTATTCACAAATACAATTTTTCTCCAGACTAGATAAATGAACAGACTCTGAGAATTAAGTATGTCAAGGTGTGCATTGATTATAAGAGAGTCACACTTCAGGGGAAAGTAAAAGAATTAATTAATAATGTATTTAAAGGTTGTCTTAATTAGTTTTGCATTTACAAAATACCCTAAGGCTAGGAACTTTCTAAAGAAAAGATATCTATTTAGCTCACAGTTCTGGAGGTTCAAGGACATGGCCCCAGCATGGACTCAGCTCTGATGAACATTCCCTTGGCTCTGTCACATGGTAGATGGTATCACAGTGGAAGCCCAGGTGAGAAGTAGAGATTACATGGCAAGATAGGAAGCCTATCAAGAGACAGGCTCACTCTTTTATTAATGGCTCTTGCAAGAACTAATTCAGGGTCTTACAAGAACTACATTAATCCCTTCTGAGGGCAGCACTCCCAATGACCAAAATAACTCCTACTAGGCCCAACATCTCAAAGAGCATACCACCTCTCAACATCGCCACACTGGGGACAATGCTTTTAAATCATGAACCCTTCAGGGACAAACCACATTCAAACCACAGCGAAGGTCCTTGCTGAAAAGGTTTTTTTTTGTTTTTAAATCTTTCTAATATTGTCAAATATTCCTGTCTTTTAAAGATGCTTTCTGAATATAATAAAAGATTATGCAGAATCATATTATTCAGTATCTCAAATGAGGTAAAAGATAACTGTGACAGATGTAATCACCTCTTCCCTGTAGAAAACATTAAAAGAAAACTCCTTTCTACACTTTATCTAGAACAGCATTCTGTACACCTATGATGGCAATGAATAAGAAACAAACAAAAAGATCAGTTATATTGGTAAGACTTAACTATTTTGTTGTGCATATCCATAGCCAAACAAAAGCTTCATTTGCTGGACTCAAGACTGTTAAAACAGTTGAAGAGTTTGTAGCAGTACAGTTAATACCAGGAATGTACTTGCTGTTGCATTTCATAGGGAATACAGAAAAATTCTTTACAGATCTGTTTCTAGGTCTACTGAAATTTGTTTTACTAAGATCAAGAGAACCAAAAAGTACAATCTTATCCAGGAAACAGAAAAATATCTAATCTGAGGAGGTCTTTAAATAGGAATACATCAAATAATAACAACATCTTTTAATGGAACTCTATTATCATAGTTTCTCTCAAATGAAATCATAAGATATCACAATAAACTGTAATTCAATAAAAGCACTGTGAGATAATAAAGGACCCAAAACATGTACCCCAGATATGCAACTTTCTTTCTGGGACAAATTTTAAGAATTTGTACAAATAGCTAGACTGTATCACCTATATGCAACCCACCCTAAATACTGTTTTGAACTGGATTTATGTGAATTCTGACAACAGAGTTTGAGATTATGATACCTGGCAGGTAATTGCTCTGAAGTATTATTTTTATATTAACTAAAGGTTAAGTTGTACTCCCTTATGACATAGGAACCTATGCTAAGAGTATTTGTCTAAACAACAGGCCAATACCCCTAAGGTTAAAAAAAGCTGTTAAGAACCCACACCAAGGTTCTCCTATAGCTTCAGTGCCAACTCCTGTTACAATTACTTTAACAGTGGGAAGTAGAACTGAAGGTTCTTTCATTGTTTTGTCTCCTCCATATTCACATGGATTCACTATTTTTTTTAATTTTTTAAACAATAAGCACATTGTTTCTGAAATACATTTTAAATAACTTCTTCATTCCTCCCCACCAAAAAACAAAACAAACAAACAAACAACAACAAAAAAAAACAGGATAAAACTAAATCTTTAGGAAGACACACTATGATTAAAGAGTGTAACTTATATAAACTCCAGGAGAACGAATAACTGGCAATACATGTCATAACTTACAAAAAAAGTTTGTGCCACATGGATCTGTGGAGCAACATCCTCGTTAGCAAGTTTATTAAGAAAATAATAATGAATGTACCTGAAGATTTAGTATAATAATGTAATCAAATATTCAAAATAACCACCCAGTCAACAAACGAACAGTTAAATTATTGCATATCCATATAATAGAACAGACTCTGCAGTCAATTAAAAAAGTGTATAAAAGAATGTCTAATGATAGTCATGTATATGATATACTACTAATTGTAAAAAGCATGTTAGTTTACAAACTTTTTTATGAAAAAAAAAAAATCCAAGTTTATGTGGGCCTAAGCATATACAGACAGAAAATACACATCAAAATGTTAACAGTTCCATGTTCTCTAAAGACAACCTTCTCAACAGGGGCAATGCTACTCCTTCCCAATGGGGTGAAAATTAGTTCCTGGTGAGGGAGGAGTAGGGGATAAAAATCTTTGCTATTAAAGTGGTCTGTGGCCCTCCAAAGAGTTGCAGTATATAAGCAGACAAACAGCATATAAGTAGTTTTAAAATTTCATGGATTGAAGCGATTAGGAGAAAAAGTCCCAAAATGTTAATTAGGGGATGAAAATTTTTTTAACAAATTGAAAAATTTGGGATTGAAATAGGGATGACAAAAATTAAGGCAAGACTTCTCAACCAGTATACAGAAATAAAAGCTATGGTTTACATTTGTGGGGTATTAATTCTCTTTGCCTTTTGAGAATGCCAATCAGGGCTGGCAATGAAGGATAGATTAGGGCCCAGAGGCAAATGTCCTTGATCTGGATCATCCTCACCCACTTACTTCAGTATGCTCTAAGTACCACTTCTTGATGCTGTTATTTATTTTTATTTTTTGGTACCAGAGATTGAACCTAAGGATGCTTAACCCCTGAACCACAACCCCAGCTCCTTTAATTTTTTATTTAGAGACAGGGTCTCACTAGGTTGTTTACAGCCTCACTAAGTTGCTGAGGCTGACTTGAAACCTGCAATCCTCCTGCCTTAGCCTCCCAAGCCACTGGGATTATAGGCATGTGCCACCGTGCTCAGCCTGATGCTGTTATTATGTGGAAATAGTTGGAAGAGTTGTTTCTTCAACTACATCATAATAAGAAATGATTTTTAAGAATACAAACACCTGGGAGTGCAGTTCAGGGATCGAGCATGTGCTTAGCATGTGCGAGGTCCTGGACTCAATCCCCAACACCAAAAACAAACAATTAATGAAAACAAAAGTTTCTCTTTTAGAATACTGTTTTTAATCTCTTCTTAGTTTAGCATAATCAGTAACTGGGAATCCAAAGTTCTCATCAGAATATGCCCCCAAAATGTTGATTTTTCAAATTAGGAACAAATAGGAGACTTTATCCTATCTGCTAAGACTAATGAGGGGCAGTGGCTCATTGAGTTAAAAATCTAAATCCACTCTTGAGAATCTAGACTGGCAGAACTAAAAACCAAGTCATTTAACACTGGGAACTAAACCAGAAGCATTATGGACTTAAGAAGTGACAGAAAGGTCAGAGGTAGTCATGATGGCCATTTATGTGAAAGAGTAAAAAGTACATGCATGAGGGAAGTAGTTGGCATAAATAGAAGTACAGAAATGACCTAAGGGAAAACAGGAAAATATGAGAGTAAAGTTCCTCCATTTTTAATATTGTCCCAATTCCAGTGCGTATCAAAACAAATGATATTGATTTCTTCCTTTATGTTTATTTTTTAAGACTGCTTGAGTGGATCTGTGTTCCTTGGACCCAGAAAAACCCTAACAAAAATATTAAAAAAGCCTAATTTAAGTATAATCTGGCAGCAATTTAATGAAGGTATTAAAAGAACTACAAAACAAACATGCCTAAGTTGGAACAACTCTAGTTCTTAGAATATTGCATATGATTATTTCTGTAAAGGAAATCATGGTAACAACAAAGTGGCTTACTTTATAAATTATTTTTAATAAGTTAAAAATACAAGGCTGGGGTCACAAAATAAATATCTTAAGAGTAACTTTAAAGTGGTTGGTCTGTGAATTGCTTTTTTCTAAAACTAATCAAGTTTAAGACTGGTTATTTTAAAAAAAAGCTAAAAAAAAAAAAAAAAAAAAACCAGAACTGTAGAGAAAAAACTTGAAGGACATACTTTTCAAATGTAGCATACCACTCTTAAACTTGATAGATTACTTTTGTGTAGCCTTGCAAAGCAATTTCCACTACTAGCAGAAATATGAGAGTACATCCCCCCAAATGTCTACCCCCCCTTAAGCAAATACCTTGAACATTTCTTCCCAAAACTTCCACATAGTTCTGATCCTTTAAGACTTCTTGGTCATTTTCCTCCAACTCATATTCTGGCTTCTTTATTATTTTTTTGGGGTTGACTAAAAGTTGAGCTCTCTCCTTCTTTAATTTAGTACCTACATAAATATAGAAAGAATTTGAACATGACAGGTATAAATTCTTTCTAAATATTACATTTAAATATGTAAATAAACTGTACTACTCAAATAATCATTACTTAAAAACTGGAAAAATTTATAAATTTTTCTTCCACACTGTATAAAACTAGATTTTAAAAAAAAATCTTGGAAGTATTTGAGGGGTCAAAATAACCCCATCTTTTAGATTACAAAAGGTAAATTACCACTACCGCTGAGCATTTCACTTTAGACATGGTTTTATTTATTTATTTATTTATTTATTTTAAGTTTCAATTAAGACTGAAAGAACTAAAAATCAAAGCAGTTTTAATTAGTCTTATTAGCTCAAATACTTTGTTATATTTTCAAAATAAAATGTTAAAATATTTTAAAAATAAATAATACATAAGCATCTCTTCAACTATACAATAACTCAGTACCTCCTTCCCTATCAAGAATGTGATTAAGAACATCATCATCTCCCACAAATTGAACCTCCAGCATCTTGTCTTCCTTTAATTCCAGTCTATTCATCATGGTCAACCTAAACAAAAGCAATAAATCAGCATGACAAAAAATTCATAGCATCTGCAATATAAATTATATATTCATAGCCAGGCACGGTAAGGCATACTTATAATCCCAGTGACTTAGGAGGCTGAGGCAGGAGGAGTACAAGTTCAAGGCCAGTCTTGGCAACTTAGGAAGGCCCTAAGCAACTTAGTGAGACCTTATCTCAAAATAAAAAGCATTTTTTAAAAAAGGGGAACAAAGTTCAGTGGTAAAGTACCCCTGGGTTCAATGCCCAGCATCAAAATAAATAAATATAAACATTCATGTAATGAACACATTCATGTATAACATTTTAAAAAGTCTTCTAAAGTAGGGAGCCAGTCCTGTAGTCCCAGCTCTTTAGGAGACTGAGGCAAGAGGATCACTTGATACAATGAGTTCCAGACCAGCCTTGGCAACACAGCAAGACCCTTTCTCAAAAAGAAAAATATATTACACATTATTATCTATCATTATGTTTTTGATTATAGGTAACGCAATTCTTTATCTGAAAAATAGGAGAAGAGGGGGAAAGATGTCTGCAATCTGAGAAGAACTAAAAATCTAACAACGGTAACTAACATATAACCTCAGGAAAACAATTCTGCTTGTAAAGAAAAGATCTAACCTATCTATATAACAACCACACTAACACACTTGGGTGGAAAACACCCAAGATTTTAGAAAAAAAGGTAGCCAAAAAAAGAGTAATTGTTTGGTGGATTTTACTATTTGTTCACTAGAAAGGTGGAGTCTACTGGGGGAAATCTGATAGTTCATTGGTATAAAAGCTGGAGTCAATTAACCTTCAAGTATGTCCCTTTACCACTTCCGTCACTCCAGCCCCATGTTGGGAATTAAACCCAGGGACTCATACAAGCTAGGAAAGCACTCTACCACTGAGCCACATTGCATCCCTCTCTTTACTTTTATTGCATGCTTAACAAGCAATTTATGATCATGACTATGGTTTTCTAGGTATCTTGCAAACTGAACAGTAAATATGAACCTTTCTAGTACCTTCTAGTCAGTTCTCATTGAAAACTTCAGTTTGGCAAGCAAAAGCTTTAGCAGCTCTGGCTATTCTGACAAAATTTAGTTTCAAAAGTTGAATATTTTTCCTTTCCATTCTCTCATTTAAATCCTATTTTTCCTTTTCTTCTTAAAAAAGTAACTACTGACTCTATCTCATGACCTAGTTATTGCATACAGATACCTAAATGTTCCCAAGTTTACTTTCAGCAAGTGGCACACTTAAATGTCTTGTTTCAGTGTCATTTACCTTTTAAGCTACTACATGTCCTGCAGTTGGAAAATGCAGACAGAGTCACCTGTAATTAGAAAAAGAACTCACTCAGAGTCAAGTAACAGGAAAACAAAAGCAGTGGGGCAAAATACAGAAATCTTTGAGTTATAAGAAAAACAGGGTGAAAAAAAATTATAATAACAAATATGCTAAGCAATTGAGTAATGCCCTAGGGAATTTCCCTATGGCATTTAAATAAAAATCTCCTCAACAGAGGGAGCCTCACTCAGTATTTCTCATAGCCAAATGTATTTATAATTTCCTTATCCAGATTTAAGCCATTTTATGTACTACAAACAAAATCACCACAACTGAAATTTCTACCAAGAACTCCTAAGAAACTTTTTCTTCCCTTCTAACAGTTGCTGAAAAAACACTACCTAATAATCACACAGTAAAATGCAAATATGCTTTGAGGCCATCTAAGACCCTTCAAGGCATTGCCTTGAATGTCTGTAGGTCAATTACACAGCAGCACTGAGGGTTAACAGCAACATACTTTCCTCTGGGAGCAAATAAAGAACTTGATACATTTTTTAAAAAAATGTAATCCTTTTAAAGAAAATAGGGTATAGATTAGTGATTAAGTAACAATTAACAATTTTAATATCCGATAAACTTGGGTTCTAATATCACCTCCACACTGTATGGCTTTGTCATGAGATCACAGTCATTTTCCTATTAAAGTGCCCAAAAACCAAAGGTCAAATGTTTTCTCTGATAAGTGGATGACAATACATAACCATGGTGGGTGGAGGAGATAGGGAGGGGGAGAGAATGAACTTTGGAAGGTGTGGAGGAAAATGGGCCTGGAGGGGGTAAGGGAAGGAAAGAGAGTAGAATGAGACAGTCAGTATTATCCTATGTATAGGTATGATTACATGAATGGTGTGAATCTACATTGTGTACAACCGTAGAAATAAGAAAGTTACACCCCATTTGTGTAAGATGAATCAAGATGGAGTCTGTAAAAATAAAAATTCAAATAAAAAAAATTTTAAAGTGCTCATTAAATGTTCCCTACTATTGGCATTTTTATTTTAAATTTCAACTTAACCATGCGGGTCTTTTGTAAGTCTCTATATTGCATTTCACATCTAACAGAAAAAGTGCTCAATAAGTGATGAATGATATGCATTTGATGTTCTGAGCCACTGCACAACAATACTGTATGGTAATGCTAATTTTTCTCCAGATTACAACTTAACTAGGAGAAGGCGTAACGGTTCTATTAGTATTTCAACTATAAACTGAAAAAATAATGCTTCAACATCCTTTTAATTTAAAAAGCTCTACCAAAAGATCCTAGCTTATCCACATTTTACAACCAAGCACTGTCACAAGGTGACTGTCCAGTTAGTCGGATTCGTCTGGTTATCCAAGCTAGGATACAGTGGTAGTTTGGGGACATGATCCGTTCCTCTACACTCCTCCTTGAACTGGCTTATCTGACGGGGCGCTTCACTACTTTCATTACAGATCTTCACAGTTTTCTTTCCGACCAGAGGGCTCCGTAAGCCGGGAACTAGGTATGTTGGCATCAGGCGTCCCTGGTAAGGAAGGGCTGTCACTGCTGGACAGACTGACGAACCTCTCACCCCCGTGCGCCTGAAGCTCCCGCCACTGACCAGTTGGCTGCGCTCCACCAGCCTCGGGTTCCAGTGCCAAGGCGGCTAAGGAGGAAGGCGCAACGATCCATCTTCGTGTGCTGTGCTGAGGAGAGTCCCCGAGACGCGCCACCGCCAACCGGGATGCGGACGCCCCAGCTTGACTGCGGGGCTGGAAGCACCTGAACTCACCTCACAAGCTCCAAGCTGCTGAGGAGAAAAGGGAGGCAGGCTGCCCTGAAGCCCAACGCACCGCCCGGTCTCAAACGGGCGCGGGCCCCGCCGCCTCACAACTGACGCACAGTATTCTGTTGAGTCGTTGCCTCACGAAAGGAGACTGCCTCCTGCATGAGAAGCCAACTTCTCATAAAACGCGCGGGAGCAAGTACGCGCAAAGACCTCCGGAGGCCGGCTGGGGGATGGGAGACCGGTGCGCTGCACACCGAATCTCCCGCCCTGCTTAGGGGGCGGTGCCCTGAGAAGCCAATAGGAAGCGGAGTTGGCCAAGAGCGACGGGTATGTTAACCAGTCGGCGCCTACCAGTAGGCATTACCCATCAGGAAATCTGAGGAAAACGAATCCCCTAGCACTAGGTTCCGGGGCTTTCCTTTCATCTTTCCGTTTCCGGGGAAAGAAGGAAGTGTCGGTTGGATCTGAGGAACTTTGGAGACAGCTGGCTGAACGGTTGCTGTTGGTCTTGTGGCAGTCTTTTATCTAGCTGTCTTTTTTTGAGGAAGAAAGTTAGTGGAAATTGATATTTTTAGACTTTTCCTCATTTGGCATAAAAGGTAGGATCTGGTTTATCGAAAGACCTTACGGTAGGAAGAAGGGGAGACGGTCCTTTCTACAATAAGTAAGGCCTGAGTACTGGAAATGGAGATAGGATCAGACAGTTAATAGGATGAAAGGGCGCGGAAAGTAGAATGAGCTGACAAAGACAAAATGAGGACGAAAAGGAATGAACCTGGCTGGATACAGGTAATACAGTGTTACTAACAGAACTCTTTCGTTTGAACCCATTCATTATTCAAAACCACATTACAGAATTCCCTGCGTACCAGAAGACAAGGATACAATATTGAGGTAGACGAACGCGATCTCTGCCTTTAGCTACTACATGGGGAGATAGTAAATGGATAATATTGAGAAAAATGCTACAGTATGAGAAGTGCAGTGTTTATTGGAGCACGTAACGGGAGTATCTAAATGCCAGAAGGAATCAGGAACAATTTCATTGAAGAAAGAGATGCTTAATCTACAACCTGAGGGCTAAATAATTTAAGCCAGGCAAAGAGGAGAGGTAACATTTTCCAGGTAGAAAGTCCAAGTCAACATAGCAAGTGTGTAAAGTGGGAAGAGTTGGGTGTTATTATGAAGGGCTAGTTGGTCCCTGTGGCACTGGTCAGATTTGTATTGAAAGATCATTCTATATGGGGGATTTAAGAGTGGTAAGGAAGAGATGGAGTCACACCATTTGGCAGCTATGTAGGGAATCCAGTTGAGAAAGTCTTGGTAGTCTTCCCATCTCAATATTCCATTTTGGTTCGCTGGGAAAAAAAAAAAAAAAAAAAAGCTGGGCATGTAACTCAGTGGTAGAGAGCACAGTGAATGCTCAAGGCTTTAGGTTCAATCCCCAGCACCACGAAAAGAATAAGGTAATTTTCTGTGCATTAGAAATAGATGTATTTGGTGCCAGTTGTGGTGGCCACACAGGGTAATCCTAGCAACCTGGGGGCATGGGGAGCTCAGGCATGAGAATCACAAGTTTGAGTACAGCCTGGGCAACTTAGTAAGACCCTGTCTCAAAATAAATAAGGGCTAGGGATGTAGTGCATGGTAACAGTACCCCCAAGTTCAGTCCCCAGACCAATAAGAAGCCTATTCCTGGCAAACTTCAGGTAGTCTTAGGAATCTAACCACAGCAGCATGGAGTTCAGAACTGGAGGACTGGCTTAGTTTCTAGATCTCCTGTCATACTTAGTGGAGGAACTAGAGATCACAAGAACCTGAGAGGATCTAGACTGTACCACCAAGTACAACTGAGAGTTAGCAACAAGAAATCATCTTAAAACAGGTGTGTTGGGGAAAGGGTTATGTGGAAAATTAGGAGCTTTTATTTGGATCCCAAAATACTGGCAATTAGTCATATATGAAATGACCTACCATTTAGGACATACTTGATAAGGGCTCAGTAGGTCTAAAATGTTAGTGGCAAATGCCTTAGCAATGAATTTCTACCCATAAAAGTTCAAAATGTTAATTTCAGTTATACTCAGGAAATAAAAAGTGATTACTTGTGAGCATCTAGGAATAAAAGAATATGGCCTTCAGAACTTACTTTATCTCTTAAGTATTTACCAGAAATAGTGATTGATTCTCCATACAGCACATGCAAGATGACTTCAAGTAAGTAGTGAACGACTGGGCATAGTGAGCCTTAAAAATACACAGAATAATTAAAGTAAGAGCTAACTAGCTTTAGAAAATAATTCTCAATAGAGCTTGTGTGTATAAAGTCACTATTTAGAACAGTTGTGTCAGTAGATTTCTTAAAATTCTGTGATTTTGAGGAAATGAAAATAGTAGTTATCTGACATTATTTAATTAATACTATATTTTCTTTAAATTGTTTAAAATGGTTCCTGGCACATTCTGATGCACTCAGTAAATGTTAGTTGTTTAATTCATATGTGAAAATCTTTGGACCAAAAAATATTTTGATCTATCTGGATGAATTGGGATGGGTGTGAAAGAATAGTGCCTCCACTGTCTTATTAATGTCACGATTACGCTACAGTACCTTAAAGGAAAATGACTTTTACCATATACTTTTTGTGAATAGTCTAGGATTTTCAGAATGAGCAAGTATTAACATTTCTAATCAAATAGAAACATTGAAACTGCAAGCTGATGAATCTCATTCTAATTAATGCAGATCCAAAGAAATTCACATTCAAGCCTTAAGCTATTTTCTTTTGAAACAGCTAGTTTTTGTATTAATAATAATGCTAGTAATACCATATCAAACAGATAATATGTTTTTGTAAAGCTTTGGTTCACAGCAAGGAATAACAGTCATCAAGAAAAAAAGGTGTGGGCTGGGGATATAGCTCAGTTGGTAGAGTACTTGCCTTGCAAGCACAAGGTCCTGAGTTCAATCCCCAGCACCGCAAAAAAAAAAAAAAAAAAAAGTGTAAGATTTTTCTAGAAAATCCATATAAAGAAAGGGAAAGGAAAAGTGTGCATGGGCCTCAACCCTTGATTAAACTCATGTTCCAGAAGAAGACTGAGTAACTTTTAGAAAACAATGTGGGAAAGACCAAAAAGGATAATAATGAGAACTGATGGTACAAGTTTGAGTAAAGGCGCACTTATGTACATTGGGAGAATATAAGGGCTAGAGGTGTAGCTCAGTAGTACAGCACTAGCATGCAAAAGGCCCTGTGTTGATTTCCAGCATATCTGTATCTGTCCATCTACCTATCTCTCGCTCTGTCTCACACATACACACACACACACACACACACACACACACACACACACACACGTCTTTGTAAAAGGGTATTGTTAATAATGTTGGTTCCTTTATAAGGAACCATGTAAGAAAATTTTCTATTATTTCAGTACTGGAAACAGTTGTGCTTCCACTGAGAAGCTGATTTGTTTAATCTTAAGTATGTCTAAGACTCATGTAATTAATCTTTCTTTACATTTGGCTGCTTTCACTTAGTACAATGCTAAATTTGTATACCTATAATTAACATACAGAAACATATGGCATGTATTTTATGTATTACTTTAATTCCTGCCTTTGTAAGTTGTTTCTTATTGTGTCATATTTTATTGTAGTTTTATATATTGCCTTTATTTAATACGATATGATATAAAGGTTCAGATTTACATATATAAAATGTCATGCTTTGAAAAAATATAATAGAAGAACTTTTGCAAACAAAAGGACTATTTAGGTAAGAAAATCAACTCCAGGAAATCCAGTTAAAAGCCAAATAAAGCTGTATTTTTATACTGTACAAAAGAAAATTTACATTCTTAATATAAGTAGGTACACCTAGGGGCAAATTACACATCTCTCAAGAAACACAATATTTAACATCTGAGATTATGTTTCTGCATTGCAGATTGATAGTGAATTTTATACATCTTTACAATAACTTAAAATATTTTTCATCTCTGGCAGATATTTACAAGGTCAACAGTGACTACATTTCACATTTCAACAATCAACAGCATTAATCAGTTCAGTAAGACAGGATAATGGCTTACATGCACCAGTAAATATGATCTTAAATGTGCGGTTTTTTTCCTTCAGCTCTGAAAAAAAAAAAAAAAAAAAAAATGAAGATTTCTTTTTTTTTTTTTTTTTTAACTAGTCCTGGGTTGAAAGGGCATCCCTTAATAGAAATTAATCTTTACGTGCCTATCTTATTTAAACTTTTACCAGCACCCATTTTCTGAATACTTGGGAAATTTAACCCAAGCTATAGGTTGAGGCTGGGTAAAATAACAAATAAGGAGCTGATCTATAACATTCTATATCCTTTCATGAAACAAACATATGAAAGTGGTATATTTCCTTTTACTTGTCCATTGTTACAGATATCAGATTACATAAAACTACACTTGTAAAATCCTTCAGAAATTATAGGTCAGAAAAGCCAAATTATGTTGAGAAAAAACAGTGGGAAAATAATCTGTACCATAAAAACCATTTCACTTAACCAGTTAAAATGCGTATAAAGCCAGCCTAGTTTTGAGTGTAAGAATGAAAAAGATTCAATGTAAAGTAGTAGATGAACTCATTACAAATATTTTAAAACACCACATGAAGCATAATCTCTCAGTTCACATTATGAGATTATTGAGTGATTTCAGATAAAGCTTTAAAAAAATACCAATCATCATCAGAAAGCCAATTTTCTCTTTCCAAGATAGCTGATCAATACAGTCCTTACTTTTTAGCTACTATTTGATATAAAAAAAAAATACACATAGAACCTGTTTGGAACATCAGTTAATATACAATTATATTTCATGACTTCAAAAATCATTATTTAACAACTTAAACCTTTAGTTTTTTTATTTATACATTTAAATTAATATTTTAGCTTTTCTTAAATCAATGTTTTTATACAAAGAAAAAATCAGTGTACATACATTTTATAAACAAACCATACCAGTTTAACCAATATCCTACTTATTAGAAATAACTACCACTGATGAAAGAAAGAAGTGTATTTCCACAATTTCCACCACATTATAAAAACTATAATGTCTCACAATATACCAATTTTAAGGAATGTCCCCTTTTGTTCAATACTGATGAGCAGAACCCTTAGTTTTAGTTAAGGAAATGTGAAAATGTTGCCATAAGGAATATTTGGACTTAGCTTTTAAATAGTACTTTGCTGAACCATTGACACCTTACTGATATAAGAAAACCTCAAGTGGAATCTTATAACTATTGTACACTTGTTTTCCAGGTCAAATTATCTTTTAATATTTATTTTCCCCAGGGTAAGCAATCCTATGTATAGGTTAAAGGGGCTTCATTCCGTAAGAGGTTCTTTAAAAATTACATTTGGTCAATAACATTTTCTTTGGTAAATTCATCATGAAGATGTAAAAAAATTTCTCTGATATAGTTAACACTGAGCTGTTTACACTTAAATACAGCAAACCAGATTGATATCAGTTCAGTGGCTTGGGATGGATTGTCCAATTCAATTCATTTCTCCTTGAAAATAAAAGGATCTCTTTATTAAACCTACCTGCAAATGCACAATTTTAAGAAGGACTAATTTATACTTAAGCTATACCTAATTTTACTTTTTGGTAAAATCTATATTAAATATAATAGCATAATAGCAGACACATAAATATGCCTTAATTTGTAAACATCAAATTTCTCAAAATCTAGAAGCAAAACAACCTACATTTCTGTACTATGCTGCAAGTTATTTCATATCATTCTTAACTTTCTGCTAACTTCTATCCTGAATTGTTTGCCCTTGTGTATGTCTCACAGGACTAATGGCTAAGATTACAAAAATACTGAAGAAATGACCAAAATTTTGTGGTTGTATGGTCAGGGTTAGAAAAAAAATGTGCCTGTATGGGCAGGGAGGCGGGATAGTGTGACTCCTGTATGACCAGTTTTCCTATGAAAATTCAGTGCCAGTTTAATATACCCAGTAGATACACACAATGCAAGTAATACTAAAATTTGTTTTACATTGCCAGTTCTGACCACCTTAGCATGGAAAATCGTACCAATCTGGGGACTCATTATGATTTTATTAGCACTGTTGAGTTTTACACTGCATTCTATCTCCTAATCTGACAAATATTCTAATTTTAAAGAGTTTAAACTACCAATATTTAGTTGGCTTTTAAACAACTTATTTCTAAAAAGCACTTTTAAAAAATTAAAGTAGTACAAATAAGTGTCTTGACCAACTTGGTGGTGAAACAATGACAGTAATCATTCAACTTGAAAGATAAAAAGTCTCATGTTCAGACTGTTTAAGAAAAGTGCCCTAAAATTCTTATAGATTTTCTGATCACTGGCATGACCTATTGAACTTTTTTTTAAACTGAAAAACAAACAAGTAACTGAAATACTGATTTTTTCCCCAGAAAACAAAACTTACTTTGTAATGCAATTCGTGATCAGAAATGGAGAGATCCTCCTTACCAGTGTTTTTACAATATGCTACCCATAAAGACAGATACTAATATTTTTATTTACAAATGAACATGCAGAAAATTAAATGACACAAATGATTGTCAATAACTAAAGTACGCAAAAAGGGACCCATACAAACCTCACAAAGCGAGGTAGGAAAAAAAAACCCACTTCATTAAAATATTCACAAAAATAGTGCAAACAAAACAATCAAATTCTTCTCAGTATTCCAGTGTCTAATAAATAATTATAATGAATTTAAAGCTACTAAGTGGAATTTGACAATAACAGGTTGGGAATATTGAGCTTATGTATCTGACTACCGCATGTAAGACATTTTATGTGGTATATACACTTAAAATGACATGTTCACTGTTCCATTATGGAATTATAAGCATTACACCATAAACATTTTTCAGTCACATAAGGAAATATTGCTTTCATCTTCTCTAAGCACATTAAGGTCCAATCTCTCTTTAGAAATCAATGGAATCAGATTTATTTAAGCTTTACTTTTACAATACTCCATTATGAAATACAGTGAACTGGCCACCTTATTTGCTGAAAGCTGGCTGATTAAAAAATTACTTTAAAATAGATACAAACACTGAACAAAACCATTTCACTGAGCTTACTCTGCATTTAAATAAATCCCCAAAAATATAAACAACACGGCAGCATATCATTATGTGGCAGAAAATTAGTAAGGCATAAATTAAAGAATAATGTACATATCCTTATATCTGTATAAGATAACTAAATTTCTAATACTTCTCCATTATATTTATCACTGTATTTTTTTTTCTGGATTTAATACTTTTCTTAATGTGCTGTATTCACCAACTACTAGACCAGAAATGTAAAGAAGCTGCAGAAATGGAAAGTATTTACGTACCATATTTACCATAGTATGGGTAAAGAGTGGTAGTGGGATGTTAATATGCATTTGATGGGAGATGAGGTTTGATTCTGGCTCTGCTTCTTCATTATGTGACCTTGTCTGTCACAACCTCTTTGAATCTCAGTTTCCTGAGGATGAATATGTGTGGGGAGACTAGATTATCTCTAGGGTCTCTTCTAGCACAAAAATTCTGATTCTATAATAAATAGGCACAGAAGAGTTGATTTGGTAAATAAGGGTGGTGGATAGGGGATCCGGATTTTAAATTACAACTATTTTCCTTCTTAGCTTTTTAAAATATTTTCATATTTAAGTCTCACTTCTGCCAGGTGAGATGGCGCATGCCGGTAATACCAGTAGCTCAGGAGGCTGAGGGAGGAGGATCACAAGTTCAAAGCTAGTCTCAGCAAAAGCGATATGCTAAGCAACTCAGTGAGACCCTGTCTCTAAATAAAATACAGAATAGGTCTGGGGATGTGACTCAGTGGTTAAGTGTCTCTGAGTTCAATACCTGGTACAAAAAAAAAAGTCTCACTTCTAAGTTAAATTTAACTTTTCACTATACATTTTATTTGCTTTCTAGTAATATCTTAGAATTAATGTCATACAGAAGAATTCCCAAACTCTTCTGATAATTTCTTTGTATACCTTCGTTCAACCTAGCACAGATGGCACCAAATTGTTTTATTATAGAAAACAAGTATTTTCTCCCTAAGTATCTTTTTCATAGATGGGTGAACTTTAATGGAGGTGTAAGAAGTATAAAAGATTGTTAAAGGACAAAGTATAAATTACTGGCATGTGTTTGTAACAACTACTGTATACCTGAAACAAAAGTACCAATAAATAAAAATACCAATAAATAATGCAAAGAGATAATTAAAAACTTGGAAATTTGATAGTTGAACTAACTCATTTCGTTCTAACTATATCTTATATAGGAAATTTGTTCTAAGATCCTGGATGGAAAGTCTAAACTAAACGAAATGTTTCTTCATTGGGGCCAAATATCACACCTATAAGAATGGAAAACAAATGTTACAGGGTCATGAACATTATTAGGTATTCGTACAAAATCTATACGTATACATGTACAGATAAATAAAATCCTCTAAGATGAAATTTTTTTCTTGCAGTACTGGGATTGAACCCAGGGGCACTCTACCACTAAGCTACATCCTCAGCGCTTTTAATTTTTTGAGACAGGGTCTTCTTAAGCTGCTGATGCTGGCCTTCAACTTGCCATCCTCTTGCCTCAGCATCCCTAGTCTCTGTGATTACAGGCTATGGCATCAAGCAAAATGAAAAGAATTTAAACCAACTTTGCAGATATAACAAATGATTTCTCACCAAAAGGAATTTTTATTATAGCTTTTACTGTAATTTCATTTATTTGGTATTTCTTTTGTGCTTCTAACTGAAATGCTTGATTTGGATGCCAATATGTGCATAACTTGTTGAATTTAAAACAGCCTATATAAACCAGGTATTTTTGCCACTAAGTGAGGAAACTCCAGCCATAACCAAGATCTCATTCCCTTGTAAGTACAATATTCCTTTCCTTACATACCTGTAACTTTGCTTTCTTTAGTATGTTATAAAGTTGTATGCCTCCTTTATTTTGGCTGTTTAAAAATTCTTTTCATTTATCTGACATCTCTTAAATGAAAATAAGAGATATCTAAAATATGTCAGTGATATATTCACATACCATACACCTATAAATCAATAAACCATCAACTTTTACCTGGACTTTGGCAATATTGTGGATACTAGTTCAGGTTCTAGTTTTTCATTTTCGTATGAGCTGAAAAATGTTACAGATCACTAAATTCAAATAAGTATCTCAATATCCTTACGAATATTCTAACAATGGGTTTAAAAAAATGCTCTTACAATTAAAAAAAAAAGGAGGGGGAATTTTAGGTGTGAAAAAAAAACAAGATACTTTTCTAGTTATGTTTATCAAAAGTTATGTGTAATTTCAATTGGTAAAAATTTTAAACCATCAATTAGAAGAATACTTGCTTTCTGTAAACTCATTTTTCTTTCACAATAATAAAGTAAAAATGTCTAAATGTACAAAGCACTAATAACTGTATTTTGTGGAAGGATAATTTATAACAGTTCAAGTCACAATACTGATTTTCAAAAACCTAGTATATTCCCTTCTTTTTCAAACATTAGAGCCTGAGACCCAGAAAAGGTTATAATAAAATCTTATCAACCAAATCAGAATTTAAAAAATGTTTTAAAATCAATAATGTACTTCTGTAGCCTTTTAGCAATTACCAAATGCTACTTACATACATTCAACATCTAGCTTACTGGCATGATTTCAAAGTTTTATAAAAATGAGAAACTTTGCAGATATAATATGATTAGAAGATACACAAACTGCATTACACTAAACACAAAGGCAGTGTAGTCCTTTCAGGAGAAATCAAGTCAGTACCCCCTGGTAGAAATGTTCTATAAAAATGTGTCACATTGAAGCGTCAGTGTTTTCAGCCAACTATCTGTCCCTGATGTATTTCCTTGGAGTACATGATCTATCAGGACTTTAGGTTTATTAATCCAAAATGTCTGACTGAATTTAGGTACATCTAGAAAGCAGCTGAAAGGGTTTCTCCAAGAGTCTACACATCACAGAAAGTGGATTGAGAAATCCCTCTCTTTACCTGAAGACGTACAGTTCTACTTCAGTCATCATCAGCTCACAAAGGAAAAGAAAACACCAATGAAAAACCCCTCACACACAATTCCAACAAGCTAAACAAAAATCTCCCTTCCCCCAACAAAACCCCAGCACCAAAGTGTCAATCATTCCTGGGAAATAGAACATGCTCCTTGAATTCTCTGATTTGTTAGCTGTTCAAAATTTAAGGACAGAAATGACTTTAAGTCCTTGTGGGAAGAGGGAAGACATGTTAATAATGACTAGAAAGCCATTGAGAAAGTGCATTATCAATTACACAATCAACTTAGAGCCCCGCCCTCCCAATGGAGGTGGCCACAAATTGACTTAAATGCCTCAGTAACTGAAAAACTAAGTCCTTGGGACAAAGAAAATGGGGGGGAAAAAGAGCTACCCTCATTTTAATGAAAAAGTACAGCAGTCCACCACCTTTCCCCATGCTTCTCAAGAAAATGATTGCACAGACTCAAGAAGTCCCAAGTCATAGCAGAATCTCTGAGGCACTCCTGGTTAAGAGAGAAAAAAATATGATCCAGTAATCTTCATAGTTCTATAGATTATGTGAACAAACCCGTTTTGTCTTGTTTTTGAACAAAAGCCAAAGAATCATTTCATAGGGATCATATATACCACTTCCTCTAACATATCCTCAGTCTCACAGTGTTGAAATGGGACCGATCAGCCTATGATGGATTGCACATCACCCAAGGAAAAAGGAAGGCATGGAAAAGGCAAACGTGTTATACTGCTTCACAAACACATTTACAAGGAACAGGTGAAGAGAAGGAGGGAAAAGAAAACCTTATTGCTGTTTTCATACAAAATACAGTATGAAGATACCTAAACTAAATCAAATCTGATTACAATGACCAATATTTTCACAATGTGGGATGAAGTGTCTTCTTATACAATGAAATGTTCCGTTTAAAAGGTAAGCAAAAAGAGGAAGAGAGGATGTCAAAACTACACCTGGGATATTAGCTGCATATTGAAACTTGGGGATCGAGACTGCTTGGTTAAGGGGGCTCCTGGGCTGAGGAGCTCTTTACCTTCACCAGCTTGACCTAGCCGGTCTTCCTGTAGACTGATAGTTGAATATCGATTAGCATTATTAGTTGCTAGATTAGTAACTCCCTCAGTGCCAACCCCAATGCTGGTACTTGCTTGACTGCCATTTACATAGTCAAATGATTTACTCGAGGAAGCACTGGCTGTCCGGATTAGACTTAAACTATTGGTTTTTGGCACCACCTGGCCAGCAGGCAGGCTCAGGTGTTTCTTCATTGGTGTCAGTTCAATTGAATCTACACTAAGATCGGTTGGTTGCTGAATATACTGCTTGCGAACTACTGAATCTCGAGGGATCTCACTGGATTTGATGGCAGAAGCTGTTTCTTTATCTTTGGCTGAACGCCCAGTTGCTACTTTCCTTAAGCTTCCCCTCTGAGAAGATGGTTTGGTCCCAATTGGCTGGCTGCTGAGGGAAGCCCCTGATGAAAATCCTTCATCTGCATCATTCAGGTTTACAGACTCCTCTCCTCCATTTACACCCTCAGCACCTAAAAAATAAATCAGAAAGACTCAGTAATAGCTAAATTAAGAAGCAGTTGTGAATAACAACACTGACCTTATCTCTTGATTAACATTTGCTATGGGTTCATAATGATCTTACTATCTTGTCAACACTTCTAAGTAATTTAGACCTTAATCGATATAGAATTCTAATATGCTATTTACTGTGTTCATTACTTCAGCTTTCATAAAACATCCACAAACTTACTTAGCATACTATTAGTATCTAGCATATAAAACTAGGCACAATACATTAAATATAAACATTTATATATTTATAACTTTATAATATACTGTCTTTAATTTGACATAAACATATCTACCTATTATGAAACAATTGAAACCTTTTCCTCTCTTATTTAACCCACCATACAATGTACAAAAGAGACTCTGCTACTTCAGTTACCTAGAATTATACCCAAACCTGGTTTATGCCTACAGGCCAAAACTTTTTTTTAAACTACAAATAAAATTTTATATTTGATAACTGCTTCTCTATGGCTTGAAGGCTTTTAATATTGAAGTAGTAGATTTTCTAATTCAAATCTAAAAAACTACACTGTTTCCAGTAATTTCACAATCATATTTTGTCTTATGGAAAGGACTACTCACTGGTTTCAATACTTTCTTGGACAATTAATATGAAGAAAACATTACTAAGGAACAGTGATAAAAAACTAGCAGGGATATTTAAGAAGGATTTTCATTTTGTACAGTATGTATTTTAACATTTTAGATTCTTAGCATTGAGATGTATTACTTCCATAATCACAAACCACTATACTGCCCCATTACATTGAACACATAAGCAATTAACATAAAAATCTGCATCTTGAGTTTTTGTGGGAAGAGAAGTATATATAATACATTGATCATGCTGTTCCAGAAAGCCCAATCTCTATTGAAAGTATGACCATATAGTCTCTTAGAAAATTAATACATTTTCTTCTTTCAAAAACTGGTATTGGTTTACCAAATTAAACATTTTTCCCAAACTGCAAATCAGTTTAATCTAAATCTACAAAACTGATGCCAACATTATAGTTACAGTAAAATGTTAGGAAATAATCTACACAAGTATTACTTTGAGATACAGGTTACCTAAGCAGAAGATAAATAAAATATTTAATCTTTTATTTAACAGAGTACCTGGAAAAATAAGAATACATTCTTGGCTATATTTTTCTCATGGATTTGTTATTTCCTTCCTTCTAAAGAATGAAATAGACTATCCTTAAAGCAAAAGGCACCTTGTTATATATATATACATATATATATCCAGCAGTTTAATGTTTAATCATCATGCAAAGCTATATGAAAATGCATTTATTAAGAACAGTAGCAGCTGACACCATTTCTCTCAACCTCTTCAAGAAAACAGTATATAACATACCTCGAAAATTAAAACTTTATATTCATATTATTTTAGTTTTTTACTGAAATTAGTATAAAGAACTCCAAAATGCCCAAGAAAAAATAGTTACTAATTCAGAAGTAACATTGATAATATAAAACTAGGGATGAACATAAATATATCATTGGATTTATCTATTGATTAGGAAGGAGACTGAGAGACTTAGTGCTAGCTTTGAATCTTGCTACATGCAGATCTGATGCCAAAGCAATATGACCATAAAAGAGATGATGGTAACATGAAAGGCCACCATGCAAGAGAATCTACTGGTATTTTATATACTAGGAAATGTTTCATTATACTGGAACAATGACTACACTTTAATCACAGGAATTGTCTTCAGTTTAGTAGGTAGGTGATAGGCTTATATTCTCCCTTCAATTTCAACATATAATATGCACAATTTTAACTATAAAACTATTTAAAACCATCATAATTTAAAACATTTTTAAAAAATCAGTTATCTACATTAATCCAAAAGCTATAGCACACTACAAACTTCTCATAGGTTTTAGTTATTTATTTCTTTCCTTCTGTTTAAAAAGACCTCAAGGGAAAAAAAAAAGGCAATTCTCAAAACATTTTCCTTTTAGTTTTCTCTCTAGGCAATAATAATACCACTTCTGATCCAAAGAAAACCCTGTAAAGGATTTTTAATGAACTTTTCTACTCATAGCTGCCTTTCCTATAAATCTAGCTTATATTAATATTGATTGAAAACTATAATTAAGCTAGACTAAAGGGTAAACTTTTTTTTTTTTTTAAAGAAATTTCAAACACACTCAAACTTATTCCCTACTGGATATGGTGGCTCACAGCTGTAATCCCAGAAACTCAAGAAGCTGAGGCAGGAGGATTTCAAGTTCAAGGCTAGCTTCAGCACTTAGCAAAACCCTAAGCAACATAATGAAACCCTGTCTCAAAAATAAAATAAATAAAAAGGCTGGGGATGTAGCTCAGTGTAAAAAGTGTCCCTGTGTTCAATCCCCAGTAAAAAGAAAGAAATTTATTCCCCTTTCCTTGTTGTTTCATATCACCAATCCCTCACTGAAGCTGATATTTTACCAGTAATCAGAAATATGAAAATAAGGTATTTAAATATTTAAAAGAATTCAATAGGATATTAAAGAGAAATTACTGTTTCGATTCCTTTTTCAAAATGTATGACTTCTGATGAATTGGAAGCAATATTTCAGACTAATCCCAAACTTCCTATAATTTTATCAACTGTTAACAATGCTACATTTAACAAATACTTTCAACAATCCTAACAATGGTAGAAGACACTTTTCAAGTAGCTCATTTAATCATCAAGAATATAAAGAAATAAGATGATATTCAATTTAGGCCAACTCTGGGTTCCACATCTATTCATACTCTCATTTTTATGCCTTTATGTAAGGTAAAAATTGATTGCTAGGGAGAGCATCAAGAGATATTTAAAAAAAAAAAAAACATAAAAAGGGAAGGCTGTATCTTCCATAGCCATATAAAGATCTCTGAAACAGTACCTACTTCTCTGGGTTCCTAGATCATGCACATGCAATACTGTAAAATGAAGTAAGGTCAATCTGGGCAAATGGGCAAGGGCACAGAGGATAGATTTAGATTCTTACTGAGCATGCTCAAATTTCTAATGCACCAAAGAGTGAAAGACTTCCTTAAGGTGGAAGTTAATTACTTTATATATGTTTAGTCCTTAAAATAAGCAAAAATATGTACCTCTTTTAAAACTACTTGGTTTATTTTGCAAATTAGTAATGAAGGTTCCACAGTGGCAATACATTAGGTAATGAAAAAGCTATTTGGCTGCAGTTCCCTCTTTCACAGAGCTAAGATATTACATGCAAGCATCAACTAAGTATTTTCCTGGAGGAGAGAAATGTTCTTTTACAAACAGTGATGGGAGATGGTATGTAAAAAATTCTCATTTTAAGATAACCTACATTGTAGAAACAAGTATCTACTAGGATATCTGACCTATAAATAATACATTTCGATTCCATTTAGGAACTACATAATACAACCATGATTTACCATGAATTATAAAATGTAGTGTGCACCAGGATAGCACATTTATAGAGGAAAAGGTCAGTAATTCTCTAGACCAAGGCAACTTAACACAGACACTATAAAAATCCAATCAATATAGCATACTCTGTCAAAAAGGTAAGAAATTCTTGTTAGACTGTTAGTTCAACATCCTAGAATTAAAGATAAATTGACCAGCTCCACTTCAATTTCCCAAGTATACTCATGTCTTGAAACTCTTTTCACAGATCTTTAAAGAATAAGTTATTGTATAAATAACATTCATATTGACTAATAAAGCTCATGTCCACTGGGTGCAATTTTTTCTCTCCTTTTGTTAGAATAAACATGCTCAGTAATGAAAAAATTCCAAGCATTTGCAGATCTTTTGGATACAGGCCTCTGCCTTGTTAGTAGCCATGCCAAGCTGTTCTTTGATTACACAGGGATGCACACTCCAGGCCAGCACAAACGGTAACTAAAGATTGTACCTAACCTGGTGCTAGGCATATGGGGAAGAGAGGTGCTTTGCAAGGAGAAGCTAATACACTCTGGGGTAGTGGAAACACACACTAGAATGGAAAGATGTTCTGCTTGGGGATAGAGAGCCAGGATCCTTCTCCAGCAACTGCCTCACTGACTTCTGCCTCCTCATCTCTGTCCTACCCTCTGTTGTGGCTGCTGCTGAGTTGGGCTCCGGCGAGCCATGCTCAGGGGTCCTGCGCACCAGCACCTCCCCCTCTTGCACACGTTTGATCCCTAGGTCAGTGGAGCCGTGTTGGATCGGGGAGCCAGGAATACTCGAGTCAGCCTCGTTTGAGAAGTCAAAGCCATCTGGGATTCAACATATAAAATTTTAGTGCTTTTGTGCTGCTCTATTCTTTTCTGATCATTCTGACCCAGGCAGATAAGAAAATGTATATATGGATATGAAATAAACACAAACACTATTTATATAATTACATGTGTGTACATAGCTTGCACACACATCAGGCAGCAGATGAACAATGTGAGGTTTGCAAATGAATAGGACAGAAAAATAGGGATTAAATGGCAATTAATATCTCTTAGGCAAGACAGCTTGACTATTCAAGTACCGTATCTTAATGAAATACTGCTGGGTTCAGCACTTATGAAAAAGGAAAAGCAAAGATAAAATCCAAAAACTACAATTATTTTATGGATAATTTGTATTATATTGTTAGTTTGGTCAGTCATAGTTTTCTCCCACAGTGCTCATACATGCACCTTCTATTTTTTTTCCCCAGTAAGTTAACAGGCTTAAAGAAACTATTTTCCTGTTGCTATTACTAGTTCAAAAACAGGAAAAAAATTAATCTGATCTTATTTTTGTTTTAATATTCATACAGCAGTATAACATCTTTCTACCTTTTGTACATATTTATTTATATTAAAATAAGTATTTAATCACATTTCTAAGAGCTATCTTAAAAACTAAAATATTGTACTTTAGTTATACAGAGTGCTATAATACCATGAGTTAATATAGTCTATACAAACAGTGATAAATTTACTTGAATCCACGAGCATACTATGGGGACTTTGTACTTACCTTCTCTTCTCCATCTATGCCGACGGATTGAAGCTGTTGTAATTGCAGTCCGAGAAATCCTTGGCACTGTTGGGGTGACTTCCACTTTAAGTACTTTCTGGCCCTCTTGTGAAGAATCAGGAGCATCAAATGGTAATGAGTTTTTCATGGCATTGGCAACCTAAAATGATAATATAAGTCTATACAAATAAACAACCAACATGGAGCCTTTGCTTATTCTGTATTTCATGTTTCCATAACTTTTTGAATATGCATTTAAAACCTGTCCTATTATAACAAAAGTACAAATGTCCCAGATATATTTGTATCTCCAACTTTCTGTATTCTTTAAAACAGGTTTTTCAAAGGAGAATTTATTTTTAAAAAAAATGTGAGTCACAGGGTTGGGGGTGTAGCTCAGGACTACAGAATTTGTCTAGCATGCACCAGGCCCTAGATTTGATCCCCAGCACCACAAAAATAAGAAAAGAGAAAAAGTGAGTCATACTCCACTGATTCTTGAAGTTGTTGACTTTCAAGGAGAAAAAGCATTCCAAAGAAAAAGTGTTTAACATTTTGCACCCTTATATAAGAAAAGTTTGAATAAGCTTCTAGTCTTCTCATGATAAATAACAGGTAAAATTTAAGGTTTTTTTTGTTTGTTTGTTGTTGTTGTTCATTTGTTTTGTTTTGTTAATTAGGCTTTTCTCCACTTCTCTATTTACATAAAGAGAAATCTTCCTTAAATACTTCTGGCATTGTGCCACACTTCTTTCTGCTACCCTGGAGGAGGTGTGAGAAACCTGGTTGCTAAGTAATTGACAGTTGACTGGTGAATGTTTCTTAAACGGGTTACTAATCTAGCAAAGATCTTGACTTAAAGGATTATCTTTTTCCCTCCATCTCCACTTGGCCAAGTACATATGGAATGTAGCAACCTGGAGAGATGTGCCTGACCTGCCCACTCAGGCCTTCTCTCCAGAGTGCTGCTCCAATACTAGGCAGATGTGTAAGGAGTTAAGTATCTGAATTTAGTCGTTTTCAGTAATATAGATCTCCATAGGCCAACTATTTGCTCATCATGTGGCTTGAGATTTGAGAAAGAGTTATTATTTATTGGGTCCTTTAGAGATGCCAACAATAAAGGAATAATTTGTTCACCTGTACTGCCTTGGAAATGTCACTTTTTATTTAATTTTTAAGATGGTTACAAGGATAAATCATGAATTTAAAGAGCCTTAAAAATGCAATGTAGGATGATGATGTAATTTTTTTTATCCTATTACCTGTTTTAATGTAACCCTTAGTATAAAATAAGGGATACTGAAATGAGAAAAATAGGAATATAATATCAAAGAACCATGCAAATGCTACCTTAATGGATTTATAATTAGCTTAAAATATTTTTTAAAAAAGAAGAAGAAGAAGACATAGCCAGGCATGGTGGGATGTCTGTAATCCCAGTGAGTCAAGAGAATAAGGCAGGAGGGTAACAAGTTCAAGGCCAGCTTCATCAACTTAGTGAGACCCTGTCTCAAAATAAAAAATAAAGAAGGGCTGGTGATATAGCTCAGTGATAAGAGTGCCCACCTCCAACCCCCCCAAAAAGAAAAGCTATAAACAAAATGACTTTTAAAAAAAGTACTGCAGGGCTGGGGGTTGGAGCTAAGTGGTAGAGCACTTGCCTAGCACGTGTGAGGCACTGGATTCAATCCTCAGCACCACATAAAAATAAATTAAATAAACGTATTGTGTCCATCTACAACTAAAAATACAAAAAAGTATTGCAAATCGAAAATGAATAAATATTATTCAAATATCATAAAAATACTACAAAAAGCTTAGAAAACTGGAAAGAAATTAAAATGATCTACAGTCAAATCATCTAGACAATTTATTATTATTTTGATTCCTATGTCTACATTTTTACAAAGTTGTCCAATGCTTTTCTACTTGACACAAACTAGCATTTTTCTTTCTTTCTTTTTCCTTCCTTCCTTCCTTCCTTCCTTTCAGATTGAACCCAGGGTCTCATGCATGCCAGTCAAGTGTTCTATCACTGAACTACATCCCTAGCTTCATCATTTTTCTTTCATATAAATTCTCAAACTGTAAATTTATCAACTAAATACTGTATAATAAATCATTTTCTGCTTGGAACATTTTTTTTTTTTTTTTTTTTTTTGTACTAGGGACTGAACCAACAGCACTTAACCACTGAACCACATCCCCAGCCCATTTTATTTTATTTTTTAAATTTTGAGACAGGGTCTTGCTAAGTTGCTGAGGCTGGCCTTGGACTTGCAATCCTCCCGCCTCAGCCTTCTGAGCCGCTGTGATGATAGAGGTGTGCCAGTTAGTCCTTTACGATTTAAAATAACACTGTAATGCTGTGTTTCTAATACAATTTTTGGTATTTAAAATTAGTTTCCTGGGATCACTGCTAGACGTGGGAACAAGAATGAAAGAACACACTCAAACATTTACCAGACTACTTCCACAAAGGGGTGATCAGAGTTGTGTCATAGTACCACCACAACACAAAGAATGCCTTCTTCACTGGATGTTTGTTTGTCTTTATATTTATCGTTTATGGTTTTTGACATTCATTTATTTTGTAGAGTATAAAATTTCATATACAGAATAAAATAATTGGCTTTTTCTTGCATTGCCTACTGAGAATATTTTTCTTTTTGTTCACTGCATATTCACTTGGCTTTTGAAAAAACTAATGGTTTAGGTATTTGTGGAGGAAAAAACATCAAACTCACTTTAGTGATTCATCTTAACACTTCAGCTTAGAAGGTCTTCCTTTTTCTAGAGATTTGAATAACTATTTAACATTTCTTCTCTCTTAAAGGATTTCAAAACATTTAATTATTCAATTTACCTGAATTTTACTTTTAGTTCTTCTATTTTTAAACTGAGTAGTACCTTCTTTACACATAGGCATGTTATAAAGAGTAAGTCATTCAGGTGCTGCCTGTAATTCTAGCTACTTGGGAAACTGAGGCAGGGGGATAACAAGTTCAAGGCCAACCTGGGCAACTTAGTAAAACCATGTCTCAAAAGAAAAACAAACAAACAAAAAAAACCAGAGTGGGATGCTGGAGATATAGCTCAGTAGGAGAATGCCTCTAGGTTTGATATCTAGTGCTGAGAAGAAAACATAAATAAATATAACTTACCAACAGTGGTTGAGAAAAGAGTTCTAGTTGAGCTCTATAAATGATGTCATCAAGAACTTCCTGGCCAAGGTCCCACTGTCCATTATACCTGTGGATAAGCATACCATTTACTATCTTTAGCAAATATCTCTAATCCTCACACATTTTTTTATTGTTCTAAGTCCTACTATTTTGGTTGTAAAATAAGATTTTCACATCAAATTTTTTCTTCCTGGCAATGGGGATCAAACCACTTTACCACTAAGCTATCTATCCAATCTTTTTAATCAATTTGTTTGAGATAGGGATTCACCAGATTGCCCAGGCTGTCTTCAATTTTATGTGATCTTCCAGAGATGCTAGAACTACAGGCATGCACCACCATGCCTGCCTTCACATCAACTTTTATGTTATTACGTTTCTATAATGTTCTAATTTGGGTTATAATAAGAAAGGATATTTCAAATACTATGTTTAGCTTATAGAAGTTTCTTCATATAAATTGATTTTTATCATGTGTGGATAACATTGTCATATATTTAATGCATTCATGAAAACTTAAGAGTTGTGAACTTTGCAGAGATAATTTTCCGTACAGAAAATCTGAAAATGTCTCACATGACTCCAATTTTAACAACTAGTTATATTATATACTGGCTATTTTTAAAGTAATGAAAGGAAACTACATTAGAAAAACAAGATAGTAGGCTCATCCTGGAACAAAAGACTCTTTGTTATGTCTGATAAGAAATAAATAGATTAGGAAGAATTCATAAATTTCATATACCACCTACTTACATGGCATAATAAACACCTGTGAGAAGTTGCACCATAAATTCAGGATCCAATACTATTCGACCACAGAGTTCTTTCCAGTGTTTTTCATGTTGTCGTGGAAACCCACTCACACAAACCCTAGAAAAATAAGGTATTTACCATGTATGAATCCCTGACTCACTACATATAGTAATTTTGCCTTTATATACTCATTTGTTTAATTATTCATTCCTTAAATATTAACTGGTGCCTGTTATATGCCAGTCACTGTTCTGGGCCTAAGATACAGTCACGAACAGGAAAGATTGAAAAATAAAACCTGTGTTCTCACAAAGCATATATTCTAGTGGATTATGTCCAATAACTTTTATCAAATAACTAACAAACTCTTTCACAAATATTCATTTTGCTCCATTCATGCTTTCCTTCTCTCTCTCTCTCACAGGCACAGAAACGAGTAACTTTTACCATCCAAACAAGGTAAATTACTCTGAAGTACAGAGAAATCTCAAAACACAGACATTTCAATTTCAAAATACCTTTGGCTGCAAGGTCATTTTATTTATCTGAAGATTTTTTTGTTTAATTTAATCAAAATAAAGTATGCACATAAATTGTCTAAACTAATTTCCTTCACTGGGCAACCTGGCAATGGGATTGGTGGCTCTGATGACCAGTTGGGCTGCTATTTCCATGAAGAAAACACTGGAAGCAATCTGAGACAGCAAGAACTATTACACAACTGCAAGCACTTGAAGCACCTTGATGCTGTGGAGCAGGGACTGTCAGAAGTCACTGGACAGCATATGTTTTGTTTCCTTGTTGCTCCCAGAACCAAGATTTGTCATTTGAATCTTCTCTACACCCTACTGTAACACCTCTGGATTTCTGTCAGTTATACTTAATTGTGATATATCCGTCTGACTCATACCAGCTAAACTTCTTAGTCTTCTTTTTGAGGATCTTAGGCTTCACAAGAGACTGAAGGCAGCCATGATGCCAAACAAAAGAAATTGCTACCTTTGTGGGCAGGGACAAAGAAGAGAAAGCTGTGCCACAAACAATTCCCCACCTTCCGTGTCATAGAGCTTCTTCCAAAAGTTACCATAATAGTTATCAAAAGATAAAATGTTCCATGAACTTTGTGTTTTTTGTGAATAAAGACTATTGTATTCCTTAAGTGCAATAAGCTCATATTTTTTTTTCTGTCTCTCAAGACAAGAATCTGATTAACTTGCCCATGCTGTCCTCAAACTTATGTTTCTCCTGCTTGAGCCTCCTAAGTAGTTGGGATCATAGGTGTACACTACCCAGCTCAGATTACATTAATCCGTTAAAATGTAAGGATAATTGTTATATGTATAGACACATATGTACATACATGTACACACATACATACATATCTACAGCAAATACAATTAAATGATGAATAAAAGACTTTAAGTTGAAAAATGGCATCATAATAAGATGAAATTATGTGGGGAAAGTGGAATGGAAATTCAATTTCCAGGAGAAAAAGGAATTATGTAATGTTAGACCCTTAAAGAACAGGCTTGCTCATTTATTTCTCAATGGATGATGGCAAGTACTAAAATCTCTGTGACCTTTAAACTACATACATTAAAATAACCAACTTTTTATAATATCAATATTTTCATAGTAGAAATGACACTTGCAAATATTTAAGACAGAATGAAACATTTGACATATCAACTTAAAAATGCACAAGATATAAAATGTTTCAAAATTCTTTAGAGGACAAGTAAACAAAAGTTTCAGGACCATTAAACTCTGTCATCACTTTTCTTTCTTTCCTTTTTTTTTTTTTTTTGCAGAATAAGGAATTAAACCCAGAGCCTCATGCTTGCTAGGCAAGCACTTTACCACTCAGTTATATCCCCAGCCCCACATCGTTTGTTATTAAGAAACTCTAGTCATACATGGTGGCACAAGCCTGTAATTCCAACAACTCAGTAGGCTGAGGTGCAAGGATTTCAAGTTCAAAGCCAGCTGAAGCAACTTAGATGTGGTGGTGCATGCTTATAAACCCAGCAGCTTGAGAGGCTAAGGCAGGAGGATCATGAGTTCAAAGCCAGCCTCAGCAAAAGGGAGGTGCTAAAGCAACTCAGTAAGACCCTGTCTCTAAATAAAATGCAAAATAGGACTGTGAGTGCCCCTGAGTTCAATCCCCAGTACCACCCCCGGGTCCCACAAAAAATAGCAACACAAAGGGGTTGGGGATGTACCACTGAGTTAAGAGTGTTCCTGGATTCAAGCTCTAGTACCAAAAAACAAACAAAACTATTAAGGGCCATAAAAATGCTGCCAAATATGGGAACAAGCATATTTCTTTTAACAAACCTGAAAGTCTTTTATAAATAAATATTACATTAAGATAGGAAGCAAATGCTTAAATAATGTATTCTCTTAAAAACAGCACCGAGCTTAGATACTCTGTTGTCCATTGATGTTGCTATAGATGAAATGATGTACTTATAAAGATAATATGTAATCTCAGTTATAAATAATTTAGATTGACCTTCAACCACTTACCAAAATTAAGAAGTTCTGTTATATATAGGATCACATTCTCTTCCCAGTAACACAAACAGTATGTGAACTTCAGCAAAGCGTTTATGGTAGGAGACAATCTCTTGGAAGGCACTGATCCCTATGATCCTTTCTGATATTTACCCTTCTCCCTTGAGTAAAGGTGTGACCTAAGAGGTGATGGGATTCCCCAGTTATGTGCTTATGACTATGTGCCCATGTTACTTCAGGTAAAGGGTGTTGCTGGGATCCTTCTCACTCTTCATATAAGCTTTCAAGAGTAAGCTGCCATGTTGTAGTCTACCTCTGTTGGGAGGTCCATGTGACATGGAACTGAGGATCAACTCTGGCAGACAGCCATAAGAAACTGAAGGCCAGCAGGGTTACCCAATACACAATGAAAAAACGATAAGCAATCTCAGCAAAATTTGTTGCACATCAACAGAACCCTCAGGTCCTGGATGCTATGGACTGGGGGACACAGTCCTATAACCACTGGAACAGAATTCTGCCAACAAGTGTTGAACCTGAGGTAAGACTGCAACTCCAGACAAGCTTTTAACTATAGTCTTGTAAGATCCTAAGCAGAGGACCAGTTAACCCCATCCCAGATAAATGTGTCATGTTTCAAGCCAAGAAGTTTGTGGTGATTTTTTTTATGCACAACAGAAAACAAACATGCCATTATACCATTTTTTTAATGGGGGGGGGGGGCATGTTTCCTCAAGCAACAATGAGTTTGATAGGACAAACTTAAAACTGAAATTCTGTGACACTAAATTAATTTATATATTACTTTTTTTTTTCTATTCTACCAGACCATGAAAGAAAAACTAACGCCAATGCTCCTCAAATTATTTTATGAAATAGAAAGGGAAGGAAAATTTCCAAATTCATTCTATGAGACCAGTATCACAATAATACCAAAATGAGATAATGACACATCAAGGAAGGAAAACCACAGACCAATATCCTGGGTAAACTTAGATGCAAAAATACTTAATAAAATATTAGCAAATTGATTCCAACAACATACTAACGAGACTGCACACCACGACTAAGCTGGTTTTATTCCAGAGATGGTTTGATGCAAGGATGGTTTAAAATTATACACAGATAAAAAAATGTAAATTCATCACATAAATAGAATCAAGGACAAAAATCACTTTGTAACTTCAACAGATGCAGAGAAGGCCTTCAACAAAATTCAGCACCCATTCATGATAAAACATTAAAGAAACTAGGAACGGAAGGAACCTACCGTAACATCATAAAGGCTAATACAGAAAACCCAAAGCCAACCTCACTGTAAATGGGGGAAAACTGAAAGCATTTCCTTTAAAATTTGGAACAAGAGAAGGATTTCCACTCTTATCACTCCTATTTAATATCCTGCTAGAAACTCTGGTCAGAGCAATTAGGCAAGAGAAGGAAATAAAAGGGATAATCATTGGAAAGGAAAACGTGAAATTATCACTATTTGCAGATGATATGAGAAGATCAAAGAAGCTCCACCAAAACCTGCTAGAGCTAATCAACAAATTCAGCAAAGTAGCAGGTTACAAAATCAAAATACAAAAATCAATAGTTTTCCTATATACCAATAATGAATCTGTTAAGAAAGAAATCAGGAAAACAATTCCATTCACAACAGCCTCAAAAAAATAAAATAGAGGGGCTGGGGAGACAGCTCAGCTGGTAGAGTGCTTGCCTAGCATGCGTGAGGCACTGGGTTCAATTCTCAGCACCACATATAAATAAATGAATAAAATAAAGGTCTATCAACATCTAAAATAATATTTAAAAAATAAATAAATAAATAAAATACCCAGGAATAAATGTTAACCAAGGAGGTGAACAACCTATACAATGAAAACTATAGAACACTGAAGAAAGATACTAAAGATGATACAAGATGGAAAGACACCCATGTTCAGGGATAGGCAGAAAATTCTGTTAAGATGGCCATAATATCGAAAGCAATGCACACATTCAATGCAATCCCCTTTAGTAACAAAATAATGCATGCTACTGGCATGAAAACTGACAAATACGCCAATGGTACAGAAAAGAAAAAACAGACAAACCCACACAGACAGTCATCTGATTCTTGATAAAGGTGCCAATTACATCCACAGGAGAAAAGGCAGCCTATTTAACAGTGCTGGGACAACCGGTTATCCCTCCGTAGAAGAATGGAACTAGACCCTTTTCTCTCACCCTGCACAAAAAAATCAACCCCAAGTGGAGCACAGACCTTGGAGTTAGGTCAGAAACAATGGAACTGCTAGAAGAAAACATAGGGTCAATGCTCCAGATTTTAGGCACAGGCAATGACTTTCTCAATAGGAACCCTAAAGCTCAGGAAATAATGCCAAGAGTTAATAAATGGAGCAGCATCAAATTAAAAAGTTTCTGTGCAGCAAAGGAAACAAACAGGAACAAGAAGAGAGAACCCACAGAATGGGAGAAAAATCTTTGCTAGCTTGCTCTTCTGACAGAGGATTAATATCTAGAGTATATAAAGAACTCAAAT
Organism: Sciurus carolinensis; assembly: GCF_902686445.1. NCBI lineage: Eukaryota > Metazoa > Chordata > Mammalia > Rodentia > Sciuridae > Sciurus > Sciurus carolinensis. The sequence continues at coordinate 148,231,639 of NC_062215.1, forward strand.
ATTTTAACACCAAAAAAAAAAAAAAAAAACAACTCCAATTAATAAGTGGGCAAATAAATTAAACTGACACTTCTCAAAAGAAATACAAATGGCCAACAATTAAATGAAAATATATTCAACATCATTAGCAATTAGGGAAATGCAGATCAAAACTACACTGAGATTTCATCTCTTGCCAGTCAGAATGGCAGTCATCAAGAATACAAACCATACTAAATGCTGGAGAAGATGTGGAGAAAAAGGAACATTTTTTCACTGCTGGGTGGGACTGTAAGTTAGCACAATACACAATGGAAATGAGTATGGAGGCTCCTCAAAAGACTAGGAGTTGCCAGGCGCAGCAGCACACACCTGTAATCCAGCAGCTCAGGAAGCTGAGGCAGGAGGATCATGAGTTCAAAGACAATCAGCAAAAGTGAGGCACAAAGCAACTCAGTGAGACCCTGTCTCTAAATAAAATACAAAATAGGGCTGGGGATGTGGCTCAGTGGTTGAGTGCCCCTGAGTTCAATCCCTGGTACCCACCAACAAAACAAAAAAACAAGACTAGGTATATGACCCAGCTCTATCACTTCTTGGGATTAATCCTAAAGAATTAAAGCCGTCATACTACAGTGATACATGCATACTCATGTTTATAGCATCACAATTCACAATAGTCAAATTATGAAACCAGCCTAGGTATCCATTAGTGAATGAATGGATAAAGAAAATGTGGTAGATATACACAATGGAGTTTTATTCAGCCATAAACAATGCAATTATGTCATTTGCAGGGAAATGAATAAAACTTGAGAACATTATGTTAAGCAAATTAAGTCAAACTCAGAAGGTTAAGGGTCATTATGTTTTCTTTCTTATGTGGAAGCTAGAGAGGAAAAAGGAAAAGAAAGGTTGGGGAAAGGGAGTCTCATGAACATCTAAGGAAGATCAGTAGAAGACAGGAAAGGGACTAAGTAAGGCTGAGGAGGAGAAGGAATGGGGAATAATCGGGGAATGATATTGTTCAAATTATATTGTTATATTGTGTGCATATACAAACATGTAACAGTATGAATCACATTATGTGCAACTATAAGGTATCATTAGAAAATATGGGGGGAAAATGAAATGAATACAAAAGTAGAATATAAAAAATTTTTTTCTACAGTGCAAATTTAAATTTCAGTCAGGTCTGTTAGATTATTAGAAATTCTGATATAATGAAAGTTATTGTGAGACACCGAACACCACTCCTTTACTCCCCACCAGTACATATGCATACCCACAAATAACTGTTGCAATTACTAATTTTCTCCAACACAAAAACTGTTATCTGTGAAATATGTAAAGGAAAAGGTTTACATTCCTTATCTGTCAACATGATTTCTAAAAAGTGGCACACAGGTAATGATTACATATATCAGCCAACAATGCTAACTTGTCGTAACTCCTTTAATGCTGAAATAATTTTCAAGAAGCCATAAGGGATGATAAGGACTTCTACATAAATATAAGCTCTGTGAAACTGTTTAATTACTGTATCATGATAAGTTAGAACAGTGTCTGGCATAAAGAATATGCTCAATAAATATTTGTCAAATAAATGAATATGAAAGTTAATTAAAATTACACTTCTCACCTGGAGCCCATACGACAAAGAGATTGGTAAGATGAAGCAGGCATATACACGATAGCAGAATTATAACATAGCATGAGAAAACTCAGAACTTCAAATCTGGAAGAAATAAACAATTGAAAAACATTGCATACAATTATTTCTACAAGAGACTATAGTAAATGTTTCATTCAATGAATGGTTTTAATACCTTAATACTGACCTTCATGTTTTCTCAATCAGATTATTATGGCATCCTCCTGTTTCTGTTTCCTTCTCATTACTACAAACCATATCCATGGCTGCCATCAAAATTTTCTTCTTTAAAACACAAATCATCATGCTTGAACAGATGAATCCCCTATCAATAAAAGTCTACTACCTTGCTATTCACTACATGATAAAATCCAAACTTACCAGGAGGTCCTTTAAAATTATAAGAATCCTTATTATAGGTTCTTAAAATTCACCTTAAATGTACCTCCTCCAGCTTTATTCCCCTCCTCTGCCCACCACATATACATGCTACATTAATCCTCTCAATGTTCCATGATTATGTCATAAGCTTTCAGAACTCCTGGTTTTTATGCATGCTATTCCTTTTTACCAGAATACACTTTTTCATTTTGATCAAGTTCTAGATCAAGTGGTGTTAGGGACTGAACCTAGAAACTCATGCATGCTAGGCAAGTGCTCTATCACTGAGCTCCCCCTGCCCCAGTTCAGTTTGTTTGTTTGTTATTTCTGCAATCGCCCCCAGTTCAACTTTTTTACCTTAATTATCCCAGCTGAGAAGACTATAGGTCTAAAACAGCACTTATCCCACAGAATTATAACTTTCTCCCTCTACCTTGGTTTCACTCATTATAGTAATAGGCAACTTTAGGACAAAGAACCTGATTTTTTTCATCTCTATTGTTAATTTCTAGCAGTGTCTAATATATTATAATTGCTTAACACATATGTATTGAATGAATAAATAAATGTTTTTCTAATATTTTACAGTCTCTAAAGTGGCTCTTAAACCTGGATCCACATTAGTTATGCAAGACTTTTTAAATACATACATTCGTATGTCTCAATCTGGAGTGATGAAATTAAGAAACTCTGGGGACAGGACCCAGAGGAGTTGTATTTCTAAAAGCCTTTCCACAGCTGGATGGTAAATGGCATGTGGAAACTCTTTATATTATTTTTACAACATTTTTTGTGAGCCTGAAATTATTTTGAAATAAAAAGTTAAAAGGTGAAAGTCTGATTTGAAAGCAGTCATACCTTCAGATCCTGTCTCCTTCTCCATACATCTAGGTAATAGTGAAGATTTATTTTCTGAAAGGATAAAAGAGAATTCCTGCCTAGGAGCCACCAGGCACAACCTTAATTTGATGTATGTGTAGGGGTAGGGGAATACTATAAAAAGAGGAAGATTAAAGTAAAATATGACTTGCTGAATATTGAGACTTCAAGCTTTCCTTTCCCATTTAGCCATCAAAATGCTAGCAGCCAGTCCACTATTTAGGGAACAAGAAGAGTTTTCTCTAGGGAATTTGAAGACTCTTAAGAGGAGAGACTTCAAGATTCATTCTCCTGAAATTTCCCAAGTGAGTGCCATAGTGAGATCACCCTACAGGGAAGCTCAGTCAATTAGCCCACTAACATGGTCAGAGCTTCTTATTTTTATTCCCTTACTCTTAAATAAGGGTAAAAAAGGCTACTTACACATATGAGGAACTCTACTAACATGAAAAAGAGACTAAAACTAAATAAAGGAAGAAGGCAATTTGATGAAAATAGCATATAAAGAAAAAATAACTGTTCATAGCTAATTACTATTAATATTCTTGAAAATGAGAAGATATAATTTCAAAAATATATCTACTTAAAAAGAATTCAGAGAATTAAAAAAGCTTTTGAGATTAAAAAAAAACTGCAAGAATTAAAAACTCAAGCAAGCTAGATGCAGAGTCACATGCTTTTAACCCTAGTGTCTCAGGAGGCACAGGCAGGTGAATTCCAAGTTCAGAGTCAGATTGGGCAACCTGACAAAACCCTGTCTAAAAATAAGAAATAAAAAATGGATGGGCTGGGGTGTCTGTAGAGCATCCCTGGATTCAATCCTCAGTGTAAAGCATCTCTGGGCTCAATCTCCAGTACCACCCAAAACAAAACGTCTAGAAAGATTGGTGAATGAAGTTAAGAAAAGTCTTAGAAAGTAAAGCAAAAAGAAAAAACATGGCAAATAAAAAGGAAAGGTTACCACTGTAGGAGACCCAACATCCCAATTAAAAAAGCTCCAGATGATAGATTATATGAAGTGGAAAGTTCAAACTAATTAGCAATAATAATTCAAGAAAACTTCCCAGTCTGAAGGGCATGAGTTTCCAAATCTAAAAGGTCCACCTAATGCTCAGCAGAATGGAGGGAATAAGCCCACACCAAGCAACATTACAGTGACATTTCAGAATTTATGGTATGTAAGTTATATTTATATTTAAAAAGAAATTTAAAGCCAATAAGTAACTGAAAATGTGAAAAACAGTGCCACTTTTCAATATTTAAAATATTGCAAATCAATAAGGGAAAAAATACACAGCTTAATATGAAAAAAAGATACAGGACACAGGTCAAGAAAAACAATGAATTAACACATAAAAGTATTCAAGCCCAGGTTAAAATGAATAAATACAAAGTGACATCAAGTTTTAGCTATCAAATTGGTCACAAGGAGGAAACAGGTACTCTCAAGTCACTGGTGGAACATTCAATTGGTACAGTTGTTTTGTGGAGGGTAATTTGGTAATATCTACTCAAAATGAATAAACATACATTCCTTAGCATTAACAACTTCGCTGTCAGTAATTTATCATACAGATACTCTTGTGCTCTTGTGCAAAATATACACAGAAAAATATGTTTCTTGTATATTCTTTATGGCAGCAAAAAACTGATAACAATCTAAATTTACTCGATATGAGACTACCAAAAAATGATGGTACAGCTGGACCTGGGGGCATCTGTCTTCAGTCCCGTTTTTGAGGATAATGAGGTAGGAGAATTACTTCAGCCCAAAAAAACATAACTCAAAAAAGCAAAACTGATTATACATAAAATGGAATAACAAGTAGTCATTAAAGAAGAATGAGGTTACCTAACACATGTAAGGTTCTGAGTTCAATCCTTGACAGTGCAAAAATAATAAAGAAAAAAGAATGAAGAGATCTATATGCACTGCTAGCAAAAGAAGTTTAAGACTATTCTTAGGTGAAAAAAGCAAATTATTAAATAATATATACAACTGAATCCCATGTATATGGGCCTGCATGTGTTTAAGCTTCAATATACAATCGTATATTGAAGCTTAAACACATGCAGGCCCATATACACAAAAATCATTTTGAAGAGACACAAAAAAACTGCTAACAGTTTAATTACCCAAAGTAGAAATGGGTGGTTGGAGGGAAGAAGACACATTTATGTTTCTTTTTGTATTTTCATTTTATTGCAAGTTCTATTTTAAAGTTACCACAAGTATACAATTTTATACTTTAAATTACAAATCACAATAAGAATCGGGTAACTAGATGATTTCATAGGAGGTAGTCTTTAGACTATTTATTAACTAATGTTCTTAATATAAAGTTTGTACTGGGGAAGAATTTGAGTAAATCAACATTACTACAAAGAAAAAAAAAAAAATCCTGTTACCCAAAGTTGGGATAAAGTCTTCTCCAAAGAGTTATAAAGCACCTTGCTGGCTAAGAACAATCATGAAAGGTATTTTCCAAAACAACATGTCAGGACATAAGGAAAACCATATCATTTTCCACCATATATGTAAAATTTAGAAGACCAAAAGAAGAAATGGAATTTCAGACTTAAGCACTTCATCGAAGGTCAATGACTACAGAAAAATGCTTTCTCCTGTCTAGAAGTTATTCCTCAGTATCTGAGGGGCAGTGGTCCAGAATCCCTGTAATGTCAAAATCCACAGATGCCAAAGTCTTTATATAAAATGATATAGTATTTGCACATAACTTATGCTTATCTACCTACATACTTTAAAATCATCTCTAGATTATCTATAATATCTAATACAATATAAACATTATATAAATGGTTGTTAAAATGTATTGTTTAGGGAATAGTGACAAGAAAAAAGTCTGTATTTTCAGTACAAATGCAATCTTTTTCAAATATTTTCCATCTATGGTTGGCTGAATACATGGATATAGAATCCATAGATATAGAGGGCCATATCAAAAAGAGGAGGCATGTAAATCCCCTCCTCTGACAGGTTATTTCTACTGCCATCTTATGATATGGCATAAGACTAGCATTATTGGTAAAGTTATTACACTGATCTTAATGATTAAATGTACTGCTAAATTGAGTTAAAGTATCCTCAGGATAAATACTAATGGAAACAGACTAGGTTTAGTTAATCATCAGCTAATTTCTACAACAAACAGTTCTGCCTAAGTATATCACAAAGTAGATCAAATTGCAACAAAGATACAAAAATGCTTATAATAATTTTAAAGGGCAAGTTAATTATTTCTTTAAATTCCTAATTTACACTACTTCCTCCAAATGTTAGTTAGGCATATTCATGATGTAGTATTGCTATGTGTCATACAAATGTGTATGTCCACATAAACATGTTTGTTTTTACTTAAGAGGGCCTTGGCCAAAGACCAAGGGATGGCCTATAATAAGTATTTGGCCTTCCCCAAAGAGAAGACTGGTCCTTGATTCCAGGAAGTAACCTGTGTTGTATCTAATTAGAAATATCTTTGTTTAGGGGAGGAGCTGGTGACAGCAGAACTTAGGGTGGTACTGTCCACATTTGACATTTTAGGTGGGAGCTGGTTTGTCAGAAAGAACCACGATGTGATTTAAGGTGATGGCTTCAGGTCATACCATATTAGTCAACTCAGAGGCTGAGATCAACCATATGGGCAATCAATCTAACTATTCATGCTTACATTCATGAGGCCTCAATAAAATTCTGGAAATTAAATTGATAGTTTCCTGAGACAGTCAATCCTCTGTGTATATGGTCACACACTGATGCTGGGAGGAATTCTGACTCCATGGGAAAGGAAAATAGAAGCTTTGTGTTTTTGGAGCCCTCCCACATTCTACCCCACACATCTCTTCCTTGGGCTGATTTTAATTTGTATCCTTTCCCTATAATAAATCATAACTGAGTACAATGATTTTTATTGGGTTCTGAAAGTCCTTTTAGAAAATTATTAAACAAGAGGGTGGTTTGGGGGTCCCCACCCGCTCTAGCAAACTTTCATTGCTATCAGAATCGAGACCAGTTTTGAAACTGTGCACTCAAACTTTGCAGTTTGTCTGACATTAGGTACTAATTCCACTCTACAATCAAAAAAGCAAGGTGTAGAAAGTTGATAAAATGCCCAAAGGGCAAGTTTCTAAATTGCAGTACTAGAACATGAACACTGCTTTGGCTGACTCCACAACCACTTTACAAAGTTTTATACAAGATAACATAATACCGAGCAATAGACAGATGGGTATTTAACTACAAGTTGAATAACCATTATTCAAAATGACTAGGACCAGAAGAGTTTTGAATTTGGGAATATTTATGAAATATCTTGGGTTCAGACAATAGTATAAACAAGAAATTAATTTATATTTTATATATACCTTATATACATAATATGAAGGTAATTTTATATGATATTTTTAGTGCACCTGCATTTTGATTGTGTCCCAATGACATGAAGTCATGTGTGGAATTTTCCACTTGCAGTATTATGCTGGCACTTAAAAAGTTTCAGCTTTTGGAGCATTTCAGATTTCTGATTTTCAGATTAAGGATGCTCCATCTGTACTATCATGTATTTCAACAGTATGATATATTTTACTTTTGAATTATTCTCATATCAAACCTGAACTGAAGATATTATTGTTAACTATGAAGCATAAACTTACAATTGTTACTATCTACAATTTTGTCTCTTACCTGTTTTGTGCAGTGAATGTTTCTCTCTGAGGATGAAGATCACTATAAACAACTCTGATGAGATCATGTTGACACAAAGCCCCTTCCGTCAAAGCCATAGATCCAATTGTTGAGGGCTACAAAAATAAGGTGCAGTATGAGATAGTGTCTCTAAAATAAAGTTTGTATCATGTAATATATTTAATTTTGTTTAAACAAAGGCAGCTTCAGATTATTTATTCTCCTCAAAATTTTTTTCCATTTTGCAATTATATAAATTCTACAGTTTATTTGGGAAATTATGTATGTAAAATAGATAAAATTAAAAGTATACTGCTTCATTTTTTTCAAAGTTACGGAATGACTAGGAAAGAGTAAGAAAAGTTCTGCTTATAGTCATATAATACAAACAATACTGAATACTACAATCCAAATTCTTTTTCTGGGGTAGTGGGTAACAGGGGATTAAACCCAGGGGTGCTTAACCACTGAGCCATATTCCCAATCCTTTTTTTATATTTTATTTAGAGACAGGGTCTCAATAAGTTGCTTTGGGCCTTGCTAAGTTAATTAGTCTGGATTTGAATTTGCAATCCTCCTGCCTCAGCCTCCCAAGCTGCTGGGATTATATAGGTATGTGCCACCACACCTGGCAAGTCTTTTTTTTTTTTTTTAAATACTGATATAACTGATTTAATGTTTCTCAAGTTTAAAACACAATTCACTCATTAGTGTTTCACTACCCTCCATTTTATTTCATAATACGATACCAAGAATTTACTTAAAATCTATTATTCAGAAACACTCCACGCTAAAATGAATCTGGTTAAGCAAGAGAGTTTCTAGTTCAACACAAAACAAAGTCCAGGGGAATTAATTAAGAAAGTTAATAGTTGTATAGAGCCATTAGGCAAGCAGGATACTGTTGACAGAAAAATGGAATATAATTTTTAGAATATTTTTGTAAACACTTTCCTCACAATTTTAGGCACTAAAGAACACTATAGATCACAAGTTTGATTCATAATACACTTCCTTGTTGGATTTTACTTAAAGAGAGCAGGAAGAAAGATGCATCATCTACCCATATAATTATGAGTGTTCTCATATTCTTCAACCAAATAAATGTAAGCAAAAAAAGCACAATGTTATTGAACAACTAGATTGTATGAATTAGACTCCTTTACCCTGAAATATGACAGTGTTAACATTCTAAGTAGTCCTTTTCCTAAAGAATAATAATAAAAATGAATCAATCTAACAGATAATTTCTAAGGGATATGGAAAGCTTTAAAAATTTTTTAAATCATCTTTAAAATTTGTAAGAATTTATTTTAAAAATGCAAAAGATAGTGGTAGTAGAATAAATAAGAACTAAAGAAAACTTTTCCATTAATTACTTTCCACCTCTGTTCACACAGTTCAGTCTTAACATGAGCAATAACAAACATCTACAATTTTTGGTATTGGGAATGCACCTAGGTCCTTGCATATTTTTGGCAAGTGCTCTGCCACTGAGCTACTTCCCCAATTCTTTTTTAAATTTAATTTTTCCAGGCAGGCTGGTCTTAAATTTGCATTCTCCTGCCTCAGCCTCCTGAGTCACTGGGTTATTGGTGTGCACCACACTGTCAATCTAACAAACATCTAATTTTTTTCATTTTATTTTATTTATTATTTATTTTGGTGGCGCTGGGGATTGAATCCAGGGGTGCTTTATCACTGAGCTACATCCTTGACCTCCTTATTTTTTTTATTCTGAGACAGGGTCTCACTAAGTTGCCAAGACGGGCCTTGAACCTTCCATTCTCCTGCCTCAAACTCCTGAGTTGCTGCAATTACAGGCATGTACCACTGAGCCTGGCACAAACATCTACTTTTAAAAACAAGAAAATAAAGATGTCTTAGGAATCTTTATCTCTGGTTTAAAAAAAAAAAAATTAACTTTTTATCTCAATATAATTTTAAACAATTACATCTTTCCAAGGTTACTTACTTCATGGTATATTGAAGGTTTGGATAAGGAAGGGATGGTGAAAGACAGAACTTTATTATTTCCATCTTTATCAGCAATTTCCTATAATCACACACATATACACACACACAAAAAAAACACACAAAGATAATGAAATATTTACAGGGTTATATTGTAAGAAAAAATAATTAACTTCCTTAATTTATAGGATATAATTGGTAACTGAAGAATTTTTAAAATAATTTATTAAACATACTACCCTATCATATCTTTCTAACTTAATCATCAGCAAATGTGTACACTATGGTAGTAGTTAAAACCCACAGAGACCTACTGAGCACAGTACTACACTTAATCAAATACAACATAACAAAAAAAAACAAAGTATTTTATTAGCAGTGTTTTATTAAAAAAACACATGGGCCAGCAACTATCTGAATTGTTTTCAGAGTGTCTCTGGTATTATATGCATAGTAAATATTTTATTTAAGTTGGAAAAAAAAAAAATACAACATAACACCAAAGACAAAAAGCAGGCAAATAAATCAATTTTATGTTAAATTCACATATAAAATAGGGAGATTAAAACATTGTTCTAATGCAGAATGGATTTTTTTCCAGCTTTACTGAGGTATAATTGACAAAAATTACATATATTGTGTACAACATGTTTTGATATATGCTTACACAGTGAAATGATTACCACAGTCAAGCTAATTAACTTACTCAATGCCTATCATTTTTCTTTTATGGTGAGAAAATTTAAGAATGAATCGTGAATTTTAAAAAACCTCTTAAAATCATTCAGCAATAAAGTACTGACCTGAAATAAACTAATGTTGATTAGTCCAAGTGATTAAAAAATAAATTTACATTTAGGTAATTTCTACTGAACTGCAAGAAAATTTTTGTGGATTTTTTTTTTAAAGTACATTATTTCTTCATAAAAAGGACAATGGTGTCCTTCATTTCTCCAGCCTCTAGTAACTCCAATCTTCCTCAGGTATCAATAAATATCTGCCTACGATGACAACAATTAGGAGCAAAAAGATGAAGCATCTTTCTTTTTGCCTATTGCCTTACTTTTATATGTTTCTTTAAAACTCATGTTAGTACACATCACTGGCTTAAAAACTTATACTGTCCGTAGTAGACCTGGATGGCAGGTAGTCAGAAAATGAGTAATAGCACACAGCATAAAGGGAAAAGAGTAATAATAAAACAGAATAACAATAACAAAATAACAGCTGTAGCTCAGTGGCAGAGCACTTGCCTAGCAGGTGTGAGGCCCTGGGTTCAATTCTTAGCACCACATAGAAATAAGCAAATAAAATAAAGGCAATCTATCCATCTACAATTACAAAAAAATTAAAATAATAAAAATAAAAACAACTATCATCACTACAACACAAACACCTCAACAAACTTCCCAATGGACTCATTTCTGAGTTTACTATGTTACGGAGAGTACCAATTACATATGAATAAGACCATACCTCTAATTTTGGCAAGAAAAGTCCCCAGAGACCCCATATAACTTCTTTGTAGTCAAACTAGTTTTTACTACATCTGGGCCATTGTACTGCAAAGAATGTTTACGATAAGATAAAGGGGCCTGATTTAAGTTAGACAGACACACACACAAATCAATTTTTATTATTAAATATCACATTAAGTCAAATATTTTGAAGTTATCTTTGTGTATATTTATGAAGAAAGGTATGCTGAAATTTGTTAAAAGCAATACAAAACTCCTTTTGGGATTATTTGAGGGGAAAAAAATGCGGGAGGAAGAGAGAAATTAGTATATAAGGGAAAAAAGGATAAGGAAAAACTGAACCACAGAGAAAAGAGAACACTGATATTACAGGAAATAAAAGAAACCTGAGGTTAAATTTCTGATTTACAACTGGTCATGTTCTTATAATATGCTATTTTTGAAGTGTCAAAAAAATCATTAAAACCATATCACCAATAAGTACTGCCAATAACTTGCAAACAAACTGCTTTGCAAACTATTTTCCTTTCATCTATCTAATTACTAAATTTTATTACATGAAACAAATTAATAAAAATGATAGCTTAATGTTAAATAATCTAAAACACTAAATTACTAAATCCGTGAACATTACTAAATATGTAACCAACACTAGAGAAAAAACAGGATACATAAATGTCCTGCTTTAAAAGAAAAAATAATCAAGTAAGTTAGCAAAGTAGAAAATTTTACTCCTAGTTTTCATTTAATAAAAAATAAAAACTACTTTCAAGTATGACAAAATATTAACATTTATTAAATATCTTCAAATTGCTTTTAATCTTACTAACAATGTTTTATTGTTGTTTTGCAGATAAGGCAGCAATAGACAAGATACTAAGTAATTTGTTCAAAATTTAAAATAGCCAATAAGTAGTACCTCATGGTTTTGAACTGAATACAAATGAGTCCTGCCTTCGGACTTCCAGTAATGGAAAATATTTTCCAATGATTTAAGTGATAACTTAAAGGAGCACTGGCACAGAATATTTATTGTGAAACTCAATTTTCTGGTACTTTAGTATCTCTCAACTATAAAATGTTATTATGTGGAGTATTTGTTTACAAAGTATATTGAATACAGAAAGCAAAGACTTCAAAGGACAGAAATTTTAAAAAGAATGTCCTAAATTGAGAATCATGAAAAAAGCAAAAGAATGTTAACTTTTACGGTACTTAAGAATTCCTTAGAAGAGTTTCACAAAGAATGTAGTATCAAATAATTAACATTTATAAATTGCTACATCAAATTTTAATGATCAAACTACACTTTGGAGGAAAATCTACACTTTGATTTGGAAACTTATATAAGTAAGATCTATATTCTGAAATTAAACAGAAGCATTTAAGTTTTAAGCCAGTGATTTCTCAACCATTCACCCCTCAATGATTCCAATATACAATCATAGTATTCACTATTCTTTATTGAAGACTCAGGTGATTTTCCAATTCTGTAAAGAGGCACATGAGGATAGAAATATATTATTTTGTTCCCCTGCATTGCACAGGAAAAGGAGTTTTGCTGCCCAAATCTTCAGAAGGGTGTGTGTTTCCATGTTCCCAAACTCCCATCTTTTCACTTTACTTTGTACAGTCCTTATGACCTTATAAGTACTTCCTTCCCTTTCTAACATGCCCTTCCCATGTCAGTCTTCAAGTTCTATGTAGGGCCATTAGCAAGTGTTAATTGTTTCTTTTCTCACTCTAGTTTCCACTGTGCTCTTAGTCAGATTTATAAAATCATAATATGCTTTAAATAGTATATTGGACTTTCCCCTTAACTGATATCTTCTTCTTAGAGAACAGAAATCCCATGTCTACTTCTCTTCCTCTTGTCAATTAAACATGTAGTCTTCAAAATAGGAGAAGTGATGACTAAATTCAATTTATAATTCCAAGGTCTCTATATTACAATTACCAGATTCATCTTCCTAATACATTGCACAATTTTTCTCCTCAAAGCTGCTTTTCCAATACATACTAAAAAACCCTAAACTCTTCACTTTAAAGATTGTCTGAAACTGGTATAAAATCACTTTTTCTAGCTTGCATATATATTCTGAGTTTTAATTACTTTCCCTTTTCCAGGGCATGCATGACCTGCCTTCCCCACCTCTTTGCTTATGCTCATTTCATTATTTCTTCCTGAAATCTCACCTACTTCTAATCTCAACTTGCCAAAACTATTCCTCTTCATAAGACCCAGCTTAGAGTCCACATCCTCAGTAAAATCTGCCATAACTTCAAGTAATACTTCAGTTTCTTTCTTAAGTTCTTTTTTTATACAAACTTTGCATTATTAGTTATCTGTAAACATCTTCACTAATATGGCACAAGTTGCCCTAAAAGCAAGAACAACATCTAAGTCTTTGTATTTTCAATGTCCAACAAAATTCCTTACACAAAAAGCATTCAGAAATAGTGATCAAATAATTTGAAGAAACAAGTCCTAAGATTAACAATAATATCAATCAGTTTCATCTACTTTATAAAATGCTTATCTGTACTTAATTAGTTCAAATTATTCCATAGACATTTCAATTTAATTTTCTCTAAATATTCCTCAAACATGATTTCACAGGACTTTTTAAAGTATTTTATATACCATAAACTACCATTTTCAACTTACCAAATTGTAAATTCCTAACAGAAGTGCTTCAATGCAACCATTACTCTGTCTGTCTCGGCTAACTGTAAGCCGTAAATAAACCCACATCAATTCTGGTAAGAACTGTAGTGTGAACCTCTTCAGTCGAACTTCAGAGCTACGATAGAGCTCAAACAGCTGGTGACAAACAGGTTCCAGGAGCTAAAAGAAGAAAAGTGCAGTAAATATTTTCATTCTTTTGGCTCTAACTATATTTCTTAATAGGTGTATACATATATATAATATTTTAAATATAAATTATCTATATTAATTTTTCTGTATTTTGGGTTAATTCAATCAAAGCCTTTGAAAGCTCTATGTAAAGAGACCACATATTAAATTGACCAATGCACTAACTATACCAAGAACCTTCTGCCCATATAATATCACCACACATTTTGGGTTTTTTATTTTTATTTTTTGGTACTACTAGGACTGATCCCAGGACCTCATGCATGTTAGGTAAGCAACCTGATACTGAGCTACATCTCTGTTTTTATTTTTATTTTGAGACAGGGTTTCACTAAGTTGCCCATGCTAGCCTTGGACTTGGATTCTCCCATTTCAGCTTCCTGAGGATCTGGGATTACAGGTGTGTGCTATTTCATCTGGCTCACCACACCTTTTAATATACTGTGTTCCTAAATTTATTAGATCATTTTCCTTTAGCCAATGTACTACATTTATACTTGATGAATTTCTTTTTCTGTTCTTACCAACTCTTATTATTGTCCATTTTAAAATTTCCATTGGAATTAAATAATATCAAACGGTCTTACTGGAAATAAACTTTAAATCTCAAGAGACTGATTAAATAAATTACAGTACATACTTTCAGAGCATACAAAATTCTAACTAATTTTTTAAGTATACACATGTGAAGCAAACTGATTACCATTATACATTTAAAATTTCACTAATTTATTTGATAGATTTTGAAAAATAGCAAAGTATGCAGAAATAACTTTTTCGATGTTAAACTGGCTAGCTGCTCATATGTTATCCCACAAACAACTTATGAGGGACTTCATAATCTTGAAAACAAGAAAATGAGCAGTTACACATATTGTCAATTTAAAACAGGTTTGCTGGAGTAACTGCAGACTGAATGAAATTGGCTATAACTTTTAAATGCATATAATAGGATGACAAGAAACTACAAAGTAATTCTTAAAATTTAATACTAATCCTTTAAAAAATGAATAATAGTAATTTCAAATGCTTACTTCTGAACGACTAAAGTAGCACATTTAAAAATCTGCTTGGATAGTTATACATCTATAATAATATAACACTCTAGAAAAAAATCACTACTCTCACAAATTAAGTCAACAAATCTATACCAACTGTACAGTTAATATTTAGCTAAGTTAAACTTAGCTTCTGAAGAACAACTGTAAAGCCTAAAAGACACACACCCAAGCCCAGTGAATACTAAGCCTTTTATGTGAAATCATTATCAGGATGTAATTTAGAATCTTAAAAACTTATTCCAACTCATCTAGGCCAGTCAAACAATAAGTCAAAGGTCACAGAAGTTAGTGGTGGAGGGAAATGATGACTTCAAGTCTTCTAACATTAAGTTGATGTTTTTCTATTCTACCACATTTCTTCTACTAGAAAGGGAGTGAGGGTTGTTTAATTCATACAGTACTAGTAATGAACAAGTAATACACTTTTGAAAATAATCAACTGCTGGTATCTTTTAAAAATGCTGACAGCACAGCACTATTCAGTTCTTCTGAGGAATTAAGAGACTGTGACAGCTCTCATAAATTTGTTAAAAATATAAACTTATTCAAATTTGCTCTCTTCTTTTGATAAAAGTCTCCCCCAAAATTGCCTTCTTTAAAATTTCAATTTTATGGACCATGACACAATTAGAGTGAATTTCTGTCAGAGAGTTTAACCCTCCTTTCTGAGCACCAAGAGGTACACTGGCATATACGACACTATATTTTAATTAAGCATAGCAAAGAAATACAGAAGTTCCAAAATTATTCTATTATTTTTCAAAGGGAAAGGGGATATTGGCAATCCAAAACTGTTCATCAGATTACCACTACAAAATAAAAACTTGCCCATACTATTCAAACCTTTAATTCTAAGCATATAAGTATCATTCCAATTCCACCATGTTCTCAAATTTCAATAAATGACACTGTCCTCACATATACGATACTACTACCCACATCACAAGTGTTAAAAGTCATTATTCTTAAACTAAAAAGTTTAAGAATAATTGACACCTTTCCAAAATTTAGCAAATACTGTTTTGGTTCAAGTACTAAAATAAAAGTTATTTGATGAACATTGAGAGCATTTCGGATAGAATAATGGAGACCTAAGCTTAACCTGAATGGGCTAAAGAAAAAAATGTGAGGTGAAGAAATGGAGACACGTAGACAGAGGTTATAAGAAAACAATAATTTATGAAGTTCATCTGTGAATAGGGACAGAGAAATGGAATAGGTAATAAAATAGAAGGAAAGGCCAAGGGCTTTTAAAAAGTGAAATATGATTATTTACCACTTCACCTACTAAGCAGCAAAAAAGACAAGAATGTGAATAGAGATGCTGGTTTAGTGGTGGTTTGAATATGTGGTATAAATAGAAAAAGAGAGTTCCCACTGTGTTCTTTGTTAATAACCTACATAGCACACTGAAAAAGGAGTTTAAGAGTATGAGGACAGAGAAAATATAGAATGAACAGTAAGTAGGACAGTATACCAAGGAAGTAAACTGAGACTGCAAGGTGACTTATCATGTGGTTATTTGAAATTGTAGTCTTGAATTTAAAGGAAAAAAAATTTTTTTTTTTTCTTTAGTCATGCTCAACTGTTGAGGTACAGACATGACCATGGATAGCTAGGTTTTATCCAGTTTTTGAGATTTTGCCCAAAGAATATGAACTAAGGGAATAAGAGGCAAAGGAGCTCAAAATGTTTGCAAGGAAATGACTGTAATAATGGACCATCAAAATTTAACTACACTGAGGGAAAGAGGAAAGGGATTCAAATCTTCAAAAAAGACAGGGGTAGGAGGGTTATGGCTCACTGGTAGAGAACTTGCCTAGCACACATAAGGCCTTGGGTTTGATCCTCAGCACCACATAAAAATAAAATAAAGGTATTGTGTCCACCTACAATTAAAAATTATATATGAAAAAAAAGACAGGGGTTATGGACTGAAGGACAGAAGTAGAACTGTTAGAGTGACTAAGGATCTAGAGAGGAAAAGAGGAAAGATAAAACAAGACTGTTGGTCCATCGACTAAAATTAAGTTTTTACATAGTTTGGCCATGATATTAAACTTCTAGGAATATTCACATTCTCAAGAATTCTGATGATCTTTAAAGTAAAACTAGAAGATCTGCCATAATTTCCAAGTCATATTGAGGCATGTGACCATTTTCTGAAATGACTTTATAAGATTCATATTCTGTTTTCTGTCAAAGTTAAACATGTAGTTTCCCAATATGTAACAAAAATATGTTTACTATAACCTAAAACTTAACTTAAACAATGTGTGGTTAGGCAGAACCATTTAAGTTACAAAACCAAAAGGTTAAAATGTAGCCATTTTGAGCTCCCCTCTCTGTACCCAGTCATAACTATAGCCCTTCCCTTCGCCTGCCCCAATTTTAAAATTAGCTGATCAGGTAGATTATAACCCTAACCTCTTATCAGAGCAAGAGGCAGTGTTGTTTTAGGAATAAAAACAGATGGACTGCCCTGCCTGCCCAAGTGTGCTTGTTTTGCAGTCTTTTTTAAGAAGCATACCCTTCTGCAGAAGTAAATTTTGTCTTGCCAAGCTACTTCCAAGTACACATCTGATTTCTCCTGGCACCCCAGTGTCTCCAACAACTTGTTAACTAAATAATACATTGGTTTATGTTTCAGAATATAATCAATCAGGTCTAAAAGACAATGCATATTTGACAAAAGCCAAATATAATTTATGTTTCAGAATATAACAAAAAGTCCTTCTATGACTAAACTCTAGAATTGTGTTGAGATTCTATATAACTAATCATTCTGTTTTGTTTTTCTGAAGCCTGGACACACAGAACCTTCTGGTCTAACAGAGAACTGGAAACCCAGACTTGCTCTAGTGGCTTGATGATTAACAATGAAGGCTGGGTCTTGAACTCTGATCTCTCAGGTTGTATTTTCTCCATTTCTACACAACTCTAAGATCCTAAATGTTAATATTATTAATAAGTAAGACAATATAAGTTAATAAGAATGACTTTTCAAATGTCATATCAACTTAGAGGAGGAAAGTTTTTAAAAAAGAATAAAAATGTCATAGCTCTCAAAATAGCAAAAAGAAGAAAAAAGATATTTTTTCATACACTTTTAAGTCCTAATGAAAATCACAGCATTCTAGAATCTTTTTGTATTTCACTATTTCACTAAACAAAATTTATTTATTTAGTGATGCTGGGCTGATCAAACCCAGGGCCTCCCACATGCTACACAAACACACTATCACTGAGATAAACTCCCAACCCAATCAATACTTATTACATGTTCTTATGTACATGATAAAAATACTAGATTCTAAGAAATAACAAATACAGAATATTTGACCACTGCCCATGAAGAGCTTACAATCTAAAGAGAAACCATAAACAAATAAATTTTAATAAGCAAAGCTTAAATGTTAAGTCAGCATAAAACAAGGGATAGGGAACACACATTCATTATTCAAACAGAGAATTCTGAACACGCTTGGCCAAGGATATACATATGTACATTATCCATACCTAAAGTTATAAAACATTCAGAAATACACTGCAAAAGAAAAAGAAGCAAATGAATCCTGTGATTGCTGCTACAAATCTCAACAGATGCAAGTCTAACAAAAGCCAATCCAAATTTAGGAGATAGGAAAGAAAGAGGTCAATAAGCAGGCTTTTAGTGATAGGACAAAAATGAAGATGCACTTTAAGTTAAGCTGCTGGTTAGGAGATGATTACCTGAACTTCTTCAAACTCAATCCAGTACACAGCAGAGGCACTCTTGGAGGCTGTATCTGGGAAGATAAGAAGCTACTTTCCTGTGTGTTCCTTTCATTTTCATTTTAAAGCATACAAGAATCCAGTGGTGATAAAACTACATGTTATACTATTGTGTTAATGGAAAGATAATGTGTGTATTTGGCATGAGCTAATATATAGATTCAAAAGTAGCATTTTTGTCCTTCTACCACAAGGTTGAATGATGATAAACTGTTACTCTCAAGTTTATTGATTTTGACTATTTAGACTAAAATCCTTTGATTATTTTCAGGTTAAAATTACTAGTAGCATCATTTTGTGTTACATAAGTTTGATTTCACTGATTAGAGTGATTATACATAGTTCTATATAATCAATAAAATAACAATAAAAAATATTAAAAGACAGAAAACTGAATCAAACACAGTTAAAATTTGGCTTCCAAAGCAGGAAAACATTCCAGAATGGGAAACAGAGATAAGTTTGAAATTAAATAATCTATTGAGATGGTGGTCACTCAAATCAAGAATCAAAACATACTACCCTCAATAGGAAAAAATTGGGCCAAAAATTTTTAAAATATGAAAAGGGAGGCAAGGGGAAAAGCCAAAGCAACTATCAGAATGAAAAATAGCAGAAAGAAAATTTTCCAGATCCATAAGTAAGAACAGAAAACTACAAAACGTACATTTATGTGTTTCAGTACATACATTTCATTTTACTATGCAGAAATTAATTTTCTTATTAATTTTCTTACCTCATTATTTGAATCTTGAATAACTTTATAGAGGGCTGGTACAAGTGCTTTTTTCCGGTGTAAAGTTGCTGCATAATTGGTGATTTGAGTGTCAGGTAATGCCTTAAAAAAAAAAAAAGGAAAAAGGAAAACAAAAATGAACCTATATTTGTGAAGTTAGGAACTTTACTTCATGAGTGTCTCCTGAAAAGACCTGAGTCAAGTAGAAAAGTAAAAATAATTAATATAAGAAATAACCATGAGTGTTAATAAAACAAATTAAGTTTACATGCTATGTCATACATTCTTCTGACTACTCAACTATGAAAAATCACTCACTGAACCTATATTTGCTGAAATAGGTTTCTTCAATCTAACCTAAAAAATAGTAAGTGTAGACTGTATTGAAATTCTTACATTTTTTAAAAAATAATTTCCATAATATTCTTGTTACATAGTTTTCCATCAAAACTGTCCTTTAGTTACAAGAAATAAAAACATAAGGCACACATCCTGTTTTTATGTTTTATTAAAGTGTGGAAATATTAACATATTTAATTGTACTGTTTCATTTTTTTCTGTTTTAGGATGGGGTCTCCCTATGTTGCCCAGAATGGTTTTGAACTCCTGGGCTCAAGTGATCCTCCTGCTTCCACCTCTACCAAGTACCTGGGATTATAGGTGTGCACCACAATACTCAGTCTTTTATTGAATATATTTTAAAATTTAAATATCACCTTGTGAATTCCAACAATTATTTTTATTTTTACATTTTCCCTTCTGGACCTTATTCTCATCAGTGCATTTTAAAAGAACTATAATAGAAAAATGTTATTTCACATTTTGCCATTTCTATTTCATTGCATAACTGTATGTTTCTCCACAGAAACACATATTCACTATCTGAATTGCGGACACACAGAATCATATAATACATTCTTATCCCCACCAATTTACCTTGAATTCTGACAACCATTCTTCCACAACACCACGTTCAGATCCCAGCATCTTCTTTTACCTTCTATTCTTCTTTAATGCTAAAAATAATAATTAAAAAGAAAAGTACTAAGGAAAAGAAAAAGGACCTAAGGATGGCATTACTTACAGAAACTACCAAAGATAAATGATGTAGGCATATCTTTCGCTAAAGAGAGACTTATCTAATACATATTTTAAATAAGGAGACTTGTTTTTAAGAGTGCAATTAAAACAAAAAATTTCAGAAATGAATCATATGTTTAATGATATATTTGAAAGCTACTATCCTAATGCCAACAACTATACTTCAAAGTGGCAAAGAAATTAGCCTCAGTACTAGGCACAGTAATGTATGCCTATGATCCTAGCTACTTGGGAGAATCAGACAGGAGAATCTGGAGTTTGAGGTCAGCCAGGGCAATTTAACAAAACACTATCTCTAAATAAATAAATTATGGATTGAGGATTCAAGATGATGGGCTAGAGGAAGACTGCGTTCCAAGTTGCTCTGCGGCTCAGGATTCAATCAGTAGGAGTAACTGCTGCTCTGCAAGGTGGGTCAAAGAAGGAGTTCACTAAAACTCAATATTGGACAGTTACAGTGTCTTAGAGACTCAAATTTGGGTACATTAAACAAAGAAGAAAGATTACATTGGAATCAAGCCAGTTGCGGTAGAGGCACTGGTTCAGCACAGAGAGAGGGGAAACAGAGAGAAACACAATGGACAGATTTAGAACAGAAAAACCTGAGATCAGAAAAGAAGCTTGCCCTTAGCTGATACAGAGGTTGCACTGTACACTGGTTCTTGAAAAGTGTCCCACATTTCCCAACAGGCTGTAGAGAGCTGGGGTGGGAGTCATCTTGAGGTGGCCAGGCTGCAGCTTCTGCTGCAGGAGCTGGCAGATCCAAGCAAACACAACTACATTGTCCCAGCAAGTGTCTACCATGTAGTCTAGGGTGGATCAGCAGAACAGGAGTGAAATAGGTATAGAGAATATTTTACCCAAGGGGATTCAAGTCAGAAAAGTGAAGGGGAGCCCACCTTGCTTCTCCCTTGAGTCTGGTGGCTCCTGTGACCTGCTGAAGTGGTTCGGGAAATAGAAAGGGCAGGTGTGAATACACTGAGGGACTAATCCTGGGAAGCCTGGAAAGATTCTATTGTGAGTAGCAAAGGGGGTGAAGGCCTGGATTCCCTGATCAGTGAGTAGAATCACTGGGAGGCTCCCAAGATCCAGATTTACAGCAGAGATGGGCGACTGCCAGGCAGAAACCACCCAGCAAAGACCCTGAAGCCTGATATAGACCTAAGTGCCACCTGCTGGAAGACCACTAAAAACTCTGCAGTGGACCTACCCTGAGAATACATCAATATGGTCTGTGTAGACAAAACTCCAACTGACAGTACTTCCCATCCCATCCTACCTCATACTGGGGAGAAGAGAAGCTGACAATTATTTGAACCAAATTCTGTCTTAGGCCACTGCAACTGGCAGCCTGTTGAGCAACACAAAAATAGGAAGGAGTTAACAACCCACAGCCCTTACTCTTGCTCTTAGTTCATAGCCCAAGAAGAAAAAAGTCAGGCACAGAGTGTCCATCTATTCTCTTTGACCACTCTGACCACCTCAGTGGAAATAATTCCTTAATTTGTCACTAAGACCCTTTATTTCTTTTTTTCTCATTTTTACCATTTTTTAAAATGGTCTTATTTTTTCTTGCCTTGCCTTCTGAGGGTTAGGGTTTTTTATTAGTACATTTGGTTTGCTTTGAATTGTCTTTTATTTGTCTACTTCCCCTGTTTCTTTTTCTCTCTTTCCTTCTGCTAACAGTCAAATTCTATTGTTTTTTCTTTCGCTCCCAGTTTACTTTGTTTTTTTTTTTTTTTTCCTTCCTTATAACCATCACATGCTACATCTTGTAAGGTATAAAGCAACCCTTCTCTCCCGTTACAGGAATTTTCCACCTCCCAACCACTTGTCAATCTGCGCTCCGCCCGCCTCTTCCGTTAAAGGAATTTCTGGCCTCCCCATCACCTGTCAGTCTGCGTTCTGCCCGCCTCATATGTTACAGGAATTTCCGGCCTACGCTGCCTCTTCCTGCCTCCCACGTTATGTTCTAACATGTTATTGGTCCATCAGTCAGTCTGCAAGAATTCTCCTCCGCAATTGGTTCCTCTCAGCCCGCGAAATTCCAATATTGGGAGAAGCCAAGCGCCATTTTTTCTTCTTTTTTCTTTTTTCCACCCTGAGCGAACCTTATCTGTCCCCATAAATAAAGTCTTTTGCGTGAGATCTCATATCTGCGGAGCGTTTTTTCTGGGAGCTACCAGCGAGCCATAACTGAGCCAGTGACCCCTAACACATCTCTTCTGCATTTTCTGTTCACCTTTTGAAATTATGAACTTTATACATTCCTATCACATTTCCTTTTCTCTTAACTGTATTCTTGCCATCTTTTAGCACTAATTATTTTATATCTCCTGCCCCCACCATTAATGCTGTTGCAATTATTACTGCTGTGGATGACAGGATTAACACCTGTTGTTTGCTTTAATGCCAGATATAGTTCATGGCTACTTACTGTTTTTGCTACTGGCAATTGCTGACCCTACCATTTGTTTGTCGTGGCAATTAACATTGTAGATGTGATAGTAGGAACCAAGCATCAAGTTTAACGTGGAATATTCTTTGCATTAGTTGTTGCTATGGTTTGTTTTCCTCTATTCTGTGAGCTGCTGGGAAACTACAGGGGCACTACAAGTGTACAGGACAGAAACTCTACTGCTGAAATAGTTAATCAAAAGACAGCACACCTAGCTCAACATGCAACTCAGTTATACTTTAATACAAAGAGAAGAGACAAAAAACCCCGGCACCAAACAGAAACAGCTAGGGGTGGGCCCCAGTTCCCACCTATGAACATCCATTGCTATAACAGAAATAAAGAGAAATAACACAAAGCCCGTGGACACCATACCTATAAGAGGGTCTAATTCAGATCTCTTTAGGACACTTTGTGAAGACTGTGCCTTACAAAGGTCCACACATAAACAGTGGAAGAGAAATTCTTCCAACAGAAGCATAAAACCCAACAAATGAATACAAGTACTATGAAAAAGCAAGCTAACATACCACCTCCTAAAGATCATAATTCATCAGCAAATGACCCCCCCCCCAATATTAAAGTAGATGAAACATCAAATAAAGAATTCAAAAGAATCATTCTAAAAATGATCAATGAATTCCAAGAGAATACAGAAAAACAACAGAATGAATTAAGGAAGTCAGTACAGAATATGAATGAGAAATTCAATAAGGAGACAAAAATACTGAAAAAGAACCAAACAGAAAGCCTGGAAATGAAAGACACAATGAATCAAATAAAACGTTCAGTTGAAAGTCTAACAGAATAGAAGAGAACTGGAAGACAAAGTGGCCCAGTCTTGAACATTGAGACAGTATTAAGGAAGAAGGAAAAAAAAAAAGTAACCATGATCAGTAAATAAAGAACTCTGGGAAAATAGGAAGAGAACAAATTTAAGAATCATTGGAATTCAAGAGGGCTGTGAGAGGTGGGCTAATGGAATGGATAAACTTTTTTTTTTTTTTTTTACTTTTTTTAGATGGTGATAGACCTTTATTTTATTCATTTATTTATGTGTGATGCTGAGAATCAAACCCAGTGCCTCACACATGCTAGGCAAGTGCTCTACCACTGAGCCATAACTCCAGCCCCTGGAATGGATAAACTCTTTGGGGAAAATTTTCAAAACCTTCAGAATGAGATCACTAACTCATTCAGAACCCCAAGTAGACAAGATCAAAAAGAAAAAGAAAAAGGAAAAAAAAAAAAAAAAAAAAAAAAAACCCTCCACACACATTATAATTAAAATGGCTTATATACAGAACAAGGATAGAATTTTAAAACCCTCAAGAAAGAAAGAGCAGGTCACTTTTAGAGGCAAGCCTATCAGAATCACTTGATTTCTCAGCACAAACTCTACAAGAAAAGAGGGCTCAGAACAATATGTTCCAAGTCCTAAAAGAAAATAACTGTCAGCCAAGACTGCTATATCCAGCAAATCTATCATTCCAAATTCAAGACGAAGTGAAAACTTTCAAGATAAGCAAAAACTAAAAGAATTCTTGACTGCTAAACTGGCAATATAGAACTTGAATATTACACACAGAAGAAATAAAACAAACCTCAGAGCTCACAAAAGGACAAATCTCATTTGAAGAGTAGTTAAGCAAATGAGAAACAAATTGAACATAATAAATCAAAATGGCAGAAACAAAAACATCTCTGTAATAATTTGAATTTAAATGTTCTCAACTCACAAATTAAAAGAATAGACTGGCAGAATTAATTAATAACAAGACCCAACTATATGTTGTTTGCAAGAGATGCACCTTAAAAGCAAAGACACACACAGGTTGAAAGTGAAGCAATGTAAACTGATATGCTTTGTAAATGGAGCCTGAAAACAACCAGTAGTAGCTACTCTCATATCTCACAAAGAAGATTTCACCAAAATTCAACAGAAGAGATAAAGAAGTTACTTTATACTGGTAAAGGGAGTAATCCATCAAGAAAATATAACAATAATAAATGTATGACCCCAAAGTGGGAGCAACTAATTAAAAAAAAAAAGACACTATTCAAATTGAAGCACCAGAGAGACCCCAGTACAATAATACTGGGTGATTTCAATACTCCTTTCTCACCATTAGATAGGCCATCCAGACATGAACTCAGTAAAGACTCTTTGGACCTGAAAACTATTACAAATCAAATGAACTTAAGAGACATCTAAAGACTATTTTATCTGACAATAGCTGAACACATTTTTTTCTCAGTAGCTCATGGAACCTTCTCGAAAACAGACCATATTGTAGGGCACAAAGCAATCTTTATCAAATACCAATAAATTGGTACAATGTTATCAGATCATGAAGGAATGAAATTATTAGATATCAACATGGCCAAACCCAAGAGAAACTATATAAACACAGGGACTGAACAACACTCTTTTGAATGATGAATAGGAAATAGAAAAATCAAGGAAGAGATTTAAAAATTCTTACTCAAATGAATAGTCAAATAGTGATACAATATACCAGAACCTCTAGGATACTAGTAAGGCAGTTGTAGAGGAAAGTTTATAGCTCTGAGTATCTACATAAGAAAATAAGAAAAATCCCAAATAAAAAAACCTAATGATGCATCTCAAGGCCCTCAAAAAAGACCAACAAATTCCAAAACCAATGGAAAGAAGGAAATAATTAAGATCAGAGCCAAAATCAATGAACTTGAGAATTAAAAAACAATACAAAAGATCATTGAGGGTTGGGGTTGTAGCTCAGTGGAAGACCGCTTGCCTATCAAGAGTGAGGCACTGGGTTCAATCCTCAGCACCACATATAAATAAATAAAATAAAGGTCTATCCACAACTAAAAAATATTTAAAGAAAAAAAAAAATCAATGAAATAAAGTTTGGCTCTCTGAAAAAGAAAAACATGATTGCTAAACCCTCAGCCAAACTAACCAAAAGAAAAAGGGGGAAAAAAAAACAAATTAATAAAAACATGAAAAAAGAGAAATCACCACAGACATCTCAGATATCTGGCAGATCATTAGAAACCATTTTTGAAAAATTATTCTCCAATAAATTGGAAAACCTAGAAGAAATAGATACATTGTTAGACAAATATGATCTGCCAAAACTGAATCAAGAGGACATGAAAATCTAAACCGACCAGTAACCTGTAATGAGATCCAAACAGTAATTAAAGGCCTTCCAATCAAGAGAAGCTCAGGACCAGATGGACTCTCAGCTGAATTCTACCAAACATTTAAAGAACTAATGCCAATGTTCCTCAAATTATTTTATGAAATAGAAAGGGAAGGAAAATTTCCAAATTCATTCTATGAGACCAGTATCACAATAATACCAAAATGAGATAATGACACATCAAGGAAGGAAAACCACAGACCAATATCCTGGGTAAACTTAGATGCAAAAATACTTAATAAAATATTAGCAAATTGATTCCAACAACATACTAACGAGACTGCACACCACGACTAAGCTGGTTTTATTCCAGAGATGGTTTGATGCAAGGATGGTTTAAAATTATACACAGATAAAAAAATGTAATTCATCACATAAATAGAATCAAGGACAAAAATCACTTTGTAACTTCAACAGATGCAGAGAAGGCCTTCAACAAAATTCAGCACCCATTCATGATAAAAACATTAAAGAAACTAGGAACGGAAGGAACCTACCGTAACATCATAAAGGCTAATACAGAAAACCCAAAGCCAACCTCACTGTAAATGGGGGAAAACTGAAAGCATTTCCTTTAAAATTTGGAACAAGAGAAGGATTTCCACTCTTATCACTCCTATTTAATATCCTGCTAGAAACTCTGGTCAGAGCAATTAGGCAAGAGAAGGAAATAAAAGGGATAATCATTGGAAAGGAAAACGTGAAATTATCACTATTTGCAGATGATATGAGAAGATCAAAGAAGCTCCACCAAAACCTGCTAGAGCTAATCAACAAATTCAGCAAAGTAGCAGGTTACAAAATCAAAATACAAAAATCAATAGTTTTCCTATATACCAATAATGAATCTGTTAAGAAAGAAATCAGGAAAACAATTCCATTCACAACAGCCTCAAAAAAATAAAATAGAGGGGCTGGGGAGACAGCTCAGCTGGTAGAGTGCTTGCCTAGCATGCGTGAGGCACTGGGTTCAATTCTCAGCACCACATATAAATAAATGAATAAAATAAAGGTCTATCAACATCTAAAATAATATTTAAAAATAAATAAATAAATAAAATACCCAGGAATAAATGTTAACCAAGGAGGTGAACAACCTATACAATGAAAACTATAGAACACTGAAGAAAGATACTAAAGATGATACAAGATGGAAAGACACCCATGTTCAGGGATAGGCAGAAAATTCTGTTAAGATGGCCATAATATCGAAAGCAATGCACACATTCAATGCAATCCCCTTTAGTAACAAAATAATGCATGCTACTGGCATGAAAACTGACAAATACGCCAATGGTACAGAAAAGAAAAAACAGACAAACCCACACAGACAGTCATCTGATTCTTGATAAAGGTGCCAATTACATCCACAGGAGAAAAGGCAGCCTATTTAACAGTGCTGGGACAACCGGTTATCCCTCCGTAGAAGAATGGAACTAGACCCTTTTCTCTCACCCTGCACAAAAAAATCAACCCCAAGTGGAGCACAGACCTTGGAGTTAGGTCAGAAACAATGGAACTGCTAGAAGAAAACATAGGGTCAATGCTCCAGATTTTAGGCACAGGCAATGACTTTCTCAATAGGAACCCTAAAGCTCAGGAAATAATGCCAAGAGTTAATAAATGGAGCAGCATCAAATTAAAAAGTTTCTGTGCAGCAAAGGAAACAAACAGGAACAAGAAGAGAGAACCCACAGAATGGGAGAAAAATCTTTGCTAGCTTGCTCTTCTGACAGAGGATTAATATCTAGAGTATATAAAGAACTCAAATATTTTAACACCAAAAAAAAAAAAAAAACAACTCCAATTAATAAGTGGGCAAATAAATTAAACTGACACTTCTCAAAAGAAATACAAATGGCCAACAATTAAATGAAAATATATTCAACATCATTAGCAATTAGGGAAATGCAGATCAAAACTACACTGAGATTTCATCTCTTGCCAGTCAGAATGGCAGTCATCAAGAATACAAACCATACTAAATGCTGGAGAAGATGTGGAGAAAAAGGAACATTTTTTCACTGCTGGGTGGGACTGTAAGTTAGCACAATACACAATGGAAATGAGTATGGAGGCTCCTCAAAAGACTAGGAGTTGCCAGGCGCAGCAGCACACACCTGTAATCCAGCAGCTCAGGAAGCTGAGGCAGGAGGATCATGAGTTCAAAGACAATCAGCAAAAGTGAGGCACAAAGCAACTCAGTGAGACCCTGTCTCTAAATAAAATACAAAATAGGGCTGGGGATGTGGCTCAGTGGTTGAGTGCCCCTGAGTTCAATCCCTGGTACCCACCAACAAAACAAAAAAACAAGACTAGGTATATGACCCAGCTCTATCACTTCTTGGGATTAATCCTAAAGAATTAAAGCCGTCATACTACAGTGATACATGCATACTCATGTTTATAGCATCACAATTCACAATAGTCAAATTATGAAACCAGCCTAGGTATCCATTAGTGAACGAATGGATAAAGAAAATGTGGTAGATATACACAATGGAGTTTTATTCAGCCATAAACAAAAATGAAATTATGTCATTTGTAGGAAAATTAATAAAACTTGAGAACATTATGTTAAACAAATTAAGTCAAACTCAGAAGGTTAAGGATCATATGTTTTCTCTCATATTTGGAAGGTAGACAGAAGGAAAACCAAGGTAGGGATAGATCTCCTAAAAATCAAAGGGATATCAGTAGAGGAAAAGGTCCAAGGAGTGGAAAGCAGAGGAGGAGAGGGAAAGTTCTGGAGTGTGGTATTTGTCAAATTATAGTTATGCATGTACAAATATGTAACAATAAATACCATCAATATGTACAACTATAATGCGCCAATAAAAAAATGCAAAAAAAAATTAGTGAATGAGTAAGGCTCAAAAAGTAGCTCAGAGATAAAAGAGTGTCCCTGGGTTCAATTCCCAGTACCACAAAAAATAAAAATAAAACATATCCTGAGTGAAATCAACTGTACACTGTCAAAGACAAATGTAGTCTATGCAAACAGAATAATTTACATATCACAGAACAACCATGTGACCGATTATAAACATTAATCCTAGAAAAAGTAGACTATGAAAGGTACAAATTCAGCAAATTGATAATAAACATATGCACTATACAAGTAAGGCCTTTGAAGAGGATTCCTAAGTTTTCTAAGATTGAAAAACGTCCACAAAGGAAAAGCAAACTATATAATAGTATATAAAGTATAATTTCAATTAAAAATTATATAAAACATGAAAAAGGCCTGGAAGCAAATACATACTAAACCCCTAAGTGTTTACCTTTGAGAATATTCTAACCATGCTATTTTTTATGTATGTATGTATTCATTCATTCATTCACTCATTTATTTGGTACTGGGGATTCAACTCAGGGGCACTCTACCACACAGCCACATTCCCAGCCCTATTCCATATTTTATTTAGAGACAGGGTCTCACTGAGTTGCTTAGATCCTTGCTTTTGCTGAGGCTGGCTTTGAACTACTGATCCTCCTGCCTCAGCTTTCCAAGCAGTTGGGATTACAGGTGTGTGTCACTGTACCAGGTTCTAACCATGCAATTTTGAATAAAACAATAAGCTGTATTATACATTAATTACTTTTTGATTTTTTTATGTTGTTGAAGGACCTTTATTTTCATTCATTTATTTATATGCAGTTCTGAGAATCAAACCCAGTGCCTCATGCATGCTAGACAAGCATTCCACCACTAAGCCACAACCCCAGCCCCAAGATGTATTATTTTTAAAGTGAATAAGACAATAAAAATAATTTTCCTACTTTAAAATTTAAAAGTAAAGAAAATAAATTTTAAAATTTTTAAATTTAAAAGGAAAGAAAATAAATTAAGAATTTAGGGAGAAGGAGCACTAACCGTGAAACAACTGAAATGGAAGTCCTTTTATTAAAAAGACTAATAAAGGGGCTAAGGATGTGGCTCAAGGGTAGAGTGCTTATCTAGTATGTGTGTGAGGTCATGGGTTCAGCCCCAGCACAATCAATCAATAATAAAATAACACAAAATAATAAAAGATGTATTTCGTAAGTGTGACAAATTACACATTAAATTTCTAAAAGCAAATTTTTAAAAAAATTTTTCCTCTGAATTTCAAATATTTTAAGATATCTATAAATAAGTTACTATGTCAAGTGCTATGTAAGCAGAGTACAAAATGGAGTAACATATATTATTATCTTAGGATAAACTGATAGATTTCTTCAAATAAATTACAAGATTAAAAGAAAGAGAAGCCAGGTGGGGAGGCAGGACAATTCCAAGTTCTAGGCCAGTCTGGCCATCTCAGCAAGACCCTGTCTCAAAATAAAATAAAAAGAGATGGGGATGTAACTCTGTGATGCAGCAGTTGCCTAGCAAGTGACAGGCTCTGAGTTCAATCTCCAATATTGGGTCCAGGGGGTGGGAGGGCTTCTTTGAGCAAATGCTTCATCTATAATACCAAAGATCCATAAAATTCGGGGATAGTTAGAAAAAGAACATTCTATAAAGAGTCAGCAAATGACATGAAAGTCCTGTGGCAATAAAAAACACAGGAAGTAGTACGATCTGAAGGAAAACAAAGAATCTTAGAGCACAGAGAAAAAAAAGCAAGGATTTAAGTTAGAGAGGCAGGCATGTGATGGGATAAGCAGGGCAATCTTAGGGCACATGAAGAAGTTTGAAAAGTGACAGAATCTTAAGCATGTGGATAATAAAATTCAAGGTTTGAAAAGTACACCTAGCTACAATGTAGATAAAGGACTGGTATCCCTTTTACAGCTAGCTATAAATTCCACAATAGTACAAAAACTTAAAAAAATAAAAATCCAGGTTCATTATAACATTAGCTCTGAGTCATCCTGCCATTTCGCAGGAAGCTAAGTAGCCTGAACCTGAATACCTACTGATTATAAAAATGTTTTATTATTAGCAAAGTACTTGCATAAGATTATAAAACTATATAATAAAATTAGAATCGGACATTCTAGTGAGTACCTATGGATAAAACATTAACACAGAGAATATTGTAATATATTTGAAAGGAACATAACAAAAAGATATCAATATATTTTACTATGTTTTTTAAAGAAGTCACCTTGCTTACTCGGTTAAGGCGTAAATCTTCTAAATTAATTACATTCATAGTTTACTCTTTAAACAACTCTGGAAGTTGTTTTAGAATTTGACATGAAATTTAAATTTTTTTCTCTAACACATTTTTGCATTAGTGACTTGAAAAACTACTTTTATCACATACTACTAAAGTCTTACATATTCTTGAAACTACTTCTGAGCTACTTTTTGCAGTAAAATTTCCACCAGGACTATAATCTTAACTACTATGGCTTTATAATTTAGTGGATAATTGTGCAAGTCCTATTCTCTTTTTTCTAAAAATATATTTCATAATTACTATCTGCATCATTCTTTGGTCTTTATACTTGCCACTTACCATGCTCTCCCAGCTCCCTATATATTGTCAGATGACACAGTTCTCCTGAGAGAGAAGCCTTCCTTGTCTAATTAAACCGGTTACCCCTTTTTCCTTCCTACTACAACCCCTATCGCTTTGGCCAAATCCTTTAACAAATCTAATTATCTTATTCATTTACTTATCACTGCGTTTGCCACTGGAATCTGTACTTCCAAGAGACAGGCACTGTATCTCAAGTGCTAGGCATGCTATGGACACTCAAACATCTGGTGATTTAATTACCTGGACTCCTGAATGTTATTTAGCACCTTTGGCACTGACAGCTTTGTTTTTGGTTATAACAATACCCAAGATTTTTGCATGAGTTTCCTACTTGGTTAACAATTTTATTTGAAAAATTAAATAAGTTAAATAGCTTCTTCAAAAATCACCCAGAAACTTTTGACAGGTAGATATTCTTCAAGGTGCATGAATCAGCAACACCAACCTTCCCTGTCTTTGAAATTAGAGACTGAGAGATTTGTCAGTTTTTCTGTCTTTGAATTAACTGGCATATGTCAGACAATTTTCTATCTGAGAAAACTGTTCATTTTGAAACAGTTATATGAGATATAGTGTATGTATTTCAAGCAAAACTCAAGGACAGATTCAATTAAATTTTCAACCCTGTGCGGTGCTAATGATATCAATGGAAATGATAAGGAAATAAAAGCTAAATTCTAGAAATGTCAAGTATGAATGACTACTGTTATTTCACAATTCAGTTGCCAGCTTGCTAAAAGCTTCTGCTCATAAGAAACATCTTGAACCAGGTGCAGTGTCACAAGTAGCTTGGGAGGATGAGGCAGGAGGCTCGAGAGTTCAAAGATAGCTTCAGCAACAGCGAGATGCTAAGCTACTCAGTGAGACCCTGTCTCTAAGTAAAATACAAAATACAAAATAGGGCTGGGGAATATGGCTCAGTGGTCGAGTGTCCCTGAGT
The DNA here is from genome assembly GCF_902686445.1 of Sciurus carolinensis. Classification (NCBI taxonomy): domain Eukaryota; kingdom Metazoa; phylum Chordata; class Mammalia; order Rodentia; family Sciuridae; genus Sciurus; species Sciurus carolinensis. The sequence goes on from NC_062215.1 coordinate 148,264,305, forward strand.
TAAATCCCTGGTGCTCCCAAAGAAACATCTGATTTAAAAAATGTTAAAATGTGAAAACAAAGTATCTTAAAACTTGAGGAAATTAAGTTATTATTGAGCCTATCAAGATATTCAATAACAGATGTTCTCTATATTTTATCTAATAGGAGGCAGTAGATTCTAGCAGTTTAAACCAGTATCTAACTTTCTCATAAATCCTTTCATAAAAAGTTCATTAATTTAAAAAACAAGTCTATTACATGTTAACTTAAATAACATTTTAATAAAAATTATATTCTTCCAAAACAAAAACAAATTTAGTGAGAATAGCATTTTTTTTACATTCCCCCCACCAAAAGTTCATACATGCTTCTGCATTCAATCTATTTCTAAAAAACTTTGCTATATGAGAGAATGACAGTGGAAGAGGCAAATTCTGTTTGGTTGGTTTTTTCACTTATTTCGGGGGGGGCTAGGAGTCAACATTTGGGATTGAACCCAGGGGTGCTTTTACCACTAAGCTACATCCCCAGCTCTTTTTATTTTGAGACAGGGTTTCACTTAAGTTGCCAAAACTGGTCTCGAACTTGCTATCCTCCTGCCTCAGCTGCTCCAATCTCTGGAATTGCATGTGTGTGACACCACACAAGGCTAAATATTGTTTTTTTATTAATATAAAAAATAATTTTGACCCCACAATTCCATTTAAAGGATCTTCAGCATACTTCAGGCTTAGACCCTTGATGCCAAACTGCCTAGGGTTAAAGGTACTTACTAGCTATGTTTAAAACCCTCTTACCCTGTTACCAGCTATACTCAAACCTCTCTGACTCACTATTCTCCTTTCAAAACAGGGATAATAATGGTGCCTACTTCACATAGTTATTATATACTTAGAATAGTTTTTAATCACAAGGTGATCACTATGTGTTTGCTGTATTATATAATGAATCTTCATGGAACTACATGCTATGAAATAGCTTCAATATTATCCCATATAACAGATATTAAAGTATAAAGAGGTTTAGTGACCTACACAAGGAAACACAGCTTAAATGGTAAAACTCTAATACCTACTACCTGGGGCTGTAGCTCAGTGGTAAACAACTTGCCTAGCCCTCCTAGTATGTACCAGGCCCTGCGATCAATCCCAACACTGCCAAAAATATATATATATATATAAACAAGAAATAAGAAATTACTGCCTACTTTAAAACCTGTGGTTGAAAAAGGCACTATGTAATATGACCCCAATCTCATTGTTCGTACTACTCTCCTCACAGTTTTCTATTTTAGCCACACTCTCAGTTTCTCTATAGTGTCATAAACATCTTCATCCCAAGGCATCTGTGAAGGCTATTCCTGCCTAGAATGCTATATTGCTCCTATTTTTTCACCCCAGTACTAGAGACTGAACCCAGGGGTGCTGTACCATGGAACTACATCCTGTCCTTGGGCTTCAATTTCCTACAAAGTTAGTTATTTTCTGACTCTAAAATCCTAAAAATATATTTTAGTGCCTTTATTTGAAAAAGAGTATAGTAGTGGTTACAAGGAAATATTATAAACATAAATTCCTAATCAGTCTTAACATCTTCTGGTATCTAGAAGTAATGTAGAACAGAGCTAAAAATATGCTGTGAACTTTTTACATACCTAACCAGACAATAAAGAACTCTCAAGATCATTGCCTCTACTGTACATTACATTCATCATCACCTGGTATGTGAAACTATAAATGTTTAAAAGCAAGAACTCAAGCTGGTATTCCATCATGCAGCTCATTTCAAACCAATACCACCTCAGTACAGAACAAAGTAAAAAGAATATCATAGAATATTATTATCTTTTTGACAACCAAGAAATACAACTTTTATTAGCAGGCCCTAAATAGAACATGGTGAATAAAATAAACTGCTGGAACATGACCTGAAGAGGGTCAAGAATTACTTGCCAAAAAGCAAACTCACAAAATTTGTTCAAGTACAGTAAGCTCTCTGTTACCTACATGGTTAGGAGCTCTATCTTACCCAATAGTCAACATATATCATTTTTTAAGAACTGTCAATTTAGAGTCAGAACATAAGTTGGTAACACAGCCTAAGAGTTAGAAGAGTATGGATTCTAGTTCCATGGCCCACAAATTATATTTCCTTGGGAAAGTTACTTAACTACTCTGTGGTCTCAAATTCCTCATTTACAAAATGAATAGTGTGAGTACCTACAGCAATGATTTTAAAAGATTAAGTAATTTAACACATAAGGTCTTAAAACAACATCTAGCACAACGTAAGTCCTCCATAGATGTTAGCTACTCTTATTACAGAAATAATTATGTCATTTTCAGGACAAGTTAGGAGATATTTTTACTGCAGAGGTAAAGTACAAAGATTATCCATCCTTTCTTTAAACTAATAATTAATTATTGAACATCAATTATATGCTAAGTTTGAGCAAAGAATGATTAAGTGCTTTCAAGGGTTTTTAGAGAACCAAAATTATTGAATAATATACAACAGAGTTCTACTCAACCATAAAAAGAATGAAATTATGGCATGTGCAGGTAAATGGATGGAAATGGAGAATATCATGCCAAGTGAAATAAATCAAACTTAGAAATTCAAAGGTCAAATGTTTTCTCTTACATAAGGAAACTGGAGAAAAAGAGGGAGGGAAGGATAAGATAATATAAAAAACCAAGCAAATATAAATTAATAGACAAGTGAAAGGAAGTCAAGAATAGGAAAGAGAATAGGAAAGGGGAGGGAGGATGTGGGGGAAAGGGAGAAGGAAAGTGGGAGGGATCATGAGCTAAAATTGATTTCCATGATTATATGAGTTTATTGTGATGAACCCAACTACAATGTGTATAAAGCTTTAATAAAAATTATTACTGGATAAACAAAGCTATCTAATTATCAGGACAACATGTAGAATAGTTAATAATGGTTTTGTTACTGCAAACTTTCAAACCTGTCAACTTATGAAGATATGTCAAAGTATGTGTCTAAAACTTAAAATTAAGACATGCTGTTACTGTAAAAACCAAATTTCCTTAGGAAAAACTTAAAGCTGTCCTTGTTCTGTCTGATGCAGTAGTTAATAGCCACGTATAGTTATTTTAAATAATTAAATAAAATAAAATTTACATTTTCCTCCAGCCTGGGGAGAGGAGAGACTGGACACATTCCGTAGCCTGGACTGCTGAAGAGCTGACCCAAATGGCTTCACTTTATGAGATCTGCCCTGTACTACAGACCATATCCAGTATTACCACAAATGCCTGAGAACCTAATCCCGTTTATTTTCTGGAGAACTCTTCTACTCACCTATTGTAGGTTCTCCACATGTATGCAAAACTCTGACATGGAAATGGTTACACTTATAAAAACATCCCAGCCAATTTCATTATTCCTAATGAGGTAGGGAGATGGTGAAGAAATACATTCAACTGCACAGGGAGGGCTCAATCAAGCTGGATTGCATTCTCCTCCCCTGCCACAGGCTCTATATTCTAAGTCCTTTCTCAAGTAAGACTTTGGAACTTTCTTATCCATGAGTGCATTATGGGTCTATAAGATTGGTAATGACAAATTCATGACTGCTTCCAATGAAAGTTTTAGCTGGCACAGATGAGAACAGTGTAAGTCAAACCTTGCCTACAGCCATTATTGAGACTTCATAAGATATTTTGGTGAGATGAGATTTTGATCATTTTATGCCTGGAACACTGAGCCTGAGAGCAACTCTATTATTATACACTGACTTTGGGAATTCTCTTGCTCCCCAACCCCACTTAGAATTTTGTCAGTGTGAGGTTTCTAGCAACCCTGTCTTCTCAGTCACTTCTGAATCCTCACCAAGTGTCTTCCTGGGTGGATTCAACTAGATGATTTTGCTCTTTCACAGTTCTTTCCTTCATTTGTCTTGGTATCAGTTATTTTCTATGAAAACAGTGAATTTGTTGGGTTTTGTGCAGGATTTTAGATTAGAGTCACAATGAATTTGGAAAATGACTATTTTCTTTTGGTTCTGTATATTTTTTACATTAATAATAAACATCAGAAAAAGTAGCAGCTTATTTTTTTTTTAAAAAACATAGCATTAGCTAAATTCCAAATAGCCAGAAGCTACATGTGGCTAGAGTCTCTCATTTCAAACAGTTCAGATACTGAACACAGTCATCAAAAAGTCTGTTGGATAGCACTGATTTAGATGTAGCTAGACAATGTGATTTTGCTGACTAAATTCAATAACTATATAAAAGGCTGATACTTTCAAAAATGGAATTCAATGGCAAAAAATAAGATATTGATCATTTCAGGTAAAACTGTATATTTACTCCAGCATGTCTAAGAAATTTATTCTTAAAAAAGTTAAAGTCATAATTTTACCTGTGTTAAAATCAGTTTTCTAAAGGAGGAGGTGGCACAGGAATGCAGCAGAGTTCAAGTGTGGAATTCATTTGTTGAGAGTTAAATATTTCCCAAACCTGTAAAAAATAAAAATGAAAAGCTGTGAAATATTAATATTCTCAAGAATATAACACAAGAAAGAACAGTTTTAATGACACATTTATAATATAGCTCATCTAATTTTTAAAAATATGGATTAAAAATTTCTATAATAATGAGCATACTGTGTATCTTTATCAAATCTAACAAAAAGTTATTCTGGAGAAAGTCTGAATTTTAGTTTCAAAATTTGCTATTCATTATCTTTATGAACTTGGGTGGGTTATTTGAATTATCTGGAGCCTTACTATCTCTCTCTCTCTCTCTCTCTCTCACATGCACACACAAACACACAATCATTTTTTTTTTTTTTAAATCCTCACTAAAATTTTAATAACAGGGTTGGGACACAGATCAGTAGTAGAACATGTGCTAATAAGCACATACAGGTCCTGGGTTGGATTTATAGTAACCCCCGCCCCAATTTTTTTTTTCTTAAAAACATGCTGTATGAAACCAAACTTGGATAGTTTTTTAGTTTTGTGAATGAGTTTCACAAAACTAAAAATTTATCAATTTTTGCACAGAAAATGCTGTTATTTGAATTTTTGGTATAAAATCACAGTGCTATGGTCAGAGAGAACCTCTTTATTTTCATTTATTTACTGACCACATTATGCTCTACTTTAATTTAAAATTGCATCCTAATTTTAAAATTTAAAACATCACAGGTATGTGCCACAGGCAAGATGGTTGTTTTGTTTTGTTTTATTTTGTTTTGTTTTGTGTGGTGCTTGGGATTGAACCTAGGGCCTTGTGAATTTGAGGCAAGCACTCTATCAACTGAGCTATATCCCCAATCCAACAAGATGTACTTTTCTTTTGAATATTTTTCCTAGTGGCCGATGGACCTTTATTTAATTAATTTATTTATATACGGTGCTGAGAATTGAACCCAGTGCCTCATATATGCTAGGCAAGTGCTTTACCACTGAGCCACAACCCCAGTCCCAAGATGTACTTTTTTAACACAAAGAAAATATAACAAAATTGTCTTGGAGTTAAATTACATTGTCCTTATAAAGTTTTCAATATTCTTTAGACTAACAAGGTATCTAGAACCCCTAACTTTAACCATAGCAATGATTTTCTATCTCGTATACACTGTCTTCACGTGAAATTTGTATTTTATGAGTAGGTTCTGCCTGGCAAGGAGGGGAATTAACAGACTATCTCTATAAAGATAAACAAGAGACTAGTAGTATTTTGGAAAGCACACTTGATTTTAAGACAACAGGGTAGGAATAAAACTCTGATCATCTTCCTGTACCCTGGAAACCACAAGGACAACTGTCAGATTTTGAAGTGGTGTTTTTGCAGAAATACTGGAGAGCTATGTGGAGAACCTCTATAGAGGAGGTCTCCCATAATCTTTCAGAACTAAAAATATAGATACTCATTAGGTTCTCAATTAAGAAAGCAAAAGCAAAATAAATAAATAAAATAAGAAAAGAACAAATGACAGACTGAGTTTTTCAAAACTTTTAACATAACACTAAAGCACCTTAACCTCTGGTTAATTGGAGGTAATGAGCCCCTCATCCATTTGTATAACAGTAAAGTGTAAACAGCCTCTACAGTTCTTTCAGATACAATGCTGGCACACAATAAAAAAATTACTAAGAATGCAAAAGGACAATAAAATATGACCAGTAATTAAGAGAAAACTAAAGAGAATCAAGCTCAATAATAAAGTTAGTGCACAATGACAATTATTTAAAATAATTCTAATCCATTGGGGGAAACAAACAAAATTAATGAAAGATGGAGGAGTTCATCCAATGAATCGGATCTAATTTTTTTCTATTTTTTTTCTTTGAAACAGGGGTCTCACTAGATAGTCCAGGCTGGCACTGAACTTGCACTCTTCCTGCCTCTCAATTACACATTCATGCCACCATCCCTAGCTCTAAACAGACATTCTAGAACCGAAAAATTGGATATATAAAATTAAGAACTCAATATATTGGTTTTATAGCAAATGGACACAATAGAATATAGGATTAGTAAACTAGAAGACAAATTAGTACAAAATGACCAACCCAAAATATAAAGAGAAATTAAAAACTAGAAGAGAAGAGAATGAAAAGGCAGGGAAAAGGACAAGAGGTTTAAGAGAAAGGTTACATGCTCAAAATGTATGTGTACATGCAGACACACAGAAATATGTATATAAACAAAATGGAAGCCTCAGACAATAGCAGAAAACAGATAAAAGCAATATTCAAAAAACAGTTTCCAAAACCGATGAAGGAAATCAATCCGGAACATGCTCTACTAAATGCAAGCAAGCCACATTAAAAGAAAACTATACCTAGGATATCATAATCAAACTATGAAAGGAAGGGAGGAAACTGGAAATCCATATGCAGCAGAATGGAACTAAACCCCTATCTCTCACCCTGCACAAAACTCAACTCAAAATAGATAAAGGACCTCGGAATCAGACCAGAGACCCTTCATCTTACAGAAGAAAAAGTAGGTCCAAATCTTCAACATGTCGGCTTTTAAAGATCAGACTTCCTCAACAGGACTCCCATAGCACAAGAAATAAAAGCAAGAATCAATAACTGGGATAGATTCAAACTAGAAAGCTTTCTCTCAGCAAAGGAAACTATCAGCAATGTGAAAAGAGAACCTACAGAGTGGGAGAAAATCTTTGCCACTCATACTTCAGATAAAGCACTAATTTCCAGAATATATAAAGAACTCAAAAAACTCTACACCAAGAATACAAATAACCCAATCAACAAATGGGCTAAGGAAATGAACAGACACTTCACAGAAGAAGATCTACAAGCAATCAACAGATATATGAAAAAATGTTCAACATCTTTAGTAATAAAAGAAATGCAAATCAAAACTACCCTAAGATTCCATCTCACCCCAATTAGAATGGTGATTGTCAAGAATACAAGCAACAAAAGGTATTGGAGAGGATGTGGGGAAAAAGGTACACTCATACATTGCTGGTGGGGCTGCAAAGTAGTGCAGTCACCCTGGAAAGCAGTGTGGAGATTCCTCAGAAAGCTTGGAATGGAACCACCATTTGACCCAGCTATCCCACTCCTTGGCCTATACCCAAAGGACTTAAAATCAGCATACTACAGAGATACAGCCACATCAATCTTCATAGCTGCTCAATTCACAATAGCCAGATTGTGGAACCAACCTAGATGCCCTTCCATGGATGAATGGATAAAGAAACTATAATATATATATATTATAATATACTATAATATATATATATGTATATACACACACACACACACAGTGAAATATTACTCAGCCATAAAAAACAATAAAATTATGGCATTTGCAGGCAAATGGATGAAACTGGAGAATATCATGCTAAGTGAGATAAGCCAATCTCAAAAAACCAAAGGATTAATGATCTCACTGATAAGTGGATGATGACACATAATGGGGGGTGGGAGGGGCAAGAATGGAGGAAGGAGGGACTGTATAGAGGGAAAAGAGAGGTGGGAGGGGTGGGGGGAAGGAAAAAAATAACAGAATGAATCAAACACCATTACCCTATGTAAATGTATGATTACACAAATGGTATGCCTCTACTTCATGTACAAACAGAAACAACATGTATACCATTTGTTTACAATATGCAAATGTATGATTACACAAATAGTATGCCTCTACTTCATGTACAAACAGAAACAACGGGTATCCCATTTGTTTACAATAAAAATAAATTAAAAAAAAAAAAAAGGAAGGGAGGAAGAGGAAAAGAGAAAAAAGTTAAAAAAGCAACCAAAGGGAAGAATGGGAACAATTCATCTTCAAAGCAACAATAAGACTGGCAGATTTCTCAACAGAAACAATACAAATCAGACTGTAACAGAATGACACTGTTAAAGGGTCATAAACTGTCAATCTAAAATACTATACCTAGCAAAAATATCCTTCAAAAATTGAGGTGAAATAAAAATGCTTACAAACAAATAGGAGAAAATTTCTCACCAGCAAACTTGTACTACAAGAAAATTACATGGAATTATTCAGATAGAAGGAAATTATTCTAGATTGAGAACAAGGAAACATAAAAAGGAATTAACAATGAAGAGTAAATAGGTGAGGAAAGAAGTTAATAGTGACTGTTGAAAGCAGTAACTGAAATGCCTTGTAAGGTTTAAAGATTCTAAGATTTTAGCAGAAATGGGACAGTGTTAAAAATAATACTTTGTATTATACTGCAATAAATTAAGGATAAATGTTATAATTTTAAGATAACCATTAAAAATCATAATACATAACAATTCAGAAAAATGGAATATTTAAGTTATCTAAAAGCATGCAAAAAAGAAGAAAAAATACAGATAAGCCAAACAGGAAACAACAGTTAGATTATACATATAGACCCAATTATATCAATAACTGTATTACAGTCTAGGAAAAAAATACTTCAAGTGAAAGACTGGATTAAACAAAAAGAAGCATATTTCTTAAAGAAATGCACTTTAAATATGTGCACAGAAAGACTGAAAGCAGAGGTTAGAGAAAATTAACCTATGCAACACTAACCAAAAGAAAACTTTTGTATTCTGCTAACTTCAGGTAAAGATTTACAATTTAAGAATCATTCTTAAAAATGAAAAGAATATTACATAATGATAAAGGGAACAATCCTACAGGAAGATACCACAATCACAAACTTTTTTATATCCCCACAATAATCTCAAAAATACATGAAGCAAAAAATTTGCAGGCTTAAAAGGAGAAACACACAAAGCCACAATCACAGTTGGAGAGCTTAATACACCTCTCAATAGTTGACAGAAAAAGCATTAAAAGCTTAACAGTGTAATAACAAACTTGACCTAAAATGACCAATACAGAACATCGTACCCAGCAACAAAAAAATTATAAATCTTTTTCAAGGATGCATGAAACTTACCCAAACTGACCACATATTGGGCTACAAGGAATCTTCAACACACTTCAAAAAAAAGATGATGTCATTAAGAGTATACTCCTTAACCATAACAGAAATTAGAAATCATTAATAACAATAACAATAAATAAAAACCTAGAAAAACAACAACTACCTGGAAATATAAAATCACATTTCTAAATAATCTTTGGGTCAAAGAAATCAAAATAGAAATTAGAAAATAGGTTAAACTGAATACTAATGAATATACATTAAAACTCATAATATAGTTATAGCCTGAAGTGTATAGATAGGCAGTCCTTGATTTTCAAGCAGCAACACAGAATAGCAAGTGATGAAACAGAAAAAAAAAAAAATACAGTTAAAAAAAAAAAAAAATCAATGTAGTCACAAAGTTGGTTCTTTGAAAAGATTAATAAAACTGATCAACCTTGAGCCAAACTGATTAAGGAAAAAGAGAACACAAATTTGGCTGGGGTTGTGGCTCAGTGGTAGAGTGCTTGCCTGGCATGTGTGAGGCACTGGGTTCTATTCTCAGCAACATACATACATACATACATACATACATACATAAAATAAAGGTTAAGTGACAACTTAAAAAATATTTTTAAAAATTTTAAAAAAGAGAACACAGATTACTACAAAATTTTAAAGATCAAAAGAAAATAGTAAGATAAACTTTATGGCAATAAATGTAACAGCATGAAACAGACACATTCCTTGAAAAACATAAATTACCAATCCAGAAAGAAAGACTGTTCAAATAGCCCCGAAGCTATTAAAGAAATGGAATTTGCTATTAAAATTTTTCCACAAAGAAAATCTCAGATGCAGATGGTTTCACCAGTGAATACTTCAAAACAATACGAAGAAACAATAACTCTTGTATTGCCTTCTAGAGAACAAAAAAATAAGAGAACACTTCCTAACTCTTTTTAAGAACCAGTACAAACATGATGCCAAAAACTGACAAGAGATATTGCAAGGAAGGAAAATCATGGACTGATCTCACTAAAGAACACAGATGTACAAATATCAAAGTACTGGCAAATAAAAATTGACACTGTCTATAAAAAGAACATACAACATATACAAAGGAATTTATTCCAGATATTAAAGAGTAGTTTTGAAGAAAACTCATAATTATCCAAATAGGCACAGAAATAACCTGTAACAAAATTCAATATTCATTTGTGACAAAATCTATTAGAAAATTTACAAAGAATTGTGGATAAAATTTGGATAAAAAGAAAAAATAGTCCACAGCAAGCATCAAAGTCAATGGTAAATTATTGAAAACTTACCCTTCTCAAGTGGAAAATAAGTCACAGATGACCATTATCATCATTTCTATTCAACATTTTACTGGAGGGTCTAGCTAGTACAATAAAGCAAGAGAAACAAAAAGAATAAGGACTGGAAAAGTAGAAACAACATTATTCACAGATTATATGATTATGTACCAAGATAGCCCAAAAGATTCCTTAGACTATTAGAATTAATAAGCAAACTCCTATTTTGGGGTAAAAGATTAATATTAAAAAACCAATTATACTTCTGTAAACTATCATGGATTTATTTATTTATTTAGTTAGTTAGTTAGTTATTTTAGTTATTAATGAACACAATACCTTTCTTTTATTTACTTAATTTTATGTGGTGCTGAGGATCGAGCCCAGTGCCTTGCACATCCTAAGCAAGCACTCTACCACTGAGCCACAACCCCAGCCTAGCCATGAATTTTTAGAATACAAAGGACAACAAATTTTTTTTAAAAAACTAGGAATAAATCTAACAGATTTTGAATTATTTATCTCTAAATAAAATATAAAAAAGGGCTGGCGATGTACATGCGACTCAGTGGTTAAGTGCTCCTGGGTTCGATTCTTGTAAAAAAAAAAAAAAAAAAAAAGTTTCTAGGCTGCAACATAAGTAAGGGAAATACACACGAGGTAAAGAAGGCAGAACCAAAAGTCCAAGCAGACTAAAGTATTAGGATAAAGTGGTGGAGAAACACAGAAAAAGAACACTAGAGATCTATAGAGGTTCCTCTCATCAATACTTTGATTTAGGAAACTACCAGAAGACAGAGAAAGAAGCACCTAAAGGTAGATACAGCAGTGTCCAGAATTTACATAGAGACATAAATAGTGCCTCGTCTCGCCTATCAGATTAAGGATTAGTTTAAGTACATACAAGGGTCCTTCTTAAGTAAAAGGAGAATAATTAGCTCTACACTAAGCACAGATCCAGTACTGCCTAGTAAATCTTAAAATCAAAACCTGAAAGAATCAAACTGTTTTCAAACAACTTAACTGAAAACGACAACAGATCTCAAAAATACTTTTTAGGAATACAAAAATATCCAGAACACCACAAGATAAAATTGATAGTATCAGACAGTTAATAACAAAATTACCAGGAATAGAAACAATCAGTCACAAAATATCCATAATGAAGGAAAAAAACAAAAAGAATAAGGACTGGAAAAGTAGAAACAACATTATTCACAGATGTTAGACATTGACACAGATGTTAGAATTCTCCGACAAAAATATTGTAACAGTAATTATAACTATGTTGCTTAAAACATGAGTCACAGAGGTGTTCATAAAACTTTTTAAAAGACAACCCAATTCAAATCACATTATGAAAACTATAACATATGAGATTTTTTAAAAATGAGAGAAGAATGGAGGAACTTTAGATTATGTAGAGGGAAATGGGGGGGCTATGAAAAATGGTGGAATGAGACAGACATCATTACCCTATGTACATGTATGATTACACAAATGGTATGAATCTACATCATGCACAACCATAGAAACGAAATGATATACCCCATTTGTGCACAATGAATCAAAATACAGTCTGTAGAATTTTTAAAAATAAAAATTAAAATGAGAATAACATTAGACACTGAGAAAAAAAAAAAAATCAGTGAACCTGAAGACAAAGCAACAAAAATAATCAAAATGAGACACAGACTTCAAATAACCTGTACATTTTTCAATGTAGTGCCCACCTTTGACAAGAAGGGTCCCAGTGCCAACTCTTAAAATCCCGGGTTATCCTGGCTTTCTCGAATAAACCTCCTAGCCCAGTGAGGGAAAGATTTATGACAAGATGTGTCCCCAAAAACAAAAATCTTAGCAGATTTTAAGCCCCCAAAAGATGAAGAAATACTTTTCCAGGCAAACCAGATGAGAAGTTGCTAGAGAACCCAAGAAATAAAAAGAACCATAATATGTAATTTGATCACAGGGGAACTTGTGATCTTTATGAAATAAAAAAGTACTATAAGGGCTGGGGGTAGTTCAGTGGTTTGCCTAGCATGTGAGGCACTGGGTTCAATCCTTAGCACCACATAAAAATAAACAAATAAAATAAAGGCATTCTGTCCACCTACAATTACAAAAAAAAAAAGTACCACACTAAACCAGGTATGTTGGTGCATGCCTGTAATTACAGTTACCCAGGAGGCTGAGGCAGGAAGATGGCAAATTCCAGACCAACCTGGGGAACTTAGTGAGAGTCAGACTCAAAATATATTAAAAAAAAAAAAAAAAGAACCAGGGGATGTAGCTAAGTGGCAGAATGCTTATCTAGCATGCATGGAGGTCTAGTTCATTCCCCAGTACTGTAAAAAAAAATTTTTTAAAGATACATAATAATTTTTTGCATTTAAATATATAATTTGTATGTATAATCATAAATCTTTATAAAATATAGATGTTTGTGAAAAGCTGTATTTTACTATCTGTCTTAATTTTTTTAGGCCCAGAAGCCACAAGTGTTTCACCAAAAATATATGCCCCAAGTTACAAGGTACAGGTAAAATTACACTAACAGGGAAATCTTCTTCATTACATGAGCAACATGACTGACTACAAATTAGATCATGGACATAAATAACAGTCAGCAAATGCAATAACTGACCATATTTTCATGGAAGTTACAAAATCATATTAAAAATTTATATCACTTGCAGTTTAATTTTTGTTCTGAATTAAGCATCTATTCTACCTTATCATAATATAGATTATTTAACAGTGTTTTTCATTATTTTACTGAACTTAGAATAGAGTCACAAGTTTCTTAGTGGAAAATAAACTTTAAAAGCTTTATGATAAATCTTTTGGAAAAAATAAAAATACCATTCTAATTATACATATTTTCATGTTTAACAGAGAACCTTTGATTTTCCTGAATAATAAATGTTGTCTGTATTCTTTCATTCTTTTCACAGTTCTTTGTTATTAAAAGCAATTCTTCAAACAATAATAAATGTGAGCAAATAAAATGGCTGTCATAAGCTACACTAAATTTGGGGGTTATGAAATAAAGGCTAATACATTTTTTTGAGGCGCTCAAGGCTCAGAGTTAGGAGTAGTTGCCTAATACATGCAAAGCTCTGAGTTCAATACCCAGCACTGCAAAAAAAAAAAAAAAAAAAAAAAAAAAAAGAGGGGAGGGACCAAAATAATGTGTAAGCTTACTCTAAAAGGACATTAAAAACTGACCATTCCAGTGGCTTGGGAGGCTGAGGCAGGAGGATAGCGAGTTCTAAGACAGCCTCAGCAAAAGTGAGGCACTAAGCAACTGAGAACCTGCTTCTAAATTAAAAAAAACAAAATAGGGTTGGGGATGTGGCTCAGTGGTTGAAGCCCATCATCCCTTCCACACAGGGGAGAAGTCAATCTACTAAAGAACAAAATAATGGAAACAATGAGTACCAAAAATCAGGTCCTAGACATTAATGCCTTTTATAGTTTTAGTGATGTCAACTATACTTTTCCTTCATGAATGCCTGCTTTGGTCATACTGGCGCTTTGGTCATACAGGCTTTCTTACTTTCTCTTGAATATGCCAAATTCATTTTTGCCTAAGGCTGTATGTTTTCTTTATTTCTGCTGTCCAGCTGTTCACACTATTTTCTTACTTTATTCAGGTCTGGGGGGTAGTCAGAGAGCTGTAGGGAAAGGCTCAATCTAGAACACCACCGTCTCAATCACTGTCCCATAATTATATTTACTGTTCTCAATAACATTTACTATTATTTATTAACTACCTAGTGGACAAGGGATATGCAAAGCCCTGGATTCAATCTTCAGTACTTGTTTATTGTCTGTTTTACCCAACTAGAATATATATATACATAAGCTCCATATGGAAGGGGGTCTTATTCACCACTATATCCACAGTCCCTCTTCCCAATTGTCTGGAAAAAGCAGGCAGTCATTTAGTTGTATAGAGAAGGAAGAAAAGATTACTTTCATTAAAGTGATATCAGGGGTAATTGGTTTTAAAAATGGCAGAGTAATGACCTCCCAAAATCCTCTCCTTCATAAATGCAATGAAGCATTACTAAAAATCCTCAAAATGAATTTTTTCAGAACTTTAGAAATTAACAAATGGCTTAAAGCAAACTGTGAAACACATGTTTACTCAAGGAAAGTAATGGAATCTTGATAAGAACAGGGAGTTTTAGTAAGTTTTAATTTGCCCTATTACCATTCACCTCTCCAGCTGCACAGGAGTTCTGAACACAAAGAACATAAAATCATAGTAAAAGTCACAAGTGGAAGACACTGAAGGGGACCAATGGGGTTAAAATGTCTTCAAAGACTCATTTCCAGAAAATTGTGATCATCTAACTGTGATGGACTGACAGATCTGGCTCCATGAGAATGTTGTAGTTCAGACTATAAGGGAAATGACTAAACAGACTCCATTTTGCTCTGAGACTCCATGTTATGTAGGAAATAAGTTTCTCCCATGGGAACACCCGCCTCTGTACCCATCATCAGTTACTTAGTGTGACATGTTTAACAATACAAAAATGACAATTCTTATGTAATAAAAAATTGCTCTCTTTTGATCCCTATTGCTCCTAAACAATGTACCATGTAAAGGGTAATTGTGTGGTTATTAGCAACCATTCTTTAGTTTGAACCTAGGTGACCCACTTCCCCCTCTGTCAATGATCACATGATGTTAGTTTGTAATTTCAAATCAAGCAACAGACACTTATGATTGATGTGATTTTTGGTATAAGAACCCCTACAACCCTATGGTCGGGGCTGTTCTCCTAATAGCCATTTTTGGGGCATTGTGTGATATAGCCAGCCAGCTGGCTTAATAAAGACTCTCAAATTTGGACTTCTCAGTGGTGATCGGTCTGTTCTTAAGTTGTGCCCCATAACATAATCTGCCTGGCAGTTCCCTGGAATACCCCACAAGCAAGCTGATCTTTACTTGACATGATCTGGAATTCGGCCAGTGCTAGCCTTCCCCAGGGGCATTTATGCAAAAAAGGGCAGATGTTAAACATCATGGCTGCCTGAGGCAATGAAAAACAAATAGGTCAAAAACAGGTCAACCAAAAAATACTAAGAAGAAAATATGGAAAATGGGATGTTCATAGGGAGCTTTGAAACATTCTCACAAATTCCCAGAAATCTAGAAAGTCATATATATGCTCAGTAAAAAACTTGAGAAGGCCCTGGAGTTAATAAAGGCTCTGCACACAACTCACACTGGAGGAATTAATCTCACCTTGTGTAACTCCATTGGGACTTTAATAAGCCTTCACCTGGTTTTCTCCAGATTTTGTCCTATGTGCTTTTTGCTTGACTGATTTTGCTTTGTATCATTTTACAAAAATAAACTATCTCTATGAATATAATGACTTGAGTCCTGTCTTAATAGGACAAGAAGTTCCAGTTCATCATGTATAATTCCTATCCTAGACATAGAAATTCTCCAAGGAACTCTGGTTCCTTTCAATGAAAAAGAATATTGAAAGAATGTATTCTGTGTGCTAATGAATGAGCATGTCTTAAAGACAATTTATTCTCTTTTGGTGATGAGGGAAAAGGCATTCATGTCAGATTTTTGTATTCCACATTAAAGAAATAAAAAATTTTCCACACAAAAAGAATTAAGTCAAGGAAGGTAGTGTAATGTATAAAGCTGCTCCCCCGCCCATTCCGGTGCAGTCATTTTCCCCGCCTCCCAACCACTTGTCAATCTGTGAACATCCTAGCTAGCTATTGGTTCATCAGTCAGCTTACAAGTATCCTTCTCCGTTATTGGTCCCCTGTTAGCCCGAATTCAACTGCCATCTTTCCTCTCTTGCTTCTCCTACACACTTGCTTTTCCTCCTCCCTGCTTTCCGTTCTCTCTAGTGCGCGCCCTTTCTCTTTCCTTTCTCTTTTCCTCTCATTTTCTCTCTTACCCTGCAGGGAGACACTCTGTTTGCTTAATAAATTCCCTTATGTGATTTCCCTTGTCCGGCGTGGTTTCCGTGGGATTCCTTACAGGTAGTACTTGGATTTAGTGGGGTTTTTTTTCCCTCCTTACCTAGTTAACTGACATGATTCAGAACAAACTTTCAAGGTAAAAATATTTGAGTTAACGAATATTTTCTTTTTTTTTTCCTCCCCAACTGTAGTACAATAAACATAACAAAATTCACCACTGTGTGTTGGAGCTGTAGTTCAGTGGCAGAACACGCAGAATGCTTGCTTAGCATGTGCGAGGCACTGGGTTTGATCCTTAGGACCACATAAAAATAAGAAAATAAAAGGCAGCCTGTTCCTCTACAACTACCAAAAAAAAAAAATTACCATGGTAACCATTTTAAGTTTACAAGTTTACAGTTCAGTGATATTAAAAGCATTCAAAATGTTGTGCAGCCATTACCACCATCCATCTCCATAATTCTCGTGGTCCTGTAAAAGTGAAAGTCTAGGGCTGGGGAGATAGCTCAGTCTGTAGAGTGCTTGCCTTGCATGCACAAGGCCCTGGGTTCTATCCCCAGCACCACAAAAAAAAAAAAAAAAAGTGAAAGTCTATACCCATGAAACAGTAACTTCCCAATTTCCCTTCCATTCAGTCCCTGGTAATCACCATTCCACTATTTGTCTCCATGATTTGGAATGCTCTAGGCTCCTTACACAAGTAGAATTAAATAGTATTTGTCTTTCTGTGACCAACTTATGTCACTTGGCATAATGTCAAGCTTCATTCATGTTGAATTCCTACTGCAGAATTTCCTTCCTGTTTAAGCCTAGGTAACATTCCACAATATGTACAGTATATACTACATGTTTATCAGTGTATCTGTTGATGAATATGAGTCGCTTCCAAGTTTTAGATACTGTGAATAATGCTGATAAGAACATGGATATATAGGTATTTCTTCAAGACCCTGCTCTCAATCCTTTTGGGTATCTATGTATAGTGGCATTTTTAACTATACTCCAAAACTACATCTAAAATAAAAAAGCAGTAGACTTAATTGATAGAGGGAGATGAAGTACCAATATAGTTCTTCCTTTCTTCTTATCCTGACCATTATTACCACTTGAATAGTATTAGGACAGTTTTAATCAAGTATGTCTAATTTTAAATACAATTGAATATAAACAAAGGAGCCTATCTTAAAACCTAGATTTACAAATTAAGAAAAGAGTTAATGAAGCTGGGCATTAACGGTTGCATACGCCTGTAATCCCAGCGGCTCAAGAGGCTAAGCAGGACAATCACGAGTTCAAAGTCAGCCTCAGCAACTTAGCAAGGCACTAAGCAACTCAGTCTCTAAAGAAAATACAAAAAGGGTTGGGGATGTGGCTTAATCTGCCCCCCCCCAAAAAAAGAAAGAAAATAATCATATTTGTCGATCCTTTTATATTATGCTTTTTGTTTTTAAATGAATTCCTAAAGTTATAAACATACTCAACCTATATTTTCTCTTTAAAAAATTTTTGAATTATTATAGGTCTTATTTTATTAGCTAACATTTTATAGCATTTAATATATGTTGACACTATTCTGAGCATTTTACATAGTTCATCTATTTACAGCAATCCTATATAATAGGTACTGCTGCTCTCCCCATTTGATAGATGAAGAAACAGGCATTTCGCCTAAGGTCACACAACTAGTAAGTGGTGAAGCCAAGTCTCTGTCAAGCTAGACTACAAGAACTTTAAACAACTCACCAACCCATAGGATATCATACTTGTTTATTACACTGAGAACACCCTGCTTATTTCACCTGGGCAGCAAGATACCTTAGTAAAAATTGCACACACATTACAGGGAAGAAGAATAGCATGAAATTTAGAAAATTGCCAACTTGATGAAGTCTTTAGAGGTCCAATAGTTTGTACTATGCCAAAACACTTAGAAGCACAGTGTTTGGTGGGCCTCTTTAAATTCTGGAAGTACAATACATATTTTAGCCTGTTGCTCTGCCCCATTTCCTGAATAATCCATAAAGCCACAGATTTTAAATGGGACCCAGAACAAAAGAGAGCAATAAGTCAAGGTGATGGTTCTACCATTTGGGTTTTAAGTTACAGCAAACTCAGTGATGTTCACTGTGTGTCTGGTAAATGATAAAGTAGTTGTATGCAGCTACCAGTAGGTTCTGGCAAAAATCACAACACAGACCACTAGACATAGAACTCAACATAAAGCATGGTTTCTCAAAAGTGGCTCTGTTGGCGTTTTGGTCACTCCTGACATTGTGAGAAGCTGTTTTGTGTACAGTAGGATGTTTAGTGGCATCCCTGGCTTCTATACACTAGATATCAGTAACACTTCCCTTGAATTGTGACAAAGTGTTTCCAAACATTGACACTGACAAATATTCCTGGAGAAGCAAAACTGTCCCTGGTTAAGAACCACTGCTATCTCCTCTTCTGCAGATGATTATTCTCCTTTTAAGAAACAGTTCCTTGCTTGGCTTTTGGGTCCTAACAGAAACTGATCCTGGGTCACTGATGACCATGTAATCTAACCCAACCTCAAAAAGTGAGTACTCCAACCCACCAAGACATAAGGCAAAATGTGCTAGTGGTATTCCATCAAATGAAAGTGATGAAGCCAGAATTAGGGACAGGCAGTTAGTGTAGAAATAGGGGATGGGGAAATGGGGACCATGAAAGCCATCTGCCTCTGGAAGTTGGATACTGCCCTGGGAGAACGGAATGTCAAGGACCTGCAGAGCCTATTGATTACCAAATTTACCTGTCCTTGTCAGGGACTACAGGCAAGGAAATGCTAATTAATGCCCCCTGGGTCCTTACCTGTTTCTCACTTTATGCAAAACCAGGCCTAATCACCTAGACAGGAAGGAAAGAGATAAGAGGCAAAGAACAGGAGAATAAAACCTATAAAAAGGGCAAGATTTGCTCAATCCCATGGATTCCACCTTTGGGTCCCTTCTTCCACTCGGGAGAAGTTTGCTTTTACTTTTCTTTAATAAAGTTCACTTTCTACTCTACGCTTGCCTCGGTGTGTTTCTCTGGCGTTATACCTGAATACCTGAGGAAGCAGGACTCGTCACCGGTAAACAGTGGTATCAGTGATACTGCATATATTAGTTTTTTTCCCTTCCATCAGGGCACATAAGAGGACTATATTCCTCTACTCTCTTTAAGTCAAATGTAATTTTATGACTTATTTTTCCCAAGGAACAGAAATGGTTTCTATAGCTGAGTGTGATGGTGCATGCCTACAATCCCAGTTCCTTGGGAGGTTGAAGTAGAAGGGTCACAAGTTTGAGGTCAGCCTGGACAACTAAAACAGACCCTTTCTCAAAATAAAAAAGGGTTTGGAGGTATACCTCAAGGTAGAGTGCTTGCCTAGCATGCATGAGGCCTTGGTTTAATCCATAGCACTCCCCCCAACCAAAATCTGTAGAAACATTTAATTGCTAGTGTGCAAATTCTCCAGCCTATTCTTACCTTACCAGTATGATAACGGCAAGTGAGACGAATACAGAGATGCAAGGCTGACCTATCATATAAAGAAGAGATACCCATAAATCACCCACACCTGGCAGATTTTACCTGAGAAAACCCTTTAAAAAACTTTTAAAGTCATTATTAGAAGACTGGTTCTTACCACTACATAACCTGCTAACTGTGGCTACAATGGTTCTATTATATGATGAGATTAGAGCAGGCTATAAAAGCACTAATAAGCTAAATGGCTCAGATACCCATGGCACTTACTTCTAAATGTCGACTCAATCTGTGGACTTGTAGAATTCCCCATGATCAAATGAAAGAAAAAACACTTAGGCCTGGTTCCTGGTTTACACAGTTCCAAACAATATGATGGCATGACCTCTACATAGAAGTAATCTTTCAAGAAAAAAGGGAGGCAGAGCTCCGAGCAGTGCATCTAATTATTCAATATTCTAAAAGAAAGATGACCAGAGGTACAGATGTAACCATTTGGCAACAAGGTCTTTCAACCAGTACTCGCTCAAAAGGTTCATGAACAAAGAAGTCCTGTCATCAGGAATAGAAATTATACTATTACCAGCTGAGATTTTCCCTCACCAATTTTGACCTACAATTCCATGATATACCAGTCTCACTGCTCCATGCACTTCCTGAAGCTACTCTCCTTTTTGGAATGCCTTTCAACTACCCTCTAGCCTAACTACCCTGCTTTTCTTCGAACATTCAGATCAATGCTCACTTGCTCTATAAAGCCTTTCCATAAAACACAACCCTATATTCCCCCTCAAAAATTCTCATTCAAGCATACACAGACCCCCAGGAATCTATGAATAAAATCAAAAACTTTGATAAGAACAAAAATACACCATTCTTATCAATATCTAACTAAAATTTATAATTTGATTAGAATATCAATGTAGGCAAAACAACAAAAAAACAGTACTTTATTTGATTTGGTCACCAACAGAAACCACAGGTATTTTTATTATCAATTTATAATTATTACAGACATGAAAAGATCACTGCTCTTATCAGTTCTTTTGATCAAAGTGGCGACAAGCTGACTAAAACAATTTGCGTTAAGTCTCAGAAGAGACTTTGGACTTGTGCTCTTCAGAAATCCTAGAACTATTGAGACTATGAAGGCTCTTAAAAACGAACTAAAATGTATCTTGCATTTTGAAATGGGAGGGTGCATGAGATTTGGAGAGTCAGGAGTGAAATGTTATGATTTAGACAAAAGATATCCTCCAAAAGCTCATGTAAGACAATGCAAGAAGGTTTACATGTCATATGATTTGGTTATGAGAGCCTTAATCCAAATGATGAATTAATCCCCTGACAGGGATTAACTGAAAGGTAACTGATGGCAGGTAGGGTGTGGTTGAAGGAGGCAGGTCATCAGGGATGTGCTTTTGGGGTTTATATTTTGCCCTAGCAAGTAGAGTCAGTCTGTCTGTCTGTCTCTGTCTCTCTCTCTCTGCTTCCTAGAGCAATGTCCCTAGCTGCTTTCCTCTCCCACACCCTTCTGCCATGATGTTCTGCCTGATCTCAGACCCTGAAGAATGGAATAGGTCATCTATGGACGAGACCTCTATTAACTGGGAGTCCCAAAATACTCACTTATGCTCATCACTAGTTCATGCTCGTTATATTTCTTTGGTCAGAGAGCCTCCCCCTGGATAAAAATGTTTTCAATCTCATATACCCAAATGTTTGGTTAAACATTATTTTGGGTGTTCCTATGAGGGTATTTTTTTAATGAGATTAACAATTAAATCTACAGACTAAGAATGCCTTCCTTAATGCAGACGGGCCTAACACAATCCATTGACAGCCTAAATAGAACAAAAAGGCTAAACCTCTCCCAAGTAAGAGAAGGTTCTCTTGCCTTACTACCTTTGAACTAGAACATCAGTACTTTTCTGCCTTTGGACTGAAACAGAAACATCAGCTCTTCCTGGGTTTCAAGTTTTGGAGAACTACATCATGTCTAGTTCTCAGACCTTCAAACTCTGGAATTATACCATTGGTTCTACTGGGTCTCTAGTTTTGTCAATTTGCCCTTTAGATCTTGAGTCTTCTTAGTTGTGTCAGCCAATTCCTAATAATAAAAATTAAAATAATCACACATAAACATTCCTTATTGGTTCTGTTTCTCTGGAGAATTGTGATGAATATCACTGCTAACTCTTAAACCTGAGAATATGTGCAAAATCCATCACTTGAATATCTTAGAACTGGGAATTCCTAGCACTTACATCAAGTACTCCATCAGCATGTGTTCTTCAGAACAGGGGCAGCTATTAGAATAAATGTTTGTTTCTTCTTAAAGGCACATAAAACAGTGAATTTTTAAGGATCTCTTTCTCATGGGTTTAGGGAAGAAAACTCCTTTCCCTTCTGCTCAGAGAAAAAAAAAGTTCATTTTTTTCCACTAACACTGCCCTCCAAGAGATCACTCCTCATAACCCTCTTATAAATTGATGGGGATAGGCAGCGTCATAGTGGTGGCTATTCCCAAAAGCCCCAGTACATAATACCTTCTGTTCTCAGAAACCTGTGCACAAGTTTATTAGTCTTATTATTAAATCATAACTTCACTAGAGCAGAGATTATATTTCAGTTGTGTATTTCCAGTTCTTATAACAGGGTCTAATACACAGTTAGCAATTAATTCATGTCTGCCGAATGAAAGGTCTAATAGCAACAAATGGACAGTCAGATAGCAGAGAAGATAAGGAGCAAGTATGAATAAGATTACGAGTTCCTGTACAATATCGCTCCCCTGCAGATATTCTATACACTCAGTTAAGAGTCATTTCTGAGCTTTACTTGCAAGTAAGTGTAGTCAAATAACTACATTTTGGTCACTTCAGAGGAAGTACTATATAGGGAATTCTAAAGGTTTCTTATAAGAGTGTACCCCTTTTGTCTATAATTTTTTCCTCCTTACTTCCTTCTCCCTAGAACAAGTATGTGATTGCCTGGAGATCCAGGAACCATTAGGTGATCTTGAGAATGAAAAGCCACAAGATAACAATGGCAAAGGGAAAAGGAGGAGCCTGGATCCTTGACAACTCTACGGAGTTGCCTAATCAGACCTAGAATACTTATCTATGAATTTTTTTTAATAAGACAAAGAAATAACTACTACCTTATTTAAGCAATGGTTATTTCTTATCTTCATTTTTAGCAGTCAAATATAATTTCCAACCAATAAGACAAGAAAGTGACATCAACAACAAATCTGTAATCTAAGACACCTACAGATACCTCAGCTGTGCCTCAAGTTAAAGCTGATAAAGTGTTATTTCTACTGAAATGAAAAGGTTAGAGTAGGAAGCAACAATGAATGAAGAGCCTCTGCTAGATGGACATTTAGAGTAACTTTAGTACAATGACAAATTTTATACTGCAATCTCTTCCCAACATCTGAGAGCTATACTCTAAAAAAGTAATGTGTCTCACAAAACTGACTGGAAAAAACAAATAATACAAAAATAAGAGGTCAGGGAAATTAAAATATTTAATAAAAAATGTTAAACCAACTGTTTAAAACTTTTTTTTTTTTTTTTTTTTAAAGAATAACTCTTCTACGGATTAACCTTCACGTTTTCAAGAAACACTGCTGTAACACAAGTTGAGGATGATTTTCCCTAGATTCTTTGGACTTTTCTATGTCATAAAAATTTTGAACAAGTCCTTCCTGGATTGCAATTTAATATTTTTTTGTACTTGTGGTTTTTTTTTTTTTTTTTTTTTTTTTTTTTTTTTTTTTTTTTTCATTTTCATTTTTTCGTTGCAGGGGGGCAATTACTAGAGATTTAATCCAGGGATGTTTTGCCAGTCACAACCCCAGTCCTTTTTGTTTTTTACTTTGAGTCAGTGACTCACTGAGTTGCTGAGGCTGGCCTTGAACTTGTGATCACCCTGTCTCAGCCTCCCAAACCACTGGGATTACTGGTGTACACACCATGCCAAGCTGTACTTGAGTTTTTAAATTTTTTGATAAGTCTCAGCAAAACTTTTCATATAGCAATTGTGTCAGTTTTTAGACTGTTTTTCTTTTTTTTGTGATGCTAGAAACTGAACTCAGGGCCTTGCACATGCTAGGGCTGTATTTTACCACTGAGCTTCATCCCCAGCCCCAGTTTTTCATCCCTAAAGAAAAGTTAAACTCTCTGTGACCAACACAATAGACAAGCATAAAAGATTACATAATCTGATACTAAAGAATATACATACAAAGTTGCATTCTTTAACCTGATACTATAAAATATAAATACAAAGTTGCACTGTCTTTAATAAAAGATCGGTTGGCAATTCAGTAATTCCATTGGGATATATCCAAAGGAAAGGAAATCAGTATACTGAAGAGACATTTGCACTCTCTTTACTGCAGCACTATTCACAACATCCAAGAAATAGAATCAACCTAAGTGTTCATCAACTGATGAATAAAGAAAATGTGGTATATAAACACAAAGGAATATTATTGAGTTACATAAAAAGGATGAAATCCTTTCATTTGTGACAACATGGATAAACCTGGAGGACATAATGTTAAGTGAAAGAAGCTAGTCACAGAACGACAATACACAATTTCACTTGTGTGTAGAAATCAAAAGAGTTGATCTCATAGACACAGTGAAAAGAATAGTGGTTTCCAGTGGCTAGGAGAGCAGGAGGGAGGAATGGGGAAAAGTCAGTCAATCAGTACTAATTTACTATTACATAGGAAATATAAGTTCTGGTGTTTTATTGTACATAAAGTGACTATATATAACAATAATGTAGATTTCAAAAAACAGAGCCAGGCAAAGTGGTGCACGCCTGCAATCCCAGTGGCTGGGGAGACTGAGGCAAGAGGATGGTGAGTTCAAAGCCAGTCTCAGCAAAAGCAAGGTGCTAAGCAACTCAGTGAGACCCTGTCTCTAGATAAAATACAAAAAACAGGGTTGAGGATGTGGCTCAGTGGCCAAGTGCCCCTGAATTCAATTCCTGGCACCGCCCCCCACCAAAGACAAACAAACAAACAACAACAACAACAAAAACAGAAGAATTTTGAATGTTCTCACCACAAAACAATGATGTTTGCGGATTTTACCCTGATTTGCATGTTACACAATGTACATATGTATTGAAACATCACATGATACCCCATAAATAGGAACAATTACTACGTATCAATTTAAAATCTATTTAAAAAGCAAAAACAAAAGGCAGAGTCAACAAAATACAGCATTGCTCAGATGAGAGGTATATAAACAAAGTATTAAAGTAACATCAGGTTCTAGCTTTAGCCCATTAGAAAGATAATAAAAGGGAAAATAGAATCACTTTGAGGCATACCATATTTGAGGGACCTGCAGATCATCTTCATCTGGCAGGTATTTAAATTATAGAATAGGAACTAAAGGTCAAGAGAAAATCTAGGTTAGAGACACAGATTAGAGATAACAGATGGATATTTGAGAATTATCAGCCCTAACAATCATCAGTTTTAGATATTAAGTGAATAAATAAGATCATAGAGTAACAAGGTATATGATGAGAGATTTGACAATGGAACCCTGAAAAACAAACATTTAATTCTAAATTTTATATAATTTCTCCTAGTTACTTCCACAAACAATAAAATAGTAGATACTGTGAAATATTTCAAATTAGTACAAACTTTAAATTTTATAAGTATTTTGTGTTTTCTATTTGAATCTTATAGTCACTTTAGAAAGCAGAAAAGATGAAAGTATACTCTTAACCCCACTACCATTTTATTTCAAAAGAACTACAAAAGGAATACACAGATTAGAAATCTTTCAGACAAAAGAATATGTGAAAGTATAAGTTTCATTTTCTATTCAGGATCCAACTCCTTCCCTCATCTGTTTTTATAAAATATATGAGGAAAGAAATTTATGGAAATTAATTGACAAATCTTAGTAGCTATCAAAAGCCTGTATTAAAAATCAAGCATTATAAGTCAAGTATCATACTATAGATACACACATACCCATGTTTATGGAGGCACAATTCTTAATAGCCAAGTTTTGAAATCAGCCTAGGTGCATATCCACAGAAGAATGAATAAAGAAAATGTGGCATATAAGACAATGGAGTATCACTTAGCCATAAAGAACATCATCACGTCATTTTCAGGAAAATGGATGGAACATATCATCATGTTATTTTTAAGCAAAATAAGCCATACTCAGCATGATTTCTCTCATATGTGAAAGCTAGTAGGGGGAAGATGACCTGGATATAGGATGAAGGGGAGGGCAAGGGCAGGTAACAAGGAGAAGAAAATGATAAAAATTGTATACACATATACAAATTAGGCAATGAAATCCAATATTCTGTATAATTAATATGCAGTAATTTTTAAATCAATTATCCATAATAACCAAGTTAATAAATCTAACATTTTTTGAGGTATAGAAAATGAGTATTCTTTACCACTCAGTAAATTGGTGCCACCTGCCACATTTTATGACCAATATTTCAGCAGTTGAATCTCAAACCTAGAAAGCATAACTCTATAATCAAAGTCACACATCTTAAAATTTCCACAAAATTTCACTCTTCTCATCTACTTTTTCTCATACTTATCTACAAAGGAGCCAGATCCCCAAACAAAAAAACTTAGAATCCAAAAAGAGGAATCATGAATTTATAAATCAGAACCATGTCAAGGTCAACACATTGGCAATTCCAAGCTGTAATACATATTACTGAGTGAATGTTTATGCAAATATTAATGTATATTTATATCATTGTACTCTGAAAGGCTTATTTAATCAAGAAAACTTCCAATTCTTATTTTCCAATTTTAATTCTAGAACTAGATCACTTTCTGATGCAAACTGAAACATTCAGCACAATTTCCATTTCTAGTCATTTTAGTTACTGGCTAGAAAAGTTACCCTAGCTATGAAATAAATGGTAACAATTTGTTGAGTACTGGTAGATTTGGCAACTCTTTTGCCCAAACTGAAACTATCATTACTGGTTCATACCAGAAGTGCCACAGCCTTGAATTACATCAATGATTTTTAAAGTGGCAGCCTTAAGTAACAAAAATCATCTTTTTCCAAAAGGCATCTACTTCCTTCATACTGCCCCTATGACTAAAAATGTTAACTGTATATAATAAATATGTGTATGCCTTTTTATTTTGAGAGACCTATCTATCTGTGCCCAAATGGAGAATTCTCAAACAGGACCAGTCCTTTTTGAAACACTGTGTCAAAACCAAAGTATAAGGAATAGAACTACAAAGTGACAGGAGCTCAGCAGAAGGCTATGGAGAATATTTACAACAGGTATAAGCCACCTTCAGAGATTTCTATGCCAGTTCCCTCCAGAATCCACCACATTACATCTTAGACATTGATAAATGTTCATTCATTATCCTGAGAAAAGCATGTAGTCTACCAGATAAAACTGTAAAAGGAAGCAATTTGAGGGAAGGAGCAGGACATTAAGAAGCCACAACCAGCCTGATGAGGAGGCACATGCCTGTAATTCCATCTACTTGGGAGGCTGAGGCAAAGGATCAAAAAGTGTCTCAAAATAAAAAATAAAAAGGGCGGGGAATATAACTTAAGAAGAAGAAATAGAAGGAGCCACAGTCACCACAGACAGTGAAACACAAAAATTCCGCTGTTTACTCAGGCATTAAAAGAACAATAGCAAAGTACTATTTTGCACAGCTGATAATCACTTGTTCAAAGAATTCTGCCCACAGTTCATCATTTTAGTTTTTTCTTTATGTAGCACTGTTTTTTCTAGAATATAAGTTCAGTCAACTGAAAACCTTAATCATTCTAGAATTTAATAAACTACATAAGACATCAAAACTGCATACTAAAAATAATCTTAAACCCACATTATATGTCAAGTTACCTTAAGGGCTGGTTAAAAAAGTCAAACCTATTTTAAAGCAAACAATTATACTTCTTTACAGACATTGTTTCAAAGAGATAAGTGCTTGCCTAGCATGCAAAAGGCCCTGGGTTCCATCCCCAGGACCCCAAACAGCAGCTAGTTCAAATTCCTTATAAACAGCTCCAATATTTCAGAAGAGAGAGAATGTCCATGATTTATAAATAATCATCCAATTATAGGCTAATTGAACTAATGTTTCTTAAAGTACTTGGTAATTTCCTTCTTGGTGCTGAAGTTATATTTTACTAGTACACGCTAATTGGCCAAGTGTTTCTTAAACTACTTGGTAATCTCCTACTCAATGTTCAATTTATGGCATTCTACAATGACACCTACTGGCCATTCAAAATCAGCTATTAGTTCTCCAAGACAGTTCGAGTAGGCTGGTTACATAAGAAACACACACGCATACACAAGCATATTCTCTCCTTGCCCCAAACTCTATAAAGGCAAATTTGTTCACAGATACTCAAACCAGTATAAAATTTCACCTAAAATAGAAACTTTGTAACTGAGATAGCATTCTCTTGTAAAAAACAAAAAAGACAAAAAGTGAAACACCAACTATTATTTTTAAAATTTAATTAAACCATTGACAAATAATCTCAGTACTCTGAACACTCCAGAACAAACTCTAAGGATCACTTCTCTTTCACAAATACTATTGTGAGAGAAACAAATGAAATTTTGATTTAGGTCTGTATGTACTAACATAAAGTATCATTAATGAAAAAAAATCACATCTTAGAAAGTTTTGCTGGCATGCAGTACTAAAACATGTTTGGTAAAATGATATAATTGTTAATACTGCATTTGCTTTTATCTTCTAAAGGCAACATTTCAAACAGCTTACTTTTTAGCAATATTTAATGCTTCTTTAAAAATTGTTTCCCAGTCTTCTTAAATCATTTTTCAATGAGCTAAAAAATCAAGTTTATATACATACTGCCTGCAATTTCTATTTTAATCCTACATTTCATTGTGCAAACAATAAATTATAAAGACCCCCCCCCCAAGTACTGGGGATTGAACCAAGGGCCTCAGCACAAGACTTTCTAAAAACAAGATAACTTATGATTAATTTTATTTGTAAGTACATTTTGTATAATTCCAAGAGATTCAAAGAGCATATTTTTAAACATAAGAAATAAATCATACTAGACTCAAACTTACAAAGCAAATTACTTAAAAATTGACCCTCCCCCCAGTTCAGACATTCACCCTATTTTCACAATCTCTACCAGTCACAATATCTTGGGGGGGGGGGGGGGTTGACCAATTAATTTTCCAGTCATCTTCCAACTTGCACTTACCTCCTACTACAGATATTTTGAGGCTCTCCAGTTTCCTAAAGATTAAAAAACGTACTTGTTATTATCCTTGACCCTCAAAACAAATTCATGAACTACAAAACATGAATCTGACCACAATCATCTCAAACTAGCACCTATCTCTCAAATCCAAATTTGGGATAAGCTCTTCGTGACTACGCTAACCTTCAGGCTATCACCCTTCGCCTACAGAGTCTGCCTGGGTAAAAAGAAGCACTGAAGCCAACGAAAAGTGTTCTAACTATCAATAGGTTGCAAGACCTCCTCTTCCAAGAGGGTCAACCTAGTTGTTACAATAAAAAACAGCCAATGATTACATAATGCACAGCTATAGAGTTTACGGGATCTGATCGGCAGTAAACAGCTTTCTTCTCCGCACTCCCTCTCTACCCTCAGCAAATGGCCATAAGAAGAAATTCTTAAGATTTCTCTCAGGTGTCTGCAACGCCGCGTCCTTTTCTCGCCTGGGGCTTCGTGCAAGGAATTCCTTCAGCCCTTCAGCGTCTTACTCCCGCCTCTCTCCTCTCTCCCTGTCCGCGCCACCACAACCCCCACGCCCTAAGAAGGCCCCCCGTGCCGCCCCACAGGACGCAGCCCCCGCCCGCCTCAGCTGCCTTCTCACGACCCTCCGAAGCGGCTACCTGGTTTACGAGGTTCCGGAACCACCAACAGTCTGGCAACCTCCTTCCCAGACCACGCTCGTCAGCTTCCCCTCTATAGGGTTCGCAGCCGGAGAAGAAGAAAAGCCCTCCTCATTTAGCACTTTTCGTCCCCCAAAGACAGCACCGCCGCCTACCAGTCACCCCTCTGCCTCTGGCTTCCTATCGCCACCGCCTCCCGCAGCAGCCTGCCAACTGCAGCGCAACATCCAGCCCTCTCATTGGGTGAGTCCACGCTCCCAACAACAGCTTCACTTATTGGCTGGGGCAATCTTCGGCCCGCCCCTCTGTGCAGTGTCTTAGGAGTCCGTCCCCAAACAAGGGAGACATCTCTTTACCGCCCTCTCTCCTCTGCAAGGTCTCTTACCTCAGTCAGACTTAGGATGCACGTATGTGGATAAAATACTGACTTCCCTCCTCCCTCGTATTATCTCCATCTGGTCCAGGAACCAGTGAACCAGAACCGGAACGTTAAACGTCTCCTCCGTTTCCTACGGTAAGGAACTGTATTTGACAACTTCCGTTTCTGGTTGGCTCCGGCTGGACGGTTGACTATTGAGTGTCCTGGGAGGTCAAATTGCTGTCAGGTAAATTAGGGAGTTGGTGGGAGACCTCTAGATTAGGAATGAGAGCTAGACTCTATTCTGGGGAAATATAGACGGGGAGAGACTAAGTGGAGAAGGATAATGAGAGGGGGCAGTTCAAGGGTGAAGGAGGCCAAGGAACAAGCGAGAGAGAACTATAGTTTAGAACTGAAGTAGAGAGAGGTAGTTGGAGAAGTATGCTGTGAGAATTACGGTGGTTGTTAAATTCCATGTGCTTTTTGCCGTCCTTGTCTCGTGCAACCACCTTCTCGGACCGTGAACATTTTGGTTTACATTTGGATGGAATAGAGGCAGAAAGACAGCCCCCAAGCCGAAAATATGTAAAATAATTGTAATGTATGCCTCACCAGCTTGTATAGTTTTAAGGAAGATTTTTTTTTCTTGTAAAAATGTTTATGGTTAAGTGTTAAAGTGGAAAAAAAGCAGAATAGAAAATCCCAGCCATTGTATATATTTAGGAGCACGGGTTGGACACCAACGTGATAAGAATCCATTTGTTTTTATTTCTCATATTAGTATAATAATTGCAGTTTATTTTTAAATGAGGGGAGTTAGGGATATATACTTGCAAGTCTTTGGTAAAGTATAAAATTCCATGTAGTGGAAGTAGCATTTACCTCTTGCTGTGTGCCCTGACTTTTCCTATGTAAGAGCCACCCCCTTTAGTGTAGGTTGATCTCCACCAAACTTAAAGTTCACTTCAGACATAGGTAGATAGCTTTACATTTTTCATAAATCACATATTTGTTGAGCTGTTTTCCTTACTGTTCTTATTTGAGCAGCTCTGAAAGAGTGACATAATCATTCCTTGTTAAGTCTTCAGCACAGTTATAACTCACCTTTTCTTTTCTTTTCTTTTCTTTTTAGGGAGGGGGAGTGCACACGGGATTGAACTCAGGGGCACTCGACCACCGAGCCATATCCCCAGCCCGAGGTTTGTGTGTGTGTGTGTGTGTTTTATTTTATTTTATTTTATTTTTTGCGGTGCTGGGGGTCGAACCCAGGGCCTTGTGCTTGCAGGGCGGCACTCGACCGACTGAACTCTCTCTCCAGCCCGTGTGTGTGTGTGTGTGTGTGTGTGTGTGTGTGTTTTAAAAGAGACAGAGTCTTACTGAGTTACTTAGCGCCTTGCTTTTGCTGAGGCTGGCTTTGAACTCGCGATCCTCCTGCCTCAACCTCCCGAGCTACTGGGAATTACAGGTGTGCGTCACCACGAGGGCTATACTCACCTTTTCTAATTTTGCATTTTATTTTCAAATACACATAATAGGAGTGTATAAAATAAAAGTAAATTTTGAAGAGTCGTAATCAAGCAAATATTCGTATAACCATCTCTCAGATTAGCATTGCTAATAATTTAGAATATGCATTCTCAACAGAGGTGATCCGCCCTTAAAGGAAGTGAAATCAGAATAAGAGAAAAATTCTACAATAGTTTGTGTCCCTTCAATAGGGCCACAGTACATAAAAAAATATAAAATAAATCTCTGTTATTACAAATTCATTGGGGAGACAAGAATGATTAGAAAAAAAAAAATCTACTAAGGACTCCTTAGAGGGACAATAATTAAAAATTAGTTGAAACCCCTGCCTTAGCAAGGTACAGTGGCACTCCTTGTTATCCCAGAGACTTGGAAGGTTAAGGCAGAAGAATCATGGGTTCAAAGTGAGCCTCAAACAATTTAGCAAGGCCCAAAGCAAATAAGTGAGATGCTGTCTCAAAATAAAAAAGACTGAGGATGAGCTTCAGTGATTAAGTGCTCCAGGGTTCAATCCCCACTACCAAAAAAAGAAAAGAAAAGAAAGAAAACACTTATTTAGACACTTTTTGTATTAAATTCTGTAATCAGATCTCCTCTACCAAGAGGTAACTACTATCCTGACTCATGGCAAGAATTCACTTGTTTTATTTTAATTCTTCTGTGATGTATTCCTAAAAAGTGAATTAGGCTTTTTAATTTATACAAATGCGATCAATATGTATGTATCTTTCTCTGATTCCTCCTTGTTCATTATTATATTTGTGAAATTTGTTCATGCTTTTGCATGTAGCTCTTTGTTGTATAATATTCCATAGCACAACTGTAACATAATCCTTTCTATTGTCACTAGATTGGATTGCTTACGGTATAGAGCCAGCAAAAAACAATAATGTGACTGTAAAGATCCGTATCTAACAAGAACTGGGAGTGTAACTCAGTTGAAGAGCATACTCTTAGTATGCTTGAGGCCCTGGGTTAAAAAAAAAAAAAAAAGTCCCAAAATTCTTATAAAACATATTGCTTGAAGAAATATAATACAATGCACACATGTAATTTTAAACTTCCTAGCAGCCTTATTAAAAGTAAAAAGAAACATAAAGTTAATTTTAATAGTATATTTTATCTAACTCAGTATATTCAAAATCTAATCAATATTAAGTTTTTGAAATATTTTACATTTTTACACTGTTTTTTAAATTGATGTACTTTCATGTTTACAAAACATATCAGTTTGTATGCCAAGTTTCATAAATTTATAAACACTTGTTCAGTTTCTCAGTCACCCTAGCCACATTTCAAATGTTAGTAGCTATCAAATGGGTCAGTGCAGATCTAGAGTATATATACCTAGGAGTAGAATTGCTAACCTAAAGGTGTTCAAATGTTCAGCTTTTCTAAGTCATACAAGTGTTTCAGAATGATTGTTCTTGGTCAAACCCAGAGATTCTGAAAGATTAAGTGATTTGCCTAGTGCTTTTATAGCTACTGATGGTGCAAAGTAAGAGAATTCCAGAGTCTTCCTTCAAATGATCAGGATATCATTGTTTGAGTTATGACTCTTCTGCCTTTTTGTTGTGTTTGTTTGTTGAGGTACTGAGGATTGAACCCAGGGACATTCTGCCTCTGAGCTACATTCTTAGCCCTTTTTATATTTTTGTTTAGTTGCTGAAGCTGGCTTTGACTGGCAGTCCTCCTGGCTTAGCATCCCCAATCAACTGGGATTATAGGCATGTGCCACAGTGCTCAGCAGTTATACCTATTCTGAAATAAAAATATTTTTAAATGAAAGATTTCCTAGAAGTAGTGTTCAACTTTTTCTCTTTATATTTAGGAAATTGCTACAGAAGAACCTTTTGAAATACTGTAATTAGGTAGAAGAGAAAACACTGAATTCATTAAAAGAAATTTGTGTAGGAGAAATGAGAATGTATATATACTTTCATAGTTTTTTTTCAGAAGATTTGTCTTCTAAATTACTTAATATTTTGAAATAGTAATGTAATAGCTTTCAAATAACCTTCATACTATGATAGTTTCAACTTTTATTTTCAAAACCAAACTCATCAAAATTTTAGCATGCCAGACACAATGGAGCATACCTGTAATCCCTGCAGTTTGGGAGACTGAAACACAAGGATTCCAAGTCAAAGACCAGTCTCGGCAATTTAGTGAAGGCCCAGCAGCTTAGCAAGATGCTGTCTCAAAACAAAAAGGAATTGGGGGTATATTTCAGTGGTAAAGCAACCTGGGATTCAGCCCCAATACACCTCCTAAAATTTGACCCTTTGTTTTGTACTATTTTCCATATATATTGATACTCTTTTAAATTTAATATTCTAGAATTGATATTTGCCAAAATAAGAGTTTATCTTGAAATCTATATAAACATTTTTAAAAATAAAACAATATTTTTAAAAAGTTTTTGAAAACATGTTATAAAGAAGCCAAGACATTATCATCCTAAATAAATGTTTCTAAGTCTTTCTTGTTTAATAATGTATTGAATCTTTAAAGTCATTCTGAAACCTGAAACCCTAATTTTTCTTTCCTTCATATTATTAAATCACCAAATAATAATAAAGTAGTGGATTAAGTGTTTCAAAGTCATGTTTCAACTTGTGTTTGATGGGTATTGACTTTTATTCTCTTTTAAATATAAAAATAATCAACATAATGTTTTGTGATATTTAACATGTTTATAAATATTACATGTTGGTTAATTTGTCAAAATTATTATGTTCAATTTTCTCTCATCTTGAAATTATTTAATGAAATGATAATTTCACGAAATGTGTCTTTAATATACACTACCTAATAATTACTTCTGTTTTCAAAAATATAGTACAAGAAATCTTGTTGTATTATTGAGCCTGTACATAGTTATAAGTGCAGACAATACTAATAATTATTTGGTTTGGCTTTATTTCTGGAGAGAGTGATTATAGAATTGCTACTGCTAGCCTTATACAAATTATAATATAGCATTATTTATTCATACCCCTTAATTTGTGAAATTCATAGCAATTGAAAAGAGGAACTGAGATGGAGTTTATTTTTACATTAGGTATAAAAATAACACTAGTAGAGCTGGAGATATGGCTCACTGTCAGAGTGCTTGTCTGGCATGCAACAAGGCCTTGGATTCAGTACCCAGCACATAGCACACACACATTCATATGCATACACAAAAGTTAATAATAATAATACTAGTAAAACTGAAATTTATATAAACATTAAAGGCATTTTATTTAGGGAAGCAAACATGGACTAAATAGGGTTCTTAAGGAGATGGGGTTGTGGCTCAGTGATAGAACTCTTGCCTAGTATTTGCAAGGCCCTGGGTTCGATCCCCTAGTAGTACCACGGCAGGATTGGGGAGAAAAAGAAACATAAGAAAAAATGCGTTCTAAGATCTCTGTTATTCACTTCAAAGATTAGTAAACTTCAGTCTCTGAGCCACATTCAACCTGCTGCCTATTTTTGTAAGACCCGTGAGCTAAGAATAGTTTTTACAGATGAATATTTGTGATTGTTTTGATACTAAGGAATGCTAACTTTGAGCTCTAATTAAGCAAGATGGTGAACTCCAAAATGGAAATTTTTATCATCAATAGGCCTCTATTAAAATTACACTCAGTTACTATTTATTATATTTTGGATTTTTTTTTAATTTATTTTCTCGTTATATGTGGACATACATAATCTCAATTATACCTCTTATCCAAAAGCCTAAAATATTTTTTGACTTTTTACAGAAAAAGTTTGTGTGATCATATGTGTTCAAGTCATTAATACAGCCTTTTAAAAGATCATCTAAATAAAGGTAACAAAACTGTATTATGCTTTCATTATACTTATTTATGCATTAGGACTAAAAAGAGGAAAACAACATTGCTTAGAAGTTAGGAACAGGGTTTCTGAAACCAAACTGCAAGGGTTAAAGCCCAGTTGTACCATTTACTATTTTTGTTACCTTCAGGATATTACTTAACTTCTGAGAATCTTGGAGTTAACTTCTTAAGGAAGTAACTTAACTTCTTGGAGTCTCCTTCATCTGTAAAATGGGGATATTTTTAATTTAAATTCAAAGAGTTATTTTAGAAGTAAAACAGTGCACCTGGCACATAGGTCTAGTAAATGTTTGCTATTATTTTAATGAAGAAAGGAATCAAATACTAAATGGTTATCTCTGGTACAATTATTGATTATGTTTTTATATGTGTATTTCCTGTGAACACATAAGTTAATGTGATAAAATAATTTTCTAAAATCTTTTAATTCAGAATTTTTAAACACTTATCTTTTAAAAAACATTTAAGTGTGTTTCTCCTTTATGTTACTCATTTACTATAGACATGGCCCCTGGACATGGACATGGACATGAACATGGTCATGGAAAACTGGAACTTCCAGATTATAGACAATGGAAAATAGAAGGGACACCATTAGAAACTGTCCAGGAGAAACTGGCTGCAAAAGGACTCAGGGATCCCTGGGGCCGGTAAGATGAATTAAGTAGTTTAGGTAGAATTTATCTTAAAAAGTTAGTGTCCGTGTTCATTTTCAATATAGTCTCCTTGAAGAATTATAAAAAATGACGGGCTGGGGAGATAGCTCAGTTGGTAGAGTGCTTGCCTTGCAAGCACAAGGCCCTGGGTTCAATCCCCTGTACCGCCAAAAAAAAAAAAATGACTTTTTACTTTAAAATCACTTGTTGTGCCTGCCTGTCACTCCCCAAAGCTGGGTGTGATCAAACCCAGGGTGTCCTAGGCAAGCACTCTACCACTGAGCTACATATCCAGCCCTTAAAATCAACTCTGTGTGTGAGAGAAAGAGATACTGGATATTGAACCCAGAGGTGCTCTACCACTGAGCTATATCCTCATTCCATCTTATTTTTTATTTTTATTTTGAGACAGGGTCTAAGTTACCCAGACTGGCCTGAAACTTATGATCCTCCTACCTTCGCTACTTGAGTTGCTGGGATTATAGGCATGCACCACCTTGCCTGGCTTAAAATCAGCTTTATTGAAATATCATTCATATACAGTAAAGTTCACCCATTTTAAAATTCACCCATCATAATTCCATTAGTTTTTAACAAATATGCCATTATATAACCACCAAAACCATGCTATAGAATATTTCTGTTATCCCAGAAAATTTTCTCATGTTCTTATACCCTTTTGCAGACAGTGTTATCCTACCTGTGACTCGGTGACCCTTGATATGCTTTAATCTGGGTAGTTTTAACTTTTTCAAATTTTATAGAATTGAAATCACATAGTGTATAGTATTTTGTCATGTCCTCTTTCACTTAACATAATGCGTTTTGACATTTAGACATGTCGTGGATTGTATCTAATCTTTTTTTTTTTGGGGGGGGTGCTGGGAATCGAACCCAGGGCCTTGTGCTTGCAAGGCAAGCACTCTACTGACTGAGCTATCTCCCCAGCCCCTCTAATCTTTTCTTATTGCCTTTTATTTTATATCCTTTTATGTGGATATACCTCATTTTGGTAC
This sequence comes from Sciurus carolinensis, assembly GCF_902686445.1. Taxonomy (NCBI): domain Eukaryota; kingdom Metazoa; phylum Chordata; class Mammalia; order Rodentia; family Sciuridae; genus Sciurus; species Sciurus carolinensis. The sequence continues at coordinate 148,301,806 of NC_062215.1, forward strand.
CATTTACCAATTGATGGTCATTTGGCTTATTCTCAACTTTTGGCTGTTTTGAGTAAAGTTGCTATAATCATTCAAGTGTAAGTATATATGAACACATATTTTGATTTCTCTTGGATAAATACCTAAATAGGATTTCTGGATTATATGCTATGTCCACAGTTATTTATTTTTTTAGAAAAGAATTACTTTCATCTTCACTCTTTCTTAGTTGTTGATGGATATTTATTTATTTATTTATTTATTTATATGTGGTGGTGGTGCCAAGAATCGAACTAAGTGCCTCACATGTGCTTGGCAAGTGCTCTACTAGCCGAACCACAACCCCAGCCCCCATGGTTATTTTTATGAAAGACTGCCAAACCATTTTCCAAAGTGACTGAATTATTTCTTGTTCCCACCATCAGTGTATGAGAATTTCAGTTGCTTAATGTCTCTGTCAATACTTGGTGTTATTGGTCTTTTAATTTTGGTGATTCTAGTGAAAATGGTACTAATTCCTTCTTTTGGCTTTAATTTTCATTTCCATGAAAATTAATGATCATGCAAATCATTTTCTGAGCTTATTTGCCATTCACACATTTTCTGTGGTGAAATGTCTACTCACATCTTTTGCCCATTTTATTTAGGAAGGTATTTAACTTATTATTATGAACCATAAGAGTTCCTTATATATTTTGAATATAAGTCCTTTAACAGATAAGTTTTACAAATATTTTTTCACAGAGTATGACTTATTTTTTCATTTTCTTAAGTTATAGATTTTAAAGAATTTTAAATTTTGATGAATTCCCAATTTAGTTTTTTTTATTTTTTATGGGTTGTGCTTTAGGCATCCTGAGATTTTCTCCTATCCTCTTCTAGAAGCTTTTATAGTTTTCTTTCTTAAATTTAAGTATATGATCCATTTTGAATTAATATTTGTATCATTTGAGGTATAAAGGAAAGTTAATATTTTTGTATATGGGTGTTCAGTTGTTCTAGCGCCATTTATTAAAGACCATCTTTCCTTGGTTCAATTACATTGGCAAATTTTTCAAAAATCAATTTACCATATCTATTTCTGGACTCTAGTCTGTTATCCTGATACAGTATGTCTACACTTATAACCATACTATACGGTCTTAAAATCACATAGTAGAAGATCTACATTTTTAAATTGGTTTAGTTATTCTAAGTTTTTTGCATTAAATATAAATTTTAGAATGAATTTGTCAGTTTCTACAAAAAAATCTTGGAATTTTTTTGGGGGGTGTAGTGGGGATTGAACCCAGGAGCACTTAACCTCTGAGCCACATCTTCAGCTCTTTTATCTACTTGATTTTGAGACAGGGTCTCACTAAGTTGCTTAGGGCCTTGCTGAATTGTTGAGGCTGACTTTGAACATGGGCTCTTTCCTACTTCAGCCTCTTAAGCCACTAGGATCACAGATATGCACCACCATGCCCAGCTCTTCTTGGATTTTAATTGTGATCACATTGAATCTGTTTCGTAGATTCACACTATGAATGTATTTCACATTTATATTAAATCAGATTTACATCAAAGTGAAGATAATGTCTTTATAATATTGAATCTTCCAGTCCACGGGCAATTTAGGTCCTCCTTAATTTTCTTAGCAGTATTTTGTTGCTTTACATGCAGGTCTTTTCTTTTTTTTTCTTTTTAATTTTTTTGGTACCAGGGATTGAACCCAGGGGCACTTAACCACTGAGACACATCCTCAGGCCTTTTATATATTTTATCTTGAGGCAGGGTCTTGGAAGGTTGTTAAGGCTTACTTTGAACTTTCAATCCTCCTGCCTCAGCCTCCTGAGCCGCTGGAATTATAGGTGTGCGCCTCTGCACCCAGCTCCACATTTTGATGCTATTGTTTGTGATTTTTTTTAAGTCTCAATTTCCAATTGTTTGTTATTAGTAAAGAAAAACACAATTTTTATATACTGACTTTGCATTCCATTACCTTGCTAAATTCACTTTTTAGTTCTGATTTATTTTTACAGATTCCTTAGAATTTTCTTCAGAGAGAATCTTTTTATCTGTGAAGACAGTATTCTTAACTTTTTTTTTTTTTGGCTTTACTACATTAGCTTACATTACTAGTACAATGTTAATTAAAGTGATGTAAGCATATATCTTTGCCTTCTTCCTGAGAGAAAGCAGTCTGTCACCACTAAGTATGTTGTTTTTTTAGGCTTTTCTAGATAGATGCCATTTACCAAGATGAGGAATTTCTCATCTATCCCAAAGTTACTCAAACTTTTCTTTTCTTCCTTTTTTTTTTTTTTTTTTTTTTTTTTCTTTTAATTTAAGAACCCGGTTCTCACTGTACTTCCCAGGCTGGCCCCAAACTTCTGGGCTCAGGCCATCCTCCTGCCTCAGCCTCCTGAATAGATGGGACTACAGATACACACCACCATGCCCAGCTTTTGTTTTTTGTTTGTTTATTTTTTTAAATTGTTGAATTTCATCAAATACTTTTTTCTGCATCTACTGAGATGCTCACATAATTTTTTTTCTTTTTTATTCCATTAATATGGTGAATTACTTTGATTGATTTTTAAATGCCAAAACTGTTTTGCTGGGACTCATCTGTAATCCCAGTGGCTCAGGAGGCTGAGGCAGGAGAATTGCAAGTTCAAAAAATATATATGTGTGTGTGTGTGGTGTGTGTGTGTGAATAAAACCAGTCTTGCATTCCTGGGGTGACCCTACTTCCTCATCACATATTATTAATTTTGTATCTTATTGGATTCAGCTTTTTAAAATTCTGTTAAAAATATTTGCATCTATGTTCATGAGGGATATTATTCTGTAGGTTTCTTCTAACATCTTTGATTTTGACATCTAAATTAGATTTGATTTGTTTTCATATTTTCTATTAAGTCAGTGTTTCAATTAGCCTTACTGTTGCTGTGACCAAAAGATCTATTAAGAACTTAAAGGAGGAAAAGTTTATTTGGGCTCACAGTTGCAGAGGTTCAATTCATGGTCAGCTGACTGCATAACTCTGTAAGGCAGAACATCTTGGCGGAAGGGCATGGCAGAGGAAAGCAGCTCAAGACATGGCAACTAGGAGGTCGAAAGAGAGTTCCACTCACAGAGACAAAACATAAATCCCAAAGTCATTGCCCCAGTGACCTGCTTCTTCCAGCCACACCCTTTCTACCTACATCCACTTAATCCATATTAGTGGATTAACCCACTGATTTAAGTTACACCTCTCTAATCATTTCTCCTCTGAACATTCCTGCATTATCTCACACGTGAGCTTTTGGGGGACACCTCATATCTAAATCATACCAATAGATTTTATTCTTTACAACATGATATTTTTCACTGACTTGACTTTGTCTGTGGAAGATTTTTTTTTTCCCTGCAGCTCTCTGTCTTCAGTTCTCTTCTTTATTCAGGATAACTCAGAAGAATGATTTGCCTGAGCAGGAAATCAGTCTTCTGAAGTTCAAGTTTCTGTGACAGGGAAAAGCTGTGATCCTTCTGAGTAGTAGTAATCATGTCATGTGCTACACTCTCCTGTGCCAAAATATATCATACATCAGTGTATTTAATCTTTATAACAACACTATAAGGTAGATGTTAATCATCATTGAACAGAAGAAGAAGCAGACCCTGACAGGTTATGTATCTTGCCCAGTCTAAAAGATTATAAATCTAGTATAAGCAGCAGAGCAAAGATTTTGATATCCAGTTCTCTAAAGTTGATCTTTCTATGATGTTGGAATGAGTACAGCCACCCAGCTAGTCTGTGATGGATAAACCAAAGTGAGTCATGCATTTGAGGATTCTATAAAATTCTGAATAGTATGACTATAAAAATCATCAAGTGGCTTTTTAAAATATAAGTAAAACTTGGTCATATATTCTTGATTATTCTATGCCACAGAAAGATTCCTATTGTGATCCACATAGATTATCTCTTAAAATGTTATATTTAAGTCTGCTAGAAAAATGAAAATTAAATTTATTTTACTTAGTGTTTATGACTTGTGTATGATTATAATTTTTTCTTTTTTTTTTTTCTTCTAGCAATGAAGCTTGGAGATACATGGGTGGCTTTGCACACAATGTTTCCTTTGTTGGTGCATTATTAAAAGGATTTAAATGGGGATTTGCTGCTTTTGTGGTAGCCATAGGAGCTGAATATTATCTGGAGTCTCAGAAAAAAGATAAGAAGCATCACTGAAGATAGTATCTGGAAATAACTTAGTGTCTCCTTAACTCTCTTATAAAAATAAGATTTCTTCACTGTATTGTACTTGTCTATGTGTTTGTCCCTTAAAGAATACTAGTAAGATTTAATAAAGTAAGAAAAACATATGCCAGTCTGTTTTTGTAATTCTTATAAAAAAAATCTCAAGCTGTATCAGAATTCATTTGGAATACATGGGATGTCAGGTACCAGTAGCAGTGTATTCTGCATATAGCTGACAGCCAGCATATTTTTGGCTGAAAAAATGGATGTGTTCCAACAGATTTTAAAATGGTGCTATCTCATGCTCTACGGGTTGTTTAGAGAGACCTTACTGCAACCCACTTCTGGTTGACATATCCATGCATCATGTTCACTTTATTACGTTATTTTCTACTCTTGCTTTAATCTTTATTGTTCACTTGTGAAAAGCTTGGCTATTATTTTAATCTAACAATAGATATTCTTCCTTTCATCATTGACCTTTTTAATTTTAATTAGTTGTATCTCTAATTAAAGTTAAGATTTAAAATTTAACTCATTGAGGAAGGTTAGTATTTTTTGCTTGAATAATGAAGCATCCCTGGGTTCAATTCCCAATACATAAAGCAAAAACAAAAAACCAAAAGAAGAAATAAACAAAACACAATTATACTTGGAGATTTTAATATTCCTTTTTTGATAATTAATAGAACAGTAGACAAAAAAAAAAAATCAGGCTCCAGAACACTTAAAACACTACAAACCAACTTAATGTAATATTTATAGAACACTACTCAACAAAAGCAGAGCACATTCTTTTCAAGTATACATGAAACATTTACCCTATCAGTAGGACCACAAAACAAGTCTCAATAAATTTAAGATGATTAATATCACAAGCACATTCTCAGTCACAAGGAATTTAATATTTGAAAATTACAGATATTTGGAAATTGGATAATGCACTTGCACCCTTGCTCAAAAAAAAAAAAAAAAAAAAAGTTGGGGATGTAACTCAGAGGTAGAATACTTATCTAGCATACAGGGAGTCCCTGGGTTTAATCCCAGTACAGGGGGAAGAGGGTACAAATAAAAGAAAGGAAAATGCCCAAATTGTCAATCTGCATATTAATGTAAATCTGTTTTACTTCAGGGACAAAGGGCATTGGCAAGACCCACTTGATTAGGGTCTAGGTAGAAGTATTCCAGTGGAAGTAAATTGGCTCTTAACACTTCACTCTTTTTCTTTCCTATCATTGATTATTTTCATCATTTTTCTTTTTAAAATTTTAGTTATTAGAGAAAGGACTGTAACATGGAAACACCCAAATGTGATGCACATGACTCAGGGAATGTGCAAGACCATCCATTGGGGTAGAAGAATAAAATGTTTTGACTTCTATTTATACTTTATTCATGTTTAATTAAAATTAAATTTTCCTATTAATGTTTAATATGGAATTCAAAATGTGATCTTTTCTCTCGTGTGGTGGATACCAAGTGGTTATACAGAATTTAGGTGAACAAGATATCATGAGGAAGAAGTGAGAATTCTGCCCTGGAAAGGAGGGAACAGAAGGACAAATTTCAACAACGTGGTACAGACTGTACTCTATGTGCTTCATTTGTGGAATTCATAATTTTGTTTTAACAAAACTAGCCTTCATAAAGTAGATAAGTGGCTTAAAAAGATTTTAACTAACTGCTGACTGAAGCTAATGCGGATAATACAAGAACAAGCAAACAATGACTGGGGATGTAGCTCAGTGGTGAGCACTTGTCTGGCATGTACAAAGCCCTGGTCTGGACTCATAGCAATGGGAAGAGAAAAAAAAAAAAAAAAAAAAAAAAAAAAAAAAAAACAGGCAAACAAAATAGCAGAGCTATAAACTTTATCAGCAACTTTGCTCCCATGGTCAAATCATGGGAAAAGTCAACCTCCCACACACACACACACACACACACACAAACAAATACAGACTTGGACCCATAATCTGTACAATGAACCTTGTCCTAAGAGTATATTGATCTGGTAAGTTAACTAATGATAGCATGGAGTCATCATAAATAGCAAGGCATTTAAAAGTACATTTATGTCTTACCTTTAGTTTCTATATTTATGTAATTTTAACATACACGTAATATTAACAACAAAAAAATGTTATTACAGGTTGAGACAAACTGATTTTACTCACAATATTCAGTTGTCATTAAAAAATAGCATTCAAGGAACTCATCAGACTTTTAAAGTTTTTATTTGTTTTATTTATTTTTTAATCACTCCATTTCTTTTTCACAGACTTAACTGTTTTTATTTTTCCTTAGAATTGAGATATTTTCATCAAATTATAAATTGAAAGTTAAAGTGAAAGATTTTCTCAGTGTCTTTGAGGTTGTTTGTGTTTACATTGACAGATGGATTTGAAACCCCTAACTTTCCAACTTCAGTTATGTTCTGGTACTTTAGAGCTCTCCACCATTCCAAGAGATCACGTGATCTCCATGTGTTCCTAAGATTCTCATAGGGCATCTTATTCAGATGGTTTTAGGGGTTCGGGTCATGGCTGGTCAACTCCATAGCTCTGGCACCAAGATGAGACAACATCATGGCAGAAGGGTGTAGCAGAGAAGACACTCAGTTCATAATAGAAAACAGAGCTGAAGTGTTTTTAAAACATAGCACATTATGTACAACTCCAGTAGTTCAACAACAAAAATTACATGCTGTTTTACATTGGCCTCTCAGTTGTCAACATGAGTTTCAAAATTTGATATAATCATTGGTCCTTGGAGTCTCCAGGGTTGTAAAGTACTCATATTCAAGTGAGTGGAATCCCTCAGATAAGTCCTGGTTTACCTCAGTAATCAATTTAACAACAAAAAGAAGCTTTTTTGTTTGTTTTTTGCCAGAAAATCAGCTTCAGAAACTCAGGAGATTAGATCACCCAATGAAAATTGCATTCACTTGCCTATGATTCTATCAAAAGGATCGACTACAAAGATGAATTTTATTTTAATTTTATATATTATATGTATGAGATATATCATCTATATTTTATAAAGTATTACATTATATATTATGAATATACATATAACAAACTAAATGCTAACAGATCTAAAGATTAAATTACTAATGCTATACAACTTATTAGTCTGAGTTACCTTTGGTACATATAAGCAATGTAAAACATGGCTTTACCAGTTCAAAAAAATTTTCTATGTTGCAAGGTCTGGATATTTTCCTGTTTAATCTTACATGCAACAAAATGAAGTAACTCTTTTGAAATATCCCACAAATTACAAAACTAATTGGCAAGAATTTTGGTTTTTGCTAAAGTCTTGTTTCTGGAAGTGCACATTACAAAATAAGAACATTGTGTACATTTAAGATGTAAATCAGAAGATTTTGTTCCATTTGGAAAAAATGTGTTTTCATTCACTTTTTATTAATTTTTTAGTTGTAGATGGACCTTTATTTTATTCATTAATTTATATGTAGTGCTGAGGATTGAACCCAGTGCCTCAATGTTAGGCAAGCGCTTCACCACTGAGGCAGAAGCTCAACCCCTCATTTTGTCTTTTAAACCTGAAAGAATAATTCTGTTTTTTGTTTTGTTTTGTTTTGTTTTTGTTTTTGTTTTTTGTGCTGGGGTCAAACCCAGGACCTCATTCCCAGCCCATAATAATTCTTAATAATGGGCCAAACAATGCTTTTAAAAGTAATCTATACTTCTAAAGAAATATTCTGTTTTTAGATTTTTTACCAATTGTACTATGTGTGAATTATTAAATTTCTTTATAAATAAAGCATTTAGTATCCCCTGCAAATGTTCCACCTAGTTTAATTACTGAATTTGGTAATAATAATAGCATTTAACATACATCTTCCTCCTGATTTAGTATAATAAAACATCTTTCTAACTTTCATTTTTAAAATACAATGGTCAGGAACATTACTACAGAATAACAGAGAGATTTTTAAACACCTTACATCCTACATTTAAATGAATTACACATCAGTGAATGTTTTATGATTGCAGTTCTTCTTGTATATCTGCTGTATTTTAATTCATTTGTTATTTTGTTTCAGAATTTTCATGTGAAATACTGACTGTTCGGGGACATTGTACTGAAGGCCAAATCTGTAGTTCACAGTAACCATAGCAATAACTATCCTAAAAATAAAGACTGTCTTTGTCAGCACAGATGGAATCATCTTTCTGAGGAAGAATCAGGTTCACAGGCAGTGGTATCACCTAGACCTGAGAATCCCACATGGTAGTAACAGAATACAATAGCATGAGGCTTTAATACAGATACAAAGATTTAAAATTAGATATTCAGACAAGACTTTTCAGTAAGACATAATTAGAAACTAAAACTGTCAGTAGATACTAAATAATTTCCAACAAGGAAACATCGTGATTCATATATTTAACAACATGGAGATTAAACTCAAGGTATTAATTCCTTAATGCATGATCTATAAATAAGATCGCAAAAGGTCTGTGGTGGTGAATTGGGCACAGATTCCAAGACTGGAAAGCACTTTCTTGATCCATGGCAAAAACATTCAAACTGAGCCCTAAATGTTCTGAAACAGCTGTATAATTTTCTTCTACTTGTTGATGAGTTGGTGATAAACAGCAAAGGTCAAGGCCAATTTATACTAACTGCTACCAACAACTCCATGGCCATTGCATGAAATAAATGTTTCTCCTTTAACACATTGGTCATTTTTGTTGGTTTGTTTTGTTAAAATTATAACAGAATCCCTACATGAAAATAGTCAGCATGCTTGCCCAGCCCTCTTCCAAAGTATTGGTCAAGGAAACTCCATAGAATTGCAACTAGAACAGAGGTAGACCTCTCTGCAACTTTTCCTTGAACTCTATTCATTTATTTAACAAATATTTATTGAGCACCAGTTAAGTACCAATGATATTCATGGTACTGAGAACACATCAATGAATAAAACATTTCTCTAGGTACTTACAGTTCAGAACTGTTATTTTTCCTTGATGCCAATAGTGGGGATTCTCACTATCTGTAGGTGTCAGAGACATTTTGTCCATACTCGGTATATTTTACCAAGCAAATGTTCTTTCCCAGGAACATAAATCTGAAATTGTAGTTTGAATCAGGTAAGTTTTATGCTTTTAAAAAAATTTTTTAGTTGTTGACAGACCTTTATTTTATTCATTTATTTATGTGTGGTGCTGAGAATCAAACCCAGTGCCTCACACAGGCTAGGCACTCTCTCTACCACTAAGCCACAACCCCAGCCCAGTTTTATTCTTAATAATGATCTTTTCCTCCTAAAAACTGCATAGAACTTTGCACCATCCTAAGAAAACACATCTTGCCCTGTCTTGTAGCTCAGATATTTTTATATTTGCCTTATTCTTCTCTGTCAGATTATAATCTTGAAAATCTTGCCTTATTTATCCTTTTATCTCCAACACAGTGCCTTATACATGATAAATGTTCAATGCATGTTTAATTTGGACATGTTTAACCATTTTTAATGTTGACCTTATCATAATTATTATAATGGGTATAAATTTCCATTAAAACTACTTAGTGACCAACACCTATAATCTCAGAGGTTCAGAAGATTGAGACAGGAGAATCACAAATTCAAAGCCAGTCTCAGCAACTTGGGGAGGTCCTAAGCAATTCAGCAAGACCCTGTCTCAAAACAAAATATTTAAAAAGGGCTAGGGATGTGTCTCAGTGTTTAAGGGCCCCTGGATTCAATCCCTGGTACCAAACAAACAAAGAACTACTTATACACAGTAACACTATTTTTATTTCACAGTGGTTTATGAAGAGGAAATCCTAAATAAATATTTGCTGAATTGAATTGAAACTGTTTAATTTTACTCTTTTGATTTTTAAATCAGTTTTTACAGGGGCTATAAATTCCCCTTATATTTTACCATCTAAAGTCAACCGTTAATAAAGAAGTGGGGAAAAAGAGTAACTGAGAATGTAAAAGCATAATCAGCAGGTATTGAAAGTTTAGTATTATGCCTCTTTTCTATCCCATGGACAACCATACAGCCTTTTTATTTTTTAATATTTTTGAGATAGGGTCTCCCTAAGTTGCCAAGACTGACCTCAAATTTGGGATCCTAACCACACAGACTTGGCTGCAGCCCCTCAGAGTTCAAAAATTCAATATTTAGCAACTGATTATAAAGTTCCAGGATTTCCCATAGTCCTTTTCATTCCCTGTCTTATGAGAACCTAATTCCTGCCTCAAATAAGTCTCACCTCCTCAAGTCCTTGCCATGATGTTTATGATTAATTTATGATTTATCTCACTTCGCTTTCCTTGATTGCTGTCCTGCCTCTAAATAGTGAACTCCTTGAGTCTAGGACCAGACATTTTCATCTTTATTTTCTCACATCTTCCTTATCTCTCCATCATGGGTCCAGATGCTCACCAAAATAAATAAATAAATAAATAAATAAACATGCATTCCAGGACTTCTTTGATCTTAGCCTCCTTTGGAGCTACTAAAGCTGTGGCCCCTATGCTGGTTTATTTTAGCATTGTACACATAGGCCACAGTGCAGGGACTTTCCATAGATATTTAAGCATGATATATATAGCAGGAGCATGTCCAAGAATATTATGATTAAAAATATAACACTTTGTAGTAATATAAAAGATGTCCAAAATATTCAATTTTTAAAGGGGGATTACTGGGTCTTGAACCTAGGGGTGCTTTACCACTGAGCAACAAACTCCAGTTTTTTCTTTTATTTTACTTAAAACATTTTTTTTTTGTACTGAGGATTGAACCCAGCAGCACTTAACCATTTAGCCATATCCCCAGCCTTTTAAAAAAATTTTATTTTGAGACAGTGTCTTGCTAATTTGCTAAGGACCTAGCTAAGTTTCTGAGGCTGGCTTTGAATGTGTAATCCTCCTGCCTCAGCCTCCTGAGTGACTGGGATAACAGGTACCACCATGCCTGGCTTATTTTACTTTTATTGAGGCAGGGTCTCACTAAATTGCTGAAGGTCTTGCTTAGTTGCTGAAACTAGATTTGAACTTGAGATCCTCCTACCTTTGCCTCTTGAGTCTGGTATTACAGTTGTGTGCCACCACACCCAGTTAACTTTATTCAAATTTAATTGTACAACAGTTCCTTGTTATAGAGCTACTATTATTGCTAATAGTACTATTAATGATTGTTCAATATTGATTGTGGTAGCAAGGATATAGTTATTTCTCATTAGTCATATTTCATGTGAGGTTGTGGTTCTATGGGATCCAGATTTCAATTGTATAAGAAATATACAAGATTTCAATTATGTAAGAAATATAATTGAAATTCTCAACTTTGAGAGCCAGGCACCATGGCACAGGCCTGTAATCCCAGTGGCTCAGAAGGCTGAGGCAGGAGGATCACAAGTTCACAGCCAGCCTCAGCAACTTGGCAAGGCCCTAAATAATTTAGTAAGATCCTGACTCAAAATAAAATATATAAAAATGGCTGGGGATGTAGCACAGTGGCTAAGTGCCCCTGTGTTCACTCCTCAATACCCTCCCCCCCCCCCCAAAAAAAAAAAAAAAGAAAAAAGGGAAGAAAAAAAGAAAGAAAGTAGATTCTCAACTTTCAACATGTTGAAACTTTCCTAGAACTCAGGTAGATTTCATCTTTGCCTACAGTTTGACCACATGGTCAAAAACATTTAAGTTGTTTCTGGAAATTTTTCACGGGAAAATTGGTAGGAATGGTGATTGATCTATTGGAAACATGTTCTGAGGTCTGGGGCAGAAGGCACTTACCAAATCATGTCTAGAGGAAATACTGAGAGCCGAAGTGGGAAAATTCTGTCCAATGGATTGAGCAAGACAGATTGTGCAAGGGTGTGAGCATAGGATTAGAACCCAAGGGGATCACCCAGGTAGGCAGGCAAATAAAAGAAACAGAACAGCCCTAGGCAATAAATGGCAGGTCATCTGGAAGAAAGCAGGTGATAGCTGATATTGCGTGGTATTGGATCTAAGTATTAAGGTCTGGTCTGATTCATTTAAATATTTGGGAATGAAGTGGACATTAAACTTCATATGCCAGCAAAAGTCCATGGCTACTGCACCTTTGGTCTGTTTCTGTTTAAAGGGAAAGGTATGGGACAGATTGACAGGTCTTTCATATCTAGAGACATACCTTTGGTTTTAAAGTATTTGATCATCATATTCATTGATGTAGTTTTAGTCATGTTTCTTGGAGTTGATTGAACCTCTTTGATCCATGGATTTATAGTTTTACCTAATTCAGAAATTTTCAACTACTGTATCTTCAAGTATTTTTCCTGTCCCCCCAACCTTTCTCCAGATATTCCAATTACATGCATATTAGGTCGTTTGAAGTTATATTACAGTTTCCCTGCTACTCTAGTTATCTTGTTCTTGCAGACTTTTTTCTCTCTGGGTTTCTTTTTGGATAATTTCTATTGCTGTGTCTTTATGTTCAGAAATATTTTCTTTTTCAGTATCTAATCTGCTGTTAACTTTATGCAATGTATTTAAATCTCAGACACTATAGTTTGCATTTAGAAGTTTAATATGAGTCTTTTTACATCTTCCATATCTCAATTTAATGTGCCAATCTTTTGTCTATCTTATTAAGCATATGAAATATGGTTATAATATTTGTTTTACTATTCCTGTCTACGAATTCTCGTATATGTGGCATTTTTGGGTCTAATTCTGTTAATGGATTGTTGTCCTCATCATGGGTCATATTTTCTTGGTTCTTTGCACTTTGGTAATTTTTAAATTAATACTAGACACTATAAATTTGCCTTGCTGAATGCTGGACTTTTTTTATTCTATAAATATTTTGAGCTTTGTTTGAAAATGCAATTAAATTACTTATAAATTGTTTAATCTTTTTGACATTTTTAAGCTTTGTCATATGAAGCCAGAATAGTCTTTGGTCTAGGGTTAATTTTTCCCAATTAGTATTTTCCCACTACTAAGTGATCCATGAATGGTAAGATTTTCCACTCTAGTACAAACTTGAGTTATTTTTGCTCCTGTATGGACTTTGAGAATTGGTTCCTCTACTCCCATGAGATGGTTCTTTCCTAAAACTTGGGTCATTTCCTTACTCATAAGCACTGATTAGTCCTCAGATGGACACACAAGGGTGACTGTAGAGATTCCTAGAGTCATTCCTCTGTGCAGCTCTTTCTTCTCTGGTACTTTGCCCTGCAATCTCTAGCCATCTTGACCTCCCTGGACTGTGTCTCTTCAAATGAAGGAGACTACCAGTCTCTGCCTGAGTTCTCCCTCCTTTGCCATGATCTGGAAGGTTTTTCTACACAGGAATCCAAGGAAATAATGGGGCTCTCCTCTCTCAAGGGTCACTATCCTACCGTGCCTGATAACTGTCATTTTTGTTCATCTGATCTTTTACTTGTTTCGGCAGAAGGGTACTCAAACCCCTATTATTTCAATTTGCCAGAAGAGAAGGTATAAAGTCAACAGAACCACCAGTGGTTGCATGGGCAGTATTCAAGATCCACATCCTGAGGTTTTCATGGTATGATACTTGCAAAGAATAAGGCAGCCCAAGAAACTTTATTCATTGTTCAACAAGAATTTAACCACTATGGCAGAGATGGCTAGCTGTCCACTAAAATATGCCCCCTTTCCATATTATGGAATTGTTCTTAGGAAGTGGCTGCTGTCATGTCCATAACCAGGGCAGTGGGTAGATTGCAGGAAAGTCAAAGAAAATGCCTAGAGAAAGCATGGGCGACATATGGTTTATTGGGAAAAACTTACGAGAGATGAGTGATTGCTCCAAGGAGAATTCAGTGGCAACAGACTGAAAGAATAACACCTCTGTCCCTTAAGGTGCTTTGCCAAACATGACCTCCACCCCCTCATAGTATTCTGTCAAGTGATAGTCATCTGGGCAAGTAACATATGCTTTCCAATGGTACCGTCAGTTCTGCACCCATCCCCACTCAGAGAAGGGTTTTATGCCTTAAACTGCAGAAGCAGTGATGTCATCAGTATTAACTTGCTTGTATGACCAGCATCCCAAGGAGCAACTGTCCCGGCAGTAGCTTTCTAGATAACAATAGCTTGCCCTAGTTCCCAGAGTGCATAAGAGAAATCCAGTGTCCTTCCAGATAATATGTAGCCAGACTTTCCAGCCCAGGCTTGCTCTCACTGTTCCGTTTACTTGGCTAGGTTTTTGAGAACAGAAAGGGGGCATTCAGGGAAATTGTGCTTGACTGTCTCCCTGTCTTTAGGGATGATACAACTGCCAAGCCAGAAACTATGTTTTCCAACCCCTGCCACCGTTTGTATCTTAGTGTGGCCAAATGTCATTTTCACCAATGGAATAGGAAAGAAGTGAAGTGTGTCATTTCTAAGACAAGGCTTCCAAAAAAATGGATATACCTTCTTCACACTCTTTTCTTTCTGATGACTGAATGCTGAGGATAATAAGTATCCTTGGAATGATTAAACCAACATATGAAGAGTCTCAGAGTTGAAGACTTTGTCCCCATCAGTGAACTATTGGGAGGCTGCAGAATTTTAGGGGGTGCAGTGCGGCCTAGTTGAAGGAACTTAGGTCATTGGAGGGGCATGCCCTAGAAGAGTATATTGAGACCCCACCCTTCCACTCTCTTTGCTTCCTGGCCACCACGAGATGAGTAGATTATGCCTCATGTGAAAATGTGAGCCACAATGTGAAAATAAAATGTGAGCCAAAATAAATCTTTCCTCCTTATACTTTTATTTATTTGGGTATTTTGTCACAAAGGAAATCTAACACAGTTTTTTCCCAACTTTTTAAAAAAAAATCATTTAAAATCTACAAAGCAGAAATGCTTAAAGAATACACATATACCCTTCACCTAGAGACAATACTTGTTTTATTCAGATGATCTCCTCAATTTTACAATCATGTTTTTGCTTAAGCAGTTTTTAGACCTAGTGTTTTAGTCAGCTTTCTTGCTGCTATGACTAAATGATCTGACAAGCACAATTATAGAGGAAGAAAGGTTTATTTGAGGATTCATGGTTTCAGAGGTCTTAGTCCATAGAAGGCTGGCTCCATTCCTTGGGGCTTGAGGTGAGGCTGAACATCATGGTAGAGTGTGTGGCAGAGGGAAGTTGTTCACCTGAGATCAGGAAACAGAGAGACTTCACTTGCCAGATACAAATATATATATACCTTAAAGCCAAGCTCCGATTCCCACCTCCTCTAGCCATACCCTACCTGCCACCAATTAACACTCAATTACTCCCATCAGGGATTAATTAATTGATTGGGTTAAGACTCTCAAAACCCAATCATTTCTCCTCTGAACCTTACATTGTCTCATATGTGAACTTTTGGGGGACACCTCACATCCAAACCATAATACCTAGTCTCCAATCCTTCTCTCCCAATGACTCTAGCTTGAAGTCTTTCTTTCACTCTTGTCTTGAACCTATAAATGGCATTTTTAGTATAAATTTTACTTTAGTTGTTCTTACTGCAAAATTCAGTGTTATTATGTATTAGTAATAATCAAAGGCAATATTTTCCAAATTATTTTATATCATCATTTAAATGAATCCTCCCCATAACTCAACTCTATACAGATTAAACCTTTTTTATTTTTGAATTGTTTTGCACAAAACCCTTCTAAAATGTGTTGAATATTTTTCTTCCTCTTGAAACAGTATGCACAGAATATCCTTTGGCCTTTGCCTGACTTAGGCTCTGATTGAAAACACCTGTTATTGCACTGGTCCATGGCAGAGCCATGCCTGATAATCGAGGACTCCAGATGCTTCTTTGGTCATTTTCATCATATATTCTTTTGTATCATTCACAACCAGCTGCCACTCTTTCTCCTGATCCAGCGGTTTTTTTGTTGTTTTGTTTTTTCATTCTCAGTTCCTAATAATCTAGGAAACCAGTCAAGGAACTTGCTCTCATTTGTGATAAAAATAACTAGACCCCAGGGATCTTATAAATCAACTGAATTAATTTGGTGGTACCTGTTTTGTACACTTAAATGCCACTTCCTAGTTCTTGGTCAGATTGTTAGCTAAAATTTTTTTCTTAATAAGCAACACGTTACCTCAGATGTATACCTCATATGCATTATCAACATAATGTGTATAAGTACATGTAAATTCATGCATAGTACATTAAATCAATTAAGATTTTTTTTTGTCCATAATCAAAACTTATTGAAAAACACCAAAATAGGAGATCATTGTTGTATACCTTACAAAATCAAACATAATTACATTCTCTTGGTAGAGTTACAAGAATTACTGAACTCATAATGTTTCTGTGAAAAAACACAAATTCTAGAAGTTGCATAGATCATTAATGTTGCTTTCTTCCAAAAGAACAACCTTCTGTGAGTTTGTCCTTTCCTCCTGTAGGCTGACACAACACTGTTGAACAACCTACACAAAAGAACCACCGTCTGAGCATGACTGAAAACCAAGGTAATCTTGTAGCAACCTGGACATTTTACATCTATAAAATAAGAATTTGGACTTTGCACTAGCGGTTTCTTTTTATGTTTTTCTTTTCCTCTTCCAAGGAAGCATGTAGCAAATCTTTAGCCAAAGGCGTGGTGATCATTTCCCAAACACAGTTTGCCCAGATCACTCAGGGCACAGACTCTTCTATCAATAAGAGTTTTACTTCTGTACATCCTCCTTGAGAATGCTTTGAGGACAAGGACTCTATTTCCTTATATAGTACTTGGAACATAGTGAAAGCTCAAAAATATTTGTTCAATAAATTAATTAATGGGTATTACAGTATAGCCTCCTAGTGTGACAGGATTTTTAAAAAAAGTTTATTTGTTCCTTTGCATTTAACCACGGTGGAGTGGAGGTGGGGAGGAAGAGATGGATTAGGGGCTGGTGGTACAACTTCTCAGCTCTAAGGGCAGGACCTTTTTCTTTTTCTCTTGAATTCCCAGAGGCTAGATCAATGCCAGGTACATAATACTTAATTAATTAATTTAGTACCTGCCATATGCCAGATATATCCTAAAGACTAATTTGTATAGTAATTCTGGTTTAGAACTATTATATCATTACCTTTTTACAGATGGAAGAACTAAGGAAACTTGCCAAGGTCACACAGCTAGTGAGAGGCAAAGATGGAATTCAAATCCAGAACCACTCTCACCCTTATGCAATAGTACTGGGTATATTTTTGGAAATAACTTAGTTACTTACTAATTTCTGCACCTTTCTTTGCTCATGAAGTCTGATGATACAAATCTACAGTTGACCTCAATGGAAACCAAGCCTATTAGAATTGTTTATTTTACTCTTCTCAAGAACCTAGACTTCTAGAACTTCCATAGTTGTTGAGGCAGGATGTATGACCAGGAAAAGCAAACATGGAGTCTTTGCTGTGGTTAATTCTCCACATTCCAAGTCACTGTGATGTAAGGAAAAGTATTTGATAAATTGTTGGGAACCCTAGGATCTTGTCCTACTTCCACCACTAGCTAGACATGAGACTTCTTAATCTATCTACTCTCTTTAAGCTTCACATTCTTCATCTGAAAATTGAGCTAACCCACTAATCCCTGAGCCCCACCATCAGAGACTCTGATTTTATTAGTCTGAGATTGTGAGGTTTTTAAAGCTCCTCAGGAAAAGTCTAAAGTGTAGCCAAGGTTGATAATGACTAGATTCAATGAAATTTATTGCTTCTTTGTTACCTGTGGAGAGAAAAAGAGAGCCTTGAACAGTTCTTTTTCTGGGCTCAGAGAACTGGAGAACTTGCCTTGGTCCCAATTTCCAAAGACCCTACTCTAGCTCTTCTTAGGTTGTGTCTTTCCTCCAGGTGGGGAAAATGATCAGAGAGTTGGGAGGAGTCTGTAACACCAAGAGGATCTGCCCCTGCACGGACTCTCCATCCAGAAATTTGTGTACCTGAGACCTGAAGTTCTCTGCTCAAAGACCTCTGAGCCAGGGCCTGCACTGACCTTCCCCAGTTCCATCCATCAACAGCAATCCATACTGCAGGCATGCACATCCCTAAGCCCTAGGGATGGCCCTTTCTAGAGCAATGTGATGGAGAGTGGACTTGTAGGCTGGAGTGTCCGCAGATGTGTACACAGGCATTGTATGAGGACTTCTGGAGACAGGGATGGGAATGGTACAGTGGGGAGGAAGTTAAAAGTCTGGCCCTCCTGGTCTGTCAAATAGGAAGGTGATGTGGGCTCCCAATGTGGACCAAAACAAAACAAAAAATAAACAAGCAGGGCATGGTGGTGCACGCCTATAATCCTAGCAGCTCAGGAGGCTGAGCCAGGAGGATCACAAGTTCAAAGCCAAACTCAGCAACTAAGTGAGACCTTGTCTCAAAATAAAAAATGAAAAAGGCTGGGGATGTGGCACAGTGGTTAAGTGCCACTGGGTTCAATCTCTGGTTAAAAAAGAAAAACAAAATAAAAACAAAGAAGTATGTGAGCTAGGTTGAAAGACACAGTGGCATGTGATGAAGTGGTGGGAACCAGGGGATAAAGGACTTTCATTAGGACAGGTGGGTTGGAGATGGTGATGAAGATGCAGAGCCTGGAGTTCTAGAATAGTGGTTTTCAAATTAAGGACAGGTGCCAATCTGTAAGAAAATTTTCCTTAGTGTACAAACAAACAAACAAACAAAAAAACCCAACATTGTGAATCTTATATAAAACTCAAAGTATTCAATTTAAAGGATTATTTGATATTTTGTTACTATTATTTATATTTTAATTTTTTCATTTTTATGAACTTAAAGTTATAGTAGATAATAAATTTTTATTTTGGAGTTGTTATATTTCTTTTAAAAATCCTTATTTTGTCCAAACAAAGCTATCATAGATTACATAGGATCCTGTTCCACTTACTGTTCCACAAAATCCACAGTCTAGAAACACCTGCTTTAGGAAACAGAGGAATTCAGGCTGGATATTGGTTGGCCTGATTATCCAAATGCAGCCAGTGCCCAGTGTCACTATATGTAGTAGAGTTTGGTCTTTTCTTAGCATGGCCCCCTCTTTGGCTAACAACACACAATAGTCTTCTATAACACGGGCTCTAGAATTAGACTCCCTTGTTTTGAATCCCAACTCTGCTTGTTATTGTATGTATGCCTTTAAACTCTGGTTACTTAATTATTTAGACTCTCTGAACCTCAATTTTCCCTTTAGCAAAATGTGAGTAATGATCTATGCAACAGTGGTGTATAAAGCACATATTAACATGCCTAAGATATAAAAATAACTACCACTTACTGCATGTCTACATTCAAAAGTAGCTTCCTAGGCTGGGGTTGTGGTTCAGTGGCAGAGTGCTTGCATAGCATGTGCAAGTCATTGGTTTTGATTCCCAGCACTGCATATAAATAAATAAAATAAAGGCCTATTGCCAACTAAAAATAAAAATAAAAAGTAGCTTCCCTAGCAAAAGCAGCATTGTAGGCCCCAGGAGGGGATGTGTGCATGAGAGACTGTCCCATGGAACCTGTGTCCTGAGCCATGGGGAAATAACTATATTTAACTCTGGTGTTAAGCACTGAAGCAGCATCTATTCCTTTGTATATTCCTTTGTGTTTAGCTTCTATCGTTTACCACAATATTTTCTTCCCAAACGTTTTATGATAAAAAGTTGTTCAAAAATAAAAGAAGGAAAAGCAGAGTGCCTGAGCATTTACTTGATGTTGAGAAAGGGCTCCCTGCTATGGAGGAGCAGATGGAAATAGGTCATTGCAAGTACAGAGCAGCAGTATGACACAGAGATGCCACATCTCTACCTAAACTTCACCTCCATCTGTGTCAGTGTCTCCCTCTGAGTCTGCAACACTGCTGACTCAGCTGGTGGCCTTCGGGCACTGATGATTTTTCTCTCCTCTGACCTTGACTACCTTTCTCTGTCTGACCCTGTAATCAACATGTTCCTTTAGTGCTTCAAAAAGGACAACAACAGACAGAACTCTGACAGGACTTGGCAGAGATTGGATGGATGCAAAAACTAGAGAAATACTACCAAGGAATGCATGAGCACTGAAACAGAAGGTAATTAAATTAGGGTTGAAAAAACAGGAGCGTCAAAGACAGAACCAGTACTTAAAAGGCAAGGGAATTTTTTTTAAAGGCAAAGGAATTGAAGTCTACAAAGAGACTGAGAATTAATGATCAGAGAGGTAGGAGATAAATCTGGAGAGACTGAAGTTGTAGAAGCAAAGGAAGAAAGGGTTTTGTTAAGAAGAGGAGAGGTCAAAGAGTAGGACCAAGATAAACAATGCCTGCAGGGCTGGGAAACTCCATCCATTTCCCCACTCCACATCAGGAGCCCTGGCAGCCAGGCCTTTCCTATGAGAGCAGGAGATGGGAAGAATCCTGTCTGCTAATCTGCCCAACTCCAAAGGGAAAATGAAAATACCCACATTGGGTATAGCTCAGTTGGATCATCAACTGAGATGCTCAGAATGGATTAGATCCACTTAGAATGTCAGAGCTTCCTGAGAAGAGCTTCCTGCTTTTGTTTGCCCATTTGTTTCAAAATCGATTTCATCAATGTATAATTTACATAAATAAATACACTCACTTTAAGTATAGAGTTTAGCGACTTTTGACAGAAGTATATTCCCATTATCCAAAGTATAGAATATTTCTATTATCCCCAAAAGTTTCTCATGACCCTAGGTAATCAACACTTCTCACCCACAGGTAATCGCTGATGGACTTTCTGTCATTCTAAATTTATTTTGTCTACTCTAGAATTTTGTATAAATAAACCATACAGTATAAATGTTTTTGTGTCTGGATTCTTTCACTCAGCACAATATTTTCTTCTCTAACATTTTAGTATAAAATTATTCAATCATAAAACAAAGGAGACAGAATTTTACAATGAGTACCCATACACTCACCACTAGATTCTAGCAGTAAATTTTACTATGTTTGCTTTAACACATCCATTCATACATCTTATTGTTTATGCATTTTTTTCATTTTTTTGCAGAGCCATGGATCAAACCCAGGGCCTTACACATGCTAGGCAAGCACTCTACCACTGAGCTACACCCCAGCCCCACTTTGATGCATTTTAGTTTATCCCTAAATGCTTCATCATGCACGTCAGACACAATTATCCGTGTTGTTGCATGAATCGGTTGTTCATTCCTATTTAATGCTTAATATTCTATTGTATGGCTAAACCACACATGATTTATCTGTTTGCCTGTTGATGGATAATTAAATTACTCCCAGATTTTTGTTATCACTAGAAAAGCTTCTATGAACATTTGTGTTCAAGTCTTTGAATGGATATATGCTTTAAAAAATATATTGAGTAAGTCCTTAGGAGTACTTTTGAGGGGTCATGTGGAAAGTGCAATTTTGTAACAAACAGCCAAACTGTTTTCCAAGTTGTATCATTTGACATTGCTACCAGTGATGTGTTGGAGTTGCAATTGTTTCACATTCTCACTGATACTTCGTATTGTCAGACCTTGGGTTTTAGTCGTTCTGGTAATCTTTTAATTTGCATTTCCTTGATAATGAATACTATTGAGCACATTTTCATGTTCTTAGTGGTCATTTGTGCATCCTATTTTGTGAAATGTCTGTTCAAATATTTTGCCCATTTGAAAAAAATGTCATTTGTCACATTATTTGATTATAAGAATTTTTAATACATTGCAGTTACATGCTCACTCTAAGATTGGTAATGAAAATACATTCCCCTAGTCTAAGGCTTAGATCTTTTGGGGGGAACAGAGTGTTTGGGATGGAACTTAAGGGTTCCACATGTTAGGTAAGCGCTCTACCACTGAGCTACATCCCCAGTTCCTTTTATTTTATTTTGAGATAAGGTCTTGCTATGTTGTCCAGGCCAGCCTCAGACTTGCTCTCCTCCTGTCTCAGTAACTGGGATTACACACACAACTTTTGGCTAGCCTTTTTTATTTTGTTAACAGTGATCTTTTCTAGAGGAGATTGAAATTTTTTGATGAACAATTTTTGAATGTTTTCTTTTATGGTTAATGCTTTGTTTATGTTTGTGTTTTAAGAAATCTTTGCCTACCTTAAGATTGCAAAGAACTTCTATGCAATCAGGAGCCCTTTGAGATGTTTCTATTTTATATCTTGGGTGATGATTACATGCATATTTGACTTATGGCTCATTATTAAAGTGAATATTCACATTTTGTGCACCTTTCTGAATCCTTTACATTTCACAATTTTAAAAAAGTTTCAACTTTTCCAATATACATATAACTTTGCTATAATTCTTAACTCTGAGATTGGAAAACAAAATACCTCAGTAGAAGAATTGGGAAATAGAGGAAGTGTCACAGAAAGTAGAGTAAAAAGACAAAGAAATGGAAAATAGGAGAAAAAAATCTACAGAGCAGGTTCAAAAAGCACAATACTCAAAAGAAGAAAGAAAGAAGGAAAAACAGAAAAAACAAAAATGAAACCAACTATACAAGTGTTTCCTAGACACTTATGAGGATGTGAGTTTCCTGATTAATGGCCCTGAGCGCCCAGCGCAGTGAATTAAGTTGTGTGTTATGGGGTACAACTTAAGAGCAGACCAATCACTACTGAGAAGTCCAAATTTGAGTGTTTATTAAGCTGGCCGGCTGACTGTCTCACACAATGCCCCAAAAATAGCTATTGGGAGAACAGCCCCGACCATAGGGTTGTAGGGGTTCTTATACCAAAAATCACATCAATCATAAGTGTCTGTTGCTATGATTCAAAATTACAAACTAACATCATGAGGTCATCAACAGAGGGGGAAGTGCGTCAAAATGACTCTTACCTAGGTACAAACTAAAGAATGGTTACTAACATCCACACAATCACCGTTCACATGGTACATTGTTTAGGGGCAATAGGAATCAAAAGAGAGCAATTTTTTATTACATAAGAATTGTCATTTTGTATTGCTAAACATGTCACTCTAAGCAACTGATGATGGGTACAGAGGTGCGGTGTTCCCATGGGAGAAGCTTATTTCCTACATAACATGGAGTCTCAGAGCAAAATGGAGTCTGTTTAGTCATTTCCCTTATAAGTCTGTTAACATTCTTATGGAGCCAGATCTGTCAACCCATCACAGTGGATGCAAGGAACATATTGTAAACTTTCAGAATGCATGGCCAATGGCTCAGGAAGTGACTTCTCCAGGAACCTGAAATTAATAATATACCTATTTGTCAACAGATTGAGACAAGATTTGGATAACTGAGTTTAAGTTTGAATTACATGGAAAACTACCAATGGATTGAACCAAAAGGCACTTAACCACTGAGCCACATCCCCAGCCCTGTTTTGTATTTTATTTAGAGAAGCATCTCACTGAGTTGCTTAGGACTTTAATAAATTGCTGAGGCCGGCTTTGAACTCATGATCCTCCTATATCAACCTCCTGAGCCTCTGGAATTACAGGTGTGCACCACTGCACGCATCTAAGGAGATTATGAATTTCAGAGAAAACTAGAAGTTGTGCAGAAAAGTAATCATAGTTTGGTACATAACTGGACCATGACTATTATTTGCACGATTATAAATTATTTGCATGATTATGAATTACAGATTAGGTTGAGCATCTAATCCAAAAATATAAGATCTAAAATGCTCCAAGATCCAAAACTTTTTAAGTACCAACCTGATGTAACAAGTGGAAAATTTCACACCTGAGCTCTGGTGATGGGTTGCAGCAAAACAAATGCACACTAAAAATATGTGTAAAATTACCTTCAAGTTATGCATATGAGCTGTATATGAAACATAAATGAATTTTGTGTTTAGAATTAGGTCTCATCCCCAAGATATTTTATTATGTATGTGCAAATATTCTAAATTTTTTAAAAATATGATATTCGAAGCAGTTCTAGTTCTAAACATTTTGGATAAGGAGTACTCAAACTGTAGCATAATTGCTGAAGATGAATCTAATTGAAGTCATAATATAACTATTTTGAGAAGATGGAGAAATAAAAAGTTAAGGGTTGTTATGATTTGAATCTAGAAAGTCCCCAAAGTTTGAAGGCTTGTTCCCCTGTGCAGCAGAGTTCAGAGGTAAGGATTTGAGTGATTATAGCTCAAGGGCTCTGACATCAATGGATTAATCCACTGAGGGATTTTTAGCTGCATGGATTATTGAAAGGTGGTGGAAACCATAGGTGGTGTGGCCTACTTGGAGAAAGTAGGTCACTGGGGGTGTGCCCTGGAATGGGCATATCTTGTCCCCACCTCTTTCCTTGTGATCTCTCTCCCTCTGCTTCCTGGTCAGTTCTACTCCACCAAGCCCTTTCTACCATGACGCTCAGCTTCACTATAGGCCTGAAGCAAAGAAGCCAACTCACCAGGAACTGAAATCTCTGAAACAATGACACAAAATAAATCTTTCCTCCTCTAACTTGTTTTTTTTCATGTATTCACAAAACTGACTAACACAGGGGTAAACACAGAGTGGGAACAATAGAGAAAGAGCTACAGTCTTCTCTTGAATACTATGAAGTAAATAGGAAATGCCTGAACCTCCTGTCTGCCCCAAATCAAGAAGTAGCAATATAAGCACAATAATATGATCATGATTATAACGTGAAACAGGGTTTCACTATGTTGCCCAGGGTGCTCTCAAATGCCTACGCTCAAGTTTTACTCCCAAACACAGCCTCCCAGTAAGCGCAACTTCAGACACACGTCACCACACCCAGCTATAAACATATTATCTGGAAACACAAGATAATCACTTAAAAGAACAAAAAGATTGCCTCTGGGGAGATGAAGAAAAGCACTTGATTAAATTCAACACTCCTTCATGATTTTTAAAAATCATTTAAAGATATAGTGATTATACATATTTATGAGATATATGTACACAATATGTAATGACCAAATCATGGCAATTAGCATATCAATAGCCTACAACATTTACATTTTCTTTGGGTTGGGAACATTAAACAAATTTCTTCTGGCCAGGTGTGATAGCATGAACCGGTAATCCCAGCAACTTGGGAGGCCGAGGCAGGAAGGTCATAAATTCAAGACCAGCCTTGACAACTTAGTAACTTAAAAAGACCTGGTCTCAAAATAAAAATAAAAAGGACTGAGAGCTGGGATTGTGGCTTAGTGGTAGAGAGCTCACCTACCAAGTGTGAGGTACTGGGTTTGAGCCTCAGCACCACATAAAAATAAATAAATAAAACAAAGGTATTTGTATCCAAGTACAATGAAAAAATATTTTTAAAAAAGTACTGAAGATGTATTCAATGGTAAAGTGCCCCTGAGGTCTACCCTGGTACAAAAACCAAAACCAAAACCAAAAACAAAACCAAAAAACATTTTTCCTCTGCTTATTTTGACATATACAATAGTGCTGGGGATGTAGCTCAGTGGTAGAGTGTTCACATAGCACGTATGAATCCCTGAGTTCATTCCCCAACACTGCAAAGAAAAAAAAAATACACACACACATACACAGACATATATAAACAAAAATTTAACTATAGTTCACCTACTGTGCTGTAGAACATCAGAATTAATTCCTCTTATCTACTGTGTTTTTTGTACCTAGTAAGTGACCTCTATCTCTCCTTCCAATTCATAACTTTAAAAAACTTTCCCCCTCCTTCCTTTCACCTTTCCCTTCTTGAATAATCCAACTAACTCTAAAGCCATTATGTGAGGCAGGGCAAGATAGGTTTTCAAGCAGAGTGACTGTCTGGTGTGGAATATGTCAGAGCCTGAGTAGGTTGAGGGGGAAGAGGGCAGAAGTGACATTGAGAGATTGGTTAGATATGAGAGAGTTACCCAAATAAGTAAATAACACATTGTTGGAGAAAGGAGTTACAAAAATTAAATAGAACAAATCCTGCCATTTTGAAAATGAATGGGAATAATTTGTGGGGACCCATGGATTTCAAGAAGTATAGACATAAATAGAAATAAGTATAGATGTAAATATATACATATGGATATACATGCATATATGTATATACATATATATGTATGTGTATATGGAATATACATACATATCTCCCATAGTTCTGTCCATTGAGAAGATTTTGGATCAGTTACCTGCCAATAACAATTAAAAAATAGAAAATGCTGGAGGTTGTGGTTGTTGTTCAGTGGTAGAGCACTTGCCTAGCATGTGTGAGGCACTGAGTTTGGTTGTCAGCACCACATAAAACTAAATGAAGAAAATAAAGCTAAAAAAAAAGGAAAAAAGGAAAAGAAAAGAAAATAGAACATGCAGATCTTGGCTTCTGAATAATAAATTCTTTACTAAAAGGAATCAAGATTTCTTGAAGAAATGTCTGATTCCAGCACTGAAGCGGGGAAAGGACAGGTTGTTCATGGAATGTGTGAGTATACCATAAAGCAAGGAAGTACTCAAAGAACAAGAAGGGCAGGTCAAAAGGATACAGATGCCAACTTGAAGGGACTCCTCTGGCCAAATCGGGGATGAGCTTAGCATCAAAGTAAATATTGATTTAAACAGAGTTTCTCCCAGTGATTAAAGTAGGAAATCACAAGTCAATTGTAATATAGATAGGTAGATAGACAGACAGACAGACAGACAGACAGATAGATAGATAGATGCAAACACATGCCAACACGCCACCTGTGCAAGTGCAAACACCTGCTCATTTAGTCTCTCTGTTACTCCCCAGACTGTGAAAACCTGGAGAAAACTGAGTATGAAGGATTCATTCTAGCTCAGGGAAGAAGCTTCCACTTTAGGATATTATTGCAGAAGATTTGCAACTGAAGAATGTGAGATTAGTATGTAACTAGTGGCAGAGAACAATGCTTAATGGACACCCTCAGTTGGTGTAACAGAGAACACTCTCTTGATCTAACGAACTTTATGATGGAGTTGAAAATAGTTTTGGAAGTTGCTTGAAAGAATAGGTAAGAGCTATATGCACTACCTCCTCCCCCCCAGTTGTACTCAAGCCTTATTGAAGAGATAGGAACTCTCAGTTGTAAAACTTGTATATGTACCATAGAGTTAAAAGCCAAAAATGCCTCTGGTAGAGAGCATCTAATCACTCTTAAGTTGAAAGTCAAGTACATGAAGAATCATCAAATTGATTTGTGGATTTTCCTGTTCCATTTTCTGTTTCCTGGACACCACAGAACTCTTTAATAAGCATTCGTAGTTCAGTTTTTGGCAGCATTAGACTCACTGAAGACATTTTGGGATGTTATGGATAAAATCAATGAGACCTGGGTACTTGAGCCAAAAAAACCTACAGAGTGCAACAGTATGCAGAATGCATTAGGGAATGATGCTTCCATAAATATAGAGGTAGAACCCTGTCATTCTAGAATGCTTCCTAAGTGCTGATTTCTTGGAGCAGACCATATAATCTGACCCCTGGGAATTAAGATGAGCAGGAACACACACTTATGGGATCCAGAAAAGAGCCTGTTACAAAATTTGAAAGATGTTTTGGAAATTTACTTTCCAGCTTATGCTGTCTTAGAAAAAAAATTTGATTTTACTATGGATTGCAGAATTTGTTATTTTAAGCCTGCCATCTTGATTAACTTGGTGATGCCATTACTAATCAATTGTGTGGTAATTTCCAGTATGGACAATTTCTCTATTAAATACGTTTTTCTGAGTGATTAAGAGTATTACTCACTACTGGGCAGAGTTTTAACATCACATATGGTGAATATACATATTACAATAAGTCAATTACCTTGAAAATATTTGGGAGGAAACCCCAAAATAAGAAGGCAACATTTTTGGGCTGGGGATGTGGTTCAGTGGTAGAGTGCTCGTCTAGCATACGTGAGGCACTGGGTTCAATCCTCGGCACCACATGAAAAATAAATATATAAAATGAAGAGTTTAACATGCACTAATTGACTTAATCTTTTTTTAATCAACCTCCTGAGTTGCTTATAATCCTAGCAACTCAGGAGGTTGAGGTAGGAGATTCCAAGTTTGAGGACAAGCTCAGTAACTTAGTAAGATCCTTTAAATAAAAAAGAAAGAAAGAAAGAAAAAAAAAGGACTGGAAAGTATGGTAAAGCACCACTGGGTTGAAAGAAAGAAAGAAAGAAAGAAAGAAAGAAAGAAAGAAAGAAAGAAAGAAAGAAAGAAAACAATATAATACTTTCTGATGACATGGAAACTTTAAAAAATTATCAAAATGATTTTTATATATTAGGAGAGAATATAAGGCAGGACATACTAACATCAAAAAGAAAATTATGAGGCTGGGGTTGTGACTCAGTGGTAGAGGGTTTGCCTAGCAAGTATGAGGCACTGGGTTCAATTCTCAGCACCACATATAAATAAATAAAGTAAAGGCATCGTGTCCATATACAACTAAAAATTTTTTTTTAAAGAAAATTATGATGAAGTCATAATAATACACATCCGCCTTTGTCTCTTATTAAAAGTAAACTGGGAAACTGGCTGAAGTCCTTAGAGACTTTCCAAGTCTGTGGTCCCCAAACCAATAGTGGAAGTGGATGTTTACAACAAAGGAGATCTTGACTATTGACTATGTCTGGATAGGTAAAAATTTCTCCTATTTATTTATTTATTTGTTTGTTTGTTTGTTTATTTATTTATTTAGTTAGTTTTGCAGTGCTGGGCATTGAATGTAGGTAAACCCTACCACTGAGCTACATTCCCAACCCTTTTTATTTTTTATTTTGAGACAGGGTCTCACCAAGTTGCCCAGGTTGGCCTGGTCCTGAACTTGGGGTCCTCCTGTCAGCCTCCCAGGTTACTGAAATTACAGGCATGTGGCACCTTACCAGGCAGGAAAGGTAGAATCTTGACAGGGATCTTAAAATGAATGATTTCAAATGTAGCTAGATTTTTTCCTTTTTCTTTCTTTCTTTCTTTTTTTTTTTTTTTTTTTTTTTTTTGGTTCAGATTTTTTTTTCTTTTTCTTTTTGCGGTGCTGGGAATTGAACCCAGGGCCTTGTGCTTGCAAGGCAAGCACTCTACCAACTGAGCTATACCCCAGCCCCTGTTCAGATTTTTAAAAAAAATTTTTATTGGTGCATTATAATTATATGTAAGCATGGGATTCGTTGTTACATATTTGTATGTGCACACAACATAACAATGTAATTTGGTCAGTTTTGTTCCCCAGTATCCCCCCTTTCTCACCCCTCACCCTTCCCCATGGTTCCCTTCCTCTACTCTACTGCTCTCCTTTCTGTTTTCATAAGACCTGTCTCCCACATATTTTCCCCCCTTTTTCTCTCTAGTTTTCACATATGAGAGAAAACACACAACCCTTGACTTTATGGATTTGACTTATTTTGCTTAACATAATGCTCTCAAGTTCCATCCATTTTCCTGTAAATGGCATAATTTCTTTCTTTTTTATGGTTGAATAAAACTACATTGTGCCTATATACTATATTTTCTTTATCCACTCATCCATTGATGGACATCTAGCTGATTTTATAATTTGGCTATTGTGAATTGTGCTGCTATAATAAACATGGGTATGAATGTATTGCTATAGTATGCAGACTTTAATTCTTCATTAGTAAGATAGCTGGATCATTTGGTGGTTCCATTTCTAGTGGTTTGAGGATCCTCCATTCCATTTTGATTGTACTTATTTATAATTCTAACAACAGTGTGTAAGTGTTCCCCACACCCTAACCAGTATTTATTATTTCTATTCTTCATGAATGCCATTCTAACAGGAGTGAGACTGAATCTCAGTATAGTTTTGATTTGCATTTCCCTAATTATTAATGATATTGAACATTCACCAATTGCCCAAATAATTTTTTAAACTTTTTTTCCCAATTTTTTTGTAGTTGTAGATGGACAACATGTCTTTATTTTATTTGTATTTTTACGTGGTGCTGAGGATCAAACCTAGTGCCTTAGGCATGCTAGGCAAGTGCTCTGCAACTGAGCTACAGCCCCAGTCTGCCCCAATAATGTTTTGATAGCAAAAAAAGATGGTAAATGGGGTCTGAGGATCAAAGGGTAGTAATGAATCATTGTCAATGTACAGAATCTTACGGTTGTATTGTGTCCCTGTCCTTGTTTATAGGAATCATATGAGAAAATATGGGATTAATAAGCCATCACACAAGCAACTTACTCTTAAATATTCAGAATACAAGAAGTCTTCATACCACACTTGCTACTTTTCTGTTAGTTTGAGATTTTACAGGAAAAACTTTAAAACCCAGCCTAGTTTGGTGGCCTACAATCCCAGCTACTCAGAAGGCCAAAGCAGGAGGATCAGAAGTTTGAGGCTGTCCTGGGTAACTTAGCAAGAACCTGTCTCAAAATAAAAAATGAAAAGAATTGGGGATTTAACTCAATGGGAGAGTGCTTATTTAGCATATGCAAGGCCCTGGGTTTCATCTCCAGAACTGAAAAACAAAACAACAATTTCAAAAGACAAACAACCCCTTGCCCCAAACAAACAAAACACCTTATTGAAAACAGCAGTTGAAAGGAACTTCTTTCATCTAATAAAAGGAATGTATAAAAACCTATACATATCACACTTAATGATGCAATGCCAAAAACATTCCTTTTAAAGATAGGGATAAAACAAGGTCATTCGCTATCACTGCTTTTATTCAGTATTGTGTCAGAGGTGCTAGCCAGCACAGAAAGACAAGGGGAAAAAGGAAGCTGGAGGTTAGGGAGAATGACTTCTGTGACTCCAAAAAGATCTGGGGCCACAGCAGACACCAGTTGTCCTTCATTCCACAACAATTCTGACACTATTCACTTGAAGATATATCAAATCCCACAGGTGGGGCTGGGGATGTAGCTCAGTGGTAGGCCACTTGCCTAGCACAGGTGAGGCACTGGATTCAATCCTCAGCATCACATAAAAATAAATAAACAAAATAAAGGTGTGGTGTCCATTTACAACAAAAAAACTAAAAAAGAAAAAAAAATCCCACAGGTAGACAGCTCAGTCCACTGACTGCCTCCCCCAGCTTTAGATGGCAGACTGTTTCAACTGTGCTTCTGACTGACTGGCTATAAAACAGGGTTCCC
This sequence comes from Sciurus carolinensis, assembly GCF_902686445.1. Classification (NCBI taxonomy): domain Eukaryota; kingdom Metazoa; phylum Chordata; class Mammalia; order Rodentia; family Sciuridae; genus Sciurus; species Sciurus carolinensis. The sequence goes on from NC_062215.1 coordinate 148,333,053, forward strand.
ACAAACCCCTCTTTAGATTTTATTAATTTGCTTCAGCAGCTTACAGAACTCAGAGAAATACATTTGCTAACTTGTGAAGATAAAGATGAAGAGCCTTCTATGGTGATGCACACCTCAGCAACTTGGGAGGCTTGGGAGGCAAGCTCAAGGCCAGCCTGGATAATTTAGTGAGACCTTGTCTCAAAATAAAAAATAAGAAGAGGTGGGGATGTAGCTCAGTGAGAATTGCCCCTGCGTTACACACACACACACACACACACACACACACACACACACACACGCACACACACAAAGATATAGAGGAAAGATGAGGGGTGTATAGGAGAAGGAAAGGGGTAGGAAGCTTCCACGTCCTCTCCAGGTACCCCCTCCAGGGTCCTCCACAGGCTCAGTGATTGGAAATCTCTCCAAACTCTGTCCTTTGGGTTTATGAAGATCATAGGAATGATTGAAACATAGACAATTGTGTCAAAATACAATTGGACATAAAGGGAGGGTGGCCTGAGTTTTGCCTCTTTGCGGTGCATTTCTTCCTCCAGGGCATGGGACAGGATGCATCAAATGGGGGTATTCTGATCTACTCTCAGATAAGGTATGTCAGAGAATTTCTTAATGGCCAGCTGTAAGACAGGAAGGCAGGAAAGATTGGAGTTTCTATGAACTGCCTAGGGGAAAAGAAATTCTAGTTTCTATGGCTAAGTAGGGAAGGAGTTACAAGGCAGGAACTATGGATGAAAACCAAAAAATATATATCATAATTTCACATTTATATATTTCATTAGTTTATACTTCAGTCTTTATCATTTCCTTCTTTATGCCTGCTTTAGTTTTAGTTTTCTCTTCTTTTTCCAGAGTCTTAGGGTTGAAGGTAGGGTAATTGATTTGGACTCTTTTTCTTTATTTTATTTTATTTGTTTATTTATTTTTATGTGGTGTTGAGGATCGAGGCAAGGGCTCTACCACTGAGCCACAACCCCACCCCAAGAAGAACATTTTAACCCAGTCCCAGTCTACTCTTTGAGCTGAGGGTTGAGGTTATTTTTTTAAATTTAATTTTACTTTTAGTAGTATTGAGGTCAGATCTGGGGCCATACTCATGCCAGGCAAGCCCTCTACCACTGAGCTCCATCACTAGCTCCCTGGCTTTTTAAATTTTATCATGATGCTAGTGTTCAGTTAGGGCTGGGAAGTGGGAGTCCAGGCAATGCCCTGGCCTGGTGGTGAGCTTTGGCATCCCCATTTCCACTGTGCACTCAAAGTGATTATGGGTACCCCAAGATGCGGACTGGGGAGGTTGTGGGTGTGCAAGGTCAGATTTCAGCTCACACAGAAGTTAAATGTTTACACACACACACACACACACACACACACACACACACGCCTGCATGCCCCAAACTCTCAGGGATGTTCTCAGGGATGGTAGAATCAAAACCAGGATTTATAAATTCAAATGCCAACTAGAACCACACAGGCCCCAAAACTGGTTGCAGGAAGTGTGTGTGGAAACGTGGGAATCATGGGTAGAGAATCTGTGCCCTTCTTATGGGCGTGGCTTTGGTCCTGCTAGGACCTGCTGTGGCCAAAAGGGGATACAGGCTCCGTGATACCATATTTTCTTCCTTGTTCTCCCCAAGAGAGATAAAGATTCAGAAATTTAAAACAAAATAATCCATATTTTCCCTTTGAAATCCTGCTGCTGCTAATGGCTTGCTGGCCTCAGTCACACAGCTACCAATTTGTCATGTGTGTCTCACAGTGGGGTCAGTATTCCAAACCATCTCTTTAGGGCAGTGTGATTTGGACCCTTTTCCTAGCTTAATACAGACATTTATAGCTATTACTTCTCTCTAAGCAACTGACATATTATGGTTGATTTTCATTCATCTTAAGTACTTTCTGATTTTTCTTTGAATTTCTTCTTTGAGGGCTGGGGATGGAGCTCAGTAGTGTTAGAGCACTCACCCAGCATGCACAAGGATGTGGGTTCAATCCCATCACTGGAAAAAAAAATACTGTAGGTAATTGCTACTTTGACCCACTAGTTACTTAATGTGCTGTTTAATTTCTATCTATTGATGAATTTTCTACTTTTTTCCCATTATTATTTAATTTCATTGCATTGCAATTAGAAAACATGCTCTGAATTATTTCTATCCCTTTAAGTCTATTGAATTTTGTTATATGGCCCAGAAGAAAACCTATCCTGGAGAACATTCCCTGTGCCTTTTGTGAAGAATGTGTATTCTATTGTTGGAAGGAATGTTCTACAGATGGCAGTTAGTTCTAGTTGATTTAGAATGTTGTTTGAATATCTTCTTTCCTTGTTGATCATCTATTTAGTTGTTCTATGTATTATCAAACATGGGATATCAAAATCTCCAATTGTCACTGTTGAATCTCTATCTTTTCCTTCTATCAGCTTGCTTCATAAAATTTTGCATTCTTATTGACTGCATATACATTTATAATGGTTATATCAACTTTATTATTATAAGATGTATTTCTTGTTGTCACTGGGGATTGAACCCAGAGGTGCTTAACCACTGAGCCACATACCCAGCCCTTTTAATTTTTTATTTGGAGACAGGGTCTTGCTAAGTTGTTTAGAGCTTCACTAAATTGCTGAGGCTGCCTTTGAACTTGCCTCCTACTTCAATTTATCCTCCTGAGCCACTGGAATTACAGGTGTGAGCCACCATACTTGTTCCCCCTTTTAAAAATCTCTAGTAGCATGTTTTGTTTTAAAGTTTATTTGTCTGATATCAGTATAGTCATTCCAGCTTTCTTATGGTTGCATGATGTATCTTTTGACAGTCTTTATTTTCTATTTGTTTCTTTGAATATAAAGTTTGCCTGCTAAGGACAGGTATAGTTGGACCACAGTTTTTTAAATCTAGTCTAACGCTTTCTGCCTTTTGTTTATTTAATCCATTCTCAATGGTATTATTGAAAGAGTTGGATTTATATGTGGCATTTTACTTTTTGTTTCCTATATCTCAGATCTGTTCCTCTACTCCACCTTTACTGCTTTCTTTTACATGAAGTGAATATTTTCAGCCGGGCATGGTAGTGCACGTGTCACAACATTCGTGTTGTAAACCTAACAATACATTCAGTTATTACTTTACCATTTGTACTCATTTACTTAGCTCAATAGGACATTGCCTCCATTCATCTTTTTGGAATATTATTGGCAATTTCATAAATATTACATTCCTATATATTTTATACAATTGCTCTCCTCCCTCTCCTCCTCTTTTTTCAAGGTCATTCTGGGAATGGATCCCATGAACTCCTCACTCATGCTAGTCAAGCACTGAGCTCTATCCTAAGCTGTATACAAGTGCTTTTTAAATTGGTCAGGAGCAGGATAAACAATATCCATCTGTATTTTCTTTTATAATTATATAGTTATCTTTTTTGATGCTCTTTGATTTGGTTTGTGGATTTTAATTACTGTCTGGGTTCATTTGCTTTCAGCTGGAAGAGCTTCTTTTTAGTGTTTCTTGTTAAGACAGGATTGGTAGCACAAATTCCCTTTTGTTTTTCATTGGGGAAAGTCTCTACTTTACCTTTGCTTCCATGAGATCACTTCCTGAATATAGGATTTTTGGTTAACTTTTTTTTTTCCTTCAAGCACTTTCACTATGTTACCCCAGTATCTTTTGGTCACTACTGGTTTTATTATTATTATTATTATTACTATTATTTTTATTTTTTAGTTGTAGATGGGCACTATGCCTTTATTTTATTTATTTATTCTTATGTGGTGCGGAGAATCAAACCCAGTGCCTCACACGTGCTGGGCAAGTGCTCTACCACTGAACTATAACCCTTCACTACTGTTCTTGCTGAGACGTCAGCTGTTAATCTTATTTTGATTCATTTGTAAATAATTCATTGTTTTCTTGCTGCTTTCAAGACTTTTTCCTTGTCTTTGACTTTCATTATTTTTAAAGTGTGTCTCTTTGTGAATCTTTTTTATTTATCTTACTTGAAATTCACTGAGCTTCCTAGATATACAGGTTATTGTTTTTCAACAAATATGGGAAGTTTTCAGTCATTATTTCTTTCAGTATTTGTTCTGCTCCTTTGTCACACTCTTCTCCTTCTGTTATCCCCATTATGCACATGTTGGTGTACCTAATGGTGTCCCACATTTGTCTGAGGCTCTCTTCATTTTTCCTTTTTTTTTTTGGTACCAGGGATTGAATCCAGGGCCACTTACTACTGAACCACATCCCCAGCACCCGCCTCCTGCACCTTTTTGCTTTTTATTTTTGAGACAGGGTCTCACTAACTTGTTAAGATCCTTGCTAAATTGCCAAGGCTGGCTTCAAATTTATGATCCTCCTGCCTCAGCCTCCTGAATGACTGGAATTATAGGCATGTGCCACCATGTCCAGTTCTCTTCATTTTTTTTTTCTTCTCTGATCTTTGACTTGCATGTTCTTAGTAGATCTGTCTATAAATTAGCCTATTCTTCTCCTAGTTCAAATCTGCTGTTGAGTCCCCAATGAAGTTATTTCAGTTATTGCATTTTTTGATATTTTCATAATTTCCAGAATTATATTTTCCAGAATTTCTATTGGTTCATTTTAAAATAATTGTTATCTCTTTTTTGCTATTGTCCATTTGATGTGACAGTAAATAAATGTCACCCTTTTAATTCTTTAACCATACTTTCTTTAGTTCAGTGAACATGTTTATAATGACTATTTTGAATTCTTTTCTTTTAAAAAATTCTCATTGTAAATGGACACAATATCTTTTTATGCATTTATTTTTATGTGGGTCTAAGGATCCAACCCAGTGCCTCATGTATGTGAGGCATGTGCTCTACCACTGAGCTACAGCCTCAGCCTTTGAATTCCTTTTTTATGACAAATCCAACATCTGGTCATTCTCATAGGTGTTCTTTTGATTTGTTTTGTTTTCCAAGTGTGTGAGTCATATTTTCCTGTTATTTTGCCAGGCTGATAATTTTTTGTTGGAAAAAGGGTATTTGGGATAATATACGTAATGACTCTCAGTACTGATCACACCCCTAGGCTTGTTAGTATGACAAATAGTCCCAGACTTACTATGGTTCCACTTACAATTTTTCCACTTTATTATGGTGTGAAACTGATATATAGTCAGAAAAAATCTTACTTGAAATTTTCAATTTTGTCCTTTTCCTGGGCTAGCAATAGACACTACTCTTTTGTGATGGTGGGCAATGGCAGTGGGCTGCAGCTCCCAGAAGTCACAACATCAAGAGGTCAAACAACTGGTACTCTCTGGTGAACTGTGTTGCTAAACTCTGATGTTCAATAAGTTAGATGTATTATATGCATTTTCAGTTTTTCAGTTTTCACTGGGTGTTATAGTTCGGATTTGAGGTGGCCCCCAAAAGTTCACAGGTGAGACAATGCAAGAAGATTTGGAGGAGAAATGATTGGGTTATAACATTAACCTAATCACTGAATTAATCCCTGATGGAATTAACTGAGTAGTAACTGGAGGCAGGTGGGGGTGGCTGGAGGAATTGGGGGGGTGTGGCTTTGGGGTATATATTTTGTATCTGGAGAGTGGAGTGTCTCTCTTTGCCTCCTGATCACTACATGAGCTGCTTCCCTCTGCCACATTCTTCTGCCATGATGTTCTGCTTCACTTCGAGCCCCAAGGAATGGAGCCTGCCATCTATGGACTGAGACTTCTAAAACTGTGAGCCCCCCAAATAAATTTTCCCTCTTCTATAATTGTTCTGGTTGGGTGTTTTAGTCACAGCAGTGAAAAAGCTGACTAAAACAGTGGGCTTATCAAAACATAACTCCATCTTAAAGCAAGGAGCATCTGCATTTGCTTGTTTGTTTAGTGATTGGCCAGATTTGGTGAAATTCATACACCCCCATCTTGATGTTAAACTTCATTGCCAGCTGATTATTTTATTGTTTCCAATAGTACCTAGGATAAACCGCTCCATACATGAATCCAATTGAAATTTAACCCCTTTGAAGGAATATTTTATGAGGTCAGTGTGTAATATTTGTTCTTACTCCAGGAGGGCTCTCCCAGCAGTCTTAATCTGTTCTTTCCTGAAAACTAGCTGGTTTACAAGTTTTTTTCTATATCCATTGGGGATTGGTTCCAGAACCTCTTGCATGTATCAAAATTCTTGGATGCTCAAATTCCTATAGGATTGCATAGTACTTGCATATAACCTATACACATCTTATGGCATATTTAAAATCATCTCTGGATTACTTATAATACCTAATATAATGTAAATGTTACATAAATGGTGGTTATACTATATTGTTTAGGGAATAATGATGCAGGGGAAAAAGCCCACAGATGTTCAGTAAAAACAATTTATTTTTCTGAGCATTTTTGGTATGAGGTTAGTTGAATCCATGGACAACAAACTAGTGAATAGAGAGCCTACTGTATCTTGAATCTCTTCCCAATTACCTATTATCAAGACCTCTGCTAGACCACCCTTTGGCTTGAACTTTTCCATGCTCTGTAGCAAATGAAGTCAGTTCTTTGGGGAAGACATTAAGGACTATCTGTTTTATGGATTGCTTAATCCCCAGGCACAATCTCTGAGCCAAGTCTCTGGATCTGGTGGTAGAAAACAGCAAGCTTCTCTTAGAGTCATGTTTATGCTCCAAGAGCTTAGGTGGACAAAGGGCAGTGGGCTGAGGTCCTCTCTTCATGTGACTACCACTTGAGGAGCTGGTCATCAGTTAAAGGTCATCAGAAACCCAGTCTCTGAGCACTCTAGCTCAAGGTGGAGCATCAGTTCCATGAATTGGAGCTGGATGGAAGGGGATCCCTCATCTCTAATCCACACTCACTGGGATTTAGGTAGGAAAAGGAAAGGGATGAAAATGTTGACATTCTGCTCCTCTGACTGGGTGCTACTGGGAAACTTTGTGATTTTGGTTGCAGCAGTCTGAACTGGAGTTTGTCTTGCAGAATGAGAGGCGGAAGGACGGAGAGGTATTGGTTTAAATACCACAGTCTAGAGCTTTTTCATGGAAAAATTTTCATACAATTTTTTTGAATAGATGTTTATTTACTGTTTGCCCCTTAGGGTCATAAGTTTTACTAGTTTCCAATGGAGTAGGTCAGCTCTTTATGCTGTCATGCCAGTATTAATCTCTCTTGGTATTATTCTTGTAATTTCTCTGTTCAAATTTTTTTTTTTTTTTTTAAATGTGCTGGGAATCAAATTCAGGGCCTTGCACATACTAATCAGACATTGTGCCACTGAGCTACCACTTCAGCCAAAAATTAAGAAAATGTTAAGGGTTGGATATATAATTCAGTAGTAGTAGATGGCTTGTTCTAATGTCCCTAGAGGAGCTCCTATAAGAGGGGTACCTCTGCTCAGGACACGTGGGAAGAGGAGTCCTTGGCATATGAAATGGACAAGAATTTCAGCACATGCCAGAAACATATAGATTTATTTAGGTAAGCAGACACACATTCAAGGGCAAATGTCTGTTATCTTGAGAGAAGGAGAGATAACTTTTGGGGTAAAGTAATAAATACACATTGGAGGTAGTATGCTGGCCATCACCAGAGCTACAGCAACCTCTTGGTATAGGGTATTAATAGTTACAGAGGGCCGGGTAAGGCAGAGTACTCCTGTAATCCCAGCAATTTGGGAGGCTGAGGCAAGAGGATGCGAGTTCAAAAAATAGCTTCTGCAATTTAGTGAGGCCCTAAGCAACTTAGTGAGACCCTGTCTCGAAATAAAAAAGAAGGGCTGGGGATGTGGCTCAGTGTTAGAGTGCCCTTGAGTTCAATCCCCAGTCCAAAAAATAAATAAATAAATAAATAAATAAATAAATATAAATAAATAAAAAATATATACACACACATACATACATAGGTAGACAGACAGACAGACCGACAGAACTTAGGGGCTGTCCTACAGGCGGAGCCAGCTTTTCTAGCGTTTGCAGATTTTCATCCTGTTATTTTTTGCAGGCAGGAGAATGGTTTAGGCGTTAAGCCCTTTAGGCAGAGGGTTAAGGACATGGGCTGGGTTGGTGGTAAATGCTTCTTTTGCATTTCAAAGGTTCATGGGCATTTCCTACATTCCATCAGCTTCTAGGCGTTCTCTTTTGAGACAGTGTATTTTTCTTTTTCTGTATTCCCAAATTCCTATCTCACTAGTATTGGAAAGGCCGTGGGTTTGATTCCCAGCAAATACACACGCACACGCTCACCCCCCTCCTCCCTTAAAAACAATGATAGAGTCAGGGGTCGGGGAGGAGAAATAGTTAAATATCTCAGGGAAGTAGTTATTAGGAATAGATTAAAACAAAGCACGTTCACTTTTGCCACTTACTATTTTCACACACTGGTAATAAACACTAGGAGTGATCATAAAACAACACTCCGTACTTCTTCAAAACATCCAATACGGAGGGTTCGCAGAGCTCTCGAGTGGTTGTAGAACAGGAAAACACTAACAGGAAGCAGCGGTAAACGGTCTCGCTGGTTTTCAACTCAAAAGGCACTCCTGGGGGTTCGGTGAGTGGGGTCTCTGGACCGCAGAGGGCAACTGTATTCTTTCCGTAAGTTGAGACACGTCCAGTGCAAGCCCAGGCTACCGGAGTGGGAGTGGGCAGGGAAGCGCTACGCCCTATAATCGCCTGCACCACGTCGCTTCCAGGCTTCCCGTTTCTCGGCCTCCATGCTGCCTGTGCTTTCCGGTGTCTGGGGGAGTGAAGGCCCGGGGATCGGAGCGGAGGAGAGCCCGGGTGGGAGCAGGACGGTACGTACCGGTGCTCCCTAGCTGCTCCTGCGCAGAGTCCCAAGCAAGTAGCGCGAGACCCGCGGCACACGGGTCTGCGGACACTGGGTCTGCGCGTCAGTGCGCGGCCTGCGCCGGGGCGCTTCTCGGGCACCGCAGCTTCCGTGACTCGCCCCAGCAGGGGGCCCAGCAGGGTGCCCAGCAGGAGCAGGGGCGGGTGGGCCTTCTGCAGGTGACTCAGTTCTGTGGCCTCTTTCTCTCCGGTTTGCCCCTTGGGCACTGACTGGGCGGAGCGCCCCCGCCCCCTCGCCCCTGCTCCCAGCCCCTCACCCCGTCTACCCTGCGCAGGATTCGAGAAAGGGCGGCCTGAGGTTGCCGGGTTCCAGGTACTGCCGGGTGTACTCCCACAGCCTGGACCCACCCAGAGTGGGATCTCTGGGCCGTCGCAGACCACCCCTACAGCCCCCAGAGGCGCAAATCTGGCTGTAAGCTTTGGTGACAAGTCCCCAACGACTGTAAACTTCGATTAAAATGATCTGAAGAGTTCTTTCTTGGGCGAACTGTCGAAAACATGGGCAGTTTTCCTTTCGAAAAGTTGACAGAGAGGACTTTTTCTTTACTCAACCGGCCCTTCTGGCCCAGCGGGAAGTTTTAGTCTTTTGCAATAACGAGGTGAAGTAGATACAGGGTTGTTTACCAATGCAGTTTAATGTACGTTTTGACAAATTACAAGCTTGCCTTGGTAAAGTTGGGAATGCTAGAATTTCTTTAAGTCACCCTCCCTCCCAAAAGAAGCCCGTTTCTGTCGCCGACCTCCCGATCCCCCTTCAAAAGGACAGAGAAACGTGATCATTTCTAAGTTTTCACTTGACTGTGTCGAGATTTGGATGGCAGGCATGTTCTTTTTAATATTAACCAAAAGTGTAAAACAATTTACTCTTGAAATTAAGAGTAAAGATTCCAGGGAGCAGGAAGTAAATCCAAAGAGCTGACGCCCTCTAGAAGATTAATTGACATTTGAAATTTGTTGTTACACAACAGAGGGTGGAACCAACGGGGGATAAATACGTCATGTATTTTGGACGTTGATAAACTGGAATGATCTAAAACTAAGAACAGGGTCTGGCAGACTTGACCTGCAGAAAGAGAGTTCAGATAAAGTGGGATGGAAGTTTTGCTGTGGTTAGACTCTAGATTTTTTTTTTTAAGACTGTGGTTTGGAAGAGAACTTTGAAATGTGTTTATCATACGGCAAGTTTCTCTTTTTTTGTTAACACTTGTTTTACTAGTAGCTTTTAGGTCGAATGTCCTGGTGAAATTGTTGTACATTCGCTAACTGGCATTTACATTTTAACACTATTACTTGCTAACTAAAACCTGTTTCCAAAATGAATCCAGCTGCTGGTCTGCAGGGACACGTTGTGTCCTCCCTCCCTGGGAGGGCTGCGCAACAGGTCTAGGGGAGTGGTGGGCAGTTTTTTGAGAGTTGGCCGGTGGCGGGGGTGGGGGTGGGGGGGGCGGCTCAAGGAAGCTGAAACTGAAGTCAGTTTGGTCCCCTGAGCGTCCCTGGTCCCATCGCCGTTCCCAGTTGGGTGACGTGGCGTCCCAGCAGCGCCCTTTCAGTCTTGGTGACCTTCGGGTATCAGGCAACTTCCCGGAGCTCAGTTTTCGCCCTTTGACCAAACTCGGGGAATTTTACAATCTGGGGAGACAAGATCGTGGCCTTATGCAAATTTCTGGGTGCTGGGAGGGGGGATTCCGCAGACTGCTTTGGGCGGCGCCTTACCTGGCAGGCAGCATAGAGGAAGCCTCTAGGGCCCAGCGAGCAGTTCCCAAGAAGGCTGTAGCCAAGGCCACCTCTTGATGCATGAGGCTGGTGTGCAGTTTCTAGTCTGATCCGGAGCAGGCCTTAATTTGGTTTTCCCAAGCGTGTCCGTGTCCGAAGAGAGGACATTATATAGTGGGAAGAGCCGGTGGGTGCCCGGAGTGAGTAAACCAAGAACCTTACCAGCCCCTACTGACCCTTTTCCCTAGGCTGGAGGCGCCTTGGTCTACGGGAACTCTGGGCTCTGTCCTTCAACCCCTGCAGAAAAGGATTGAGTCTCCCGCCTTCTGTTCTTGGTCCCCTCCCTTAGACTTTTTGGGGACTCACCTACATACAGCACTGACTAGTGTAGCCCTTTTAAATCCCAGGAATGGGCTCTGTTTGAGGATGGGTGCTTCTTTGTAGAGCCCCCAAAGTTAATTAAACTCGTGTTTATGGACTCAAATGCCTCCTTGCCTTTAATTCATATCATCCTAACCAACATGTATTGAGCTCCTCTAGGCCAGGCAGAATTCTAGATACTCTTTCAATTTGGTTCTTGTCCCCATAACCGCACCAGGTGGTTGGGGAGACCAAGTAAAGTTACCTACGTAGACAATTTGGACAAGGTCCACTGCCAGCCAACCAACACAGGAGGAAACCCATGGGACCCGTGTGGGTAGGTGACCAGACACTGAAGGCAAATGTGCTCAGGTACATTCTTGTTTTACTTAGTATAAACCTGTGAGGCAAGAGACTCTGTTATTGTAATATTCTCTCTCTCTTCTGCATTTCACTCATGTCTTCTCCTTTAGGAAGTCTTCACAGGCTACCTCCATGAATGTCCTTCTTCTGTCCTTCTTTCACAAGCTTGATGGCAACCTTTGCACTTACCACAACATTGCATTTAACACTTTGTGTTGTAATACTTTAAAAACTTTTCAGTCAAGTTGTGATAGGATTACCTGGGTTGAATACCTGTGAAGCAGCTAGAGGAAGCCCCTAGAAATCCATTCCCTAGAGATAATTAGAGGTCGTACTTGAGTGTCTATTTCAGAAATTTTTACACTCAAATACAGTCTGTGAAGTGCTTTTAAATATATATATTTAAATATACATATACAATACATATATATTTATATAGTACTTATATATATTCAGTACTTATTTTATATGTTATATATAAATAAATGTACATGTATATTTAAATATATATTCAGTAATTATATATTTATACAGTACTATACATATTTCAATATGCATATTCAATACATGTATATATATCTTTTTATCCCCTTATTTTGTATAGTGTTGTTTCTCCAAACTGAATTTCGGCACTGGTGCTTGTTCTACTAATATCTCTGCTTTTTCCACATGTAAATTCCCTCCCCCTTGTCATCAATAAAAGATTTCTTTTTCTAATTACCACTTTTCTTGGTTTTAAGAATGTGTGTATCTGCAATTCATATTTGAATTCATCTGCTTGTTCAGATGCCCTTAATCAAGGTTTTACTTCCTCTTCAATTCTTGGCTTAGGGGTATAGTTTCTTCTTTGACCATGCACATTTTAAAGAAAATGACTTTATGCACATATATACACATACATGTATATATGTAAATATGTATATGTGTTCTCAAATTTTTGGAGATCAAATTGCTTCCTTTTCTACCCATTATACCTTGTCTTGTATTTATATTCCTTTAGTTGTCTCCATTTCTAGCCACTTTGTTTTTATATGGCCATTAAAGTTTTGACTAAAATGAACAGCTTCTTTGTTATTTTCTAATTAGTATTGATATTAGATTGTCATCTTTGGTAATTCATTACCTTTTACAAAAGACCTAAGTTCGACCAATTTGTTACCATATTCATATGAATATTCAAGATGTCTTCTGCAGCAAACCCTTCAATTGAAAAAAGGAATCCATTATCATTTTTATCTATGTACTTCAATTTTTCAATGTAATTGAAAACTACTCTTGTACTTAGTTGCTCTGGGTGTTTCCCAGGGAATGATTTCTTCTGATCATTTTACTTTACAAATGGGAACCAAAGCATCTTTATCTTGTGAAATTTGTGAGGTTTTGTTTTTGTTTTGTTTTTCTTCAAGTGTCCTTTAGATCTTTTGGGGGCTTATATATCCATTTGTTTCTTTTTTAATTGAAGCTTTCAAAAGTAGTTTTTAAAGTTAGACCTTTGTTTTAAAGAGTAGGCATTTGACAGATCTCTTGCTTGAATACCATCCGGTGAGTAGACCAGATTCCTTGCAACAATGACCAAAACTTGACTTGAAGTTAAATTTAAAAAAAAAAAATCTGTTCAGCATTTACTGAATACTTGCTAGTGCTAGGGAATAGAAATACGTAAATCTCCCTCTGTTGACTGCAACTTTTTCTAGTTGGGAAAGACAGATGCATCAGCAAAAGATTGAAAACCTGGCTATGGAACACCGTTGAACCTGAGTATGACTTTTACACTTGACTTGAGTTCTACTCTAATCCATAACTGTTATTTTAATCTGGCAGAAAATTATAAGGCTGTGTTCTAAATGCCCTGGTGGACCTATTACTGAAATGTGGTGGCACAGGGCAGTTATATATAGCACAAAGCTGTACCTCTGGAGAATAGATACCAGTTGCTGTCTGCCAAGACTTTCTGTAAACAAGTTGACTATCATTCAGTCTAAATATTGAATGAGTCTATTCCTTTAACCTGGGTGGTCACCAGGAATGTCAAGGAACCTAGAAGAAAGGACCAACTAAGAGATCAGAACCCAAGGAACAGGTTATGTCCCGGGGATCATGAGACTGAAGCAAATGGAGAACTTTTCTTTTCCACCTGTCTCCCTTTTTTTGAGCCACTTTTTATTCCTCAAAACCTTGAGGAGCTGGGCATGGTTGTTCATGCCTATAATCCCAGTGGCTCAGAAGGCTGAGTCAGGAGGATCACAAGTTCAAGGTCAGCCTGGGCAATTTAGTGAGACCTTGTATCAAAATAAAAAATAAAAATGACTGAGCATGGAGCTCAATGGTAGAGTGCACCTGTTTCAATTTCTAGTACTGGAGGGGAAAAAAAAAAGATCAACAACAATAACAAAAAACCTTGAGGAGAAGGAATGTGGTTTCTGAGTGCTGTTGCATGAGGATGTACTTCCATTTCCTCTAAAGGTGACATCAGATGGTGTAGATACCTAAAAAGTGAAGTTTAACCACCCACAACCCTATTTTGTACTACTTGGAACTGAGATCTGGTCTCTGAACCCAAGTTTTATCAAAGCATTACAATTTGAAATCTTGCTTAAACTCAGGCATCTTGGCCTATTGCTATTTTTTTTTTTTTTTCTGCCAAGGAAAAAGAAGACTGGAACAAATGGATAAATGCAGCAAATCACACATTGTTCTATGTTTTTTTCTCAATACAGTGAGTGAATAGAATAACAGCTCATTAAAAAGTAGATTTGTTTTAAACTTACACCATCTGGCCTGGGGCTGTAGCTCATTATAGTTCTTGCCTAGTAGGCTGGAAACCCCAGGTTCAATCCTGAGTCCTACAAAAATAGGTAAGTAAATAAATAAATGAAAAATTAAAATAAATATTGCCATCTCACATTAGTTTTGAGAATGTTAAAGGGCTGTCCTGTTAGGGGAAAAATACTTTAAATTTTAGGCACTTCTGAGTCATTGTAGAACTATTCTACACAGAGAATTGTGTTTGAAGATTAGACAAATGAAAACTGCGACATAAATTTTTAATATTAGAAATGACAGTTTATCAGGATTCAGTGCAAAGGATACATTTTTATCAAAAGTTAATGAGATTTGAACCTTTTGCTGAAAGGCCAGTGGATGCTTGGTGAGCTTGGTTGGAGACATTGTATTTTTCCTATTCAAGGCAGGGTCCTGCCAGCCCTAAGTAAGCCTGCATGGGGGCTTACTCAGTCGGATTCTTTCCATCATATTCTAAGTTCCCCTGAAACAACAGCATCATTGTATCATGGTTGCAAAAAATTCCTTTCAAAGCTGTCTCTCTCCTGGATCTAAAAATCCAAGTGTGATACCTTTTTAGATTCCCAGTTCCATCTTGCCTCACCCTAGGTTGCAAAGGGATGATTGAACGTTACACCGTATATACCTGCTGCAGTCGTGCCATGATTACCAGCTTGTTCAAGGCCTGTGAGGGCTGATCTTGGTAGGTCTGGCCAAGGCCTACCCACAGCCAACTGAACCTAAGAGCCTATCTACCTTCAAGAACCTCCATATATGACAATACCCAACTAACTCTTGCATAGAATAAGATAAATGCCAGAAAAGAATACAAACAGTGCTATAAGCAGGAGATGACCTGATTTGGAGATCAAGACAACTATGGAAGAGATTCCTTGAAAGAGGAAATAGAATTTCAACATGCAGAGAGTAAGAAGAGGTGAGGGCTTTTCTGAATGGAGGCAAATGCTTGAGAAAAGATGCTAGGACAGAAAAACACCGTCCAGGGAACACTGAGATACTTCATCTGGAGTTGGATCACGGGTTATACAGAAGTGGGGTGATTTCTTACACTTGGGCTTTGCAACAGAAATTTGCCCAGGAGAAAACTGAACTTGGTTAAGATGGAAGGGGGCGACTACATCAACTGGATTTAGCTTTGTTTCTCCTATGACTCTGCTCATGTTCCTGGATCCAGTGAGAGGCTTCACAATCTCCTTTTGGTCTAGATTCTCATTCTGTGATTCATTCTTTCATTTTTTTGTGGCTTGTATATGCCTGTTATGAACCAGGGATGTTGTTGGAAGTAATGTCAGATCCAAATTTGTAAGAACTTGCCTGAGAGTCATAGGAAGTCTGTTCTGTCTTAGTTCATTTTGTGCTGCTGTAAGAAAATACCTCTGACTGGGTGAGTTATAAAGAAGAGAGCTTTAATTTTCAAAATTCTGGCGGCTGGTATTTCTGACACCAAAGTGCTGGCATCTGGTGAAGGCAGCTTTTGGCTTCTTTGAATGCTGGATCCTCTGGAGAGGGGGGGAATAATATGTCCTCACATGCCAAAAAGCCCCTTTGTAAGGGCACTAATCCCATTCACATGGGAGGAGCCTCATGGCCTGACCTCCTAAAAGCCCCACTTCTTAACTCTTCTACATTGGCAACCCCTGAATTTTGAAGGGTATATATTCAAGTCAGAGCAGCCTCATTAAATAACTTAAAAAATGCCTTCTAATTTTGTCTTTTAATGGTCTTCTAGAGGATGTTTGAGTTTGTAGCTGCAACATTGCAGAAATCAGGAACCACATGGTGATGTATTATTACACATCCTCATTTTAAATATTTTGAGGGGGCCGTGAAATGGCATTTCAGACACTATCTTAGGTTTAAAATGCCTGCAGATGGGGGAGGAAAGATAGGTTTATTATATCAGCTGCTCCAATTGCCACAGGCACAGCCCCCATCTGTGGGTCCTGAACATAATTGGAGTGGGTTCTTTTGTGTTAGAACTGAATGCATAGAACATCCGTGAGAGGGCCCTGTTATATGCCACTCAGAATCATGCAACTCCTCCTCCTTTGTCTTTTTAGTCTTCTGGGTGACTTTTTCAAGTACCTTGTTACTGGGGCTTTCCCAACACCTGAAAGTTCTAGGTTTGCATGCTGCTTTCTTTAGCTGGCAAGATGGTCTTTGCCCTATTGCCACCCAGGGCTGCCAGGTTGCTAAGACATTTTATTTGCTTTCACACTGTGGCTCAGCAAACAGGACCTTGGTTTCATGCCATGCCATGACCTTGGTTCAGGTCAAAGAGTGGAACGTTAAGTATGTCTTTGGATAGATTAACCAGTCATGCTGGTCATTGTGCTACTGATTACAGGGCACATTATGTGCTTTGGATACAAGATGGTTTGAATTGACATTCTGTGAGAAGGGTTGAGAAGTCTGACCAATGCTCCCACATTTTACTGTCACCTCCGAGGGCAAAATGCTGGGTGACAGAGGGGTATGCTAAGTGTTTTACTTGAAGTTTATATGTAGTATGGGGGTGGTAAAAAGAAGTTACTGACCGACTCTGAGAGCTTTTCCCAGAAAGGTTATACAGTAGGAGGAGATGCCACACTTGGGCCTGAAAGCCCCGAGGGGTTTTGTTAGGCAGATAAGGGGAAGTGGGTAAAACAGGAAAAGGCACTTGGGAAAGGACTTGTTGAATCAAGAAAGTGAGTGGATCCAAGCATGAACTTCAACTTCAGAAAGTTTGTTCAAATAGGAGATAGATTTGGAGAGGGTAGGTCAGAGAAACAAGTCAGGGTGAGAGATGGTTACCAGAGAGCTCCAGCTTTTAAGAAGGAGGTTCAGAAAGAGGGTGCTGAGGAGTGGGAGGTTACAGAAGGCCTGGGTAGAATGTAGTTTGTGAGTTCAGCCCGGGGAGGAGTGTTTCAAGGAAGGATTAATGAATAGCAATCAAACAAAGAGGACTAATTTTTATTTTTGTTTATTTTAAAATAAAATTTGTGTATATTTATACAACATAATGTTGTAAGATACATGTATAGTAAAATGGTTGCTATAGTGGAACAAATTACATATCAATCTTATGTAGTAGCTCATTCCCCCCACCCTTATCCTCCCCCCCCCCTTTCTGGCAAGAGCAGCTGTAATCTATTAGTTTAATGAAAATTCTGAATACAATGCACTATTATTAAGCATAGTCCTCACGTTGTACACCAGATTTTTCACTTCTTCCTCCTACATATTTGCGACTTTGTATCCTTTGACCTACATCTCCCCATTTCTTCCACCCCAAGCTCTGGTAACCACTGTTTATTCTCTATCTCTACATATTTAACTTTTTAAAACGTATTCTACGTATAAATGAGGTCATGCAATACGACATACTTTTCTTTGTGTTTGGTTTATTTCACTTGGCATGATGTCATCTGTGTTCATCCATGTTGTAGCAAACAGCAGCAACTTTTCCCTTTTGAAGGGGTGACTAATATTCCACAGTATATATACACCACAGTTTATCTGCTTGTTTCCATATCTTTATCTTAGTTTATCTTTGTTTGTTTCCATATCTTGACTGTTGGAAACCATATTGCAACAAACATGGGCATGCAGATATCTTTACAAAGCAGAACTTTCATTTCTTTTGGTGTATATACCAGAAAAAGGATTGCTGGGTCTGAAAGAACTTCTAAGCGCCCTGGACGTGGCAGCTAGGAGATCACCAAGGCCTTGACAAGAGTGGCATCCTCAGGGCCTTTCTAGGGTGAGAGGAATGAGGTACTTACTTTCATACAACATTTCAGGGAGTGCTTGAAAACTCAGTCAAGATAAATAATATTTTAGTGCAACATTTAAAAATATCAACATAATTGCTAAAATCTATAATGAACCAGTTGTCAAAATTTTAAACAAAGACAGTAAGAGCATTACTGATGTTTCCTTTTGCCTCAGATTCCAGTCTGGCTTGGCATTGAGTGTCACGGTATAAGGAAGATGGTGGGGATGGGGCCTGCTGAGTGAAATTGAAGCACTGAGTGTAGACTCTGCATTCATGATGTCCCAGCTTCAGGTGAAAGGAAATAAAATGAAAGCATGGTTGGTCTAAGGGGCCTCCGATTTAAGGACTTTTGGGGTTTATTTCTTGTGTAAGATAGAAGAGACTTGAACATGGGGAGTAGTCCCTGCAATCTCTGATGAAATCATTGGTGTACAAGAGGGGACAAATGGAATTGGCCCTGGAAAAGCTGAGGGACAGGAGGTACCAACTGGGGCAATGGAAAGGTGAGAGGTTGTAGGAACTCATGTCTTATAAATTGCAAGGTCATTTATGAGGGAATGCCCCCAACAGAAACAGCAGCAGTAGGTGGTGGTAGGATGGAAGACAGCTGTGCAGGATGGAGTTGACCCAGGAGGTGTGGAAACAGAGCTGACCAGGGTCCTGTAAAAGAAACGGCTGAGCAGCAGAAGGGGCCCAGCTGAGACTGGAATTCACAGGGTGTGGTGTGCCAGTTTCCATGTTAGGTCATCTTTGCTTCCTCCCTTCTGAGCTGCTTGCTGATCTAGGTGTACAAGTGCAGAAACTCAGAACCTGAGACTGGGGTGCAGGGTGACCAACCATCCTAGTTAGCCCAGGACAGGTAGCCTTCCTGGGATCAGGACTTGTAATGCTAAAACTGGAAGGTTCCAGGACACCAGGACCATTCACTTACCTAAGGTGTTATAGGATTGGAAGACAGGAATTGAACAGATAAGAGAATTGAGGGTGCTGGCCTGAGAGTTTGGAGAATGTGCTCCAGGTTTGGTCTGCTATCACCCTACAGCATTGTTCATAATTCATCCATTTACTCATCACATACTAACTGAGTACTCACTATGAGTCAGGCACTGGGATCTGCGCAGAGGATTTAAGGGCAAAGAAGAAATAAATGCCCACATAAAATATCCTTCTGTGGTTGTTAAGATCTGTTGGTGCTCAGGACCCATCTCTATTTAGAGGGTCTCTTCTGAGCAGTACTTCTGTCTAGAAAACTACAAACTATATTTTCCAGACTCTTCTAAAGCTAGGATGTGACTAAGTTAGGTACATTCAGGGAAATGTTACAAAGGAAGTGGGTAGAGACCAATCCTTTGCTCCTCTTAGTTTCTCTGCTGGTGAGGAGGGTGGTAGTGATATGGGTATGGGGAACAGTGTTAGCATCCAGGTATCAGCTTTTTAAGTGTTGGAGGCATGTGTGGCTGTGTCTGCTCTTATGGTGGCCTCCTGATTGCCCACTGCTCTGGTCCAGGAATGTGGTTCTGGGAGCCCCAGGAGTCTTTGCTAGAAACAGCCTAGAGCCCCTTCCTCCAGCCCCAATGCTCCTTTCGTGAGCCATTAAAAATCACCTGTTTAATGTAAGCTTTGGTTGGTGTTTTACGTAAGCTTTGTTTGGCGTTTTAAACAATGATTGGCAACGGCCTCATGATTTCTACCAGAGAAATGAAACTGGAACTTGACTTAGGGTGTAGCTGCTCTGGTTGTGGAGGTTACAGACAGTGTGTCCTAATCTGGGGATTTTGTGTGGGGGTGGAAAAGAAGGAGAGACAGTCACTGAATTTGAATGTACCTGAAGAAAAGTACATTTGAAATTCTAGAAATCACACAGATGCCAGTTTTGTTTGGTAAGGGAAGGCTAAATGGCCAGAAACAATGATAAAATGAAACAAATGGGATAGAGGTCTTGATCCTGCAGGGTTGGGTATCTGAAAGCAACCAAGAAAAAGAGTTGGACTTGGACAGCTCCTTTCCCTCTCCAGGTAGGATGGGGTTGGTAACTGATGGGCACAAATCCTTTTATAGAGTTTTCTACAACCACTCCTTATCCTTTGAACCATGTTAAATAAAATCTGACCTGTTCTTTTTGATAAAATCTAACCTGTTCTTTTTGAGGATAACTTTAGGAAAGGAAGTCTTGTTTTAAGGTACATGTACACCAAGGAAACTCTGTGTGGCCTGCACTTTTTTTTTCAAAACTGTGTTTATTTTAAATGGTAATTTTTAATGGAACTGGTAAAGGCTGAGTACAGAAGAAACAGAAACTAATTTTTCAGTTTCCAAACCTGTAAGATTTCCTTTTGACTTATTATTATTCTGTGGTCAGAGAATGTGGTATGAGGGCCACGAGTCCTTGCTTATCTGAAGTTTTTCTTCCTTTGGTTTCAGTTGCCCACAGTGAACTGTGATCTAAGAATATTAAATGAAAATATTCAAAAATAAGCAACTCATAAGTTTCTAATTGTGCACCGTACTGAGTAGTGCAATGAAATCTTGCAGCATCCTGCTCAGTCCTGCCTGCAATGCAAATTTTCCCTTTGTCCAGAGTTTCCACACTGTATGTAATACCCTCCCATTAGTCACTTAGTAGCTATCTAGGTTATCAGATCAACTGTTGCAGTATGTATGCTGGAGTAACACTTATTTTACTTAAAATGTCCCCAAAGCACAAGAGTAGTGATGCTGGCAATTTTATTATAGTATGTTACTATAATTGGTCTATTTTATATTGATTGTTGTTGTTAATCTCTTAAGGTACATAATACATAAATTAAAATTTATCATAATTATGTATATATAGGAAAAATCTTAGTACATGTGTGATTTGGTATGATCCACAATTTCAGGCATCCACTGGGGCTCTTAAAATTTATCTTTCTCAGATAAAGGGACTATTACATATTTATTTTAATATCTGTATATCTGTCACTGAACTTATGAAGAAAAATATTACAAATTTAGCCATTTCTCCTTTGTATTTTTTTGGGGGGGGGGTTCTGTTTTTTTCTGGTGCTGGAGTTTGAAGCCAGGGCCCTGTGCTTACAAGACAAGCACTCTACCAACTGAGCTATATTCCCAGCCCTCTCCTTTGGATTCTTATCTAGTCACAGTCCCTTCTTCCCAAAATGAAAGTCACTTTACTGAATTTGAAATTTATTATTATGTAAATTTCAATATTTTCACTATATGTATATATATACACACTATATATATGTGTGTATATATGTATCCCTAAATAATATAACATATGGTATTTTTTGATATTTAGAATCTTAAAGTCAATTAATCATAATATATGCATCTTACCTTTTGCCTCAACAAGAATGTTTGTTTTTTGTAAGATTTATGTAATCACACAGTTCATTCCTTTTTTTTAGGGCTGTATAACATTTCATTAAAGAAATATTTTTTTCAATCTCTTTTAGATGGGCTTTTGGGTGGTTTCCAGTTTATTTTTCTGTTTGCTCTAATATCTACTGCTATAAGAAACATTTTGGACGTGTCTTGGTGTACCTGTCTGCAGGATTTTAAAGGATGTTTACATAGGAATGAAATTTTCATGTCATGGAGTAGTATGTGTTTTCAGCTTTACCAGATGTTGCTAAATTGTTCTTCAAAGTAGCTGTATCAATTTTGAATTCCTCCAACAATGCATAAAATTTCATATTTCTCTGACATTTGGCAACAGATGTTAGCAATTGACCAGTGTGAAATAATATCTCATTGTAGTTGAAATTTACACTTGTCTGACCACTATTCAGGTTTGAACATTTTTTTTTCATGTGTTTAGTGGCTTTCCTCTTTTCCTCTGTCATATAAATTTAGAATCAGCTTGCCAAGGTCCATGGCAAAATTTTTTTTGGCTTTTTGATTGGACTTATATTAAGTTTATAAATGTGCATGAAATTCAGTACCTATGTGATATTGAACTTTCTGTTTGTGATTATGGTATTATGAAGATATTGATTTCTTCAGTTATCTCTATCTTAAATGAAGTCTTCAATAAAGTAATTTGTTCTTTAAATGTCTTATTAACCAATGTTAGGTTCATTCTATGTGGCTTATGAATTTTATTTTAAATAGTATCATTTTGAAATCTACCTTTTATTCCTGTTTGTTGCTAATTATGGAAATATAATTGGCTTTTATTTATTGATCATGTATCTCAAAACCTTTAACCTGTTATTAATTCTAACATTTTTCTTATTAATCCACTTGAGTTTTCTGTGTAGAAAAATCTTATTGCCTGTGAATAATGATAGTCATTTCTTTTGTTCAAGTACTGATATTCTGTCTTTTCTTCTTTTACTGAGCTGGCTCTGTCCTTCAGTATAATTTTGAATAGAAGCGATGATCATGCATATCCTTGTCTCAATCCTGATTTGAGGGGATGCTTCTAACATGGTATCATTAAGTACAATATTTGCTGTGGGTTCTCCCTTTTTGTAATTACTATTTAACTCTTTTTAGGTTGCTGTCTAGTAAGATAAATCCCTTGCTTTTAATCCATAGTCAGTTTTTTAGGGAGCTTACATCTTTATTATATTGGAGCTCTCTACTCATGAACAAAGTATGGCTCTCTATTTATCTAGGCCTTTATTTATGTCTTTTCAATAATTTATAGGCTTTCTCCTTTAAGATCTTGCATATTTTGTGTTAGAATCATTTCCATGTTATATTTGATGCTATTATATACAATAAATTATAAACAAATACCACTGTAATGTTTTTAGCTCTTTTTTCTTTTTGATTTCCTACAATTTTACTTATTTTCTTAACATCTCAACAGTGTATTTGAGCAAATGTTTTTATGTCGTATCCCACATCTCTACATACATTATAGCCAGGTTTTTTTCCCAGATTATTTAACACAAGATTTCTCAGCCTCAGTGCTATGAGCTTTTTGGGCTGGATAATTCCTTCTTGTAGGGGAATGTGCATTGTGGGATGTTTAATAGCATACCTGGCCTCCAGCCACCAGATCTCAGCAGCACCACCTGGAGATGGTGACCAAAAATGTCTCTAGATGTCATCAAATGTCTCCCGAGGGCCAAAATTGCCGTGGATAAGAACTATTGATCTGACACCTATAATATTGCAGAAATTTCCCTTATGTCTTTAAATTTATTTTAAGATAACTATATTTTAAATTCTTTCAGATGTAGGTTCCTAGGATGTGAATTCTGTTTGTTTTGTCTACTGTCATGGTGATTTTTATTTTTGTGCATAGTGGTTTTTAAACATGCGTTTACCTTCTGCAGAAACTCTTCCCCCGAATCTCACTGTTGAATTGGGAAGGTGGTCCTATGAGGAGGTTTCGTGTTTGCTTCTGAAGACATTAAGGGCTTCCCTAGTCTTAGAGTAATGTTGATGTTCATTTCTTGCCTTCAGTTTAAAGAAACCCCAGTCAGCTCATGGTTATTTGGATCCTAGTCTGACTCCTCCCTTACATGCTTTTCTTTCTTAAGCCCAACATCTCTAGCCACAGTTAACTGCCCCCACCATGGCCCCAAGCCTGCCTACACTGGTAAGTGGTGGCATCTAGGTGGCCTGGCTCCATGTAGGGATCTGTATTTTTCTTTTGATATTTTCTCAGTGTGCCAGATGCTACCACTGAGTAATTTGGATTTTACTGCCAAACTATACCCCCGTTAGCACAGAGAGAAGATGGTTTGCCAGGGCTCTTGTTGAGTGTGCGTGACTGGCAGAAAGCAGTCGTGGGTATAACAGTTGGAGAAGATGAACTGAGCAGATAATGTTTCTTTTTAAAAAAAATTATCTAATTTTTTAACTCTTAATGGCATTATTATGTCATTGATAATTACATTTAAATAGAGGACTGTTTTTAAAAGTAGAGAATTAAACATTTCATTCCTAGAAATTCTGTTTAGTTCATTTTCAAATGCATCTAGTGAACTTGGATATTTCTTACTCTGGTGTTTAATAACCTTGTATTTATTTTATCTTTCTCTCTTATTTTATTTCTTCTAGTATATACAAATATTTTAGATGTTAGTCTATAATAACATCTACTCACAAGATTGTGACTTTTAGTGAGTATAGTAGAAAAAGAACTTGGTGTTCTTTTTTAAAAAATATATATATTTTTAGGGGGCTGGGGAGATAGCTCAGTCGGTAGAGTGCTTGCCTTGTAAGCACAAGGCCCTGGGTTCAATCCCCAGCACCCAAAAAAAAAAAAAAAAAAATATATATATATATATTTTTAGTTGTAGATGGACACAATACCTTTATTTATTTTTATGTGGTTCTGAGGATTGAACCCTGTGTCTCCCACATGCTAGGTGATCACTCCACCACTGAGCCACAACCCCAACCCAAACTTTGTGTTCTCTTCATGGAAACTGGCATACTAGGTTAAAGTACTGTTAGCCTGTGAATGGAGTGTAGATTTTACTCTTTCTAAAACACCAAAATTAGTGTTCAACTTTCAGACAAAAAGAAAGTCATTTTGAGTACCAGTTTTTCAACTTTGGGCAGTCATTTTAGTAAATTTCATTTCTCCTATTACTCACACACGACCCTACTTCAGCGAAATTTGGATGAATGGATACAGGGTTGGTATAATCATTCCAAAACTAGACAAATAAACTTGTGCACAGAGAGTTGGGACGTGTTTCCATTTATTTTTTGTTAATATGAAGTCTTAACCTGAACTCTGTCTCATAGGAACAGGTTAGGAACTTGCCCAGAACCCAAGAGCTGATTTAATGTAAATTAAAACCACAAAACCTAAAAGTAGAGTAGATAGTGACTGCCATTTGCAACTAGTGAATTTTAATGGAAGAAGTTAAGAACACATCCAAGGAATGAGCTTTCTCTCTCCCACCCAGGCCCCATCTCCAGGATCAGATCTTCCTGAGTCTCCACCAATTCTTTGCCTCCACTGACGCCCTCGGGAACTGCCGATGGCAATTGCGGCCATGTAGCAGTCTACTGAGAGTCTGGGGCATCTGGCCTGTCCGTGGGGTTCCACATCTGAAGATCCTGATCAAAACCTCACTAGGTCTTTGCTCAGGCCAGTGCCAGGTGCCATTTGCATACACGATGAAGTTGGGAAAAGGGCTTGGGTTTTGGAGGCCCTGGGGAGCTGAGTGTGGGTTTTTAAAGTGGGAAAGCAACTGGAAAAAAGGGGGGTGGGCAGGGACAGAAGCCTGTTTCCCTCTTGTTCTTGATATCCCACAGAGAGAGCAGGGTCTCATACAAGACCTGCATTTGCCCAAGTCCACCTAGGTGGGTAGTCAGTTCAAGTGGGCGCTAACCCCTGTGACACCAGTTTCTCTATTCAGCTCCTTCGTCATTGGGCTTTTTCCTCTTCCTCCCACGAAGGTCACTTGTGAACTTAGTCATTAACTCCCTACTTGTGATTTTCCCTTACCCTGCTTTACATTCTGCCAAATTCTGACAAACCATGTGGGAATTTTTGGAGAAAATTTTGTCTTAGGTTTCATTTCCTTTATCATGTAGGCTTTGTTCTCTGTTTCTCTTGGGTTTTAGATTAGTCTTGGGTTTGGGTTTTGTCTACCGAGTATCTCTCTTTCTCTCACTGTAGACTTAAAAATAATATGAATTTGATCTACCAGGTTAGGGAGACCAGCAAGAAAGGGAAAAATTATGACTCTTAAGCATAAGTGACTATGATAATAGGATTAAAAAAAATCTGCTCCTACCACAGAACTCCTGCACTGGAAAGAACTCTGAAAGAAATGAAGAGAACCTTCAGAAATGAAGTTGACGACCTCCCGGCTCTCTGTTGAACTCTATACTGCAGTTCCTTAGGATGGCGTTGTGCCAGACGTCGGCCGAGGTCATCCTTCAGGTGGAAGAGGCACTTGATGAAGATGAAAAGGAGACGCTGTTCTTTTTGTGTCTGGATATTACTGCCGACGTAGTTCCACCCACTGTCAGGGACCTTCTGGATATATTATGTGAAAGAGGGAAGCTGTCTGTGGTGGAGTTGGCCGAGCTGCTGTACAGAGTGAGGCGGTTTGACCTGCTCAAGCGGATTTTGAAGATGGACAGAACCACAGTGGAGGCCCACCTGCGCCAACATCCTCACCTTGTTTCAGACTATAGGTAAATCATCAGCTCCTCTGCAGGCTTGACCGGTGGGGGGGCGAGAGGTGGCCTAGACCCTACTAAATGATAAAAATGAGGACAGTAAAAAGAACAGCCACGTCGCTTCCTTTTCTCTCTCATCCAAGTACTACCTGATATCACTTCATTGCTTTGAACTCTTTGAATTCTTAAAATGCACTTGCTTGAAGGAATGGGGTAGAAGAGCATAATGAAAGTGGAAGGGACAGATGGTACATGTTTGCCTGAAGGACAGAATGACAAGAAAGGAAGAAAGATGGGAACCACTGAGAGCTAATAATTCTTGCCAGCTTCTGGCAGTGTGAGAGCCACAGTGGTGTTGCTAGCTGATTTTCTGTGATGTCAGTTTTTGACAATTTCCGGAACTGAGAAAGGAAATAACAAGTCTGATAAGAATCTTCCTATCTTTGTGGAACTCCGTGACACCCTGACTTTCTGTCAGTCATTCCCCTGCAGAGGAAGTTTAGCAGGGTGAGTTTCCTTCTGGTGGTCCTGCCCTGGGAGGCCCCCGGGAGCCACATTGACATCTCTTCAGTTGAGACTGCCTCTGAGCTCCCTTCAGGTCCAGAGGGGCAACAGCCACTGGAGTCCCCTTAGTCCAGGCACCTCTGAGTCTTTTCTTCCTCCTGCTCTTGGGGATGTCTTAAAGGTTCACAGGGGCACAAAAGTCACTGGAAAGAGTGAGTTTTCTGGTGGGGGAGGAAGAGAAATTGTTCCTAAGTTGCTGTTTCTTTTTTCTCCAGGCCACCAGCCTTTTGTTCAATCGATAATGTTTATTTGGAAATGATATTATATTATCGAGAACTGTACTAAAGAGAGCTGAAAGCAGAGTGGGCTTTGGAAAGTATACCAGAGTTGAGGCTGCAAGGCCTGTTTCAAGCCTCAGATCTACAATTACACGCCCTGCAGGGTGGCCAGTCACTAACCTGGGTTGAGCCTTTGTTTTCTGGCTCTAAAATGAAGAATAATAACACCTGACTTCACAAGACTGTTGTGAGCATCAGTTGTGATAACTTATCATGTAAAGTGCTTTTTTTTTTTTTTTTTTGGTACTTGGGATTGAACCTGGGGGTGCTTTGCCACCAAGCTAAATCCCAAGTCCTTTTTAATTTTTATTTTGCCCAGGTTGGCCCCAAACTTGTGATCCTTCTGTTGCATCCTCCAAACAGCTGGGATTACAGGAATGTTCCTGGCTCCTGCAAAGTAATATTATTTTCAAACTTATGAAGAATTCTGCAGGATGTAAGAGATTACTGTTGTTGTTATTCTTGATCATCTGCTGTGTGTCCAACCATTATATTATGTCATGCATATTCTTCACACTATTTGAGAGGCTCTGACTGAGTTTCAGAGACTTGTATTGTGCTCTCTCTGTTCTGCATTTCTTGGAGTGGAAATAGTGCATCAGGCCCTCTGGAAGAGAGGCTGGAACTCTGGGTTCTTCATGCATCTGTTGAGCAGGCTTCGATGTGTAGCAGTGTGCTCCTGATGTTTGGTTGAGCACTAGGGCAAAATGAATGAAGAATTTCCCATCTCTAAGAATCTGGGAGTCTAATTGGGAATCGGCCTTCTAAGTGATGACAATATGGTGGCAGTCATGTTAACCACAAGGCATCCTAGGAGCTCCAACTGGAGCAGAGGTGATTGTCAGCAGGACTTTGTAGACCAAGACATCTCAGGTCAGAATCCTTGTAATGTAGGCAACGTTTGCCTTTTGCATTCAGATGTGGACCAGGATATCCCAGTCATTTCTTTGCTTTAGAATCTTGTGATGGCTCCTGGATCAATACCACCTGGAAACTTGTCAGGGGAGAAGATGACCACTTCAAATTCTATTTCTGCCTTACATGTTAGTCATCTGGGTTCTTAATTCATTTCATTGTAACTTGTGGGGAAGCTAGGGGATTCTTCAGGGAAGTTTCTATTGTCAGAGGTGTTTTCAGAACTATTAGTTGGAAGGGAGGTACTATGCTCTATTGAAAACAGGAAAGGATGAGTTTCACCTTAAGATCTCCTTCTTGGGTGATCTAAGCTTTCCGTTTTTGGGGGGAGCACATTCACATGGGGGCAAGAGTTAGTTTTTCAACCAGTTATTGGTATGGGAGGGCAGGGGCTTTTGGAGTTCTCATGAGGAATCATTTGAGTTTACTAAAGCAGATTTCCTGGTTTACAGGGTGCTGATGGTGGAGATTGGTGAGAATTTGGATAAAAAAGATGTATCATCACTGATTTTCCTCATGAGGGATTACACAGGCCGAGGCAAAGTCTCCAAAGACAAGGTGAGTTTTCTCTTTCTGGACCATGTTTCCCAGAGCCTGTCAGCAGTGGGGGCTGCTCCTTGCAATCCAGAAGGGAGGGCAGCAGGCAGTCTGCTGCCCTGTTAGTGAAAGTCAGATACCTGATGTGACCTTCTCCTAACACCAATGGCAAGAGGATTGGTTTCTGAAGTGAGAAGAAATAGGGGGATGCTATCTTCTAGGGTGGCTTTGGGTGTTTCATCCTTGATGAAAGATTCATCTGTAAACTTCATAGACCTGGCATATGTGTTGGTTTTCCTTCTTGGTTTGACAGATCATCTGGCAGGGTTAGGAAATCCATTTGCTTGTGCTGAGTGGAGCTAGGTGGGAAGTGTCAGTCTATTCCCATCTTGCTCTCCTGCTGCCATCTTTTTCTCTTCAGTTAGTTCAGGGTCAGTGTGGGGTCATGAGGCTGCATTTGAAGGCCATGTGGGGGCAGGTCCTTGTGCCTGATATATCTGGAAAATGGCTAAAGTAGAGGTTTAGGGTTGAAAGCCAGATAGGGGCAAAGATCTTAGGAATGTCATGATTGCTGGAAGAGTATTTAAATTCTAGTTGACCCCCTGGTATTGCAGAGTTCAGGATAGGTCAACAAAAGCCTGCATTTCTAGTACGTGATGATAGGTCTTCCAGGTGGTTAGATTTCCTCTAAGGACTCTGGTTTAGGCATTGCTTAAGAAATTTCTCATGTTTCTTAATGATCTTAGTTCTATTTCTAAAATCTGGGAATATAGGGTGACTGCATTTCCATGTCAAATGCAGAATGCAAAGAAAAGTAAAAAACAGAACTTCTTTTTTTTATTTCCCCCAACTTCTCTCTTGTCATTTACATATATTTAATTATATTCACTGTTTTTAAAAATAAAAATAGCACTTTGGTAAACAAATGATAAACACAAAAGGAATAAAATACAAAGCAATTCCTTTTTCTGACGGTCTCTGTGGCTCAAGGCAAATGAATAGCAAAATAGCTAAACTTAGTTCTGGTTTTACCTCTCCACAACAACCTGAGTCAGAATGAGTTGAAATGTCTAGGACTGATTAGAATAGTTTAAGAACTTTAAAGTTCTGTTATTAGAATTTTTTCTTATAAAATCTTTCCCCCAGCTTCCCTCCTGTTCCCTCTTTTCGGGGAAGCCCTTAGAGTCACCAACCTGGCCTTTGGAAGAGAAGAACCTCAGGAGGGTTTTATTTTTAGCCCTGCATTTTCATAATATATCCTGATGACACAAAATGACCCATGTGTCTATCCTCAACCTAGGAATACATTGGTGGCTAAAGGTCTAGCTACCACCTCTTTTTTTGAGTTAAAATTCAGGAGGGTAATTTGCTTAGGACAGAGGTGTCTGGATTAGAATTACTGAAGATCACTGAAAAAGCTCGTCTTTTCATGTTTTCTTGCGGTTATAAATCGCATGGCCTGGGGTTTGCTTTGGAATCTTATCAGTCAGCTCCACTGATGTTTCTTTCTTGTTGGTGGCTCTCTTAGAGTTTCTTGGATCTGGTGATTGATTTGGAGAAACTGAATTTGGTTGCTCCAGATCAGTTGGATTTATTAGAAGAATGCCTAAAAAACATCCACAGAATAGACCTGAAGACAAAAATTCAGAAGTACAAGCAGTCTGGTAAGAAGAATTTTGGCTTCTTAGTTAAAAATTAAAGCAAATATTCTTTGTATAGTAGATATGATTGGTAGATATTGATTTGTTAGATGGGTAGATAGAATGGACCCTGAATGTCCGTAGCCTGCTCTAGCCTGTGGCTACAGATCACATCCATTTCCGTCCTCATATCCCAGATCTGCCAGCTCCATTGCCCATGCTCACCACCATAGCCCTCTGTCAAATGCCACCAAGCAGTTCTGGCCCTTAAGAAAGAGTCTGGGGGCTGGGGATATGGCTCAGTTGGTAGAGTGCTTGCCTAGCAAGCACTAAGGCCCTGGGTTCAATTCCCAGCACCAAAAAAAAAAAAAAAAAAAAAAAAGAAAGAGTCTGTACCCCCATTTTCACAGACTGGCAAATCTGTGGACATTCAGGGATGCTGAACCCTATTGCCTGTCTCCAGAATTCAGTTTGATGACCACCATTCAAGTCTGGGTGTGTTACTGAGGTCCCATAGCTGCCCTGCATGTGTTCCAAGTTTTACTAACCCTCCTCATGGAAAAGGGCAATTTTTCCCTTGATAAAGGGGACCAGAGTCACGTTGCCTTCTCCCTCATACCTCCACCTCTGTTGTCTTTTAACCTCAGCCTCAATGTGGACTCTGTTAGGAGTTCACGGCTACCATAGGATTTGGCCGAGACCCCACTGATCTATATAGTACTCTTCTACCATCACATTTTCAAATGATTGACAGTCAAGAATAGGAGAAACATTTTTAGTCCATTCTTAATGATGTTTGGTATCTGAGATGATATTTTGAATTCAGTTATGTGACTGGAAAGTTTGGAATATGTAAAAGATGGGGATTGACCTTGAGCTAAACCATTGTTGAAGATACATTTGACAATAATTTATGTGTCTTAACGAACTCTCTTCTGTTTTTATAGCTCAAAGAGTTATGCAAGAAGCAGGAACAAGTTATGTGACTTCTCTCCACACCTCTCCCCCAAACTTGTGTCTCAAAGATCCTTCATATGGCATAAGGGTGAGTCTGGAGCAAATATATGGACTTCCAGCATGAAACAGTTTCAGAGCTTTAATGAAAATATACATATTCTCCTTTAATAATAGCTAAACAAATTGTGATAGAAATGTTTAATTGTTTTAAAAAGATGTATAACTTCTTATGATTACAAAGCCAAAAAATGCATTGAGCTATGTGGAAAATACGGAGAAACATATAAGGAGAAAACTAAATCTCCTACCTCCCACTACCCAAAGACAACTATTGTTGTTATTTTGGGATATTTCCTTCTTTTCTATTTCATGGATATTAACCTATACATCTATATGTATAGTTGAACTTGTTTTTCACTGTTCATTTGAAAATTTAATTTTTCAAATAAAAATAGGATGTGCCTATGGACAAAAAAATTCAAAATATACTAAAATGGTTTCAAAAGTAAGTTTGTCTCTTCCCCCATAATGCTGATCCCCCAGTTCCTTTCTTTAGAGCAGCTACCTTTAACCACTTTATTCTGTAACGGTGGTTCATGCATATATATTCCATTTTTTCTTTTGTACAATTGAGAGCATATCATGGCCATTGTCCTGATCTGAATATTCTTGAGCATTTTTCTGTGTGATTCAGTGGGACTGCCTCTGTTTAATCATTATTTTGAATGATTTTATTTTTCTAGATGTATCATAATGTGTTTAGTTCTTATTGATGTATACCAATATTGCTTATTGTTATTTATATTGTTTTCATTCTGTTGTAACTATAAAAATGATGAAAAATAAATATCCCTATGCTTACCTCTCTATGCATTTGCTTTTTACTGAGCTTATTTTAATAATTTTGGCAAAAGTGTTTTGTCATTGAGTGACAAAATATTTTTTTTTTGATTCACATAGTCACTTATGGTTTTCATCATGTTAGTATAGGAATCATCAGAATTTTTGGTTAATCTTTTATCTTGAGAAGAAGAACATTGGTGTATTTTTTTTTTTTCTTTTTCTACTGAGCTACACCCCCAGCCCAACATTGGTGTAATCTTATCTTTGTTCATATAAAGTTACATGGAATTTGTAGTGAGGACTTAGGCCAGAATGGAATGGAATGATTAAATTATAAACACTTTACTGAAAAGTATATGTTGAAAACATTAACTACTCTAATATAAATAGTTTCTTGGAGAATATGAGCTGTCAGGGATACCATTGAGCAGTAGAATTTCAGAGCTAAAGTGAATGTTAAAGATAGTACTGTCCCATAGCCCATTGAACAAAATAATGAAACAGCTGTGCAGAATAGTAAGTGATTGTCCACTTTCACCTGCTGGCAGGATGGGCCTGGTCCATGCTCCTCCTACTACCCTGTGATATAGGTAATAAACTACATTCATGCCATGTCTTAGATATAGTTTTCATTTTTGTCCTGAATTTCTCTGATACCAAGTAATGAGACAAAGCAAATTTAGAAATCAGATCCAGATTTTCTGAGCTTAGTCTGCTATTGTCTATCAAATCATTTTTAGTTAAAATCCTACCATGTTTTCACTGTGATGTTTCTATTTTGCACTTTAAGGTAAGTTTATTCATTGTATATGTAACCTGTTTGGAAGCCATATGTTTTCTGCTCCAATTTCTTCTTAAACCTGCTGTGTTTAATATGTGGCCCTGATCATTCATTCATTTAGTAAGCAGACACTATGACATATGATCTTGGTAACTTTCTTACAAGACTTAGGAACTGAATACCTAGATGATAGCTCATGTAAGACTATAAAAGTGCTTCAAAAATTACAATGACATTAATTTACACAGGATGCAAAGATATAGAATAAAAAAGTTGAATAACTATATTATAATGTTGAGCTTTGATTTTATTTTCTCTCTTTTACAGTATGTAAAAGTGAATGCATATCCATGTGGCTGGACCAATTTCTATCTAATATGATCAGCCTTTGGCTCAGTCATGGATTCTTTCTGAAAAAAAAAAAAGCAACTTACATGTCTTTGTTTAATTTAGACACACAGACTTTGTTATTGATATAACTTAACAGATAGTGGACTTCTCTCTTTTGGCTAGGGTAGCTTCAGAGAACTGTTTGCAAGCTGTATGTGGTATATACCTCACACAGGGCCTGTCATCTGAGAAAAGGAACGTTCAATCTTTCATTCTCTGATGAATCCCACTCTATCCCTCAGAGATGATTTACCAAGAATTCTTGATTATCGAGAATCAGGCCCACATTTTTCTTATGTGTAGCTAACCAATTACAGAATAGCAATAATTAGACCTTTATGAAGTGCTTTTTTGCACTTAACATTATGCTGAGTACCTATGTCATTTGATTGTTGCAAAAAAATCTGTAATGCTATTTTTACCTTCACTTTGCAGACACAGAATCATAGACAGGTTAAATGATGTGTTCAACGTTACATAGCTATTAAATGACAGAATCAGGATGCCTAGCCAGGTGTGTCTGGTCTAGAACCTGTACTCTTATCCATGCTGTACCTTGACTCTATGTTAAAGGAATAGTTTGAATGTCAACCTTGTGTTCCAGTAGCTTATTCTAACTTGGAGTTAGTATAACAACTATACTATACTATAACATCTGGTTTTATTGAGTTATTTTGAAATATTCTAATATGTTCATTTATCCTATTTACAGTTTTGTTGTAATTTTGTCTTTTGAAAGAGTTGCCTTGGTCTTTAGCCATATAACATGGGATTTATGGAGTTAACAGTTTTTGCTATTCTTTAGATAACTGTGAAGGTGATATTTTTATTTTTTCCTTGGGTAAGGATCTTATTGAGATATTTATAGAGGTGTAATATACTGTGCTTCTGAAAAAACTAACAGAGTGACCTTATTCTTTATATTTGAAGCTCCAGAATGGGAGAAGTAAAGGACAAAAACTTGGGGCATACCTTCAAAGTAAGACCAACTTTTCTTTTTATTCATTATAAAAATGCTTGATAATTCAAGAAAATGTTGCATTTTTAGATTGACTGTTTCCTTTATCTATATGTTCTAATTAAGCTCTCAAAAGCAATTAAACCCTTAAAATGTATTCACTGGCATTTCTAGTTACTCATTGAATTAGTTCATTTAAATTTGAATATCGTCTTACTCCATCAGGTGCATCATTTTGGTTATATTTTTAAGAGATATGACATTAATCTATCTGAAAAGAAGCTATGACCAGACCATATTAACCATTAATCCAGCTATGATAATAAACCATGTTAAACCAAATATCTAGCAGCAGGAAGAAGAAAGGTTGACAGGTTCTTGTTTTGTAGACCATTTAATAAATCTGGATACCCTATAAAAGACTTCCTCTCCTAAGAAGAAAGAAAAAAAGTGAAGTTAAAAAATTGGTTAATTCAGGGACTGGGGATATAGCTCAGTTGGTAGAGTGCTTGCCTGTCAAGTACAAGGCCCTGGGTTCAATCCCCAGCACCACAAAAAAAAAAAAAAAAAAAAAAAAAAAGTTGGTTATTTCAGCCCACATAATCTTTCTTCCTTCTTAAAACTTCAGCACTTGATCACATGATATCATTGTGTGTGTGTGTGTGTGTGTGTGTGTGCGTGTGTGTGTGTGTGGTACTGGGAATTGAACCTAGGGCCTTACACATGCTAGTCATAATGTTCTATCACTGAACATCCACAGCCCTTTTTTAAATTTAATTTTTGAGACGGTCTCACTAAGCTGCCCAGGCTGGCAATGAATTTACAATTTCCCTGCTTCAGCCTCCCAAGTAGCTGAGATTACAGACTGCCTGGCTCCATAACATAATTTTTAAAAAGTTTTTTCCTTTACTTAGGCTGGAATTGGGGCTCCGTGGCAGAGCACTTGCTTAGCATGTGTGGGATGCTGGGTTTGATTCTTACCACCACATATAAATAATTGAATAAAATAAAGGTCTATCAACATCTAAAAAATTTTTAAGAAAGGTTTTTTCTTTGCTTGTCTAGAGGATTCCCTGAAGTGAGGGCTGAGATTCACTCTTTTTTTTTTTTTTTTTTTTTTTTTTTGGTGCTGGGGATTGAACCCAAGGCCATGTGCTTGTGAGGCAAGCACTCTACCAACTGAGCTATATTCCCAACCCCTAAGATTTATTTTTACCCTGATGAAGCAGCCAGTTGTGCTTCCAGACACCAGGAAGCAGGGGTTGATGGGCAGTGCTGCAGAGCAGTTTTATGTAAGGGGCCTGGAATTTGCCCTGAGTACTGTGGGGGATCATGACCGATTTAAGTAGGGCTGTGGCCTGATGGAAACCTGTGTGGCAGGCCCCTGGCCAGTGCCTTATGACTCAGCCTACTGCTGTGTGTGTACACCTGGAAACTGAGAAGCATTTTGGCCAAATTAGCCAGATGGTGTGGCTCATGCCTATCACTCTCTACCTAGTATTCTGCTCTCCAGCAAAGGCTGTTAAAAAGCTAATTAATTCCTGAATCAACACCATGTTTCTTAAAACACTAATGAGATGGTGAAAATTAGCATTTTGAAAACTAGGGAATATGTGTGACCTGGTAGGTGTGTCTAGGAATTAAAAACAAGTAACTTTAACAAGTTTTCCCCATTGTGTTCCATGATCACAAACTAGTCATAATTACACAGACGATATAGGTGAGGCTCCCAGCATCCCTGGTGATCCTCCTTGGAAAATCACTTACCTGCTTTTGCCTGAACTTGGTTTATTTACTGAAAAAAGGAAAGCATTCTGATAAGTTGACCTGAGTCTGATAGCTTAGAATAATCAAAGCAAGTATTCTTATTAACTTATAAATAGATTTTGACTGAAAGGTCATGATGATGATGATAACTACAATTTATTAAGCTCTTGCTAAATGCTTTAAACTGGAGTAGGCATATCACATAGGTTGTTTTGTGGGGTTTTTTGTTTGTGCTGTTAAATAAGCATAATTAAAATATGAAAAAGAAGCAAAATTTCCTCTTTATTTCAAATATCAGAGATAGCCACTGTTAATGTTTGATTTATATAGCTCTAGACTCTTATGTGTAAGCATAGGTAGTTGTCCCTCAGAATCTGTGAGGGTTGGTTCCAGGACCCCCTCACGAATACTCACATCTGCAGATGCTCAAGTGCCTTCCTCATAATGTCGTGTTATTTGCATGTAACCTTGTGTATCGCTTCTATACTTCAGAACATCTCTAGATTATTTATAATACCTAACATAATGTAAAACTATGTAAATAGTTTTTATGCCATATTGTTTAGGGAACAATGATAGTTTAAAAATGCTGTACCTGTTTAGTGTAGTCATAATTCCCAATCCCCCACATCCATATTTTCCATCCTTGATTGGTTGAATACACAGGGGCAGAACCCATGGATTTGGAGGGCCAACTATACAGGACCATGCATACAAATGTGCATATAATGTTTTTAAGTACATGGAGTCAATATTATATGTATTATTTAATAATCAAAATTTTGCTTAATATATAGTCTATATATTTTTTTCAAGTCAAATATACAAAGATATCTCTTATCCTTAATATTGAAGTATTCCATTAAATGTACCATAATTGATTTAATCAGTTTTATATTGGTGGACTCTTAGGTAATTCCTACTTTGGATCCTTTATGAATAGTCTTTCAGTAAATATCTTTGATTTTTCACTCATGCTTTATTACATCCTTAAAACTTCTGGAAGCAGAATGATAAGTTAAAGATATTGCCAGTTGCCCTTTGAAAAGACCGTTTCAAATTTTGTAGTGTTAGCATTTGAAAGTACTCATTTCCTCCAAGCTTACCAATACTGGAATTTTCTTTGACTATTTTTAGACAGTGTTTCTCATTTTGTAACAGTCTTGTAAGGTAGATACAAGTATTTCAGCTTAGAGTTTACTAAGCCCCTTAGACTTAAGGAAGTAACTTACGAAGATTACAGAGACTGTCAGTTATAGTGCTGTGGTGTAAGTCAACACTTTAGTAGCTTCAAAACCAGTGATTCCCTCACCTCTGTGGACTAATAAAGGCAATTTTTATCCAGCAAAAATTTGCTGTAGGCTTATTATCTACATTCACCAAGTTCATTTTCCTCTCTTTAGTCATTGACATTTTATTTTATTATCTCCCAGTATCAATATGACCTCAACGTCAATATGAAAACACTGGCCTCCTGTTCTATGAGTAGCAAACATGTAAGCATTCCCTTTTCTGCACTTTCTAAGGCTGTTTGCTTTAGGTTTTGTCCACAGTTTCAGAACATGTAGGAAAACACAATATTGTGCAATGAGAATAATTAATTCTCCTTATCAAGTTAAAACTTGTTGACCACCTGGTCTTCACCTGGAGAAGGGTAAGGGAGAGGCTTCTTTCACTTGCCATTAAGTATTTTTTCTGCACAACCCTAGTATAGCACAGATGGTTTTCCTTTCCTTTCCTTTCCTTTCTTTTCCTTTCCTTTCCTTTCCTTTCCTTTTCTTTCTTTCTTTTTTTAATCAACCAGGTTCTTCAGTGCAAGGTTGGAACCTCAGGGCTGAGTATAGGCAGAGAAAGAGATAGTTGAAGAAAATAGGCAAAGAGAACAGTTGTGATATAAAGAAACTCAGTCTGCATGGGGGTGAACTTTGTTTGAAAGCTTTGTAAAAATTACTTCTTTCTCATCCTCCAGGAGAACCAGTGAAGACATCCATTCAGGAATCAGGAGCTTTTTCGCTTCAGGTAGAGAATAAATTATCTGATGTGGTATGGCATTGTGTGCAGTGAATGCAGAAAACACTGACTTCTTTAAAAAATAACTATCCATGAAGAATTATCTGTGACATTGGGACACCCTGAATGTTATTTTTCTGAGAATTCATTTGCCGAGGAAACTTGAATCTAACAAAGAGAAAAATGTTAAAGTGGATTATGTTAGTGAACTTTGGAAAGCAGGGAGACTCCAAAGTGGCACCTCTTGTCTCAGCTGAGTGATTGCTGAACATACAGGAAGGCAGGGACAACACAGTGAACCTTGATGTGCCCTGACTTTTCCTTGGGTTGATACCTCTTCTCCTTAGGAAGAGGCAACAGAAGGTCTACATTTGTAGTAGCTTGGAAAGATCTAATTTATTTCTACTTGAGGTTACTGTGGAGACATATGATCCCTCTTTTATCTCTGTTTCAAATGATCTTTATTCTATAAAGCTAAGACATATGCAAAAAGACTCTAATTTTATTGAATTTAAGTAAAAGCTGAAATAACTTGTTTGTGTTAAGAACATTGCACTAACAGAGACAAATTTTGGTAATTATGGGAAATGTCAGCTATGATAACTTCAGGCTGTAACTGCTGAATGACTCAGCTGTTAGAGATGTTTAAGGAAATCCAAAAGAAGAGATGGTATATGAGTGGGACCTTGTGGAAACAGTACAGTATCCAGAGTCTTTAACAATCCCTGCCCTTCTTTCCAGTACATACCTGAACAGAAATACAAGATGCAGAGCAAGCCCCTCGGAATCTGCTTGATAATTGATTGCATTGGCAATGATACAGGTAAGTGTGGAAGCTACAGATTAATTGATGCCTCCCAGTGAGACCATGGCACAGATGAGTTGTATTCATTTGGGTGATCAACATTAGCTTCTATGACAAAGCAGCTTATACTGTGACATTTTTTTCCCCACTCATATCATAGTGTGGTGTGGATCAGCCTGGGGGAGCTTTGCTCCACATGACCATTCAGTAGCTCCATTATTTTCCAAGACCTTGGAGTCTTCTACAGGGTTCTGTGCATCTGGCTGGTAACTGAGGAAAGAGAGAATGTATGCAGGATCTCATAACAGATTTTAGAGACTGGACCTGAAAGTGATATGCATATTTCCCCCCATATTCTCTTGGTCAGAACTCATTTATGTGGCTCCAACTAACTGGTGGACATGGATAAATTAATCTAGCTGTGTGTCAGGAGGAAAATGAAATGAATTTGGGACCCCAGCATCATCTCTAGCACAAACATAAATTGTGAAGGCTGTTGCTTTAGTCTTGCCTTTCCATCTTGCTATGGCAGGGAAGAGTCCTGGGATTCAAGGGGCATTTATAATGGAGGGCATTCTGTCTTCCAGTATTATCAGATGATCTTCCCTTTCCTTGGGGACATAAAAAATATAATAAATGTGTGATATTTAGAGGGCTTTGGATATTGTGTGAGCCATGAGTCACTTAGGTGTGCATCCTTTACTTGGTTGTACCTGTGGGTCACCGTCCTTTGGATCTGAATCAATTCTTTTTCTTAGCTGTTAGGTGTCTGACTCAAACTGAATCACTGATGATGCATCAAAAGAGAATGAGAAGAGCCCAGATTAGTAGAAGAACATTCTGTTTAATTATTTATCTCTTCCTTGAGGGGATCAATCATCAGAGTTCCACATTTTCCAGCTTCTCAACAGTCTCTTAGAATGAGTCAGAACTATCTTTTAGGTTAACTTAAAAATGTTACCATGGGGAGTTTTATGAAAAGAGTCTAAGAGAAGGTCAAATTAGCAAATACAAAACTGAATTTCCCAGGATTTCAGCTATCATCCTGCTTTCTCATGTCCTATTTTTGGTCAGATGTGAGATAAGTGCTATAGATAAGTGTCCTTTTTTTTTTTTTAAAGCTATTAGTGCCCATATAAGAATGAGGAAATAACTTTCCAGTGAGTCACTTTCTGTTTTAAAGGAGATTGTATAATTGTCCTTTACTTGTGGTTAATCATTCTTGTTTGATTCATCAGCAGAAAACTTCCTAACTGGATGTGAAGTTCTTTGTTTACGAATATCTGTTGTATTGAAAGAGTCATAAAGATAAAGCCATGTCCTGTTATTAATTGAAAACTCAGTTATTTGTGGCTAAAATCCAGTGTCTGTGCTTGCATTCCTTTCTGAGTTGTGGGTCTTCTGTGGACAGAAACTGAATGCATATTTGTGTCTTTCTGCGTTATAAAAGCTGGGTCCTGGAATATCATTGGCATGATGACCTAGATTGTGACCTTGGGCAACTTTTCTAGCTATTATAAGGCTCAGTTGTAAAGTGGATTAATAATAGGACCTACCTCATAGAGTGGTTGGGCAGAGTGAGTTCATACTTATAAAAAGCTTAGAACAGTGGCTGGCGTATTATAACCATGTATAATGCCAGCTAACATTATTTTCTCATTTTGTTTTAGTTGCTATCTACTAAGCAAAGACTCACCGTGGCTTTATGCTTGGGACCAGGAAACTAAGAACCTGAGGCCTACACTGAGCTCAGGAGTGAATAGGGCATGTCCTCCAAGTGTGGCACACAGAAATGGAGGCAGTTACCTGAGAGGGCTTGAATTCTTGGGGGAAAACCCAGGTGGACTATTCCTGCCAGTCTTCAGTCTCTGGCAGAGAAGGAAAATCTAAGTATAAAAGCCAGAGTGTAGCGGGGCAGAGACCTGATAAGAAAAAAAGATAGCAAAGGAGTAGAATTGGAGGTAGAGCTTAGGACAGCACCTTTGGCCTGAAATGGGAGCAGATACTGGCTTTGGGTGCACTGATAGATCCCTTTCCTACCCTTTGGCTATTGACGAGTGTGTGTGTGAACCCCGGGAGACAAAATGGTAGCTCCAGGCCTCAAGTCCTTCCTGGTCAGTAGACTCCTTTCAAGTTTGATCTTAATGGTAGAGTTCTGGGTTAGATTGGGCCTGGGTCAGTAAAGGGTATTCCAGATGCTCATCGCTGCCCTTCCCCTGAGGATCAGTGTTCTTTTGACTCAAAGCCTTCATGCCTCTGGGAACAAAACATAATTTTGCTTGAGGCATAGGTGGTTGATCAACAGTAAGAAACAGAACAGCATACTTCTACTCAAATGGGGGTGTGTCCTGAACCCACTTATTCACTTAGCTGAGGCTCAGAGCAGCAGGGGCATGTCAATTATCATGAAGTGGAAGGACACAATCTCCTCTTCTCATACACTCTCTCTAAGCCTTCAGTTCTGTTTTTCCACACCCTTACCTTCTGGGGACTTTTCACTGAGAACTCTGGACCTGGTATCCTGCTTTGGTAGAAAGTAGTTTTTATCAGGGGTAACGTACTTCATTTCTACCTTATCAGTAGTTGGTGGTCTTCATGTAGAGCAATTATGTGGGGTTTCCTCTGTCTGATTATCTTTGCCAACTTTAATGTTGAACAGAAAGAATCAGGTAATAAATGAGTAGACAAGATCATTGTCAAACTCACTGCCAAAAGAAGCAAGGGTTCTGGAGGAAATTAGCAGTAATGTGGTCAGACTAAGGTGGAAGTGGTAGTGATGGGAGTGTATAATTTATTAAAAACACAGCTGGGTGCAGTGGCACATGCCTGTAATCTCAGAAGCTTGGGAGGCTGAGGCAGCAGGATTGCAATTCAAAACCAGCTTCAGCAACTTAGCAAGACCCTGTCTCAAAATAAAATATAAAAAGGGCTAAGGATGTGGCTCAGTGGTTAATCACCCTTGTATCAATTCTGGGTACCAAAAAAAAAAAAAAATATATATATATATATATATACATATATGTATGTATATATATACATATATATGTATCTCCATTACATTCCAGGTATTTTGCTAGTTGCTTGGCATGAATTCTCACTGAATCCTCATAAATAGTAGTGTAAGATAGGTACTATTATCTCCATTTTCAAAGTGAGCAAGCTGAACAGTGAACTATCTTCCTAATTTTTCTAGTATGGAGTCTAGGATTTGAAAGCCTAAGGTTTAAACCACTTTGCTTCAGTATAAATTCCATCAGCATGGATAGAGTTGTTTACTTATCTCTTACTATGTATCTCCAATACCTGGAACAGTACCTGGCACATAGATGCTCAGTGAATATTTGTTAGGTGAACAAATGAAGGAATAAGCTCTTCTAGTGTCAGTGTGTTCCCCAAACCATTCCTTTTTATCTTGAGTTTAGTAGACTCTTCTGTTTTCTCCTTCTAACCTCAAGTAACTTGACTTCCATCCAAAGAGTTTGCCAGTCCCCTAAATATTTTTAGGTTTATTATTTTCTTTATCTAATAAATGTTTATCGAGCACCTACTGTGTACAAAGTACCACCCTTGGCCCGGTACAAAGCCAATATGGAGGCAAAGAGGTGGAGTCTGCTTTTGAAGTCAGACTGTGAGTAAAGACAGGTTTATTCTTTGTGACCTGTTTTTCAGAAGAATCCTTGCAGGGGTTAGTAACCTCTTCTTGAGGCAGACATTAATGCTTAGGGATTTGGTGCTAATTATGTCAGTTTGGTAGAATTAAAAAACAAGTCTATGGTGTTTTGTTGTCTGCGTCAGTGACCTAGCAAAGCTTGGCCTATACGGGGCCCTGATTGGCCGTCTGAGCATCAGACCTCTTGATCTTGTTAGAAAAGTAGAAAAAAATAGATCACATTACTGATAGGTGGACTTTGGGGGTTGGACTGAGGCTCCTGATGTTTTCCTGGCTTCTGAGTAAAAGATGGCGTTTGCAGATTTTAAGAAAAAGGTTTTTTTCCCTTTCTTTTTTCTTCTCTGCTATTTCTGAAAAACTTGGTTTTTTTTTTTTTCCTGTACTTTAAAACAGGCTAACTCTTCAATTTTCTAGCAGACATTGCAGGTTTCCTCTTCTAACAGGGCAGCAGGAGTAGAGTGGAAACCCTTAGCTGGTACTGCTGCCTTGAACTCTTGACTTTCTCTTCCTCTTTTTTTTTAATGGAATAGGCAGAATCCTGAACAAGTAGCATTTTCCTGTAGTAACACTTCTAGGAAAATCTCTGCAAAGGGATCAGAACAACCACTGAGGCTTCTGCTGATGAGCAACAAAGACAAGTGGCAAGTGACATCTGAGATGGTGGGTAGAGCAGTAACCACATGCTTCTGACCAGCTGGAAAGCCCAGGAAGGGGCACCTCCTTGTTCCCCGCTGCTGGGATTACTGTGCTCTTCTGGAAGGCTTCTTCGTGGAGGCAAGGGCCAGGAGTCTATAGGCACTTTGTTTTTCCTTCTGGGCATTCTTATCCTCTGGGACTAAGCAGCTATTTACTTGAAAGCCTACCATCATTAATGGAATTTCCCTTCAAATCAGAGTCACTCAGAGGCTGCCCTACTTAGCAATCCCCATTTCACAGAGACCATATATTTAGTGTGTATGTAAGAATTATATCCATGATCCCTGTAGGAGAACCCAGGTATTTCAGAAATTAGAAGTTTCTAGAGTTTAGGAAGATGACATGCTATGTATACTATAATTTATAGAACCTTCCAGTGGGGCCCAGGATAGTACCCCATAATCAAATATGTTAGTATTTTGTAGAAAAGTGAATGAATATTCACCACTAAATGGGATAGATCTCACCAGTTCAGAAAAGGTTTTGCCACCAAATGATTTGGGGGAAAGAACTTAAGATTTTCTGAGCCTTTGAGGTCCTAGAATGTGGATGAGGGGTTTTAGATACATGGAAGAACAAAGTATTTTTAGGTTGTCTGGGACACTCCAAAAACCTCTCTTGACATGCAGCTGACATATTTTTTTTATACCTTTATTTTATTTTTATGTGGTGCTGAGGATCAAACCCAGGGCCTCACACATGCTAGGTGAGCACTCTACCACTAAGCCACAACCCCAGCCCCTACATATTTATTATTGATATAATTTTCTCCAAATATAAGTTGGTCTGGAAGGAATCACTGGTAATCATCTGTGCTTTATGAAGAAGACATTTAAAAGTAGTTTATAATTTTAAGTGTGTGTAGATTGTGTAGTAAAGCCTCCTTGTCTTAGCTGAACAAGTTGGATGTACACCAGGTAATTCTGTTCCCACCTCCTCAGTCAGTTTTCATCCTCAAATCTACTTGGTGGTGGAGGGCAGGGTCCTTGGCCCTGTTTTTTCATGTCCCAGTTGAGAGGGCACCAAGGAAAAGGTATCTTTTAAACTGGGTGATCTGAGACACTGGACTTGCTTCTTGAACCACCTACTTTTCCTAGAATCAGACTGAACCACGTGACATTTCAATCATTGTTTTATGTGCATGTATAGGCTTTATTTCCCCAAGATTACAAGCTCCTCTAGGACAGGGACTACCTGTGTGCTTGATCTGTATCCCTTATCCCAATGTTTCTCTAAGGTGAGAGTGGAACTTAGTAAAACCTGAGTTCTGGTTTGGTCAAGTCAATTTGAGAAATGCTCTATAATTGTTCCCCTCTCAGAGATTCACAAACTGTAGCCACCTTGTACAGGGTCGGAGAAGTCCTGTACAGAACTA
The DNA here is from genome assembly GCF_902686445.1 of Sciurus carolinensis. Lineage (NCBI taxonomy): Eukaryota > Metazoa > Chordata > Mammalia > Rodentia > Sciuridae > Sciurus > Sciurus carolinensis. The sequence continues at coordinate 148,377,177 of NC_062215.1, forward strand.
TTTTGACCTTGTCAATCTGGCATTTCCCACATAATTGGAGCTCAGAACTTCTGTGCCCACTCAGAATACCCTTCCCATCTTATATTCTGCTCATGTGCTTTATGTTTATTGAACCCGACCTAGTAAGGATGCTTATTAAATGATTGCAAATTCTCTTTCTTATTTATTCTATACATTTATTTAATGGAGCTCTTGTCAGGGAAATTGTCGAGACAAGTTGCCCTCATTTAGATAGAAGTGAATTCTAAATTACTGAAGTCATGACATTTCACTGGATTAAGTTCCTTGGGCTCGATCATGATCACCCAAACCTGTAAAAAGTGCTGACCATGGTCCTTCCACCAGCAGCCCTGTACAAGTCCAGAAGAAGAAAACCTATTATTTCAGGAGGTTCCTCTAAGGAACAGTTGAAATTTACCAAGCTAGGTCTGGGGTGGGAGTGGGGTGACCAGGCTGTGTAGAAAGAGAAGTGGGACTTCTGCTTTTTGTTGAAGTTTTTTCCCAAACTCAGCACCCAAATTTTTCTTCCTCTATTTGTTGACAAAGTCATGTTAGTGAAGTGGTACATGGAATGCAGAATCTGTCTGCCCTGAGCTCATTTTAGTTGAGTATGTAGAGGCCTCCTTTGGGTCTGAAGAGGCCCCACAGGCTCCTTGGCTTGGAATTAGAAATGGCTTCATTTATCTTCTTTATGATTAGTCCCTTATATTTGAGTAAATACTCAATTTGCAAGCATCTTTACAGAAATCTCACTGGATCCTCACAGATGCCTTTTGAAGAACATGGTTTAGTCTATATCCCAGCTACTTGGGAGTCTAAGGGAGGAAGATCACAAGTTCGAAGCTGCCTGGGTAACAGAGATACTCAGTCTCAAAAATAAGATTTAAAAGAGCTATGGGTGTGACTCAGTGATAGAGTGCCTGCCTAGCAAGCTTGTGGCCCTGGGTTTGATCCCTACCCACCACAGGACATAAAACAAACCCAAACATGGTTTAGGTATTAGTATTAATCCCATTTTACAGATGAATGAACAGAAGCTGTCATTTACTCAGTCACACTGTCACTCTTCACTCTGTAAATTAGGCTGGGCTGTCTGCTCTTGCTGACCCAAGAAGGGAAACAACAAATGCCAGCTTACATCCCCACCCACCCTACCTTACCATCTAACAGAGGAAAATACGATACTAGCGAGTAAGCTGTGACTTTAGGCTGTGTCTGTCGGGTGACTTCCTCTTGCCAGAGGGATATTGGAAAGTCGCTCTGTCTTGTTCGGAGGCCCATCCAGATTTGGTGTTCTTCTTGGCCTCATTTGTGGCATCTGGGACTGGCAGGGTTTTCGGTTTTATCTCTGCCTTTACCTTTTCTCTCACTCGTTACATTAAGTAAGGTTTTCCTGCCCCAGACCCCATTCCCATTCCCTTCTTAGTCCATCTGCTGGTATAGATCAGTCCTCCTCTAAGATGAGGCAAGGTGGAGGCCCGAGGGGGAGGGGGAGGAGGCTGAACTTAAAATCCGATTTTGTGGTTCCAAGACTGGTTCCTCTTTTGCCTCCTACCATGCAGCTGCCTGTTGGTTGCCATGTGACAGGGACTACACCAGGGAACCTAGATAAAGGAGAGAGCTAGAAGGCACCAGGACAGCATGTCAGCCCCTTCCGCACATAGAAGCATGTGAGGGACTGTGGTGAGCTCTCCTTCAAGGACTTTGATAAGGAAGGGCATTTATCAGTGAGGAAAGAGGGTTTTGAAGGAAGGGAACCAGCTGGAGATAACAAGTAAACCCAAGAGCTTTGAATCTGTTTCCCTGTTTGCTCCTGCCCCCTAGAGGAGAGAGCACTCCACCAAGAGAAATGTGTCACCAGTGGAAGTGTTTGGAGTGAGGTGGCAGTGGCAGCACTGCTCTCCTGGTCCATATTGTCTTGTTGTCCTGTCCTGGGCCCAACATGGGTGTGTACTGGGCACCGAAGCCTTGGCACACCCTGGGCAGATGGCTAGGGTCGGCGCAGCCAGGCCTTTCCACCACACGGCGCTCTGAAGAGGGCAAGTGCATTTACATGTTATCTGCAACTTGTGAATCCTGTCCCCACTTCCTTGATGTCAGTGCTTATTCATATCAATGTTGAAGAACCTTCCTTGTATCTCTTCATTATTATAGGATATAATAATTCATTTTTTCTCACTTCACTGTGTTCCAAGCAAGCAAAAGAATAAAGTAACTACAGTCTTAAGTAATGGAGACTATCATCCCCCTTTACTGAGAGAAGGCAAAGGACTTGTCTCATGAATTATTTATCTAACCTTGTGTAAAAATCACTTCAAAACTTAGTGACTTGAAGCAACAATACTAATTTAATTATATTTTTCACAATGTCCGTAGATCTGGAATTTAGAATAAGCTTAGCTGGGCTATCCCAGCCCATTTTTCTGGTGAGGTTGTGGTCAGTTGTCAGCAAGGGCTCACTGAAAACTTGGTTGAGACTGGAGTATCCCCTGCTAAGGAGATTCATTCCTGTGGCTGGGAAGCTGGTGCTGACTGTTGGTGAGAGGCCTCAGTTCTTCTGCCTGTGAGTCTCTCCAAGGTGACAGCTGCCTGAGTGTTCTCACAGGCAATTCATTCAAATAAAGAGAAAGAGTCCAGTGGAAGTTATATCCTTTTGATGATCTAGCTTTGTCAGTCACATGCTATCACTTCTGCCACAAAATTAGAGAAATGTAATGGGTAAATCAAAGGCACATTGGATTTTGGGGGGCAAGGGGGTACCAGGGACTTAACTCAGGGGCACTGGGTCACTGAGCCACATCCCCAGTCCTACTTCATATTTTATTTAGAGACAAGGTCTCACTGAGTTGCTTAGCACCTTACTTTTGCTGAGACTGGCATTGAACTCGAGATCCTCTTGCCTCAGCCTCCTAAATTGCTGGGATTATAGGCATTTGCCACCACACCCGGTAGGATGTGGGATTTTTGAATGGGGAAGAGAAAAAAAATTCTGCTATTAAAAAAGATATAAATTGGTTTATGAGGGTGTGTTTATTCCTCCACAAAGGGCAGACTGAGCAGATAAGAAAAATGAACTTGGTTGCATCTGTAGGGCCATTGAAACTTCTGGAAGATGGACAAAAAGATTCTAAATGAGAGTAGGAACTAATATTTACTGAACACCAAGAGTTTACTTGTACTGTTTAATCCTCACAGCAGTCTTGTAAGGTGGATTGTCATTCCAGCTGAAGCCAAGGAATTCCACTTTCTTAAAGTCATATAGCCTAAGGTAGTATAAGGTCAGGGCTGTCTGGATTAATGTCTGCTCTTGCCACTACCTTATACTGCCCCTCAGGTTGCCTGGGAGAAGAATCTTTGGGAGTTTTATAGGGAATCTTGGCCAAGACTCAGCTGCTCAGGCAGAGGTTGGTCACTCTGGGAAGCAGATTGTGATAGGAACTGGGAAGTCCAGAAATGGTCTTGAGTTAAACCAAGGGGCTTCTGAATCAGTCCAAGGCAGACTGAGGGATCCTCATGACCTGTGCTGCCATTTCTACAGCCATTTGGGACTAGGCTTGGATTTACACTCTGCAAACACTTCCATTCCAACAAATGTAGGTTATTGTTAAGGCTTGTTATTTTAAGAAAGAGCCTTTTGAAAAATCCCCAACTTTGTTTCAGCTGAAAAGAAAAAGGTTTTGTTCTTGTTCGATTGGACTGGAGTGGACTCAGTCTGTGTCTATGGCCACATATGCTGGTGGTGTCAGGCAGAGGCCGTGGTGTAGTAGAAAACAGACCACCCTTGTCAACCTGGAGCAAGAAAGTCACATATTTCATGTTTTGGATTTCTTCCATCCCTCCTGTCTCAGTTTTCAGGCCCCTTAAAATATTGTCACACAGAAACAAAGAAGAAAACGAGACTAGACCATGCCTAGAATTCCTACCCAGTTCCTAGTACTCCAGTTCCTTGGGCTTTTCTGACTCAATTGTTGTTTTCCATGTTTGTTTATTTTCTCCAGAAGTTCTTCGACACACCTTCACTTCCCTAGGCTATGAAGTCAAAAATTTTTTGCATCTTCCTGTGAAAGATATAAAAGATATACTTCACCAAGTTGCCAATCTGCCCCAACACCAAGACCATGACAGCTTTGTGTGTGTCCTGGTGAGCCGAGGAGGCTCCCAAAGTGTGTTTGGCGTGGATGAGACTCGCTCAGGGTTATCCTTGCATCATATCAGAAGGTTATTCATGGGGGACAAATGTCCTTCCCTCATAGGGAAACCAAAGCTCTTTTTTATTCAGAACTATGTGGTGTCAGAGGGCCAACCGGAAGACAGCAGCCTGGTGGAGGTCGATGGTCCTGCAGTGACCAATGTGGATTCCAAGGAGCCAAAGCCTGGGCCAAGCACAGTTCACCGAGAAGCTGACTTCTTCTGGAGCCTGTGCACTGCAAACGTGTCCCTGCTGGAGCAGTCCTCTAGCTCACCCTCCTTTTACCTGCAGACCCTCTCCCAGAAACTGGAGCAAGAAAGGTGAGCCACCTAGCAGGGGATCAATTCTGACCTCTTGTTTATTGTCCTGCTACCAAGACATTTGATGTCATGTTTGATGCCTGTCATGGAGGAAAGAGATTTTTCCTTCCCCATGAGTGTTGTCTTAGGGGTAAAATATAGACCCAGCACAAATTATGAGCCCTTTGTGTTAGTCAGCTTGTAGTTTGGATATTTTTCTTTAAAGCTCAGAAATTTTTTTAAAAAGTGTTTTTACTACAAGAGCATACATAAAATCATAAATAGAGATGCTGAAAACAGAATGTAACAGGCATTTATAACCCTCCTAACTAGAACCATCTTCTGTTAACCATCTTCCGGACTTTTTTTTCTGAGGGAGGGGATTTCCACACAATCATAGATACAACCAGATGGAAGCATCATCTACTATTACTTACATCCCGTTTTTAGTTTGCTTAATGGTAGATCACAAATGTTTTTGCATGTCAGTAATCACATGTAGACAACATCCTTTAAATGTCTGCAGAGCAGCCAGAGATATGGCTATAGCTTGTTTTACTCAACTGACCTTCAGTCATCAGATAGTGTTTTGCTTTTACACAAAGAAAGTGCTAAAAACATCTTAACAGTTTGACATCTTGCTTATAAGAACTATTTCCGTGGGTGAATTCCTAGACGTGGAACCACTGTGTCAAAGGGCATGAAAAACTTTGGATGCCTCTGACCTGATCGTCTTCTAGGACACTTATGCCAGTCTCATATGAGAGTCCCTGTGTCCCTGAATTCTCACTGGTACTATAGGCTCTTTTGTTTTTCCATGTTTTGACAGTTTGATGGGTGAAAAATGATATCTGACTGTTCATGTCTACAGATTGTTGTTGTAAACAATAATCCCCCATATCTGAGGTTTTGCTTTCTCTGGTTTCAGTTACCCAATCAACAACAGTCTGGAAATATTAGGTAGAAAATTCCAGAAATAACAAACTCATAAACTTTCAACAACTTTTGAACAGAATATAGTTGTAATTGTTCTATTTTATTATTGTTGTTGTTAATCTCTTTCTGTGTCTAATATAAAATTAAACTTTATTATAGGTATGTAGTCTTGGAAAAAGCATAGTATATGCAGTATATATATATGGAGCTAGCTGTGGATTCATGTACCCACTGACAATCTTAGAATGTATCCCCTGTGGATAAGGGGACTGCTATAAACATTTATGATGTTAATTGGTAAGAATGCTTTCCTAAAGAAACATTGGCATCCTGGTTTCCAGACAGGCTGAATGAAGCCACAGTACATCTCATGTGTAAGATTAATTGGCCTTTCTAGTTGTTCCCTAATTATAATTGAGAATGATATTTCTGAGCCACCTGTTGAATGCATTCTTGGTTGCAGATCTGAAGACCCAGGAACAAATATCACAACTTTCTCTCCCTGGTCCACTCTTAGTGGCTTATCAGGAAGAGAAGGGCCATAGCTAGAACAAATAGGGCTTCAAAGGTAGATACTCCATGAGCCAGTGGTATTATTGGCCTTTTATACCCATTCTGCCTTTGCATAGTTGACCCAGGTGGGTTATCATCTAGCCTGTGTGTTCTTAGAGAGTAAAATTCTGCTCTTGCAGGGAGGGAACTGTGGCTGTTGGACCAGTGCCACCAACTGGTTTGAATCATTGGTGAAGCAGCTTGAGGAGTGTCTCGAAAGGAACGGTTTCAAAGAACTTTCACGTCTGTTGGCTTATTTTACCCTAATGACAATCTGTCTTCTCTTTGATATTTGCATGGCATTAAAATTTGCCTTTCTCATTTCCTCCAGAAAACGCCCACTTCTGGATCTTCACCTTGACCTCAACCACAGAGTGTATGATTGGAACAGCAGAGTTTCTGCCAAGGAAAAGTACTGCCTCTTTTTGCAACACACCCTGAGAAAGAAACTCATCCTGTCTCCCACGTGAAAACCCAAACCTTTCTTCGCCTGGAGGTCTCCATTCCTAGAGAGAGAGAGAGAAAGAGAGAGAGAGTGGTTTTCAAGCTTGCATGCATGTGAGTGGTATGTGGAATAAGATCCTGTTCAGTGTGAAATGACTCTCTATGAGGAGTGCTTGACTATAAGTGGGGTTTGAACTGTCTGAGAAGAACAGATCAACTTTGGAAGGGAAATCCTCAAAACTTTAAAAACTGAGCACTATTGAATTGGTCGAGTAACAATCAAGTGAATTAGAGATACAGAAATAAGCTTTTAGAGTGTGTCCAATTAGCCTGTAGGTATCCATACTCCATCTCAAAAAGTTAAATGTAAATATAGATTGCGGAAGTCAGAATAACAAATACAATCTTACCTCTTAGAAACAACCACAGTTAACCAAAACTTTGTACATCACCTTGCAAACTTTTTTTTTGTACCCAAGATTTGAGTGTGAAAGAGGGGCTATCTTAGTCTATTCGGGCAGCTACACAAAATGACTTTGGACTGGGTAACTTAAATAGCATGCAATTATTTGTCACAGTTCTGGAAGCTAGCAAGTCCAAGATCAAGGTGCTGGCAGATCCTGTGCCTGGTAAGGGTCCTCTTCTTGGTTTTCAGAGGGCTGTCTTCAGTTCTCACATGGCAGAGAGAGAAACGGGGGGAGAGGGGGGAAGGAGGAAAATAAGAGAGGGAGCAGGAGGGGAGAGGGAGAGAGAGAAACTCAGTATATAACAGTGGCCTTATCATTTAGAGGTCACTTCTCCATTTATGTAGGCACTTCTGTAAATTTGACAGTTAATCAAGTCACCCTCCTAATTGGGGCATGGCCTAAAAGGAGACTACTGTTAAAGAGACATTTAAAGTTGTTTGTTATTATTATTTATTCATTTATACATTTTTTAAAGTTAATTGTAACTGGTCTGTGTCTATATGTGTGTATTTTTATACATTTTGCCATGAAGTAAGTACTAAGGATCGAACCCAAGGAATCTTGACCACTGAGTTATATTCCTAACCCTTTCTATTTTTCATTTTGAGACAGGGTCTAACTAAGTTGCTTAGGGCTTTGCTGAGTTGCTGAGGCTGGCCTTGAACTTGTGATTCTCCTGCCTCCATCCCCAGCCCTTTTTATTTTTTATTTTGAAACGGGTCTCACTTAAGTTGCTTAGATGAGGATGGAAAACTGATGGAAAAAAAAGTTACTTACTGGGCTGGGGAGATAGCTCAGTAGGTAGAGTACTTGCCTTGCAAGCACAAGGCCCTGGGTTCGAGCCCCAGCACCGAAAAAAAAAAAAAAAAAGTTACTTACTGATACCAGTCATGGGAAATGAGAGAGGAAAAATGTGAAGTTTTTAAAAATAATTCTTACCCCATAAATAGAAATAGCATGTTAATTAAACATCAACTTTTAAGATTCAGTGCTAGTTGAACTGAAAAATTCTGCTAAAACTTTGATCCTAAAATTAAAAAAATGAGAATTAGAGTGTTACATCATTTCAACAAGTACTTCAACTACTACAGAAATTGCTGAAGTTCCAAATAAAACTTTAGTCACCAATTAGTGATGTAAGCAATAGTCATAGGAGACACATGTTTTTTGGTTGAAAAGTGCTTCCAAAGAAAAACAATAACTGGTATAAATGTTTCTATGAAGCAACAGGAGGGGAAGATGCAAATTTAGCTACAAATGTTTAACCTTTGCCCAGTGTTAAAGTAACAAAGGGACAGCCTTAGCTAATACACTTGCCAAGGAAGTGTTCCTTCTGCATGAGGGAGATCAGAGAACATAGGCAGACTAAAATTTAATACAGACAGCACTTGTCTTGTCACTGAAGCCAAAAGAACTTGACTTCATCTTGGAGCACAAAGCACAATTTGACTTCAGTGCCACCTACAACACATTTTGTTATGTTGAGACTTATCATTCAACACTGTATTGGCAGATTTAGATAACTTCATGAGTAATGTTTGAACAGTAAAGATGTAGTATGGTAGGCAGTTATTATAAGGGTATAATGTAAGTTGTTTTGAGCCTCGCTAAGTTGCTGAGGCTGACCTCAAATTTGTGATCTCCTGCCTTAGCCCCCAGTTCTCTGGGATTACAGGCATGCACTACCACACCTGGCTATTATTTTAAGTGATCTTGCTGTTGTTGTTTAGTGAGTGGGGGAACTCCTGCAGTTATCTTTATATTTAATCTTTGCTTAGGGGCACCAGGAGGAAGTACTGTGTCTGCATGGCACTTTGAATCAGCACCCCGTGTTAAGTATTATAGAGGAGACTTGAGAGGAATCTTTTTTTTAAAATATATTTTTTAGTTGTAGATGGACACAATACCTTTATTTTATTTATTTTTATGTGGTGCTGAGGATGGAACCCAGTGCCTCACATGTGTGAGGCAAGTGCCCTACCACTGAGCTACAACCTCAGCTCCCTAAGAGGAACATTAGTGCAACTTTGCCTTCTCCAGTTGCATCTATACCAGGCTACAAGCATTTTCTATTTATTCTGTTTCCTTTCATTAACAGTTACAGCATCTTGCTCTTGTTTCGAGGCAGTAATTTACCTCAAACTGCCATGTATAGCATCTTATTTGCTTTCTTCCCATGTTTTAGATACACAGAAGAAACATAGTATTTATTTATATTACTTTTTAGTTGTGTGTATGTTAATATGTTACTAAGATAACATAAACAACCAATAAATTTAGCAAATTAAATTTCTTTTTTTTTTTTTTTTTCCCAGTACTGGGATCAATGCAAGGGTCTCATGCATGCTAGGCAAGTACTCTGCTACTGAACTACATCTCCAATCCACTATCAAATTAAATTTGTATATGTAATAATGATGAGTTCAATTAGATACTTTATTTATTGAGCCGAAACCACAGATCTAATATCAAGCATCAGGCAATCCCCCAGCCCCAGTGAAAATGTTTTCTCCCGTGAGTCTTGCTCACTAACAAGGGGTGTGGTGTGGAAGGAAGAGGGATGATGATTATAGGCCCAAGACAAATGGGAGAAATGAGGCCTTGCCTGCCCATTCCTACCTCAGAGCTGTTCTGAGGAGGAAATGAAGCTTGCTTATGAGTGTGTTTGATTATGCCACTGAATATGAGCTGCTAGGAAGGTTGAACCAAATCTTGAAGAATTGAAGTCTTTGAGCAGGTTGAGATGGAGAAGAGGAAGTGTTGCAGGAGAAGACATAAATCACATGAGGGAGCACTTGTGAGAGAGCTCAGTGAGAGAGCGTGGATAATGGGGAGTGGTAGCTGGGAGACGGCTGTGTGTACGTGGGGAAAACTCTGAAAGCCACTGTCTTTGTCTTTTAGACAGTTGTCATGTAAGTTATTTTCCTTATTTTAAAGTGAAATCTTTGATTCCTTCTTTTATACTTGTATGTAAGCATTGGATTATCAAGTGCTTTTTCTTTTTCACTGTGTAGAGTTTTTAATGAAATATTTTTGACATCACAAATGACAATTATATATAGATAAGGATCAATGCTGATGTACTGAAAAGGGAATGAAATGCCTATTTTATTTATTAAACTTATTTATTAAATAAAATGTTCTAAAATACACATGAAGACTCTTAAGATATTTCTTTAAGGCAATAGCCCTAAATATAAGCAATAAGAGAGAGACAAAATTGGTGGATTAGAGGAACTTTCCAGTTGCTCCACAGCTTGGGATTCAAACAATGGGAATACTGCTTAGTAAGATGGGTGACTGAGGAAATTCACTGAAATTCAGTAGATGATGATCAGACAGAGAGACTCGGAAATTCTGGGGTTTCAAACAGAGAACAAGAAAGAGTTCATCAGAGCCAACTGAGGGTTGCAGCACCTCCAGGTCACTGAGAGAGGAGGGATAACACTCAGGGAAGAGAAACACAGCAGACAAATTTGGCGCTGGAACACCTCTAGAATAAAAAGGCAGTTGGACCTTAGCTGGTCCAGAGGCTGCACAGAGCGCTGATGTTTAAAGAATGCCCAGGGTCTCTCAACGTGGGAGCTGAGGCAGGGAGATAACTGGTGGAGGTCATGAAGGAGCTTGTTGCTGCAGAACCCAGGAGAGCATAGTGAATACTGCTACACTGTCCCAGCCAGTGTTTACTGTGGCATAGGGCGCACCTGGCAATGGAAGCAGGAACAGAGAAGGTTGTAACCATGGGGACTTAGGTTAGAGATGCAAAGGGGAGTATAGCTCTTTCCCTTCAGGTCTGGTGGATTGGGCCACCAGCTGAAGAGGGTCAGGAAACTCAAGAGGCAGATATTAGCCCTGGAAGGCCATATTCACAGGCAGTGGAGTGTCTGAGACCTGCTGTGCTCCCTTCACCCAGGGTGGTTGGTTACCAGCCCTACAAGTAGAATTCTGGGGAGGCCCCTGAGGTCCAGATGCCCAGAAGAGATCAGCATCTACCTGCCCCTTGGTATGTGTTGATCTAATTTCTCTGGAGTAGATAACACCTGACAAAGTTCCAAATTTCTGATCAGAGCTAGACTTCCCATTTAGAACTCTGCAGCAGCTCCACCCTGGGAGAGCATCTATTCTAGTCTGTCCAGACAAAACTCCAATGGACAGTACTTCCCATTACATTCTACCTTGTACTGGTGAGTAGGGAAGCTGAGAACATTTCAACGAGTTTTGGTTTCAGGCCACTCCGGTCAGCAGCTTGGTGAGCAACACAAAACGAGGAAGGGTTTAATAACCTCCAGCCCTTGCTCTCTCTAAGGGGTGCATAGCCCAAGATGAAATGGAAAGAAGGACAATCTGGTAGTCTGGTAGAGGCATGAACATCTATCCTTGTCAATAGTTTCAACCACCTCAGTGGATATAAATTTTTTTTTATATTTGAATTTTGTTTTTGTTTTTGTTTTTTTAAATTTATCTTTTAATTTTTTTACAGACTGCATTTCGATTCATTGTACACAAATGGGGTACATCATTTTGTTTCTATGGTTGTGCACGATGTAGATTCATACCATTCATGCAATCATACATGTACATAGGGTAACGATGTCTGTCTCACTCCACCATTTTTCATACCCCCCTCCCTCCTTTCCCTCTACACAATCCAAAGTTCCCCCATTCTTCTCTCACTCCCCACCCTCCCACCCCATTATATATAATTCTCCTCTTATCAGGGAAAACATTCAGTCTTTGGTTTTTTGGGCTTCGCTGATTTCACTTAGCATGATATTCTCCAATTCCATCCATTTATTTGCAAATGCCATAATATTATTATTCTTTATGGCTGAATAGTATTCCATTGTGTATATATACCAGAGTTTCTTTATCCATTCATCTGTTGAAGGGCATCTATGTTGGTTTAATTCTTTAATTTTTCTTTAAGATTTTTTTTCTTGCATTTGCTAACTGACATATGTATGTATATTTCTTTTTTTATAATTTTTTCCTTATTATTATCTTTTTTTTGGGAGGGACAGGCCCTATTTTGTATTTTATTTAGAGACAAGGTCTCACTGATTTGCTAAGCTCCTCGCTTTTGCTGAGGCTGGCTTTGATCTTGTGATCCTCTTCCCTCAGCCACCCAAGCCACTGGGATTACAGGTGGAAGTCACCACATCCAGCCTTTTTTATTACCTTTTTTTTGTATTTTTGTTTTTGTTTTTGTTTTTTTTGGTACTAGGGATTGAACCCAGGGCACTCAACCACTGAGCCACATCCCCACCCCTTTTTATATTTTATTTAGAGATAGGGGCTTGCAAAGTTGCTGAGGCTGACTTTTGAATTCCTGATCCTCCTGCCTCAACCTCCCAAGCTACTGGGATTACAGGTGTGTGACATTGTGATATTTTGTTTTTTGAAGGTTTTTTAAGTTTTAGTTTTCATCTCTTGTTACTTTCTCTACTTTCTTCTCCCTGTAATAACCAGATTTTCTTCTTCTTTCTCTTCCTATGTCTGTATTTTGTTTATTTTATTTTTTCCTCTCTCCTTTATGATCTTCACATGATATTTCTCTTCTGTCTTCTCTCTTTTCACCTTTTGAATATTCTAAACTTCCTTTTGCCTTCCTATCCCATTTTTATTTCTCTGAATTATCTGCATTTTTACCATCTTTAAAAACTATTTAGCTTATATAACTTCCACCCCCATCTTTTATGTTGCAGTGGTTATTGGTATTATGGATGTTGTAGTTGACACCTGGTGTTTACTTCAATGCCATATGTAGTTCATGGCTGTTGTTTGTTGTTGCTATTGTTAATTTCTGACCCCACCATTCTTGTTTGTGTGGTTATTAGTGTTATAGATATCATGGTATATACCTGGGACTTACTCTAATGCTGCATATTGTTTTCTGCCCCATTGCTGGTTTTTATATCCCCCTTTTCTGTGAGGAACTGGAAATCTAGTATGACACTACAGGTTCATGGAGTAGACACTATACTGCTGAGCTACACCCCAAATCCAGCTAAAAGACAGCATACTTGCTCCACATACAACCCAACCCCACTCAAATTTCAGCAATGCTTTAACACAAAACAAATGGGGAGCAAAAAACCCCCAAAGAGGACCTCAGTAGAAACAGCTAGGGAGGGGTCTCAGGTTCCACTTATGGACATCTGCTCCAATGGCAGATGTGGACATCACTCATATGTGGTGTCTCAACCTAGAGCACTGCTAAATACAGACATATAGACTTGTCAAGTTTAGAAGAGCAAACACAGAGGATATACCTTGTATGTCCTGCTGTATACAATACAACTGCCTGATCTGCAGAAAGACCACACTCTTGTGTGTCCTACAGAAAAAGTGGGCTCCTCAAGCTCCAATACAGTACAGTGCTGCATCAAGGTGTACTAATCATTCCCCCAAACAATCAGGGAAACTATACTACAAAACCCACTTGGAAATATATTCAATAATTTGCAATATTATGTGTCCCAGAACACATAACCAAGAGAAGGCTGTACCCTCAAAAAGGCCCTCACATCAAAGTAGAAGAGAACTCCATTCAAACAGGTGAACAAATCATAACAAAAACCAGAAATATAAGAAATGTAACAAAACAAGGTAACATGACACCTCCCAAGGTTTATAACTCATCAACAACTGACTCCAAAGATATTGAAGTAGATTAAAACACCAGATTAAGAATTCAAAAGAATGCCAGGTGTGGTGGCACACACCTGTAATCCCAGCTAATCAGGAGGCAGGAGGACTTCAAGTTCAAAAGCCAGTCTCAGCAACTTAGCAAGGACTTATGCAACTAAGTCATATCCTATCTCAAAATAAAGCATAAAAAGGGCTGGGAATGTGGCTTAGTGGTAAAGCATCCCTGTATTAAATCCCCAGTACTGTCCCCCTCAAAAAATCAAAAGAATGATTATAAAAGTATTAGCAACTCACAAGAGAACGCAGAAAAGTGAATGAAACAAAGCAGTCAGTATAGGATATGAATGACAAATTTGAGAGAGATACTGAAAAGAACCAGACAGAAATCATGAAAATGAAAGGTACAATAAATCAAACAAAAATTCAGTAGAAAGTCTCTCCTTTAGAATAGACCAAGTAGAAAACAGAATCTCAGAGCTGGAAGACAAAGTGGCCAGCCTTGAATATTCAGATAGTATTAAAGGAAAGAAAATAAATAATCATGATCAAAATATACAAGAACACTGGAGACCAAATTTAAGAACCACTGGAATTGATGAGGGATATGAGATATAGGCTAATGGCACAGAAAACCTTTTCACGGAAACTAATAACAAAATTTTCCAAACCTTGGAAATAAGGTAGACATCCAGATACAGGAGAAATGCAGAACCTCAAATAGACAAGACCAAAAAAGAACTTTACCATGACACATTGTAATCAAAATGCCTAACACAGAGAACAAGGATAGAATTTTAAAAGTGTCAAGAGAAAAACATAATGTCACATGTACAAGTGAGCCAACTAGAATTACTTTTGGTTTCTCAACACAAACTCTTAAAATTCAGGAGGCCTTGGAACAATGTGTTCCAAACTCTTAAAGCAAATAACTGTCAACCAAAATTTCTATATCCAGAAAAGCTATCCTCCAGAATATAAGTGAAGGAAAAACCTTCCAAAGTAAGGAGAAACTAAAATAGTTTATGGGGGGAAAAAAAAGAATTTATGCCTGCAAAGCCTGCATGACATAAAATACTTAAAGAAATGCTATACACAGAAGAAATTAGAAAATTAAAAACAAACTCCAGAGCTCATAAATGAATGAGCCTCATTAGAAGAATAGCTAAGCAAATAAGAAACAAGACTGAATTAAAAATTAGAAATAAATCAAAATTGCAGGAATTAATAAACATTTATCATAATAACACTGAAGGTAAATGATCTCAACACTTCCAAAAAGACTGTCAGAGTGGATTAAAAAACAAGATCCAACTATATTTATTTGTAAGAGTCTCATCTTATAGGCAGAGACAGCCACAGGTTGGAAGATAGAAAGGAAAATGACATTCCATGTAAATGGAGCTCTCAAACAAGCAGAAGTAGCTATTCCCATATCTGACAAGCAGATTTCAAGCCAGAATTAATCAGAAGAGACAAATAAGGTCACTTTATACTGATAAAGAGAACAATCCAACAAGAAGACACACTGATTGCATTTATGCCCCAAACATCAGTGCACCCAATTACATAAAACAAACACT
The DNA here is from genome assembly GCF_902686445.1 of Sciurus carolinensis. Taxonomy (NCBI): domain Eukaryota; kingdom Metazoa; phylum Chordata; class Mammalia; order Rodentia; family Sciuridae; genus Sciurus; species Sciurus carolinensis. The sequence continues at coordinate 148,392,295 of NC_062215.1, forward strand.
AGAGCTGGGATTGTAGCTCAGTGGTAGAGTGCTTGCCTGCCATGTCTGAGGCACTGGGTTTGAGCTTCAGTACCACATAAAAATAAATAAATATAACTATTTCAAAAAAACTACTCAACATAAAGATTAACATAGACCCCAATGCAATAATACTGGGTGATTTCAACTACCTCTCACAAATTGGTAGGTCATCCAAACATAAAAGCAGTAATAACACTGCATACCTAACATACATTATAAATTAAATGGATATAACAGCCAAATTAATTTTTTTTCTCAGCCCCTCATGGACTCCTCTTCAAAATAAACCATACTTTAGAACACAAAGTAAGCCTCAGCAAGTATTTGAAAAACCACAATAGTTTCTTGCATCTTATCAAATCATAATGGAAAGAAATTAGAAATCAATAGCAATAAAAACAATAGAATTTATACAAAAACATGAAGAGATTAAGCAACACATTTTTGAACAGTGAAAGGATTATAGAAGAAATCAGAGAATAAATTTTTAAAGTCTTAGAAGCAAATGAGAACAGGGTTACAATGTATCAAAACATCTGGAACCCTGAACTATTCTAAGAGGCAAATTTATAGTTATGAGTGCCTACATTAAAAAAAAAAAAGAAAGATTCCAGATAAACTAATGATGCATCTTGAGATCTTTGAAAAACAAGAACAAGTCAAGTCCAAAACCAGTAGAAGAAAATAATTAAGATTAAAGACAAAAATCAATGAACTAGCGAAGAGTAAAACAATACCAAGTATCAACATAAGGAATAATTCTTTCTTTGAAAAGAAAAACAGGATTGATAATCCCTTAGCCAAACTAATCAAAAGAAAAAGAGCCCCCAAATTAGTAAAATTTAATTTAAAATAGGAGCTATCACTATAGACATCACTGGAATCCAGAAGTTCATTAGGGACTATTTCAAAAACTTGTGTTCCAATAAATTAGATGGTAATGGAAAAATTTCTAGACATATACAACCTACAAAAATTGAATCAAGAGGATATAGAAAGCCTAAACAGACAAATAATAAGAAGTGATATTTAAGTAGTAATAAAAAACCTTCCAACAAAGTAAATCCCAGGATCAGATGGATTCTTACATGAATTCTACCAGATGTTTAGAGAAGGATTAATGCCAATTTGTTCCTTAAATTATTCCATGATATAGATAGGAATGGAATACTTCCAAATTCATTCTATGATGCCCAAGATCACTATGATACCTAAACCAGACAAGGACACATCAAAGAAAAACTACAGACCAAAGTTCTTGATGAACAGAGATGCCAAAATCCTTTTTTTTTTTTTTTTTTTTTTTTTTTTTTGGGTGCTGGGGATCGAACCCAGGGCCTTGTGCTTACAAGGCAAGCACTCTACCGACTGAGCTATCTCCCCAGTCCCCAAAATCCTTAATAAAATGTTGTCAAATCCTATTTAATAGCACATTAAAATAATTGTACATCATTATCAAATTGGTTTCATTCCAGGGATGCAAGGAGGGTTCGACATTCTTGCATCAAATAAAATCAATAAATGCAATTTACCACGTAAATATAAATAAGGACAAAAACCACAGTCATGTCAATAGATGCAGAAAAAGCTTTTGTCAAAATTAGCACCTATTCATAATAGAAACATTGAAGAAACTAAGTATAGATAGAACTTACCTACTTATCATAAAGGTAATATATAACAAACCCAAAGCCAACATCACAGTAAATGGGGGACAACTGAAAATATTTCCTCTAAAATGAGGACAAGTCCATGCTCACCACACTTATTTAATAGTACTTGAAATTTAAGTAGAGCAATTAGGCAAGAGAAGGAAATAAAAGGAATACAAATAGGAAAGGAAAAAGTAAAATTATTGCTGAAAATGATATGATCCTATAGTTAGGAGATTCAAAAAGCTCAACCAGAGCTTTTATCTAGAACTGATAGAAAGTAAAATAGTGGGATACAAAAATCAATAGCTTTCCTGTATACCAATAGTGAAGCTGCTGAGAAAGAAATCAGGAAAACAGTTCCATCCACAATAGCCTCAAACAAATGAACAAACAAACAAAAACCTAGGAATAAATCTCACCAGGGAGGCAAAGGACCTCTACAATGAAAATTATAGAACACAGAAGAAAGAAATTAAGAAGACTTCAGAACATAGAAAGACCTTGCTATTCTTTGATATACAAAATTATATTAATATTAATTAATATTAATATTAATAATATTAATAATTAATATTAATATTGTTTAAATGACCATAATATCAAAAGCAATCTATAGATTGATTGCAATTCCCATCAAAATACCAATGATATTCATTAAAGAACCAGAAATACATGTCTAAAATTCATTTGAAAGAATAAAAGATGCAGAATAGTCAAAGCAATTAGAGCAATGCAGGAGGCTCACAAAATGATTTCAAATTTTAGTACAGAGCTATAGTAACAAAAACTGCATGGTATTGGCATAAAACCAGACACCAAATGGAATAGAATAGGAGAAGTGGAAACAAACCCACACAGATATAGTTATCTAATTTTTGATGCACCAAAAACATATATTGGAGCCTTTTTTAACAGTGCTGGGAAACTGGATATCTATATGTAGAAGAATGAGACTAGTTCCCTATCTCTCACCCTGCACAAGAATCATCTCAAAATGGATCAAAGACATAGGATTTAGACTACAGACTTTGCAACTCCTAGAAGAAAACAGGGTCGACACCCTAACATGTAGGCATAGGCAATGGCTTCCTCAATAGGACTCCTAAAGCTTAGGAAATAATACTGAGAATTAATGAATGGGATGACATCCAATTAAAACACTTCTTCACAGAAAAGGAAATAATAGGGTGAAGAAAGAGTCTCCAAAATGGGAGAAAATCTTGGCCAGCTGCTTTTCTACAGAGGATTAATATCCAGAATATATTAAATAACTCAAAACACTTGCCACCAAAAATAAGACAACAAAATAACCCAGTCAATAAGTGGGCAAATTAACTAAACAGACACTTCTCAAAAGAAGAAATAAAAATGGCCAATAAACAAATGAAAAAATTTTCAAGAACTTTAGCAAGGGCTGGGGAGATAGCTCAGTTGGTAGAGTGCTTACCTCGCAAGCACAAGGCCCTGGGTTCAATCCCCAGCACTGAAAAAAAAAAAAAAAAAAAAAAAAGCTTTAGCAATCAGGGAAATGCAAATCAAAACTACAGAGATTTCATCTTGAGAATACAAATACTAATAAATGTTGGAGAAGATGTGGGAAAAAGGAACACTTATACACTGTTGGTGGGATTGTAAATTAGTCCAACCACTATGAAAATCAGTATGGAGTTTCCTCAAAAGAGTAGGAATAGAACCACTACATGACCAGCTATACTGCTCTTTGGTATTTATCCTAAAGAATCAAAGTCATACTATAGCAATACATGCATATCCATGTAAATAGCAGCGCAATTTACAATAGCTAAGCTATCAGTCTAGGTGTTGGTCAACAGATAAATAAAGAAAGTGTGGCATATATACACAACAGAATTTTATTCAGCCATAAATAAAATTGTCCTTTGCAGGAAAATGGATGGAACTTGAGAGCATTATGTTAAGCAAAATAATCCAAACTCAGTAACTGTCAAGAGTTATTTGTTTTCTCTCATATGTGGAAGACGGGAAAAAAAAAAGGACAAAAATTTAAAAAGTATGGGATGGGGGGGTATCTCACAAAATTTAGAAGTGAGATCAGTAGAGAAAGGGGACCAGGGTATGGAGGAGAGAAGAAAAAGTGAAGGTACAAGGGAATGAGACTGACCAAATTATGTGCATGTATGAATGTGTCACTCTTATGTATAATTATATTGTACCAATTAAAAATTAATTTAAAAGAAAAATATGTATAAAAGAGAAAAGAGAACTAAAATATTTCAAATTTTGTAATAACCCCAAACTGATAATTAGCCAGCTATTGAGTAATAGGATGAAATACCCACTCATTGAAATTTTTTGTAGGCATTAAAGTTAGGTAAAAATAAGAAGAGCTTTCATTAATTGAGAGCTGTTATTAGCTCACTTGACACAAATCATTTCATTTGATCCTCAAAACAGCTCTATGAGGGAGGTATTATTGTCATATTATTTCTTCCCACTTATAGATGAGGAAAATGAGGCAAAGTAATGTTAAGTAGCTTACCTGTGGTCACCGCATGCGGTCACCATAGGGTATGAACTCAAGCTGTGAAGAGTCACTTCAGGGCCCATTCCCTTAACCAGTTCATTGTTTCTACAAAGAATGTTATCACACGAACAATGTTCATTTAAAAATATTCTTATATTAATGTTACCTGAAAAAGGGTAGAAAATAGTGCATCTATTATATTTATAGTACCTATGTTTAAGTAAAAGCAAGTGAAGAAATACCTCTCATTGGAAAACAAAAGGCCAGAAATATTCATGACGTGGTATAGGGATGACAGAACTGTGACTGATATATATTTTCTTTTTCTCTTTTCCAAATTATCATCTAATATTGGTTTCTCTATTAAAGCCAAGGTGGTTCCTTTCAGCTTTTGGCTCATGGGTTCTTCATTGATGATGAAACTGTCCTCTTCTTTAGTTCGACCTTTACCTCTGTCTCATTTCTACCCCGTTTCAGTGTCAGGGAAGCCTGCACTCAGGGATTCTTCTCTCAGGAGCTGGTTATGAGGACTGACTCCCCAACCCTGGTTCCATTCCAGCTCCCTGCTCTTTCCCCCTTGAGTTAGTCATCTTTCTGTTACTATAACAAATACCTGAGATAATCACCTTCAAAACATGAAAGGTTTATTTTGGCTTATGGTTTTAGACATTTCAGTCCACTGTCATTTAGCCCTGTTGTTTAAGGCCTGTGGTGAGCAGTACATCCTGTTGTGAACCCAAGATAGAGGAAGCTATTCACCTGTTGACAGCTTAGAGCAGAGAGAAGGAAAGGAGGACCTGAGTTCTAATATCTCTTCTAAGTCACCCCCTCCAATGAATTAACTCCTGCCACTAGGCCTCACCTCCCAGAGGTTTTCCACCACCTCCAATAGTGCCACCTGCTGGGACCAAGCCTTCAACACACTGGGCCTCTGGGGGTCATTTAAGTTCCAAACTATGGCACTTTTCTTCCATGAATAGCTCTTGGAAAGGGGTATTGAACACCTCCTGTCTGCAGCAGGAATTTGGATAGATTTTCTCCCAGATTCTAGGAGTAAGTTTTTGGGATTAAGCTTGTTTCTTATGTCACCAAGACGTTAGAATTCGAAGTCAGTCTTGTCAAATTTGCTGTGATTTATAAGTGGTAAAGTAGCCTTAAAGAATATGGTCTACTTGTCCAAACATCAACTTGTACTTAGATGTGGTCATGCCACTAAGTTCTGGCCAATGAGAGGTAAGCAGAAATAACTATGGTAGCTGCAAAACAGTTTCCTTGAAAGATGTCTACTTTTTGCCCCTTCCCATGTTTTGCCTCTCCTGTTGATTAGATTGTGGTTGTGATGGCTGGACCTCTAACTTCCATGTTAAACTGTGGAGGGCCATAATGTAGAAATAACTGAATGGTGATAAGAGTTATTCCTCACCTATTGAATGAGGATGTTAAGGAGCAGAGTCACCATACCAGCCTAGACCACCTACCTCTACACTTTTATGTGAATGAAATAAATCAGAATTTATATTTCTCTCAAACTGATTAGCCCAACTGATGCTTTGTTATTTGATTAAAATATCTGGAATGTTTGTTCACCATTATAAGCTTAAAAGAAATTTGTAGAGATAATTATTTTTTATTTTATAAGTTGAAAGGAACCACCTTGGCTTTAATAGAGAAACCAATATTAGATGATAATTTGGAAAAGAGAAAAAGAAAATAATATTTTTTTAAAAGTATGCACTTAAAATCTGAGTTGGCCTAAATGTTTAACATGGATGATCTCATTTTTCTTGTTTCATCCTTTTGGGCTTTTTTGAGGAGGATGGAGATGCTAATTAAGACAGTACAGTTTGAACAGTATCATCCTGAGAGGTGTGACTCACATGAGAAAGTCATTCTGAGTCACTGAAATTACAGACACAGCTTTTGTATAAAGTTCATGATGAATAAGAATTCACAGTATAAGTTTGAAAGCTACATACATAAAGCCAAGTGTGAAGGAGATACATTCACTCTGCACAGGTTAGGGATAATCAAGATCATGACTCAAAAAGTCATGAGTCACAGCTTTTAAATCTACAATTCCTTGTTTTTCTTACTGAGCCCTCTCTTGCATGCAGAAACCCTGAAGGTGGAAATGTAGAACTTTAATCAAGGCCATTGAATGGAATGACTAATCTTCCCAGGGAGCCACAAGAACCTTCCTATTCTGAGAATCGCTTTCTACCCCAACCCCTTTTTTTACTAACTGGGGATTGAACTCAGGGGTGCTCTACCACAAGCTAGATCCCCAGCCCTTTTTATTTTATTTTATTTTATTTTTTTGTGGTGCTGAGGATTGAACCCAGGGCCTTATACTTGGGAAGCAAGCACTCTACCAACTGAGCTATTTCCCCTGCCCAGATTTTTTTTTTTTTTTTTTTTTTCAGTTCTGGGGATTGAACCCAGGACCTTGTGCTTGACAGGCAAGCACTCTATGTTTATTTTTTATTTTGAGTCAGAGTCTTGCTAAGTTGCCTGGACTGGTCTTGAACTTGTGATCCTCCTATCTCAGCCTCCTGAATCACTGGGATTACAGGCGTACGGCACCATGCCCAGCTTCCTTTCTTCCCTTTCCTGTATTACCCCAAAGCCTCAGGGCTCCCAGAACCAATGTTTTCTACTTTGGCTTCATTACATATTTAATAGATAAATACAAGAAAATCAAGTTTTTTTTTTTTTTTTCAACAAATAGCTATGCAATATCAACTGATAGCTCCTAAGTACCACAGATAAACTTAACTCCCCAGGAGATGCCAAGAGGGCCACCTTAAGGACAGATTTGAATCAAGTATTCAAATACATATATCTCAAGCAGCACAGTACCATAGCCAAAAGGTGGAAATAATTCAATGTCCATCCACAGATGGGCCAACAAAATATACCCATGTTTTACACTTTTACTTAAATAAATGTAATGTATCCATACCATGAAATACTATTCATCCATAGAAAGGAATGAAGTACATGGATGAATCTCAAAAACTTGCCAAGTGAAACAAGTTAGACATAAAAGATTACATATTTTGTGATGCTATTTATAGGAAATATTCAGAATAGCTAAAACTGTGTAGACAGAACATATATCATTTGTTGCTAGGGACTAGGGAAAGAGGGAATGGGGAGAGAATACTTAATGGGTATGCAGCTTCCTTTGGAGTGATAAAAACGTTTTGTAATTAGAAAGAAGTGATGGTTGGCCAATACTGTGAATTTTCTAAATGTCACAGATCTGTGTACTATAAAATGGTTAATTTTATCTTATGTGAATCTTACCTCAATAAGAAAGAGATTAGAATTGATTGATTGATTCATCAGTCCTTCCTTTTCCTGCCCCCCCCCCCCCTTTTTTGTACTGGGGATTAAACCCAGGGGACTCTACCAGTACATTCCTAGCTCTTTTATTTTTTACTTTGAGACAGGGTCTCACTAAGTTGCCCAGGCTGACCTTGAACTTGCTATACTTCTCCTTTATCAGATTTGTGTCTTGCAAATATTTTCTCCCAGGCTGCGTTTGTCTTTTCATCTTTTCATTCTCTTGATAATACCTTTCATGGAGCAGACGATTTTAATTTTAGTGAAGTCCAACTAATTAGTTATTTCTTTTGTGGATTGTGCTTTGGGCATTTTATCTAAGAAACCATTTGCAAATGCAAGATCATCTAGGTTTTCTTCTGTGTTTTCTTCGAGAAGTTGTAGAGTTTTGTATTTTACACTTAGTTCTATCATCAATTTTGAGTTAATTTTTTTTTTTTTTTTTTGCCAAAGATGTAAGGCCTGAGTCTGGATTCACTTTTTACACTTGTTCCAGCACAATTTGTTGAAAAGACCATCTTCCCCATTGAATAGCCTTTGTTCCTTTGTCAAAGGTCAGTTCGTTGTATTTGTATTTCTATTTCTGTATTCTCTATCGGTCAAGTGCCCTATTGTCTGGATCACCTTATATCTTGATTTATACAATGTTGGGGGAATATGGAGAATTTTGAATGAATTGTTTGTTTCATTTAAACAAAATATTATTATACTTTAAAAAAATAAAATAAAAACTAAAAGAGTCTAGTGTTTTTTGTAAACATGATGAATGTATTTATTAAACCCAAGTGGCATAATATTATATTTAATACTCTCTCTCCCCCTCTTTCTCTCGTGGTGTGAGGGACCAAACCCAGGGTCTCATGCATACTAAACATGTGCTCTACCACTGAGCTACACCTTCAGTCCCTTCTTTTTCTTTTCATTCATGTGGTCATGTCTACATGGCTTTTATGATTTTTCTGTATTGAAGCAATGGTATGAAACCCATCTTTCTTCCTTATTTGGTAAGGACTTCTGGCCTCATATCTAGGGTTCCCATCCCTTTCTTAGCCCTCCTTCCAAGACAGGGTATTATTTCAACTATCTTGCATCTTTAGTCTCTCTCTTTTCCTTCCTTTACTCTAGGAACAAGCTCTACCTCCCCCAAGTGAATCAATTTCCTCTCTTTTGAGCCCTGTGCCAGGAAAACATTAAGACTAGTCTATAGTTTCTCCACTTCCTCTTTTCCCATTTACTTCAAACCGTCCTGCCCGCTGCATTTCACCTTATCCTTTCTAACAAGTCTTCAGCATTCAAGGGTGACACTGATCTTGGTTGCCTCCTCCCTGTTTCTCTATCCACTATAGAAGTTCTATCTAGAACTTCTGGGTATCTCTCTCTTCCTGATCCTTAAATATGGATATTCCCGAGGATCACTCTTTTTTCTCTATTTATATTTTTGTCTTTTGACAACTTTGTGACTTCAAGTACTATTGCTATACAGGTGACTCTAAGATGGATTTTATACCCTAGATTCCTTTTTTCAACTCTGAATCTTACTTTGCGACTTCTGGAAGATTTTCCCACTCGTTTTCCCTCTGGTACTTCAAACTTAATATACACTCAACATTTAAAAAGCCTTATTCCAAATCTCCTGTTTGTGTCTCCAATTTCAGCTAACAGCACTACCAGAACATCATGTTCACCCTAGTCCACCTTTTCTATAGCCAATATTTCTATAGTCAACTCTTTTCTGTAGCCAACTAGTTTCTAAATTGGGTGGGTTCTGTATCAACTATGACTTTTGCTCCTTGTAATAGGGACCCCTTTAAATTAAAAGCACCAAACTAATTTTTCCCTCATTTCATTTCCTGGTAACCTATATTTCTCCATCTCAATTTCCTCATGCCGAGAATGGAAACTGAGATGCTCCAACAGTTGGCTTGGGCAGGGGCCAGTGAAACCAGAATGGCAACATCTCTGGGTTGCACAGCCTAGTTAAATCTACATATGTACATTTCTCACTTTTGTTCCTCTAAATTGTAATGTTTCTGTATGACAAACAGGCAGATTAACTGCTTTCCCAGTTTGGCTCAAACTGTGATTAAATTAATTTTTCCTGTTTATTATTATTTCTCTTATTTCTGATTGGGTGGGTAATCAAATGCAGTCTGCCTGAACCCAGCAGGGCCTCTGGCTTGGGGCACAGGTAACACTGAGGCCATCCAATTTGGCTGAGACAACAGTATTTGGAGGAAAATCTTGAAGAAGCTGAAAATGAAGATATGGACTCAACAGATGAAGGTTTTGAGTAATTGACTGAGCTGCAATTCTATTATCTTTTACTGGAAAATCTTGAATCTTTTTTGGGGAGGGTACTGGGGATTGAACTCAGGGGTGCTCGACCACTGAGCCATATCCCCAGTCCTATTTTGTATTTTATTTAGAGACAGGGTCTTACTGAGTTGTTTAGCTCCTCACTTTTGCTGACGCTGGCTTTGAACTCTTGATCCTCCTTCCAGTCTCTTGAGCTATTGGGATTATAGGCATGCGCCACCAGGAACAGCAGAATCTTGAATCTTGACAGAGCTGTGTTTAAGGAGATTCTTCTGGTTGCATGATACAAAAAGATGGTGGTTGAGTGGCTGGTACAAACAGGGTGAAGGCTATTGTTCTAGTTCAATGGAAAGGTCACAAAGGCAGAGGAACTGTAAAGGGGAGGCAGGTGAATTCTGGCATCCCACGTCAGAGACTCTGCTGGATTTCAGAGGGCTGGATTCAGTCACCCGCCTACATCAGAAATAAGATAAATGATAAAATGATATAAAAAGGAAAAATTAATTTTATCACTGTCTGACTCTAACTGGAAAGGCAGCCAAATCTGCTTCCGATGGTCCTACAGAAACAGTACAGTGTAAATGAACAAAAACCAGGGAACATACATATATAGATTTATCCGGGCTGTGCTAGCCAGAGAGATGTTATGATCCAAGTTTCACTGGTACCTGCCTGAGGGTGCCGGGTGTGGCGGGTGTGGGTACAGCTTCTCAGTTTCTATTTTCATCATGAGGAAGTTGGGATGGAAAATACAGGTTATTAGGAAATTAAAGGGAAAAACATTGGGGAATTTTAATTCACAGGGACCCTGCTAAGGCTGGGGTTGTGGCTGAGTGGTAGAGCACTTGCCTAGCATATGTAAGGCACTGGGTTCGATCCTCAGCATCACATAAAAGTAAATAAATAAAATAAAGGTATTATGTCCATCTACAACTAAAAAATAAATTAAAAAATAAAAAGCCCAAGGACTAACCCCCCGCCCCGCAAAAAAAAAAGGGACCCTGCTACAACAACTTCTGAGTCTGGGTCTTTGGTCCTGGTCATTGTATCTGTCTGGACCCCACCCTCTCACCTTACCCCACATTTCCAAAATATAACTGTACTGCAAGGTCTGTTTCTAATACTACCTTCTTCAGTGTCCATGGTCAAGTGCCTCTTCATTTGGAATTTTTGCTTCCTCTCCTAAATAGAATAAAAATTTCATATGAATCTCTTCCATGTCTTCTTTCCACTTTGTATTTCAGGCTGCAATTTATTTACTTTTTTGTGATGTGGGGATTGAAACCTGGGTCTTGTAAGACTAGCACTCTACCGCTGAGCCACACTCACAGCCCCTCATGCGTGATTTTTGATGAGCATGCTATACTTAAGGCAGTTTTATCTTTATAGCTTTTTCAAGCACTTGTTGATGCAGAGCCTGACATACAGTGAACACTCCATAAATGCATGTTCAATGAATTCATGATCGAATTCAAGAAGAAATTATTGACTCTGGAATGTTAGGTTTCATAAAATGTTTTGATATAGTCATGATCTTGCTTTAGCAAGTAGTGTACTAGACTTAATTTAGGCTATTATTCATGTAGTTCTTATAAAGTATAAGTAGTTTGTGACATGGGATGTGACATACCCTAAGTCTCCCTTTTCCTTTTTATTGAGATATAATTCCCATTCCCTAACATTCACCCTTTTTAAGTACACGGTGGTTTTTAATATGGTCAGAGAGTTAAGTAATCATTAATTTCAGAGAATTTCCATCTACCTAAAGAGAAAACCCTCTACCAATTATCCATCACTCTAGTCCTCCTCTTCCCCCAGCCTCTGACAATAAGTAATCCATTTTCTGTCTCTTTGGACTTGCCTGTTCGGGATATTTTACAAAAACAGATCATACAAATCATAGCCTTTGTGCCTGACTTCTTTCACTTAGCATAGTGTTTGGCTACACTGTAGAGTGCATTAGCACTTCATTCTAGTATAAGGTTGAACGTTATTCTGTTGCATGGATATGCCACCCTTATTTATTCATCAATCAATGGAAGTTCGCATTGCTTCCACTTGTTGGTTATTTTAAACATTGCTGCTATGAATGTTCATGTACAAGGTTTTGTGTGGACATATACTTTTATTTCTCTTGGACATCTACTTAGAAGTACAATTGCTGGGAATAACAGAAAATTTATGTTCAGCATTTTGAGAATCTGCCAAACTATTTTCCCAGGTGGAGGATCCATTTCACGGTCCCACCAGCAAAGTACTAGGGTTCAAATTTCTCATACCCTTGTCAACACTTGTTATCATCCCTCCCGCCTTGAATTATAAGCTACCCTATTGGGCATGATGTGGTGTCTCATTGTGATTTTTATTTACATTTCCCTGGCCATTTTTTAAAAATCTTTTTTGGAGAAATACCTGTTCAGATCCTTTCTCATTTTTAAATTGAGTTTGTTTTTTGTGGGTTTGAGGTTGGTTTTGTTGTTGTGGTTGTTGAGTTGTAAGTATTCATTTCTTTTTATTCTGGATATTAGTCTCTTACCAGAATAAAGGTTTGTAAATATTTTCTCCCATTCTCCAGATGATCTTTCATTTTCTGGGTGATATCCTTTACAGAAGTTTTAAAATTGTGGTCAAGTTCAACTGCTGATGTTTTTTTGCTTATGCTCTTGGTGTCGTATCTAAGCCATTGCCCTGTTCAAGGTAATGAGCTGTTAACAAGTGTGTTTTCTTCTACTTAGTTTTATGATTTCAGTTCTTTGATTCATTGTGACTTCTTAAAATATGTGGTACAAAGTAAGTGTTCAACCTTATTCTTTTGTATATACTCATTTGTCTCAACCCCACTTATCCTTGAACTTTCTTGTTGCTTTCACCAAATATTACCTGACTATAAATGTAAGAGTTTGTTTCTGAGTTGATTCTCAGCTCTGTTCCCTTGACCTACCTGCTGTCCTGCACTAATACCACACTGTCCTGATGATTGCAGTTTTTTAAATGTACAAAATTATGTAGATACATATTTATATATACTAATAACATATCTATGATATTCAACATTTTCCCCTTCCCATGTGGACTTTAGATTAAGGAAGACAGCTTGTGGGAAAGGAGCAAGAAACACAAAAAATTAATATACAATTACAAGTGACGCTCAGGCTTTTGGGGGCCAGGAAATCCAGGGATCCTGTTCTCTCCATTTCTTCCTCACCAACCTTTTCCTATCCAATCTGAGTAACAGACAGAAAACTGAACTGACCGGTCTGGAGAGAAGTGTATACACACCCATCCCCGCCATGCACAGTAGCAAGTTTATCAGTCATTCTTAATGTGTCAAAGGTTTGGCATATCAGAATGTGTGAGGTGAAAGGACAAGAGAGGGTGATAGAATCTTGCTCTCTTAAACAGTCATTCTCAGCCTGGCTCTTTGTGTTAGCTTGTAGGTTGCATTTAATAAGATTCAGGCCAAGCTGGTAATAACCAGACTGAACACACTGGTCACCACTATGCTTCTGCCTGTTGGTGAATTAGCACTGTGACCTCTCTTTATTGCTCAAGGGCTGGGTTATACTGCCCTAGGAAGGCAAATTTCAGTCTTGCCTCCACCACTTTCCCCAGCTTCCTCCACGGTGAATCATCTTCTCAGCAGCTGCTGTTCCAACCCTGCTTAGCACTAAGCCCTTGGGTAACTCAATTTATCTCTTTCACTCTCCCTAATAATGCACCTGGCATCTAATTATATCTGAAACATGGATTTCCACATGGGCATGACGGAGAATGTTCCCTCAGGTCCATCAGCTCTGCTGCCAGAGCAGTGCTTTAGCAGCTGAGGCCCAGATGTAGGCAGGAAAAGTGGGTGGAGTCACAGGCAAGAATCTTCCATGGTCAACTTTTTAAGAGGATTTGTTTTCCCCTGAACCTAAAGACCATGGTATCTATGAGGTTCTGTTGTCTGAATTTAAAGTCCTCCCTTCTCAAATTTTCTTTCTCTTTTTGTAGTCCTCAATAGTTCCCCTCTGTAATATATTCTCAGTGGTACAACACAGAGGCTCACCCATGGGCTTTTCTCACTTTTAGTTTTATGATAAACTAGCACAAAGTTTTTCTGCTGGCAGATAGAGAATTTTAGAGTCAGAATCAATTTTACACATATTTAACTCTATTTTACAGATGAGGAAACAGAGATGCAGAGAGGCTAAATGACTTGAACAAGTTATCCAACAGCACTGCCAAGACTGAGTGGAACTAGAATCCAAATATCTCTGACTCTTAGATCCAGAAGTGATGTACTGAAAGAGAGAAAGTAGGTACCCATTTTCCATGAATAATGTTCATCAATGTTTACATTATTTGCAAACCATAAGAGATACTAAATAAAGGAGGGTAAGTGGGCCCTGTAATTTAAGTGAGCAAAAATCTCTTCCTTCAGAACTTAGTCTCACTTAACTCCCAAATGCCATTTAAGGCTGGTTCTGGGAAGGTCCGGAGTGAGTGGGTGAAGGTATGGTGTGAAATATTGTGTGGGGGGAGGGAGTCTTGGAAGTCGGAAGGTGTCAAATCAAAAGCACCTGCTACCTCAGAACCTCTTGAGGACTCTCAAGAACTGGATGGAAGTTTCAGCACACTGAGCTCTTCTCTAGCTGGATGTCAGTCCTTTACTCTTACAAAACTTGGACCAGAGCTTGGAAGTAAAGAAAAACCAACCCATTCTTCTATTTCTGCTTCCCAAAGCAGAACTACAGAGAAACAGGCATTTCCTCTCCCTCACCAGAGTAGTAGCTGACACCCATCACCATGAAAGGACGTGAAGGTCTTGACTGTCCTTCAGGCAGAGGCTGTGAGAATTGCTCATGTTATTGTCAGCTTAGCCTCAGTGCGCCCTTGGGATTGTGTTCTAAAGAGGAGGAGTTTGAAATACTGAGTACATACACCCTGCTGCTGCACACTATCTCCCTTTGGTAACTCCACTTAAGACTTTCCCTTGAGTACTAGGATTACTAAGACAAAAGCTTAAGTTTCCAGGCCTAAATCAAATACCTCCCCATCCCTGGCATCCTTCTCTGGACTTGTCCACAACTCCTTGGCCCCTCTGTGACACTGAGGGGAAACCCCACTGTGGCCCACCACACCCTGCCCACTACTTACAGATCCTGTATGGTGATGTTGCCAAAAGCTCGGTCCTTGTCCCAATGCCAATTCAATAATCAGGATACTGTTTTGAGAAAAAGGAAAAAGAAGGTTCATTGCTTTGCTAGCAGAGGAGAAGCTCCTCAGGGGACTCCTGTCCTAAAGGCTGTGACTCTGCCCATCAGGAGGAACAGGGAGATTTTAAAGGAGCTCTTCAAAGGTTACATTCTAGGTGTTCCCTGACAGGGGGTTCCAGGGTACCCTGAAGGTGTGTTAACATTTGTGAGCGCAAAAGGACAGTAAGCAGACCTCAACAGGTTCAGAGAAACCTTTATTCCTTTGAGGACTTGGGCACCATTGTGTCCCATTTTCCGGATGGGAAAATGGCCCTCAGTTACAGAGGGGACTTTGGTTTTATAGGGTACAATGAGGATGATGTAATCATTGGAAACTGTGCACATGCAGTTTTGATCGTGCAGTTTTGACCATCAGGGGCTAGTTGTGCAGATTAAACCAGACCCCGAGGGATGAGTACTCAAATCTTGCCCATTGTTATTGAGGACTAATTTGCCATGGGGGAAGGTCAAGGTTTAGGGCCCAGCATTCCGTATCTGCCCCTTTCCTTTAGGGTCCATTGTTATCAGGAAAGAATGTACTGGGAGAGGTTTAATGTTTGGCCATTTTCCCTTCCCTCCTCCTGAGCCACACCGTCCCTCCATTTTTCTTGGGGAGCTGCCCTATAGGAATATTATTTTCCATAACCCTTCATTCCAGATTCTGAAAGGGGAGAAAGGATTGGGGTGCCGGGTCAGATTTGGCTGCTTCGAGCTGAGAAGGGGCAAAGTGGGGGACTCCTTTCTGAGTTCTGGAACAGAGCATGGAGATCTGGTGGGGTAAGGTGTGGGAATGAGTCTTGAGGTCACTGTAGGTGAAGTCCTCCTTTTGTGGTTTCAGAAAGTTAGGTTGTTCCTGGGGGAGAAGTGTGTTCTGGGAGGCAGTTTGAGCAGGGCAGTTTACCTCATAAAGAAACTGTTTCTGTACAAAATTAAGACTAGGGAGAAGAAAGGTTATTATAAGAAAGGTGAATGTTAATTAATTTGCTAGTATTAGGAAAACAATTTTCCAGTGTCAGAACAGGACATGTTCTTCTAAAATGCCAGGAATCATATACCTCAAGTACATAGCAGGTAAAATAGTTGGGACCCTATTTTCCTTAATCAAGGCCCATTTAAATTTAGGGTGTATTTTCCATAATTTCAGGAGTCCAGGTCATCTGAAGCGCAGCAAGCATGATTATCCTTGGAATCATAGTTTCCTGACCCTTTAATCATTTCCATCTTGCTTGACAAATTATGCAAAATAAGAACAGAAATAAAATTAACAGTATAGTTATAATTAGTAACCCAACTACATGTGTAGAAAAGTATTTTAAAAAGTTCAGAGAAGAAATTCCTTCAGGTAAACTACCTCAAACTTCTCCATTATTAAAAGTAGGTGTTTTTGCATTGGCCAGGACCAGAACCTGAGATTGTAATTTTAACACATCCAAAGAGGCATTTTGAAAAGGATAAATGTGTACTCAAGTTTGCCAGGATTCAGTACAATTTTTTTTTTTTTTGTGGTGATGGGGATTGAACCCAGGGCCTTGTACTTGACAGGCAAGCACTCTACCAACTGAGCTATATCCCCAGCCTGACAATTTTTGAAATTGTTGAAGGAAATGAGCTGTGGTGCCTGCTGGTGCAATGCCCCCACTGCAGTTGATGCAGAGGTGATTTTCCCAGCCATGATAACAATGTCCGCTATCAGCCACCTGATGAAGTGTTTAGTACTTTTACAGGGAGTCAGGTGGCTTCTGGTCTTTTGGGAAACATAACTGTTTGTCCTGAACTTTATCATATACTCTGATTGATACATTGTTGTAACATACAGTTTTCACATTTAACATGATGCATATTTTGTGAGGCATTGTATCATACCTAAATAAGTCCAGACAATAAAACATAGGTATTTAATACACATGCTGTGAGATAACCTTGTCTGTTACCACTCCTGATTGGTAAAGCAATCAGGAAATAGAAATAGCATTCTTCCCTGATTGGTTGTAGGATGACAAGATGTCAGGGAGGCCAATTGAGTTTGTAAAGTCAGTATCAAATCAGTGACTGGTTGGATATCTGCAATAACCTGTGCTTTTTTATAGTGAATAGAGGTTCCTAACTCTGCTGCTCCTGTGTTAATCCTGGTGGGTGTTTTTAGCCCTCTGAGTAAGGGAATAATTTGGGGGGGGGGGGGTCCTGCATCTGGTGTATGCTATTATTGGAATGGGTAGGCTTTGGTTGTGGGGTTAAGTGTCAGTTTGAGGAGTAATTTTGGATAAATGAGTCTCCCAAAGGAAAAAAGCCTCAGAATTTGGGGGCATCAGGGCTGTGGGACTGACACAGTGTAGGTCTTAAGTTCCAATAAAGAAACTATTGTCTTTCTTTTTAAACCCAGTTATGACTATTTTGGTTATAACTGTTTTTGCTAGGCATTCAAGACCAAGATGGTCAAATTGTCCTTGTTCCTATCTGCTGTTAAGGGTCAGCTGAGTTCCCACAGGAGTCACTCTTGGGGAACTTAAGAGCAACTTCCTAGCTCTTTTAGTGCCATTGGCTAAGTAGGGTCTCCTTGATGAGGTGACTTCCCTTGGAAGCATTAGGGGTGTCTACTTTTTCCAACAACCCTCCTCTTTGCAGCAGGTACACTGATTAGCTTTTGGTTCTCCAGTGGTCTCATTAATCTTCCTGATCAGGAGGTCTTTTGACCCAGAGTTGCAAAGCTCCTTAGAGAAGTTCTCTCATTCCCTGGGTTCAGGCTGACTCAGAGGGCAGGAGCCAAAGACTGATTTTCTTGGCTCTTTTGTGTTAATCTTGATTTTAAACTTGGTCTTAAACATCCAGCAAGGCAGTCCCACCAGTCTTAAAGTAAGACTACTACTGGGCTTTAACTTTAATGTCTATAACCTTACAGTCATTTTCCCTTTTATTTAATTGAGGTCTGTATTAGTACTGAAAGTTACCATTATATACTATCTGCCCTATAAGTGATAGCTTATTATCTCAAGTTAACCTAGTTTGTGTATTCTTGAAGCAGTACCTCTGCAAAACATTAACAGGTGCAGTTTTACAAAATGAAATTAGCAAGAGTAAAAATATATTTAGCTTGCATAATAGCTATCTTGAATTTTGACTGAGATATACATTATATCCCCTATTTGAGATTACAATCAAAATAAATCTTTTGAATACAACTTTAAATGAGCTGGAGTCTGGCCTACTTTGGAGTCATTCTAATATGCAGTGAGGTGGGAGGCAGAGGCTTATCTCAGGTAAGGTGAGGTTCTTCACAAATTTTAGGTGAAGTGTTCTAATTCTGAAGCTGATCTTTGCCTCTTTCTTAAATGTCATTTTACAGTCTACATATGTTGTGTCCTGAGTCTATGTGAACATTAGTTAACACAATATAACATTATATCTAAAACATGAATCAAAGAAAGACTGAGAGAACTTTCTAACTTTGTGTGAAAAAGTGGCAAAATGCTTTCATGTTTCATGATATTAACCATTAAAAAGACCAAGGTCTCATTATCTTTTAGAAATACATTTACATTTTTATCCCAGTGTAGAAGGTAAAATAAGGTTCAGGTCCAGTTACAGAACATTAAATGATATAAATAAATTCCCAATAAAATTCACTATTCTTATAAGTTTAAAATTACCATTACAGACAAGCGTAGTTTAGAGAATAACAGCTTGATAGAAATATTCTTTTACATTTTCTGTTTTAAAGACTTGTATACCTGGAAGATATGAACACATTTAGTATGCCATACTTATGTTTTTATATTAACCAAGTTTAGCTTTTAAAGGAAAATTCAAACTCTGTAATGTAGCATAATACTCTAAAACAACCGTTGCTGTGCTACCAGTGTCGCACAGATCCCAATTCCTTCAAAATTAGTCACTTTATAGAATACAACTCAGTAGACACAATGGTAAGAGTAAATTATGTTTTAAGAAATCCTTGTCAGTTTAACATAAGGATTAAGCCTTGGTTTTATATCAGTACATTAGTATTTGACTTTAGGGAAAAACCTTAAATATGTATGTCTTACATACATATAACCAACTTAGTTACACACAAACTTGTTGAAATTTGCCCTTTATGTATATACAGACTTTCTGAGTACTTACTTAGACCCTCATGTATTTCAACACACAAAGACTTTTTTGCTCAGAAACATTTTTTTCTTCTCATATCTGTTTGTTCACCAATTTATGAAAACACAAACAACATTCAAGTATATCACCCTATGGACTTCAAGAAGTTAGGAGTACTTTATGTTATATTTGTTAGCATTTTAACTTTGTAAATTGATCAGATGTTTCTAACAAACACATTTATGAAGATTAATCCCATATATGTCAAATCTAATTTACTTATTAACTATAAGAATCAAGGTATCAGACAAATGTATTGGACAGCATTCAACTCTTCTTTTTTTTTATTTATTTATTTTTTTTACTTTATTTTTTTTTTATTGTGAACAAATGGGATACATGTTCTTTCTCTGTTTGTACATAGAGTAAAGGCATACCATTTGTGTAATCATACGTTTACATAGGGTGATGTTGCTTGATTCATTCTGTTATTTTTTTCCCTTCCCCCCACCCCTCCCATCCCTCTTTTCCCTCTATACAGTCCTTCCTTCCCCCATTCTTGCCCCCCTCCCTAACCCTCACTCTAACCCTAAAACTAACCCCTCCCACACCCCATTATGTATCATCATCCACTTATCAGCGAGATCATTCTTCCTTTGGTTTGTTGAGATTGGCTTATCTCACTTAGCATGATATTCTCCAATTTCGTCCATTTGCTTGCAAATGCCATGATTTTATCATTCTTTATGGCTGAGTAATATTCCATTGTATATATATGCCACAGTTTCTTTATCCATTCATCAACTGAAGGGCATCTAGGTTGGTTCCACAATCTGGCTATGGTGAATTGAGCAGCAATGAACATTGATGTGGCTGTATCTCTGTAGTATGCTGATTTTAAGTCCTTTGGGTATAGGCCAAGGAGTGGGATAGCTGGGTCAAATGGTAGTTCCATTCCAAGTTTTTTAAGGAATCTCCATACTGCCTTCCAGAGTGGTTGCACTAATTTGCAACCCCACCAGCAATGTATGAGTGTACCTTTTTCCCCACATCCTCGCCAACATCAACTCTTCTTTGTTGAAGAAAAATCCTAGAAATAATGAATTTATACCTTTACATTGTCATCCGTGTACCCAATATAAACTGAACCTTTTAAACCATATGAATTAAAGGTACTTGGACACATTTTTAAAATTTTAATTCATGAGTGCTCATTATCTATATGCCAGTTTTGATATCATGTACATGATATATAGATGAACACACACATATAGATAGACAACACAATGTACGCATAACACAAAAGTAAAGACCTTGTAGCTTTTTGCAGGCAAATCTCCATTATGTTTAAAAACAAAACAAAACAAAACAATAGTTCTAGAAGAAAAAAGGATAATGCTCCTTAATTATTTTAGTAAAATAGCATGAGAGAGCGAGAAAGAGAAAGGCAGAGAAAGGGAGGGAGGTAGGGAGGGAGGGAGAGAAAGAGAGAGAGAGAGAGAGAGAATCTTAAAATCATTTTTATGTGTTGCAGCCCAGAAGAAGTTTAAAATGGATACTTTTTTTTCTTCAGTCTCAGGTTGGTCCCTTGCTGAACTTGCTGGCTTTTGCAGTTTACATTCCAATGTTGGCTTCAGCAAGGCTGGGCAAGGGAAATTGCTGCCTAGGACTTTTTAACCCCTTTTTCCCTAACTGGTAATCAGGTCAGGTTTGGATGCAGAAAACTATGAACATTATCTCCCACTACTTTTGAGGAATGGGGCTGCTATATCATACTCCTTACTGAGACATGGCACTGGCTGTTGGGCTGGTTAAGATTATTTTTCTGTCTCTCAGTGACAAGCAGGTTAAATTTTTGCTCCATAGGTAAGTTGAGGGTAGGGACTTGAAATAAGTCTTTTTACATGACTTTGGACTGGGCCCTCATTCCATTTGTCATTTTGCAATAAATGATTTCTTAATTTTTGGAGAATTTCTTGATGAAAAGTTCCATATTTGGGCCATTGGTGCAGATTATCTAATTTGTATTGTAGCCAAATTCAAGTGCTGAGCTTCATGAGGCATTTGATTTTGAGGTCAGTTTGAGAGTAAAGGGTCTTGCAATTATTAATGAGATAACCCAAAGTGGAGTCCTGTGGAATTGACTGACTGATTCCCATGTTGGGGAGGGGTGAACGGGGTGTCATATTGAAACCAAAGCGTCCCCTGGATTCTTTCTGACACCAAACTGTACAGTGCCACCAGAAATGGGGGAATATTTTCACCCCAATTTCAATGGTGGAGGGACCCCCGGGGTCCTATGAGCCAAAAGGTGGGGTCTTAGGGCAGGGTACCTATCTGCCGGAGACCAGATAGATAGAGGTTTCACTCCAATTTCAATGGCAGGGGGACCCCCAGGGTCCTGTGGGCCAAAAGGCGTAGGTCTCAGGGCAGTGCAACTATCTACTAGAGACCAGATGACAAAGGTGGGGGAACCCTTGGAGTTCCATGGGCCAAAAGGCGTGGGTCTCAGGGCAGGGTACCTGTCTGCTAGAGAGTGAATGGACAGAGTTTTACCTCTCTGGAGAATTTAAAGCTTGGTGTTGGATGGAGGAGCAAAAGGTAAAGGGGTCTCAGATCCAGAGGTCTCTGGGGTATCAGGAAGGAGGGAATGAGGAGAAAATACCAAGGGTTAGGGCAGGGGATCAGAAAGAGAATGCCTCTAGCACCAAGAAAAGACTTGATACAAATCCTTGCACCATCCACATAGCATAGACCACGACAACCTAGCCCAGTGTTAGGGTCAGTTACAGGCCATGTACCGGTAGTCATCCAGCCAAAGTGGACTCGGAGGGTGTGGAAGGTCTCTTCCTGCAGGGGTGCAGAGATCCTTGGGGATGTCGGGAACATCAACGGTCACTTCCCATGTCCCAGCGGTCATTTAACTGAACTGCAGGGGAAGGGGAACGGGTTTCGGGGTGATGGGGAAGGGCACATGTTGCCTAACACCCATTTCCTGGTCAAGGGACCAAAATGTAAGTGCAAAAGGACGGGAAGCAGACCTCAATGGATTCAGAGAAACCTTTGTTCCTTCGAGGACTCAGGCACCATTGGGGCCCATTTTCTGAATGGGAAAATGGCCTCCAGTTACAGGGAAGATTTTGGTTTTATAGAGTACGATGAGGATGATGTAATCATGGAAGCCCTGTATGTGCAGTTTTGACCAAAGTTTTGACCATCAGGGGCTAGTTGTGCAGGTTAAAACCAGACCCTGAGGGATGAGTACTCAAATCTTGCCCATTGTTATTGAGGACTAATTTGCCACGGGGGAAGGTCAAGGTTTAGAGCCCAGTATTCTGTATCTGCCTCTTTCCTTTAGGGCCCATTGTTATCAGGAAAGAATACACTGGGAGAGGTTTCATGTTTGGCCAATTTCCCCTCCCTCCTCCCAAGTCATACCATCCCTCCATTTTTCTTGGGGAGTTGCCTTATAGAAATATAATTTTCCATATCCCTTCAACATTTACTTGTTAATTTGGGAGATAGTCATCTCCCAGTCATCTCCCAGATCTTCAGCAGACATCTCCTTCCTGTAGAGCACAGATAGATCAGGGTAATTTTGTTCCCTGCCCCCAGGTTAGGGACAGGGAGAGGGAGAAGAGAAAAAGGAAAAATTGTCCCTTTAAAAAATAAGCCTCAGAGCTATATTCAAAAGGTGAAGTGGACCACTGTTAAAGTGATGTAGTGAGTAACAGCCAACAGTAGCCTGGGGATCAAGAACACAGAATTTGGAGTCAAAGAGACCCTGGTTTGGGCCTGAATTACCAGCTCTTCCCAGCTTCGGAATGGTGGCAAGAGAGTTAGCTTTCTGAACCTCTGTTTCCTCATCTATTGGATGTGGATAATAACGCTAACAAAAGCAAAAAGTAGATAATAAAAGTTTATCGGGGGAAAATGAAGAGGTAGTGTTATAGTTATTATGCAAGGTTGGCACCATGTTTTATTCCCTTTTGCTTTCAAAAGGAATTCCATGCTTTAGGTTTAGGAAATGTTTGCTAAATATCTAATATTATTAAATAAAAGTTGAAAAAGTTAAAGTGAGAAAGAAGTGATAGTTTTACAAAATGGCCCCCCCAGATGGTCTAAGGAATGAAATATTTATAACTGAACAACTGAATCAGAGGACTAAGACTTGGGGCTTGTCTGTCTTTTTCCTTTTTAAAAAAATTAGGGTAAGCCAGGTATGGTGGTTCACACCTATAATCCCAACAACTCAGGAGGCTGAAGCAGGAGGCACTCAAGTATGAGGTCAGCCTCAGCAACTTAGGGAGGCACTGTCTCAAAATTTAAAAATAATAAAAAAGGCTGGGGATGTAACCCTGAGTTCACTCCCCACTGCCCCCCCAAAAGTGGTAAAATACACATAACAAAATTTGCCATTTAAAAAAATTTAAATGTACAATTCAGTGGCATTATGTAGATGGATGTTGTCATGCAACTATCACCACCAGTACTTGTCTTTCTCAAACACAGCAGCTCTCTGGCTGAGGCCTAGAGTATGGAATGGCACTTCAGCACATTTGCTGGAAAAAGCATCCTACATCTTACGTAACAGTGGTCCCCTGTCTTCCTCATTGCTCTGTAGCTTATTTTCTAGAAGAACATGTTTTTTTCTCTTATCTCCTCTCCCCCTCCCTAAAAGGATTAGGAAGGCAGTGGTATCTTTTTCTTCCTTGGTTAATTGCCCTCCAATACACACACTACAGGAAGGAGATGACTATCTCCCAAATTAAGGAGTGAATCCCAACCTGCCATCCAGGAGCCCTGGAGCGCCCTACTAGAGCACACCCCTTGAAGAGTTCCTTTAAAAACCCCCTGTCCCTCCAGATGGAGTCCCCTGTGTTTCTCCTTTGCTAGCACAGCAATAAACCTTCTTTTTCTTTTTTCTCAACACTGTGTCCTCATTAATGAATTGGCATCAGGGAAAAGGACCCAGTTTGGTTACACTTGCTTCTTTCCAGAGATGAGCATTTTCCCAAGCTTCTGTATCTCTTTCTAGAGTTCTGCACATTTGAGTTAATTTCAGTGTAGGGACTTAAGAGTCAAACTTGGCAGTTTAAATATTGCTCTCAGGCTCACTGTGTGACCTTGGGCAAATTACTTAACTTTTCTGTGCCTTAATCTTCACATTTTTAAAGCAGGGGTGGTAATAATAGTTTTTAATCTTAGAGTGTTGTTATGATGATTAAATAAGTAAATATTTGTCAATACCCTATAAGAAGTATATGGTAGGTACAATACAAATATTTAGTATTGTAACGGAAAGCTCGATTCTTGTCCCTGTTGCCAATTCAATGTGTCAAGAGGACACAGTTTTGAGAAAAAGGAAAAAGAAGGTTTATTGCTTTGCTAGCAAAGGAAAAACACAGGGGACTCCTGTCTCAAAGACTGTAATTCTCCCCATCAGGAGGGACAGGGGGTTTTTAAAGGAACTCTTCAAGGGTTATATTCCAGGTGTGCTCTGGTGGGGGTTCCAGGGCCCCTCTGTGGCATGGCAGATTAGGAGTCAATTGTTAATTTGGGAAATGGTCATCTCCTTCCTGTAGTGTGTGTGTTGAAGGGCAATTAACTAGGGGAAGAAAAAGATAACACTGCCTTCCTAATCTTGTTAGGGAAGGGGAGAGGGGAGAAAAAAACATGTTCTTCCAGAAAACAAGCCTCATTGCAATGAGAGTTACATTCAGAAGACGAGGGAATCAGTGTATAGTATCATTTTATTATAAGAAATAATGTCTTCAAATCCTCTTTTTCCTACTGGATTGAATGTGTTGAGAGTGCAGACACTGTTGGCTACCATTAATTAATTCACTTGCAAGACACTCCAAGTGGACTGATAGTTCCCCATTTCCATTTTTTTTTTTTTTTGGTCTTTTAAAAAATTTTATATATGTGCATGTGGGCTTACTTAAAATTTTTATTTATTTGCACATGGGCATACTCAAGAAAAGATTAAGGTAACTACAATTTTATGAGTTTTCTGGTTTTATTTTAAAGGATAAGTGAGTTTGTAAAGGAGATAGGTAGGGAAATTGACGAGTTCCCTTTTTGGGGGGATTGTGTTCTAAAGGAAAGGCTGAAGCACCTCCTGGGTCCCAGAGCCATTTGGCTTTTCCTATAGGAAATTCCTGAGCTCTACTGTGAGTAACAAAGTATACATTGGCCTGTAGGAGGTGCTGTTTGTCAGGTTATTTTAGTCCGGCGACAGGGAGGGAAAAAGCGTGGGCAGTAATGACACAATCAGGAAGTTGGTGTCAAAGTCCTCCAGACCAATCGGAGAAGCAGGGTTTGGGTTCTCTCTTCCCGCGCAGATGGAAGCTTCCTTGGACCTCAGAGCGCACCAACAATTCTAGTTTCTTTAAAACTTCGTGTTCAGGCAATTTTTAACCTCCAGAGGCTTGGTGGAACTACAGCCGAAGACATGTGAGTACCTCCACCCGCTACCCACCACCCAGCTTCCAGATTCAGGCTCGACCTTCTCCTTTACTCATGTCATAGAAATTTGCAAAAATCCTATTGTCAGCGATGACATTATTTCTGCCTGGATGTCTTTGCTGTGTCAGGGAAAATGAAAGTTAGTTGAAAACCAGGAAATCTTCAACATGAGTAGATGTAGTCCACGGACAAGTTTGTCAGACTCACGGAAGCTAGGGATCAGAATTTTAGGAAACCACAAGGCAGATGATGAGGTAGACCAGGAAAGTTTCTCTGAGAAACCAACTGATGGATCTCAGGGCCACCAGAAGCAAAGACCCCAACCCATGTTCCTCCTCTTCCTCCTCTTCCACTTTCTCCTTCTTTTCCTCTCCCTCTCTCTCCTTCTCCTCCTCCTCCTTCTCTTCCTTCTTTTCCCCCTCCTAATCCTCCTCCTTCCCTTTCTTCTCCTTCCTCTTTTGAGGTGGGGCCTCGCCATATTGCCCAGACAAGTAGCTGGGACAATGGGCACACACCATAATACCATCTGTTTTCTTTTTTTCTGACAACAAAAGTAATATATATTAAAAAAAAAAAAAAAAACAACAAAACTCAGATGGAAGCCCAGAAGAAAATTTATAATATCTAAGTTATACCACCTTTATATAACCACTTTTTGTTATTAAAATTTCATTCCTACCTTTAGAAAGTATTTTGCTGTTTCTAAAATAGCTGAGGTGCTGGGGAGATAGCTCAGTCGACAGAGTGCTTGCCTTGTAAGCACAAGGCCCTGGCTTCGATCCCCAGCACCCCCCCAAAAAAATAAATAAATAAAATAAAATACCTGAAATTCTGCATAGTGAATTCATACCTCAGTCTTTATAGGATGAAGAAGATTATTAGAATTTTTTTTTTTATCAATGCATTGCTCCTTTGAGTAGAATGAAATTCAATGTAGAGAATCCCATAGTTTATAAATAGATCAGGTAGATAAGTACTTTTTGTAAATTTCTACACTAATTTGAGCACTTCTTATTTAAAAACAACAGAAAAAAAAAAAAAAAAAAAAAAAAAAAGCCACCCTTTTTTTCCCAGGATCTAGGGTAATGGCTTCCTTGTTGTGAAATAAAGGCCTACCCTGTTAGCATTAGCAACCTGCAGTTAAGGAGGCACCCACGTCCCTCAGGGTGCCTCACTGTCTTGGGTTGTTCTTTCTGAAATGTCCACCAAGCCAAGATTGCTTTGTTTCTACAACTTAAAGAGTAAATCTAAGTGCTATTTCTGCCAATTAGGGGGCTTACAAATTCCAACCAAATTACCAGAGAAATTGTGCTGTATCATCCCTACTCTTAAATCTCTCCTGCTGGAGACAGTTTTGATTTGGAAAACAAAGTAAATGGAGTTCCAATAAAAGCTCCCTCCACACATCTCCTAGATGGTAACTTGTAAGTGTAGGGATAGAGTTTTCTGGGCTGGGTTTTTTTTTGTTTTTTTTTTTTCTCTTCTTTGTTTGTTGGTTGGTTGTTTTTGTTTTTGGTGCTGGGAATTGAACCCAGATACTCACACATGTTATGCAAATGCTCTACCCCTGAGCTATATCCCCAGTTCTTTTTTATTTTTCTTTTGTGCCAAGGATCTAACTTGCAATCCTTCTTCACCCTCAGCCTCCCACATCACTGGGATTACATCCATATGCCCAGGTGTGCACCCATATGCCTGACTGGGCTGTTGGGTTTTAAAGTAACCCTGTATAATTTTTATTTCTGGCACTTCCAGAGAATTCTAATTCCCCAAACAGAAGAGACTGGGATTGATGGAGAGCCTGGCAAATGCCCAGAACAAAGCAGACTGGAATTGAGGGCAGATCTAGAACCAAAGGGGCCCTGCATCTTGCTCAATTCTGCCTTCCTTTGCCACTCTCTCTTTCAGGATGGCTACAACTCAAGATCAAAATCCGGGTTCTAGTTCAGATGAAAACTGTCTATGGAGATTTCGAGAGAAGCTTCTGGCTATTGATGAAGAACTGAAGGTTCAAGATGTGGAAAGCCTAAAGTTTCTCTGCATAGGCTTCATCTCCCAGAATAAGCTGGAAAAGTCCAGCTCGGCCTTGGATCTTTTTGATCACCTTATGGCGCGGGAGTTGCTAAGTGTGAAAGAAACCTTCTTCCTGGCAGAACTCCTCTATACCATCAAGCAGAATCGTCTGCTGCATCACCTCGGCTACACCAAAAAGCAGGTGGAGGGTTTGCTCCCCACCCAAAGGAAGCTCTCTCTGTTCAGGTGAGGAGGCGTCTGTGAGAAAGACCAGGGTTTTTTTCTGTTGAGGGTGCATTTTGGCCTTCGGGCTTTGAAAGAAATCTGGAACTAAGATCTTTTTCTTAGCTTCCTCCTTAAAAGACAAACCAGGAGATTCTACATTGGGAGGCTTGTCGGTTTCAGATGGTTGTGGGGGTCGATGAAGTTTCCAGACCCAGCCCTGGACTTGAACATGACTTTTCTTTGTTGAGCTGCTCACTATCCATGAAGCCACACTGGGTGGTGGGTCCTGAGCTTTTCTGGGTTCCCAGACTTTATGCCGGCAGACACAGCTCTTCCTCCTGGGATGCCCTGGTGTGTCTACTTATATCCAAGGATTTTAAGGAAAAAAAAAAAAAAAAAAAAATAGTGACTACTTGGAGTCAAATAAGCAAAATGAAAAAGGAGATCTGTCTCTGGGAGATATCACTTGTGTCATGTTTGGTTATAGATTTTTGTACTTTTTTGGCAGAAATTCAGAGAGATAAAATGTAATATAGACATTTTGCCCAAGAAGGTAAAATACTGGCATTGGGCTTGTCATGACCACACCTTAGACAACAGTGTTTTAAACTGCCTACAGATGTAGTGTCCGCTTAGGAGAACTTCACAAGAAGGCATCTTCAAAAGATGTTTTGTGGAGATTACAGCCCTTCAGGCCTTGTCATTGAAGCAGGCCCCAGAACCTGAGCTATCCTGGGGTCAGGGGAAAGATGATGAATTCCAGAATTCCACACTGCCCTCTGCCAGCTAAATATCTGAGTGATGCTTCTGGCATGTGTTAGTGTGTGAATGTGTTTTTCTGTTTGTGGACAATAGGACTATCCAGAACTTAAAGTCACTTCTTTCCTTTTTAAATATATAGTGGATTGTATATTAGCCAACACGAGGTCCTCTCTAACGCCGGCCTACAAACTAATCCTGATCTAGAATGGAGTCAGACTGGGAAAGCATGCTGAATTTGCGTTTATGTTTTCCTAGCGTGAAGATAGCACTAGACTAGGAATCAGAAAGCCTGCCTCTGTTGCTCACTGTATTATCTTAATTTAAATAGGTCACTTAGAGGCTCAGAGTTTTTGTTTTTGAATCTATCAAAGAAGACCTCATAATTATCCACTCCCAGTGTTAATCATTCAAATGACAGATAACATTTGTGAAAGACTTTGATTTACCATAGTATCCTCTGCAAGTGTGAGGTTTCATTTGTACTTTTGGATATATTTCTTAGGAAACTGCTCTTTGAACTGTCAGAAGGCATTGGTGAAGAGAATTTGAAAGACATCATCTTCCTGCTAGGAGATAACATTCCCAAAACCCCGATGGTGAGTGGGTCCTACAGCCAGGGGGTCTAGACAAGCATTTCCTTCACCCATGATTGGAAAGTGATATAGGAAGGTTTCTTTTGAAAAAGGGACCAGTACCATATGTGGTTAGGAACATTCTTCCATGATTGGACCTGTAACATTGTTAGGAAAATGATTTTGGTATTGGATGGGTTTGGATTCTAGTCCTGATTTTGCTACTAACACTGTGTTGTGGGCAAGTGATTGAACATTTATGAGTTTTATTTTCTTGTGTGTCAAATTATGTCCAGTCATACCACTTCCTTCTAGTACTGATGAATTATATGAAAAAATGTGCAAAAAGCACTAGTAGGACTGTTTGGCATTTTAACTGCACAATAAATACTGACTATTGTTGACAGCCATTGTGTTTTATGGTATAAAATCAAACTGGGAGCATAAGAAGGGAATGAAGAGGTGGTAAGCAATGGCAGGGTGGGAGTTCTGTGTTCATCACCAGCACCAGGTGGGGGTCTTGAGGGGGCCCAGGTGTCCTTTTTAGTAGACTTTGTAGCGTCTCCCCTGTAGCGTTTTTGTAAAGACCAAGTGAAACAAATGTTTGAGAATGTTTTGTAAAGGGCTGAACAGGTGTGTTGAATTACTAGAAATGGTTTTAATATTAACAGAATTGTTATCAGCTAGTATTATCTCTATATTGGTCACATTTAAAGGCAGGAGGATTGTTGCATGTGTCTCTTCCAGGCCTCAAAATTATATATATTTTTCTTTTAACTTTAATAACTTGTGACAAACAAGTTAGCTAATTTGAGAAGGGGAGACTT
The DNA here is from genome assembly GCF_902686445.1 of Sciurus carolinensis. Lineage (NCBI taxonomy): Eukaryota > Metazoa > Chordata > Mammalia > Rodentia > Sciuridae > Sciurus > Sciurus carolinensis. Next base: position 148,422,331 of record NC_062215.1, read on the forward strand.
TCAAATTTTACCCTATACCATTGTGTTATTTTTTGTGTTTTTATTAGACTTTAAGTTAGGTAAGTACATAAGAATACAATAGTATTCAGTAGTACAAAAGAGTGCATGTAATGTGGGTAAAAGTTTTGAAATGTAGTCATGAAGTGAACAGTCATGAACTCACCATCCAACTTCAGAAAGGGAGCATCAAATGGTTCCTGAGCTACCTGTGAGCTCCTCCCGGGTCAACTGACGTTATTCATGAGAAAGCCTCTGGAGAGCGGGAAGTGGTTTTATGTGGTCGGTCAAATGAGGACTATGTTCGTAATTCATTAGCCTCATTTTCTGGAATCAGGTATGAGACCTGAGCAGGTTCCCTGTCTTCCAGTCTCAACCTTTGAGTCATTTTATTCCCTTTTTAGAGTCCTCAGGGATTTCGGCCTCTTGAGTTCTTCTGTTGGTTACCTCTTATTCTCCCTTTTGTGTTTCTTGCTCCCGAAGATTGGCTGTGGGTTCTTTTGGGGGTGGGGACTGAGTCTTACCCATATTTTAGTTCAGAACTTGCAGGATCTGTTACCAAATGGTATAATGATGAGGCCATCCTCTCCCTTCTCTTTCTGTTGGAGAAAGCTGCCTGAACCCTTTTTTATTTTTTGCGGTGCCAGGGAATCAAACCTTGCATATTCTAGGCGGGTACTGTACCACTGAGCTACGTGCCCAGTCCCCTGAACCTTTTCTTTTTATGTGATTTTTGAAGTAATAACTAGGAGAGGTAGCAGGGAAAACTGAAGAACTGCGAGGGTGATGTGCAAAGATTAAATATTTTCATAGTTGTTGCTCCTTGTCAGAGTCTACTAACTTTCTCCCTCAGATGGTCCTTGGAAAGCCTGTGTTTGTCATCTCACACATTTCTGGTTTTTTTTTTTTTACACTTTTTTCTTCTTTTGCATTTTTATTATAAAAAAACCAACCAACGAACAGAACACAGGTATAGAAAATGATACAGAACACACAGAGTAATGCACTATTATAAAGCTAATACCCTTGAAACTGCAGCCCAGATCAAGAAATCACCTTTTGCATTTTACAGAATCTTATTGTACATTGTGCCACCTGAACTCGCCGTTTGTGCTCCTGAGTTGAGTGCTTTCAAAATAAGTGAATAGATGGGAATTTATTAAAAATATTAAAAATTTCCATCCACTCTGGAAATCTCTCCATTTGCCCATCCCAGTCAAGCTTCTTCTTGGCTCCTAGAAGTAACCAGTATCCTGGTTTTTTAGAACTGCATCATTATGTTTCTTGATGACTTTATCACTTCACTGTGAGTCTCTAGATCTCTAGTCTTGTTCAGTTTTTCCTCTTCCAAGAGTTTTTGAATCTGTAGGTTAAATTCCATTCCCCCGTTTTCTTTTCTTTCTTTGTCTCTTCTTCCCCTCCAGTACTGCCTTGCCCATGCCAGGCAGGTGCCCCACTCCTGAGCTGTATGGCCTTCCCCTCAGTCTATTTTTCTCAGCCCGGCCTGTTGAAGAGCAGTGTCTGGGTTTTGCCGATGCTGCTCTCATGGTACCGGCCAGCGTGTTCCTCTGTCCTCTGCATTCCTTGCAACCTGGCAGCTGGATCCTGAGGCTCCATCAGACTTTTGGAAAGACTGTAGGTGGTTTTACGTTCTTTCATAGAAAGCCATTTCTTTTTTTATTTTTCTTCTTTTTTTTTAATATTAGCAACTATTAAGTTTCAACAGTTTTATAGCTTGTTTCTTTGGGGATTGCAAAATAGAAATATTAAAATTCTATCATTATGTTTTCTCCTCATCTACGATTTGGTTACCCAGTGACACAGTTTATATGTAAATCTTTGATTCTTCTTTTACTTACCTAGTTTTCTAGATAATTAATAGGTTTCCTGAAGTTTCTGAAGATGGCCCATTATAAAAATATATGTAGGGCTGGGGAGATAGCTCAGCTGGTAAAGTGCTTGCTTCACAAGCACAAGGCCTTGAGTTCGATTCCCAGTACAAAAAAAAAAAAAAAAAAATATATATATATATATATATATATGTAAAACCGAACTTATGGATTTATGTGTATTTGAGATATTTCAATCCATTGCAATCATTATCTCTATTGAGGTGCAGATTGTTCCTCTTTTGATCACTGGGAGCCGCTTCAAGTTGGTTCCTCAGCCATAGTCTTTAAAGACTTCTTTGTTTTCTGGCAAAGATATCTGAGGCTCACTTCATAAACATTCTGCTCAGTCCAAGAATCCATCCCATCTCTAAAAAGCTGTGGTTTCTTATAATGAGAAGTGTTATTTCAAGACCACAAACTAGGTACTGGGGTTATTCATTGATTCTTGGTTGATAATTGCTCCTAGATTGTTGCTGTTTTCCCCAAAGGATAGAGCTAGGAAATTGTGTGTGTGTATGTGTGTGTGTGTGTAGAGAGAGAGAAGAGAATTTTTGTTGTAATATAAAATATCTCATGAGCTCACACTTCTATTTTCAGCTCAAATTCATATCCATTAGATTTTTATTTAATCATTTCTATGTTATACCTGCATCTCCTTTTTTAAATTTATTTTTTATCTTCACAGACTGCATTTTAATTCACTGTACACAAATGGGGCACAACTTTTCATCTCTATGGTTGTGCACACTGTAGATTCAAACCATTTGTGTAATCACACATGTACATAGGGTAATGATGTCTGTCTCATTCCACCATCTTTCATACCCCTGCCCCCTGCCCCCTCTTCCCTCTAAGTAATCTAAAGTTCCTCCATTCTTCTCTTACCCCCCTGCATCTCCTTTTCTTCACACTGAGAATCCTGGTTCTTATGTCACAGGGGATAATAGAATGTTTGATAATCTATGTTTTTTGTTTTATTTCATATGACACATACTACAGTCTCAGAGTATATATTCCTACCTCTTTCACCAATATCATTGTTCACATAGATGGAAAATTATTTTGCATGTGTTATATCTGTCCTCTCCCATGTCAGAGCATTCAGCCATTCTATGCTACACTCCCCTTCTCCCTTTTAGTTCACATTTAGATCTTTTTCTATAAACATTGTGTGTGTGTGTGTGTGCACATGTGCGTGTAGAGAGAGAGAGGGAGAGTGTGTGAGTTCTTAGAAAATAAAAAACAAGAATTTTTGTTTTAAATAATTTTTATAAAGCACCAAGGGGGTATTTTGCTTCTGCCTGACATTTCAGTGCTCATATTTGCAGTGAGGCAAAGTCATGCAAAGTCATGCAAAGTGCTGAACTGATAGCATTTTTCTTTAAATGCTGAAATTCTCAACACTGGAGAGATTCCTGTAGTTTGAAAAGCTCTCCCTGTGCTTCTGAAAATATTCTGTCCCAACTTGAGGCGTCTTCCTACAAGTTTTCCAGTGTTTGGATTTATAAATAAAATGAGACCTCTTTTTATGGTTCTGACCCTCCCTCTGTCCTGGACAGAAGTCCTTACTCAGGGCAACGTGGAGTGGGGATTGAGAGGTGGGGGAAAGGACACTTGTTGAAGGAGTCCCGCAACGCTCCACACGGCAGAGTTTGTCCACCCAGAACAGCTGGGAGAGTGTCCTTCCTCTTCCATTTGCATAGGTGCTGGACCTCTGTTTGAAGGTGTCTGTGTGTACAGGATTGTTTTTATGATCAAAGCCTTCCAAACATTCCTCCCCTTGCTAAATCAGCCTGTCAGGCAACAAAGGCCCATGCTCAAGCAGCCGAATGATTTTCTTTTAATGTTTTTCTCAGTCCAACAGTAAAAGGAAGTCATTGTGTTTAGCTGTGGCATGGAGGTGATCAGATTCAGGATCACTTCCTTCTTCGATTTCAAATGAGCTCAGCTTCATTCCCAAGGGATTCCAATTCTTCATGTCATTATCGTGGCTGAGTTATATGCCTTAATAACTGGGTTTGTCTCTCCTGGACTTTGCAATCAGGCCAGCTTCTGAAGTACGTGGAGGGCAACCTCTAACTATCCCAGAGGAGTTTCTTACCAGGGCTTAAAGAGTCTGCATTATCTACTATTACAATTTCAAAAGAATTACCACAGAAAAAGTAAATTACTTATAGCCATTAGAGGAGGACCTGGATCCCTTCAACCAAAAGGAAAAGGTTGTAAATTCTTATGGTCTTTTCATGGGGACAAAATGACTTTTTGTTGTCATTTTGAGACAGTGTCTTTCTGTTGCCTAGGTTGGGTTCAAACTCAGTCTTCCTGCCTCAGCCTCCCAAGTAGTAGCTGGGAAGACAGATGTGCACCACTAGGCTTAGTCAAAAGTGACCTCTCTGGGGTATTCTGGGGTTCCACTTTGATAACTCTCTTATGCAATTAGGCAGTCTAGCTACCTGCACACTTCCCGTGAGACCCCAACAACTGTCCAGAACTCCGTCCTCAGCACAGCACTCAGCATAGATGATTGATATGAAGGAAACTACACCCAAACCTACTAGCTCTTTAGGGAAGAAACAAAATAAAAAGCTTTGGACTGTCTCTGCTAGTATTTTCCAGGGTGGTGTTTTTAAACTAAGGTATGGGCTCCATTTAAATTGTGTGTTTGTGTGTGTGTCATTTACCAAACACCTAATAAACTTCTTACACATTATAAACTTTCCATCATTGTTTTTGGGAATCATGTCTTAATTCCTTTTCTTCCTCCTGGTAAGCTGTTGTCAAGACATGGATTTTGGTTTTGAGGTTCCTAGAGAGCTCACTTGTGTATTATTTGCTGCAGAACACTGTGCGGGGGTGTTGGGGGAGTTCCTTCTGACCTTTGTGCCCAGCAGATTAGCTCAGGAAGATTCTTCCTCCACGCCTGTCTTCTACTTTGCCCCTTGACCAGCTGGTGTGCTGGGGCTGCTTTGGAGTGACATACGTCTTTGCCTTTCTGGTCCTCCTGTTTCTGGAATTTCTTGAATTTTTTTTTTTTTTTTTTTTAACCAGATGCAGACAGAAACCAGTTAAGACTTTGAAACTCTGGCCTTTGCCTGGATTGTTTGTGTTTTGAGTGCCAGGTTGGAAAACACACACACACACACACACACACACACACACACACACTTTTATTAACCCTGCCTCTTCCTGTGTTGCTGCTCTAGCTTCCTCTTTACCTTTCCTGCTAACCCTCTTGAAAGAGTAGTCTACACACACTCTTATCTCCACTAACTCAACTCTTAGACACATTCTGATGTATTCTAGAATAGCTTCCACCTGTATCGTGCCCATGAAACTTCTTGCTGATGCCACCAAGCACTTCCTAATAACCAGTTTCCAGTTTCTCCTCATGTGCCCACTTGGTTCTTTTTGCATGGCATACCCTTCTCCACCTTGTCACTGAGGGCCTTGCATTCTTCATCAGTTCAGACATCAGCTCCCACGTGCAGCTTATACGGGGCTGGTATGTGGAATGGATGAATGGTGAATAAATGAATATCATCACCACTGGAAGACATCTGTGATTCTTTCCTCATTTCTTTACCCAGTTAAAAGTGATCCATAAAACTCACCAAATTATATTTCACAGATGTCCAGTGTCTCCTCTGCATTTCCACCACTAGTCCTAGGCAGGTCTTGATCATCTTCACCAGGTTATTTAATCTTTCAGCCAATATTTTCTCAATTCATTTCTGCCTTCGACTTACTCCCAAGATTCTCATTTGAAAACAAATCTGTTCGTGTTCCTGTTGTCTTTAATGATCACTGATGGTAGTCCTTGACCCCTGGGACTTTGACCAAATTCCTCCTGTGGTGTGTGTGTTCCTTCAAAAGGCCTGACAACAGCCCACCATTTCAGCCATGTCCTAAGGCTTGTTGGGGTTTGTACTCCAGCCTCTTTCCAAGGTTCCCAAGTACTTGGCAAGTTTTCAAACTTTAAACTGTTCAATGTGGAGACTGGAGTCTCCCTTCCCGTTTCCCACTTGACCAATGCCTACATGTGCAGTTAGATGATGTTCACATGTTCTCTTTCTAATTGCTCTTTTCTGTGGGCTCTGATATAAGTTTGTTCATATTTTTAATAATCAGATCAATATATTAAGTCCTAATCTCTGAAAGGATTATGGTACCTTCTACCTCATATATAATTAAATTGATATTAATATATATTAAAATATTAGTCAATTTGTGATTCCATCCCTGCACCAGGATAACTTGATATTTTCTTCTAAAATATCAAACGTGAGGTTCTTTCCAAATATTTTCTCCCTCATTTCTTTGGTGTCCCTGTTTTTCTGGTTCCCTAATCAATTATATCATTTATGACTGTGAGTTAGAATCAGTATAGCTCTTTGGCCAATAAGACAGACTTTGACAGATAGCACCAGCTCTGCCACTTAATGGCTTTGTGACCTTGAGCAAATTATAGAACCTCTTTGTATTTCAGTTATTTCATCTTTAAAATGGATATTATAATAGTGTCTACTGTAACAGTACTGGGCCATTTTTAGGTTAATACATAATAAGCACTATTCCTATTATACAATGAGTTATGCGTATTTGATATCTGGTATTAACGTGGCTTGTATAGAGATTTGCTTGGTAAAGCCTCTTCCCTACACTATCGAGCCACTTGGGGACAGATGCTGTACCACATTTATCACTGCACAACCTGGTGCTTAGTGTCCATGCATGTAGTGTTTAACATCTGAATGATAATCAGAAGGTAAGTAAATGTGACTCTACTGATTCTCTTGCAGACTTCTCTAAGTTTATTGGACTATCTAGAAAAAAAAACTGAAATAGATGAAGATAATCTGATTATACTGGAGAAAGCTTTTCAAAAGATTCTACCTTGCCTTATAAAGAAGATAGAGAACTATAAAAGAGAGAAAGGTAAGCAGTTTATTTTTGCTTACTTGCACCATGCTTATGTGTATGAGGTTTTCTTATCATTTTGGTAATATTTTCTTGGGAAAACCAGAAATGTCCCCATTTGTTCATTTGGTATATATTTATTGAATTCATACTTTGGACCAGGCATTATTTTATAAATTGGAGGACTATGGCAAAGATTCTGCTCTTTTGGAGCTTATGTTTCAGTGGGGGAAAGTAATTTTAGGCAAATGAATATAATGCAGAGATAGCTAGCTCATTCTTATTAACTAGAAATTGTTTTGAATAAAATAACATAAAAAAGAAGGAGGCATATGGATTAAGAGTGAGCTCTATGGAGTCAGATTGCCAGGACTCTACTTATTAGTGGTGCTTCGACCCTTTCCTTAGTCTTTCTTTGTCTTGCTTTTTCCAACTGTAAAGTGAGCGTAATAATATATCTACCTCATAGTTTTGGTGAGACTCTAATGAGATAATTCCTATAAAATGCTTGTGTGGCACAGAGAAAACATTCCTTACATGTTGCTACTGTAGCTATGCTTATCAGAAAGAGAAGTCATAAAGACTTTTATCTTTCCAGAAATTACTTTCATTTCTTTCCTTTTTTTTTTTTTTTTTCCAACTGTGCTTAGACTTGAACTCAGGGCCTTGCACATGCTAGGCAAGAGCTTTGATATGTGTTACAAAGACAGCTTTTCTATGATATTATATAAAGGTAGAAACACAGGGCAGGAATCACACCTGACAAATGTCAATATGCTAAATATTTATGTTTCTCTGGGTCTATTTCCACTGTTAGAGTGATATATAGAAATTCATGAATATATTCAGGAAGTTTCTCTGCTACACCCACATTTTTGTTCAGTGAGTCAATCTAGTGTGCAAAATCCTTTCTTTAAAAATGAAACTAGCCAAGAGGAAGTTCCCTCTAAGAATTCAGTGAAGACAAAATGAGTTGAGAAACAAAATATACTATTGTTAAATTGATTTTAAAAAAAACCTCAAACAATAATTAAAGCAATAAATAAATGTAAATTTAAGTAAAAATTATGACAAATAAAAACAGTTCTTACAGTCAAATTCTCAAATAGGAAATAAAAAGCAGGAAGTTCATACTGAAAGAGTATTTGGAATCCTCATGTGAACTCCAAATGCTGATGTGTGTGTTTTTTCTAGTCACCTATTTTTTCCCCTGTAATGTAGTATCCCACACAAAGAAACACAGGACAGGGGAGCAGGTCATTTTGGATATTTGAACTTTGGATGAGACTCAGCATTTCCATTTGCCTCACTGAGTCTTGAGTGTATCAGACGAGTTCTAATTCTTCTCTTTCTTTTTAAAATTTACCTGTGTGTGGTCTGTTTGGATGGCAAACATTATTAATTTTTTAATATTGGCTTTATATAATCCTGAGTTTGGGCCTAATTCTGCCTTTAGGATGAAAGGCTATTAAGAACTAAACAGAAAAGGTGTGCACAGCCCAATCTGTTCTATAAGTGTGATCTAAAATCCAAGTCCCTTTTGTTTGTTTAAGACCTGGCTTTATTTAAGGTCACCTGACTCACTTTCTGAGTTTTCTTGAACTTTGTTGTTTGCTTTAATATTTAAAATTTATTATTAAAAATAATGCATATAATTATAATAAAATTGAATAAAACTTCAAATAATGAAAATAATACAAAGTGTAGAAGGTAAAAATCTTTCTCCTCTTCCTTCCATTGCCAACACATTCCCCAGAGATAACCACTGTTTCCAATATATTTTTGTAGATTCCTTTCTGTAGAGAAACAACTGTGACGGTGTGTGTAATATAAATTTAACAGGACCATGCTAATCATATTTTGTAACTTGCTTTTTTCCCACCTAATATGCCTGACATTTTTCATGAATATAATACAGATATAGCTAGCTCATTTTTATCAAGTTTCAAAGAAATCCATTTTATGGATATGATACATTTACCCACCACTTCTGAATGTTTGTTCTTTTGACTTTTTTCTTTCTTTCTGTTCTTGCAGTCTGAATCCTGATATTATCTTTTGAGGTAATGCTTTTGGGATCTTTGCAATTATATGGAACATTAAGTACCATAAATTATTTGGTAAAATATATGGTAGTTTTAAGGAATTAGTAAAATTATAAAAATAATAAGAACAATAAGAAGGAGTATATGAAAGACAAAGAATAAAAATATAATGAAAATAAAAATAATTTATAAGTTACATTTTTTCTGAGTATTTATGCAGTTTTCCATAATCAAATGCCAGTGAAAATTTATAAATCTCTCTCTCTCTTTTTTTTTTTTTTTTTTTTTTTTTGCAGAGCTGGGGATTGAACCCAGGGCCTTATGCCTGCAAGGCAAGCATTCTACCAACTGAGCTATATCCCCAGCCCATAAATCTCTTTAAAATAGTTACTTTTGATGATTAATAGTCTTGGATTGCTATTAGTTAGAAGGTGAATTTTTTTCTATCTGTGGTTTTATTTACAGCTGCCCAGGAAGCAACACCTCCTGTGGACAAAGAAACTGAGTCATTGCATCAAGGAGAGGAAGGAATATTTTCCCCATCAGACATTAAACAGTTCTATGGAGCCCTACCAGTAAGTTGAGTGGTGTGCTGGGCAGTGTTTATGAGCTGCCTGACTTCCACCTCCAGTCTATAGGAAGAGAGAGAGGAGGAATCAATTTTACTAGGTAGCATTTGTAAATATTCCCACCATGGCTGATTCCAAGTGAGTTTCTATTGTGCTCAGCAATTGAAGTCTGTGTAGAGCAACCTTGGGAGAATCTGCAGTGTTGCTCACAATGTGATGGTTAACCTTGGGAATGCTGATTCTTTCCTAAGTTCGTTTCTTTCCAACATGCTTGGGTAATTCTACTTTACCAATATCTATCAGCATCTTACCATTAGTCATTTAATTATAAGATACACATTACATAAAACTTAGCACATTAACTGGTTTTAAATATACAGTTCAGTAGTGTTAAGCACATTGTCCTGTGAACATTGCGAACATCTATCTCCAGAACTTTTTCATCATCCCTAACTGAAACTTTGACTGAAACTTTGTACCCATTACAAAGTAACTCCCCATTCACCCTGAAACCACCATTCTACTCTGAGACTATGAATTTGACTACATGGATACTTCATAGAAATGAGTTTTTTCCCCCTTTGCATGCTGGGGATTGAGCCCAGAGTCCTTGTGCATGGTAAGCATGTTGAGCTTGCTTGGTAAGCACTGAGAGACACCCCAGTCCCAACATATATTCCTTTTTGACTGACTGTAAGGTTCATTCACATTGTAGCATGTCTCAGAATATGTTACACTTTGTTCATCCACCAATGGGATCTCTACCTTCTGGCAATTGTGAATAATGCTGCTATGATTATTGGTATAAAAGATCTCTTTGAGACTCTGCTTTTAATTCTTTGGGGCAATATACACATTGGTAAAAATGCTGGATTATTTAGTAATTCTATTATTTACGTTTTGAGGACCTGCCATATGGTTTTCCACAGTGGCAGTACCATTTTACATTTCTACCAGCCATGTATAAGTGTTCTCATTTTTCCATATCTTCATCAACACTTGTTATTTTCTTTCTTTCTTTTTTTTAACAGTAGCCCTCCTAATGATTGTGAGTCAGTATCTCAATGTGGCTTTGATTTGCATTTTCCTAACAGTTAGTGACATTGAGCTAATTTGCATATGCTTATCGGCCATTTGTTTACCTTCTTTGGAGAAATGTCTATTTGAATATTCTGCCCACTTTCTAAGTGGGTCTTTTTTGGGAGTTTTACTTTTCATTCTTGAAAAAATTCTTTCACAGGAGGCTGGGGGTGTAGCTCAGTGGTAGAGTGCTTGCCTAGCATGTGCACGGCCTTGAGTTCAAACTCTAGCACTGAAAAAAAAAATTTATGACTTCTTTACTGTGAGGGGTTTGCTACATCCAGTGTGGTTGAGGGAAAGGATTTCTGTCGGAGGATGGTGCCGACTAATAACCAAGAAACTTATGTAATCAAATAAACACAAAAGCCAATCATCTTTTCAAATGGAAGGGGGTGTGATGGATGGAGCCATGCCAAGATCTGGCCTCTGCAAGATGGAGGAGCCCACCTTCACCTTTATTTATAGTCTCACAGGTAAAGGGGCCTGGACCAGAAGGGACTTCTGTGAGGAACAGGACAGGTGGAGTTAGGGAAGCCATTTGCTTAGAGAATTAGTGTTTCCTCAATGGTGAGCTAACTCTGAAACAGTCTCTGAAACAGTCTCCCATGACTGCCAGTTCCTGGGAGTCAGACTTCTGTGTCCCATGGCTCAGCCAAGCCTGATTCTGCTGACCATGAATGACTTCCCACTTAGTCCCCTTTTTCTGTTTTTTAAAATGTAAATGATGGGAGCTACTTTGAGGTTCCGGTTCTTGGTTCTGAGAGCTACTTCGAGGTCCTGGATCTTGGTTCTGAGGGTATGGCAATCTATTATCATGATATAAAAAAGAATTAGTTGCACATCTATCATTCCAATAATATACCATTCAATTTAGGAAGTATTTGATCAGCTAGAGATGCAAGGTTCTTGAGATCAATTTTGCTTTTTCGAATATCCTGGATGTGGTGATGTAATTTTATAAGATCCAGGCTATTATTATTGCTGTGTCAAATGTCCATTCGATGATTCTTAATTATCTCCCAGTCCCATTGGGAAGTGTGATATTTGGTTGCAGTAACAAAGTCATACTTAAAGTCATCACAGCATTTAAGACTTTGTTTAAATCGGAGAGCAGAAAGCTCATTACTGATATTTGTAATAGTAGCTGTTAAACCATTTAATTTGATCTCAATCATTTTATTAATACTTAACTTTCAGGGGCCACAGCATCTTGACAGAATGTTCTTGCCCCCAGATATATTGAATGTAGGAACACATAGAAACCTGAAAGAATACATTAAAATATATAGGACCCAAATCATCATCAAATAAGAAATAACTGTTAGAATGCAAATGAGAATTACTTATCTTTCTAGTGTAACATCAGTCAGTTTGCTGGGCTCTAATTTGGTCTTTATTGCATGGTTACCAGTAGGGCAAGGTAATATCCAAACAAAAGGGGATTTCTAAATTACATGGAGTTTCAAAAAATCAGAATGATTGTATATCTAATATTATTTTGTATTCTGAAAACAGTTTTAAATAACTCAACTATTTGCCTAGTTTCTTAGATCTTCCCTTGTATTAAAAAATCAGATTAAACATGGTTGTTTATAAATTCTTTTCATGAAGAAGTAAAAGTGAAACATGTTTAGTGGCAATGCTGCCACGTTAAGCCTTCCTGGCTTTAAACCTTCTGGAGGAAGTGACATTCTGATGTAACCATCTTTTATTAATTTTTGAAGATCAATCCAAAACATCCCCACCACCTTTAGAGATTTTATGTTGAACTGGCAAGACATTTGTATATTTTATCCATTTAGGAAAGGTTCCATATTTTATTGCAGAACAATTAAGGCAGTAAGATATTGGTGGATGTTGCATAGAAATGACTGGCTTTTTATGAGAAAGTCCCATTTTAATGACTGTTCAAACATATAATGTTAAATTCCAAGAGTCAGTATGATTGGCTAGCCTAGGTATTCCCTATGCTGTCTTTTCCTTGGCAGTTACCTTTAGATAGCCAGTGTCTATCATGGGACCAGGATATAGATATGTTTCCACTGGAGCCAGTATAGTTAAATCCAGTCACATGGATGGGTGTAATGTGAGTATCTGTAAAACCTCCCATCATGTGCATATCATCAGTAAGTGTTGGGATGAATTCTCCAGCCCACATCACTGGGTGTATTAAAGGTGGATCTGGGAAATGGTTCCAACAGATTTCCCATATACTTCACTTACCTGAGAGCTCAATAGAGCTGGCACACAAACATTGTGGTTGGAGATCCAAGATCTCCTAATTGTAAAATCTGGTGTATTCTATTGCTCCATGTGTCACTCAGCAGCAGTGAGACTCCTAATATCATAATTTTTAGAAACTTTTATTGAAATTAAGGGAGTTTACATAGGGTTCTTTCCCCCTATTTTTTAAAATTATAGAAAATGATCGATACGAACTGGAGCATGATTAGCCTTAAATTGTAGACAATGGCCTAGGATTGTACAAGTATTCAAGCCATAAGAAGTGACTTATTAAATATTTTCATTTGGCCAAGAAAATTAATAAAAGTTACCTGTTATTAAAGTTGTTGAGTTAAAGAGGGCATTACAGTAAAAGAAGGCCCGTTTTTTTTTTTTTTTTTTTTTTTTTTTACTAAATATATGATTTGGTTTTGTCTTCAGTAGTGGGCTGACTGACAAAGTTACAAAATGGAGTCAGTACAAGCATTGAAAATCTCTTGACCTGTTTGTCCTATAGGTAATGACCTTTTTTAGGACAGTGATCCAACAAATTTTTTAAAAAGTTTTAGAATTTATGTCATTGATCTAGCAATCATATTTTAAGGGATTTTTTTGTGAAAATAACCTTCATGCATAATGACACAGTTGCATGAACATTCTTAACAACACTGCCTTCAAAGTAGCAAAAAATAGGTCAACTGCTCAGCATAGGGTTTTGGAGAAATGAAATACATGATAAAAAATTTGGCATTAAAAGTAATATTGTAAAAGAGTACTAATTATGTGTAATCTAAAATAATCTTATAAGCCTTAAAATTAACAATATGATTCCATATGTATAAGATATGCATATTTCTGAGCTTATGCATGGAAAGCAGTTTAGAAGGTTATTTACTAAATATTAATAATAGTTATTTGTGGATGGTAGACTCTCAAAAGATTCCTGTGTGTACTTAATGTTTCCTAAGTGGGTTTCTTAACGAAATTCAGGTAAGGTGCTTTAATTCTGAAATCATCTTTAACCTCTTATTTGAACATTATTTCATAAAACCTCCATATATAATTCTTTGGATCAATATAAATCAAGTAACAATTTAATATCATATCTGAAACATGAAACAGACAAGTCGAGAGTTTTTAATCCCCTCTTGGGGGAAGGTATCAAAATACTTCTATATCCCATATTGTAAACCTTTAAATAAGTCAGTATCTCCTGAATGTCCTTTAGAAATATGGTTAAGTTTATTTCTCAGTGTAGAGAGTAACATAAAAATTTTATAACAAGGGGCTGGGGAGATAGCTCAGTTGGTAGAGTGCTTGCCTTGCAAGCACAAGGCCCTGGGTTCGATCTCCAGCACCCCCCCCAAAAAAAATTTATAGCTTATATTTATTTAATTTTAAAATATTAAATAACATAATTAAACTCGTAATTAATTTGCTACTATTATATAAATTTGTAAGAGACCATTATTGTAAAAAGCTTTAGTTTGGAGAGCATCTGCTTAGTAAAATGTCCTTTTAAATTTTATACTTTAAAGACTTCTTTATTTGGGAAATAAAGATACAATTAGCATAACAAATTAGTAATAATCATTATCGTTAATTAAAACATAGTCATCAATGTTTTTATATTAACCAAATTTAGCTTTTAAAGAGAAATTTGAAATTTGTAATGTAAGATGGTATATTAAAATAACAGTTATTGTTGAACCAAATTGTATAAATCATAATTTCCTTGAGATTAGCTTTTCTAAATAATAGAAACTCAAGAGGCATAAGAAATTATTTTATTGGAATGAGAGAATAATGTTTTAAGTATTTCCTTTTTCTTCTATCCTTTAGTTAGAAGGCCCAATTAATAAGGGTTGGGAAGAGATCTTATCTATATTTGTAAAAAGCCTTTATGGTAGAAACTTAGTAGAATTTAAAGAATAAAAGCTTTAAATAATCTTAGCTGATTATGTTAATTATATATAGCCAACTTAATTACATGTAAACCTTTTGAAAATTATTTTGTAAAAATTTTGTTTTAATTTACTCAAACATGTTATAGTTTTCTATTTTACCAAATGAAAAAAAATTTTTAGACCCTTATATATCACATCTGATAGTTTAAGTCCTAGCATCTTGGTTCTCAATGAGAAGACAGCGAATAAAGGAATTTTAGACCTTCTTTATATTAACCAAATTACAAATACATCTAATGTTTAAGGATATTTTAGTTAAGAGTGTCTGATGTTTTTATATTTAGTAGATGATATTTTAGTATCCAACTGATAATCTTTTAGCATTTCATCCTTGTAAAGCAATAAGTATCTCCTGTAATAAAAGTTTAGATGATTAATCCCATTTACCTCAAATTAGACTTATTTATTCTTAACTGCACAAGTCAAGACATCAAACAATTGTAGATATTAATATTAATCATCTCTTTCCTGTTGAAGAAAACCATTAGAAACAAGGGATATAGATCCTAAATATTATAGGAATTAGCAATTTTATTATTTATTTGACCACCTGGAAAATGTGAATTAATAATTATAAAGAAGTCTTTTTATTTTTAGTACTTTACCTTATTAATTCATGTGAATTAAAGTTACTTGGATTCATTTTTAGTTTAATTTAAAATTGTGAGCATAGTCACTGAACTGTAAGTAAATTTTAAAATCATGTAAATTAATCATTGCATGCACGCATTTATAGATCGGTCAAAAAAGGAAATTTTCACAACTTATCATAAGTGAAGCTTCACATCAATGAACAAATATCCATCAAAGCTTTGATTTAATTTGTCTAAAAATTTAAGATACAAAAGAACTTCAAAATATTTCGGATTACCGGTTTTTGTCCGGACGATTGTTATTCACCTTTAGAATTATCCCTAAAAAGCAAAAAATTAATCCATTAAAAAGCACAATCAGGGGCTGACGTTGTGGCTCAGTGGTAGAGCACTTGCCTGGCACGTGTGAGACCCTGGGTTCGATCTCAGCACCATGTAAAAATAAAAATAAAACATCCATTGACGACTAAAAAACTATGTATATATAAAAAAAGCACAATTGGAACATCTTTTCTTAACTTTAGAATTTTCGTCATTTAACTTTGGCTAAAGACAGTCTATTTGAGAGAATGAAGGAAAGCGCTGGTGAAAACTGAACTGCAGCTTAACGGAGAGATGCCCTGCAGCCGCAGTTAGCCGAGATCAGCCTTATTTTTTCCAGCGAGCAGCTGGGAGGGGCTAGAAACGAGCCCTCAAAGACCATGTGGTTCCTCCATTTTTCTAAAATTCCCATAACTCGTGCCATGGGGCCTCCAATCCCTGTGCCATTTCTCCTCTCATCTTGGTGACCGGCCCTGAGGGGCACTGCCTGGACAGGAACCAGTCATGCTCTCTAGGAGCAGGTGGCTCTCCCAGCATTGCTGCAGAGCGTCCTATCTACGGCCTCCCATCCTACCCGCCCCACACCACCAGAAACCATGCTGTTCTGCAGCACTGGAGGCTGTGGCGGGAACACCCATATTTAAACTACAAAACTTGCCAATGAATTTCCCCTTTTTAAGTTATAGATTTTCCCTGAATTCCTGATTAGGATCTTTTCTTCCCAGGATTCTAAACTTCTGCACCTATCTCATCCAAGTTAGGACTCAGTGAGGAGCCAAGTCGCACAGTGAAGCTTCACAGCGCTACAGGAGAGAGACCGAGGCAGGCCTGCGATGGAGTCTGCGAGATTTAAAACAGCTACATCAGTGTTTAAGATGCAGCTACATCAATGTTTATAGCAGCTCAATTCACAATAGCTAGATTGTGGAACCAACCTAGATACCTTTCAATAGATGAATGGATAAAGAAACTATGGCATATATACACAATGCAATATTAGTCAGTCATAAAGAAGAATAAGATTATGGCATTTGCAGCTAAATGGATGGAGTTGAGAATATCAGGCTAAGTGAAATAAGCCAATCCCAAAAAACCATAAGGCTGAATGATCTCTCTGATAACTGGATGATGATATATAACAGCAGGGGGAGGCAAGAATGGAGAAAGAATGGATTGTAAAGAGGAAAATGAGGGGTGGGGAGGTGGCGGGGGGGAAGGAAAGATAGTAGAATGAGACAAACATCATTACCCTATGTACATGTATTATTACACAAACAGTGTGACTCTACTTCATGTACAACCAGAGAAATGAAAGTTGTACCCCAATTGTGTACAATAAATAAAAAAAAATCGAAAAAAAGATTTAAAACTACCAGGTCTGCTGCTACTTTCAAGAACTGTAGAAGTTGAATTCTTTCCACTGAATTTTCACTCTGGTTACGTATTGGATATAGCTGAATAGATTTCTGTTTTTATTTCTGTCTTTGTAGAGAGTGAATTCTCCAGGTTTAACGTCACACAATAAAAAATTCCTTTCTCTTCCTCTTAATAAGCTCTTCACAAGCATGTGCTTCCCAGGAGAAAGGGCCAACACTTAACTTACTTCTTATAAAATCCTCTCCAACAGCTCCAGTCGAGGTGCCAATTATGGGGGTTTCTACACATCCAGTGTGGATGAGGGAAAGGATTTCTATCAGAGGACAGTGCTATCGATTAATTACCGAGAAGCTTATGTAATCGAATAAGCACAAGAGCCAATCATCTTTTCAAATAGAAGGGGGTGTGATGAATTGAGCCATGCCAAGATCTGGCCTCCCACAAGATGGAGGAGCCTACCTTCACCTTTATTTATAGTCCCACAGGTAAAGGGACCCTGACCAGGAGGGGCTTCTTTTGCGAGGAACAGGATGGGGTGGAGTTAGACAAGCAATTTGCTTAGAGAATTAGCATTTCCTCTGATGGTGAACCAACTCTGTACAGGGCCACCTACCCACTGGTTGCCTGAAACAGTCTCTCATGGCTGCCAGTTCCTGGGAGTCAGACCTCTGTACCCCATGGCTCAGCCAAACCTGATTCTGCTAAACATGGTTGACTTCCCACACTTTACTATTTTCCTGGTCTCATATTTTGATAGTTATAACATTAAAATTTGGAAATATATTCAATCTTTCAGAAAAGTTGCAAGAATGTAAATAACACAGAGAACACCTGTATGCTGCTTGCTTAGATTTTTTCCATTTACTTTATCATTTTTGTGTTCTCTCCACACCTACATAATTTTTTTCTGAACCTTTTGAAAACAAGTTGCATATATCAAGACCCTTAATCCCTAATTGCTTCAGTATGTATTTCCCAAGAATAAGAATATTCTTTTGCAGAGCTATCGATGCCAAAATGTTAAATGAATACTACATTTTTATCACATTGATGGTTCATATTTCAATTTTGGCTGTTGACCCAATAGTGTCCTTGATAGTTTTTTACCCTGCCAGTACAAAATTCAATCTAGGGGACTTACAGAGGAACCTGTTTTTGAAAATGTCACTGGAGTGCAGTGAAGATAATTGGGCAGCCCAGAAACCTAGGCATGAAGATCGATCCTGTGAGAGAAAGGGGTTCATCATCGTGGATGACCTAAAGCAATCCCTGCATTGAAGGCTCCATGCTGTTGTTGTATCAGACATACAGAGTACCTGTTAAAGAGGGCAATGATCATGCTCCAGAGCATGCTTTGAGACCTGGTTTTTTATCTACTTTTGCCCTTCCTACAGACCAAGGAAGTGAACTTGGGTTTTCAAAAAACAAAAGCATCATCTGTTACTGTAACACCTACCAGGTGGTTCAATTCAGTCATTCATCTGTGATGCCGGGTTTCCGAGCCAGCAGCATGCCAATATGGGACTGATTGTCAGCTTAGGAAAGGGCGTTGCTCCTTTACTTGAAGAATTTTTAAGTTGTGGAAGTTTCTTAATCTGGTGTTGTGTACCTTGTCTTCATTAGAGCAACCCAATATCAATCCAGCAATCTTTAGATCACAATAATGCTTTTATCCATGTACTTGAGAAAGGGTTCTTTTTCCACCTTATACTAAAGAGTCTATCATCCATAGACTGGTTGTTAGATTTACTTGTGTAAGGTCTTTACTTATTGATTGAGATCTGGGGATATCATGGAAATGGTTCTGTCACAGCTCCCATGGATTTTATCCAGTCACCAGATGTGAATGAGATTCTATTCAGTGGATCAGAATCAAATGGTCCATTGATCCACTTGAGCCATTAAACGTTCCCTCTTAAACAATACTCTTAGGCCTGCAAGGATGCAGTAGACCCTTTTTTGTGCATAATAGTGACATGTTTTTCTCTACATAATGTTTTATTTCTTTGCATTGAGTGTGAGGAAGACAAAATAGCTTAGAAAAAATAATAAAATCGGTACAATCACTACCTTTCCTTTGGATATATTATGTTGCAGTACAGATGAATTTTTTTATGTAATTGGGTTTATTATTGTCATTGTTAAATAAAATAATACATAGTTATTTTGACATTTTCTTAGTATAAAGTTCTATTATTGTCTAATATTGATAGATTCAAGTTATAGCAACAAAAACTCTCTAGGGTCTTCAAGCATTTCTAAGAGTATAAAGGAGTCCTGAGACCAAAACATTTGAGAATATTTTGTTTAAAGTATAGTTTGGAACATAAGTAATTCCACTTGTTCAGGATAAATGTTACTAATTGATTTGATTCTTTTCAGAAGGTGCTGGTTTTAATGAAAGGGAATATTATAGCTTATATTTTTTCCTTCCCATTCTGTTTTCTGTAACGAGTTTTTTAAAGTTTGCATGTTTCTTATAAAATTGAAATGTGACTTGTTATTGAATTGTTTCTAATATCAGCATGTATATAAGCATAATATAAAAAATTCAATCTAAGATCATATAACTATAATACAGTATTTTATTTAGTTGTCATGTCCCTGTACTTTCCTTTAATCTTGAACATTTCCACAACTTTCCTGTCTCTTTTATGACATGGAGACTTTTGAAGAATGTAGCCATCCCTCCCACCTAGAAGATACCCAAATATGTGGATGCTCAATTCCCTTATATAAAATGGCTTAGTATTTGCATATAACCTACACAATCCTCCCCTATACTTTAAATCATCTATAGATTACTTGCAATACCTTATATAAATGCTGTATAGATAGGTTTTTGTTTTTGGTGATACTGGGGATTGAAGCAAGGGGTGCTCTTCCACTGAGCTACATACTCAGTCCTTTTTAATTTTTTTTTTTTTTTCAAGACAGGCTCTCAAACATCCAAAGGCCTCTTGCTGCAAAGGCTGGACAAAGACAACCCATAGCCTGCACAGGCAGCCAGAGCTTGACCCAGAGCCTGGCTGGAGCCTGAGGTTCTGCTCTGGCCTCCAGGTTGCAGGTGGAGGTGGTTAAGCACTTGAAGGAATCT
The DNA here is from genome assembly GCF_902686445.1 of Sciurus carolinensis. Classification (NCBI taxonomy): domain Eukaryota; kingdom Metazoa; phylum Chordata; class Mammalia; order Rodentia; family Sciuridae; genus Sciurus; species Sciurus carolinensis. The sequence continues at coordinate 148,442,409 of NC_062215.1, forward strand.
TATGTGTTGGGAAGGCACTTTGCAAGTGATCTCACAAGATTGTTCATTCTTTACTTATCTGGGTTCCCGCTCTCCTCTCTCAAATGGGACAAAATTGCAATTATTCTAAATCCTAAATTGATTTCTTTTTTTCTAGGAAAACACCCCTTGAATCAATGAATTCTTATCCTAGAAAAGCAGTTAGACATCTAATTGGAAGAGGAGTTGAGAAAGAGGTGGTGGCTCCCCTCAATTATTTCGCTGCAATCCAAGTAGACCGACATTTATCAAGTCCCCACCACGGGCATAGCTTTGAGCAGGGAGTTGCAGACCACCCCTACCTCCCTACACACATACAGCAGTTTTTCAAAATGTAATTTCCATTTTGAGTTGAGTTTTGTGTAGGGTGAGAGATAGGGGTTTAATTTCATTCTATTGCATATGGTTTTCCAGTTTTCCCAGCACCATTTGTTGAAGAGGCTATCTTTTCTCCATTGCATATTTTTGGAACCTTTGTCTAGTATGAGAAAATTGTATTTATTTGGGTTTGTGTCCATGTCCTCTATTCTGTACCATTGATCTACCTGTCTATTTTGGTACCAATACCATGCCGTTTTTGTTACTATTGCTTTGTAGTAGAGTTGAAGATCTGGTATTGCAATACCCCCTGCTTTGCTCTTGCTACTGAGGATTACTTTAGCTATTCTAGGTTTTTTATTCTTCCAGATGAATTTCATAATTGCTTGCTCTATTTCTGCAAGGTACATCATTGGGATTTTAATTGGAATTGCATTGAATCTGTATAGCACTTTAGGTAGTATAGCCATTTTGACGATATTAATTCTGCCTATCCAGGAACATGGGAGATCTTTCCATCTTCTAAGGTTTTCTTGAATTTCTCCGCAATGAAGAATGATAAAATTATGGCATTTGTAGGCAAATGGTCGAAATTGGAGAATATCATGCTAAGTGAGATAAGCCAATCTCAAAAAACTAAAGGACGAATGATCTCGCTGATAAGCGGATGAGGACATATAATGGGGGTGGGAGGGGTTAGCATTAGGTTTAGGGTTAGGTTTAGAGTTAGGCTAAGGAGAGCGGTAAGAATGAAGGAAAGAAGGACTGTATAAAGGGAAAAGGGTGGGAGGGGTGGGGGGGAAGGGAAAAAAAAGAAACATCATTACCCTATGTAAACGTAAAAAAAAAAAAAAAAGTAATTTCCCAGCACTGACCTTCTAGGATTCCCTAATTCAATTGCCTGCTAAACTTAACTGCCCTCACCTATTTTTTCAACTACTGTTGTACCTAAAGGCTTGACATGCATGTAGGAGATACAGGGACACGCACATACATACACCTCTGTACACACACCAGAGTTTACACTTTGCCTCTTAGAAATTCATTGTTTTCTAAAGGGGTGTGGCTTGCCCTCATTCTCTGAAGCGGATGTGGGATGATTCTGGTCATGGCCACATGAAAATAGGGTGGTTGTGGGGTACTGGGAGTGCAGAGGGCTGGGGGTGGGGTGGGGGCAGCACCTCACGTTACATATGCTCTCACAGACTCAGAGTGGGAAGGTGTCTTAAAAATTATTTAGGGAACCCTGCCTTTTTTCCATGGAAAATCATTTCATGTTTCATATGCATCTGGGGTTTTCTTATTAAAAGAACACTGCTAAAATTTAAATTCAAAGAGAAAAAATCCTTTGCATTTCAAGCTACATTCTTTAATGTGTTTAAAAACTAAGTCTTTCTGAGTGTGAGAGTTTTTTAAAGAGAGGCATGCCTTTCTATTGAGATGTGACAACTGCTTCTTTCTGAGAAGTTACTGGACTCTTCTTGAAAACAGTTGAAAGAAGGCTGAAGGTGGCCAGACTGTGGTCATTCATTTATTCTCTGACATAAAGATGTGGGTGGTATCAACCGAGGATGTGATATTCTCAGGGAGAGAGGTAGACAGATATAAAGCTTTGCCCTAGATCCACCTGCCTGAAGAGACAAGTCAAGGAAAGTCCAGCCTGGAGCTGCTGGGCAGAGCCTTCTGCTATTTCTTCCATTCCCTTCATCTCAGAAGATCCACTGAAATGCTGGACAAAACCAGAAAGACAAAACCAGAAAGCAGCCTGGTCCAGCTGTTGGGTGCCACCAAGAAGGAATCCAGGATACTGCAGGAAGGAAAACGTGGACTGTGAAGAGAAAGGCAGGAAGTCTTTTGAAAAGTGAAGCTGGACCTCCTTTGTATTTGATCCCCCAGAGATAGGAAATTCCAGTATTGTGCAGCCCTGGGACTGAAGTCCTGCAGCTTGGGTCTGGCTTAAACAAAGGTCACTTCCCTGTGGCCAAGAAGCCTGGGGGTTTCAGCAGGGATGCATATCACTGACCTAGGGTGACTTGCTGGTTGCTACCGTGGGCCCTGCTGGTGCTCATCACAGGGTACTCCTTTCCCGGCACCTTGGTCAAGTCCCCTTTGGGGCTTTCTGCTGCAGACTGAGGCTGGGGGAGTTGGGGTGGTGGTGGTACTGGGTGAGGAGGAGGATTTAGAAAAGATAGGCCCCCCAGTTTGTCTTAAGTTTGTATTTTATAATATGAAACATTAAGCCAGGCCTGGTGACACACACCTATAATCCCAGCTACTCGAAAGGTTGAGGCTGGAGGATTGCAAGTTGCAGGACGGCAACTTACAGAGAACCTGTCTCAAAATTAAAAAAAAAAAAATTAAAGGACTGGGGATGTAGCTCAGTGGCAGGATACTCCTGTGTTCTGTCCCCAGTACTGAACAAAATAAAACAAAACAAAACATCATTGATGTAGGTCCGAAGTAAAACCTATAGAGCACACTCAGAGAAGTCTGCACTTCTTCCCTGCCTCTCTTCCTTTCCTATTCAGTTACCATCTTTATCATTAAAAAATTATCCTATTGTTATTTTTGGAAAAAAAAACAAAAAACAAAAAACAAATCCTGGATCTTCCCTAAATTACAGAAGAGGTAGCATACTAAAATATAGTCCTTCACTTTGCTTCTTTCACATAATGGTGTCTCCAGTTGTCTTCAGCATCATCCTAACTGTGTGAACTTCCTACATTTCATACATCTCTTGTTTCCTCAACAGGAGGTACCGTGGCAAAATGAGCACTCAAGGAATCATGGTAGGTGTTTCTAATGTACTTTTTACAACTGAATCAGTATTAGTAGGAGTAGTTATATTTGATACGCACCGAGTGATTCAAGATAACATGAGAGAGATGGTTTACGTATTAGTAGAGAATTCATTTCGGATTGGAATTTGAGGCATGCCACAGACTGTGTGACTTGTACCAAGTTTTTCTGTGGGGGATGGAGACGACAGACCTGTTTCTGCTCTGAAAGCCTAGGATAGAAGATTCTGGAGAATTCTGGCAGCTACCCTCCTTCTACCCTTCAGAATCAGGTCCCCTCTGTAGGGAGGGAAGGAACCTCTGGTGGGGCTGTTGCCTGCAGTCCAGCAGTGACAGGTCATATGCAGTCTGAGGAAATGCTGTCTACAGAGTGGCTCCAAATGCCGCTTCTATTTTTCAAAGACACAGAAACAAGGGGGAGAAACAATGGCAGCGGTGTGTTTTCATGTCCTTGCCCTAAGGAAAATATTCCAGAATCTGCAAGTGGACTGAATCTGTTGTGTTAATTGGTTTTCCTTACTATAATGAAATATCTGACACAGGCTATCTGTAAAAATGAAGATATTGATTTATTTCACAGTTTTGGAGGTTCCAGGGCATGGCAAATGGCACTAGCTGAGTTCTTGCCTATATCATATCATGCCAGAGAGCAAGTGATTACATCTTGAACCAGGAGCAGAGGGAGAACTGGATAGGACCAAACTTAGGTTTTCATAACATCTGAACTGCCTTCTAAGGGCCACACTCCCAATGACCTGGGGACCTCCGATTAGGCCCCACCTCCTGAAAGTTCCACAGCGCTTCCCAATTCCATCTCCCTGTACCCAAGCCTTCACTCACCGTGGAGCCTTGGGGGTCATGAACCATATTCAAACATAGCATCTATGATATGTAAAGTTTAACAGAGTCTATTCCTCATTTTTTCCCCTGGAAATTTAACCTTCAGAATTCATGACACACCACTGGCTAACGTGATATGTTGTTGACAAGGCTGGTGGGAGCTACCCTGGCACTCGGCATATGCCAAGCACTGTCCTAAGAGTCTTTCTAAGGAGCATCTTATTTAATCCTACCATTGCCTTGAGATAGGTACTAATGTTTTCCCATTTAATACCCATTTAAAATTGAGACCCATGAAGCCCACCCTTTTGCTGAATGTCCCACTGCTAGAAAGGAATGGACCGGGGATTTGACCTCAACAGTGTGAGTGCAGAGTTCTCCTTCCAAGAGCTGACTCTGCATCTGGGCACTGTCTGAGCTTGGACAGCCAAGTCATTTCTCTGAAGAATAAGGCAGTTTCTTCCAGTTTACAACTCTGCAGTTCCAAAGTTTAGATGTGGTTTCCCCTGGAGTGCTACCTTTTCCCAAAGTGAGAAAGATGTGCATGTGTACAGGGCCACTGCACCTTGGGTTCCTTTTGATGTGTCCTCTGGTCTGTGGAGTACTGGACTCATGCAACTGATCTGAGCCCCAAAGACTGACCCTTAGCTGAAGTAACTGACTATGTCCCAGAGATGAGGATAGAGCTTGGTGATTCTACTGGGAGTGGGAGAAGAAAACAGTTTCATGTTATATTTTCCTATAACTGTTGTATCATGGACTTCCCCTCTAGGATAGATTATTATCCAGAGGAAATGGAGTTTGCAGGAACCCTTCAAAGCATTATAATCTTCAGCCAGTGACAAAGGCACTAGTTAATTCCATGCTGTGAGCCTTCCCCTAGGCCCCTGTTTCCCTTCTTGATGTCCACCAGGCTTCTCTATACCCAGAGTCAGAGATATGCTGACAACCCAGCTCTGCTTTCTACCATGAACCTTTGAGCTGATCCACATGTTCTTAATTCCCCCATCCATTCTCTGCCAGCAGTACAGTGTTCAACCCAAACAAAACAAATAGCAATATGAAGACATTTGTCTTTCGTATCAGGAAGGACATGCAGGCCAAGTTTATGTCTTGAGAGTTCCTTGAGAGTAAAGCAGTTCTCCAGAATTGGATGTTATGTCAGAAATCTATTAGCAAGGAAAACTAAGTGCTTAGGGAAAGACATTTGAGAAGTTTGGGTATTTTTCTTTCTAGGCAATGGAGCAGCAAATGCTGTACCAATCCCTGTGTCCGGGGCGACGTTGGGAGCATCTAACACCCTTGGTTCTGAAACCTGGACAAAGGTCTGGAGAGTTTCCTCAGGGCTCTCACCTGAGCTGAGAAGGCTCAGAGGTGTTTCTGCCTTGGTTCTTGCTCCCTCTTTGATTCTCTTTGATCATCCCACATTTTTCTGGGATAATCAGAAGTGTGTGATCTTTGCCTGTGAAGGCCTTGAGATTGCTATTGCACTTTGGGGCATGCATACCCTTTGGGTTATTTCCAGAGGAGGTTCCTTCCTTCCTTCCTTCCTTCCTTCCTTCCTTCCTTCCTTCCTTCCTTCCTTCCTTCCTTCCTTTGTTCCTTCCTTCCATCCATCCATCCTTCAAGTGAAGTCACTTCTTTTCTGGTTTGATCAAAAATATAACAGGTTTTCAAATCATTTTAGTTCCAGAGACCCATCCAAAGCTAACACTGCTAATCTGTAATTGCAAAATGTTTACAGTAGCCTTCAAAAATAATTGCAACGTGTTTTTAAATTCCCACTGTGATTTACACTGAGAAATAAAGTTACAAAAGAGATTTCTCAGCTTTCGGAGGAATCAGTCACTCCAGAAGCTGACCATTCAAAAAAAAAAAAAAAAAAAAATATATATATATATATATATATACATGGCTTGATATTTTTGTTGCCTTGTTAAATTTCCTGCTTGTTCTTTCTTCACATTTCTAATCTGAAAAGGAAGATTTTTTTGCATATACCCTGGGTTTGCCAAAGTTAACATACATGTTTTATTTTTTAACCCTGGAAATTGAGATTCTTCAATCTAACCTGATAGGAGTCTGAGTTTTAGACAGGACCTGGCATCCTACTTTAGAATTAATTGGTTAATTCCAAACCAGAGTCAGGATCTTGAGAACTCTCAGCTCCTGATACTAGGAGTGGAATCCTGAAAGAAAGAAGTGGCTGATCTTTAATGCAAATGGGCTCTAGGACTTAAAAAGAATATTTGAAATTTTATTCAGATTACAACTCAGTAGCAAAATTGAGTGTAGAGTGGTCAGAAACTCTGGTCTTTCTGTGTGTAACTTTAGCAATTATCTGGCCTATTCTATATTACAAAGATTTTTATAAATTTTTTTCTTTGGTGCTGGGGACTGAACCCAGGGCCTTGTGCATGCTAAGCAGTTGCTTTACAACTGAGCTACACCTCCAGCCTAAGGAGTTTAGACTAATAAAAAATGATTTTTAAAAAACTGGCATAAAAAAAATAAAGAACTGGCATTAAGAGATACACCCTGCTTTCCTCGTAAGGATCTGCTGAAGTAGCTGGTTAGAAATATTGAGCACCCTAACATGATGGTCTCAACTAAGGGGTTTTGTCTCTTCTTCTTCAAGGAGACAAGTATGTACAGGATGGATCGGAAGCACAGAGGCCACTGTGTCATTATCAACAATCATAGATTTACCTCTTCGTATGATAGACCAGGAACCCATAAAGATGCTGGTAAGCTTGGGATAGTATATCAAATGCTAGTTGGGAATCTTTAAATCCCTTTTCACTTTCATATTTCCTTTCAGTAAATTTTGTCTTCCATAGAAATGTAAGGATGATATCATAAATGTTTCTGAGGCTCTTGTGCATCCTAAGTGGGAGGAGTCCCTGACTATTTACAGCTCTGTGCTTGGGGGCAGTGCAAGCCTGGTCCAACAAAAAATCTGGGGTTTGATCTCTGGCTCCACCTCTAATTAGGTTTGTGATCCTGGAAGATCACAGGCCCTCAGCCTCAGCTTCAGCTTCTAGACTGTAAAATTGAATAAAACACTGGTCAATGCTGACCCTCAGGACTATTGTGACACTACTGTGAGTTCTACGAGAAGGCAAGTTAATTTTAAGTTATAGGCTTTTTGCTGTGCTTTAATTTTATTTTTTAATTTTCAGGGCTGGGGTTTGAACTCAGGGCCTTGCATATGCTAGGCAAGTGCTCTATACTCAAGAGCTGTACAATTTTTATAACTATTAGCATCGTTTCACTCCATTTCATTTTGCTTCACTTCATTTCAGTATTTCCTCCCCCCCCCCTTTGTTTTTTCTTTTTTCTTTCTCTTTTTTTCTTCCTAGAGAGCCTACAGCTTGTGTTTGAGTGGCTTGGGTTCACAACACACAGACATGATGATGTGACTAAAGGAGTCATGGACAAAATTCTGCAGGAGTATAAGAGTCATCCAGGCCATGATGATGGAGACTGTTTTGTGTTCTGCATTCTGACCCATGGGGAATTTGGAGCAGTCTACTCTTCAGATGGGGTCCTAATTCCTATTCGGGAGATCACACATCACTTCACAGCCTATCAGTGCCCCGGGCTGGCTCGAAAACCAAAACTCTTTTTCATCCAGGCCTGTCAAGGGACAGAGATACAACCTTCTGTGTTCATTGAAGCAGATGCTCAGAATTGTGAGCAACTTTCCCTTCAGGATAGTGTTCCCAATGAGGCAGACTTCTTGCTTGGTCTGGCCACTGTCCCAGGTTATGTGTCCTTTCGACACATACAAAATGGCAGCTGGTATATTCAGTCTCTGTGCAAGCATCTGAAGAAGTTGGTCCCAAGGTGAGTGTTCTGCATTGATCTATCTACCTCCCTATTTATCTGCCTATCCATCTACCCACCCACTCACTCACTCATCATCCATCTGCCTACCTGTTTATATACCTATCCAACCACCCATCTACTCACTCATGCATCCATGCATCCATCCAACAAAAGTGTATTGAGCATCAGCACAGACCTGAAAAGAAAAGGAAGGTACAGAAACAAAACAATCTCCAAAAGGCATAGTCCTTATGCTCAATTTGCTTCCAAATTAATGGGATAGACAAACAGGTAGGGAAGAGCATCCCAGTGATCAATACACTTTGTGAAGCATAGGTGTTATGGATCATAGGACGCGTACTTCATCCAGATTTGGAGGATTGGAGGAGGCTTCTAGAGATGACCAATAGATGCTATGCAAAGAATCTGGGTGAAAGATGTGCTGAAAAAAGGTAACAGCATGAACAAAGGTGTGGGGACTTTTTATTTGTCCCTTCATTTATTAATTTACTTGTCATATTTACTGAGTGCCTATGTACTGTCTTTGGCATTCTGTTTGCCACTACTCTGACAACTTCCCTCTGTCTCTGCCATAATGCTTCTTACCTGCACCCTAGAAATGGGTTTTCGCCAGGTTCTTTTCTGGGCCTCTTATCTGCTAGCTCTCTCTTTATCCCTCTCTCTCTTTCTCTCTGTCTGTCTCTATCTCTGTCTCCCTCTCTCTTCCCCATTGGCAGCTCCATGAAAATGTCGCCCAAACTGCATCTCTGGTCCACGCATTTCTGAATTCTTGCAGGGAGAGACCCTGTTTAATTCAACTTTGTATCTTCAGAACTGGTGTAATATCAGATTGATGAGGTTGATAAATATTTGCTGGGCTGATAAATGACTTATTGCTCGAGTCAACCTCATTTACAACCTGCCACACATCCCACCCTGTACTGCCCTTGAACCTCATGTTCAGTTTGCATCTTTCCAAATTCATCTTCCTAGCCCTCTCCAGGAGCTAGGAGCTAGGATCTAGGAATTCCCATTTCTAGGAATGGCCCATGCTCTGCTGGGAATTCCAGATTGGTGCCTTGAATCAACTTTGCTCTTCTTTTCTTTCTTTTTCTTTTTTTTTTTTTTTTTACCAATTTTTCCATCCCCACCATAGTCATCAAACACCAATATCTGTAGCTTAAGGAATAAGACAATATTTGTTGAGGGCCTATTATGTGCCTCCTTCACTGAATACTGAGCTAGGAGGTGAGGGTGAGGGTGCAGTTGTGAATATAAGAGACAAAAATATCCTCTCCATGGAACATACAGTCTAGTGAGGAAAAGACAGATAATAAAAGTGTAAGCAAGTGAATATTTAAATTAATAAGACAATTTTAGGGAGTGATAACTGCCATGAACAAAGAACAACAGGATAAAGAATGGGAAGATGGGGGATGTGACTTCGTGGTAGGTCACTTGCCTGCCATGCATGAACCCTGTAATCCAAAAAATTGAGAATGGGGCTGGAGCTATTTGAAAGTCTTCTTGACTGGAGGTAATATTTCAGGTGAGACCAGTGATGAGAAAGATTAACTCACAGAAAAATATTTTGGGACAGAAAACAGCTGGTACCAAGCAGGATGTAGGGACTGAGATCAGTCAGGACCCATATCCTCCATCTGAAAAATAGTGATGAAGATGAGGAAGAGGAGGAAGAGGATAGTAATAGTGATACTTAAAAAATGATAATGGAGTAGTGTGGTTGGTTTTCTCACTGCTTTGTTTGAATTACATCATTTCGTTCTCATGGTAATGCCTAACATGGGTACTTAAGTCTCCCATTCTAGAGCTGAGAGAACTGAAGTACAGAGAAGTAAATAACCTGCCTAAGACCACACAATTAGTGAGTGATGGATCCACAATTCACAACTTAAGTTCTGTCTCCTATGTTTGCTTCAAGTGATGTGTAGATATCCAGCACCAAAAGGTTCTGGTAAATACCATACCTACAAACCCAGGCTCAAGTGCTACCTCCTCTGTGGAGCCTTCTCTCGTTCTCTTGGCTAGAAGTACTTTCGCCTCTCAACATATAGTGGAACTTTGACCTACTATTTCCATATGGCATTGATCACATTCTGTCTTGTATTTTGAATAGCACATGTAAACCATCCTTGGTAAATTTTTTATGTCTGCATTCTGTTTAGGAGAAGTGCCATGTTTATCTTTTTAACCCTCCTTAAACATAAACTAGAGAGGGCATTATTAATATACTATGTATCCGCCACATATCCATCTACCTGACCTGAGAGGCATCATTCTAAGACCTGGTGTGTGGTTTCTTCTTGCAGACAGGAAGACATCTTATCCATCCTCACTGCTGTCAACGATGATGTGAGTCAACAGATGTGCAGAGATGGAACACGGAGACAGATACCCCAGCCTGCTTTCACACTAAGGAAAAAAATAGTGTTCCCTGTACCACGACTGTTATTGTAGAGAGTTTTCATTGACTCCTAGACATGAATGGAAACTTTGGTTATGTCCTCCAGCCTCCCTTCCAGTATAGGAATTAGTGATAGGTGGTGAGTTGGTCTCCACCTGTCATTCTAGCAATAGGAAATACCTTGTTTGATGACACAGTCAATTCTACCTTTTTTTTCTTTTGACAAGTCTAGATGTTAGAAAACTTTCTTTATTGATTGAAGACTTGGGTTGTAACCTTGGTTTTGGGTGTGTACTCCAAAGAACAAATAACTGACCTTGGTTTGTGCATCTGTGAAATGCAAGGTGGGATCAGGTACATTTTCAGATTCCTTCAAGTTCTAAGAACCATTAGCCTAGACTGAGCTTGACTTTCCTCTCTAGATGACTGCAGCTTGATTATAATTCTGTGTCCTCTCTGCATGGCCCTGGATATTGGATGATGAGATTATGATGCACCTTCCCTCTTCTATCCCCCTTCCTAAGCTTCTCTTCTGCACATGTAGTAAGGGGAATCTGGTCTATGCCACAGCCCATCTCCTGATTTAGTGTAGGGAAGGTGCTTATGCAGGAACTGTTTTACTTGGGCTGGGCAGAGGTTTGGTTCTAGGAAGAAGACACCTCAGGGGGAAGACAGACATACTCAGCTGCTTTAGAAACAGAAACTTCATAACCTGATGTCACATTCTCTGTTGCTCAAAAATTTTTCAGGTGCTGGTGACACAACACCCAAATCAAACTGACTAAAGCAAAGCAGGGAATTTTTATTCCTCCCTTTTTTTCTTGGAAACCCACAAGTCAGTAGCACTGGCTTCAGGCGACTCTTGAATCAGTACTCAGTCTACAAGGCAGCACTTGTCTGTTCATTTGCTGTTCTCAGGTTGGCAACTGTGCTCTGTGGACTGCAGTCAACAGCTCCACCTTATCACTAGTACACAGTGCTCCTCTGCTCCAAAGATGAGGAATGAGGTCACCTCAGGGATAGGAGTTGTTCATAGGGATCGTTGGACCCTCTCTGACCAGAGGGATGTCTGACGATGCCTGGAGGGGCTGACTTTGTATAGAAGCCATGATAATTTTTACATTAAGGTTTTAAACATGTCCTTGAATGTTTTTCTCAATTCCAAGAGGAAATTTTTTTCTTTTTAATTCCTGGGAACATATTTTGAATCCTTGAAGGCTTGACCTAAGAAAAGGATGGAAAATTTTGTGGTAAAGTCTTTGTTTATTGATGAAGAAGCTGAGGCAATTTGCTTACAGTCCTTCAGCCAGTCATTGCTTACAGAATTCCATTTCCCACTCCAGTGGACTGTAATGTCACGGGGCCTGACAGGATATTATATTTCTTTGAATATGCAGATGCTTATAAAAGGTGTTAAGGAATGAAGAAAAATAACTCTCAGAGGTGCTTGACTTCATAATTATTTATATGAAAATCCAATTCATAGTGAATTTGCTGTGAGAAGTATTCCTAAATACCCTGTTATAATGTAACTGATCATTGCAGGGACTTGAATGTAGCTTGATTACGGAAATAAACCCAATACCTATGTTAGGATGATCTTGCAAAATCCTTGTTCAAACTGATCAAGGATAAAAGCTGGTCATCATAGTATTTGTCTAGTTGTATACACATAGCCTTTGGCTGTTTAACAGTCTTTTTCAATGAAGTTTGGTGTGGTATAAAGGAAATAACAAAGGATCTGAAAATTGAGGCCTTGGATTTCCATTTCACCCTACAAAACTCTATGCTCTGAAACAGTTGCTAGATCAGATTTTTTTTGAGCCTTCTCTGTTGTAGAAAATAATAACTGTTGGGAAGATGAAAGAATGTGTATCTGTATACGCACTTAAATTCAACTGTGACATGTACATGCATGACTTTTAGGTGGTGGAGTTCTCTGGTAGTATTCTAAGTGGAAATAGCAGGACTTGAGTTCCTTTGTGCTTAATTTCAGTTAATTTCACTAGCAGCACACTAGCAATAGCCCCTGACATCCTCTGAGTGAGGAGCCAGGTCTCCCTTAACTGGACATCATGAGATGTCCCCAGCAGCAGAAGGCCTTTTGGCTTGAGTCCAGTTGATAAAATTTTCAACAGTTGATGAAATCTTCAGCAGCAGTTGGGGGCTGATGTTCAAGTCCAGGGCCTGAGATTTATTTCACATTTTGGTATCGTTGGAACCTAGTGCATATAGATTGTTTAAATTCTGATCAGAAAATTTTCCATGAACTTTGTAGAGGCCTCCAGCAAGCAACTTTAGGAATTCCTGGGCTGAGTCATGGATATATACAGTCACCAGGGGTACAGTCATTCTTGACTCATTTCTCCTACTCAGGGCATGTGCACCCTCCAAGAAGGTGCAAAACATATTTATCTGTGTTTAAGTGTCTGTGTGAATTTAAAGTCCAGGAATAACAGGTTGTTTGGTGATAGCTATTTGAGAGTGGCTACAGCCATTGTTGGTCCAGACTTAAATGAAGGAAATGGGAAAATTGAGTGAAGTTCTTACATATTTTGCACAGTCATGCTCAACCTACAAGAGTTTTAGTTATTATTTTTTTCCTTTCTGTTCTCTCATTCTTTCACAAAAGTTTGGGTACTGTCACACAAAATCAAAAGACATGAAAACAGTCAAAAAGGTATTATGCAATTGTATAGTTATTTAATACTAATTCTACTGATTAAATTCTACTGATTTAATATGAATTCTATTAATAACTGATTATTATTATGAGAGCTACTGGTAGGACATCCTACTGACCTCACTTCAGGGGGCCAGTGGGGGCGGGTGGGTTTGATATCTTGCGGCTTACTCTTAACGAACACTGTATTTCACTAGTGCTCAGGTAATGTTACACATCTGAGCAAATGGTGTCTTATGAGTACTGACCCATTAAAGCAGACCCTGGCAGGTGTAACACAGTGGTTCATGCTGCTGATTTGCAGCCCTTTTTTCATGATTAAGTCTCCATGAAGATAAACCAACTTAGACGTTTACCTCGTTTTACAGGCAATCTTTGTGCCATACATTCACTCAGATAACTTTCTAAGTGATCCAGGCAAATTGTTTTCAACCTAGAATACTTGGGTCCTTGGAGTATTTGTGAATTTATTCTTAGGGTCTATGAGCTCTCCATCTTCTTTTTCAATTTTTATTTTGAAAAAAATAAAATAATTTCAAAAAATTATTTTTTCCCAATAATCTTTAAAAATTAATAGATAGGTGTCTGGGCTCTTTTGACTGTTTCAGATTTGAGTACTGACACACAATTTCTGTGCAGACATTCTGGTACCCACAGAAAATAATGAAATTTACCTTGAACTGTTAATATAGATGGATGGGTGTCAGATTATTGTCAGGAGCCAGTAGTTAATCCATTTGGTACTACTCCAACTCATCCTCTCTTTCCATGATCAACGTCTACTTTACAGTCCTTCACCTCTGCTTAAGTCTTCCAAGGAGGAAGTGGGGTCATACCACAAGTGGGGTCATGGAGCTGGGAGTTTTAAAGGACCCCAGTGACCTCATTGTCCAGGACTCAGAGTGTTAAACAACTCACAAAAGTATCATAGCCATTAGTGGAGGATTTGCTCTGGTGTGTATCTGTGGATTTGCAATCTTATGCCTCCAAGTCACTTGGTCTCCTTTTGGCAGCTTTAATTGTTCTTTATTCCTGTTGAACTGGAACCAATTTAAAAACCACTTGTTCTCATTCTAAACTTGGGCCATACAAAATAAGAGTAACTGTCCTCTGGTGAGGTATGTTTGTGAAAAATCATTGATCTTTTTCTGGTATGGTGTGTGTCTTATAGAAGGTCTACAGATTGCCCTTAAGGATTGGTATGAATATACTATATAGTTATAGCTTTGCATAGGAACTAAAATTTTAAGTTTAGTTTTTATTTTAAATGGAACTCTAAAAAAATTTTAAAAATGGGACCCTCTTAAAAATGCTAAAGGAGCTCTCTGCTTCCTGATGATCATGTGAACTACTTCCCTCTACCACGTTCTTCCTCCATGACCTTCTGCCTCACCTTGAGCCCTCAGGAATGGAGCCAGCCTTCTATGGATTAAGACCTCTGAAACCATGAGCCCTTAAATAAAACTTGTCCTCCTCTACATATATTCTGATAGAGTCCTTTAGTCACAGCGGTGAAAAAGCTGACTAAAACAGAAATTGTTACTGTGAAGTCGTTACTGTGATTAACCTGACCATGTGGTTCTGAAGCTTTTTGAGCCTTTTGGAATTGGTGGGAGGAATTTTGAGATGTTTAGCTGTGTAAGCTGGAAATGTTTTAGGTTGTTGTAAGCAGAGCTTAATGACTGATTCTGGTGGGAGCTCAGACCAGAATGCCAATAGGACTGTGGACTATGAAGACAGGGCTCAAGAGGGTTTAGAGGAAAAGGAGAACACTATGATAATTTGACTAGAGGACATTCCCATTATGTTCTGACTGAGAAGTTGTCTGTATTTTGCCCATGTCCTGAGACTTTCTGTGAGGCTTATTTTAAAAGCGATGAACTTCTTAATCTGGTGGAGGAAATTTCTAGGCAGCATAGCATTCAGGCAGTGGCATGGATATTGCTGGCAGCTTTTAGCCAAACTTATTGTGATAATCAGGAGCAGAAAACAGAGCAGAAAGATTTGGAAAGCATGGACTTAAAAGGTGGGAGTAAAACTAGGGCTAAGGAAGTTGCAGTTGTTGTAGACATTACGACCACTAAAGAAATGTCAAACACTTTGCTCAGAGACAAGGAGAAAGGTGGTTTGAGGACATCTCAGGAATTGGCAAGACCACACCCATTTCAGACTCAAAGAAGTAAAAGTAAAAATTCTCTTGAGACAAGACCAGTGGGGAATTCTTCTTGTACAAGGGGGCCTAGAAAGTTTTTTCAATATGATCAGCCACCCAGGCACTCAGAGTTTGCTGCAGCCAGGGCCCCTGGAGACTTGGCTACTGCTTGAGATGGCTTCAATCACATGGTGCTGGTTCTGAAGGAATACAGGATGTTGGAGCTAGGGGGTCATGGAGGCTTCCACCAAGATTTCAAAGAAAGACCTTGGAGGCCAGGTAAGGTGCAGCAGTGTCAGAGTCCCTGCAGGCATCCCCTGAGAAGACAAAGCACAGAGATGTATGGAGGAAGCCAAAGCTGCAGTGGAGACCCCCAAGATTAAGAAATGCTAGTGATATGGGACACCATCTTAGGAAAACTGTAGGAATTGAGCAGAGACAAGCCAACAGAAAGGCCACTTGGGCTGCACCCAAAAAGGCCACAGGGGAAGAACTACCAAGCCCTTTGGAGAGGGCATCATGCCATATGCTCCAGATGCCAGATGCAGAACTACAGGACTTGTTTGGATTTTGGTCTTGCTTTGGTCCCATTCCTTCCTTCTATGCCCCTGTTTTTGTGAATGGAAATGTTTACGCATATCTTTATATATTGGATATCTGTAAATTGTTTTTAATTTTACATGAGCTCACAATGTGAGATTGTTTTGAGCAAGACTTTGGACTTGAGCTTTGAGCAATCTTGGAACTATTGAGACTATGGGGACTCTTAGAAATGAACAAAATGTATTTGTGTGAACTTTGGGGGGCCAGGGGCAGAATATTATGGTTTGGATGTGAAGTGTCTCCCAAAAGCTCACATGTGAGACAATGCAGAGGGGAAATGATTGGGTTGTGAGAGCCTTAACCCAATCAGTGAATTAATCACTTGATGGGATTAATTGAGTGATAACTGAAGATAGGTGGAGCATTGAGGGCATGGCTTTGGGGTATATATTTGTATCTGGCAAGTGGAGATCTCTCTTCGATTTCTGATCATCATGTAAGCTGCTTCTCTCTGCCACATTCTTCCTCCATGATTTTCTGCCTCATCTTGAGCCTTGAGGAATGGAGCCAGCCTTCTAGGGACTAAGATCTCTGAAACTATGAGTCCTCAAATAAACTTTTCCTCCTCTACACATGTTCTGGTCAGGTTCTTTGGTCATAGCAGCAAAAAAGGTGACTAAAACACCCCTATACCTAAACCTAATTTTATGTAAAAGTATATATGATAATATGAATATTTATGTGTATTTTGACATACATTCCATTATTAATTATATATTCATATGTATTATTATATATTCATATATAACTTATTCATGCATCCTCAAATTTAAAAAAAAGTGTACTCATTAAAAAAATGCTAGAGGAAATCTTTAAACAATAACTAATTTGGCAATGCAAACAATCATTTCCTACCATAACTTCTGCAGATAAAAAGTTTTAAAAGGTTTTTCTATTTAAAAATTTTGAAGTGTATTGAATTTTACTTTTTACATTTAATTTTGGATAGATAATAACTTTACATTGTTTCATGATAAGAAAACAAGAAAGCGTATTCAAAAAAGTCTTGTGCAGGCCATATAGCATATCTCGTAGAGTTCCCGCCTCTCATCCTGGAGGCCCAGGTTTGAATCCCTAGACCAATAGGGTTGTATAAATAACAAACAAAACAGTCTTGTATTTTTCTGTCTACCATATATCCAGTCCTTTCTATATCCTCAACCCATAGATTACTCCAGAGTTTTATAGGTGCAAATCCAACAAATATGAATAGATACATTTGTTTAAAGTAGGTATTATTGAGAGAGAAAACATACTGTGAAACTCATTTCTCTCATTTGATCTCATTATGAGTAATTCTTTAGGATATTTGGGAAACACTGGTACAACTTCAGAATGGGAATAACTTTATGAGCTTTGTGGACGGTAACTAGATTTATTTATAAATGAGAAATTTATTTATTTATAAATAAGGAGAAATGTTTCTTATCTTTTGAGTGATATCCTTGACTTTATTTGCTAACTTTTTTTATGATTTTGTATAATGTATGCACATTGTGGAATAGTTGGAAAATATAAGTACACACAAACAGGAGTATATTCATTTATAATTCCATTTTTTTTTTTTTTTTTTTTTTGTGGGATTGAACTCAGGGCCTTGTGCTTGCGAGGCAAGCACTCTACCAGTTGAGCTATCTCCCCAGCCCTATAATTCCATTTTTGTACAGTATATATTTTCCCATTATTTCAACTTCTGCATTTGTCGGTGATCTTCCCCATCTCCTTGAACTACGTCATTGTCTACACTACCTAACCATGCATCTAGTAAACTGTGTTGTCAGTAATAAATGTATTCCACCTGAGTCTCAGTTGCAAGTTTGCCTCTCTCCGATAGTCACCTACAGGTAAATGGGAGACCAGGAGGAGCTTCTGTGAGGAGTAGGATGGGGCGGAGTTAAGGAAGCCATTTGCTTTAGCGGGTCATCCCAGCAGGACCAGCTTATTGCAGGCCATGAGTCACTCTGCACAGAAACCACGTGCTTCAGGTGATCTGGAACAATCTCTTAATGATCGCCAGTTCCTAGAAGCCAGCTTTCCGTGTCTGACAGCTCACCAAGCCTGGTTTTAATTGCTGGTCGTAAATGACTCCCACACCTAACACTTGCGTAAGAATATGAACACTGTCATACTTAGATCAATGTGTCCTCAAGCCCAGAATTCTGAAGAAAAATTCTCTACAATCCCAACCTAATATCTCTTTGAAGATATTTCCTGAAAAGTCCCACTTTAGCCTACTACAGAGCAGTTACTTTGAATTTATTTATGTAGAAACAATTTTTCTTCTTGTCTATTTGAAAACATGAAAAACAATATTAAATTGAAAGGATGAGACAAACTGGAATTGGCATTTGTCACATTATAAAGCTGACAAAGGAGATCCACATATATAATGGGGAGATGTACATAGGTCTGCAAATCCATGAAAAATTAAACAATCAAGTTAGATGGACAAAAAATGTGATTAAAATGAGCAAAAACCTTTGAACCAGTATTAAAAGAGAAGGATGCTGAGCTCTGTGGGACATGCTATAATCCTAGTGACTTAGGAACCTGAGACAAAAGGATTGCAAATTTGAGGCCAGCCTCAGCACCTCACCAACTCGGTGAGACCCTATTAAAACAAACACACTGGAAAGGGCTGCATATGTAGCTCAGGTTTTGTGAAACATCCCCTACTTCAGCCCCCAGTACTAAACGAAAACAAACACAACCCAAGTCAGGGGAAGGGATGCAAATGAGCAATGGGCACAGGAAAACATAATCAATCTATTTAGTAATCAGAGAATTGCAAAAATCAAGCCACAATGAGATACTATTTTATTCTCATAATATTGACATTCAAAATCTGTCAGTACCAAGTATAGGTAAGGACATGATGTGAAGGGAATTCTGTTACACTGCTTAGAGAAATGGTACTTGACACTATTGCTTTAGAGAACATTTTGCACTAACTACAGTAAAAGTTGGATGTTTGGACACAGTATGTTCTAGTGTAATCCAAATTTTAGAAAGTCTTGTACACGTGTCAGGAGACATGGAGGAGAATTCTCAAACAAGCGTTGTTTGAAGAAAAGAAGCAACATTAGTATAGTCATATAAAGGAATACTACCAAATAGTGAAATACAATGAATTACAGTTATTTGTTTGACCCGAATAAAATTGCTATACTTCGAGATCTTCTACATATTCTAAATATCAGTAATTTCAGGAACATAATTCTGAGCAAATAAAAATATATACTATGATATGATCTATGAAATGTTAAAAACACACAAAAGGTCCTATGTGTAGCTTATGAACTCATGATGTGTATTATACAAACACATAGAAGCGGGGGTGGTGAACAAAGAGTTCAGAATAGTGATTATGGAGCGGGCTTGGGATCTGGGGAGACAGAGGAAGATGCAATTCAGAGGAATTACAGGGGCTCCAAATACATTGGTCATGTTTTAATTCTTCAACTGAGTGAGCGATGTGTGGGGACTCCCCTTAAATCTTCACATGTTGAAGTTGATTAATGGAATATTGCCACCAGATCTGTGACTTCTTTCCTTGCTGTGTTGTTGAATACTGGGCCTGGAAGCTAGGATGTGCAGGGTGGTTTTTCTCTCTTGCTTGGGACAGACTACATTTCTTCACTTCGGTGCCTGACCGTACTTTTGGTGGTGACACTGAGAACAGGGTGACATCTGTAAAACCCCCCACAGAAAAGGGCGCGCAAACACTGAGGAATGAGAAACTATCTTAATCACCAGGATGCAGGTGTTTGCAACAGCGCCCTCAAGAACCAATACAGGACAAATAGGACTGGGTCCCCAGGCTTAGATACCTGTCTGAGGAATGTGCAGCTGCCTGGGAACCTCGCCCCGACTCATCTGCATAGTTCACCCCTTCCCTCCTCCCTTCTTCCTCCAGGACCATTCAGTTCTGGCGGGACCCAATGAAAATCAAATAGATTGGCGGGACCCAACCAAAGAGGACAAATGTTTAGCTGTTCAAATGTTAACCAATAATATATAGGTCTTTGTGTGTGAATGCTTGAAAATCTCTTAAATAGAGGGCTTTCTCACACCTCGGGACTGCTCCCCACTCAGCCATTGTATTGGTCTGAGAGGCTGGTTGCAGTCCAAGCTCAAGCTTGCAATAAAACCTCGTTGTGTGTCTTGCATTATTGTGTGAGCACTTTGACTCTCTGGGGATCGGTGGATGTTGAACCCCAACAGTGATTATTTCTGTGATAACAGAATTAGTATTGCCAAGGCAGTCATAAGGGTCACAGACTCAATTTCTATTGTCCTGGTCATCCCTGTGGCAAAATAATTATCCTGTCATCTACTCTGAGACAGGAAGCAAACCTGCATGCAGATGGGGAACTCCCTGCAATGCCTCTGTAGGTCCTAACCCTGTTTCTAATAAATCAGTCAGTCAAGGCTCTCAAGTTCAGATTCAACCTTTTCATCTGTGACACCCCTTTTAGGCCACTGCTGTTGACATTGCCGGGCTCTCATGGTGCATGATCAGAAGCTCAGCACTATCTCCTGTCAGTCTATTTCCCCATTTACAAAATCTTCAAGACCTTAGAAAACTTTAAGAGGGTCACTTGCGTGGAGTGGGGGAAGGGATGGAGAAAGCTTCTACGCTGCCAGGAAAATGCCACAAACTTCCCCCAGGAAAGGGAAGACCATCATGTCCCAGCTTCACCCCCTCCCCGCAAGTTACACATGCCCCATTAACCTGAGGTCATCAGGGGTATGGTGGGGTGGGAGGTGGGATAAGCAAAAGGAAAAGGAAGATTTCAAGATGCGTCTTCTACTAGGGCCGTGGGTATCACTCACGTGATACCCACTGTGCCTGGCCACTCTGTGAGGAGACAGTGAGGCAGTCTTGACCTGTGACTTCTTCCAAATTGGCTTGGAGCTGCTGCCAAATTAGCGACCCCAGACTTTGAGCCTAGATACTTGTTGTGGCTGAAAATAATGACCCATGGGAGTGCCAGAGAGGTGTGTTACTGTTCTCATTTTATAGACCAGAAAAATCAAAGGTCAGAGAAGCTTAGCAATAAACAAGGTCATGCTGCTAGAAACTTAGAGGAACAAGGTTTGAATTCTTATTTGGCTGATCTCTAAGCCCACGGGTCTGTTTTTACCATGTTGCTCTTTTTTTTTTTTTAATTTTTTTTAGTTGTAGGTGGACACAATACCTCTATTTTATTTTTATGTGGTGCTGAGGATCGAACACATGCTAGGCGAGTGCTCTACCACTGAACCACAACCCCAGTCCTACCATGTTGCTCTTATCAAAATGTTTCCTGAGGAACAGAGAGCAGATCTGGTAAAGTAATTCACACCCCAGCCCTAGTCCTGGAAATGGGAGTCAAGACCTCTCCATTTGAGTTACAACCCTGAAATGTCAAGGACAAGGCAACTTGCCAATAGTTTCAGGCCTGTAAGAAATGGGCTTGACTTAGGCTGAAGATTGTGATCAAATATATCACTGATGAGAGAGGTGAGTCATTCTGCAGTAACTGCAAGCACAGCTGTCTGTATGAGACTCAGGCTGCTCCGGCCTCCCCAGGTCCTCCTCCTTGGTCGGGAAGTTCCACTTTTATTGTTCTTCATGTCTACTAGGAGGTTATAACTTCTGAGAAGGAAAATCAGAGTAATTCAGAGGCAGGAAGAGACTGCCCACAGGGCACTGAACACTCTCAGATCTGCACAGCCTCCCCTCCCATGGCCACCTTTGCTCAGATGCCCCACCCCATGCATAAGCAGAGCAGTTTCACAGTTCTTGCTCCTCAGTCCACCCACCAGCTGCATTATCTGAGATTGACAGCACCATGGAAAGACAGCCCCTATACGGAGTCATTCTTTTATTTTGGAACCAGAGAACTGGGACTTCTGACCTTAGCCCTCTTCTGTTCTCTGCTACTGTTTACACTTTTGTGTGCAAGTGTGTGTGTGTGTGTATCTCATTTTATTGTAAAATACTTTTATTTTTGTTATTATTATTACGGTTACTATTTGCATACCAGCAAATGAACTCAGGGTTACTTTTATCACTAAGTTACATTCCCAGTCCTTTTAATTTGTTATTTTGAGATAGAGCCTTGCTAAATTGCTGAGGCTGGCCTTGAACTTGCAATTCTCCTGTCTCAGTCCTCTAAGTAACTGGGATTATAAGCGTGTACCACTGTGCCTGTAATAAACATACTTTTAAAATTCTCATTTTCTTTATTTGTGAATATAAGCAGCAGTGAAATAATTCAAAAAGATTCAAAGGGGAAAGCAAATTTCAAACTGTCCTCCAAAACTTCAGTTCTCTCCACAGAGGTAATTATTGTTTCCAATATTAAAAAAAAATTTTTTTTTTAGTTGTAGATGGACATAATACCTTTATTTTATTTATTTATTGGTTCTGAGGATCGAACCCAATGCCCCACGCATGCAAGGCAAGTGCTCTACCACTGAGTCACAACCTCAGTCCCCTGTTTTCAGTGTTTTGAATAGCCTTTCAGAGATAGTTTATTCTTATATAGCCATATGTGTACCTGGGCCCTTTCCTACATTCCCCCCACCCCATGAATGCCAGCAGACTGTTCCACACCCTGGTTATCCCGTTAATGTATCTAGGAGACGGTTCCATAGCAGAACATATGAACTTCCTTGATCCTTTTCATGACTGATAGGGCACCATGGTAAGTAGGAAACTTCATGACCTAACTGGCCCCCCCACTGATGGGCATTTAGGGGTTGCAAACAGCATAAGGAGAGAAACTGTATCTTACGATCTTGTGTTCCCCACACTCCAACCTAAAAGTGCTTAGCACAAAAGATTGAGCCAGATTGTTCAAATCCTAAGACACAAATCAACATTACCCTCACATCCATTCATGAATTGAGGAGAAGCTTTTTTTATTCTGAGTTCTGACACCACCTGCTGCTTTGCTTCACCAAAGCAAAGTTCCAGATCTCTTCAGCTTCCTATCAGTCACAAACACCAACCCACATGTCCCAAGTTCTATATGTGCAGGGAGGCAGGAAGCTTATAATGCATGAAATGTCCTTTTCCTCTCAAAAATTCTAATCTGTTGAGGACAGAAGTCAGATTTTGTTTGTTTATTTTGTTTCTGGAGAAGGTGGCATAATAAAAAAATTAGGAAAGAATGGATTTTTAAAAAGGTGTTAGGGCAATTGGGTCCCTACCTGCAAGAAAGTAAAGTTAGATGCTTACCTCAGACCATGCACACATGAGCAAAAATTCCAAAAGGTTTAAAGACATAAAAGTTAAAACCAGAAAGATATTATAAGGAAATGCAATGAAGGATCACAGTAAGACATAAAACTCTAAAGTCATAAAGGAAAAGGTTGATAAATTTGACTACGTAAAAGTATAAAACTTTTGTATAAACAAGGCACAAAGCATCTGCTACATACAATGAACTGAGAGCACGGTGCACACCTGAAATCCCAGGTACTCAAGGCTGAGGCAGAAGGAGCACAAGTCTGAGATCAGCCTGGGCAACTTAGTGAGACCCTGTCTCAATATAAAATTTTTTAAAAATTAAAAAAAAAAAAAAGGTGAGGTATGTGGTTCAGTGAGAATCCTTACCCAGCATGTGCAAGGTCCTGGATTCGATCCCTAGTACTGCAACAAACAAACAAATAAAAACATGCAATTAAGCCTGGGAAGATGAAAAAGTTCTGGAACTGAATGGTGGTGATGGAACAGTGTTATGTAATTAATGCTGCTGTACT
The DNA here is from genome assembly GCF_902686445.1 of Sciurus carolinensis. Taxonomy (NCBI): domain Eukaryota; kingdom Metazoa; phylum Chordata; class Mammalia; order Rodentia; family Sciuridae; genus Sciurus; species Sciurus carolinensis. The sequence goes on from NC_062215.1 coordinate 148,465,832, forward strand.
TCATGTACACTTAAAATTGCTAACTGTTGGGCTAGGGATGTGGTTCAGTGGGTAGAGTGCTTTCCAGACAGGCATGAGGCCCTGGGTATAATCTCTAGCACTGGAAAAAGAAAAAAATTGATATAAAAATGCCAAATGTCATGTTATCTGGACATTTTAAAAAAGACAAGTAATGAATAAGATGGAAATATTTACTACATAAGTAACTAAGGATAAAGACTCCCTATTAAAATTTGTAAAACTTAACATACTTTTAGGAATGATCCCACAAAGAATGTCCATGAATCAGGGGAAAAAAATCCATCTGACTGATGCATCAAGAACCTAAATTTGTGTTTTACAGAAGAAATAAAAATGGGCAATTAAGTTGTTAAGAGATGTTTAATCTCCTTAATCAACGGGCACTACCCCTAACATAAGCAAATATTAAAGACAAAAAGATGAGTCAGGGTCCTGGGCACTGGGCACTTCTATCTACTTTGTTGGAAATATAAAGTAGAGCAGCCTGTAAGGGAGAAAAATTTCACAATGTCTTGCATAGCTTTAATTTCACAACTCAGGACAGAGCAATTCACTCTTCAGGAATTTTTCCTTCAGAAATAGTAACATGAACAAAAATACATGCTTACCACTGCACAGGGTATGATAGCCAAAAAAAAAATGGAAACTACCCATGTTTTCTTAATTAGGGGAATGGCTAAATACATTTTACAAGGTATACAATAATATAGTAGGCACAAATTAAACTAATGAACTAGAGCTATATATTATCTCAGGATCCAGTTAGAGATGGAAACAAGTTTGAAAGAGGAAATTTAATAGGAAGAATTGCGAACTTGTAAAAGAATTCTACCTACAAGAGGCACAAGGGCACTCCAAAGGAAAAAAAAAAAAAAGTGGCAAACAAAAAAAGAGTGGCAACAGCTGCAACCTCAAGGAAGGAAGGAACCCAAGGGAGGAACCGACTAGCAAGACTCCTCCCAGCACCTGGCCAACGCTGGGAGTCAGAACTGGAGGAAGAAGATGTGGCTGTGGAACAATGGTGGTGAGAAGCTGCAGGGGGGCTGCAGAGAGCAAGTCAGGGCTGGGGAACAGAAAGCTGCCCATTGGGCTGCTCTCAAAATTTTCTGAGGGTAAGTGTCACTGGGTCTTGTGAAGGTCCCTGGCCAGGACACCATAGTGTAAGAATGGTCCACTTCAGCTTTCAAATATAGCTCTGAGGCTTATTTTTGAAAGGGACAAGTTTTCCTTTTCCTCTTCTTCCTCTCCCACTTCCTAACCTGGGGGCAGGGAACCAGATTACTTTGTGTTATCTGTGTTGCACAGGAAGGAGGTATCTGCCAGAGGATCTAGGAAGTGAATATCTCCCCAATTAGCAAGTGAATGTTAATACGTCATCAGGGTGCCCCGGGACCCCCTGACAGGGCACACTGTAGCCTTTGAAAAACTTCTTTAAAATCTCCCTGTTCCTCCTGATGGGCAGAATCACAGTTCTCTGGGGACAGGAGTTCCCTGTGCTTCTCCTTTGCTAGCAAAGCAATAAAACTTCTTTTTCCTTTTTCTAAAAATCATGTCCTCATTATTGAATTGGCATTGGGGACAAGGATTGAGTTTTGGTTACAAATTTGCACCCCAGATGGGAGCCTCTGCTCTGGCTTTCATGGGCAGGCCTGGCACTCCAAGCAATGGCACTTCCATGCTGAGGATGTAAAGTGAACTTTTTGAAAGCTGACTACTGAGTTAGGAGGTAAGCATGCCTTAGCTCAAACTAGGGGAGCTGTTCCTGTAAGTAAAGGGAGGGACGGAGGAACTCCCAGCAGCTGCGGAAGCCCTCTTTGCTTCGGGGAACTCCCACCTTCCTTCCCTGCACTGTAAGGACTGCTACATCTTGGTCTACTTTGAGAAAAAGGAAACTGAATGCAGTAAATTTGCAACACCTTGGTCAGTCAGTAAGCTCCCCTGGTGTGCACACCGAGACCCTTGATTCTACACATCTGGTTCCACATTGTGGGAATATCTGGTCTCTTTTCATGGGGTGCCACTGGTGTAGAAGTCATGGTTAAGTGGGAATTGGGACTTGGTTAAGTCATAGTTGGCCTGTCAGTTTTAAAGGTTTCCATCTGTCACCACGGTTTTGGATCCTGTCAGTTTTTTGTTTGCATTTGCTTCTGGTCCCTTAAGACATGGGCAACACCATGTTGATCCTATAGATCCTACAGATCGTTTCTTGGAAAAGATCTTGACTGAATGGGCCACCTATAGGTATAAACCTGCCTAAGAAAAAGATGATATTTTACTGTAACAATCTGGTCTTTGAATGGTTTTCTGAATTATTATACAATCTTGCTGTTGGGATTTGGTCTGTCACACATAAAATAAGTGAAAAAGAATCTATATGTACAGGAATGTATGAGATTACCTAATAAGTCTTAACAGGCAAAAACTAAGTTGGGTGCAAAAAGGTGCTCCCTGTCATGTTTGAGTATCTATAGAGGACAGCAAAGGAGGATTTAAAAAAAAAAATTTTTTTTTTCTTTTCAATCCAGTGCTAACAGTCTGAGTACTACTTCTCAATCTGGCCCCAGGCAGCTGCAAATCATCCTGCTATGGGTCAGGGACACCAGGCCTGAGATAAAGGAGTAAGAAGAAAATCCCAGGAAGGCTGCCTGGTCTATAGAGAAATGGGCAGAGAGGACCTGCTCTCTACCCTGCTTTCCACCCATTCTTTGTCCATGGGAATAAAATCAGTTTGAGAATAGGGCTCAGTTCACTGTTTCTGCAGATAAATGAAATCTATGTGAGCTATAGACCTCACTGATTTTCTTTCTTTCTGTGTTCTTGTTTCATGAGTTCAAAGAATGAAATCCACAGATGATTGCAAAAAATTATTTTTAAATGAGAGGAGAAAAGGTGGAACTCCCTATGATGTGAGGGGGAAACTGGCAGAAAGCTTTTCTACGTGAGAATACTAGTTCAGGGACTTGGGCTTCTGGATATAATTGATCAGAGTCCATGCTGAACAGACATTAAGAGCACTGGGGCTAATTGTTGGAATTGATGCTGTACGGATGTTGGGAAGTTACCAAGGTTGTTGGCTTGGCCTGTGACTTTCTATTTGGTTGTGTACTTTTGGTCCTTAAGTCTTAATTTTTTGTAACTTCCATTTGGGTCCACCACCATTTCCATTTCCATTTCCACCCCCATTCCTGCTACTCTGGGACAAAGGAGTGAACTGGAGTGCTTAACCTCATAGGATTTCCTTTACATTTGGAAAAAAAAAAAAAAAAAAAACTATATGGGGTCCATTACACTCATTGTCTGATGATTAACTAGTCTATCTTAATGGGGATAGAGGATGAAATCTGTCAATCAAAAGGAATGAAACAATGGGTGTAAGAAAACCCATGAAAACCATGCCAGACACGGGAAATCGCATAAGGGAGTTTATTAAGCAAACAGTGTCTCCCTGCAGGGTAAGAGAGAAAATGAGAGGAAAAGAGAGGACACACACGTGCTAGGGAGAAAGTGAGAAAGAGAGAGAAAGAAAGTGAGTAGGAGAGAGAAAACATGAGAAAAAGATGGAGAGGTAGTTACCCTTAAGCTGTTGAATTCTGCCAGGCTAACGGGATCAATAATGGAGAAGGATACTTGCAAGCTGACTGATGAACCAATAGCTAGCTAGGATGTTCACAGACTGACAAGTAGTTTGGAGGCGGGGAAAATGGCTGCAGCGGAAAGGGTGGGGAGAGCAGCTTTCAGACTGACAAGCTAAGTTGTGATGCAAAGGGCAGGGGAGCAGCTTTCAGACTGAAGCTAGGTTGTGATGCAACGGAAAGGACGGGGGAATAGCTTTGTATTACATTCCCCCGTTTCTGTTTTTATAAGAAAATCTTTTGTTCTCCAGTTCTTTCCCACCTTCTCTCTCCTTCCTGCCTAAGTGACTAGGGCTGGTTTTGCAGGTGAGATGTAAAAAGTCCATTCTCCCAGGAGCAGTCTTCATCTTCCAGAGGCAGATGGTTTTCATGGACTTCATTTCCTCTATTTGACTGATCCCCTATTTCTACACTAACTGCCTGTCCCCAGTTCTGGCTTCATTCACCCCTATAATTTTAGGAACTCCTTTACTGCTGTAGGGAAAGGGGGTGATGCCTGATCTGGCTTCTTCGAGCTGGAAGGGGGCAGCGTGGGGCAAGCAGTTTGGAGTTCCCTTTTTAGAAATTGGGTTAATCGAGGGGTCCATGGTAGAAGTCTGGTTGGGGAAGAGCAGGTTGTAAAGACATCTGAGGGTGAGTGCTTCTATGAGAGAAGAACAAAAAGACATGAGTACTGAAATGAGATTAATACAATATAAACGTTGCAGAATCTGGAGCATGCCAATGAATCCCTCACCAGGGGGTGGAAGAACTAAGAAGTTGTTCCCATAACAAGGCCTAACAAAGGCTGGAGAGCACAAGGCCTTTATTTGGGATCTTTAACATTGTCCAGGTTATCAGGAATGTAAACACAACATTTAACTCTTAATGTCATTGATGTCCCCAGAAAATATAGTTAAGTTACTTAATGTCATCTTATTTTTGTAAAATATCCCTTTATTGTTATAAACTGAGTTTAGTAGAGATCTCTATACTTCTGTTACTAGCAAACATAGATTAAGCCTACCTGTGTCTGTAGGCCTTAAACTGACTAAAACTTCTGACTCTGGCAGTTTCTCTTGATAGTTATCAGGCACATTTGCCTATGAATCTCTCTTTTGTAGTTTTTAGTCTTTATTCTAGTGGGCTAACACAAGTGTACATCTTAAGTTACATTTAACTATTATTTATTTTAAATGCCCAAGAATGACTATATTTTGGTTTTAACTGTTTTGCTTTGTGTCTAAGATCAAGTTGGTCAAAGTGATCTGTTCTTGTCTGTTAAAGAGTCAGCTGAGTTCCCACAGGGGTCACTAGTTCAGAACCTGAGAGCCTTAACTTTAGTGTCATCCGTTAGGCAGGGTCTCCTCAATGAGGTGGCTTCCCTTGAAAGCACCAGGGATGTCTCTCTTTTTTCCTTGACCCTCCTCTGCAGCAGGTGCACTTATTGGCTTTTCATCCTCTAGTGGCCTCTAAATCTCCCTGTTCGGGAGATCATGTGACCCAGAGTTTCAAATCTCCTTAGAGAAGTCCTCTTGTTCCCTGGACTCAGGCTGACTGAGGGCAAGACCCAAATACTGGTTTTTCTTGGCCTCTGTATTTAATCTCAATCTCTAAGTCTGATCTTAACCATCCAGCAAGCCAGTCTCACCAGTCATAAAGTAAGAGTACTGGGCTTTAACTTCAATGTCTATAACTTTACAGTTATTTACCCCCTTTTATCTAATTGGGATCTACATTATCTGTCCTATAGATGATGGCTTACTATTTATTTCAAGTTAATCTATGGTGTACTTCTGCAAAATATTAATCAGGCAATAGTTAGAGTTTATAAGGAAAATATAAAATCGAATCACCAACAGTAAAACATTCAGTTGTGCAATAACTATCTTGAATTTTGGCTGAGTTATTCATTATATCCCTGTTTGAGATCACAGTAATCTTTACAATAAACATCAAACTTTTGAATACAACTTTAAATGAGTTAAAGTCTGGCTTCCTTTGGAGCCATTCTAACGTGAAGCAGGGTTGTGAGGCAGAACCTTATCTCAGGTAAGGTGGGGCTTTTCCTGAAGCTAATTTTTCCTGTTTTGCCATGACCAGCATGACCAAATTCTCAAGTTCAGTGAGGGGCAAAGGAGTATTAGAAAATAAAGGTTTATAAACACAGATTTTGAAGATTAAACTGAGATCAGATAGAGCTCTGTTTTCTGATGGAAATGCAGATCTAAAGAGTTATGTCAGCAATCTTTATATATGTATGTAAGCATTATTCTTTGTTTTCAGGAAAGTTACAGAGACTAGAACAAAAAGGCTTGTATACCTGGAAAATATGAACACATTTAACATACAAAGAATAATGTTTAAGTATGTTACTCCATGGAATAACTTTGTAAATTAATCAAATGTCTCTAACAAACACATTTGAGTAATCCCATACATGCAACTTTAATTCACTCATCTTATTGTAAAAAAAAAAAAAAATCAGACAAGTGTAATAAAACAAGATATCAGACAAGTGTACAAACAGTTTTTGCCATCTCTTTCCTGTTGAAGAAAAGTCCTAGAAAAATTGATGTTAGACATTTTATAAACATAACATTTTATTAGTTTGACCACCTAGAGACTTATGAGTTAATTTTAAAGACATTTTACTTCTATTAGTTTACCCAATTTAAATTGAACCTTTTTTAATCATGTGAATTAAAAGTATTTGGATCCATTTTTTTTAATTTTAATTTTTATTCATGCATATATTTAACACAAAAGCAAAGGCCTTGTAATGTTTATCTCCATTGCAATGTAATAGAAGTTCAACAATAACTCTAGAGTTGGATAAAAAGAACTGATCAAAAATCATTAACCTAGGTATGTAGGATCAAAATTGTGAGCTCAAAAATATAGCATTTAAGAAAAACAAAAGTCCTAGAAGAAAAATGATAATGGCCATTAATTATAGCATGAGAAAATGAGAAAGAGAAGGGCAGAGAGAAGAGGTAAAAGGGAAGGGAGAGATAAAGTGTTCTGTGTGGCGGCCCAGGAGAAATTTAAAATGGATACTTTTTTCCTTGGGTTTGAGACTGGTCTCCCACTGAGCATTCTGGCTTCCTCCATTTACATTTCAATGTAAGCCTTGACTGAGATTTGAAAGGAGCTCACCTGTTCTAGCAGAAACTTCATGCCTAGGGCATTTTAACCCTTTTTCCTGGTTAGTAATCAATTCAAGTTTGGATGCAGAAAATTGTGAAACAATTTTGGATGCAGAAAATTGTGAAACAATCTCCCAGTACTTGTGGGGAATGGGGCTGCTATATCATACTCCTTACTGGGATATGCCACTGATGGTTGGACTGGTTACTCCCTCCACACCGGTGTATGTGGGACCTCGTGGCAGGAGGACTATGTGGGCTGGGCAGCGGAATGGAAGCAGAAACAGAACGGGGTAAAGGTGATGGAGAAGCAGGGGGAGACGGAGAAGCACGGACTGGAGGCGCCGGAGCCTGCAGGAAGAGCCAAGAAGCAAGAAAGAAGAGACTTGAAGATAAGGAATCCCTTTCCATCTGCCTGCTCATTCACGGAAGCTGTGTGCCATTACACAAATGAATTTTGATGGTTTTAAGTTGGGGGTCAGGGGAAGTGTTCCCAGGGTTGAATCTGCCAGAATGGAGGACCCAGAGCCCATGGTGGAGACTGATATAGCCAAGTCTGTGGCCAGGGCGTCCTGAGACCAGAGTAGTTGACTGGAGACGAGAAGGCAGCACATTGATTGTGTAGTCACACAAGTATCAATGTAGGGCCAGGCAAAAGCCAAGGAGGGTTGAGGACCTGACATCAGGATTTTCGAGTACGAGTGCAAGTGCAAGCGCGAGTGCGAGTGTGAGATGAGCCTCAACCCTGAGAGAGAATCTCCACCATAAAATCAGGAATCCATTCAGCAGATAAGACCGACTAAGGGGGCCAGCCGTCGTGGCTGGGGTACCCCCACCCCTCAGCCACCTTGAGGGGCCCGGATAAACCAGCCTAGGGGAACCCACCTAGAGGACTCACCAATCTGAAGTCCGGTGATGGATGCAGAGCAGAGCATCTGGGAAAAATGGAAGGTGAGGCTGTGTCTGGGGAGCACTGGGACATCAGATGGGTTTCCAGTTGCTTAAGAGACAGTGGAAGAGTCCATTCTGAGTCACAGCACCAATGTAAGAAAACCCACGAAAACCTCACCAGACTCGGGAAATCACATAAGGGAGTTTATTAAGCAAACAGAGTGTCTCCCTGCAGGGTAAGAGAGAAAATGAGAGGAAAAGAGAGGACAGGCACATGCTAGGGAGAAAGTGAGGAGAGAGAGAAAGAAAGTGAGTAGGAGGGAGAAAGCATGAGAAAAAGATGGAGGGGTAGCTACCATTAAGCTGTTGAATTCCGCCAGGCTAACAGGGGACCAATAACGGAGAAGGATACTTGCAAGCTGACTGATGAACCAATAGCTAGCTAGGATGTTCACAGACTGACAAGTAGTTTGGAGGCGGGGAAAATGGCTGCAGCGGAAAGGGTGGGGAGAGCAGCTTTTAGACTAACAAGCTAGGTTGTGATGCAACGGAAAGGACGGGGGGACAGCTTTGTATTACAATGGGTTCTAATATTATTAAATTATAACCTGGGGATAAAATAGTCCCCCTTTTTAAGATCTGCCCTATTTGGTAGGGGACATTTCTGGGAGCAACCCTGCCTGTTGCCCACAGAGCTAAAATACAAAGGTCTCCTTGAGTCTCCATGAAATCAAGCACCTGTATCTTGGCCTTGCTGACTTCTGAAGAGGGATGTCCCTAATAGTCTCTGTGTGGTCAATGTGACCTTCACTACACAGAGTGCCCTAGATACATAGGCATATAAAGGGAGACTCTCTGGGTACAATTGACAGTGGGGAACTCACTTAAAGTTGATGGTATTATAATGATGATAAGAGAGACTGGTCAAACAATAACCTGTGTTCAACCCCTTGATTGCAAACTGGAAGAAAAAAGATTTAAGGCACAGTTTTTTAAAAAATATACCAGATTACTTGATCCATTTCCTGGGATAAAATTTGTTATGTAAATTAAATGTAAATATAACATACTCACCCCGAAATCAACAACTTCATTTGCAAGTGCCTTCCAGGAAAAGAAAATAGAGCCTGTTCTACTGGAGGTCTACTAGAAGTGAGGAAGGCCTTTTAGGCCACAGGGACCCTGAGATAACCCTTGGTTATCTTAACCAAGATTTGTTTTAGGAGGAAATAACTTGCCCCAGGGAAAATAATAATAATAATAATAACCCTTAAGAGGAGGCATTCATTCTGTTCTGGACAATTGTTTAAATTGTACAATGAGTCAGCTTTGCCAGATATCCTACTCTGCCTCTTCTGCCTGTTAAAAAAACCTCACACTGATGAGTGCCAATTTGTGCAAGACTTGAGAGCTATAAAATATTAAAGTGTGATGCCCATTGCTTTTAGGATTTTTCTTTGTTAGAGAAACAGATGACTTAAGATCTTGACCAGGCTTGATTTTCATGAATAACCTAAATGTTTGTGGCTAGAAATATGTATACATCTGAAACTAAATATGCTTGTCTGAGTCTTATCTAAATGTTTTGTAAAAGTTTATAAAATGAAAGTTCATTTCAGTTTAAGCAATAAGTGCTGTCTTTTATACATTACATCTGGTATAAAAGGGCAACACTGCCATTTAAAAAACTGACTTTTATCTGTCTGCTTTGACTTAGTCTAATTTGATTATTAACACTGTTTCCTAAATGTATAAGAGATTTAAGGCTATCCTTGATTTTTGCTAGCACTGCTAAACTCTGCAAATGTGTAAATGTCTGTGGATTCTGAAATTTTCTGTAAAAATTAAACCTAGTTAACATAAAGACATCTGTGTCATGGTGACACTATTAGTTTTTTGTAAATTAAGTATACTCATGTTCTTCTAGTATATAAATTTTAAAATATTAAGCTTGGAAGAGCACTTTACCAAGCTGGTGTTCTCCAAACTAAAGTTGTCTGAACTGGTAATTTTAAATCTTATAGAAATAGTAAATTAAATTGGAAATTTATATTATTTAAAGTTCTGTAACTGGACCTTTTATCGATAAGATGTATGTAAAATTTTATGTTATTTTTTACACTAGGGTAGAAATTTAAATGTATTTTTAAAAGATAATGAGAGCCTGATATGTTTCAGGTGGATATTGTAAAACATGAAAACATTTTGCCACTTTTCTCACTACAAAAAAAGAGTTAAAAGCTCTCTTAGCTTTTCTTTGATTCATGTTTCATATATAATGTTGTATTGTTATTTGTGAAGAGCCCCTCCTTACCTGAGATGAAGTTCTGCTTCTCATCTTACTCCACGTTAGAATGGCTCCAAAATAGGCTTAACTTCAGCTCATTTAAAGTGTTCAAAAGATTGATTTTTGTTGTAAAGATTACTGTGATCTCAAAATAAACAGGAGATATAATATAATTAAGGTTTGGGATTATAAAAGTTATGTTTCTTGGACTATAGCTATTATACAAATTGAATGTGTTTTTGCTATTGTTAATTTCATTTTGTATCTTCCTTGCAAATTTTAACAGTTATCTGCTAGTGCCTTACAGAAGTGTAACTTCTAATACAACAACCTGAGTTAATTTGAGATAACAGGCCATCATTTGCAGTGGACACATAGGATGTAAGGCTATCTTCCAGAACTAACACAAATCCCAATTAAATAGAAGGGGTAAATAACTGTAAAATTATAGATATTGAAGTTATAACCTGGTATTCTGCTTTTAAGACTGGTGAAACTGGCTTGCTGGATGTTTAAAACCAAAAATTTGGAGACCAAAGTCAAGGAAATAAAAAGGGCCAAGGAAAAAGCAGCCAATATTTGGCCCTTGCCCTCTAAGGTCAGTGAGTACCCAGAGAATGACAGGAGGGACCCCTCTAAGGGCTCTGAAACTCCAGTGAGTCACCTGATCTGCCAGTCAGGGAGACCTAGAGGACCCTAGAGAACAGAAAGCCAACTGGTGGTGTATGTTCTACAAATAGGGTCATTGGATACTTCCCAGAGAAGCCACATGTGGTCATCAAGACCTAACCCATCCTGGCACATAGCACCACTGGTAGAGGAAAGGTAAAGGAGCCAGGAAGCTTTGCATACATCCCCAAGAGTGATCTCTGAGGAATTTCAGCTGACTCTTAAGAATAGATAGAACAAAGTCAATTTTGATCAGCTTGGTCTTAAACAACTAGCAGGCGAGTATAGCCTCAGTACAGTCCTACATGGACAACTAAAAGGAAAAACAATATTTTTTTAATACAACTTAAAACATACACTTGTGATAGCCCTACCAAAAGTAAGGAAAGCTAGAGGCTATAAAGAAAGGGTTCTTATTGGAAATGCCTAATAACTAACAAAGGACTCTACAGATACAAGTTTGTCCTGTGTTTCAGAAACTGGCTGAAATACTAATTGTTTACCAAAAAAGAGTAAAGCTTTATTTTTTGTTTATTGTCCTAGTATGAACCTTGCCCTACGCATACCTTCTGCAGTCACCTGCCAACTGCCACCCTGGACCTCTGGACTACCATGATGCAGAAAACCCCTAACTGTTGATATTCCACCTGACAGGAAACTAGGTCTTTGAGTCACTTCCCTTCAGCATCACCCTCTCTCAGCAGGAATCAGCTTGGAAATGTCATCGCCCATTTTTCCATAGAAATGGAATGTAGAAATTGACAGGGGGAAATGTAACAATGGCCCACTTCACCTTTTGAACATAGTTCTGAGGTTTATTTTTAAAAGGGACAAGTTTTCCTTTTCCTGTTCTCCCTTTCCCCCTTCCTAACCTGGGGGCAGGGAACAAGATTACTTTGAGTTATCTGTGCTCCACAGGAAGGAGAGATCTGCCAGGGGATCTAGGAAGTGAATATCTCCCCAATGAACAAGTGAATGTTAACACACATCAGGGCCCCTGGGACACACTGTCAGGGCACAGCTGGAATATGGTCTTTGAAGAGCTTCTTTAAAATCCCCTTGTTCCTCCTGAGGGGCAGAATCAGAGCCTTTGGGACAGGAGTCCCCTGTGTTTCTCCTTTGCTAGCAAAGCAATAAAACTTTTTCCTTTTTCTCAAAACCATATCCTCCTTATTGAATTGGCATTGGGGACAAGGACTGAGCTTTCAGCAACGATAGGAGTGGGTAGAAATATACAAGAACCAGGAAAACAAACTCCTTCCTCTGCCAGGCCCTGCACTGTCCCTTCAGCACCCTCTATTGACATTGAATAAAATTGCGCCAGCTGGCAAAGAAATTTTCACCCAGTTAGAACTGTTGTCACCAAACAGTGGTGGATTTGCACAGCATACTACAGTGACACAGTCATATCAATGTTTATAGCAGCTCAATTCACAATAGCTAAGCTATGGGGCTAACCTAGGTGCCCTTCAACATAAGAATGGATAAAGAAAATGTGGCATATATGCACAATGGAGTATTACTCAGTCTTGAAACTAACCCACAGTAGTGGGGGGGAGGATAGAAGTTCAATAGATTAGACAAAGAGAATGAGGGGAATGGAGGGAGGATAGGAAAAGGAAAGATGGTGGAATTAATATGACATAACTTTCCTACATATATATATATGAATACCCCATATTAACAGTTAATCTCACCATAGTGTACATTCATAAGAATGGAATCCTGGGCTGGGGAGATAGCTCAGTCGGTAGAGTGCTTGCCTTGCAAGCACAAAGCCCTGGGTTCTATCCCCAGCACGACAAAAAAAAAAAAAAAAAAAGAATGAAATCCTAATTCAAATGAGATATATACAAGCATGTTCCATGCTTATTTAATTATATCAAAATGGATTCTATAGTCATGTATAACTAAAAAGAACCGATAAATAAAAGAGTAGAGCCGGGCACTCCCAGCAACCTGGGAGGCTAAGGCAGGAGGATCACAAGTTCAAAGTCAGCCTCAGCAACTTAGTGAGGCCCTAAGCAACTCAGCAAGACCCTGTCTCTAAAAAAACATAAAAAAGGACTGGGGATGTGACTCGGTGGTTAAGTGCCCCTGTGTTCAATTCCTGGTACCAAAAAAAAAAAAGTGATTTGCAGCTGAGAAGCAATACATTGATTGATATTAGCAAAGAATACTGACCCTGCTTATAAAAATAAAATGATGTGTGTGATATGATGTATATTGTCGGGGGCTATGCCATGCGGACTCACCAAGATGGCGCCTGGCAGCCAGCCAGAAGTTGCTTTGGTCACATTGGCAGTGAGGAGGTTGATTAACATAAGCACACCCAGGTGATTTATCATTGGCCGTATTCAATTAAGTCCACGCACACAACGTGTACACAAGTGTTCCCAAGTGCTCCTGATCATGCCTGCTCGTTTTGACCTTTGCCATGATTGGGCAGCTAGCGACTCACCTAATCTTCGCATAATTGGCGTCAGCCCTACCCTTCACCTCCTGGAGGGGATATAAGCCAGCTCTCCTCGAGTGCCGGGGTTCGGAGTTTGAGTTCGAGGTTGGAGGTTCCAGGTTTGAGAGCCAGGGTTCCCGGGTTTCCTGATTCAACAATAAACCGTTCTGAATTCAAGAGTCTCACTACTCGTTTGTCCCCCGCGCCAAATCGTCGCCAAATCGACGGCGTCAGCATATATATATTTTGACAGTATTTGTTCATACTTATTGTGTATTTACTGTGCACGCCAGGAGCCCTTTTAAGTATTTTGTATACATTAACCCATTTGATTCTCATATTAACTCTCAAATGCAGGAATTACTATTACCCCTACGAATGAGGACACAAAAGCACTGAGACAATAAGTAATTTGCCTAAGGTCACATGACTAGTAGTGGCAGAGTGAGAGTTATTAGTTTCTGATAAAACTAGGAAAAAGTCTGAAAGAATCAAAATGTTAACAGTTGTCACTGTCAAGGAGGCACTGAAAAGGTTATGGCCAGGTTTTCACTTTTTAAAAAAATCAGTACTTTAAATATGGTTACATCAACTACTGCTTTTTCTTTTATGTTTGTATGTGGCAGGTTTGGGGAGTATTTTTTCAAAGGATAAACTGAAATAATTAATGAATGACAACACACAATGCCCAGCAGGGAAAAACAAGTGCCTGGAAAGTGATGGAGATTGTGAGCACTCTCTGGGGACAGGGAAGGAGAAGGGACATGGTGAAGCAAAACTTTGGAGGAAGCTGAGTCACATCCCTGAGCTCTTGGATTCTGGGTCACATTGTGTCTGGGCTGGTCTGAAGGTTGGTTTTGTACTATCCTGCTGCTTGCTCCTTGTCCCTGATGCCAATTCAATAACGAGAACACGGTTTTGGGAAAAAGGAAAAGGGAATTTTATTGCTTTGCCAGCAAAGGAGAAATACAGGGGACTCCTGTCCCAAAGGCTGTGATTGCCCTTCAGCAGGAACAGGGGGATTTTAAAGAAGCTCTTCAAAGGCCATATTCCAGCTGTGCCCTGACAGGGTGTCCCAGGGGCCCTGATGCGCGTTAACATTGGCACTGGGGAGATATTCACTTCCTAGATCCTCTGGCAGATCTCTCCTTCCTGTGGAGCACAGATAACTCAAAGTAATCTGGTTCCCTGCCCCTAGGTTAGGGAGGGGGAGCAGAAGAGGAAAAGGGAAACTTGTTGCTTTTAAAAATAAGCCTCGGATCAGGCCCAAGGCCGCGGTGAGGTCCGTGTTCAGTGTATGGTTTTCCCCGCCAAAGGGTTCTGCTTGGTGCCATCCACAGAGGGTGTGCCTTGGGCCTTTTCCTGTGGCACTTGGCTGCCAAGTCGTGCAGAATGGCTGCAGGCGGTACGATGGATCCAGTCCGAGGAGAAGGAGCGCTTTGGCCAGTTGTCTTTGCTCGGGACGCTAAGGCAGCCATGGCTGGTCGTCTGATGATAAGGAAATTAGTTGCAGAGAAATTGAATATTCCTTGGAATCATATCCATTTGCAAAGAAAGGCAAAAGGAAAACCAGTTCTTGCAAAGGACTCATTGAATCCTTACCCTAATTTCAACTTTAACATCTCTCATCAAGGAGACTATGCAGTGCTTGCTGCTGAACCTGAGCTACAAGTTGGAATTGATATATAATGAAGACTAGTTTCCAGGCTGTGGTTCAATTCCAGAGTTCTTTCATATTATGAAAAGGAAGTTTACCAACAAAGAATGGGAAAAAATCAGAAGCTTTAAGGATGAATGGACTCAGCTGGATATGTTTTATAGGAATTGGGCACTGAAGGAAAGCTTCATAAAGGCTATTGGTGTTGGACTGGGATTTAAATTGCAACGGCTTGAATTTGATATATCTCCATTAAACTTGGATATAGGCGAAGTTTATAAAGAAACACGCTTGTTCCTGGATGGAGAGGAAGAAAAAGAATGGACGTTCTAGGAAAGCAAAATAGACAAACACCAATTTGTTGCAGTAGCTCTTAGGAAACCCAATGGATCTAGGCATGAGGATGTTCCATCCCAGGATCATTCTATACCAACGCAGAGGCAGTTTACTATTCTCACCTTTAATGATTTAATATCATCTGCTGTTCCCATGACACCTGAAGATCCTTCATTTTGGGACTGTTTTTGCTTCACAGAAAAAATTCCAATCCGAAATGGCACAAAGTCATGATATGATTCCCTGCATAATGAAGGGAATTAAAAATTATAATCTTCCATATTTACAGAAAAAAAAATCAATGCTTGATGGTATCAAATTTTATTTCACAAAACTTCTTTTTTTAAACTGAAAACTTTTACTATTAAAAAAGCAAACTTCTGGTACAATACATTTACCTCTTCCTGTCTAAAATTGCATTGAATAGATAGAAACAGAAAAAGGTTGGCAGAATTTTACATGCTCATTTTAGAAAAATATGGTAAGTGCAGATATGGAAAAAGGAAACATTTGGATCTCATCTTTCAGAGGTGAACTACTTTTTAAACCCTGAGTTATCTTTCCAGACTTTTTTCTTCATCATTGAATCCATGTTAACTTTTTTTTTTAAATGGGAACATACCGTTTTGTAAATTTTCAAAATTGTCTATTGTTCATAATACCTCTGTTACATAAACTTTTAGTGGTTCTAAAGTATTCCCCTCTATGACTAGTATCTGTTCAAATGCTTTTGACTAGAGGCAACATTGTCCAAATGTAATTGACTTAAGTAACCAATGATATTTATTATATAACATACATTCAGAGGTGTCATTAAAGACTTTTTTTTGGGGGGGGCTCAATTTATTGATTTTGCCTTAGGCTCATCCCATTACCCAGCATAATGTTATAACTTCCAGTTTTATATTTTCTAAATTGCATCTATAAGGCAGGAAAGACCATTTTTCCTATAACACTATTTTATCAGTGCAGAAGATTTCTGCTGGTAGCCTTCAGGTTATTTCCCCTTATTTTCCATCAACTCAGATCTGGTCATAGAGAAAGCTAGAGTCAGACATTTTTTTTTCACCTCTATTAGAGGTAGACTCTGTTGGAAAGGAAAAAGCTACAAAAGGTTTGGGATTATGACATTGAGGTGACGCCCACTGCCTGGCATAAGAAAGATGTGCCATAAGATACTTCTTTTCTTCTGTGTTTGGAATTTTGATTGTCTGTATTATATGTTACTGTAAGTGGTGCAGTGAATGTCCTAGTACATTTTGAGGCACATGCTTGATTATGTCCTTAAGAAAGTTTTTAGAACTGGAGTGACTGATTGAAAGGGCTTACTTTTAGACCTCTGATAAGTATTAACATGTTATTCTTCAAAAAGGCTGTCCAATTTACACTTCCTTTTAGTAGTGTATGTGTGACCATGCTTATCTGTATACTCCCTGGTCAACCATAGGTATTATCTTTTTTCCCCCCTGTATTTAATCTTTGTCAGTATAACTGAAGAATGATGTGTCATTTTTTAAAATTTGTATTTCTTTCATTACAAATGAGGTTGATAAAAAACATTACTGGTTACTTGTATTCCTTCTTTATGATCCTCTTTTTTATTGTCTTTATCTGTGTTTATTTTAGTAAATAGGACTTAATTTAAAATGTGAACATAATATATTAAGATGCCAAGACCATCATATTGATGACAGAATCTATTATAGGTGTGTAGTGCACGTCTTGGGAAGTTTGTCTTGTTATTGTTAAATATCAAGAAATAATTTCATTGTTTCTACTACTAACATTTAAAGTCATGTGTAAGCTGTATAAAAATAGGTACTTTTGTTAATTAAAAATCTTGGAATGTTTTATAATTTTTTATTTTATTAAGCATGCTCAGTTACTCCAAGCATACTAAGTAATGTGTTTTAAAAAGATCAAGTAGCATTTATAATACAGAAAGTATTGTTATCGCTAGCATGAGTGTAATGGTGATATGAAAAACCATTTGTCTTGTCATTATGATAATAAAATGATTAATAGTTGTTATGGGAAAAAAATAAGCCTCAGAGCTATGTTCAAAGACTGAAGTGGACCACTGTTACACTTCCTCCCTTCCTTCTCTCCCAGTGTCTCAACAGCTTCGGGATGAAAGTGACCAGTGGCTGCCTGAGGGGACTGGGGGAGCCAGGGAATTCGCACTTGCTCGCTGTATGATTATATAGGAAGCAGCACATATATTGCTTTTCTCACTCCCCATAGCAAACTTCCCAAGTAGTTATTTCCACAAAGACTGTTTCTGTGAAGCAAAGAAAGTGTCCCATTAATAATCAAGTGAGAAGTAGAAGAAGGATTTAAATCCAGATCTGTCTGATACTCAAGTCCAGGTTCATCCCACCATGTCAAGTTGCTTTCCAGATAGTAAAAGTCCAGGCCAGCTGGTTTCCCCAGCTGCCTGCATCTGGGAGGCTGAGCCTGGTGGCTGACCAGCACCCTTAGTTTCTTTCTCAGAGGCTGTGGGCTATGGGTCAAGATGTTGGTAGAGGGTGAGCCAAGCCAGAGGTGTTGACTCTGGCTTCCCCTCACCAGCATCTCTCCTTCCTTCTGGGAACACCCCCTGGGGTCATTCACTTTCCAGCTGTTGGGGATTGGGTCTCTGCAGCTTGATTGCTAAACCTGGCCACTTAGAGTTCATGAATATTGAGGTGAGCCTGGAATTTCCAGAAGAGGTTTAGGAAGAAGTTGTGGACACTACTACTGTGCTCTATCTTGGCACCAGTGGATGATTCAGCTATGGAAGTATAGACTGTTTCCAGAAAGTTCTAGACAAAGCCTTGGTCAGAGATCAGTGATTTTAGAAAAGTATAAAGGAGTGCTTTTGTATCTGAGTTTCACTGAACATCTGCTTTTTAAATCTGGGAAAATTAGGAAGAGACAAATAGAGCAGACTATGAACCATTTGGCAGGAAGTCAGTTTTTTCTTCTTGGCCAAAAAGAGTGGTGTTTTCAGATTCTCCAGGTTGCAAAAGAGGAGGAGACAATAGCGTTTGTTCGTCAGTTAAAGTCCACCTTCCAGTCCTCTTTGAGTTTTAATGTTTAAAGCTGTCTCTTTTGATATTTAATTCCACATTTTACATAACATGCTTATACTTCTCTTGTTTAATTTCAGGTCATTTAGGTCAATATCATTAATTGTGTTGCTCAAATCTTCTACCACTGCACTACTTTTCTGTCTATCTGATAAGTTACTAAGAGAGGCACACAAATATCTCACAGCAGGATTGCAGATAGCTTATTTCTCATTTTGAAGCCAGAACTGGGGACAGAGAGTTAGCATAGAAATAGGGGATGGGGTCAAATCAAGGAAATAGAAGCCATGGACGTCATAAAAGCCATCAGATTCTGGGAAGTTGGAGACCACCCCTGGGAGAGATTGGAATGTCAGTGTCTCCAGAGCCCTTTTGGTCACCAAGGTTACCTGCCTAACTGCCCCTCCCAAAAAACTGTAGGCAGGGAGTTGCTAATTAATGCCCCCTGGGCCCCTACCTGCCTGAATTCTCCCTGTGGCCCTTCCCCCTGCCATCTCCTTCTCACCTTCTTTGCTATGCCACTGGCATCTCCTGGGCCTAGTCACATAGGCAGGAAGGAGAGAGATAAGGGGGGAGAGAACTGAAGAACAAAAGAGACCCTAACCTATAAAAGATGTAGGGCGTGCTCACTTCTTGGGACTCTAGAACATCAGTCATGACCCCTCTTCTCTCTCCTGGGAGAAGTCTGTACTGTTACTACTTTTAAATAAAATCTGCTTAATATATGCTTGCCTTGGCAAGCTTCTCTGATGTTATACTTCAATACCCGAGGAAGCAGAACTTGTCGCCGGTTAATGGCTGTATCAGATTTGGAGGTCCCACCAAGATCTACACCAAAGTAAGCTTCTCTCCATGCACCCCACATCTGTTTAAGGTACATCTTTCTGTTTCTTTCTTTCTGGAGGGCAAAATGGGCACCGTTGGCTACTTAAATGCAGTTAGTGCAGCCGCCATCCTTCAAGACTTGGGTGAAAGGTTTCCTGGCCCAGACAGTTCCCAATCAAATGCAGACCAGTCATGTTGGAATCTGCTGAAGACATTTCCTACTTTTCTGTCCAGGTCTGGAGCACAATTGTCATCTGTCAGTATACAGTGACCCTAGTCCTGATCTACCTTGGATACATGGAGGTGGATGAAGGGTTGGAACAACTGCGGGGTTCTCTGGCCCAGGCTACTCTTGGGCAGATCCCAAAGGTTCCTTCTCTGGAATCCCCTCCCAACTGCCCTAAGGGGTATCTAGGGTGATGGGTTGACAAATGGCACTGAGGAAAAGTACCAATTACCTTTGCCTCCTTATGGGCCATATAACACACTCCCACATCCTAAATGCTCCCCTTCCCTTACTAATCAGACATTAGGAATTCAGATTGTAAGATTAAAAGAAAGACCTGAATAAGAGAAATGCAAATCAAAACTACCCTAAGATTCCATCTCACCCCAATTAGAATGGCGATTATCAAGAACACAAGCAACAATAGGTGTTGGAGAGGATGTGGGGAAAAAGGTACACTCATACATTGCTGGTGGGGCTGCAAATTAGTGCAGCCACTCTGGAAAGCATTGTGGAGATTCCTTAGAAAACTTGGAATGGAACCACCATTTGACCCAGCTATCCCACTCCTCCGCCTATACCCAAAGGACTTAAAATCAGCGTAATATAGAGATACAGCCACAACAATGTTCATAGCTGCTCAATTCACAATAGCCAGATTGTGGAACCAACCTAGATGTCCCTCAATTGATGAATGGATAAAGAAACTGCGATATATATATATATATATAACATGGAATATCACTCAGCCATAAAGAATAATAAAATTATGGCATTTGCAGGCAAATGGATGAACTTGGAGAATATCATGCTAAGTGAGATAAGCCAATCTCAAAAAAACCAAAGGACAGATGATTTCACTGATAAGCGGATGACAACACATATAGGGGGTGGGAAGGGGGCAGGAATGAAGGAGGGACTGTATAGAGGAATGAGAGGGGTGGGAGGGGTGGGGGGGAAAGGAGAAACAATGTATCAAAAACTATTACCCTATGTAAATGTATGATTACACAAATGGTATGCCTCTACTTCATGTACAAACAGAGAAACAAGATGTATCCCATTTGTTTACAATAAAAATGAATTTAAAAAAAAAAAAGAAAGACCTGGCATGATTAGTAAGAAAAAATGCCCAGGTTCCCTTTGTTCACGTAGTTAGCCTTCACTAGTCTATCTAGAATCTCCCCATTACTGTTTCTGTGCTTAAATGTGCTCACTGTGTTCTCCTTAAGCTGCACGAGGAGGCATTGCCCTCCAAGAAAAGGGCATTATACATCTAACAACCAATAGATGTCCCCTTACCCTCCAGGGATTCCTTTAAGTCTACAAGACAAAAAAAATAGGCAAAAATGCACAATTTTTACTTTTGTCATTTTTTTTCGTAATTAGGAATTTATAGTGGCAGGGAGGAAAGTAGTAATGCCCAAGTCTGAATCCTCCAAGGGTCTCTAGCACAGGGCAAACTGGGACCCTAGTACTTTGCCAAAGAAGGCCAGAAATAACTTTGGCAAAGCCAGGTAATGAGAGATGGGTTTTTCTGGACTGTAAGGAAGCTCAAAGTTAGGGAGACATCCCTAATACTACTTCTAACTCAGAAGTATTGCCAGGTTCACCGCTAGCCTGCATGCTGCAAAATTACAAATGATCAAGAAAAGTACCTTTCATATGTTACCAGGATTGATGTCAATAATCTCTACCATGAGAGGAGAAAGCCTTGAGGAATCACATAGTGAGGGAGAAAAATTAAAGTGGACGCCCCCAACTTAAGAGAGATGAAAATAAATTTAGGGAGGTTTTTGGAGGAGCCAAATAAATATATTGAAATATTTCAAAACTTATTCCAGGTATTTGACTTCACCTGGAAGAATTATGCTATTATTTAACCATCTAGATCCCAGAAACCATCCTAACTGGGATTCGAATATTGAGCAGGATGACTAGAAAACTATTATATGAGGCCTTCAGGAAAGTCCTGCTATTTTCATGAAGAGACTCAGGAAGGCAATAAAATGTACCACCCTGAATCCTGAATCCATAGAGGGTCACCTACTTTTAAAAAATTAATTTATCTTTCAGTCAGCCCCAACCATTTAGAGAAAATTACAAAATTGGCATATGGCCCTGATCGATCCTTAGATGATCTCCTCCAGCTTGCATCTTTCATTTTTTATAATAGAGATCAAAAGGAAAAGAAAGGGAACATAAAGACAAGAAAAAGATCTTATTAAAGATCATTCAAAATCTCAGATGACAGAAACATTTAATGTCTTACAACAGCTCATGCAATTCACCCATTTTAGGAGTTAAAAAGCAAACTGCCTAATCCAAAACCTTAGAATAATTTAATGAAGCAGTAATTTCCCCCACCCCCACCCTGTACTTCTTACTCTGTTACCTGAAATTCCAGCAGCTGCTTGGCTTGCTATGTTAGTTTTGAAAGATGCTTTTTTCTGTATACCCTAGACTCTCAATCACAATATCTGTTTGCCTTTGAGGAACCAGATAGTGGATCTCAACTAACCTGGACAATGTTGCCTCAAGGATTTGGAGATAGCCCTCACCTGTTTCGGACAAACCCTAGCTAAGGGCTTAGCAAAATTCAGAGATAAAACATCTAATTGTTCTCCAATATGTAGATGACATCTTTTATGTGCCTCCACTCAGGAGGAATATCAAAAGGCCATTACAGAGCTCCTAAACTTCTTAACTGAGGGGGATTATAAGATCTCAAAGAAGAAAGCTCAATTATGCCATTAACAGATTCTATACTTAGTATTGCAACTGTCTCAAGGAACCCACAAGCTAGGACAGGAAAATAACCACCATAGGACAACATTGTCTCCCCCAAAAATATAAAAAGGGACCTTACTTCAAGCCCCTGTACTCAGCTTACCTATGGAGCAAGATTTAACCTGTTTGTCACTGAGAGGAAAACTATCCTAAAAATATTCACCCCAAAATACTAGATAGGCAGCTATGGACAAACCAGGTCAATAGCCAATGGCATATCTCAGTAAGGAACTTAACATAGTAGCTTCATTCTCAAAAGTAATAGAAAATAAGGTCTCATAATTTTCTCTGACATCCAAACCTGTTCTGATAGATAGAAATGATTAAAGTGCCCGAGGCATCAATTTCTGCTGGAACCAGTTATCTCTCAGCTCCTTTCAGATCTCAGTCAAGGCTTACATTGGAATGTAAACAAAAGAAGCCTGAAGGCTCAGTAGGAGACCAATATCAGACCCAAGGGAAAAAAAGGGGGGAAAGAGTCTTTTACCTGAACTCCAGCAAAAGTAAACTTTATGGTGCTTTACTAAAATAATTAATGATTGTGTCATTTTTCCAGGACTCTTGTTTTTTTTTTTCTTTAATTCTATATTTTTTGAGTTCAAGACTTTTTTGATCATTCCTATTTTAATATTCAACTAGAGTTTTTCAACATCGGTTACATTGCAATGGAGATTCACCTATAAAAATCTACAAGGCCTTTCTTTGCTTTTGTGTTATGTGTATATTGTGTTGTCTATGTTTGTGCATCCAAATGTAATGTACATGATATCAAAATTGACAAACAATGAGCGCTCCTAAAATTTAAATTAAAAAAATGGATCCAGATACCTTTAATTCATGTGATTTAAAAAGGTTCAATTTAAATTGGGTAAACAAATGAAGGTAAAATGTCTTTAAAATTATTTAATGTACAAGTCTAAATATTCAAACTAACAAAATGTTGATGTTTATAAATTGTCTAGTATAAATTGTTTATGGAAATTTTCTTCAAAAGGAAAGAGAATGGCAGATACTGCTCAATACACTTGTGTGATATCTTGTTTTTTTACAGTAAGATGAGTGAATTAGATTTGACATGTATGGGATTACTCAAATGTGTTTGTTAGAGACATTGGATTAATTTACAAAGTTAAAATGCTAACTGTTAAATAACATTGAGTACTCTTAACTCCTTAAATTCCATGGGGTAACACACTTAAACATTATTGGTGTGTTCATAGATTGGTAAATAAAAAGGGCTTAAAATTGCTTTGTGTCATCACTAAAAACAAGGTTACTAAGAGTTAAGTCCTAACAGGTATAATTCTGTACACAAAGGAATTCAAAAATTTCAACTGTGTTTCAATTAGAGTACTGTCATAACATAAAGTATTTCATATTATTAAAGTGGAATAATTTATCTAAATTCAGTAATTTCATAAGTGCTGTTTCAAAATGTGAACAAAAGGGGGTCAACTGATAGGAAAGAGAAAATAAAAGGTTCTAGATATGGAAATATATTTAGTAGAAGGGAAAAGAAAATGTTTCTGGGTAGGAAAGTGCTTGTGTGATGAAATACATGAGGATTTAAGTAAGTGCTAGGAAAGTCTGTGTAAATAAAAGTCAGATTTCAACAAGTTTGTATGTAACTAAGTGGGTTATGTTTATGAGATAATCAGTTAAAACTAATTCAGGTTTTTCCTCAAGGTCAAATTATTAATGGGCTGACATAACCAGAGTTTAATCTATATTTTAAAATGATAAGAATTTCTTAAAAATACTAATTTATACTTAACATTGTGTCTGTCAAGTTTTATTCTTTAGAACAATGAGTCTTTAAAAATTAGGGTTTATACAATTATGGTTAAACAACAACTGTTAAGAGTATTGTACTATGTTACAGAGTCTAAATTTTTCTTTAAAAACTAAACTTGGTTAATATAAAAATATCAAGGTAATTGTGAAGTGATCACTTTTTTTTGTATATTAAGCGTGTTTATATCCTCCAGATATACAAGTCTTTAAAGCAAAAAATTTATCAAGCTACTATTCTCCAAACTAAACTTGTCTGTAATGGTAATTTTAAACTTAAAAGAATGGTAAATTTTATGGGGGATTTGAATGTTCTATAACAGGACCTATTATCAATAGAGTATATCTAAAATTTATGTTACTTTTTACACTGAGATAAAAGTTTAAATGTAAATGTATTTCTAAAAGTTGGTGAGAATTGACTTCTTTAAAGGTTAGTATAATGAAGCATGAAACATACAAGGATTTTGCCACACAAAAGGAAAGTTAAAAGCTCTCTCAGCTTCTCCTTGATTTATGTTTTGTATGTATTATAAAGACTAACATTCACATAGGCTTAGGAAACAATACATGTAAACTTTGTAAAATGATATTTTAAAAAGAGGCAATGATCAGCTTCAGAACTAGAACACTTTACCTAAGATGTGTGAAGAGCCCAGCCTTACCTGAGATAAGGCTCTGCCTCCCACCTTACTGCATGTTAGAGTGGCCCCCAAATAAGTCAAACTTCAGCTTATTAAAGTTATAGTCAAAAGATTGGTTTTTGTTGTAAAATTACTGTGATCTCAAACAGGGGATATAATACATAGCTCAACCAAAATTCAAGATAGCTATTACACAAACTAGGTATGTTTTTACTGTTGTTAATTCCATTTTGTATTTTTCTTGTAAACTCTAACTGTTGCCTGATAAATGTTTTGCAGAAGTACTGTTTCAAGAACAAACAACCTAAATTAGAGATAATAAATCATCACCTGTAGAACAGATAAGATAATATAAACACCAATTAAATAAAAGGGGGTAAATGACTAAAGTTATAGACATTGAAGTTAAATCCCAGTACTCTTACTTTATGACTGGTGAGCCTGGCTTGCTGGATGGTTAAGATCAAACTTAGAGATTGAGATTAAAATACGGGCCTAGAAAACCAGTATTTGGTCCTTTCCCTCAGAGTCAGCCTGAATCCAGGGAGTAAGAGAAATTCTCTAAGGAGCTTTGCAACTCTGGGTCACCAGACCTCCCGATCACGGAGATTGATGAGACCAATGGAGGATGAAAAGCCAATCAGTGCACCTGCTACAGAGGAGGGTCACTTAAAAAAGGGAGACATCCCTGATGCTTCCAAAGGAAACCACCTCATCAAGAAGACCCTACCTATTGAATGGCACTAAAGGAGCTAAGAAACTGCTCTCAAGTTCCCCATGAGTGACCCCTGTGGGAACTCAGCTGGCTCTTTAATAGACAGGAACAAGTCAGTTTGACCAGCTTGATCTTAAACACCTAGCAAAACAGTTAAAACCAATATACAGCCATTCTTAGGCATTTAATAAACAATAGTTAAATGCAACTTAAGAAGTACACTTGTGTTAGCCCCCTAGAATAAGTAAAGACTGAAAGCTTTAAGAGAGATTCTTAGGCAGATGTGCCTGATAACTATCAAGAGAAACTGCCAGAATCACAAATTTTTAGTCAGTTTAAGGTCTACAGATCTTCTTAAGCTACACAGGTAGGCTTAATCTATTTGCTAGTATGATTATCTAGCTTAAGTAACAGAAATATAGAGATCTCTACTAAACACAATTTATACCAATAAAAGGATAATTTATAAAAATCAGATGACATTAAGTAGCTTAACTACATTTTCTGGTAACATCAATGACATTAAGAATTAAATGGTGTATTTACAGTCCTGATAACTCTGACAATGTTAAAGTTCCCAAATAAAGGCCTTGTCCTCTGCAACCTTTGTTAGGCCTTGTTATGGGAAAAACTTCTCAGTTCTTCCACCTCCTGGTTAGAGATTATTGACTTCTGTCATCTTCATGATATTCACTGACATGTTCCAGATGCTGCAACATTTATTTTGTATTAATCTCATTTCAGTACTCATGTCTTTTTGTTTCTCTCTTATAGAAGCACCCACCCCCAGATGACTTTACAACCTGCTCTTCCCCAAACATACTTCTACTGTGGACCCCTTGATTGACCCAATTTCTAAAAGGGAACTCCAAACTGCTTGCCCCACGCCACCCCCTTCCAGCAGGAAGCAGCCAGAGTGGTCATCACCCTTTTTTAAAAATTTTTAAAAATTTTTTATAGCAGTAAGGAATTCCTAAGACTAGAGGGGGGAAATGAAGCCAGAATTGGGAACAGGCAGTTAGTGTAGAAATAGAGAATAGGGTCAAATCAAGGAAACAGAAGTCATGGAAGCCATGAAAACCATCAGACTCAGGGAAGTTGGAGACCACCCTGGGAGATTGGAATGTCAGTGTCTCCAGAACCCTTTTGGTCACCAAGGTTACCTGCCTAACTGCTCCCCCCAAAAAAACTGTAGGCAGGGAGTTGCTAATTAATGCCCCCTGGGCCCCTACCTGCCTGAATTCTCCCTGTGGCCCTTCCCCCTGCCATCTCCTTCTCACCTTCTTTGCTATGTCACCGGATCTCCTGGGCCTTGTCACATAGGCAGGAAGGAGAGAGATAAGGGTCTGGAGAGCAAAAGAGACCCTAACCTATAAAAGACATAGGGCGTGCTCACTTCTTGGGACTCTAGAACATCAGTCATGGCCCCCCTTCTCTCTCCTGGGAGAGGTCTGTATTGTTACTACTTTTAAATAAAATCTGCTTAATATATGCTTGCCTTGGCAAACTTCTCTAATGTAATACTTCAACACCTGAGGAAACAGAACTTACCACTGGTAAACAGGGGTAGCAATGTTAGTTCCAAAAATTATTGCTCTATGTTTTCTTTGTTTACAATTAGTATAATACCAGTTGCCACACCCTTTTTCCATTCTTATATTTTCAGTGTTTGAAATGTGTCTGTTAAAGGCAGTGTGTTTCTCAGTAAAAAAGTCTAGTATCTTCCTTAAAATTATAATATGTAATCTATTTTAATTTACTTATGTATTGCCATAATTGGGCCTAAATCTACTATCTTCCTGGTTGTTTTCTATTTGTAGCATCAATGCACTTTTCTCTACTTTCTTAACTTCCTTTAGATGAATTAATTAATGTTATATATTCCACTATGATTCAACCTCCCGAATCTGAAAATATAAATCCAAATCCTCCAAAATCTGACACTTTTTGAGCATGGACATTGATGCCACAAGTGGAAAAATCCCACCCCTGACTTTATGTGATGGGTTGCAGTAAAATGCAGATGCACTAAAATATTGTAGATAACTACCTTAAGGCTACATGTATCTGAGATATAAATGAACTTTCTGCTTGGTACCTTCCCAGGATATCTCACTATATATATATGCAAATATTCCAAAAATCCAAGAATATCCTAAATCTGAAATACTTCTAGGATGAGGGAAACTCAACATATATTACCCCATTATTAACTTGTTAATTGTATATTCTGATAATACATTCTTTTGATGGTTACATTTGAGCTGCACTGTCCAAGGTATGGCCACTAGCCACATGTCTGTTTAAAACAACTTTACTGAGGTACAACTGATATACAACAAATGGCATATAATGTAAATGTATAATTTGATAGTACATACACACGCACACACACGCACACACACACACACACACACACGCACACACACACCTATGAAACTATCTCTGTAGCAAAGATATATTTCTTACACCCTTTTGAATCCCGTCCTTTCCCACCTGTATACTTTTTAGGCACTTAGTGCTATAAATTTCCCACTAGACTGCTTTGCTGTCATGCCATACATTGTGCTAGTTTTTTTTTTTTCTTTGTAATTCAAAAATTACTACCTAATTTCCTCTTGATTTCTTTTTAATACCTTGGTTATTTACAAGTGCATCATTTGGTTTTCAAGTACTTTGGGAGATTTTCCATACATTTTTCTGTTGTCCAGGCCACTGAAAAATTCCTGACTCCATAGATATTCTATTACTCAATGTAAGTGCTAAAGGATGAGATGCAGACCTCAATGGATTCAGAGAAGCCTTTTTTCATTCAGGGACTCAGGTGCTATTTGGGGCTCACTCCCCAGATGGGAAAATGGCCCTCAGTTACAGAGGGGATTTTGGTTTTATAGGATACAATGAGGATGATGTAATCATTGGAAGCCAAGCACGTGCAGTTTTGATTGTCAGGGGTTAGTTGTCCAGGTTAAAACTTTAATTTAGGAGGGTAGTTGTAAAAATGTTGAAACTCTTTTTTTGTCTGGGGAGATAAGAGTCCAGAGCCTGAGGGATGAGTATTCAAATCTTGCCCATTGTTATTTGATATGCCTCCATTTAGGACTAATTTGCCATGGAGGAAGGTCAAGGTTTAGGGCCCAGCATTAGTATCTGCCCCTTTCCCCCAGGGCCCATTGTTATCAGAAAAGGATCTGTTGGGAGGTTAATATTTGGCTAGTTTTTCTTCTCTCCTCCCAAGCCACACCTCTCTCCATTTTTATTCGGGGGCTACCTTACAGGAATTTTATTTTCCATAACCCTTCACCCAGAACCATGGGTAATTTATGTCAGTGATCATTGCCAGAGAGAATTTCATACCATTTGTGATATATTTTTTAATAATCCCACCAGAGGGCAGCAAGTAAACAAGAAATTCTATTTAAAAAGTTCTGATTCAATTATTTATAGGTCCAGGCAGGTGAAAAAGGAGGAAACTGCAGAATGTAGGGGGCTTAGTGTTAGTCTTTAAAGGGCAGGGAAAGAAGACTGGGGTGAGCATCAAGAGGAAAGTGTACACAAAACTGCACTATGATCTAATAGCTTACACACACACATACACACACGTACACACACAGACTCTATACCTATGGGTAGTGATTGCTATAGAATTTTATATTCTTATTATAGTTTTGCATTTCCAATTTATTTATGGTTCCTACATAAGACTTTCAAAATTGGAAAAAAATGATAATGATCACATTTTGAGCATGGTCCTAGGACTATTTGTTGAAGGTGTTAGGTCGGGACTTGAGCGGCTACATGAGAGAGAGCAAAACAACTGAGGCAGCAGGTAGCACACCAAACAGCAACCAATCAAACAGGGACAGATAAACTCTGCAGACCCTTATGTTCACCTATCACTCAGCAGGACCCCCACCTATTCTAGCCTATAAAGACCCTGGGAAGCTGGGGCCACATGCGATTTTCTCCCGGTCTCCATCCTGATCTGTACCCCAGGGGGCTGGGAATTTTGCCCAAGAGTCAAATCCCAATAAAGTTTGCTTTGGCCACTTTCTGCCCACTTTTCTTGTCCACCAACCCCTGTCCTCAAGCTTACAGGTTCCCTGAGTCTGATCTAATTGACACATCCTGTATTAGGAAAGACAGATAAATGGGGAACTGTGTCTCAAGAGGAGTGAGGGGGAAGCCTCCTACTTGGTAAGAAGGGCAGAGAAAATGTATATATCCTAGCCAAAAGGCCTCAGATCCAAATTGCAGTTTTATTTTAAATTAGCAGAGGTCATTTGAACTATACAGAGACCAGGTACATTTGATTAATAAATATAAGCAAAGGAGAAGAATGAAGATACCCATGACCATCAAAACTGAGTTTGAGTTCCTTGACAACAGAAAGGCATTTAGAAGGGAGAAATACCTGTTTGCAAATGGTCTAACTCAAAGCAGTGAACCATGACTTTTTCAACAACCTTCAAACTTTTTTTCACATAGCAAAAAAAAAAAAAAAAAAAAAAAGCTACTGACCTTCTGTTCTGTAAGATATTTCCACCAAAAAGTAAATGATTAAATGTGGGAGTAAAGGTGATGAATATAGAAAATAAACAATTCCTGAAGGTTCACATAGATCTTTCTTAGAGCACATTCTTCCCTCTGATTTCCCCACATTTTTTCCTCTGCAAAAACAATGCAAAACATACAAATGAACGAACAAGAAGAGTGACATGGTATAGTTTTTCAATTAAAGAATGAGTTTAATGGAAAAACACTGTCAGGTATTTCTACAACTTCTCCCTTTCATCTTCAGAGTCTTTGACTTTCTTGATTATGATCTTGACCATTTGGCTTCTTTTCAATGTGTTCAGCTTCTTTCCCCCAGTATAATCCTTTTCTCTATTTTTGTAACAACATCTAGCAAGGTCTAAGAGGAAAAAAAAAAAAAAAAAAAAAAAACCAGAAAAGTCAGAAGATTGGACTGATGTTGGTTTTCTAATGTAAGATTTGTATCAAAATACTACACACATACTGAAGAAGTTACAAGTCATAAATGTACATCCTGATAAATTTTTTGGCTGTTTAGACTTACTTTCATTTCTTTTTTTCCTCCCTGAACTAAGAAAATCACATCTTTTCCCAAATGCATACTCATCCCAGGAAAGCATGCTGGTTGGTAGTCATTAGTTTACTTGTGTATCAGTGGATGGTTCTGGCTTCATCTTAGCCCATATAGGTAGAGGTTAGAGTTGAGATTCAACTCAACTCTGAGAGTCTTCAGTCTCTGCCAATGCTGCCTGTGGGTCAGCTTTCTGCAACCATCAAGTATAGAGACACACTTACAGCAGTTTGAGGAAGTAGCTCTAAGATGGTGGCTGTCATTGGGCCAAGAGGTGGTGCATAATTAGTGTTAACATGGCGTGATCTCTCAAGACCTTTTGCCTGATTGGTTGATGTCTCTTCTGGGCTCATGGTCAACAGATGTTCCTCATTCTTTCTTGATTGGTACCGTGGTGCGTGCTCCAATCGTGCTACTTAATCCTAAGCTGATTGGCTGCTTTAGTGTATATAAGACATTCTCTTCACCTGGGAGGAGAACGCACCTCTAAGAAGCAGCAGACCTCTAAGAAGCAGCTAGACCTCTGAAAGCATAGCATCTCTAAAAGCGAGCAAGCCTCTCTTCCTCTATAAACTAGGGAGCAAGCAAGCAAGCAAGGAAGCAAGCAAGGAAGCATAGCAGAGAAAAATAAAGAAGTAGTTCATTCCCAGTCCGCCTCCGATAAATTCCCGCGGTCTCGTTGCTGCAGGCAGCCAACAATCAAGCAGGAGCTTGGATGTTAGGCATGACATGGGTTAGAATGGGAAACATTGGAAGACACATTATTCAATCTGATCCAACGATGTTGATAGAAACTCTGGGAACATTGGGGAGTAGCCATTTCTGACAGAATGGGCAAGAACTTAGATGAGAGAGTTCTAGTCTGGGTTAGTCTGGGTGGGCCTCTTGGAGGAAGTGAAATTTAAAGGGATCAAAGTAGAGGGAGAATTCCAAACTGGGCAAAACAGGGCAGGGGACAAAGGAGAAAAGGTTGAGGGAACAGCATGATATCCTCAGGGACCTAAGGCTGAATGGAAATTGAAATGACCCAGAAGTCCTGAGAAAGCTTAGGATCTTTGGGGACAAGTGAAGAAATATGTCCTAAATACGTGGCACATGGCTTACATTTTCTAAAGTTTATTTTTTAAAATAACTTAATTTTGTTTATTTTTTAATGTGGTGCTAAGGATTAAACCCAGTGCCTCACATGTGCTAGGCAAGTACTCTACCACTGAGCTACAACCTCAACCCCCAAAGGTTATTTATGAGATAATTTTGGAGAACATCTCAGCACAGGTGATGCTGAATCATTCATTCTCTTTACTGTTCTGAAATGCATTTCTCCTCAACTGTTAAGTATCTTCATCTAATTTTGATACCAGTCTTGGAAATCAGGATTGAGCCCTTGTTGTTCCTGGGTGTTGAAGATTAAATATTTGAGAAACATTTCAAGTGAAGCAAGTCTTAAAGACAAGCAGTCAATGTAAATAGGTAATCTGGGCAGATCTGGAAAATGGAGGCCAGTTGGGGTCCCCGAAGTTGGAACCACCCCTGGGTTATTGGAGTGTTAGTGCCTCCAGAGTCCCTTGATTGCCAAGATTACCTTTCTACACTGCCCCTCCCAGAGGTCATTAATGAAGCACCCCTCGACAGGAAGCTGCTAATTAATGCCCCCTGGTTGCCACTCCCTTTCTGCCCCATCACTCCACCTTGGCCCTTCCACCCCACCTGCTTCTCACTTTTTGGCCACCCCACCAGCATCTGCTGGGCCTAGTCACATAGGCAGGAAGGAGGGAGATAAGGGGGAAGAGGGCAGGAGAACAAATAAAACCTAAAATGTATAAAAGGGGCAGGACACTCTCACTTCTGAGGATTCTAGGACACCAGCTATGGCCCCATTCTCCCCCTGGAAGAAGTCTGTGTTACTACTTTTTAAATAAAATCTACTTTCTACATTTGCCTCAGTGTGCTTCTCTAATGTTCAAATGTCAACATTTGAGTAAGCAGAACTCATCACTGATAACTAGCAGTATTACAAGCATAGAAGGCAAGTTTTATTAAAGAAAGAGACCAGAAACAACAGACTTCTCTAGAGAGAAGTGGGGGCCCAGAGTTGGGTGTCTATGGGAGAGTGTGTGTCTTGCCCTTTTATAGACCCCAGACTTCCTCTCCTCCTCCCCATTCCTTGTAGGTGCTCAAAGGCAGGAAAGAGCAACCCCAGGGGGTAATTGATTGCATTGGAAAGTTCAGATCACCATCCAGTTTAACAGTTGAGTGGCTGAGGGGGGACAGTGTCCTGGAGGTGTTAACACCCCATTTCCTTTTCTTTGATAACTGACCCAACATTATCTACTCTGACTACCTATCTTTTGCCCCATCTCAATTTCTGTTTTGCAGTTGCCTGATTTGATTTATTAACCTTAAACTTATTAACCTAAAAAGGTTAATAAGAAACCTTTTTAGGAGTTATATAGATATTTACCAGCTCTCTTTTCTAATACAATTTATCTTCAGTTCCTGGGTATCTTGGATAGATTGCCTTTGCATTCATTTGGTTTTTCTTAGTGGTCACATCTTTTAGTTTCTTTCCCTTCTAGCTTGATCATTTTCACCCTTTTCAAGCAAGAACATCCTCCCAGCTCTCATGACAGGAAATCCTTACCCCAGTCCTCTGACACTTTTGGGAAGCTGGTCCTGCAGCAGCACCGTGAGTCTTCTGCTGCTGCCTTTGGTGGCTTCTAATGCAATCTGGTACAGTGTCCATTGATAAATGAAATCAAATGCTTTGCCCTTTTTTTTTCAATACCAGTAATTCCCTACTCTTAATGCATTTGGGGAACTTACATTCCCTTCTTCTTACCCATTCATTGTCCCCTTTATCCTCACTGACAGGTAAGTTTCTAAATAAATGATCTCAAATTAGCTCAACGGGTTGGGGTTGTGGCTCAGTGGTAGAGTGTTCTCCTGGCATGGATGAGGCCCCGGGTTTAATCCTCTGCACCACATAGAAATAAAAAAAAGGTATTGTGTCCACCTACAACTAGAACAAACTACTTTAAAAAAAACCTCACAGATATTCCTGAAGAATTCCTGTTACTAAAAACAGGCCCATTGTTAGCATGGGGTGGGAAGAGGCTAGACACAAATGAAATTTGAGCCATTAAAATTCTTTTCTTTTGGGACTTACTGTTTTCAAGAACCGAAGAGAATTTAAAGTAAATAGGAGAGAGGAAGCCAGAAAGGGGAGAGAGGGCCTACTGAGAGGTTGCTGTGGGAGGAGCTGTGGTTTTAACACTGCAGCATGAGATTTCCTGCAGCTGCCAGTTCTTTCAGAACCATCAAATTGAGGGGGCTCCAAACAGTTCTGTGGGTGATGGATGTAAGATTGAGAAGGAGTTTGAAGGGCAAGGGGAACTGTTCATATAGACAATCAGTGGTCTTTTTGCATTCAAAGTGAAAGATGGCCCTGGGGTAGAGAAGTCACCAGAAGGATCAGGGTGTCTTCCCAGCTCAGTGGAGTGTTGGTTGCCTGTCACAATGGGAGACTTGACATACTGACATCAATGACTGACAAAATGAACCTCAATTCACCTTCCTTCAAGGTAAATTGAAGATCATGTCAGCCTTGTGGCTATAGAGTTATAAAACCTTCAGCCTCGGTTGGGGAAAGATATATATACATATATCTTTCTTCACATATTTCCTATGGACCCAATAGAAATATACAGAACATTCTGAATGCACATTCTTCTCAAGTGCACACAGAACATTCTCCAGGATAGATTGCCATGTTAAGTTACAAAATAATCCTTAACAAATTTAAGGCATTGAATTTGTACCAAGTATCTTTTCTGGTTACAGTGGAATGGGACTAGAAATCAACAGCAGATAGAAAACTAAGAAGTTCACAAATATGTGGAAATCAAAGCAGACACTCTGGAGCAATCTTTAATCAAAGAAAAAAATATACAAAAAGGAAGTTAGAAAACACCTTGAGATAAATGAAAATGAAAAGACAACATGCCAAAACTTATGGGATGCAGCAACAGTAGTACTAAGAGACAGATTTGTGATAAAACTACAATCACAGTGTTAGGGAACAGACAGATGAGAATGGTGGTGATACCGCCAGTTATTGGAGATGAGTTCTGCTTTCTAAAATGTTGGAGTTTGAACATTAGAGAAGCACGCCAAGGCAAGCATATAGAGCAGGTTTTACTTAAAGGTAGTAACACAGACTTCTCCCAGGAGGGGGAAGTGAGAGCACCCCGCCCCTTTTATAGACTAAGGTTTCCTTTGTTCTCCTGCTCCTTCCCCCCTTATCTCCCTCCTTCCTGCCTACACGATTAGGCCCAGGAGATGCTGGTGGGATGACCAAAAGCTGGGAAGCAGATGGGCAGGGGGAAGGGAGTGATCCAGGCAGGTAGCAGCCCAAGGGGCATTAATTAAAAACTCCCTGTGTGCAGCCTTTTGGGAGGGGTAGCATAGGTAGGTAACCTTGGTGATCAAAGCACTCTGGAGACATTGACATTCCAATCTCCCAGGGGCGGTCTCCAATTTCCTGGATCCAACTGGCCTCCACTTTCCCAATTTGACCAGATCACCTATCTATCCTAACGACATGTCTATAATTCTGGCTTCAGTGGGACCATGAGGTTAGAGAATAATTCTATAAAATGTGCCCACTGTGCTGATCTCCACTTGCTTTATTTGCCAAAAAGCGATTTACCTGCCTTACCTAAGTGGACAGGATATGTCATATTCCTCAACAAACTACCTGTAATTGCAAGGAAATGCAGGCAATAAATAACCCTGATAAGAGGAACCCAAGTTACTTTGAAGGAAGAGAGACATTTTTTATGCTTTTCACAGACCAGATTCCAGGATATAAGGATAATTCCTCCTAACCATAAAACCTGATTTATGGTTTTATGGTTGAGAATCCAATTAGAACTGCTCAGCATGGACCAAGGGAACCTAGAATTGTCATGGCAATAGGTACTTGAAAGTCTGATGTCACCCTGATGTCAGTCAAAAGTCAAGAGATGGACCTGACCAGGTCTCTCTAGAAACTTCTCTGGGATCCCTAATAAAAATGCAGTGCAGGAAATGCACATTATCCCTCTCTTCTCTGAGAGGACCCACTCCTTACCTTGAGAGTGTCCCCTTTCCCTTTTCCTATCCCTTCAATAAAACTCATGCCTGCTACTCTGAGTGACGTCTGAAATCTTTCAGACTTGATTACAAGAACCAGGGTTTGAAGCAGGTCTTTGCACTGTCTCAGTTTCTTGGAAGGCCCCAGCTCTGTAACAAAAGAAGTGGAAAGAGCTCAAAAAAACAACCTAACTTTAAGACTCAAGGTGAAAAGAAGCGGGAGGAGGCAAGATAGAAGAAAAAAAGAACAAGAACTGAAGGAACAGTGGGTTAACAAGGCTGCAGTTATTTCTCCCCTACTATTTTGCTACTGCCATTATTCTGCCTCCCTCACACCATTTTACAACTTAGATTGCTAGCCTGTGACCTTCCTAGTCAGTCATTAGTCCAATCACTTACCTCAAACTTCCTAGTCAGTCATTGGTCCAGATTGTTAGTAGCCTGCAAAATTCCACTTTTTAAGAATAACTCCCTTGCCATTTTCTCTCTCTTTCTCTCTCTCTCTCACCCTGTGGGCAGACACTCTGCCTGTCCACTTAATAAAATCTCTTGTGTGAGTTCCTGCATCCAGATGGTTTTTTGGGTGCTTTCAAAAACTAAGCCCAAAGTTTGTAGAGGAAGGAAATAACAAATATTATGAAATAAATGAACTAGAGAATAGTAAAACAAAAGAAAAAATTGACAAAACTAAGAGTTGTTTTCCAAAAGATAAAATTGACACCTTTATCTTGAACAATTAAGAAGAAAAGAAGATAAACTGAAAAAATGAGTAATGAAAGAACAGAGATTACAACAGAAGTTACAGAAATAAAAAGGATCATGATCTTGGACAACAATAAACAAGACAGCAAAGCATTACTTTTTTGTAAACAATTAATACGAAAGTAAATAGTAGTTTAGCCATTTTATGAAACACAGGACAAACTTGTGTCTCTAGAGTCCTTTGTGATAGTTAAATATTAGGCATTCCCATACAAGAACCCTCCCTTCCTTTTTTTTTTTTTTTTTTTTTTTTTTTTACATCCTCCAACTTTACTTATTTTGGGTAGAGCTGTCACTAGGTACATCTTAAATTACATTTTAAAAAGTTGTTTTTCCCTTTAAATGTCCAATAGAACTGCTTTGGCTATACTCTCCTGCCAGGTGTTTAAGAGCAAGTTGGTCAAAACTGACCTTGTTCTTATCTACTGTTAAGGGTCAGCTGAGATTCCTCAGAGAACACTCTTGAGAACATGTGTGAAACCTCTTGGCTGTGTGAGTTTTCCTCTACCAGTGGTGCCATCTGCCAGGATGACAATACATGGCTTCTTTTGGAAGTGTCAGGAACATTTCCCTCTCCAATGACCCTCCTCTTAGCAGAATGTGCACTGTTTGACTTCATGTTATCTGGGGTCCTCTTGACCTCTCTGATTGGCAGTTCAGGTGATTTTCCAGAGTTGCAGGGCCCTTAGAGGAATCCCATCATTCTCTGGGTACTGGCTAACCTTAGAGGGCAAGGGCCAAATATTGACTGCTTTTCCTTTTTCTCCCTTGAATTTAGTCTCCAAGTTTTTCATTTTAAACATCCAACCAGTCAGTTTTCACCAATCTTTAAGTGAGAATAATGGGTTTTCATTTTAAAGTTACCCCTTTCATTTAATTGGGGTCAGTATTAACACTGGAAGTTAACCTTGTATCCTTTCTGTCCTGTAGGTGATGGCTTATGATCTCAAATTAACTCAGAGTGTTCTATTAGAAAGAGTACCTCTGTAAAACAGTAAGAGGCAACAGTTATAAAGTTTACAAAGAAAATACAAAATGAAATTAACAATAGCAAAAACATATTCAATTTGTATAATAGTTATGACCCAAGCCATAATTTTTATAATCCCAAACTTACTTAGGTATATTTTAGATCTCCTGTTTATTTTTGAGATCACAATAATTTTTATTATAAAAATTTATCCTTTGAACATAACTTTAAATGAGCTTAAGTTTAGCTTACTTTGAAATCACCCTAACAATCAGTAAAGTGAGAGGCAAAGTCTTAATTTAGGTGAGGTGGGTCTCTTGACAAAGGTAAAGTGTTTTATTTTGGAAGCTGATCTTTGCCTCTTTCTTAAATATTATTTTACAAAGTTTTTATATACTGTTTCCTGAGTCTATATGAATGTTAGTTAATATGATATGACATTACATCTGAAGCATGAATCAAACAAAAGCTAAGGAAACTTTAACCCTTTTTTGTGGACAAGTGGCAAAATGTTTTCATGTTTCAAATATTAACCTTTAAAAGGATCAGGTTGTCATTATCTTTCAGACATATTTAAATTACCACTCCAGTGTAAAAAGTAACATGAAATTTCACATACAGCTTATTGATAACATGTCCAGTTACGGACCATTAAACAACATAAATAAATTCAAAAATAAATTATCTATTTCTATAATTACCATTACAAACAACTTTAGTTTGGAGAACACCAGCTTGGTAAAGTGCTCTTCTAAGCTTTGTATTTTAAAACTTGTATACTAGGAAGAACATGAATATATTTAATATACAAAGAATATCTAATAGCACAGATATAAGTTACACAGATGGCCTTATATTAACTAGGTTTAATTCTCACAGTAAAATTCAGGATCCATAGATAATTAAAGGCTTGTAGAATTTGGCAGTATTAGCAAAACTTAAGGATAGCCTTAAATCTTGTATATTTAGGGAACAGTGTTAATGATCAGCAATACACTTAGTTAAAGCAGGCAGATACAAGCCAGTTTTTCAAATGGCAGTGTGAAATTTTTATGCCAGATGCAATATAAAAAAGCACTTATTAGTTAAACCTATATGAACTTTCATTTTATAAACTTTTTCAAAACATTTAGATAAGGCTCAGACAAACATATTTAGTTTCAGATGTATATATGTCTCTAGTCATATTTAGGTTATTCATGAAAATCAAGGCTGGTCAAAATTTTAGGTCATCTGTTTATCTGACAAAGAAAAAAATCCTAAAAGCAAGGGAAATTATACTTAGACCTCTCAAGTCCTGCCAAATTGGTACTCATCAGTGTGAGTTTTTTTTTTAACAGGCGGAATAGGCAGAGTAGGATATCTGGCAAAGCTGACTCAATTCACATTTTAAACAATTGACCATAAGAGAATGAATCCCAGTCAATTCCTCTTTCTAAAGGGGTTATTTCTCAACATCCCCACCCCTGGGGCGGGGGAGTATTTCCTCCTAAAACAAAATCTTGGTTAAATTACATTGATCATCTTTCTCAGGGTCCCTTTGGCCTAAAAGGCCTGACTCACTTTTGGTAGACCTCCAACGGAGCAGACAGTTTCCTTTTCCTGGGAAGCACTTCCAAATGAAGTTGCTTTTGGGGTGGGAATGTTATCTGTACATTTAATTTACACAACAAATTTTATCCCAGGAGAGAGATCAGATAGTTTGGCATATAAAAACAAAAAACAAAAACAAAAACAAAAAAAGTGCTTAATCTTTTTTTTTCTTTCCAGTTTGATATATACATATATGTTTATATATATATATATATATATATATATATATATATATATATATATCACTCTGTCCAATGAAGGTCACATTGACCATATGCAGACTGTTAGGGGCCTCTCTCTGCAGAAATCAGCAGGACCAGAACACAGGCACTTGCATATGTGGGGACTCTGGGAAGCACTTTTATTTTAGCTCTTTGCTCCCAAAAGTGTTCCCTGGCTAAATGGGGCATCCTGCCAGATCTTAAAAGGGGAGGCTATTTTGTCCCCAGGTTATAATTTAATAGCCCTGGAACCCATTACCCTGTTCTTTGTGACTGGCATCTTTCATCCTCCACCCCATTAAGATAGGGTAGTTAATTGTCAGATAATGAGGGTAATGGGTTCTAAATAAGGTTTTTGGTTTTTTGTTTTTTTTTTTTCCAAATGTAAAGCTGATTCTGTGAGGTTAAGCATTCTAATCAACTCCTTTGTCCCAGAGTGGCAGGAAAATGGAAATGGGGGTGAACCCAAATGGAGTTTACAAAAGATTCAGACTTAAGGACTAAAGGCACAGTCAAATAGAAAGTCAGGGGCCTTGGTAACTTCCCAATATCTGTACAGTATAGATTCCAATCATTAGCCCCAATGCTTTTTTTTTTTAATATTTGAAAACTTTATTTACTTAAAAGAGAACCAACACAGATCAGAAATATGGCAGAAAAAATGCCCTTCTCTAATACTGAATCACTCTGTACGAATACAGGAAAATTGAAGACAAATTATTTGATAACAATTACCTTCTTATGGAAGCAAAGTGACCTGAAAAAAATACAAAGACAAAAACAAAACAACCCCAACCCCCAGAATTCAATTTGTAAACACAAGTATAAATAGATCCTGTATTGTAAGATAGTCTTTGCAGGTTGGGAGAAAGGAACCAACTCTTACTTTTTACAAAATGTTGTATAAAACACATGGGCAGATAAAACTGGGTAATGAGAAAATAGCTAGTTTTTTGACTTTATCTTTTACTCCCAACAAATTTTATGACTATATATATAAATATACTATTAAATCTCTTTTTTCTTCTCATAGGATGAACATGTTTTCTCCTTTAAGGCAGATTCTTTTAAGATATGTAAGTTGGTTGCATTCAAGATTTGATTTCCCTGCCTCTTCCTGAACCTGATGCAATCTGACCTTGAAAAAAAAAAAAAAAAAAAAAAAAAAAAAACCTGCTTATTTAGGTGGTATGTGAGGTATGTGTACTACGTTAATAATGTTTTTTTTAACCCAAACCAGTTAATGTTTAACATGATGTAGCTTCTAAAACAATCGGCACCCTGGAACACATGATTAATAAGCTCATATCTCAGTTAAAACAGATCTGACTCTGCTTGATCTTCACGAACAGATTTTCAATACAGTCTGTGAAAGTTAAGCACACAGAACACAGTGGCAACTGCTCCGTGCTCAGGAAAACAGAGACCTCACGGTTTGTGCTGTTGGTCCACTTAGAAACAAAACAACCAGACAGAAAGAAGGAAAACCTTATGTGTCTACAGTGTAAACTGTAGTTACAGTGCCCCCAAAGAAAAGAAAACAGGAGGTCTTGCTGCACATCCCACATGGGTGAGGGAAAGGGTTCCTGTAGAAGGAATGGGCTGGCTGAAAAGCAAGAGCTAAGAAATTTATTTATCATAAAGAAAGACAGGAGAGAGAATTATCTTTTGAAGCAGGGGCGTGACCATGTGAGCTGTCTATATGGGACTGGCTCTAATAAAAAATGGAGCCCTTGGTTTTATTTATAGTGGTACAGATCAAAAGGGAGCCGGTAGAAGCTTCTTTCCTGAGAAACAGGGTGGGGTGGAGTTAAGCCATTTGACTCTAGCAGTTCAAACCCACTTCTAGGGGCTGCATTCAAACTCCAGCCACAGGGCAACCACCCACTTCAGGCAATCTCGAACAATTTGTCATAATTATGAGTTCCTGAAGTCAGATTGCCAGATTTCCCTGTCTGATAGCTCAACCAAGCTTGAGGTTTTATTGCAGGTCCTAGGTGGCTTCGTGCGAGGAGGCACAATCCGAAGTGTTTGCACTCACATTCTCTCTCTCTCTCTCTCTCTCTCTCTCTCACACACACACACACACACACACACACACACCCACACACAAATTCAAGATTCCAATTTGTTGGAATTTTTCCCAACAAGTGTAATTATTCTGTTGTTAATACTAAATTTACTTGGTTTTCTTTCTTTTTTTTAATTAATTTTTTTTATTTTTTATTTTTAGAGACTGCATTTTGATTCACTGTGCACAAATGATACAACTTTTCATTTCTATGGTTGTGCACAATGTAGATTCACACCATTCATGTAACCATACATACATAGGGTAATACTGTCTGTTTCATTGGTTTTATTTTTTTTTCTTTTCTAGTCAATACTGGTACAAGAAAATATTTCAGTTCTCAACCTGGTAATTTCCTGCAATCTGTTCTCTTGGTGGAGGAGGGGGGTGGAATACAGACAGGCATTGCTGTCTCAATCCAGATTAAAGTGAGATATCTTTAAAAAAAGAAGTATATTGGTGATTACTGTTTCCTTTAAATATATATTAAGAAATGCAGAGGAAATCATAGAATTTTTTAAAAAATATCAACTCACATATGAGTTATGAAATTTTTTAAAAGTTTTTTTTAGTTGTAGATGGACACAATACCTTTATTTTATTTTATTCATTTTTTAATGTGGTGCTGAGGATCAAACCCAGTGCCTCATACATGGGAGGCAAGCACTGTACCACTGAGCCATGATCCCAGCCCAAAACCATAGAATTTTAAATATGAAAATAAAATGTGCTCTCAGGGGATCTGAGAAAACAGCACCTAATATGTTATTTAAAAAATTAAGTATTACTTACAAAAATATATTTCACATCAACTTTTTTCATATATATATTTATATACTTGGAAATCTTACTATAAAGGGACACCTCTTTTGCACATACTGACCAATGAAGACTAATTTTATCCTATCTATGTGATCTT
This sequence comes from Sciurus carolinensis, assembly GCF_902686445.1. Taxonomy (NCBI): domain Eukaryota; kingdom Metazoa; phylum Chordata; class Mammalia; order Rodentia; family Sciuridae; genus Sciurus; species Sciurus carolinensis. The sequence goes on from NC_062215.1 coordinate 148,507,746, forward strand.
ACTGTCACAGGAGCTGAGGCCGTACTCAGACCCAGCTGAGAATGTGTGGGCATCAAGTTTGGCTCTGTTTGATTCATGTAAAATCAATCCATCAGTGAAGGGTTATGGAAAATAATATTCCTACAAGACAGCTCCCAAATAAAAATGGAGGCCCAGGAGGAGGGAAGGAAATTAGCCAAATATTAAACCTCTCCCAGTACATCCTTTCCCAATAACAATGGTCCCTGAGGGGAAGAAGCAAACTTTCATCCCTTCCCATGTTCATCGCCAGCATCTCCACCAAAAGCAAACATTTATCCCTTCCCAACCCCAGTGCATCTTGAAGGAAGGAGGCAAATACGAAATGTTGGGCCCTGGACTTTTACCCTTCCCCACTGTAGATGAGTTCTGTAAGGAGAAAAGCAAATAGTAAAGCTCTAGGTAACAATGGATCCCAGAGGAAAGCAGATAAGCAGTGAACACTTCCCAGTGACCTTCACAACTGGCCCCTGACTATCCAAACTGCATGTCCCAAATCTCCAATGAAACTATAAAATCCAGACCTCCTCCTACAACCCAGGGGCCAGCTCCATACCCAGAAAATGAGTCTTCCCGTGCCTGATCCATAGACTTTGTGGCAGAATAAGGAAAGTTTGCTGATTGGAGGTTTGCTTACTGTCTCCTGCCTCCATGATTTGTGGGCCATGAGTTTACAATCAGCAGCCTGAGACTAATATCCTGGGGGGTGAAGTGGGAGTCTGGGTGCACTTCAGGGCAGCCAAGGTCACATGACCTAGAGTGGTGCAGGGGAGTTGGAGGCAAATCTGTCAGACTTCAGTTAAAAATGAGAGCAGTAGATGGCTGAGTACAGAACTTCCTGCTTTTCCCTTTCCCAGTTCTCCTTTTCCTTTCCCTTTCCCCTGCAACCCCACCCAAGGTTTAATCAACAAACTCCACTTCCTTGAACCTACTTAGGGTGAGTGGATGAGGTCTTTGGTTATGATCTGAACCAATAATTTAATTAGAAAATTAAAGAATAAACTGACCAAGGTCATGAGTTGATGGGTCTCCATTGCTCAACTGTGACCTGTCCAATACTGTTAAGTGTTAGACAAACCACAAATGGAGTTAGTTATAAGAAACATTTTTGGTTTTACTGACACAAAAAGAAGCCTAATGGGTTTTTTTTTCCCCCCATATATTTATGGAAAAAACAAAAGTGTACTCACATCTCTTGTACCCTCTGGATACTCGATGGATAGTGACTGGAGAAAAACCAGAAGCAGGGTCTGATTGGAAACTGCTCTGATCCATGCAACAGTCAGAGGCTCTATCTTCAAGGAAGAACAGTGGCACATTGGTCTCCCTCTCTACCCCTTGACAATTCTAGGACACCCCATGTCCAGTTTCAGTACATCATTACATTCCAACTGTAGTTTTAAAGACAAAACATCTGCCTTCATTTAACTCCCATTTTCTTTTTATGAAATGGACTCTTAATAGCCAGAAGAATCCTTGAGCAAAGGATCTAATCAAATCCATAAATGAAAACCACTTGTTTCAGGAGCGATAAAGAGGGGAAATCCATGATTTTTGTCATGGCAAGTCAGCTTAGGAATGTGAAAATTGGAAAATGTTTGAAAACTTGGGCCTGGAGCCAAAGGATGGTTTCTTTGGTAGCAGAAAATAAATTCTTCTGAACCTTCATCTGCCTTGCAATAAAGTGGGGAGAACAACTTAATCTCTAGGGCTGCTTCCTTGACAAGAACAAAATATAATTTTTTTTTCTTGGTACTGGAGATTGAACCCAGGGACACTCTACTAATAAATTACTTTCCTAGCTATTTCTATATTGAGACAGGTTCTCAATAAGTTGTGGAGGTTGATCTTGAACTTGAGCTCCTCCTGCCTCAGTTTCCCAAGTTGCTGGGATTATAGTGGTATGCCACCATGTCTGGCCAGAATTCAATTCCTAGAAATCCTTCTGTCTTACAGAGGAGAGGCAAGTTTATTGCTAAACTTGGAACTACCCTGTTTTTTGTTATTCTGCCATCTGCCAGTGGCAGGGCAGGACCATGGCTATCTCAAATCTCCCATGCTATACTCAGTACATGGAGACATAAGAGGTATCTCCATCTTAGACTCATTTCTTATGGGAATTTGGTTCTGTCGCAGATGATATTCTGAAAATATCCTGGGTTGGCTACTTTAGTCTTAAATTTACAGATTCTTATCTTCATAAAATCTCTCTTTATGAGGCTGTTAAGATGAATTTTCCTATAGGAGCAACCTGCTTGGAGAATGAGATGCTTAGAATTACCTAATCTACAAGTATCTTAACAATATTTTCAGTCTAAGCAATGAAAGTAACTCAGTTAAATGAATTTTGGTCATGCACTATGTACTGGCTGAACTGCAACAGAGGAGACTTCACATTGTTGATTAAATGGAAAAAACTTTTCTTTTTTAATAGGGATTTGATCTTCATTTCCCTAATACAGTGAAGTTTGGATGGGAGGGGAGGAGAAAGAGTGTAATATTGGAATTTGTAACCCCTTCCCACTGCTGAACCACTCTGACAGATTCTCTCCACATAAGACATTCTGGTTCAAGAAGAGCCACTAGGGTCATGAGGATCCCACCAACCAGGTGATCCCTAGGCTCAAGGCCATAGGCCTTTGTTTTCTGCAACCTACAACATGGAAGTGAAGAAAAATGCCCAAAACACTGCAAAGAATCACTGATCCCACTGAAACCACTGCATATCCAAAAAGGAAGGATGCACCTAATCTGGACTGGTTCAAATATAAACCATTACTCACACTATAGCAGTTAGCTTCCTCCCCTGACCACATCACTCAGTATCACTAAGGGTCAGGAAAAAGGACCAACAGAATTGCTAACTGGTTCTAACCCACAATTTTTCTGTTTCAATGTCAGTCATTTCTTTTGGAGCTCCCAAGCTACAGCCCCCCTCTTATTCCCTTCTTGCCTCAATTACTGATTTTGCTTGGTTGCTGGTGCAATACTTTGGAACATTTGTATCTTTGACTCATTCCAAATGTCAGTCCTCTCTGCCTTCATCTTCAGTGACTAAGGAAGCAGAGATGATTGCCCTGAGGCTGAGTTAGGAACCAGATCAGAACCCATCAGGGATTCACCCACCTCACTCACTGCTGCCAGTACATTTCCCAACTCAGTCCAAGAGAACAAGGCCCTTGTCCAGTCAGTTAGAATTAGGGCCACTGCTTGTGCTCATTTGCTATCCTGGTGTCAGGAACAGAAGCTTCTGATCAGAGAGAATGCAGTCATGAGGTATCCATGTCTTTCTTTGTCCTTTTAGACAGGTTGATTACTTCAAGTCAGGTCTCTAGGAGCAGTGTGGTTTTGTTCCTACCTCCACCCTCCCACCCCCTACCCATTCTTAGGACCCTCGGAATTCCCCCTTTCCCTCTTCCTAACATCCACCTGATGTGCTACTACTCTCCTGACAAGAGGCCATCAGGCAGCTCTTGCCATGGCCCTGGGGCCCTTTTCAAGTTGGGCCATGTGATCAAGGATCTGTTCCTTTCATTGTTTTGTTTTCAGCCAACAGTAGAAAGAGAGGAGCCAGGATCAACTCACAGATACAAAGCAAAGACAGAGAGACAGCAAATTAGAAGCTGGTCACGAGAAAGATGGTGTCAGTGTGGGAGGATGCCCCAGATGGCAAGAACCTCAAGTGGATAAAACCAAATGTTCAGTCACTCTCTCATGCTTGGGTAGAATGTTCAGTTGGATGGCATTCATGTGGACACTGGGTTGGGTAGATGCTGTCAGATCAGTCCCAGGCATTGTCCTTAATCATGTGTAATAGCTCCATGATATATTTGCCTTCTTTATATTTCTAGCTGCTTTCAAAATTATGTTCATATTTCCAGTCCAGAGTGGTTTTGCAGATTTCACAGTAAATGTCTGTAATTGCATGTAATCCTGTTAGCAACACTCACTCTTCTGCAGGTCCACAGTCCACATTGACTACTGAGTTACAGAGATATGCTCGTCCTTGTTTTCCTTGGAATGACTTGGAAATGAGTTCATCATGATTGGCCAAGTGAGCCCTGCAGTAAATGCAGTTACGGGTCTGGTAGCAGGAGGGCAGATACTCCTGGAAAGTCTTGGATCTTATCATCTTCACCATTGGCACCATGGAGCATGGGGTGAGCTCTGGAGCAACCAAAGGGGCACTCCCACAGGGTAGGTAGGTGGCATGGGAAACACTGGAAGACACAGGTAAAGTCTGTGATTTCTCAGAGGGTGGGTGTGGGGCAGGCTCCACACACTGATGTCAAGTAGAGGTCAAGGGCTGGTTCTCAGTAGCCCTGCAGCAGGCTGCCCCTTCTGGCTAGCCCTGGGCTTAGCTCTGTGTGGGTGCACAGCAGTGAAGGATGCCCACCCCCCATGCTTTTTAATGTCTGTTCAGCATGGACTCTGATCAACGCCTTTATCCAGAAGAATTTTTTTTGGGGGGGGGGCATGCTGGGGATTGAACCCAGGGCCTTGTGCATGTGAGGCAAGCACTTTACCACCTGAGCTATATCCCTAGCCCTACCTAGGAGTCTTACGTATACTCAAGTGGAAAGACTTTCTGCCAGTTTCCCCCTCACATCACAGGGAGTTCCACCTTTTTTCCTTTCATTAAAAACTAATTTTATTTCTTTTATTTTTGTCCTCTGCCACCATCCATGGATTTCATTCTTTGAACTCATGAGACAAGAACACAGAAAGAAAATCAGTGAGACCTACAACCCACATAGATTTCATTTGTCTGAAGAAGCAGTGAACTGAGCCCTGTTTTCAAACTCCCATTTTATTCCCATGGGCAAAGAGTGGTTGGAAAGCAAGGCACAGGCCAGGTCCTCTGCCCACTTCTCTATAGACCAGGCAGCTTTCCTGGGATTTTTTTTTTTTTTTTTTTTTTCTTTTCCTTTATCCCAGGACTGGTGTCCCTGACCCACAGCAGGAAGATTTGCAGTCGCCTGGGGCCAGGCTGAGAAGTAGTACTTGAACTGTCAGATCTTGGTAAAAAAATGTTTTAAATCCTTTCTTTGGTGTCCTGCTATGATCACACATTAGAGGCAGCACCTTTTTTGCATCCAAAGTAGTATTTGACTGTCTAAACTCTTTAATTGCATACGTGCCTGTACATGCAGAATCTTTCACTTATTTTATCTTTGACAGACCAACTGTAACTGCAAGATTGTACAATAATTCAGAAAACCATTGAAAGACCAATTGTTACAGTAAAACATCATTTTTTTCTTAGATAGGTTTATATTCATAGGTTTATATCCATATGGTCCATTCTGCCAGGATCTTTCCCAAGAAATGATCTATAGGATCAACACAGTAGTGCCCATGCCTTAAAGGACCAGAAATAGATACAAACAAAGAAACAAAACAACATAAAGACAGATAAACAGAAAGGATCCCCCAAACCATGGTTGATAGACGAGAACCTTTAAAACAGACAGACCAGAGAGGGAAAAATTCCCCCAAGTTCCCTTCTCCTGCTTAACTGTGACTTTCAAACCAGCAGAACCACAGATGTCCCCATGAGAGGGACCAGATGTTCCCACAAAGGGGAACCAGATGTGTAAAATCAAAGTTCTCCATTTGCACATGGGGTGAGCTTACCAAATGGCTAAGGCATTGCAACTTTACTGTTTTTGGTTTTCTTTTTCTCAAAGTAGACCAAGATGGAAAAATCCATACAGTTCAGGAAAGGAAGGTGGGAGTTCCTGGAAGCAAAAGGGGTTTTGGCAGCTGCTGGGATGTTCCCTCAGTCCCTCCCTTTACTCACAAGAAGAGCTCCTCTGGTTCAACCTAAGGCACACTCGCCCTTCTCCTACCTTTCCAGCAGTCAACTCTCAAAAAGTCCACCTTACATCCTCAGAATGGTAGTGAGCTTGCTTGGATTGCCAGGCCTGCCCAAGAAAGTTGGAGCAGGGGCTGCTCTCAGTTTTCATCCGGGGTGTCAATTTTGTTACTGAAAGTTCAGTCCTTGTCCCTGATGCCACTCCAATAATGAGAACATGGTTTTAAGAAAAAGGAAAAACAAGTTTTATTGTTTTTCTAGCAAAGGAGAAACACAGGAGACTTCTGTTCTACTGGCTCTGATTCTACCCATCAGGGGAAACAGAGGGCTTTTAAAGGAGTTATTCAAAGGCTACATTCCAGATGTGCCCCAACAGGCCGTCCTCGGAATGCCCCTATGGTGTGTCGAAATTCACTTGTTCATGCAGGAGACAGTCACTTCCTAGTTCTTCTGATGAAATCTCCTTCCTGTGGAGAAGAGATAATTCAAGTTAATCTTGTTCCCTGCCCCCAGGTTAGGGAGCAGGAAAGGGAGAAGAGGAAAAGAAAAACATGTCTCTTTTAAAAGAAGCAGCAAGGGCTGTGTTGAAAAGATGAAGTGGTCCACTGTTACACGATGAACAATTATACACCAGCAAGCTGCATACTTGGAAGAAGTGGATAAATTCCTAGAAAAAGGGTCCAAGACTGATCATTAAGAAACAGAAAGTCTGCCCAAAAAAACCAAAGACCAATTGTTTTCTCTGATAAGTGGATGACAATATATAACGAGGGGGGTGGGGGGGCAAGAAGAATGAAGGAACTTTGGATGGTGTAGAGAAAAATGGGGTGGGAGGAGGTGGGGGAAGGAAAGACGGTAGGATGAGACAGACAATATTACCCTATGTATGTGTATGATTACATGAATAGTGTGAATCTACATTGTGTACAACCACAGAACTGGAAAGTTGTACCACCCCATTTGTGTACAATGAATCAAAATGCAGTCTGTAAAAATAAAAAAAAATTAATAAAAAAAGAAAAAAAACCAGGAAGTCTGAACAGACCTATAATTCATATGGAAATTGAATCAATTGTGATAGACTTCCACATTAACAAAAATGAAAAGAGCTCAACTATCAATTGAATCAGAAGCCTTAAAATAAAGAAAAGCTGCGGATCAGATGGTATCACTGGCAAATTCTCCCAATATTTAAAGAAGTAATGCCAATTTTTCTCAAACTCATTTTATGTGGTCAAAATTACCCTGATACTGAAGTCAAACACAGGCATCACAAAAAAGCCTAACTGTGATGAATACAAATGCAAAAAACCTCAATGACATGCTAGCCAGGTGAATTCAGTGGCACCAAGACCAAGTGGGATTTATCCCTGGGTTACAAAGATGGTTCAGCATATGAAAATCAATTAAAGTTTAACACCACATTAACACAATAAAGGATGCACAAATCACATGATCATCTCAATAGAAGCAGAAAAAGCACTTAATAAAATGCAACATCCTTTCATGATAAAAACTTTCAACAAGCTTGGAGTAGAAGAAAAGTGCCTCAGCATAGCAAAGGCATATATAAATTTTCTCACCATTGACTATCGTGTTAGCTGTGGGCTTTTCTTTTCTTTCTCTCTCTCTATTTATATATTTTTTATATATATATAAGTATATATATATATATATATATATATATAAGTATATATATATATACACATATGTATGTATGTATTTGGTTGTGGATGAGTCTTTATTTTTATTTGTTTTTATGTGGTGCTGAGAATCAAACCCAGTGCCTCACACATGCTAGGCAAGTGCTCTACCACTGAGCCACTACCCTAGCCCCTAGCTGTGGTCTTTACTATTCAAAATACTTTGCAAATCTACAGTAATCAAAATAGTAAAAACAAACATACAGACCAATGGAACAGAATAGAAAACCCAGAAATAAATCCACACATATCCAGTGTCTTAGTTCAATTGATATGCTAAAACAGAACACCATGGACCAATAGCTGTTTATAAAGAACAGAAACTTGTTTCTTACATTTCTAGAGGCTGGGAATTCCAAGACTAAGGCACAGCAGATTTGGTAGCTGGCAAGGGCCTGTTTTCTGGCTCACAGAAGGTTTCTTGCTGTATCCTCACTTAGTGTTAGGATAAAGAAGCTCTGTGGGGCTTCTTCCACAGGGCACTTATCCCACTTTTGAGGACTCCATCCTCATGACCTAATCACCTCATAAAGGCCCTACCTCCAAATAACTTCATCACACTGGGGATTAAGTTTTCAACATACAAATTTAAAGGGAACACAAATTTTAATCTATTATGTATACTACCTAAAGCAACCTACAGATTCAGCATGATCCCTATTAAAATCCCGTCTTTTTTTCTTTTTTAAAACAGGGGGAAATGTCAACAATTTATAGAGAAATGCAAAAGTCAGAGCTATAACAATCTTTTTAAAAAATCTTTTTACATATATATTTTACTTTGTTCTAATTAGTTATACATGACAGTAGAATACATTTTGACATATCATACATAAATGGAGTATAAGTTCTCATTCATCTAGTGCATGATGTAGAGTTACATAGGTCATGTTATTATATATGCACATATGGTAATAATGTCTAATTCATTCTATTATTATTCCTACCCCCTGCTCCCTCCCCTCCCTTCACATCCCTCTGTCTAGTCTAAATTACCTCTATTCTTCCCTCCCCCACCCTTATTGTGAATTAGCTTCTGCATATCAAATAAAACATTTGACCTTTGGTTCTTTGGGATTTATTTTGCTTAGCATGATATTCTCCAATTCCATCCATTTACCTGCGAATGCCATCATTTCATTCTTCTGTAAGACTGAGTAATATTCCATTGTGTATATATACCACAGTTTCTTTATCCACATCTGTTGAAGGGCATCTAGGTTGGTTTCATAGTGTAGCTATTATGAATTGAGCTGCTGTAAACATTGATGTGGCTGCAACACTGTAGGATGCTGATTTTAAGTTCTTTGGGTATAAAACTAGGAGTGAGATAACTGGGTTAATTGGTGGTTCCATTCTAAGATTTCTGAGGAATCTCCATATTGCTTTCCATAGTAGTTGCACCAATTTACAGTCCCACCAGTCTTGTATGAATGTACCTTTCCCCCCACATCCTTGCCAACATTTTTTGTTGCTTATATCTTTGATGATTGCCATTCTGACTGGAGTGAGATGGAATCCCAATGTAGTTTTGATTTGCATTTTTCTAATTGCTAGATATGTTGAACATTTTTTCATATATTTGTTGAAGGATTGTATATCTTCTGTGAAATGTCTGTTCAGTTCCTTAGCCCATTTTTTGATTGGGTTATCTGTTTTTTGGGTGTTAAGTTTTTTGAGTTCTTTATATATCCTGGAGATTAATGCTGTATCTGAGGTGAGTGTGGTAAAGATATATTCCCATTCTGTATGCTCTCTCTTCACATTATTGATTGTTTCCTTTGCTGTGAAGTTTTTTAGTTTGATTCCATCCCACTTATTGATTCTTGATTTTACTTCTTGTGCTTTAGGAGTCTTGTTAAGGAAGTCAGATCCTAAGCTGACATGGTAAAGATTTGGGTCTACCTTTTCTTCTATTAGGCACAGGGTCCCTGGTCTAATTCTTATGTCCTTGATCCACATTGAGTTGATTTTTGTGCTGGGTGAGAGATAGGGGTTTAATTTCATTTTGTTACATATGGATTTCCAGTTTTCCCAGCATCATTTGTTGAAGAGGCTATCTAATGCATGTTTTTGGTGCCTTTGTCTAGTGTGAGATAATTGTATTTATGTGGGTTTGTCTCTGTGTCTTCTATTCTGTTCCATTGGTCTTCTAGCCCATTTTGGTACCAATACCATGCCATTTTTGTTACTATAGCTCTGTAGTATAATTAAGGTCTGGTATTTTGATTCCTCATGCTTCACTTTTCTCACTGAGGATTGCTTTGGCTATTCTGGGCCTCTGATTTTTCCAAATAAATTTCATGACTGCTTTTTCTATTTCCATGAAGAACGTCATGGGGATTTTAATAGAAGTCGCATTAAATCTGTATAGCACTTTTTGTAGTATGGCCATTTTGACAATGTTAATTCTGCCTATCCAAAAGTATAGGAGATCTTTGCATCTCCTGAAGTCTTCTTCAATTTCTTTCTCTAGTGTTCTATAGTTTTCATTGTAGAGGTCTTTCACTTCTTTTGTTAGATAGATTCCCAAATATTTTATTATTTTTTTTGAGGTTATTGTGAATGGGGGTAGCTTTCCTAATTTTTCTTTCAGTGGATTCATCACTGATGTATAGGAATGCATTTGACTTATGGGTGTTAATTTTATATCCTGCTACTTTGCTGAATGCATGTATTAATTCTAGAATGTTTCTGGTGGAATTTTTTGGATCTTCTAAATATAGAATCATGTCATCAGCAAATAGTGATAGTTTGAGTTGTTCTTTTCCTACTTGCATTACTGTAATTTCTTTCTCCTGTCTAATTGCTCTGGTTAGAGTTTCAAGGATGATGTTGAATAAAAGTGGTGAAAGAGGGCATCCCTGTTTCAGTTCTAATAGGGAGTGCTTTCAATTTTCCTCCATTTAGAATGATGTTGACCTTGGGTTTACTGTGGGGAGCCATTTATGATCGGCAATTAAAACCAGGCTTGGTGAGCTGTCAGACATGGAAATCTGGCTTTCAGGAACTGGCCATCTTTGAGCGATTGTTCCAGATCACCTGAAGTATGTGATGTCCTTGCAGTGGCTCATCGTTGGGAATAAGCTAGTCCTGCTGGGATGTCCCACCAGAACAAATGGCTTCCTTAACTCCACCCCATCTGGTTCCTCACAGAAGAAGGTCCTCTTGGTCCCTCTTTACCTGTACAACTATAAATAAAGGGAAGGTGGATTCCTCCATTATTGTTAGAAGTCAGATCTTAGCATGATTCAATCCGTCAAGTCCCCTTTGATTTAAAAAGGTATTTGTCTCCTGTGGCTATTCTATTAAATAAGTTTCTTAGTGATTAATCTACAGACAGCTCATTCCTCGACAGAAACCCTTTCCCTCACCGACGCTGGATGTGGAAGAAACCCTAAATTTGGAGCCTGGAACGGGAATGTTTGAGAGCAATTTACAAGAAGTAAATTAAGGTGAGTATCCGGCCCTTTCTCCTGTGAAGCACGTGCGTGTGAATCGCTTATTAAGAGGAAGAGAAAGGAATTTTAATAGTGTGGTGTAAAGCCCCGGAATTCACTCTCTGCAGAGAAAAAGTAAAAGACAAATCTATTCAGTTGTACTCAATAACAGTAGTCAGAATGGAAATTCAGTGGAGAGAACGCAACTTTCACAGTTCTTGAAAGTTGTAACAAACCTTCCGGACTCCAGCTGCAAGTCTGCCTAACCTGGTCTGCCTGCGTCTCCATGGCCGCAGCGCTGCAAAGTCTGTGCACTTAGCTTGAGGGGGAAGCCTAACTTGGCTGAGACAGGTACAAAGTTTTAAAACCCTGGGAGAAAACATCCTAATCAGGAATTTAAGGATCTCTAACTAGGGAGGGGAGATTATTTGGCTGGTTTCGAGGTTTAAATCCAGCCTCGACTTTCCCCGCTGCAGAAGCCGCATGGCTTTTGATCACGGGTGGGAAAGATGGGAAGCAACACCCGGGACACTCTCCGATCCGCCAGGAAAACGCACGGAGTGCCACTTGCTCCTAGAGAGCAGGGCGACTTCCTGCGTAGGCAGAGGCCTTCGGGGCCAGGCCACCGAGACGAGAGGAAAGATAACCCGGGGATCGGAATCGCCATACCGCGCAAGCTGTAAAGAGTCGAGAAACAGGCGGAGATGCGCGGTTTTCTCGGGATCATTTCTAGTCCCTTCCCGCTGTTCCTTTGCTCTCAAAACCTAGTTCTTCTTAATTCTACAGCACGAGAGGAAAGGGAAATTGAAATCTTGGCTACTTCCCTGAGTAACTACTTGCTAAAACAAACAATTGTGTTTATAGATTGATCTCAGCTGACCGTTGCACCAGGGCATCCCTGTTAACAGGTTGCAATTCACTGTTCTCGCCAGCGTTTGCTTTCATTCTCTCAAATAGGTTATACATATAACCAAAGTTAAACGAGAAAAATTCAGAAGTTCATAAAAGATTTTCTAATTGTGCTTTTTAATGAATCAATTTATTTGCTTTTTAGGGATGATTTTAAGGGTGGATAACAATGATCAGGACAAATATTTTTGAGTCTCCACTTACAAAAAGTTATAAAATTTTTCCTTTTGTTTATTTGAATGATCTATAAAGGTGTACACACAATGATTACATTTACATGATATCAAAATTTATAGTTCAATGAGCATGCTTAATTTAAAATTAAGATAAAAATGGATCCAAATAACTTTAATTCACATGAATTAATAAGGTTTAATTTATATTGGATAAGCAAATAAAAATAAAGTTTTCTTTATAATTTATTATTCGCATTTTTCCAACTGGTCAAATAATTAGTAAAATTGCTAGTTTCTATTATGTTCAAAATCCATATCCATCTATTTCTGACAATTTTCTTCCATAGGAAAGCGATGATTAATACTGGTATTTACATTTGTTTGTTGTCTTGACTTTTGCAATTAAGAATAAATAAGTTAAATTTAAAGTGAATGGGATTAATTGTCTAAACCTTTATTGCAGGGGATACTTGTTGATTTACAAGGATAAAATGCTAAAAGATCATTGGATACTAAAATATCATCTACTAAATATAAAAATATCAGATATTCTTAACTAAAATATACTTAAGCATTAGATGTGTTTGTAATTTGGTTGATATAAAGAAGGTCTAAAATTTCTAAGGATAAACAAAAAAAGGAAAATAATTAAAACATTAATCTCTCATTCCAATAAAATAATTTCTTATACCTGTTGAGTTTCTATTATTTAGAAAAGTTAATTTTAAAGAAATTGTGATTTCTACAATTTATTTAAAACAATAACTGTTATTTTAAAATACCAGCTTACATTCCAGATTTCAAATTTCTCTTTAAAAGCTAAATTTAGTTAATATAAATACATCAATAATTATTTTTTAATTAACTATGGTGATTAATATTAACTTGTTATGCTAATTGTATTCTTGTTTCCCAGATAAAGAAGTCTTTAAAGTATAAGATTTGAAGGGACATTTTACTAAGCTGATGCTCTCCAAACTAAAGCTTTTTACAATAATGATCTCTTACAAACTTACATAATAATAACATTAATCAAAATTTTAATTGTCATTTAATATTTTAAAATTAAATAAATAAAAGTATATATACAATTTTTATGTTACTCTTTACACTGAGAAGTAAACTTAACTATATTTCTAAAGCACATTCTAGAGACACTAGCTTATTTAAAGGTTAGCAACATGGGATATAGAAATATTTTGACACCTTCCCCCAAGAGGGGATTAAAGCTCTCTTAACTTGTCTGTTTCATGTTTCAGATGATATTAAATTGTTACTTAATTTATATTAATCCAAAAAATTATATATAGAGGTTTTATGAAATGATATTCAAATAATAGGATAGGGATGGTTTCAAAATTAAAGCACTTTCCTAAATTTTGTCAAAAGACCCACTTAGAAAAAATTAAGTACACATAGGAATCTTTTGAGGTTCTACCATCCATAAGTAACTATTATTAACACTTAGTAAATAACTTTCTGAACTGTTTTCCATACGTAAGCTTAAACATATACTTATTTTGTACATGTAAAATCATATTGTTAATTTTAGAACTTGTAAAATTATTTTAAATTGCACATATTAGTATTCTTTTACAATATTACTTTTAATGCCAGATTTTTTATCATATAGTTCATTTATCCAAAACCCTATGTTGGACATTTTAAATTATTTTTGCTACTTTGAAAACAAGGTTGTTAAAAATATTTATACAGCTATATCTTTATATATAAAAATTATTTTTGCATAAACTCCTTAAAATATGATTGATAGATCAATGACATGAAATTCTAAAACTTTTAAAATAATTTGTTGGATCATTATCCTGAAAGATACTACCAATTCTCACGTAATAACAAGTTAATTTAAGATAATAAGGCCATTACCTATAAGACAAGTAAAACTGACTTTCAGTATTTATACTGACTCCATTTTATAACTTTGTTGCTCACAGTTCACTACTAGAGACAAAATCAAATCATATATTTGGTAAAAACTAGGCCTTGTTTTTCTGTGACACCCTCTTCAACGCTGCAACACTGACTTTAACAATAGGTAACTTTTTATCAATTTCCCTGGCCAAATAAAGTATTTATTAAGTCACTTCTTATGGTTTAAATACTTATAAAATGCTAGGTCATCGTCTACAATTTAAGGCTAATAATGCTCCAATTTATATTAACTTTTTTCTATAATTTAAAAAAATTAAAAAGTGAGAGAGAGAGATGTATGTAAACCCACTCAATTTCAAAAAATGTTCTAAATATTATGATATTAGGAGTCTCACCACTGCTGAGTGATACATGGAGCTTGAGAATGCACCAGATTCTATAATACTATAGGGTAAAAGCTATGTTTGTATATTTCAAAAACCAACCAACAAACAAAAAAACCTGTCATTGTGGAGACAACTGAAGGGCCTGACACTTCAGGCTGACAGGATGGTTCAACAATAAGGAGATCTTAAATCTCCAACCACAATGTTTGTGTGCTAGCTCTGTTGAGCTGTCAGGTAGGTGGAATCCATGGAGAAACTTATTAGGCCTATTTCCCAGATCCACCTTTAATACACCCAGTGATGTAGGCTGGAGAATCCATTCCAATATTTACTGATGATATGCACATGATGGGAGGTTTTACAGATACTCACATTACACCTATCCATGTGACTGGATTTAACTGTACTGGCTCCACTGGAAACATATCTATATCCTGGTCCCATGATAGACACTGCCTATCTAAAGGTGACTGCCAAGGAAAAGACAGCATAGGGAATACCTAGGCTAGCCAATCATACTGGCTCTTGGAATTTAACATTATATGTTTGAACAGTCATTAAAATGGAACTTTTTCATAAAAAGCCAGTCATATCTATGAAACATCCACCAATATCTTACCATCTAATTGTTCTGCAATAGAATCTGCACCTTTCCTAAATGGATAAAATATACAAATGTCTTGCCAGTTCAACATAAAATCTCTAAAGATGGTGGGTATGTTTTGGATTATCTTGAAAAATTAATAAAAGATGGTTACATCAGAACGTCACTTCCTCCAGAAGGTTTAAAGCCAGGAAGGCTTAACGTGGCAGCATTGCCACTAAACATGTTTCACTTTTACTTCTTCATGAAAAGAATTTATAAACAACCATGTTTAATCTGATTTTTTAATACAAGGGAAGATCTAAGAAACTAGGTAAATAGGTGAGTTATTTAAAACTGTTTTCAGAATACAAAATAATATTAGATATACAATCATTCTGATTTTTTGAAACTCCATGTAATTTAGACTTTTCCCTTTTGTTTGGATATTACCTTGCCCTACTAGTAACCATGCAATGAAAACCAAATTAGAGCCAAGCAAACTGATTGATGTTACACTAGAAAGATGAGTAATTCTCATTTGCATTCTAACAGTTATTTCTTATTTGATGATGATTTGGGTTCTATATATTTTAATGTATTCTTTCAGGCTTCTATGTGTTCCTACATTCAATATATCTGGGGGCATGAACATTCTGTCAAGATGCTGTGGCCCCTGAAAGTTAAGTATTAATAAAATGATTGAGATCAAATTAAATGGTTTAACAGTTACTATTACAAATACCAGTAATGAGCTTTCTGCTCTCCGATTTAAACAAAGTCTTAAATGCCATGATGACTGTAAGTACATCTTTGTTACTGCAACCAAATATCATACTTCCCAATGGGACTGGGAGATAATCAAGAATCATCGGATGGACATTTGACACAGCAATAATAATAGCCTGGATCTTATAAAATTACATCACCACATCCAGGATATTCGAAAAAGCAAAATTGATCTCAAGAACCTTGCATCTCTAGCTGATCAAATACTTCCTAAATTGAATGGTATATTATTGGAATGATAGATATGCAACTAATTCTTTTTTGTATCATGATAATAGATTGCCATACCCTCAGAACCAAGATCTGGGACCTCGAAGTAGCTGCCCATCACTTACATTTAAAAGAAAAAGGGAGGAGATGTGGGGAGCCATTTATGACCAGCAATTAAAACCAGGCTTGGTGAGCTGTCAGACTTGGAAATCTGGCTTTTAGGAACTGGTCATCATTGAGCGATTGTTCCAGATCACCTGAAGTATGTGATGTCTGTGCAGTGGCTCACCACTGGGAATGTGCTGGTCCTCTGGGATGTCCCACTAGAGCAAATGACTTCTTTAACTCCACCCCATCCTTTTCCTCATAGAAGAAGGTCCTCCTGGTCCCTCTTTACCTGTACAACTATAAATAAAGGGAAGGTGGACTTCTTCATTATTGTTAGAAGTCAGATCTTAGCGTAACTAAAGAAGATAATTTTAAAAATTATCTTTAAAAATATAATTTTCTCCTGTGGTTATTCTATTAAATAAGTTCTTTATGATTAATCTACAGCTGGCTCATCCCTCTGACAGAAATCTTTTCCCTCACCCATGCTGGATGTGGAAGAAACCCTATAGTTAAATATAGATAGCTTTTACAATGTTGAGGTAGTTTCCTACTATCCCTGGTTTTTCTAGTGTTTTGAACATAAAGAGGTGCTGTATTTTGTCAAATGCTTCCTCTGCATCTACTGAGATGATCATGTGATTCTTGTCTTTAAGTCTGTTGATGTGATGAATTACATTTTATTGATTTCCATACATTGAACCAACTCACATTCCTGGAATGAACCCCACTTAATCATGGTGTACTTTCTTTTTAATATGTTTTTTATGCATTGTCATAGTATTTTATTGAAAATTTTTGGGTCTGTGTTCATCAGGGATATTGGTCTGAATTTTCTTTCCTTAATGTGTCTTTGTTTGGTTTTGGTATCAGAGTCATATTAGCTTCATAGAATGAGTTTGGAAGGGTTCTCTTCATGGAATAATTTTAGAAATATTGATGCTAATTCTTCTTTGAAGTTCTTGTAGAGCTTTAAGATTTTCTATTTTATTGGAATATAAATTTTCAAAATAATTTTTAATTATCCTCTCTATTTCAGTAGTGTTTGTCATATATTTCCTTTTTCATCACAAATTATAGTTTGAGTTTTCTATCTTGTTCTCTTCATTAGTGTGGTTAAGGGGTTATCAAATTGTTTTTTGTTTCAAAGAACAGACATTGTTTTGTTTTGTCAATATTTTTGAATTGTTTCTTTTTTTCCCACTTCATTGATTGCAGCTCTGGTTTTAATTACTTCCTGAATTCTATAGCTTTTTGATATATTCTTCTTTTTCTAGGGCTTTGAGATGTAATGTTAGGTATTTTATTTGTTGACCTTGTATTCTTTTACTGAATAAGCTCAATGCAATGAACCTTCCTCTTAGCACTGCCTTTTTGGTGTCCCAGAAATTTTGATATGTTGTATCACTATTCTCATTTACCACTAAGTGTTTTTTTTATTTCATCCCTAATTTCTTCTGTTATTTATTCATCATTCAGTAGCATATTATTTAGTCTCCAGGTGTTAGAGTAGCTTCTATTTTTTATTCTATTGTTGATTTCTAATTTCATTCCATTATGATCTGATAGGATGCAGGGTATTGTCTCTATATTTTTTGTATTTGCTAAGAGTTGCTTTATGGCATAATATATGATCAATTTTACAGAAGGATCCATGTGCTGCTGAGAAGAAAGTGTATTCACTCATTCATGGATGAAATATTCTATATATGTTTGTTAAGTCTACATTGTTGATTGTATTATTTAATTCTGTAAGGGAAAAAAAAATGCTCAGCTTGGGACCCCCGGCGATTCTAGCCACCACTGCACACTCCCGCTGAACTGCTGCCCTATCGCTCGTCTCAGTTGCGGCTCGCCAATAGCTCCCAGAAAAATGCACCACGGACACAGGCCTCACGCAGATGACTAACATGTCCGCTCCAGGGTGAAAAGAAAGGAAAAAAAAGGGGAAGATGGTGTGTGCACTTCTCCCAGATATTGGAATCTCCTGGGCTGGAAGGAACCAGTAGCGGAGGAGAATACTTGCAAGTTGACTGATGAACCAATAGCCAGCTAGCATGTTAGGACGTAATGTGGGAAGCAGAATAATGGTGGCAGCATAAGCCGGAAATTCCTGTAATGTAAGAGGTGGGCAGAGTGCAGATTGACAGGTGGTTGGGAGGCGGGGTATCAGCTTTATATTACAAGTTCTATGGTTTCTTTGTTTAGTTTTTGTTTGGAAGATCTATCCAGTAGTGAGAGAGGTGTGTTAAAGTCACCCAGTATTGCTGAGTTGTTGTCTATTTGTTTCTTGAAGTTGAGAAGGATTTGTCTGATGTACGTAGATGCTCCATTGTTTGGGGCATAAATATCTATGAGTGCTATATCTCAATGTATACTTCCCTTTAGGAATATGAGTGTCCTTCTTTGTCCCTTCTGATTAACTATGACTTGAAGTCCACTTTATCTGATATGAACATAGAAACCCCTGCTTGTTTGCATGATCCATGTGAGTGATATGCTTTTCCCCCTCCTGTTACCTTCAGTCTGTGGATGTCTTTTGTTAGCACGAAAAGGAGCAACCAGGATGAGTGCAAACTCCATGAATCAGCTCAGCTCTTTTATTCAGGAACGAAGTTTCACACAGGAACAGTGGGTGCAGGAATGAAATGGCATCGTGGAACTCACTCTCCTGGTGGAAAAAGAGTCCCTGAATGAAGAAAGGGACTGGGTTTATGTAGGTTATTTTGAGGCATGGTATAGTGAACATATCAGTTTCCTTGATCACTCTGGAATTTGAGCTTTTTTGGTCAAAGTTCTGTGGGCAGTGTCTGGAGAGGATTTACCTTGGAGGATATTAATGCCTCCTAGAGACTGTTACTTTAGGGGTGATAAAACACCTCCCTCTCTGCAGGGACATGAAGGCCATCAGTACATGGCCTTCATTTTTACTTCTCTTTCTCAGGCCTCATTATCTTGGGAATTTCTCATTTTCCATATCTATTATTCCAGACTCTGAAAGGAAAGAGGAAATTGGGCAATGAAAGAGGAAATCGAGCTGGGAGGGGGCAAAGTGGGGGAAAGGGCGTCCTTTCAGAATTCTGGAAGAGAATATAGGGGTGCGTAGAGAGGAATGTGTGAGGAAGTCCTGAAGTCATCACCGGGAATGTTAACTCTTTTCATGCGGGTCTAGGAGGTCAGGTGGTGAGCAGTGGGAGGAGGGATATTCTGAGATGTTTTTTGGCAGTTGCTCTTGAACTGACCGCTTTATTTATTTATTTTAATTTTTTTCCATTTATTCAACATGATTATCATATATATGCACCATACAGGAATATCAAATTTTTAAAAAACAAAACACTGTGAGTTTTTAAAGAGATATTTTAGCCTTAATTAAATCTTTGATTCAGAAGGCACTTTAATAATTTCCAGTGCTTCAAAGTCATTAGCATCATCACTATACAGTACTGAAGAAATATTTGTATCATGTGCAAATAATTTCCAGTATTATGCAAGAAAACCTTATTTAGGCAATTTTTTCTTTTCTATACAATTAAAACAAATAAGCATTAGTAAGGTTTTTACAAATATTATTTATTTTAATGAAGCTGGTACAGACAATGTCCATTTAAAACCCATAGCCCAGGCCAAAAGTACAAATAAAATCAAAGGAGCAGTGTTCTGTTGTATACACTTCTGCATGAATAACTTTATTAACTGCTAATGAAAATTAGAACTTTTCTGGGATCTTCTGACAAGATTTTTTTTTTTTTTAATCTTAAAATGCTTTTCTCTTCAGTGAAGCCATCTTTGGAGTTAGTCATCATTCTCACCATGTCTGTTGTCCTGACTCCAAAGCTGATATTCCTCCTCTTTTGGTCCAGACCCTAGATTTTAAAAGTAGCATCAAGTTAAGGAAAGGTCATTTTCCCACAGTTCAGTTCTCTGAAAAACTTCCATCTCCCACTGAAAGTTACAGTCCAGGAGTGAAGCAATCACATGCTAGAACTTCAGGGCCAACTAGAAAGTCATTATAGACACTCACATTGGTTGATCTTCTTTACCACCACAAGCCTGAAAATGCACAGTCCTGAAAAAGGTGGCCTCTCTGTGTACACGTGTAATTTTTTAAAAGGAGAGGGCAATAGGAAGGGAGCTGAGGTTTGATCACCAAAAAATCAGCACAATGAAAACAAACAATAATGAATAATGAGCACTAGAATTCAAATTACCAGATGTTTTAGAGATGGGTGCCAGTTTTCAATTCCATTTGAACACCACATTACAAAAGAACTATTTTTTAAAAATAAAAAAGGATTGAAGGAAAAGAAAAAAAATTAAAAGAATATCTAAACCGTTGAATGACCGCCTGTTTGTTCCTGATAAACTTAAATCACGTCTTCTTCCTCCATTCCCAGTTCTTTTGGAGTATGATTATCAGCAATTCTCTGACCTTCAAAGAGAAACCTGAGTGAATTCATTGGAACCTCCTGTTTTTGACAGTATGATTCTTTGAGTTTCTTGAGATGTGTTGTCATTTTCACTTTGAAGTGAATCTCACTGCTATCCTATCCAATGACTTTGAGCTTAATGTATTCTCCTTCCTTCTTATCCCCCAAATCCTCAGTCTAAGATTTTGCCTCCTGATCAGACATTCACCCCAGGGTCTCCGCACAGCGTCCTCTGGCAGGCAGAACCTGAGTCCGAGTTTACAAATCCGTCTCTCTTCGCCACAGCACAACACCACGGCTGCAGGGACTTCCGCCCACTTTATTTAAAAACCAAAACAAACAAACAAACAACTGTAAAGCTAAAAGTAAGGAAAAGAAAAACATTATAATAATATGTGAAGATTAATTTGTTAGGTTAGGGGAAATAATTACATGGTATAGAATGAAGACTAATTAGCTTACTAATGTTAAAGGCATAATTCTAATTAATTTGTTAATGTTAAGAAAAATGATTTTAATGTGTAACATAATTGAGGGCTTTGTTAATTTTAGTCAAGGGCCAATCTGATTTGGGGTGTTCTTCCAATGAGTTCATGAGTTTGGTTCCTTTGGAACATAGCAAGCATGATTAATCTTGGAACCATATTTTCCTAGTGGTTTAGTTGTCTCCATCCTGTTCAACAAATTACATAAAATAAGGCCAGAGACACAATGAACAGTATTGTCAAGGATAGTAACCTAGCTATATGTGTAGAAAAGCACTTAAAAGGGTAAGGGAAGATATTCCTTCAACTAAACTGTTCCAAATTTTTTCATCATCAAAAGTAGGTGGATGGGCATTAACCATGGCCAGGACCTGAGACTGTAATATTAATACATCCAAAGAGGATTGTGAAAAGAATCAAGTTGCACTAAATGATTACATACCTCTGCCATTGAACCTCAATGTCATTGTATGGAAAAGTGAGTAATATTATAATGGCATTGGAGTCTCCGAGTCCATCAAAAATCTTGTACTTGTTCTCCTAGCCAGATAACAGAATCTTTTAGTTGCTGAAGCTCACTTAGAATTTCCTGGTCAATACATACATACTTGAGTCTGCTAGGTTTCAGTATAATTCTTATGAAGTTGCTGAAGGTAATGTATTGTTTGAACTTCTTGGTGTAAGACCACTGCTGCTGTGGAGGCAGAGGCAATGAGGCCAGCCAGACCAACAACACCAGCTATTAACAACCTGATAAACCATTTAACCCCGTGATTTAAATGTCTTCGCAGCTTATGCATGAATGCTACTGAAGGTATTCCCTGCCATGGTTTTCTTAGTTTTATGGAGAGCCAGGTAGCTACTGGCCTCTTAAGAATCATAACAGTTTGGGGTCCTGCCATATGGTCAGATTAATACAGTGCTGCAACATACAGTTTTCACAGGTAACATGGTATATATTTTGTGAGGCAAAATCTTATTTGAATGGGCCCAGATAATAAAACATAGGAATTTAATACACATGCTGTGAGGTAGAATTCCTTATAAAAGGAAGAGTTAAGGGGGATAACTGTTTTTAATTTCCCATATTGAGACTCACCATTCCAGACTTGAAAATCTTCCTGAGTTAAACCTAGTTTCCATATGGAATCCTGAATTGGCTCAAAATCCATTCTCAGGGTGGGTTTGATAAGTCCCCTTTATAACAATACTGGATGATGTGGGCCTCTATGTCTGTAATGGTTAATTTGAATTATCAACTTGATTGGATTAATAGATGCCAATGATTAAGAGGCTTCTGAAGGTATCAATGATGGTGTGTCTAGGAATAACTGGAATGTGGGATAGAAAATGGAGTGGAGACCCTCCCTAAGCATGGGCAGCACCACCAAATAAGATGGAATAAAAGCTGGAAGAACAAGGAAGCAGATACAGATATAAGCTTGGCTCTTCTTGAATGGGTTCTTGATTGCTGCTTTAATCGTCTGAGGATATCAGATTCTCGTTTCTTCACTCTTCCAAAGGGGACTCTGCCAGTGATTCTCCAGAAACCTTGGTCTTGGACTAGGGTAGCACTATTGATCTTTCTTATTCTGGGGCTTCTGCATCTTGAACTGTGCAGCTGCTGGTTCTTCCAGCTCTTTGGCTGCAGATGACCATTTTGGACTATCCAGCTTCTGGTTGTATAAGCCAAATCTAATAAATCCCCTTTTATAACCATATTGTGTGAGAACCCTGACTAAAACAATTTCATTTTATGCACCTGAGTTAAACTGCTCTTATGATCGTATGTCCGTCCCATATCTTTAGATTGAGCATCCATTAGTACTCCATGTGACCCCCAACCTATAACCTGTTTTCCTGCAAAAGAAAAATTTTGTGGATAAGGTGTAACACATTTAGTCCATTTTAACAATTTATGTGAAGGGTCCCCATGATTATGGTGAAAGCATGGGGGTCTATTTAATGAATAATTAATATTAATATCCTGCTCTGAAGGGGAGCCTGGTGAGAAAAGTAAGTTTGGCCTCTTGATTCTGTCCTTCTGAGATGTGATGAACCCAGGTTTGAAACCTAGTGTAGTAACAATGTGAATCAGTGTAGGAAATTCAGCCAGCACCTGGAAAACACTTTGTCTTAGGAGATGAGGACTATCAGTGCATGGCCTTCATTTTTACTTCTTTTTCTTAGGCCTCATTATCTTGTGAATTTCTCATTCTCCATATGTATTATCTTTGCCTATGAGAGAGTCTCTTGGAGATAGAATATTGTTGAATCTTTCTTTTTAAATCCAATCTGCCAGTCTATGTCTTTTGGTTGATGAGTTTAGGTCATTAATATTCATGGTTATTATTGAGATATGATTTGTGTTCCTGGTCATTTTGATTAATTACTAGTTTTTAATTTCAATTAATTTCTCCTTTGATTGACTATTCCTTTAGTCCCTCCCTTTGCTGGTTTTCACTTTTTCTTTCTTTCTTTCTTTTTGTTTTTTTTGTTAATTTCATCTTCATGGAATATTTTGTTGAGAATATTCTGAAGTACAGGCTTTCTGGTTGAAAATTTTAAAAATTTTTATCATGTAAGGTTTTTATTTCATCTTCAAATCTGAAGCTTAATTTTGCTGGATATAGGATTCTTGGTTGACATTCATTTCTTTCAGAGATTGGTATATAGTATTCCAGGTCTCTGTATCTT
Organism: Sciurus carolinensis; assembly: GCF_902686445.1. NCBI lineage: Eukaryota > Metazoa > Chordata > Mammalia > Rodentia > Sciuridae > Sciurus > Sciurus carolinensis. Next base: position 148,531,391 of record NC_062215.1, read on the forward strand.
TGAGGGTCTGGGTTGAGAAAAGAGCTAGATCTGTGTTGGTTTCCTCCTATATGTAATCTGATTTTTTTTTTCTTGTAGCCTTTAAAATTCTATCCTTATGCTGTATGCTAAGTATTTTCATTATAATGTGCCTTGATTTGGTTCTATTGTAATTTTGCACAGGGGGTCCTGTAAGCCTCTTGTATTTGATTTTCCATTTTATCCTTTAGATTTGGGAAAATTTCTGATGTTATTTCATTGAAAAGATTGTGCATTCCTTTGCATTGTATCTTTGTGCCTTCATCTATCCTGATAAATCTTAAATTTGTTTTTTTCATGGTATTCCATAAATCTTGGAAATTCTATTCAAGGTTTCTTAACATCTTCTCTGTGTGGTCAACTCTGTTTTCAAATTATGTATTTTATATTCATTGCCTGAGGTTCTGTCTTCCAAGTGGTCTAGTCTGTTGGTGATGCTTTCTATTGAATTTTTAATTTGGTTTATCGTTTCCTTCATTTCAAGGGTTTTTTTCCCCCAGAATCTCTCTTTATTGAAGCAATCCTTTGCTACCCATATTTGTTCTCTTACATCATCCTTTACTTCACAGATCAATTTATGTACTTTCTGAATTCCTTCTCTGACATTTCTTCCACTAGTGTGGATAGATTCTGTTATTGGAGTATCTTGTTTTGCTTGGGGTGATTTGTTTCCTTACTTTTTCATGTTGTTTGTGTGTTTACCCATCTAACAGTATGGATTTCAGGCAGTAGAATTTCTACCCTGTGGACTTATAGTGTACCTGAAAGTTTCCAGTACCTCACTGATTAGGGGGAGACAAATAACAACAACCAATGCAAACAATGTACAACTTTAAACCAAATAGTTCCTACTATGATGTCTATAATGTTAATTATCACAATAAACAGAAATGATGTGATCAGTTATTGCCTATAACATAAACAGCAAGTTTGCAAAAGAGTTTACTCTAATGGTGGATAGGGAGAGAACAGAAATGATATAGGATGTGATGATTATGAGGGAGAAGAATAGAAGACAGAAGTAAAAGATTAAAGGAAGAGTGAAAGAAAACAACAGAGACTGTTAGTAGAAGAAGAGAGAGATCAGGGAAACAGGTTAAAATATATATATATATATATATAGCAGAAATTTTAAAAAATTAGAATAAAAAATAAAATAATACAAAACAAAACTAAAATATACTAAGCAAATATCCTAGTTCACAAAAAACTAATCCATGTAAAATAACTGCCTTCAAAAATATTAGAGATGGACTGCTGGCTCTGGAGGTGAACTTGTCTTCCCAGAAACCCAGGGAGAGACTAGAACGTCCTCCCAGGGAGCCCCTCCGTCTGTTTTCCTGCCAACTGTTTTCCTCTCCCTCCACTGCGGAGCTGACCCAGTCGCAAAGAAGACCAGCTGGGGGAAGGGAGTGGATGATTCACATCCTGAGCAGCCCCCGCCACGGGTAGAGAGAAGAACCACACTAACACTGTGGTCATCAGACACGTGGACTCAGGTTTCAAAGCCCTTAGGTGAGTGTTCACCCATGAAAGGATGAGAGGAAAAGCAGCGTCTTAGTACTGTTATGAAAATAATTTTGATCTTCGAGAGCTGCCTTTCTAAGGATCAAGGCGAAAAGGAGAACCCCATGCGGGAACTTCATCCGCAAGCTCTGCCTCAACATCTGTGTGGGGGAGAGTGGAGACAGACTGACCCGGGTCGCCAAGGTGTTGGAGCAGCTCACAGGCCAGACTCCTGTGTTTTCCAAAGCTAGATACACCGTCAGATCCTTTGGTATCAGGAGAAATGAAAAGATTGCTGTTCACTGCACAGTTCGGGGCCAAGGCAGAAGAAATTCTGGAGAAAGGTCTAAAGGTGTGGGAGTATGAATTAAGGAAAAATAACTTTTCGGATACTGGCAACTTTGGTTTTGGGATCCAGGAACACATCGATCTGGGCATCAAATATGATCCAAGCATTGGTATCTATGGTCTGGATTTCTATGTGGTGCTGGGTAGGCCAGGGTTCAGTCGCAGACAAGAAGCGCAGGACAGGCTGCATTGGGGCCAAACACAGAATCAGCAAAGAGGAGGCCATGCACTGGTTCCAGCAGAAGTATGATGGGATCATTCTTCCTGGCAAATAAATTCCCGTTTCTATCCAAAAAAAGAAAAAAAAAAAAAAAAAATTAGAGATGAGAAGATTAAAAAAAATGGAACTACAAATGTCCATGTAATATTAAGGTCACAATTAAACAGTGAAAAAGAATTAAAAAAAAAAAACTTGAAAAGTTAAAGAATTCTTTCTGTTGGAGTTCAAACTATTCTCAGCAGTTTTAGGCGCAGTCTTCTGGAGTGTGATGCTCCACCCTCTGGATTGCTAGCGTGAGAGTTCCTGGAAGCAGGGTTTAGGCTTAGGTGAGCTCCAAGCTCTTTGTTGAATGCTATCTGGTGTGGAGATTTTAAATCAGCCACCTCCAGTGCCCAGTACTTGCTGGTCCACGCTGGAAGATTTTATCCCAGGGATCTCCCCTGGGTTTCACTTTTGTGGTCCCCTATGGACTGCAGACCCCAGTTTTCTGGTCTTGGGTTCAGTCTCCAAACAATTTCTCCCACCCACCACCAGATATATCTCTCCCAACTGGTCCTGGAGTGTGATAGGTGGAGCTGGTGGGTTTCCATGACCATTTTTCCCATGTGGAAAACCTCTCTCCATGTTTTATTTTCTTTTGGTCATTCAAGTACTCTTTCTGTTGTGCAGCGTGCATTTACCGGGCCTGTATTTTGGACCAAACTCAGGTTTGCCAGGAGTCAGTCCCTCAGTTGCCACCCCCAACCATTTTGGCAGCTGCAAAATGGTTCCTTTGTCCTCTACATGCCACCCGGGAAGATGGCGACTTCTTTCCCCACACGGATATCATACAGCAAGTCTTTCATGTTTGTTGGGCAATCTCCTTGGTCTCTAAATGCTCTGTACCCAGACACACCTCAGGCCTCCCTAGAAGTGCAGTTTCCTTTCCTTTCCTTATCCCTCTATTATGTTCATGGAGGGACCTCTCTGGCTGGAGCTTCTGGCCTGGCTGCGGCAGTGGCTGTGCCTCTGGGGATTTTTCCTTATTTGATCATATCCAGCCTCCTATGTCTCTCGCCTGATTTGAATGTTCAGTTTTAGGTTCCAGTAAAGTTCCCCCTGCCCTTTTTTGTTGTTGTTGTTGACCCACCTTGCAGAGAAGCTGCATGTCTGCTTTCTTGGTTTCATGTAATGGAGTAGCCAGGAACATGACTGCCTCTATTCCACCATCTTGGATCTTTCTCAAGCTGTAACAATCTTGAGGAAAAAGAATAAAGCTAGAGAGGTATTACACACCCTATTTTTTTTTTTTTTTTTTTTTTGGTGGTGGTGCTCGGGCTTGAACCCAGGGCCTTGTGCGTGCTAGTCAAGCAGTCTACCAACTGAACTATATCCCCAGCCCCCACACACCCTGATTTTAAAGTATATTACAAGGGCAGTGATATGGCTCCATGTTAGGGCACTTGCTTAGTATGTACAAGGCCCTTGGTTCAGTCCTCAGCATCATCAAAAAAAAAAAAAAAAAAAAAAAGTATATCACACTTCCATGTTCATAGAAGTACTATTTACAGTAGCCAAAATGTGCAAGCAACATAAATTTCCACCAAGAGATGAATGGATAAAGAAATGAAATACTATTTAACCTTAAAAAGGAAGGACATTGTGTCATATGTGACAACAAGGATGAACCTTGAGGTCATTCTGCTAAGTGAAATGTGCCAGTCACAGAAAGACACACTGCATGATTCCACTTATATGTGGTATTTAAAATAGCCAAACTTACACAAGAATGGGGAGTCTGGGAAATGGGTAGTTACTAATCAAAAAGTCATCATGTTTCTGTTATGGTAAGTATGTTCTAGAGATTTTCTGTACAACATTGTACAGAATAGTTCACAATACTGTATTGTACATTGAAAAAATGTATTAAAGGGGTAGATCTCATTTAAGTGTTCTTACCACAATAAAATAAAATCGATAAAATGATGAAAAAGAATTCACATACATAAAAAGATCAATATTGCATTTCCATTCAATAAGTAATGAATAGAAATTTATGATCAATTTGCACACAGGACATTTTCTGTATTGAGGTAGATGCAAGACAGAAAAAAATTTTCCTAACTCATTTTTTAAAATCTTAATTGACTTTGTTTGCAATTCTACAATCAGGCAGCAGTCTAAACTAAAAGTGGTTCAGAATGCTCTATTCTTCCACATGGACTCGTTATATTTATGGCTAGATCCTAACTTAGTTTGCAAGGTGCACATAGCCCTGAATCCACAAGCACAATATAAGTAATTCCCTTTTAAGACACTGTGCTAGAAAAATCCTATAATCATCTCCACAGAACCTGGAATTTTTTTGAATAATTTAATGCCTCTTATACATATTTTTTTTTTCAAGACTGGAGATTGAACTCAGGAGCACTATACCATGAATAAAATCATTACTCCTTTTTATTTTTTATTTTGAGACATGGTCTCATTAAGTTGCCATTAAGTGGCCATGAACTTGTGATCTTCTTGCCTCAGTCTCCCAAGTATATGGAATCACAGGTGTGTGGCACTGTGCTTGATTCCTTCTGTATTTTTATAAAAAGCTAAAAAGTTAAGAGGATGGAAAAATCCCCAATTTGATAACAATCACCACATTCTACAAAGTGTTGGAGTTAGAGGACTCGACACGTTCATTGAACACTCAAAAGCTGTTGCCAACTTGAGGAGAGCAGAAGTTTCCTGATTGCATCTCCCTTCAGATGTTGCCACCACTGACCCTGCCAGAGTCTTTGTGGGGAGGATGGTTTTCCCTTGGGAGGCCTGCCAGGTAAAGCCTTTGTAATTGCCTATGGGCAGACCAGAAAAATTCCCACATAGGATTTTGTCCTGAAACCAGACTCCTCAACTTCATCTTTTGATTTTTTGAAACTCAGAAGAGGAACATAGATTATTCTATCATGGATCCAAATAAGTTGATCTTTAAGAGACAATGTGATGAATCAGATTATTAGTCTGAGGTCACAGCAGACTAGGGTCATGATCAAGATCACTCTAAGCAGTATGGTAAGGCCTCTCTGGAAGATACAGCATAACCCTGAGCCCCAACCATGGGCATAACCCTGAGCCCCAACCATGGTCAAGCCAAGAAAAGGTAATGCATCATGTCTACTTTAGAGACAGAATTTTTCCCAAGCCTATCAAATGCTTTTACTTTGCCAGACTCATTGATCCAGGTATAAAATAAGTCATTGCCAATCACATAATCCTCTCCTTGGCTAGCAGGAAGTTGAAGGCTATGCATTTATCTAATACTATTTGGGCCAAGGAATTTGAGGTTCTGTCATGCCTTCAAAGCTAAAGTTGTGCTATTAACAACCTCAGTGAGGGTCAAAGACAGATTGTGCACAGCACTTTCTGATTAAATGATTTCAACAGTGATAACAACTGCTTACAAGCACATGTTTGTATGAGCAGCATTGGCAATATCACCTGGCATTCAAACTGAGAACAAGGGTCTGCCCTGTTTGGGGTTCCCCATCTGTTTTCGTCAGTTTCTTCATTGCTTGACCAAAAGACCTGACAAGAACAATTTTCAGGAGGAAAAGTTTATTTTGGGGCTCACAGTTTCAGAGGTCTCAGTCCATAGGTGGTTGAATCAATTCTTTGGGGTCCAAGGCAAGGCAGAACATCATGGTAGAAAGGTGTGGCAGAAGAAAGTATGGTCACCAAGAAGCAGAGACAGAGAGAAACTAAGCTTAGCTCAAAAAATATGCACCCCAAAGGCATGTCACCAATAACCCACCTCCTCGAGCAACCCCTACCTGCCTACAGTCATCACTCAGTTAATCCCTACCAAGGGATTGTTAATCCCTACCAAGGGATTAACCCACTGATTGGGTTAAGGAACTCATAATCCAACCATTTCACCTCTAAACCGTCTTGTCTTGTCTCACACATGAATTTTTGAGGGACACCTCACATCTAAACCATTACACTATCTTACTTGGTATGGTGTCATATGCTCAATGAATTGAGAATATTTAGATTCTTGGAAATCTCCTACTAATGCCTATATGTGTATCTTCATTGGTAGGTAAAAGGTAGGTGTCAGCATGACTTTTGTAAAAGAAATACTCAAATAGTGCTGAAAGTATAAATGTAATTATTTACCACAGAATCAATCAGTCAGAAGTCCCTCCTAGTGGCAAAGTGTGTGAGCAGAAGTCAGAAATTCATGTAAGATGGGATCATGTGTAGGAGAAAAGAAGCCTCTAGTGCTGAGGCCAAGACAGCCCCAATGGTGTATCTCACACCCCTTTTCCCAGATGTTCCACTTGACCACAACTTGCATTGAAACAAGATGATACCTACGAAGGTACTTAATGAATTTGGCAACTTGGAAGTCTGTGGGAGAGAGAGAAGGAAGGTTAGGTCTCCACCTCTTCCACCCCTGTACACCAGCTCATGGATCCTAAGGAGCTCAAGTCCTATCAGATAGTGGGAAAAACCTTTTCTTGGGATGGAGTTTCAATTCATGTGACTGAGCCTCAGTCTTGTCATCTATAACATGGGAGATGATCCCTTGCACTGCTGTGAGAATTAGTCACAGTTCACGAAAGGGATGCAATATACAGTTGTGGCACTAGTGATGCTACTTTGTTTATGAAAATGTACACAATGTGAAGGTGAAAGGGCAGAAAACCCTTTTAGAAATTCAAACAGGAAAAAGGTTAAGAGTGGCAAAGAGATGGCGTGGGGCTCAGGCGTGGGGCCACAGCACATTCCCAAGGCTTATATTCCACATTTACCACAGCAATGATGTGGGCTACAACCCCTGAGAACTTCTGAGAACATGGCCAGGGACTCAAGTATTGTTGTCTCTGCTGGATCTAGGCCAGAACCCCTTCTCCTTTTTGTGTGTATACAATCTCCCCACATTTCAGCTACAGATCAGCTATGATCCTTTAAGAAGAGTCCTTGACATATGATTTTGGGGAGGGGGTTGGTCGATGATTCCAGGCTGAGATTTGGACTAGTGCACAGGGAAAATCCCCTACACCCACGAGTTTTGAGCAAAGAACAGCACAAAACTCACCACACCCAGGGTTATTTGTACTAAACTGAGTCATTGCAAATGCTTTCCAACAAAGCGTGTCCGGCTCTCTTGTTGGCAGTTGGTGCATTGGATTAGCTGTCATTTCCCTCTGGAGAGGCTGGGAATCAGCACCGGTTCCTTTAAATATTGTTTCCTGTGGGAGCCAGTCATCTCTGTCCTCCCTGTTTGGGGTGTGAAGTTTACTCTAGTCCTTTTGACTGAGAACTTTTCTTTCTCTCTTGCTGAAGACCAGAGTCTGCCCTGCGGTTGGAAGGAAATGTTTTCTTTCACAATGTTTGCTTTATCTCTGGTAATATTTTAAAAGTTCTGCATCAAATTCACTAGTAAATTCTGAACGGGAGAACAGAGAAACAGGAAGAGGCGAGCTGAAGAAGGCAGACAAGCCGGTAGAGTGATCGAAAGTAAAAAAAAAAAAGCTCCTTCCTGGAGTCCCCAACCCCGCTCCGGTCTTTTGTTCCGGGATTTTCTCCCCTGTGGACAAGTCTTGGATATTGGAGCACTTGGAATTAGGCAGTTTGGGGGACGGGGAGACAGGGATGGTCCCGGGAAAGGTTGGAGCAGGTGAGTGCCTGGTGCAGACGTGGCTTCTTCTACTGGAAACTGGGGCGGGGTGGGGACCCACGCTGCTCATTTCTGCCCTCTTTCACTTGAGAGGCAGCTCTGTCCTGCCTAGCTGGGGACATACTTTCTACCGGGTCCACATCTCTGTGCTTCCTCTCTGAATCACAGTCGCTGCCCTGCAACTCTTTCTGTCTGTGGAAGCCTGGGTTCCTCTGCTGCACTTCCGTCCCGCAACCTCCCCACGCCTCTGCCCAGGCACTGTCTCTGAACCACTTTGGAGATTGCAGAAAACTTTATTGATCGGCTCCTGTTTGTTTTGTTTGGCTCCGAGTTAATCATTCTGTGGGATCATGATGCCTGGTGTCCTCATCCCTGACACTCATGTGGGCCTCCTTCCCCCCCACCCTCTTGGTCTTCTAGAACAGCTCTCTAATGCTCTTGACATGCGTCCCTGAATTCGTCTATATCAAAGTAGGTTTTGTTTTGGGCGAGTATGCTATTTTTTAAACTATGTGGTCTCAGGCAAGTAATTTCTCTGTATTTTTGTTTTTTCATCATTAAATTGAATTAAATAATACATCCCAAGAGCATTGTTAAGATGAAGGAGATAAAACCTGTCAACCACTAACAGTGACAGGCACTACTAGGTACCCAGTAAGTGTTCACAATTATCATCACGTATTAATATTAGTCCTATTGTACTTTGCTTATTTCATTTCTTACTTCTTCTTCTTTTTTTTTTTTAAAGAGCACTCTGCTCTTCAAGTTCTATCGACTTGGCCAGGTACCAATTTCAAACCAGTGCTTGGTGTTACATGACACAGTCTTTTCATTTCTTTAAAATTTATTTTTAATGGATTCATAATATTTGGACACCTTTCAGTTGTATGGTTTGATAATCAGATGCATGTATACAATGCATAATGATCAAATTCACATTTCTGGCTCTCACAAATTCTGAGGACAATATAAGAACTCAGTTGGTTCGTGGCAGAAGGGTTGCTGGTGGAGATATGGATGCCGATCAGACCAAGACCCACATTTACTTCCACGGCCCCACCTGCCCACCAATCCCTGACCTGATCCAATTTGAAAACCTTTGCCGACCAATAGGGACAAATGAGTACCTCCTTGATTTATTTTGCATTTTGCAGGCTGCCGATGTGTTTGAGCATGCCTTCCTACACTTTCGCTATTTGAGTGTCCCGGGCAGGGAACTCCACGTTCATACCTGTTATCCCCCTACAGAGTTTTTTTGTTGTTGTTGATTTGTAGGCAGTTTCTGTATGTTCCGGGTTTCTCCCCCATGTCCCACAGACATGAAAGCTGTGGTTGCTTCCCCAGAAAGCCAAGACCTAGTGCACAAAGTTGTCACAAAGCAGTGGGACAAAGCTGGAGTGGAGGCTGTGTCAGATGCTGGGAAGCCTTAGGAAGTCTGAGAACACTTCCTGGGGTGGATTTGGTCATTAGGATTTTTTGTTGTTGTTGTTGTTGTTGTTTTTGGTTTTATTTTATTTTATTTTTTTTCTTTTTTTTATTTATTTTTTTACATTTACATAGGGTAATGATGTTTCTTTTTTTTCCCTTCCCCCCCACCCCTCCCACCCTTTTCCCTTTATACAGTCCTTCTTTCCTTCATTCTTACCGCTCTCCTTAGCCTAACTCTAAACCTAACCCTAAACCTAATGCTAACCCCTCCCACCCCCATTATATGTCCTCATCCGCTTATCAGCGAGATCATTCGTCCTTTAGTTTTTTGAGATTGGCTTATCTCACTTAGCATGATATTCTCCAATTTCGACCATTTGCCTACAAATGCCATAATTTTATCATTCTTCATTGCGGAGTAATATTCCATTGTATAAATATGCCACAGTTTCTTTATCCATTCATCAACTGAAGGGCATCTAGGTTGGTTCCACAATCTGGCTATGGTGAATTGAGCAGCAATGAACATTGATGTGGCTGTATCTCTGTAGTATGCTGATTTTAAGTCCTTTGGGTATAGACCAAGGAGTGGGATGGCTGGGTCAAATGGTGTTTCCATTCCAAGCTTTCTGAGGAATCTCCACACTGCTTTCCAGAGTGGCTGCACTAATTTGCAACCCCACCAGCAATGTATGAGTGTTCCTTTTTCACCACATCCTCGCCAACACCTATTGTTACTTGTGTTCTTGATAATCGCCATTCTAATTGGGGGTGAGATGAAATCTTAGGGTAGTTTGATTTGCATTTCCCTTATTACTAGGGATGTTGAACATTTTTTCATATATCTGTTGATTACTTGTACATCTTCTTCTGTGAAGTGTCTGTTCATTTCCTTAGCCCATTTGTTGATTGGATTATTTGTATTCTTCGTGTAGAGTTTTTTGAGTTCTTTATAGATTCTGGAAATTAGCGCTCTATCTGAGGTATGGTTGGCAAAAATATTCTCCCACTCTGTAGGCTCTCTCTTCACATTTCTGATAGTTTCCTTTGCTGAGAGAAAGCTTTTTAGTTTGAATCTATCCCAGTTGTTGATTCTTGCTTTTATTTCTTGTGCTATGGGAGTCCTGTTAAGGAAGTCTGATCCTAAGCCAACAAGTTGAAGATTTGTACCTACTTTTTCTTCTATAAGATGCAGGGTCTCTGGTCTGATTCCGAGGTCCTTGATCCATTTTGAGTTGAGTTTTGTGTAGGGTGAGAGATAGGGGTTTAATTTCATTCTATTGCATATGGTTTTCCAGTTTTCCCAGCACCATTTGTTGAAGAGGCTATCTTTTCTCCATTGCATATTTTTGGAACCTTTGTCTAGTATGAGAAAATTGTATTTATTTGGGTTTGTGTCCGTGTCCTCTATTCTGTACCATTGATCTACCTGTCTATTTTGGTACCAATACCATGCCGTTTTTGTTACTATTGCTTTGTAGTAGAGTTGAAGATCTGGTATTGCAATACCCCCTGCTTCGCTCTTGCTACTGAGGATTGCTTTAGCTATTCTAGGTTTTTTATTCTTCCAGATGAATTTCATAATTGCTTGCTCTATTTCTGCAAGGTACATCATTGGGATTTTAATTGGAATTGCATTGAATCTGTATAGCGCTTTAGGTAGTATAGCCATTTTGACGATATTAATTCTGCCTATCCAGGAACATGGGAGATCTTTCCATCTTCTAAGGTTTTCTTGAATTTCTTTCTTTAGTGTTCTGTAGTTCTCATTGTAGAGGTCTTTTGGTCATTAGGATTTTATTCTGTTGCTGTGTTCCTGCTCAGGCATCCCTGGGAAGAAACAAGTGTCAGCTATAGAGCACCCACATCATGAGGCCACCTTCACCTGGCCCTCCTGGGTGAAGAGCCACTTTCAGACACCTTATTCAATCCTCTTGGCTCTAAGTGGGGTCCCTGTCCTCTGAGGGCATCCAGAAAGGTCAGTTACAAAGAAGAAAGATGCTTAATTTTTCTTTTTCTACTTTTAACATCAGAAAACATTTTAACTCACTCAGCCTGAAGTCAGGGGATTGTGTGTGTTTTGTACACCTGTTGTATTCCCAGGACCCAGCTCAGTGAGGGTCCCAGGGTTTGCCTCTTTGGAAAGATGGCTAGAGGAAGGCCTTTGATTTTGGAGGTAGTGGGACCACAGAGAGCATCCTTGGGTAAACAAGGAGCGTTAGCTGTGGGAGGCAACAAACTCCCAGAGAGCCTTGAAGAGGTCCCTGCAGTGTCCAGGTTTCTAGGTCTCTCAGGTAGGTGTCGATATTTAGTGAATGAAAAAAATTAAAGTCATAATGGTTAACAGAAAAATCTTTAAGGTTCTGCAATTTGAAGAGAAAGTGTTCTTGGTTATCATCTGGTCTAAATGGTTCATGTGGAATGAGGGAATGGGGTCAGGAAGTTAATTGACCCATCCAAGTCACAGCCAGACCAAAATCAGGTGTCCAGGATTCCTGCCTAGCTGTGCTTCATACTCCCCAGCTTATTCTTTTCAGCTGGAGAAGTAGACGGTGCCACTCAAGCTGCTCAGAGGCCAGCCCTCTTCGTATAGCGTTTGTGACTCAGCAAGCAGGAAGTAAAAAGAACTCTGCCCTCCAGGTCTTCATTCGCCTTTGGCTGTCATCTTAGGTGCACAGATAGTCCGACAAGAGACCTGCGAGGAAGGCGCTGCTGTTGTGAGGAACCCAGGATTTGCATCTGGTAAGGTCAGCTGGGCTTTTATGAGGAAGGTCTTTCATTCTAGAACTTTCTGGGCTGCCGAATGTGGGCTGCGGAGGCCATGTGGCCATGGAGGTGTTCCCTGTATTGAGTGTTGATGGGGAGCCATGAGAGTTGGCTGTGGGAGTTAGGACTCTGGGAGCCTTGCTGAGGCCCCACACAGTGTCCAGATCCCAAGGCCCTGCCAGCTTAGGTTGGTGCAGTCCTGGGGGTTTCTGAAAAGTTCCAAGTAGAACTGTCTGTACAAAGGCCTCATCTCAGCCAAACTTGTCGAAGAAAAGAAACCAACACTGAAATTTAAATCTCAATTGATTTGATTGCTACAGTTCCCCACCCACCACCACACACACACCCACACACACACATACACACACACACACTTAGCAGTTCAATCTTTTTTTTTAAGAAATTAACAAGAAACAGAACAGTTCAGAGAACGATATAACAGGAAGTATAGATTTAAAATAGCAAATGTGTACTTTTGTGGAGTTAAGCATTTTACAGGTGAAGTTATGAATTGCATTCAACTTACAAATGACAGGGTTAGTTATAGATTTTGTTGAGGGTTGACTGCTTCTACTGGTTCATTAATATTCTAGCCTCAGGGCCCTGCTGTGGGTAGTGTTTGTGTGCAGAGCGATGTTTGTTAGGTTCTGGGGAGCCTATAGTCTGGGGGGCCACCCTGAACTGGAAACAGCGGCAATAGTATCCCTTGGGTTTGGCCCTGAGAAGGTCTTGCAGGGACTCTCAAGCTTTGAATGGCATGCAGACTTTTGTCATGTGAGTTTTGTCCCCTGCCCCTGCACTTTGAGGTAGTTGTCCAAATCACTGAGGAGCTGGATGCTGCACAGTTATTCAATGAGATTAATCATGGTAGGTAAGGTGGTGGTAGAGTCGACTCTGGAATGAGAGGCTGACGTTTGATTTAGCCTCTCACCCTGGCTTGTTAGGCTCAGACCTGCTCTCTGCTATAATGCATCTGTTAAATTCCCCTATTTTTTTCAGGTTTGGTTATTTTGGACTTTAAGATTTTTTTGTTTCATTTGTAATTTTAGCCATTAAAATATTATGATTATTAGCCTTTCTTCATTAAATTCTCTCACAGCCTTTCAACTGTAACAAGAATAAAATATGAACCTTTAGAGCATCTGCTACTGAAAATTTTGAGACTTCAAACAATTTTTAAAAAATTTATTCTTTTTTTTTTTTTTTTTTCCGGTGCTGGGGATTGAACCCAGGGCCTTGTGTTTGCGAGGCAAGCACTTAAAATTTCTTCTTCTTCCCCTCTTTTTTTTGTTCTAAATAGTTATACATGACAGTAGAATGTATTTTGACATATCATACATACTTGGAGTATAACTACTATTCTTGTGGTTGTACATGATGTGGAGTTACACTGGTTGTGTATTCATATATGAACATAGGAAAGTGATGTCTGATTCATTCTACTGTCTTTCCTATTTCAATTCCCCCCTCTCTTCCCTTCATTCCCCTTTGTCTAATCCAATGAACTTTTGTTTTTCCCTTCACTCCCTTATTGTGTGTTAGCATCTACATATCAGAAAGAACATTCAGCCTTTGGTTTTTTGGGATTGGCTTATTTCACTTAGCATGATAATCTTCAGTTCTCTCCATTTATTGACAAATGCCATAATTCACTCTTCTTTATGGATGAGTAATCTTCCATCATGTGTATGTACCACATTTTCTTTATCCATTGAATGAGATTTTAAATCTTAGCCTAGTTCTGTCTTACTAGTTGATTTCTAAGTTGTGCTTTAGTAAAATGGTAAAATGAGGACAATGATATCAGTTTCTTCCAAGGCTTGTAGTAAAATGAGACAAGAAAAATATTTTAAAATTTATATGGAAAAGTAGATTATAAACATTTATATATCATACACATTTATTTATATCTAAATTTGGGGGGCATAAATATATAAAATATTAAATGTACTTACATATTATAGAATCCAAATATTTATATGGATTTATTATTTAATACATACGTGAATTATGTGGCAAAATATTTAAATTTTATGTTTTATATATATACATTTTTTATAAATATATATATTCCACCCACACACACATTTATGTGTGTATGTGTGTATGTGAATAAATTTGGGGAAAAAATATCAAGTGTGGTCACACAATTACTTCTAAATGACAAAATTTTAAGTGATTTTTATTTTCTTCTCATACTATCCTGCACTTTCTCTGTGAAACAAATTTTGCTTTCATTTGGGGAATAGGAAGATACAACAACAAATGTTATTAAAAAAAAATTAGCCTAACAAATTTTGCAGCCCATGAGTCTGCACAGTGAAGCTGGGTCTCATACAACTAGATCCACGATGTCCTTGTTCTTGCAGAGCTGGGTGTCCTTGCGTGTGCCTGATTCTCACAGTGTTATTAATCCTATGCAAAGTGATTGTTTCCTGAATGCTATAACTAGAGAGATATGCAACCTAAACAAAAGACGAAAACCCAAAAAAGACCAAATGTCATATCCCATGTGTGTCCTGGAAAACCAGATGCTTTTCTGGGCCAGGAAAGAATCCTCGTAGGCATTTTACCTCCTAAGTGTCCTTTAAGATTTGATGGAAAATCCACTTCAGAAGTATCACCATATTATTGCAAAGATAATGAAATGAGTGAGCTTAGATGACCACAGGAGACAAGTATATTCAAACTCATGTTGCTCCAGCCTCAGAACATTTTTTTTTCTTATAATATTACTTTCAGGAAATTATTCTAAGAAAATAATTAGAGATGTATTCAGAGATATGCACTTTAAGATCATTCTCAATGTGAAAAGAGACTGGATATGTACATCATGGTCCATCCATATAGTAAATGCTTTACGAATTTGAAATTCATGCGGTAGAAGAAAAAAATAAAGATATCAAGATGTACCTGCAAAATTATTAGTAACAAAACCCACTTATACTGCAGAAATATTATGTGTTCAAATATAAGGGAAAATATATATGCGTAAAATATTTGGTAGGAAAAGCAGTAAAATATTAGGTGGGCTGCTTCTCATTCTTGAGATGACCCTCGTTCTCTCTCTCTTTTTAAAAAAAATATTTTGTTTTAGTTGTAGGTGGACACAACACCTTTATTTTATTTCCATGTGGTACTGAGGACTGAACCCAGGGCCTCATGCCTGCTAGGGGAGCACTCTACCCCTGAGCCACATCCCAAGCCACAACTCTGATCCTCTTCATTCTCTTTTGAATGCTTATTCCTTGCTTTATTCCAAGGTGTCTTTGTTGAGAACGTCTGCATTATCCCTTGAATGTGATCTGCATTCCTAAATAAGTGTGAAAATAGAGATATTATTAGATATTTATCTTTGGACTTTAACAGAGATTAAAATTGATTTGAAAATTTAAGGACAGTTGACTTAATGCTATTAAACAGAACTGGACATAGTTTAGATCTTTTCTAGCATATAAATGAAAATAGGTCTTTAAGAGATTTTAAGTGTTAACTACACTTAGAACACATAATGCAGGTACACACACGGTAAAAATTGCAATCAATAAAATTGTGCAAGGGGGCAAAGAAATTTCAAAAAGTAAGACTCACTTTCACTTCTGCCCCTTTTCTTCCCACATACGTGCCCAGGTCTACAGTTCTGCTTTCCTTAGGTACCAGTGAAGCAGCCTCCTGTGTGAACCAGAGTTCTTCTGGGAATACACAAATACACCCATTAATTCACATTAATTTATGAATATACAAATTAATACATTATGTAGGTCAACAAATATCCAATCCATCTTCCCATCTTGTCTAATAGCTGAATAGAGTTCCCTTGTATATGATAGCTTACTTTACCCTTGTTATGCTGATAAACAGTTGTTTTTGCTCTTTTGTTATTTCAAGTAATATTGCAATGAAGTGTACTGCTTTTTAGTACACTTATATTTAGGTGAATATAGGAAATTAAATCAGACTCCTGAAAATTAAATCATGGATTCCAAGTGCATTTTATATTTCAACAGAGAAGGCCAAATTGTACGTACCTGCTGGGCACCATAGTGCATGCCTATCATTCTAGTGACTCAAGAGGCTGAAGCAGGAAGTCTCAAAATTTAGAAAAATTAAAAGGGCTGGGGACACAGCTCAGTGGTATTCATTGGCCACTGGGCTCAATTCCCAGTACTGGAAAAAAAAAGAAAAAACCTATGTGTTTCTATTTCTACCATCTCAACATTGTGTATTGTAAATTTTGTATTTTGCCAAGGTGGTAGTTGAAAAATGGCCTATTGTTATAATTTCAATTTGCTTTTTTCTTATTGTAAATAAAATTGAGCATTTTAGCTGGGATGATGGCACATGCCTGTTATCCCAACTTCTTGAGAGGCTGAAGCTGCAGATCATGAGTTCGAGGCCAGCCTGGGCACCATAGCAAGGCCCTCATCTCAAAAACAGAAAAGAAATTGAACATCTTTTCAAATGCTTAAAAATTACTTGTCTTAAAATTGAAAACCACTGGTACTTTTCTGTGAACTGTCTGCTTGTGATCCTTACTTGTTTATGTATTGTGGTTAATGGCCTCTTTCATCTGAAAAAAAATGACTTACGGGAACCTTAAGAAAATTAGCCCCTCCCCTATTAAAAATCATCTATGTTCCTGTTTTTTCCCCCACTGCAAGTTTATTTTAAAATTTTGTTTGGGTTCCTTTGCAAAATATTTTACTTGTTGTTTGAGGACATTTTTCAATCTTAAGTGGCTTTTAGTTTCTCTGTTATATTTGCAAAAGTTCTTCATCACTGCAAGATCATTTAAAAAATTCTCATTTTTTAAGTACTTTTTAAAGATTCAAATATTTGATCCATCTGCAGCTTATTTTGATATAAGGAGTTTAGTTAGGACCCATTTCAGTTTGTTTTGAGAAGTTTGCCTAGTTGTTCTAACACCATGTGCTGAAAAAGCCGTGGTGAAGTGGGCAGCCCTGTTCGCAGTGTTCCGTTTGGGCCATTCCTCATTGCTAGTACCTAACTCCAGTGCCTTGGGGCCACAGAATATGGATTGTATTTTTGGGAAATCTATGGAGATGTTGTGGTTAATTTTTGTGATTAATTCATGTGTGCTTGAAAAACAGAATGCGGTTTCTCCTGAGAGTAAATGAGGGTTGGGATAGAATTCATCAACTTACCGCTCAAATCCTCCATGTCTTCCTTCTAATTAGTCTACTACGTTTTTTTTTTTGGGGGGGGGGTTTATGGGAGATGCATGGAAGTTTCTGCTATTTTGGGAGGAAAGTAGGATTTCAGTTCTTTTAAGTTCTTAAGGACTTAGGTTGTAATATTTTGTTTTAAGAATGAATGTGGCGGTGCCACTCCTGTGGTGTGGTCTCCTTCCCTGGCCTGGACCTGTTCTGAGTCACACTTCCTGCCCTGCTCCGCCCACTTTCCCACACTCATAATAAATGCAGTAACCAGCATTTTCTCTATACTGATAATATCTTCATGTATACTCCTAAACACAAAAGAAAGGCTAATTCCCTTCCTCACCCTTCCTTCACCCTCAAGTCCTGGTCATCTTCTCCATGCTTCAAAGGGGACAGCATCATGGCTTCAATATGTCTGCTTGCACAGCCCTCTGACTGTTTTTTTTTTTTCTTCCTCCTTTTATACATATACCTATCATCTCTGAAAATCTATTGCATTGTTTTGAATATTTTTAAAAAGTAGATTTTTTTTAAATGGTATCGTAACTTGTTTTTCTTGCTTTTTTTTCAATATTTCTCGGATATCTGTCCACTTTTATTTCAGGAGATGAGGTGCATTACCCTTAACTGCTACCTGCCCTCTTGTTTTGTGTCTGTACCTTAGTTTGCCTGGCCATTCCTTTATTGAAGGACATTTGAGTCATTTCTGGTTGTCCAGGGGCTCACATAATGTGGTTTGTGAGACTCCATGGATGTACCCTGTTGAGCACATGTGTGTTTCCACAGAGTGTATTTAAGGAATGCGCTTACACTTTGTTCTCTGAAGGGCTCAGCAGTGTTTGTTATTTGCACTGTGCTGGAATATATTTGAAATGCCTTTCTTAAGTAAGAGAATTTTCCCAATAACTGATTGCTCGATCGATTAATTCATCTAGTTTCTGCAAACTTTGCAAACCTCACACAGTGCGTTACTTCCCAAGAGGTTATCTCTCTCCATTTCCTTGGTCAAAGAAACTCATTTAAACAATGATATAAACTTCAGATGGAAAGGAAGAGAAGGGGTTATGCCTCATAATTTCAATTCTTACAACTTATTTTTGGGAAATGATCAAGGATATATGTAAGATATATGTAAAAGTCTTTAAATGCAATATTATTTGTAAAAGTACAGATAGAGGTTGCTTCCAATCAGCTTTTGATGTGTCCATATGCTATAAATCAAGAAATATTAGAAATATGCCGTAAAAGTGGTAGTGGGTGTTCATCATAAATAATAAGTGGGGAAAAAGCCAGTAACAGTTGTACAAATTTGAATCTGCAGCCCAATTTCTACTTTTATATCAGTGTATCTTAGTTTGTGAGGGTATGTGCTAAGATAGTGATAACTGTGATCATATTATAAACTACTGTATTTTCAATTTTCACGCACAAAAATAACTGCTGCTATAAACAAGAAAGGGAAACGACATTGTTTCTTTTATTAGTGCATATAATTATATGTAATATTTGAGTTCATTTTGACAAAATTATAAATGCAAGGAATTTGATTCATTTCATTTCAGTCCCTGCGCTCCCCATCCCTCCCGCCTCTGTTTCCCTATTCTCCTTCCTCTACTGGTCTTTCTTTCACTCATTATTTATTTATTATTGATTGGTGCTTTATAGACACATAAAGGTGAAATTCACCGTGGTATTTTTATATATGTACATAACATACTTTTTGTCAAATTAATTCCACATTTCCTTCCCTTTCTCATCCTTCCTCCTGTCCTCACTGATCTTTCCAATATCTTTATGATATCCAGACCCCACCTTCTTTCCCTTATTTTGCTTTATCTTTCACATATGAGAGAAAATATTCGACCCCTGATTTTCTGATTCTGACTTATTTCACTGAGTGTGTTGTTTTCTGATTCAATCTATTTACCAAATGCCATTATTTTTTCTCTATGAGTAAAACTCCATGGTGTGTGTGTGTGTGTGTGTGTGTGTGATGTTTTCTTGATCTATTGATGGGGCATCTAGACTGGTTCCATAACTTGGCTATTGTGAACTGTGCTTCTATAAACATTGATGTGATGCAACCCTATACTATGCTAATTTTAGATCCTTGGGATAAATACTAAAGAATGGGATAGCATGGTCAAATGGTGGCTCCATTCCTAGTTTTCTAAGGAATCTCCACACTGCTTTCCAGAGTGGTTATACGAATTTTGGTTCCAAGGACAATGCATGAGTGTACCTTTCCCCCATGTCCTTACCAGCATTTATTATATTCGAATAATAATAAATTTGATAATTGTCTTTCTGACTGGCATAAGAAGAAATCTTAGCGTAATTTTAATTTTCATTTTCCCGAATGCTAGAGATGTTGAAAATTTTTCATATATTTGTTGGCCATTTGTGTTTCTTCTTTTGAGAAATGTCTATTTAGTTATTTTGGTCATTTATTGATTGGGTTATTTGAGTTTTTTATATTAAGCTTTGAGTTTTTCAATATGTATTTTGGATATTAATCTCCTGTCAGAGGAATAGCTGGCAAAGATTTTCTCCTATTCTGTAGGCTCTCTCTTCATGCATTTATTTTTCTGTGAAGCTTTTTAATTTGATGCCATCACATTTACTGATCCTTTGTTTTTTTCTTGAGTTTTAGAAGTCTTTTCAAGTAAGTGAGTGCCAGCAGGACCTTATTTTTTTTTCTAGCACTTGACAAGTTTCTGTTCTAATTCCTGTCTTTGATACACTTTGATTTAACTTTTGTGCAGAGTGAGAGAGAGGGATCAAGTTTCATCCTTCTAATTTGGATAACCAGTTTTTCTAGAACCAGTTGTCTTTTCTCTAACATTATTTTGGCACCTTTGTTAAGTATCAGATGACTACAAGTATATGAGTTTGCCTCTATGTCTTCCATTCTTTTCCATTGATCTTCATGTCTATTTTGATACCAATAGATGCTATTTTTGATATTATATCTCTGTAGTATAATATGAGATTAGGTATTGTGATGCCTCTGAACTTGCTCTTCTTGTTCAGGATTGCTTGGCTATTCTGGAACTTTCATTTTTCCTAATGAATTTTAGGACTTTTTTTCTAGTCTGCGAAGAATGTCATTGGTATTTTGATGGGGATTGCATTGAATCTGCATACTACTTTTGGCAATATGTCCATTTTGACAATATTAATTCTGCCTGTTAAGAACATAGGAGGTCTTTCTATCTTCTAAACTATTCTTTAATTTCTTTTTTTTAAATTTTGATTCATTGTACACAAACAGGGTACAACTATCGTTTCTCTGATTGTACACAAAGTAGAGTCATACCATTTGTGTAATCATACATGTACGTAGGGTAATGATGTTTGTCTCATTCTATTTTCTTTCATTCCCCCCACCCTCTCCCCACCCCTTATTTCCCTCTACACAATCCATCCGTCCTCCATTCTTTCCTTACCTCCTCTCCCCACCCCCGGTCATGTATCATCATCCACTTATCAGAGAAATAATTTGGTCTTTGGTTTTCTGGGATTGGCTTATTTCACTTAGCATTGATATTCTCCAACTCCATCCATTTACCTGCAAATGTTATAATTTTATTCTTCGTTATGACTGAATAATATTCCATTGTGTATATATACCACAGTTCCTTTATCCATTCATCTATTGAAGGGCATCTAGGTTGGTTCCACAATCTAGCTATTGTGAATTGAGCTGCTGTAAACATTGGTGAAGCAGTGTCACTGTAGTATGCTGATTTTAAGTCCTTTTAGTATAGGTCAAGGAGTGGGATAGTTGGGTTAAATGTTGGTTCTGTTCCAAGTTTTCTAAGGAATCTCCATACTGCTTTCCAGAGTGGCTGCACCAATTTGCAACTCCACCAGCAATGTATGAGTGCACCTTTTTCTCCACATGCTCGCCAACACCTGTTGTTGCTTGTATTCTTGATAATAGAGTATTCTTTAATTTCTTTCTTTAATGTTCTATAATTTCAGAAGTGTTTTTTCTTTTAGGTTATTATGAAATAGGATAGTTTTCCTGATTTCTTTCTTAGCAGAATTGCTGTTGGAATATAGGAAAGCTATTTATTTATGAATGTGATCTCACATACTTTGCTGAATTTGTTCATCAGCTCTAGAAGTCTTCTGGTGAAGTTTTTTGGATCTTGTAGATATAGGATCATGTCTGCAGCAAACAGAGATAAATAACTTCTTCTTTTCATATTTGTATCCTGATTACTCTGAGGAGAGTTTCAAGAACTATATTAAATAGTAGTGATGATAGTGGAAATCCTTGTCTTGTTCCTAATTTTGGAGGAAAAACTTTCAGTTTTTCTCCATTCATTATGATGTTGGCTTTGTGTTTGTTACATATGGCCTTTATAATATTGAGGTAAATTCCTTCTGTCCCTATTTTCTCAAGCATTTATTTTATTTTATTTTATTTTTGTGGTGCTGGGGATTGAACCCAGGGCCTTGTACTTGTAAGGCAAGCACTCTACCAGCTGAGCTATGTCCCCTGCCCCCCTATTTTCTCAAGCATTTTTAACATGAATGGGTGCTGGATTTTATCAAAGATCCTTTCTGCATCTATTGAGATGATCATATGATTCTTGACCTTAATTTTATTTATTAAAAAAATAATAAATAAATAAATGGTGAATTACATTTATTGATTTGCATGTGTTGAAACAACCTTGCATCCTTGGGATGAAATGCACTTGATCATGAGGTATTATCTTTTTGATGTATATTTGAGTGTGGTTTGCTAATATTTTATTAAGGACTTTTGCATCTATGTTCATGAGAGATCCTGGTCTGTAGTTTTCTTTCCTTGATGTGTCTTTGGTTTTGGTATCAGGGTTATGCTGGCTTCATAGAATATATTTGTTAGTGTTTCCTCCCTTTCAATTTCATGGAATAATTTGAGAAAGACTGGTATGAGTTCTTTAAAGTTCTGATGGAACTCAACTGAGAATCTTTCTGGTCCTAGGCTTTTCTTTGTTAGAATGCTTTTAATTGCTGATTACATGATATTGGTCTATTTAGGTTTTCTCTATCTTCCTGGTTCACTTTGGACAGGGTCTATGTGTCTAGGAATTTGTCAATGTCTTCTAGATTTTCTAGTTTATTGGAATATAAATTTTCAAAATAGTTTCCAATGAGACTCTGGATTTCAGAAGTATCTGTGATATCTCCTTTTTCATCTCTACATTTGTTAATTTGGGTCTTCTGTCTTTCTTTTGGTTATTTTAGCTAAGGGTTTATCAATTTTATTTATCTTTTCAAAGAATCAACTCTGTTGTGTTGATCCTTTGTATTGTTTTCTTTTTAATTCCCAATTTAATTACTTTTGACTGATCCTAATTATTCACTGTCTTCTACTGATTTTGGAATTAGTTTGTTTTTTCTGTCCTCAGGCCTTGAGGTGGAGCATTAGATTATTTATTTGGAGTCTTTCTTTTTTAATGTAGGCACTCAGTGCTATAGATTTTCCTCTTAGAATTGTCTTCATACTGTTTCAGAGTTTTTGATATGTTGTATCTCTATTCTCATTTGTTTCCAAGAATTTCTTTTTTCTTTTTTTTTGCGGTGCTGGGGATCGAACCCAGGGCCTTGTGCTTGCAAGGCAAGCACTCTACCAACTGAGCTATCTCCCCAGCCCTGTTTCTAAGAATTTCTTGATTTCTTCTGTAATTTCTTCTACAAGAGTATTAGTCAAAAGTATTATTTAAAAGGGTATAATTCAATCTCCATGTGTTTATGTGGTTTCTATTATTTTTCTTGCTGTTGGTTTCTTGTTTCATTCCATTATGATCTAATAGGATACATGGAATTATCTCAGATTTTTATATTTGCTAGGATTTACATTATAACATAGAATATGATTTATTCTAGAAAAGGTGCTATGAGCTATTGAAAAGAAAGTAAATTCAACTGTTTTGGGGTGAACTAGTCTATAGATGTCTATTAGCCCTGCTCGATTTATAGTATTATTTAGGTCATAAATATCTGTATTGATTTTATGTTGAATGATCTGTCTTGGTGCTAGGAGTGTGTTGAAATCACCTAGTATTATTGTATCTGGGGTTTAATGTCAAGAAGTATTTTTAAAATGCAATTAGGTGCACTGACAATTGGAGCGTATATATTTACTGTTATTGTATTTTCTTGTTGGATTGTTCCCTTTACCAGTATACAGTGGCCTTCTTTGTCTCTTTTGATTAACTTTTGCTTGATATTTGCTTTGTCAGATGTGAGAATAGCTACTCCTACTGGTTTTCAGACTGCATTTACATGAAATATATTTTTTCCTTTTTTTAACTTTCAGCCTGTGGGTGTTTTTGCCTTTGGAATGAGTCTCTTACAAAGAGCACGTAGTTGGATATATATTTTTTTCTTTTTATTTAAAATTTTTATTTGTTCTAATTAGTTGTACATGATAGTCAAATGCATTTATACATTTTGATAGCTCATACATAAATGGAGTGTCATTTCTCATTTTTCTGATTATATATTTTATAGGATCACATCAGTCATGCAGTCATATATGTACATGAAGTAATGTATGTTTCACTCTACTATCATTCTTAGCCCTATACCCCTTCCCCTCCCTTCACTCCCCTCTATCTAATGTAAAGCAACTCTATTCTTTCCTATCTCCCCCACCCCCTTATTGTGAATTAGTATCTGCATATCTTAGAAAACATTGGCCTGTGGTTTTTTGGGTTTGGCTTCTTTCATTTAGCATGACATCCTCCAACTCCATCCATTTACCAGCAAATGCCATAATTAATTAATTAATTAATTAATTAATTAATTTTTATAGACTGCATTTTGATTCATTGTACACAAATGGGGTACAACTTTTCATTTCTATGGTTGTGCACAATGTAGATTCATACCATTTGTGTAATCATACATGTACATAGGGTCGTGTTGTCTGTCTCATTCCACCATCTTTCATATCCCCGCCCCCTTCTCCCTCTCTTTTCCCTCTACGTAATCTAAAGTTCCTCCATTCTTCTCTCATCCCCCAACCCCCCACCCCCATTATGTATCATCATCCACTTATCAGGGAAAACATTCAACCTTTGGCTTTTTGGGACTGGCTTATTTCACTTAGCATGATATTCTCCAATTCCATCGATTTATCTGAAAATACCATAATTTCATTCTTCTTTAAAGGTGAGTAATATTCACATTATCTTTGTTCATTCATCTGTTGATTTGAAGACCTTTGGGTATTTTTAATCCATTCTGCCAGTCTATGTCTTTTAAGTGGAGAGTCTAGACCATTTATTATCAGTGTTGTTATGGAAAGATATTTGTTATTTTCTGCCATTTTGGTTTGTTATATTTAATTTGGTCTTGATTTTTGTTTAATTAGTTGCTCTTCTAGTGAGCTTCATCTATTTGGGAACTTTGGGTTTATTTTTGAGTTCTAGCTTAGTGGTAAGGAGTATTTTATTCTATCCTTATCATGGAAAGTTTTTATTTCTTCATTGATTTTTGAAAGACAGTTTTGCTGGCTATAGCAATCTTGCTTAGCAATTGTTTTCTTTCAGAACTTGGAATATCCCATTCCAGATCCTCCTTGATCTTAGGGTCTGGGTTGAGAAGTTGGAAGTCTGAACCTTGTTGGTTTACCTCTAAATGTGACTCATCATTTTTCTATAGCAACTTTTAATATTCTTTCCTTATTTTCTGTGTTAGGCATTTTGACAATGATGTGTCTTGGGGAGGTTCTGTTTTTCAATCTGTCTATTTAGATTTCTTTATGACTCTTGTATGTGAATGTCTATCTCATTTCTAAGGTAGCAAAGTTTTCTGCTCTTACCTTTCAAAAGAGAATCTCAAGGTATTTAGCATGTATTCCCATGTTCTCTTCTACCCCAGTAATTCTCAGGTTTGGGCTCTTGTTCCAGAATTCTTGTATGTTTCTGGTCACGGTCTTTCCCCTTATGTTTATTGCATTCTGAGTATTAAAGTTCAAATACCCTGTCTTCAAGGTCTGAAGTTCTGTCATCAAGACCTGAAGTTTTATTTTCTACATAATCTAATTTGTGGTGATGCTTCAAATGAATTTTTAATTTGATTTATTGTGACTTTCATGTCCAAGAGTTCTGATTGATTTCTTTTCAGTATTTTTATTTCTTTTTTGAAATGGTCTTTCATTTTCTGTATTTGCTCTCTTTTAATTTTTTTTCCTTTGGTACTGGAAATTGAACTCAGTGATGTGTAACCACTGAGTCACATCCCCAACTTTGCACATCAGTTGAAATGGATTCCTCTTCCTTTTTTGTATGTGCATCCTTTTGCATGTAGTTATCTTTTTTGTTCTGATGCCTCTCCATATTTTTGATGTTCAAGTAGATTTTCAGGAGTGGGACCTGAGGTCTCCCTTTAGTTGTTGATACTTGGGACCTGGGTATTGGTTTGGGGTTTTCTCTCCCCTCTTCTATATGTTGAAGTATTTTTGAGGCTTGAGTGGGGGTGGTTTATGTGACATGAAGTTAGTTCTCTGTTACTTTGCTTAGTTGTGAGAATTGCTCAGCAGCAGAAAATCTCTGCTCTGTGAACTTGAAGTGTCCCAATCACTTTCCAGCCCCTCTTAGAGAAAGGGGGAGCACCTTTAAATATATGTCCCCTGTCTACTTTCACTTCTGTAATAACAATTATCACCTGTGTAGGAATTGTAGGGTCAGCATTTAATGTCATAATGAACAATAAGCAACAATAAACTACATCAGACATTAAACAACAGATGTCCACTACATTATCCACTGTACTAATAATCTCAACAACATGAATGGGATAGGAATTACATAAACTATATAATTCTGTCAGATAATGGAATTATAGTTTCTTTAAGTGAAGAAAAATAGGGGAGGAAAGCAAGAGAAAGTTCAAAATATTTCAAAAATGAACAGAGGAGGGCTGGGGAGATAGCTCAGTTGGTAGAGTGCTTACCTCACAAGCACAAAGTTCTAGATTCAATCCCTAGCACCACAAAAAAGAACAGAGGAGAAGCAGGATATAGGTAGCAGATGATGGCTATAAAGAAGGAGTAAGATATAGCTTAAAGTAATAAAATAGTGAAAGAGAAGAAGAGTGGACAAGAAAATTTGGTCAGTAGTTGGGGAAGAGAGTGAGGTAGGGGTAGTAAGAGGAACAAGAACCTAGGCATGAACAAATGAATGAATGTAAGATTCAAACAACTCAAAACCACATATAATTTTTCCCCACCAAAGTCAAACCAAGGCTAAATAATAAACAGATGAAGAAAGCAATATTTAAAGTGAAAGTAAAATTATGTGAATATAATTGTAAATCCATCCATGCAGTGAGAACACCACACACACACACACCCATACCCCCATCGCCAGCACATACACACATAACACACAATCACACTGAATGGAAAAAAAGTAAAAAATAAAATGAAATAAAAAAGAAAAAATTAAATCTATAAAATAACATAATGGAATAGGGTGAAAAGATTAAAATTCTTAATGGCTTGTTTCTGCTGAGGTGACCAAAATTGTTGGCAAAGATGGACTTTCATGGCTTCTGCTGTTGTCCATTCTTTGTATTTATTTTTGGAATTCTGTAACCCTTGCGTAAAGGGCTGAGGGTTGGTGTCTCTCACCAAGTTGCCAGCCGATGTGGTCAGGAGCCACAGCTGGTTGTAGTGGCTCTCAGCTTCTCGTCTCACAGTGCTGGACGGGGTAGATGGGAGTGCTGACTACTGGTGTACTCCCTTTATGGGGCTGGTGCAGAGTTCTCAATTGGAAGTTCTAGTACTTGGGATTTAGTCATGGCTGACCTTTGAAACTCTGTTGGTGGGTATTTGAGATTTGATCTGTACTTTGTGCTGCTGGGGAGATGCTGATCTCTGCTAGATGTCTGGGCCTCCAGGGTCTCCCACGAATTCCACTGTAGGGTGTGGAGTCTAAACCTCCAGAGGACTCACCTTCACTGTGATAGATGTGAATTAGGATCAGACCTGGAGCAGATGTTCCTGTATAACCAGTTGTTGGCATCTTCCTAAAAGCTCATATGGGATGCCAGCTATAAAGAGCTCTCTCTCCTCAGTATTCTGAACCTGGCACAACTCTCTCTTCACCTGTTTTAGTCCCATTGTTCCAGACACACTCTGGACCACACAATAGATGACTCTGGGCCAGGCTGGCAACTTCCTTTACGAATTATTGATCTCCTGCCTCTGCTTACTGCCATGTGACCACTTATAAATGGTTCCTGCAGCTGATGACCCTGGTTCCTGCCAACTATCCACCCGTGGGCTGAGTTATGTGGGTTGCTTTTACTCAACAACTTCCCCCACCCCTCTGGGTTCATTCAGACCAGTCTTCCTCTCTTTCTTACAAGTTTCTCCAAAGCCAATTTTTTTTCACAGTGCTACCTTCTCTCTCTGCCTCTGCTCTCCCTTCCTCAGCAGCAATAGCTGCTGCCATGGCCACTGCCACCACCACCTCCACCACCACCTCCAGCCAAGCTGATGCATTTCTACCATAGTTTCTTATCTTATGTTTGAAGCGTCTGAGTTTCTCTGTCTTTATCTTTCCTTTTACTGTCCAGTGTTGAATTTCATGAATTCCCTTAGTTACCCACCTCACTGAGAAACAGCCTTCCCACTTTTTAAATCTTTTTTTCAACTTGCATAATTTTAAGTTTTAATTAGATAGAAAATGAACAATAAAACCACACATACATGTATGTCATAACACTAAATAAGAGCATGGACAAATTTTAAAGCTGCCACCTTCCTTATAATTGTTTTTAAGAGCATCGTCACAACATTTATAATGGCATATATTTATAAAAGATGTTTAAGACTGGTTGGTAATTTAGTTTTGTTTTGGATTTTCTTTCAAAATAATTTGAGAATAGTTATGAATTTACAAAGACTATTGCTATATGATATGTTGACTCTAAACTTGAAAGGTATATACTCTATCAATCCTGGGGACTGCAAATATAAATGTAACTTTTTAAATCCTGTTCGTTCACATTTTTAAAAAGCACCCTCATTTCTTTAAAGTTAAGTACTACCCATGACTTTTGCAAGGCTCTTGTAGATAACATATTCCATTGTGAAGGGCTGATTTTATGTGACTATCCAAATCAGAGTCTGATGTAGAGCTAAACATCAAATGGCATTATGAAAAAGTTATCATCCCGGGCAGCATAATCAATTTTTCAGACAATACAGCTTCTAAAGCTCTCACCATCCTAGTTCCCTTCTTCTTGCTTCCACGTACATATTCCTTTCTTTTAAGGAAGCAAAAAATATGTACACTCACCAAAATTCTGAACATCACAGTCCAAATTGCATTGAATGGAAGTAGCCTTAGCATAAAGTATTTCATCACAGATGTTTTCTTCATTCTGGGCCAAGGTGAGGTAAAATGGGAAGAATAAAGGGAAGGGGTATGGGGGTAAGAATGATAGTAGAGTGAAACAGACATCATTACCTCATGTACATATATAACTGCATGACCCATGTGATCCTACAATATGTATAATCAGAAAAATGAGAGATTACACTCTATTTATATACGATCTATCAAAATGTATAAATGCAATCTACTGTCATGGATAGCAAATTAGAAAAAATAATAAAAAAAAAAGATTCCCAAATGCAGAGTCTTGAGTTGTGAAGTATCCAGATGAATGTGCACGTGCATGCTGCAAAGCTGCCTTCTGTTGGGCTTCGACACGCTGCTGTTCTGCATGATCCTGGAAGTTCTTATTAAGAACAGGTCCTGAGAGTGTAATGCTATTAGCTCAGAAGGATGATTTGTTGAAGATTGGTTCTGCATAAGTCATTTTCTTTTCTCTTTGTCCAGTTCTGGCAAGATTGAAACTCTGTTTTGAAAATCTTATCCTTAAGGATTTGCTGACATCTTCTGATTTTCTGTTTTAATTATGTTCAGAAGCAACTGATTAGCATTTTACAATCACCAGGGATGTGCTGGGGAGGTCTTGCTGCAGCTGTCAAAGTGGAACAGACCAGCTAGAGACAGGCAAAAGCTCCATGATGTGCCACTGTTTAGATCTTGAGCTCAGGAACTGCTGGGAAGTGTACCCTTCCTTATTAATCTGTCATCTTCCTGAATTAAAAAAGACCATTTAGGGCTAGGGTTGTGACTCAGCGAAAGAGCACTTGCCTAGCATGTGTGAGGCACTGGGTTCGATCCTCAACAGGACATATAAATAAAATAAAGGTCCATTGACGACTATATATATATACGTGTGTGTGTGTGTGTGTTGTGTGTGTGTGTGTTGTGTGTGTGTGTGTGCGTGTGTGTGTGTGTATATATATATATGTGTATATATATTTTTTTTAAAGGCCATTTAAAAAAAATTAAACTGGGCACGGTGACTCATTCCAGTAATCCCAGTGTCTGAAGTTCAAGGCCAGCCTTAGCAACTTAGTGAGGCCCTAAGCAACTTAGTGAGACCCTTTCTCAAAATAAATAAAAAGGGCTGGGGATGTAGCTTAGTGGTAAAGTACCTCAGGTTTCATCCCCAGTACAAAAACATAAAACAAAAAAACAAAACATTAAAACATATTCTACTGTGCAAATCAAAAGTATTTTTATTTTAACATGAGATGTAGAAAATACTTGATCCCTGCCTTTGAGTGACAGGGTCAGAGTTGGTGTGTTCATCTATGAATGTTCAAGAACGCAGGGAGGTTATAGACTCAGGAACCCATCCACCTTGTTGCAGGGGAGGGAACAGGTCCAAGATTAAGGTTATTTAAGGCCAAGGAATGTGGCCAAAGATTCAGCACCTGTGGAGTCATAGAAATGGTGGAGCCAGATGGGAGTAAGGGCTTTCTAGTTCAAGTTCTCGATGGTAGCTATCCAGGATCACCTTTTACAGGCAGGGCAGCTTTTGAGTAAGATTTTAACAAAGAACCCCTCAACTAGGAGCAGTATGAGAACCACCACTTCCAGTTGAATTTCATGTTTTTCAACTGATGAAATGGGGAAAGTAGGAAGAGAGAGAAGTACTCAAAGTCTCATACCCTTGGCCTCAGGGTCCAGGGCCAGGGACCCTAAGTTTTTTGTCTGTCCGTTCATTAGTTGCTGGCCATTGTTCTAAGTGCGTTATAAGTGTCATCTCATAGATTCTCAACACCTCCAGAATATGGATGGACTTCTGATCCCCATTGTACCAAGGAGGAAGAGAGCTGCCCAAGGCCAGATGGCCAGTGTTACAACCAGGTTTTGTTGCTCGGTGGAGCCCACTACAACTGTCCATCTTCCCTTATGGGAGGCTGCATGGCATTTATAGTGACTCGATAGCCCACAATGGGAAGCAGTGTCTGAGTCTTGTTCCTCTGAAGAATCCAGTACACTCTCCAGGGGTTCCGTACTAAGCTGGCTAGGAGAGTGACTCTGGGGAAGAAACCAGTCAAGAGGGTCAAGCCTCAGGCTCAAGGGAGGAGAAATCCCAGATTCTGGCCTGCTGGCTTGAAGATTGTCTAGGGTTTTCTGAAACACTGCCCTCTCCTTCTTAAACATGTAGGCCTATGAAAATATCCCCTAACCTTAGAGATTATGTGGATTGAGGGGCTGTCAAGGGTGACCTGGTTCAGTGTCCAGCCTTGAGTTCCTGACCAGCTGTACATGTTGGTCCTCAGGGTGTTTGTGAACACTCTGTCTCCTCCCACCACTGTCCCTTAATTAAAGACATCACTCCCTCCTGCCACTACTTAAATGCCTCCTCCTAGTAGGTCTCCTGCCTCCAACCCTTCCAATCTACCCAGCACACTGTAAATGTTACTCCCAAATCAGATGACATCATTCTAATTTTTATAATCTGTTCTTAGTTCCCTGTCACCTCTGGGACAAAGCCTAAACCCCCTGGCCCACAGTTTGAGGCCCTTTATGGCATGATTCCTGGCTACATCTTCGTTTCTTTGTAATGCCACTCCCCAACCCAGACCCTTAGTGGTTATTTTATTGCATTCCTGGTGCCTGCCTGAACTGACTTGAAACTTCTTGCTTTCATCTTATGCATAAAATGTCTCCTGTGAGAACTGTCCTTTATTGTATCCTCCCCAAAGTTCCCTTCCTTAGAGAGAGCCCAGGCTGAGTTAGTGCTCCTTCCCCTTATTCGCACTGCACTCTGTCACAACTCTCTGACCATTGGCTTCTTTGTCTACTTCCCTAAATGGTAAACTGCTTGCAAAAAGGAACTCGCTTTTTTCATCTTCCTCTTTCCTGTATCCACAGACAGATGGCATAGAGTAGTTATAATAGCCTTTGATGAAGGAAGGAACCAGGGGATGGTACTTTCCCTTCTCACCTGAACATCACATCATCTTTTGACCTAGGTTACTGCTCCTACCTCTTGACAAGCATGGATTTCAGCAAATGTCTTTACAATATTGGGGAACAACTGGGCAGTGATGAGCTGGCCTCCCTCAAGTTCCTGAGCCTGGACTACATCCCACAAAAGAAGCAGGAGCCTATCAAGGATGCCTTGACGCTATTCCAGACACTTCAGGAAAAGGGAATGTTGGAGGAAAGCAATCTGTCCTTCTTGAAGGAGCTGCTTTTCCGAATTAATAGACTGGACCTGCTGACCACTTACCTGGACACCAGCAAGGAGGAAATGGCACAGGAAGTTCAGACTCCTGGCAGGGCTCAGATTTCTGCCTACAGGTAGGTAGAAACTTCACAGTGTGGGTACTGGGAGGTTGAATGGACACATCTTTCTGGTCATGACTGATTGGAGATTGTCTGGGCAATATGACTTGACTTAGGAGACTTTGGAAAAAGATTTCCCACCAGGGTCTGATGAAGAAATGAAGGGGCTTTATGTATATTTCAGAGGAAAAAAATACCACAGTCATAAAATATTTACTTTCCAAAGTGAAACTTCCTACAGATATAGTTTTTTGAAATGTTCTACTTGCTTCTCTCTCGTCTTGGTGTCCCTGTTCTGCTGATCTAATTTTTCTTTTAGAACATTTCCACATAAGCATTACTCTGGCCCATTCACTGTCTTTATTTGTCAGTAACTGTGGCATGTGGCATGGAAAGGCCTCACAGCCAGGGCTAATGGCCACTACCCTATGATAGCTCAGCCTATGGTTCTATTCTCAGAGACCTGAGGTTTTGGCATGTTCCTTATCATATGTCTTCCTACTTGAAGCTTGACTATTTTGATTTTAAATGGCAAAATAAATATCTGGGTGTATTAGTTTCCTAGGGCTGCTGTAACAAAAGTACCACAAACTGAATGACTAAAACAGTAGAGGAAATTTATTCTCTTACAGTCCTGGGGACTCAAGTGTAAAAATGAAGATGTCAGTAGAGTTGGTTCCTTCTGGAGGCCCTGAGGGAGAATCTGTCCCCTGCCTCTTTCGTAGCTTCTGGTGTTGCAGGCAACCCTTGGTGTTACTTGTGTTGCAGATGAGTCCTTCCAATCTCTGCCTGTGTCTGACTGTCTGAATTTTCCTCTTCATAGAAGGACACTGGTCATTGGATTAGGGCCTGTCCTAACTCACTGTGATCTCATGAGATTTTTTTTATCTGCAAAGACCCTTTGTCCAAATAGAGTCACATCCTCACGTTCTGGATAGACAATACTTCTTGGGAGGAGAGAAGACACTGGTCAACCAGGTTCACTGCGTAGCTTTGGTTTACTAGAGTTTATTCATTCAAGCACCAATTCATCGTAAGAAACAACCACCTCAGGACTCAGAAAACTTGGGGTGGGTCACACCTGTGTCACCAAGACAGGTCTTCTGAAGGCTTCACTCCTGCCATGTGAGCCAGGCTTAGGGAACTGTGATACCAGACAATGACTGGTGGGGTCGAGAGTCCCCTGACGAGGACATGTTCTGTCTGCTAAAATCTTTAATGCTTTGGCCTGGGGACAAAAGGATCAGCACACCTTACTAAAGGGTCACCTTGTTTATCACCTTTGAATATTATCCAGGAGATAAAATGTATGGTCGTGTGGCCACTTACCATTATTAAACAACATTATATGTTTTACTTTCAAATTATAATTGCTCTCTATAAAGTGAGTATCTTACGAGCTGTCCAGACAATGGATATGTTACTAAGACTTGGATGATACAGGAAAACCTGTAGGTTTCAGTAGTGAGGAAAGTGAGGGGAAAAATACCCTGTAATACAGGTAAGAGTCAGAGCAGCTCTTGGTTGGCTCTAATCTTGGCCCAACTGAGAAAACTTTAGATATGTTTTTCTGGGGTAAGAGATTTATTGAGAAGGTGTATGTAGCAGATGACAAAACTGAGGAACTTCTGTTTCTACACTATTTTTATTTCACAATATTAATTTTTTAATTTGATTTTTAAAAAATTTTTATATTTTATTTTTGTAGATTGCATTTTGATTCATTGTCCACAAATGGGGTACAACTTTTCGTTTCTGTGGTTGTACACAATGTAGATTCACACCATTCATGTAATCATATATGTACATAGGGTAATGAGGTCTGTCTCATTCCACCATCTTTCATACCCCTGCCCCCTACCCCCTCTCATTTCCCTCTACGTAATACAAAGTTCCTCCTTTCTTTTGAAGTTGATATGCTATTGTATGAAAGTTATCTTCCTTTAAATAATAATATTGAAAGTGTTACTGACTTACCAAACGTTCCTTTGTCCACCCATTCAACAAGCATATTCCAAGAGCATAAATGTGTTGTGTGTGGATTAGGAAATAATAATTCTTTTCACATATTGAACACTTACTGTATTGATCAAGCTTGGTTCAAGTACAATCATGTGCTGTATAATACTGTCACAATCGATGACAGATTGTGAGATGGTGGTCCCCTACGATCATACTGCCTAGCGACATCATAGCACTCTTTGTGTAAGAATGTTATGATGTTTGCAAAGTGAAGAAAGCCTAATGATACATTTCTTAGAAAATATCCCCATCATTAAGTGACATGACTGTACTTCATGTAAATTTATTTGCATAATCTTTGGCGTCTGCCTGTGTTGTGGATACACAACTATCTCTAGTCTGCAGATGAGGAAAAAATGTCTAACATGTCACTCAGTTCTCAGATAGCGGACCAAAGTTTTAACACAGGTAGTGTGGGTTCCCTGTGCTCAACTACTGCCCCATACCACCCTTGGGGGTTATGAAAATAGAAAGGGCATGGACCAGGCTATCAGGGGACTTGAACATTTTTGTAACAGGACGATAATAACAAGTGAGTGATCCTTCTGAAGTGAACACAGTGAGACACATGCAGTGGAACACGTGGCCCTGAGGACGGGGACACAATGCCATTGGTAGGGGAGGAGGAAGGTACAGACTGGAAAGGGAGAAGGGTGTGGGGGCAGCAAGGAGCAGGATAGATGGTATGTTTGCTAGAACCAAATGTTTGGCGCGCTCTCTCTCTTTTTTTTTTTTTTTTTGGTACCAGGGATTGAACCCAGGATCACTTAACCACGAAGCCACATCCATAGCCCTTTTTAAATATTTTATTTAGAGGCAGAGTCTTAAGTTGCTTAGGGCCTCACTGCTGAGGCTGGCTCTGGAATCATAAACCTCCTGCCTCAGCCTCCTGAGCCACTGGGATTACAGGCATGCACCACTGCACCCAGGTGGCTTTTCTCTTGAAGGAATGACTGGGAGGACGCTGCCCAGTTTAGTGAGGGAAGTGGTAATCCATCCGACTTGCAGAGTGGAAAGTACAATTTTCAAAAGTCAATGCTTGTTTCTATTGCAACAGGATCTTGTTCTTATAGTGAAAGACAAAGGAAAAGCACGAGTTATATAACTGAAATTAACCAAAGGACAAAGTTGATGGAACTTTTAATTGTTCAGAGTGGGCACAAGTTCTGCCTCTCTCTCAGGACGCGGCTCCTAAATCATGCTGCTAATTGTCTTTTGGAGGGAGGCTATTGAGTCAGGTCCCTTCTGACTCCACACAGCAAATGGGAAATAATCTGGGGAAGCATTTCTAAAGTGTCTCCATTTCCTACCACAGGGTCATGCTTTTTCAGATTTCAGAAGAAGTAAGCAAGCTGGAATTGAAATCTTTTAAGTTTCTTTTGAGCAAGGATATCCCCAAGTGTAAGCTGGATGATGACCTGGTAAGACCTGGAATTGTCTGGAAATGCAGTCCTGGGAGTTGGTCAGTCACTGGGGACTTCTGAGGCTAAAGAAAGGGGCTCTCTTGGTAAAAGCAACCTAGCCAGAGAGAAGAAAGCTGTCAGCAGGCGTGCTGTGGACTTCATGCCTTTGCACTGTGAAGTGCTGCTCACATTAGTCTTTGGGAGCAGGCAGACTTGGGAGCCAGGGGAGAAGGGTGGCCATGCATCACAAGCCCATGTGGGACCAGACAGAGCCAGGGAGCAAGTGGTGGCCTGAGACATTGTTTCCACTTCTGCATTATTGGATGTATATCTCTGGGCATGTTGTGCAGTGGTGTATCTCTGTGTTATGTGCATTGCACGTCTCTTATGTATATGTGTGATATGTATATCCAGTGGTATGTGTCTCTGTGTAGTATATGTATCTGTGTGTATGTCTGTTTTTCTGTGTCTCTGCGTGTGTTGTGTGTCCCTGTGTATGTGTTTGTGTGTCCCTGTGTATGTTTCTGTGTATGTTTCTGTGTGTGTGTGTGTTTGTGGCGTTTGTGTCTGTGTGTATGGTATATATAGTATGTGTGTGTGAATTCAGTTTTGGAGGTGGATTACACTCTGTTGGTATATAAGGCAGTCCCAGAACTGTCACTGTGTCACTGACCAGGCTGCTATGTCTTGGCCATGCACATAGAGTTGATTCATACATAAAGGCAACCACAGGCAATATGAGCATAGGGCTTAGGAACTTGGGGACATCTGACATGGCCTGTCTTCTAGTCTCTCACTTCTGTCTTTTTGGGCCAGAGAACATGACCCGCCTACGCATGCTTTCTCAGAGGTTTGCTTGGGAAGTAAGGGTAAGCCCTTGGTTTGGAAAAAGTGGAAGTTAAAAAAAAAAAACGAATATAAAAACCAGTCTCAATTCAGTCTTCCCTCTCTTTCTTGTCCCCCAGAGCTTGCTTGACATTTTCATAGAGATGGAGAAGAAACTTATCCTAGGGGAGAGAAACTTGGATATGCTGAAAAACATCTGTGATCAAATCAATAAGAGCCTGCTGAAGAAAATCAAGGATTATGAAGAATTAAGCAAAGGTACATCTGACACTGTAATCAGCAAAGTGTTTTCTCAAATACATAAATCCCTCCCTATCTCAAGCAGGTCTAACCACATATTTGGGGGATGTTTTTCTCTTTTTAATTCAGAGAGAAGAATGAGTCTTGAAAGAAGCCCAGATGCATTCTCAAATGGTAATGTTTGCAGATGCATGGAGTTAATTTACACTCTGGTATCATCATGCTTCCTTCTACTGCATCCTATTATTGGGAAGAAAGTTAGGTGGTCACTTTTTATCACCTTCTCTACATATTGACAGAACCTGCAGCCCCAGACTGGCATGTTTGCAATAAGTGCAGAGTTAGTCTCTAATAAGTTCTTAACATTTTTGTTGTTTTTCTCTTCTTTTCTTTTTTTTTTTTTCCCCCTTCTCTCTCCCAGCATCTCCCATTGACATGTGCTGTCTGTGGTTTGCACTGGTAGCTAGATCTAAATGACTTTTCAGAACTTTGTTGATTAAGTTACTTCCTCTTTCAACAACAAATAAATTTTTTTACATTGTTGTCTAGGTCAGAGGCCCCTGGGTCGAGTGAGTAATTCTCTCCATCCCCGCTGAGCCCTGCACTGAAGCTCCCCATTGTCCATCTTACTCTTGGGGATGTTTCAGCCAAGTTCAGCTAATCCTCTGTCTCTTTTCTATCTGGGGAAGTAAGACTGAACTTCAAATTTTTGATTACTCATATATTCTTTTTCATTATAAAAATTATACCTAATCATTGAGGATGATTTTTTTCTTTTTGGAGGGTACCAGGGATTGAACTCAGGGACTCTTGACCACTGAGTCACATCTCCAGCCCTATTTTGTATTTTATTTAGAGAGAGGGTCTCACTGAGTTGCTTAGTGCCTCACTTTTGCTGAGGCTGGCTTTGAACTCCTGATCTTCCTGCCTCAGCCTCCCAAGCTCCTGGGATTGTAAGCATGCACCACCACACCTGGCATGATTTTAAATTCAGAGAAAAAATTTTTTAAAACCCACTAAGATGCCATCACATCCTAAATATTAATACTGTTAATATTTTATATTCATTATATTTTCACCCTGGCTCTTCTCTTCGTGTGTGTGTGTGTATGTGTGCACACATGTACACACACATGCATACAAAATGCATTTTGGATCACCCCCTTATAAAGATTACTCTGAGTAAACGTCTCTGCATCCAGTTCTTCCTTACTTCCCATGCCGGCTTGGGTCCAAGACTTGAAGAGTACATTAAGTGGTACTTTTGAGTCGGTTCATCCCATGTCAGTGTTTTATGAATGAATATCTCACAAATTCCATAAACCTCAACCTGGCAATGGAGAAGTGTGTAAAGTTATAAAGTTCTGACATTTCTTCATCACTGTTGTCCAAGGTGCTACACATTTCTTTACCAGAGTCTTGTTCCTGCCATGTCTCATTCTAGACGTGTCTCTTTGTGGCTTGCAGGGGAGGAGTCCTTCAGGATGCTGGCATTGTCAGACTCTCCAGGAGAACAAGACAGTGACTCACAGGTACATGAACACCTACAAATTTTCTTTCCTTTTTCATTGCAGATTCTAGATTTTGTAATTTTTAGGGTTTTTTTCCCTCCCTTTTAGCTGCCAGATGATCCAATAAAGGAAAAATCTGAGTTATAGAAAAAAAAAAAAATCCCATGAAAGGACAAGTTAAAAATGTCATTTCATTTTTAAAATGTGACCTCTCCAGTTCCTTTATGTTACATTTTTATTGTAAAACCAAAGACAAAGGTATTGGACTAGTTAGAAGGTGGGAGGCCTCCTACCTAATTTTCTAGATGACATGCCAACCTAAATGGGAGAGGCTTTCTGGGGGGCTATTGCAGACCTGGAACAAGCAAAGTCTTACCTTTTAGTATGATCTTTAAAAATGCTTTTCTTTTATGATTAGGAGTAAGCAATAAGTACTCATAATCTAGTCATCTCTTTGTCTTTTGAGCCAGCAGAAAAATTTCCTTTCTAGACCTAAGTTCTATTTATGTAACTTCAACAATTCACCAAATGCATTTTAGTGCATTAGTTCACTCACTCCTCACTGTGGCAGAAAGCACAGGAGGCCCTGAACACCTGAATTAGGCTTGAGAGTGACTAGTAGTGTGAACTCTGTGAAAATTACCAGAACTCTCTCCATCTGAAAATCAAGGATTAACCATAGTGACGTGGCACTATACAAAGCATTGTTCCCATTAAATAGTCTACAATCTTAGTAAATCTGGTATTTTTAAATGCACCCAATACACTTAGTAAATACTTAGCATACATTATAGTAAATACTAAATATACTTAAGTACTTAATATACTTGATATCTTAGTAAACATGCTAAGATACTAATAGATTAGACAACTTGCCTGAAGTCTTAAGTTTATGAACTAGTAGAGGCAAAAATTTGGTTTCCTAAGCTGGGGAGGGTCGTTTTCTGTACCTCAATGGGCTGCACAGATTTCTAACCAACTGCTAAGAATCCCAGCAATGAAATAGCCCTAGGAAAATAAGCAGCACAGAGGGCCACCTCAGGCCCATACTGTCAGGTGTACAGTGTGGATTCTGTAACCTACAGCATAACCCAGCATCTCTCTCCAGCTGCAGTAGTCCTAAGAACTGGGTTACATCAGCTTCAGTCATCCTGGGACCATACTGTACTGGCCTGAAGGGCAGGCTCTTAGCTGTTAGACAAGAAGTGCAGATGAGTAGAGTAGATAGCCAATAGAGTCACAGTTCGGGTGGAGCTGCCCAAAGACAGTCATTTTCAGCAATTCTTACTGAGTTCTCAAACGTTTCTAAATCCTAGTCCTGGGCACAATGTTCTCTCCTTCAAAGATATGAGGACAGTATTAATATATGTGCAAAGTTCTCATGAGACCCAGGTACACCAACTTTACAGCTATCCTAGGGCAGAACTCTGAGGGATCCCGTGTGAGGAGAATAGCTGGAAACTAGTTCTTTGGGAGAATGACCCCAAGTTGGGGTGGGGTGGGGCCAGAGAGAGCCCACTTGCTTGCCATCGCCTCCTGGGCAGCCCACCCTCTTCCTGGGCAGTTCTTTGTTTAGATCACCAGTGTTTGACTGGCAGAGTAAGCTCCAGGGTTGGGTTTTTGTTTTCCAGACATCAGACAAAGTCTACCAAATGAAAAGCAAACCTCGGGGATACTGTTTGATCTTCAACAACTATGATTTTAGCACAGCACGGAAGGATATGCCCAAGCTTCACAACATTAAGGATAGGAAAGGAACAGATTTGGATGCAGGTACAGTACAACCCAAAAGAGAAGTGAACATTTCTTATACCTATTTTCTTTTTAATCAAAAGGGGAAAAACAAAAGCTGTACCAAAAGGGCCACATGGTTCAAGAATATGGATTTAAACATATTTCCTTATGGAGGTGAAGAACTTTCTTATGTATTTGTTAGTTTTCTGCTTTTTATAAAATCGGTTTTTATAAATCACAGCATAAGCATATGTATAATGATAAACTATCAAGTATTACTAAAATCTTATAAAGAGGAACAGCAATGAGCTTTACTTTTAAATCAACTAAGCAAATACTTTCTGTAGAATGTGTTAGGTGAAAAAGATTGCCTTAGTATCAAAATCTATATTGGTATTTCATTTATAAAAGTTGTGCTATTGAACACTGAAGAAATTGTGAGTTCTTAACAAAATAGCATTTTCAAACATTAAATTAGCCAGAAATTATTATTATTATTTTGGTACCGGGGAATGAACTCAGCCACATCCCCAGCCCTTTTTTGTATTTTATTTAGAGACAGGGTCTCTCTGAGTTGCTTAGTGCCTCATTAAGTTTCTGAGGCTGACTTTGAACTCATGATCCTCCTGCCTCAACCTCCTGAGCCACTGGGATTACAGGTGTGCGCCACTGTGCCTGGCCAGAAATATTTTTGATCAGCCTTTATTTAAGCAAGGACTGAGAACTTATAAGTTATTTTTCCAATTTTTTAATTGGTACATTATGGTTGTACATAATGATGGGATTTGTTACATGTATTAGTACCTACACACAATTATAACAATATAATTTGGCCAATAGAACTTCTCTGCACTTTCTCATGCCTTTCCCTCCTCCCATACCATGGTCCCTTTCCTCTATTCTGTTGATCTTGCTTTGCTTCTCATGAGATTCCCCTGCCACCTTCTTTCCTTCTTACTCTCTACCTTCCACATTTGAAAGAAGACATACAACCCTCGACCTTCTGAGTTTGGCTTATTTCACTTAACATAATGTTCTCAAGTTCCATCCATTTTCTTGCAAATGACATAATTCCATTCTTCTTTATGGCTAAGTAAAACTTGTATATAGAGAGAACTTACAATTTCAACAACAACAACAAAAATCTGTGCAATGGAAATATAGAAATGGGAATAATTAAAAAAATAACAAATCAATTCAACTCAGTCATTGAGATATTAATTTTGATTTGGTCAAAGAACTTTTGAAAATAGTATTTATGAGTCACATGTTCTTTACTTATTTTTTAAATTGAGTAAATTTTAGAAAATTAATGCACACTGATTGTAACCATTAGAACACTGTAATGGTCCCTATTACCATTTGTCTTATTTATTTAAGCAAATGCTAAGGTTTTAAAAAGTCATAGAATTTAGGGTCATTGATTACATCAGTTATCATTATACATTTGGTATTGAAAAATGTTTTAGGTCTCTGATTTCTATTCATTGAATATTAGTTTTTTCTATTAAATTTCATTTGATTCTGTTTCTGGAAGTTCATTTTTCTTCTATCTGGCCCATGGAACCTGGTCTGTGATAGGTATTTGAATTCACAAGTCCTATTTTTTCTCTTCCTTTGCTTATTACATTCTGTGTTGAATAAGTGAAAATAGGAGATGCAACTGCCTGTCTCATTTCTCCTGAGCTGTCCCTTCTGTTCTGGCAAAGTGCCCCGTGAACATCTTTGCTGTCATTTTCATCATCACCACACCACTTTCCAAAAGGAATCAGAATTTTCCACAGAATCAAGTCACTATATTAGCCTTGTCAAAGTTCTTCAAAACCAATGAGGATTCATTGCATTGCAAAGTCATTTTTCTCTATTCCTAATGCTACAGTGTCTCTTGGCATGTTTTATGTTTACCTCTGATGCGCAACAGGAACAAAATACTAGAAGAGGAATTAGAAAAAAAAAGGTGTACTCCAATAAGGACTAAGAGAACAGGAATGCAAGCAATAGCTAATAAAAGATTTAAAACAAGTTTGGGAGATGAAATAGAGGAGGAGAGGTAGTAGATTTAATAGAGCAGAGAAAGCTACAACCTAAGTGATTATAAAGGAAATCAAAGAAAGGAGGCAAACCCATTTACCCCACAGAACTCTGGAAAAAAAAAATCAGGAATTGGAAGTACAAACATAGGTGAGGCAATGAGCTGAAAACAGGAAGATATTTTGAAAGTCTATATGAGACATATGTAAGTGATGCCCCAGTTCCATCTCACAGAACCAACAACTCTTCCTATTCTACCATCATAAGGAAAAGGAAGTTTATTCTCTCATAAAAATGAACCAGAGAGTCTCTAGATCTGGTGATACTGGGCTCAGCAAAGAAAGCAGTGAAGTATGGAAGAAAGAGAGATTAAAGGAAATTCAACCTACTGGTGGTATGGAGTCAGATTTCAAACCCATCTTGGTTCCAAGAACATTGGCAGCAGATATAAATTCTCTTTTGGAAAAGCTGAAAGCCCTAGATAAAATATCTATAGATCAGGACATCTGGGGGTCTCCTAATGGAATGACAAGTTTCCTAATCAATCACTCTGCTATGAAGTCCACCAGTGAACAAA
Source organism: Sciurus carolinensis (assembly GCF_902686445.1). Taxonomy (NCBI): domain Eukaryota; kingdom Metazoa; phylum Chordata; class Mammalia; order Rodentia; family Sciuridae; genus Sciurus; species Sciurus carolinensis. The sequence continues at coordinate 148,573,558 of NC_062215.1, forward strand.
CCATGGCCAAAAACACGGAGCATTTAGTTGACTAAAGGACAGCCAAGTTTCATCAGGCATATAGAGAACACCTATAATATAAAACAAGCCATGCAGATAATAAAAATGAAATGAAATATGAATTAAAGATAATGCTAGGAAAAAAGGAAATCCTTAAAAACTATATTTAATAGTGATAATAAAATGTTCATAAAAGAACAAGATGTTATGAAAAAGAAACAAAACAAGAATCACTAAAAATTCAACATATGAGCACAGAAATTTTTTAAAAAATCAATAGTGCAGAAGATAAAAGTCTCAGAAAATAGGACAAAAAGGTAAAAAATAAAATGGCAAATAGGAACAAAAGGACAAGAAAATCTGAAGCTGAGGGCCAGTTAGGAATGTTCAGTCTCTAATAATTAAAGTTCCAGAAGGAAAGAACAGAGAAAATGGGGGAAATGGAAATGTTCAGGAATTAGGTTAACAGCTGGCAGACTAAAAGGGCCTAATGAATTGAGAAAGATTCATACCAAAGCATATTTCATCCTAGAAACTTATAGAGAGAAAAAGATAAATCAAATATGTAAAGTGTCAGGAATCAAAATGTCAGTGGACTTCTTAATAGCAACACTGAAAGCTACAAGAAATACTTTCAGAATTCTGAGGAAAAATGCTGTGGAAAGAGCATTCTGTATCTGATTAAACTACAAAAAAGTATGAAAGTCGAAGTAAGGACTCATGTAAGGGCCCCCAAAATTTATTCCTTATGCAGGAGTGGATATACTCCATCAAAACATGCCAGTAAATCAATAAAGAAGAAGTCATAGGTTCAGGAAAAAAAGAATCTATTATGGAAAAGACCTAAAGATATCACAGGAGAAGAGAAATTTATTAAACCTAAGGAGCAGTCAGTTAGGATTAGAGAAGAAGGATGTAGTGCTCAACATGGAACATTCTCCAGAAAAATAAAAATGAATCAGACAAGCAGCCTGCAAATGTTGAAAGAGCAACCAGATCTGTTAGTGCATTTGAAAAAAATAATAATAATGTTAGCCATATGGGAAACAAAGCAAATTTAAAAAGTAATGCAATTATTAACTCTGGGAAAGACAAAAATCTTAACAAGGAAATATAATTAAAGAACTTGATTTTTACATTGTCCTAGTAATATAAGTATTATTATGAATTATACCTAAAATTATTCAAAAATTGTATAAGAGCACTATGTGCTCACTTTCTATAACTCACATAAAAGTCTAAAATGTATAAATGAATAAATAGTGAATTCAAATTCATTACAATATGGAAACTAATATTTAAAAAAAACAGTATTTAAAACCTTAAAGTGGTTGCCTTCATGGACTATGACTGGGTAATAGAGAAGGATAGAGAGAGGATAACTGTTTTTGTAATAGATCTTTCAGTTCTATTTTGTTCATATTTTCTCTTTTGATAAGTGTAACTAATTTTGAGTGTTTGGCATAAAATAAATATGGGCATTTTATTCAAAAATTATTTCCCTTTTTATATTAAATAAGAAATAAAATCATCTCTTAAATTGATTTGATAGTAAGCCAAAATAATAGCTTACCCATAGCTTACCCATAGATTACCAAAATTAACTTTTCCAGTTCAGAATAGGCAACAGGCCCAAAATAGCACTCACCCTTTCCTCATTTGCCTCATGGTTTGGAAATGTTCTCTGCTGGTGGCAATAAATATTAAAAGTGTATAGAATCCATATACTAATATAGGTCTCATTCTTTAAGTTTAGATCAAATTCTTATCTATCAATATGACACCCTCTGCCCCCACACACACCATTCTTTTTCACTCTGGGCTGTATGGCAGGAAATTACTGTGGTGTAATATGACTTTTCTTCTTTCACTTTTCAGAGGCTTTGAGCAAGACCTTTACGAAGCTTCATTTTGAAGTAGTACCTCACAAAGATTCCACAGCAAAGGAAATCTGTGAAGTTCTGAAGTCCTACCAAAGCATGGACCACAATAATAAAGACTGCTTCATCTGCTGTATCCTCTCCCATGGAGATGAGGGCATAGTCTATGGCACTGATGGACAGAAGGTCTCCATCTATGATCTGACCTCTTATTTCACTGGTTCAAAGTGCCCTTCCCTTGCTGGGAAACCTAAAGTCTTTTTTATTCAGGCTTGTCAAGGGGATAACTACCAGAAAGGCGTACCTGTTGAAACTGACTCAGAGCAAAAGGAAGCCTACTTAGAGATGGACTTATCATTTCAAAAGAGTTATATCCCAGATGAAGCTGACTTTCTGTTGGGGATGGCCACTGTGAACAACTGTGTTTCCTATCGAAACCCCCAGGAGGGAACCTGGTATATACAATCACTTTGCCAGAGGCTGAGAGAAAGGTGTCCCCGGTAAGGTTTGCCTATCCAGCTCTCCTGGGAGCTACACTACCTGCTTCCCTTCCCCATCACCACTACTATATATGCATAGTTAGAGCCTCTTAGAAAGAGTTTTATGGTTAGGGTAATACTAATCGTAGAATCATCAAGAGGAGTTATTTCCATTCACCTCTAAAATGTCTCCTTGTGGACCACAGAGTCCTACTTCCCAGGTCAGCTGTGAAATGAGAGAGATACTTATTGAGGCGTTTCCTTTATTCAACATCTCAAAGGACAACCACAGTATTTCAGAGCTCAGAAGGATGGTAGTAATGTAGTCCACCCCTCTGACTTTAGGAAAAATCACGATTGAGCCAACTCAGCTAGTTTTGGAAGTCTGTCAAGAAGGCAGTGAGCACATCAATGTTTAACATTCTCCAACTCTGTCAAAAGTCCTGTAATGGCTACCCAACCTCAAATCTTCTTGAGGCATTGTGGGAGATAAGTAGCAAGGAGTAGGAGCCCCTTATGTCTCCACTCACTTGGCCTGCTTTGAAGCTGCAAGATGTGGGAAGATAGCCGTCCCTTGTTTATTGTATCACAGGCTTCATTTAGTTTTGATTTCAAATGTCATAACTCACCCACGTGCACAAAGCTGACAGATGAACGGTGAAGGATCCTTCTAACACATTCCTTCTAGACCTATTTCTCATTATGCTTTCAGTGTATGAAAAGTGAGAATCTCCCATGGCATATAAAGAGTGAACCACAATACTAATGTGATGTTTTCATTTTGGCACTTAAACCATGAGTCCCGCAAGGTTCTGGTGTTCACTACAGAGATAGATGAAGAGGTTGCCCGACAAAACTGCTAAGAGTCTGATGACGGAGGGGTGGAGAGGGCTGTAGGAGATGTTTCATTGTATTGTAGAAGAATCTGCAGAAGCAATGCTGACTGTGGGTAGAGGGCACTTGGGGGACATTGAGGTGCTTTGAGGGTTGAGTGACACAGTTCACAGAGCAGTGAGATACACACAGATTGAAAGGGAAAGAAACCAAATCTCATACTGGCCCTGAGGTTTCTGATGGTCAGTAGAGATCCCAAATGAGCCAAAGGTGAAATTATCAAGCTCTGACACAACTCATCTACCTGCAAAGCTGTGGTAGGTCTTGGTTTAGCAGATTATGGTTTCCAAAGCCTGATGTTTTGAGACAAGGAACTATAGGTCTCTCCCTCAGCACAGCAGAGGAGATGGGTTGTCGGTTTTCTCCCCCTGTGGATTGTCACACGTTATGCTCTGTTTTTCAGAGGCGATGATATTCTCACCATCCTGACTGAAGTGAACTATGAAGTGAGCAATAAGGATGACAGGAAGAACATGGGGAAGCAGATGCCCCAGCCCACATTTACATTAAGGAAAAAACTCTTCTTTCCTCTTGATTGATGCTGTTGCCTCTGTGTGTAACACTATTCTTTATTTATTAAGTATTTTTTATTTGTTCTAATAACATTTTATTAAGTTGTAAGCTATTACTTGTTTTGCACTTTTTTTGATGGCAGGAAGGGAATTGGGAAATCAGTACATTTTTTCCCTAATATTACTTTTAAATATACAAATATTATCTCTTTTTCCCTACAAAGTGTCACTATAATCAATTCATCCCACCCTATATATTTGAATCAAGAACAATTTAATTCTTCTATGAATTCAAGCTCAAATCTCTGACTTTGCAATATCAACCACTCTTAGACATTTATTATTATGGTATAATTTTAACCATATTTTAAAAAATTTTTAATTTGTTTTAATTAGTTATACATGACAGTAGAATGCACTTTGATACATCATATATAATGGAGTATAATTTCTCATTCTTCTGATTAAACGTGATGTAGAATCCCACCAGTCACGTAGTTATGTATGTACATTGGGTAATAATGTCTGATTCATTCTACTGTCCTCCTCCCCCTAAACTCCTTCCCCTCCCTTCACTCCCCTCCACCTAAAGTAATTCTATTCTTCCCTAGCCATCCCTCATTGTGAATCAGCCTCCACATGTCAGAGAATTAACTGAATTTTTTAAAAAATTTTAAATTTTATTTACTGGTATATGGTGCTGAGTATTGAACCCAGGGCCTCGCACATGCCAGGCAAGCACTCCACCACTGAGCCACAACTCCAGTCCCTAACTGTATTTTTAATAAGATGAAAAAGTACTACATAAAAGTAAAAACTACATTAATCAAGTTATATTTCACACTACTTTCAAAATGTATAAATTTGGAAATATTCTTTAAAAACTTAAAAAAAAATCAAGTTGTTTTACAGCTTCTTTATTATCTGTGCCCAAACTCCCTTCCTGGCATCTCCCTTCTATTCTGTTATTGAGCTGCAGCCTCAGCTTTTTTTTTTTTTTTTTTTTTTTTCTTTTCTTTTCTTTTGAGACTAAGTCTCACTACATTGCTCAGGCTGGCCTCAGGCTTATGATTCTCTGCCTCTGCCTCCTGAGAATCCTGTTTTTCTTACACACACCTCTTCATCAGCTGTTCTTCCTAATCATTCATTTACACCTTTCATACACTTGCATTCATTTTTTTCTTTCTGTGAATGATTTATTTCATATCTTTAAACTTTAAGAGTATTTTTAAACTTTTTAAAAAACATTTTTAAAAAAATAAAATGTAATTTTATCTTACTGCTCCTCAGAGATTATTTTGTTAGTGTTTTTTGTTTGTTTGTTGCCATTGGTGTGCCACAAATGGGAAACATTCAGGTCATAGACTGTGTCACTTGAGTCTCCTACAGGCTATGTTTTTAACATTTACTGTCAACATTTGAAAACCAGGAGATATCGCATAAAACCCAGAATATCTGTTTTTGAAAATTCAGAATGTCTGACATCATCAACCCAGGCAACTGTGCAGCAGTACTCTCAGGGATCTGAGAAGAACCTCCCTCCAGCCAGGTGTGGCTTTGCCTTCCCCAGTCCTCTCTCCGTCTCCCCATACCCACCCAGGCTTCTCCAGGGGGCCACTGTTAATGGCCATTTATCACTGTGCTTGTGTGACTGTTTTTCCTTAGTCCAGACACATCACAGCCCTTTATACTGGTTATGTTGCCTGCCCTGTGGGCATTTGAATTCTGGCGATGGTTTGGAGAAGGCAGCAAGAATCCTCAGATACTCTTCCTAGGTCATAGGTTCAGGAACATGGTTGGAAAGTGGGGGAGTGCAGGCACATGTATGAGAGAAAAAAGTTTTGAAGTCAAATCAGTGAGTTATCTGTCTTGCTAGGTAGACAGGGGGACAAAAGATGTAGCCCAACATATAGTCAACATCAATAGGAAGGGTGCCTTCAAATCAGTCTCTTTCTAATAAAATATGCAAATGCAGAAGAGAAAATAGTACAAAGCCCTGAGAAAGATCAGCGCCAGGAATAGAGAACATCTACTTTTAATGAAGAGTTGATGATAAGTTCTGCAATTGAGATGAGAATTTAAACATTTCCACTCAGAAAGAAGGAAGTTGTGAAAAGACAAAAATATAGTCAGAACAACTTAAGAACTCAACTCATCATGTGCATTTTCTCAAGAATCCCACCCCACCCACCAGGCATTCCACAGGCTTTTGGGATGGTGCTCCTACCATATTTGGCCAGGGAGAACAACTTTTGTTTATGATTCTTTCATTTGTCGTCGTCTTCAATATCATAATCATACTCATAAGTAGTTGAAGAGGGCAAGGTTCCTTCATAAATTTCTTCTTCATTCTTGGCAATCGTTTTTTGCCTGTAAAAAAGAAGGATGTATCACTATAGACTTGAAGGATAGAAATGGGTACAGGACATGGGGGTGTGGCTGGGGCAGAAATGTGGTTTGATTCCTTCCTGATGGAGCAGTCGCTCATCACTTGCAGTGGTTTTGAATTTAGTGAAATGTGATATTTGGGTGACCAAATTGCCAAATGAGGAATTTTTCTACTGACTCAATGCAACAAATAAATGCAACAAATATCTTCCCTTCAGTAAAGTTTGACTAAAATTTGAGCAATTTAAGATGTATCTTCAGGTAACAGCATAATTTCTGTTCTGAAATTGATTTCCACAGGAACCAGAAGCAGCTGTGTCTATGGTAAACCACTAACGCAAAAACCACTGAGTGTCTCAGGGAAGAGAGACTTGAAAAACAACCCTTGGTCATAGAACAGAAAAAACTCAGAAACTCACAGATATACTTCCTGTGTTGTTTTGCATAACAGACAAGTAAGAGAGAAAAGTCCAGACACATTCTATAAGAACTCTCTGGCCTCTGCCGGTAACTGTGTCCAGGCTCAGTGACATAACCTCCCTTCCGCCTTGACATCAGTAAGCAGTACCTGCTTTCTCTTCTAAACCTATTCCTCACTCAAATGCCCTCCCACTCCTGAAGATAGCTCAGCCAACAGCATCCACACCTTAGAAGCACGTTTTCCTCTCTCAGGATCTGTACGGTGTGCTTGTACTTTTCTTCAGTTTCAGCAAACTTGGTCTGGAACGTTTTCTCAAGATTTCCCCAGGTAGCTTTCTGGAAGACAAAATTTAAAAGCTGTCTTCACTAGGGTGGAGCCATGTGGCCCAATAGCACAGACACCTGGGTTGCTCTCCCAGCCCCATCCTCCTTCCAGCCAGGACTCACCTCTTTCTGGAATTCCATCTGGGTTTGGTAGAGTTGTGCATTAAGTGACTCTAGTACAGCAGCTTGTGCATGCAACTCTTCCTCCATGATCTGCACAAGAAGAAACTGCTTCAGCACATCAAGCCCGTGTTACCTGTTTACTCTCTTCCCCACAGCACCTAGACTACAGTGCAGAGTAGTTACCTTAGCTACTCACCACTGACCAGTCACCAGGCCCTGTAAATTCTGCCTACTTGCTGTCTTGCCAGACTGTATATCCTCCCCTTCAGCCTCTGCTGAGGAGCTAGCTCACTGCTGCAGAGCTAGTTCTCATCAGAGCTCAAACAGATGGTTTCCATGGCCATCCACCATTCATTCACTGAACAGTCTTTGATAACGGCCTACTACTGATTCCCACTATAGGACACTCTGGAAAAGGCAAGTCTCCAGGGACTATAAAAAGATTAGTGGTTTCTAGAGGTTGGAAGGGGAAGGGAGGAATGAATAGGTGGGGCAGAGGGTGTTTTTAGGGCAGTGAAACTATTTTGTATGACACGGTAATTATAGATACATGACTTGGCATATTAGGCAAAACCCACAGACTGTATGGCACAAGGAATGAACTCCAATGTGAACTATGGACTTCAGTTAATAATAATGCATCAGGAGCAGCTGGTAAATTGAAACTAATAAATATCATCCTAGTGCAAGATGTTGATAATAGGTAAAACTCTAAGGGGTAGCCTAAAAGAAACTCTTTTGCCCTAATTTTTCTATAGACCTACAACTGTTCCAAGAAATAGACTATTGATTAAATGAACAAACTACTATGGAAGAACAATTAGGAACCTGTGCAAAAGTCCTTAGAAGGCAAAAAGTGTAGCAATCCTTAAGGAACATTAGTGAGGTTGGAATAGAGACCACAAGCAGAAGAGTGAGTCAAGGTGAGGAGATGCAGAGGAGCCAGGTCACACCTGGGAGCCAAAATAACCTGAGAATAATGGGGAAGCAGGTGTTTGAAAGGTTTTAGACAGAGGAGTGTTTATATTGGTCTCATTCTTTGCATTGATCTCACTGTTCTGTAGAGCATGGGTTGGAGGGGACAGGGTGGAAAACAAGGACAGTAAGGAGGATAGTTTACAGTAGCTCAGGTGAGAAATAATGGACTGAGGGAGGGGTGGCAGAGCTGCAGAAAAGCAGATGTATATGGAGTCCTCTATGGAGGGATGGCTGATGGTGAGGCATGGATGAGGGAGAGTAGAAGAAATTAGTGACTTTGAGTCTAGTTCGAACAACTGGGAGCTTGACAATTTGGGAGCTCAAATCCTGGGAGGAAAATCTGAAGTGTGGAGTTGGACGTGTTAGGTTTGAGGTATCCAGCGTCACCTATGTAGAAACGTCATATAGGCAGCTGGTTATGCAGCCTGGAGCTCAGAGGAGGGCTGGGCTGGAGGAGTCAATCCTGGCCTACAGCACAGAAATGGCATTTACATCTGTGTGAATAACTAACTCTCAAAGGAGAAGGGGAGACAAAGAAAAGAGACAGAACCAGGGCCCAGCCTTGAAACTTCCAGGACTTGGAAATTAGGTGGAGGAGGAAGAGGACCTTGAAAGAGGATGGAGAAGTGACCAGTGGGGTAAAGGAAGAACTGGACACCTATGAAACCCCTGAGGTGAGTGGCTCAGGGAGGAAGTGGCCTCACCTTGGGCCAGGGGAGGCATTGCTGGTATTTGTCACAGGAAGTACTGGGGCAGGGAACTGAGGCTTCAGATAGAGTGGTTCCTGAAAAGGTGGCATTTGAGTAAAGATCTGTGAGACATGTGGATTTCTGAGAAGAGCTTTTCAGGAAGAGAGAACTGGAAGAGAGCAAAGACCTCCAGGTAGGAGCATCCTGACCTTTTAAGAGACAGCAAGCAGTTCAGTGCTGCTGGGGTGAAATGATGGAGGGAAGAAATACAAGGAGATGAAGCTGGGGAAAGAAAAGAGCAGGTGGGACAATCCCTGGGCCAACACAGGCCTGGAGGAGTTCACAGTAGCACCAACCAGAGTAGAAGAAGCCATTGTCGAAGAGGGCACTGGGAGGGCATTTGCAAAGGTGTTACCTCAGGGGTGGGTAGCACTAGACTGCTTCAGTTCAGATTAGCAAGGCTTAAAAGCATGCTGAGGCCGATGCTGATGCATTGGATGTGGGAGAGTCAAACTGTTTCCAAATAACTTAACTGTGTCCCAGAACATAGTTCAAGAATATTTAAAGAAATATAAAAATATTCAGTGCCCGACGAGGCAACTTTCACAATGGCTGGCACCCCATAAAAAACTACCAGGCAAGCCAACAAGAAAATATGACCACAAATGAGGAGAAAAATCAATTAATAGCAACAGAAATGATGAAAGTGAATCTTTTCTCAACATGTCCATTCTAGATCCAAATTAAATTCTCAGAGAAAAAAGAACCACAGGGCACTTGGGGTTTGAACTGCTTCTATTCAGATGTCTCCACAAAGTGGAGAGTCCCTCGAGGAAGTTGTCATATCTGAGGTACACCCAGAGCTTGGAGCCAGAGATCCACAGGTGAAGGAAGTTCTGTACTCTTCTGAGCTCCAAGGGAAAGAACATAGCTGTTCATGATTCAAGGTCCTTAAGTTTTGCTAGGAATAGAACTTATTCAACATTGATGACCTCGCAGAATATATTGTTGATATATGTGCTCAAATCTGGCTTTAAAAAGGGCTCGGGTGTTTCTGTTTTACAGACAATTTTGGACTACTTTTTGACTTATTTCATCTAGCAAACTTACCTTTAGATCTTCCATTGGTTTTGGAAAAATTATCATAGATTCCTTTTTATTGAGAGTGTATCATTTTGCTGATGGATTTGCCAGACATCAATTCCACAGAAACAAATAGAAGAACTTACCTCTTTGGTCTTCCTCAGCTCCTGTATTTGTAGGGTGTCACTTTCATGTTGTTTCAAGAGCTCCTAAAAATAATTTTATTGCCTTTCTATATTCTTTTGGAGAATTAAGAACGCCAATAGAGGACTCAGGAATGTAATATTTACTAAAGCTTACATATCAATATAATGATACACACATTATAAACAAATGATATGACATTTTGAAGTTAACTCATGAAAACCTTGAATTCGATGTTATCACATTGACAAATATTAAAATAAATTAGATTTTCACCAAAAACTTTTAAGTTGGTATACAGATTTAACACTATTAAGAATTAATTTCTGCACAGATCAATCTTTATTTTTCAATGCATTCCTAGTTCAAATGCCCACAGGTTTTCTTGAAAAGTGAATTCTATATTGGCAAGCTAGTTCTAAAATGTATATGAAAATGCAAAGGATGGAAAAAAAACAAAATAATCTTGAAAAACATACTAAAGTTAGATGATTTTTACTATTTGGTATTAAGCTATAGTAGATAAGACTATATTATGTTTGCAGGCCTAAATGAAGACAAGTAGTCAAATGAACAGAAATGGAGAGTCTGACCCTGATCCCCAAAGACCTCAAGGCAACTCAATGTGAAAAAGAATGTTTTTTTTTTGTTTGCTTGTTTTAATATTTTTTTAGTTATCGATGTATTTTTTATTTTATTTATTTACTTATATGTGGTGCTGAGGGTCAAACCCAGGACCTCACCCGTGCCAGGCAAAGCGCTCTACCACTGCCACATCTCCAGCCCCAGGGATATTCAGTGCTGAAACAACTGAATATTCCTATGTAAAAAAGTGACCCTCAGTCTCTACCTCACTCTACATACACAAATTGTTCAAAATGGATCACAGAATCATAAAAGCTAAAATTATGAAGTTTCTAAAACATTAGAATATCTTTGTGGCATCGTAATAGGCAAAGATTTCATAGAGAAGTGGCAAACTTGAACCACAAAAGTTTTTTAAGTTCCACAGAGGAAACACATTTTTAGTCAGACCTACCTATTGTAAATATCAGCTTCCAGTCTATGGTGTGACTTTTTTTTTTTTTTTTCCCAAGTCACATTAGGTCACTTTGTGAAGACATCTGAAGAGAAGGCACAAAATTGCCTTGTGGTTTTCTTCACTGAAAATTAAATTTGGATCTAGAATAGACACATTCTGGGGAATATTCATTTTTGTCACTTCTGGATCTCTTAGGTATTAAGTGATTTTTCTCTTCATTTGTGGGCATATTTTCTTGTTTGTATGACTGGTAATTTAACAGAAAAAGACTGACAATTTGCCTTTCATCAAAACTAAAAATGTCTACACATTAAAAGATAACATTAACAAAATAAAAAGGCAAGTGACAATCTGGAAATCAATATATGCAACATGTAGACTGATGAAGAATTTGTAACTGCAATATATAAAGTACTCCTATATATCAATAATAAAAAGATAATGCTAATTTTACCCAATGGCAAAGACCTAAAATTTTCACAAAAGAAAATATATGAATGCTATAATAAACATATGAAAAATCATTCAACATAATTAGTAACCAGGGAAACTAAAACCATAATAAAATACCACTTTATCCCACTGGAATGATCAAAATTAAAAGATTGGTGATACTAATTGTTGAGGATATAGAGCAACCAGAATTTGCATATTTGAGATTCAAAAGTAAAATCATATACTACTTTGGAAAATAGTTTATCAATTTCTTATAAAATTAATCCTAGAGCCTAGTAACAGTACTTCTAGGTATATACCCAAGAGAAATAAGAGCAATTGTCTCCAAAAATGCTTATATGAGAATGTTTATAGAAACCTTATTTATAAAAGCCAATAAATAGATACAACCCAAATCTCAAAAAGCAGAAAATAATAAACACAATTTGGAATATTTCTACAAAAAGATACTCTTGTGCAATTAAAAAAAGGAAGAAATTATGGGTATGAAAAGCAAAGAGATAAATTTCACAGATATTTTATTGAGGGAGAAGAGACTATGCTCAAGAGAGCGTAACTCCATGATTCCATTTATATGAAGTTTAAAAACTAGCAAAACTGATCTATTGTGGTAGAAATCAAAAGAGTAATTATGTAAGGACAGGTTTGGGGGAGATGGGACTTAACTGGAAAGGAACACAAGAGCATTTTCTGAGTGGTGAAATGCTCCTGATCTTAAATTGCGTGTTGGTTATAGAAGTATACACACATATCAAAACTCATTAAATTGCATACCTAGGTCTGTGTGTTTTGCTAAGTATAAATTATATCTCAATGAGAGAGAGAGAGAGAGATCCATTTATAGTCAGCATCACTACAGAAATAATAGGAAGAAGGAAGAAAGAATATGTGCAGATCAAATCTCTCTCCACAAAAGGAATGGCTACTTCTTATTCAGATGATAGAACCCTCCAGACCTCAACTATATGCGCTACAGAGCCTGACCCCATTATTGTTTTGCCTAATGATAATAGTGACTACCAGAAATGGACTTTTATTGATGAAATTAGTGGATTTTGGATCAGTATAATGGTTAGAAATGGATGCAAAAATGAAATATGCAAAATATCCTAAATATTGTAAAAACATTTTGCACAAAAATGGTACAAGAATATAACAAAGTCTGTAGTCTGTACCCTTAAGGAGGTGCCTAGGACTTGATCCCAGTTGGTCCTTGAAGGGTTATAGAAAATGATATTCCTACAATACAGTTCCCGAAGAAAAATAGAGGGACAGTGTGCTTGGCAGGAGGGAGGGGAAATTGGCCAAACATTAAACCTCTCCCAGTGCACCCTTTCCCAATAATGATGGGCCCTGAGGGGATAAAGCAAACTTCCATCCACTACCAGGTTCATCTCCAGCATCTCTACCAAAAGAGGCAAATACTGAAATGCTGGGCCCCGGATTTTGACTTTCCCCCATTGCAAATTAGCCCTAAAGGGAGGCACAACAAATATTGAAACTCTGAGAAACAATGGATCCCAGAGAAAGAAACGCAATGGGCAAGATTTGAGTATTCATCCCTTGGGATCTGGACTTCTATCTCCCCAGATAATAAGTTTCAACCTTTTTACAACTACCTTCCTAAGTTAAAGTTCTAATCTGTACAACTAGCCCCTGACTTTCCAAACTGCACATCCACAGGCGCCAATGAAACTATAAAAACCCAGACTCCTTCTGTAAACTGGGGGCCAGCTCCATACCCAGAAAATGGGCCTTCCCATGCTCTATCCATGGACTTTGCTGCAGAATAAAGGAAAGCTAGCTGATCCAAGGTTTGCTTCCTGTCTCCTTGTGGGCCATGAGCTTACAGTCCTGATCCTGCTAAGCAGGTGCTCTGATTGCCTGTTGCAGACAATAAGAGGCGCAGAGTTCTGCCTCTGTGATGCATCATACCTGCCATTGGGAAACCTTCTGTGTACCCAGAAGTTCAGAGATCTGGGGGCATGAAATGTCGGGGCTGCTTTCTGATGCATGTTGGCTTAGTAAATGTCTGCAAGTATGGTAAAATTTGGACTGAGATCTTCTTTCATTATTACCTGGTCTCAGTAGTAAGGTTTTATCAGTAGTAAAGTTTGGCTAGCAGAAGTAGTCAACTCTTAACTCCCTCCATCACGTAGCTACTCTATTTGTTAAGAGTCCTGTGGGACCAAATTTGTTTGGTTTGCAGCAGTGCCTTTTCTCTTCCATCAGGAATGAGAAGGACATTCAGGGATGGTATTTTGGTAAAATTGGGAATTTCGGTTTCTGTATATTTAGCGTTCAGTTATTTCTCATTACTTACAATTTTCACTTCAACAACCTTGTGGCAAGACTAACTAAAGGAAAGCAAGCCTATCAACCTACTTGCATATATTTCCAGGAAAGCTAGGCAAGGAGGAGGATTGCCCATCCAGACAAAAAGATCACCTGATTATGAAGGCATGGCTGCTGCACCCGGACCACTCATGCAACCGCCAAGTACTCCCCTGACCTACCTCCTTCTCACTAATGAGGTTCTCAATGGAAGCACTGTAGGATGCAGTTAGTTTCCTCTTTTCTTCTTCTGACTCTAACTCGAACTTTTTTGTCATTTTATGTTCTGCAGAGGTGAGAGAAAAAGCACATCTATGTGTAAGTATGGAAAAATAAGCACAGAGAGAAACCCAGAATATTTGAAAATACAAGCAAATTCAGACTAGGTCAAATCCCTGTTCTTTTAGTCTGGTGTTCCAACTCCAACCTGGAAATACCCCAGTGTGAGGTAATCATGGTGGTTGTCCTCAATCACATGAGCCATGTGAGATTTACTGTCACCATCTGTGGTTCTTATATGTGTGGTTTATTTTGGATGTGTTACTTATTATTTTATCCATTTCCTCTGCTGAAAAAACCACTGTGCTTTCTTGAATATTCTTGTCTTAAAGCTCTTAGCTTACCTGATTTTTCCAGCAATATCATTCATTTTGTGCTAAAGCCCTGGGACAGAGGTTGGCTTATATTGTTTTCCTGGGCAGAGAAACCTGCCAGAAGAACCCTAGTACTAAATAGATGGAAGGAGGGGAAGGGGCAAATACAAATTCCTTCTGTGTGGCAATTTGGCTAGAGGGTTCCCTAAACTTACAGAGAAACCCTGGAATAAGGTGCATGATGAGCAGCTAAATTCTAGTCTTTCAAAACTTAGCTGTGTGTTGTACGCATATCTAGAAGTCTGGAGGTAACCTTGGCTCAGACAGGAGCAGCTCCACATTGCAGCCCCAGCCTCAACTTTAGTGTCTTCATGCTTCCCCATAGAGGTCCAGAGTCCCCACCAGCATGTGAATGGTCCAAGGAAGTCTTTGCCTTTAAATGAGTAATTTGGTTTAAACCAAATAAATGTAAGATAAGAGGAATAGGTTTGTAGACGGCCCACTCCTCCCTCAAATATTCCTGAAGGCCTGGGAAGTAGTCTTCACCAATCCCTCTCAACATTCTTCCGTTAATGAAGAAGCTCGGTGGGGGTGGGAAGTGCAACTATGGAGCCAAGCTCTAGGTTATATGTTGGACGTATTCAAAATACCAATCAAACATGGCTCCCTTTGCGGGGACATGGGGATACAGAGATTCTTGCTATGATGAATTGTGCTATTTCCTCTACTCCCTCCCCCAAAATGAATATTTCAAGTTCTAATTCAAGAATTCCTGGAGCTTTGGGGTCACCTGTATTCAGATACAGAGTCTACATTCCTATTAGAGGTCACAACACTTGTTCAAGCCCATGATAGGCAAACTTGGAACCAGTGAGTTTTGGAAGGTACAAGTTTAGGTCCCTTAATTCAGGTGTCTAAACTTCAAAAAGACCTTGCCCTTCTCATGACTTGGGTAATTTTGTTTGTTTGTTGTTTGTTTTGTGGTGCTGGGGTTTAAACACATTCTAGGCAAGTAACTATCACTGAGCTGCATACTCAACCCTTTTTATTTTATTTTGAGATAGGGTCTCACTAAATTGTTCAGGCCGGCTTCAAACTTAGACTTGTCATCCTCCTTCCTCA
The DNA here is from genome assembly GCF_902686445.1 of Sciurus carolinensis. Lineage (NCBI taxonomy): Eukaryota > Metazoa > Chordata > Mammalia > Rodentia > Sciuridae > Sciurus > Sciurus carolinensis. The sequence goes on from NC_062215.1 coordinate 148,589,019, forward strand.
GCCTCCTGGGTTGCTGGGATCACAGTGTGTGCCACCACACCTGGTCATTTTGTTTTCTTGATGACTCTAGTACTGCCGTTCAGGAATCTGGCATGTGGCCCTCACCCTTGGTGAACCCAAGATCCCTCAAGTCAAGGCCAAGCCTCAGGCAGTTTTTACTGTACTTGTCTTCCCAAAGCCCAACAGTTCTGTCCTACTCACTCTGTTGCAACAGGATCTTTTCCCGCTCCAGCTTCTCCTCCTTCTCCCATTCTGCTTTCCGCTTTAACCACTTTTCTTCTATTTCATCATAAATGCTGTCCTGTGGAGGCACAAAGGCACCAGGAGGAAAAGAGCCCTGAGAAGGGAGACCTGGAGAGGCTGTCAGTGCACACTGCCCAAGCCCTGCGCAGCTTCCCTCACTGACAGGCCCCTCCGTGGATGACGTATGGAAAGTAAATTCCATCCTCATCCCACAGAGTCGTGGAACCCTAAAGGTCAAGGGAAAACCAGGCATGCACAAGCAACTTTTGCCCTGCTGGAACTGGGCTTCCACTGAAAACAGGTAGGATCTCCAAGGTGGGAGAATCACATGTCAGCTCCTGCTGAATCATAAATCCCTCTTCAGTAGCACATGAAGAAAGAAGGGAAATGACTGGAGTTAATTTGAGGACTTAGAAAAAAAAGTGATGTTTTGCAGAAGTCCCAGTTTGTTTTGAGGAAATCTTGGAACCCCCAAAGTGGAAGACCCAGGGTCTGACTGCTGCTAGTAAGATCCCAGAAAGGAAAGCATGAGGATCCACATTGATCAAGGCCTCAGTGCTTTGTGGAGTTGTTGGGACCATGCTGATGGTTTCTCTCTCCTCATTTTCATGCTAGTGGTTAATGTGGTGGCCATGGAGTTCATGTGACCTGGAGAGACCCAGATTGAAGCAAGCACAGAGTAAATTTAGGAACCTGGAACAGCTCATCTGGTCATAAATCTGGTCAGGTTTTGGATATAAACTCAAAACTGAAACTGTCAGTAGCACATAGAATTTCAGAGGTGGTGCTGGTATTTCATCTTTGATAGGGTGACCACCTATCCTGGTTTGCCTGGTACTTCTTAAGTATTTGCAATAAAGTCTAGATCCCAGGAAACCCCTCCCATAGATAGCAATTAAATAGGGAGGAGGCTTGAGTCTGCCTTCCCCTGGTCACTCCCCATCTCCAGAGACCTTGTACTCTAACTCTGGTCTTTCATCAAATTAGCCAATTAAATGAATAGGTTATGCTCTGGGATGGCTACAGCGTTCCATGCTCAGTTTGTGTGGTGCAGTGTGACAGAGCCTTTTTAGATTACAATTTGGGCAAATCTATTAAAGGCCTTAAAAATATTCATCCCTTTTGACTCAGCACTGCCACAATCAAAGATGTTCAAAGTGATATTTTTTTGTTCAGCAAGCAACTGGAAAAAACTCCCAACGGTCAATATTTGGGAAATTGTGAGATAGATGCTATCACTAGGATAATATCTAGTCATTAAAAAAAGAGCAAAAAGTTTCTGCCTGATGAAAAGAGGGTAAAAACTGTACACAGATTTAATACATTTATGGATACAGATTTTTACAGAGGTTGCCTTTGGGTAGGAACACTTCTTTGTTCTGTTGTTGTTTACTTCCATTTTTCTTCAAAGGGAACAGCTTCTACTTGTATAACCACAAACATATTTGATGATAGGCCTCTTTACAGTCTAGGAGGCTGACTTGTCAGGCATGGAACCATTGGGTTCACACTTCTTCCTGGGTGCAGTGAGTGCCACTTAGGTTCAAGGATGCGGGAGTCTCAGGACATGGTTTTCTGGGCAAGAGCTCTGGATTCATCTCAATGTTGCTGACCAGGAATAAGACTTGGTTCTCTCACTCTCATAAGCCACCAAGGAGCTCTTTCTCACCTGATACATATGAAACATATTCTTCAAATACTTGTACTCCTTTTCCATCTCCTCTGGACAAAGGAAAACAACAGGGTCATCATCACTCCTCTGACAGCACATTTTAAACTCAAATGTGAGCTCTGGAGCCCGACTCCTACCCTCAACACCTCCCGCCAGCCGTGAAGCCTTTATGTGCCCCAGAAATTCCCCTAGAACCTTCAACACTCAAATGCTTGGGCCCCACCCTGCACCTGTGGAACTGGGGTTTCCGGGGACAAATTATTTGTTGACAAATAAGTTTCTTGTTAACAAAGTCTTTAACAGAATCCGTTGAGCTACATCTGTGGGGAAAAGGGGAACAAAACCATCACTTCTCTTTTAGGTAACATGTCCTAGTTTACCATGACTTTGAAAACAATACATGTTCTCTTTAGAAAACTGGAAAATTCTGCAAAGTATAAATAAGATACCATCTTTTAAAAAATTAGGGAAAAAGAAAGGAAGAAGGCTGCAGCATTACTTCTTCCCTCTGTGCGGATTAGTCTGTGAACCCAGAATTCGGGACGCTACACATTTTACTCTTCCCAAGGGCAGAGTAAACAGTGAGGTCAGATGGCCATTATAACCCTTCTGCTTCATAAGGCCATACGATGGCAGTGTGTCGAGGAGAACTGGATGAAGCCCTATCATCTTACAGGTCAGGAAACTTGCCAAATTTTAGTAGTATCATATTTGTAGAATGTAGGAATACACTTTTTTCTTTTTTTTTTTAAATATATTTTTGTAGTCGTAGATGGACAGAATGCGTTTATTTTATTTGTTTATTTTTATGTGGTGCTGAGAATCGAACCCAGTGCCTCATACATGCTAGGCTAGTGCTCTGCCACAGCCCCAGGGATATACTTTTAAAAGTGTTTTCACATTCTCATCAAACTCACAATGGTAGACATTTTGACTCAAGATGAAAGGACTCCCTCAGATCTTCCAGGAAAAGGAAGGACCTTGGTAGACATGGTCTTTCTGCTTTTCAGTCCCAAACTTGGCCACTCTCTCCCCCTTAGCTTCAGGAAGAAACCTCTGGTGCCTGGCCACTACCCACCCGTGGCCATGGGCGCCCCCGGCCCCACACCTACACTATCCGCCCTTGTTCCTTCACCCAATCCCTGACAGTACCTAGTTTTCCCCGGGCAGCTGCCTTCTCTGCCTTCAGCGCTTCTTTGTAGTTGTTCTCTAACTCACTGAGCTCTGCTCTGTGAGACTTTCTGAGCTCCCTGCGGGATACAGAAAACCACAATCATCAGTGAACAGAGCTGAGTCCCACCCTGACCTGATCTCCACCCGTCACCCACAGTGGGGGAAGCCCTTGCTTCCTGGAACATTCCCCTGCTTCTATATAGAGAGGGTTGAGAGATTTCCTGTTTTCTACAGTCACTGTTCTGAATGGAGCTGGCAGCAACCACAGACTATCGTATCTGAATAGTCAGCACAGTCTTTCTTACAGCTCACTTGGGAAACTGAGCTACATTAGCATCTAGGATAATTTCAGACCCCAAGCTCTTCCCAAGAGCCCTTCCAGGAGGCAGATGTTAGCAGTGTTTAAGACAAATGTTAAAATGGAAGTCTATATGAACTATCAAGCCATAAAAAAAGATAGAGGAAACTTAAATGAATATTGCTAAGTGAAAAAAGTTAATCTGATTCTAAGGATATGACATTCTGGAAAAGGCAAACTGTGGAGACAGTAAAAAGATTAGTGGTCGCCAGGGGTTTGGGCGGGGGGAGGGAGGGACGAATGGGCAAGCATGACTCTGTAATGGCGGATACATGTCTTTACATGATTTTCCAATGAAGTGAACCCTGAACTCTGGATGGTGAGAAAGATGTGTCAAAGTAGATTCATCAATTATGACAAATGTACCACTCTGGCAGGGGCCTTGGCAATGGGGAAAGCTGTGATGGTGGTGACACAGAGTGGGCACTCTCTACTCTTCTGCCAGTTTTACTGTAAAGCTAAAACTGCTTAAAAAATGAAGCATATCAATAACCAAATAAAGAACCAAATACACACAAAAGATTATGACTCAACTAGATGTGCCATCTCTCCATCAGGATTTCTTCTTTAAGATTATAATTTGATAATTCATAATTGCATACATTTATGGGGTGCCAAATGATGTTATGATTTATAATTATGGCATAGAATAATTAAATTGAAATACTCAACATACCCATCCTCTCACATACCTAACATCTTTTTGTGGTGAGAACATTTGAAATGTACTCTTTTGGCAATTTTAAAATGAACAACACCCTACTATTAATGAATAACCATGCCCTACAAGGATCTTTAATAAACATAATTTCTCTGAGATTTTGTATCCTCTGGTCATCATGTCCTCATTCCCCTACCTCTCAGCCTCTGTAACACCATTCTACCTTCTGCTTTCTGTGAGTTCAATTATTTTAGATTCCAAACACAAGTGAGACAGGTGGTATCTATCTTTCTATGCCTGGCCTATTTCACTTAGCATCATGTCCTCCAATTCTATCCATGTTGTCACAAATTTCTTTCTTTCTGAAGGTTAAATAGCATTCTATCATGTGGTGTGGTGGTGGTGGTGGTGGTGGTGGTGTGTGTGTGTGTGTGTGTGTATGACATTTTCTCTATCCATTCATCTGTTGATGGACACTTAGATTGATTTCATAACTTGGCCATTGTGCATAGTAGTACAACAAACATGGGAGTGCAGGCAACCCTTAAACAAACAGATTTCAAATCTTCGGGGTAGATATCCTGTAGTGGGATTGCTGGATCATATGGTAGTCCTAGTTTTAATTTTTTGAGGAACCTCCATACTGTTTTCCATAATGCTATCCCAACTTGCATTATTCCCACAGGTAGTGTGAGAGGCTTTCCTTTCTCCACATTCTTGTACTTGTTATCCATTGTCTTTTTGATAATAGTCTTTTTGACAGGTGAGTGATATCTCATTGTTTTAATTTGCATTTTTCTGATGATTTAAGATATTGAGTTCCCCCCGACCCTCCATGTTCTTCTCAGTCACTTGTATATCTTCTTTTGAGAAATGTCAAACCAAATGTGTTGTTGAATTTGGTTTGCTAGTATTTTGTTGAAGATTTTTGCATCTATGTTCATTAAGGATGTTGACCTTAATTTTCTTTTCTTGTCCTCATCTGTCTTGGATACCAGGGTAATACTGACCTTGTAAAAACAGTTTGGAACTACTCCCTCCTCTTAAATTTTTTTTTTTTTGGAAGAGTTTGAGGAGGATTGATATTAGTTCTTTAAAAGTTTGATAGGATTCAACAATGAAGAAGTTTGGTTCTTGGCTTTGTTTTGATGGGAGACTTTTTATGACTAATTCAATCTTCATAGTTATTATTGGTCTGTTTAGATGTTTCTGTTTCTTCATGATTCAGTTTTGGTAGATTAAATAATCTATGTCTAGGAGTTTATTCATTTCTTGTAGAGTATCCAATTTGTTGGCATATAAATATTCACAGTAGTCTCATGATCCTTTATATATGTGGTACTAGCCGTAATGCCTCCTCTTTCATTTCTGATTTCATTTAGTCTTCTCTTTTTTCTTGTCAAGTTAATTTTTTTTCAATTTTGTTAATCTTTTCAAAAGTCAACTCTTAGTTTTGTTGATCTTCTGTATTGTTCTCCTAATCTCTAACTCACTTACTTCTGCTGTGATCACTGTTATTTCCTTCCTTCTGTTAACTTTGGTTTAGTTTGCTCTCCTATTTCCAGTTCCTTGAGGTGTGATGTTAAGGTTGTTTTTATTTGAAATTATTATTCTTTTCTGATGTAGACTTTTATTGCTATGACCTTTCCTCTTAGAACTGCTTTTTCTATATTACATGAGTTTGGTATATTGTATTTTCATTTTTCACTTGTCTCAAGATAGTTTTACATTTCTCTTTTAATTTCTTCATTGACCTATTGGTTATTCAGGGACATGTTTAATTTCCATATATTAGTGAATTCTCCACTGTTATTGATTTCTAGTTTCATACCATTGTGACTGGAAAAGATACTTGATATAATTTCAATCTTTTTAAATTTGCAAAAGCTTGTTTGATACCCTAACATGTGCTCTGTCCTAGAGAATGTTCTGTGTGGGCTTGAGAAGAGCATGTGCTCTGTTGTTGTTGGCTGGCATGGTCTGTACGTGTCTTTCATAACCATTTGATCTAAGGTTCTTTTGATCTGAGGTTTCCTTATTAATTTTCTGTCTAGATTATCTATCCATTGTTGAAAGAACGGTATTGAAGGCCCATACTATTATTATACTGCAATTTATTGCAATGTTTGTATCTTGACAATTTATTTTAGCTATAGTTGTGATTAATAGTTTTGTCCTTTTTTTTTATTAGAGCTTTATGGTTACACATAGTAGTTGGGTTCATCTCGAAAAACTCACACATGCATGGAAATCTATTTCAGTTCATGATCCCCCTTTCCCTTCCCCCTTCCATTCTCCTTCCTCTACTCTACTAGATTTCCTTTGTTCATCTATTAATTTGTATTTGATTAGTTCCTTATGTTATCCTATCCTTCCCTCCCTCTTTCCCTCATTTACTCTAGCTTCTCCATATGAGAGAAAACATTCAACCTTTGAGTTTCTGAGTTTGGCTAATTTCACTTAACATGATATTCTCCATTTCTTAATCCTTACACTAGGGATACAATTTCCATACAAACCATCATTAAAGTTTGAGTGTGTTCTGAATGTGGCTCTGTATTACCTATACCACTGAGTTTTGTGCTTTTGTATGCTTTATGTTATTAATTAGCAGCTTGTTTCATTCTGAAGAACTCCCTTTAGCAATTTCTGTAAGGCAGGGCCTAATGCTAATGAATTTCCTTAACTTTTTATTTTTTTATTTACTTTTTATTTTTTTATTAACTTTTTATTTCTTCATCATTTCTGAAAGACAACTTTGCTGGATTAAGTAGTTTTATTTGTTAGTGCTTTTAAATAAACCATTCCACTCTCTCCTGGCCTACAGGGTTTCTATTGAGAAATCTGCTAGTAGTTGGATTGGAACTTCTTTGTGTATGATATGTTTATTGTCTCTTGCTGCTCTCAGAAGCTTTTCTTTGTCTTTGACGTTTGATAGTTCAATTACTATGTGTTTTGGTATACTCCACTTTGGGTTGTATTTGATCGAGGTTGATTGACAGGAGGTACATGTGAATTTTGTACTTTCCCCTTGATTTTGTGAAAAACCTAAAACTTCTCTTAAAAAGTAGCTAATAAATAAAAGGCTATGTGTGACTCAACTAGGAGTGCTCTCTCTACCAGGATGGTTGAGGCTGCTTTGGGACTCAGCAAGTAACCCGGAAGGGGATTTTGGGGTTCTCCTCACACCCACAGACAACACACCTCCTTTTCATTTCCCCTTGATTTGTCAATTTCTCCTCCTATCCCTTCTTGCTATTTTCCCCAGGCCCCAACTAGCAGCCAGGAAGAGCAGAGATAAGAGAAGGGGGGAAAAAGGAGGAAGAGGAGGAGAAGAATATGCTGAGAACAGTTGTTCACAGAAGTTTTCTGTAGTCTCAGAGGACAAAATGACTCTTTTTAACAACTAACAAAAAGAAAAATTATAATCAAAATGAAAAAATGAATGGTGAAATGTAAGAGCAGGCATAGTTTTTCTGTGCTTCATTTTAGTGGTCTCAAATCGGGCCATCCTGCTCTCCAAAGACTCATGCCTCACTTGTCTCACTGGCCTCCCATCTCTGTCTCCACCTGGCACCACCTCAAGTCCCAGGGAACTGAAATTCTATAGAGTGCAGAAACCTTAGGCCTTTAGCACGCAGGGCTCATGCCAGAAAACTTACTTGTTCTTGTTTTCAAAGTTCTGTTTCATCTCAGCACAGCGAAGTTCCATTTCATTGGAGAGCTGGAAATGAAGCCAGTATTAACAACACTGGGTTGGCAACCTCTGCCCCACTCTGATTTCCATCTTCTGAGAAGTCTCCCAAATCATAGGGGATGCCTCCCATCCCTGACCTCTCCTGTTTGTGTTCTGCAGTGTCAGAGAACATGTTATTATCTATGGAATGAAACAATTCTTGCCTTACTCTTTGTTGTTTTGAACTTAATCAGTTAATCATGTTAGTGCAAGGAAACCATCTCTTTCACTAACTGATTTTTGTGGATTGGTCTGGTCTTCTCTGCTAGACTGCCATTTATTTGTAAGACTGTTGCCCTTGGAATTTTGGATACATAACTCCATTGAGAGATCATTTATGGAGCAAAGGACTTGGCCCAAAGAGCCAAAGAGAATCAGCACTGGAACTTAAGGCTCAGTGTTATCCAATCCTATTGACAGCATGGTGGGATTCTAGCAGACGGGATTTGTTTACATTCAGGTGACTCCATTCTAACACATCAGATCCTCTGGTCAGTGTCCCAACTGCCAGCCAGACAAGGCTTATCCATGTCACTCTTTGACTAGTGGTGAGGTGCCAGAGACTGCCTGGTATAACCAAGGGGTCAGCTCCAGGTGGTGACTGGCAAAGTGGCAGCCAGCACTGCTGCCTCTTCCACAGGATCACATCACAAATTAGGATGTTCCCAAGTGAAAGTATTTTCAAGCACACAATCTAGGTCCCTCCATGGAAATAGTCTCTGCATGTTCATCTTCAGCAGAGCCTGTGCTCATAAGTCAAAATGTGCATTTTGCCCAACAACCCACCACTGTTGAGCTGTGACCTTCTACAAATGATAAAACTTCCCTGAGCTCCAATGTTCTTTCTGTAGAAGGACACATCAACCTGGCAGAATTTTCAGATAAATAAGATAATGAATCAGTAGTGGAGGAGGTCTCCTAAGTTGGGTTCTTGTAGGATTTGGACATACCTAGGAGGTACCAGAGGGTGAGAGGCTCCCTGATGGGAGGTAGTATATCACAAATTGGTGTTAATAACGCTGGGGATGATGTTTTTGAGCATAGTTCTGTTCTATTATTCCAGCCCAGACCAACAGGCATATCTACTTGAGGTGGGGAAAAAGAGACCTTGAGGTAATAGGTAATAAAATCTAAAGAAGTATTACTTGTGCAGCCCAGGAAGCATATAGAAATGATTTCACATAGAAATGATTCTGGGGCTGGGGTTGTGGCTCTGTGGTAGAGCACTCGCCTAGCACACATGAGGCCCTCGGTTCAATCCTTAGTACCACATAAAAATAAGATAAAGGTATTATGCCCAACTACAACTAAAACAAAATATTTTTTAAAAAGAAGAAATGATTCTGAAAAGTGGCCTTTAACAGTCTAACAGCAACAGAGTGGGCACTGAAGGCCTCCAGGAAGATTTGAGCAACATTGGAAGCTTCCTCCAAGCTGGTGAAATTAGTAAGAGCCTCACAACCTCTGAAGTTGATCTCACCACAAAAGCCAGATGGGGAGTGACCAGTGCCCCCTAGTAGCCAGATGGGGAGTGACCAGTGCCCCCTAGTAGCCAGATGGGGAGTGACCAGTGCCCCCTAGTAGCCAGATGGGGAGTGACCAGTGCCCCCTAGTATGGACAGGAGCTTCACTGCACACCTGGAAGTTACCTGGAGAACTCCCAGAAATGAACACGTTAGGTCTTGAACTCATGGATGAAGATGGAGTCAGAGAAATACTTTCAGGTACATGGTCCTATCTTCAGAGTTCTATCATCTGGACAACATGGCCCACAGGAATCAAGTGCTTGGCATCTTGCCTGGCATGTAGGTGATCTGAAATAGTGTTACTCTACCCAGAAAGATGTTGGTTAGTGCCAGGATCACTCACCAATTTCTGGGCAGCCTGGTGGTCTCTGTTCATTTGTTCTATTAATGCTGTCAGCTCTGAGATCTGCTCTTCAAGGTTACTAATGGTATCGGTCCTGTGGGACAAGTAATTCTTCCATTATTTTCAGAGCTTATCATTCATAACAGGCCAGTCAGGCCCCTGGGATGACTAGGGTCAGGTCATTTCGGTACTAGCTCCACCATTATGAGGTGGGGGTGACAAGATGGAGGGGGGCTCTTGGAGAAGGTTTGTTGCAGTTGGGTGGTTGAACATCAGATCTAGCCTTTTGGGTGACCTGGGCAGAAGTGAGCAGGATGGTTTGGTACCCTATTGAGTAGAAGAGAAATAGGAATATATGAGACATTGATTAGGGTTTGACCTTGTCTTGGTAATGATAGCTGAAATGGAGCACAGTAAAGTTCAGAGGGTTAGGAAAATAGAAGGTGATGTTGATTGTGAATCATATATAAGGAATGGGCTGGAAATAGGGCTAAGAGAGGATTTAAGATAGTGACTTTCAGAATAGATAATGATTTACTTTGTGATGATTTAGCGATCATTCAGTTATATCTGGTTGAGCCAGAGTAGACAGGGTAGCAGGTAATGCTGTGTTCAGTGAAACTGAAAGGAGTTCCCTTGGCCAAACATCCTCCAAGTCTAACTGGGCATGGAGAGAATGTGAGGTAAGGAGACAAGACGAGGATATTGGGGAGGGCAACAGGATCTGAGAAAGTTGAACCATAGGGAACCCTTGTCCTTTGAACATGAGCTTCAGTATAAGCAATATGCAGAGAATTTTACCAGGAAATGAAACAAGCATGTTTTATTATGCCACAACTGGCAAAAATTTTCTGAGGGAGCCATGAGGTGGCTGTGGGTGACGATGGGTACATGATCCATTCTCTTCCTGATGAGGGAAGCATAGTTGGACCCTCAACCCAAATCCCTTCTAACCCAAATAATGGTTTGGTTGTCCTTTCTACACACCAACAGATGGGTAAGTGACTGTGTGTGCATGTATGTTTTCTGTTATTGTTTTTGGCCTTTTAGATTTCTGTCTTGAAAAATAATTCTGACAGGAGGCTAAAGCCTGAAGGAAGAGATGCTCAGAGAGTCATTCAGTAGTGCTGGTAAGAAGTAAGATACCTGAACTCCAGTAGGGGAGTGAGGAAGAAGAAAGGAATGAGAGATTGAGGAGGTAGAATTAAAAGGTGTGGGGATGTACTTGGTGTGGCATTGGAGGCTAGGTAGTGGGTGGGCTTCAGTGACAGAAGATGACTGTGCTCAGTGGATTGGAGCTGGGAACTTTCCACAATTGAGTGGTATTTTTAGACTATTTATAATAAAAGAAGAAGTGCATATTTGAGTCTCCCAGGAACTGACTTTACTGCTAATTTACACACTCTAAATCCAGTCTCATTTATGAATATTTCACCTGTTTCTCAGCCCCAGGAACAATTGCTCTCCTTAGTATGAATCATACTACCTCTGTCTTCATCCCGTCCTTTGAATCCACTCATAGATGGGAGCAGAGCAAAGCAAGAAGGGCGTGGAGAGGAGCAGTACTGAGAAACAGGGGGCAGGAGAGAGGTGAACTTGCAACACCTTCAGAGTGGGGGCCCCAGTGACCCAGGCAAGGATGTCAGAGGCTTGTCCTCGAGGGCTGGAGGGGATAGCTCAGAGGAGCTGGACGCTGGTCCTAAGACATTACCTGGACATGTTGAGATTGTCCATCATCTCAGATTCCAGCTGCTTTTTCCTACCAAACATCTCGTCCCCCAAGGTGACAGAAATCTGCTCCCGATTCCGAGCAAGTTGATAGCCAGGTGACACATTGATCACTTCCTGGTCACCGAAGGGGAAGGTAAAGTAAAATTATAGACCTGGAGTCCTGAGAGTCCTCCAAATCTTCTACCATTATCTTATTTGCATCTTAAACATAGAGTCATGAGATGGGATTCCAGGGCCCACGTAACTTTTGCATCCTCCCCTAGTTACCATCCACCATTAGATCTATGAGATCTAATCCCAATGCTCCTGGATGTCTCTAGAGACCACTGCAGTTCAATGATGCCAAACTGAACCACAGATGCCCCACTCCACACACTCTGCACTGTAGTCCTGCTCCTGCTCTGGAGATGGTGGCTAGAGCCATTGTGGAAACCGCTCAGGTTTTGGAATTGGACAGGCCTAAATCTAAATCTTATCCCTGCCACCAATCTCCAGTTATTCAACATCTCTGTGTCTCAGTTTCCTCATCTCAAAAATGGGGATAATAATTCCTCCTCAAAGGGCTTTTGTGAGGAAAAACAAAATAAAATGAGGAAATGACTAGCATGATTACAAAAGCAAAACAGAGCTAAAGTGCCAGTATATTCTTCCCACACTAGATGCTAAGTCAGAATCTTGGCGGGGCCACCAGCTGGTGTGGACCTGAATGAGATCGTAGCTTCTGGAGCTACTGCCTGACCTTGAGGCCCCTCGTCATTATCCCCTAGAGAATCTCCACCTTGCCCTTACTTTCACACCTGCCTGGACATCACCCAAGGCCACAGACATCTTGCTCTTGGGCTCTTATGATACCCTCCCAGCTGGCCTCTCTGCCTTCAGAATCACTTCCCTAAGTTCATTATCCTCTCCTCCTGGAAAGGCAATTATGTTTCTGTTTGTTTTACTTCCTGGTCATTAAGGAGCGCATGGTTCTTGTGGTGTGTGTGGGGGGAGGGAAGCAAAGTGGAAAATAGCAAAAATTTCCCATAATATCCCATCAGAGGGCATATTTTTCTAAGATGTAATTCTTACCTGGTCCTCTGCCTTGGAAAGACCCATAAAGACTCCTGTGCTGCACAGGGATTGACTCACACTCCAAGGCAGGTGTCAAGAGCCTTTGGGGTTTGGTCCCCACCTCTTTCCCCAGCATTCACTGCTGCTCCCTTCAGGTGTCCTGACAGCCCTGCCATGGGATTTGTGGCTTCCCAGGCACATGCAGAGGCTTCTGCACCTGGGCATGAGCTGCATCCTGGCCTGGATTAGCCACCACTGTCAGGCTTTCCTGGGACTCTCCCCTTGCCCTGCATGAGGCAGTGGAGAGTGGCATGCAAAGCCTGAACTGGGGCACTTGTGACTCTGCCACTTATCTGCCTCATATACTGTGCAATGGTAACAGCACCTTCTCCTGGGATCATCGCCAAGATTTGGGGAGATGAGTGTGTGTAAAAGGCCCGTGCCTTTTACTGTGAAGCTGCTGGATCAATGTCCCCCAACACTGTCCCGTTTGTACTCACATAAGATGACTTACTGCTCTCCTCCTGCTTTCCTGCATTGGTTTTCACTCTGCAAGAGAAAGAAGTGCTCAGAAAACAACCAGAACAAAGGTAAGCCCAAAGTTGAGGAGCTGTACCTCATGCCACCATCATCTGACCCCTCTTCTCTAAGCTCTAACTTTTAGGGTGGGTGGGTGTTATGATGTCCTCCAGAAGCTCATGTGTGAGACAATGCAAGAAGGTTTGGAGGAGAAATGATTGGGTTGCAAGAGTCTGACCCTAGTTAGTGAGTTAATCTCTGATAGGATTAACTGAGTGGTAACTGGAGGCAGGTGGGGTATGACTGGAGGAGGTGGTTCATTGGGGGCATGGCTGTGGGGTATCTATATATTTGTGTTTGGAGAGTGAAGTCTCTCTGCTTCCTGATCACCATGTGAGCTGCTTCTCTCTGCCACACTCTCCCACCATGATGTCCTACTTCATCTGAAGCCCTGAAGAATGGAGCCGGCCTTCTATGGACTAAGACCTCTGAAACTACGAACCCTCAAATACACTTTTCCTCCTGTATCGTTGATCTGGTCAGAACCTGTGGTCACAGCAGTGAAAAAGCTGATGAAAACACTGGGGAAACCTCTGATGCAGGGTCTCAGGGGCTGAAGTCTGAATGGATCTTATTGGGCTAAAATCACAGTACGGAAGACTATAGCGTTTACACATAGGGCCTGAAGTTTTAGGGGAAATCACAGTGGATTCTGGCAATTCTCTGATATCCCTGGCAGCAAATTAGTTCAAGTCAGGCAGGTCTGGGCAAGTTGGGAATTATTTCATTCACATGCCTAAAACCATTCCTGCCTCACGGACCCCAAAATACTTACTTTGGGGAATCAGCAGGTTTTGCTGATTGTTGGGATTTGAGGTAATTCTGTTCTTTTGCAGCTGGTAGAAGAGGCGTTAACCTAAAAGTGAAAAAAAGGTAACTGAAAAGAACAAAGGAAATTCAAAAACCTGTTTTAACACTCCCCATTATTGGAATAATGACCCCAAATTGGAATATATGGCTTGAAAACTGTTATTGTGAAGATCTGAGGCCTTTAAGACCTCAGGCCCAAGGCCCTCACACTTGTCCATTGTCCCAGGGAATCTTCAGGTTAGCAGCACAGCTTGTCCCCAGTTGCCAAAGCTCTTGTCCCACAGGGAGGAGACTGCTGCCACCAAAGATTCTCAGTCGGAAGCTGCACTTTCCCTGTTGCACTGGCGCCCAGAGGTCCTCATTAAAACAACACTGAGCTCAGGCAGGACTTGTGAGATCAGCATGCAGCCCCAGCCTGGAAGAGAAGGCTGTGTGAAGCTAGGCTTTCTGGCCCATTTGGGATTTTGCTGCCAAGCTTACTATTTTTTGAAAACTTGTGAGACAAAGAAAGCTGCAAATGAAAACCAAGTCCCCTATACCTACCCTATCCCAGATAATCCTTACTTGCACCTTCCTGTAGGGGCCTTGTTTGGTGGATGACGGGTCTTGATTAGCTTCCGTGGTCCCAAGTTCCAGGGGTCCCAGCAGGTGCAGTAGATGAGAGGGTTGGGGTACATGGCCCCAGGTCAGGAGCAGTCTTGGCTTCTAGATCTTTCAGAAGGTTTTTGCTGAAATGAGAAAACAACAGCAGAAAGTTACATCACTTAGAATCAAAGCAAAAGTAGAGACAATCTGGGAAGGACTTAGCGAAGGCCCAAAGAATTATGGTAGATGGATTCCAAAAGCTGCTGATCTGGTGTCAGGTCTTGGCGTTAGAATAACACCTCCCTTCTTGCTGTCCAATAGACTTGACTTGAAAGCAATTTAAAATTTTCCATACTGAGTTCTTACTGCGATCCAGGTACACAATAAGTGCTCACTTTTGTTATCTCAAGTTTACAGATGAGGTTATTCAGAAAGGTCAGAGAGGAAGCAAGTTGCAGAGTTGGAAACAAACAGAAGTCTCCCAGATTCCTAAGCTCCTGCTTCCCTCAGGTCACCCTGACTCTCACTGATGTGAAGAGAAATTCCCACTGCAGGACCTACACAGAATTTTCTGAAAAATTAGCTGTCAATCAAACTACAATACAATCTCTCCTGGTCACCTACCTGAATTAGAATGAAAAATCCTCTTCCTGACTCCATAAAAGACAAACCCCTTTCATGAGGGGCCTACATTCAAGACAATTCTCAGATAGGCATGAAGGTTTAACCACTCTTATTTATCTTCATTATTTCTCAGAACTCTGCTCAAATAACAGAATTAAGAAAGTTTAAATTCTGCAAGCACAAGAATATGGGAAAGGTGACAAAACTGCACAACAGATCAGCACGTTTGGTTAAAAAAATATTGTATAAGAAAGCCAACCTAATCATAGCAAAGTACACACTCGTGTGTATGTATAGAGACACTTAATATTGATTTAACCAGAAAGGGAATTGTAAGATAGCTGGGTCAAATGGTGGTTCATTCCAAGTTTCCTGAAGAATCTCCACACTGCTTTCCAGAGTGGCTGCACTAATTTGTAACCCCACCAGCAATGTATGAGTGTACCTTTTTCCCCACATCCTTGCTAGCACCTATTGATGCTTGTGTTCTTGATAATCACCATTCTAATTGGGGTGAGATGGAATCTTAGGGTAGTTTTGATTTGCATTTCTCTTATTACTAGAGATGTTGAACATTTTTTCATATATCTGTTGATTGCTTGTAGATCTTCTTCTGGGAAGTGTCTGCTTATTTCCTTAGCCCGTTTATTGATTGGGTTATTGGTATTCTTGGCGTGAAGTTTTTTGAGTTCTTTATAGATTCTGGAGATCAGTGCTCGAATTAAAATTGGCATACTACAGTGATGCAGCTACATCAATGTTCATAGCTGCTCAATTCACAATAGCTAGATTGTGGAACCAACCTAGATGCCCTTCAATTAATAAATGGATAAAGAAGCTGTGGTATATATACACAATGGAATATTACTCAGCCATAAAGAAGAATAAAATTATGGCATTTGCAGGTAAATAGATGGAGTTGAAGAATATCATGCTAAGTGAGATAAGCCAATTCCAAAAAACCAAAGGCCAAATGATTTCTCTGATAAGCAGATGACGATACATAATGGGGTGGGGGTGAGAGGGAGGCAAGAATGGAGGAAGGATGGATTGCATAGAGGAAAAAGAAGGGTGGGGAGGGAGTGGAGGAAATGAAAAATAACAGAATGAGACAAATATCATTACCCTATGTACATGTATGATTACACAAATGGTGTGACTCTACTTCATGTACAACCAAAGAAACAAGAGTTGTACCCTATTTGTGTACCATGAATCAAAATAAATAAATAAACAAATAAATAAATAAATAAATGGGACCTGTCCAAAAAAAAAGGAATTGTGACTTCACTGGGGGAATGGGGGAGGGGAATGGAAGGAGGATGTGTAGCAGTCAAATCCTATTTACTATGCTAGGAATCAATAGAGGTGTAAAATTGAAAAATTAACTGGGAGTGTGGCTGTGATAGAGCACTTGCCCAGCATGCTTGTGGCTCCCAGTTCCATCCCCAGCACTGCAACAACACCAGCAACAAAAGAGCAACATTGTTTAGAAGCAGGAGGTTAAATTCCAAAAGAGTTGAAAATAATTGCCTCTGAGGAGTACAACTGACAGAGGAGTTCAGGGTGGGACAGAGATGTGATTTTTTCTCAATGTATTTTTAACATTATTTGTGTTTTAAGTGATATCAGTGGATTACTTCATTAAAAATAAATGCCAAAATTATGAAAACCAATAACCTAACTGAACGCTTAAAGTGATAGTTGATTCAAAACTTCAATTTCTAAATCAATGGCTGATTTCAATAGTGCTCTGGAATAAATTTGCTTAAGTTGAAAAATGAATAAACCTTTTTATTTAACATGACTGATGCATGAGGAACTCGGGCACTTGGTCTAAGGACTTCTAGAGCTAAAGGGAACTTGAAGATTAGGTCTCTTTACAGATGTGAGCACTGAGAAGCAAAGATGTGAGGTGACTACTCACCACTTGTAAAGGCTGATTTAACAGCATAAATACTTACAGGCTGGTGCTAAACGCTGGGACATAGGAAGACCTGGGCTTTGTCCTAGGGAGTCTGTAGTCAGTGCAGAGTCAGCAGAGCTGGTTGAGTGCTGAGGCGGGACCTGGACTTGGAAGACAGGCCGTGAGGGCAGATGGAGGTGAGCGCAGGGCTGGGCCAGGCGAGGGGCCTGGTACCAGGGGGCCACATGCAGTAGAAGCCAAGGCTAAGAAGGAGGGTAGGCTTGAAGATCAGGTGACAGGGCTACCATGTATAGCTGTCCATTCTTCACTGTGCCTGGGGGCCCTGTTAGGCGATGTCATGTGTCAAGGAAAGTGAAGCAGACAAGGTCAGGGAAGCAGATGTGGTGGAGCAATCCTGGTGAGAAGGTAAGGCCACAGGGACTAGGATGCAGGTGAGAGTCAGGAAGGAGGTTGCTGCAGTAGCAAGAAAGCAGCTTTGCTTCTGTTTAGACCCAATAAAGAAAGGTGTCGATCCTGAACCTGGGGGATTTAGCAGGAATCCCCGGGACAGGAGGTGAAAGGCCAGGCAGGCCAGCTCCTAGCAACTTCCCTCCCTAGTCCATGTCTTGCCTGCCCAACTGGACTGTGTAGTTCTTGAAGGCCAGGCCTCCACCATGGGTTTCCCTATGCCGCCCCTGAGCCTGCTAAGGTGACTTGTGTTAGATGAATATTTGTACCTGACTAGTAACTTGAGTCATTGTAACCATAGGAACCAGCTCAACAGGAAGAAAAGAACCCACAGATGAAAGTGCCAGAACTTATAATCATCATTACAGTATTATAGATAATATTAAATACTAGGCTTCAAAAACCAGAATGCATAGGTAAATTGCATGTGTCGTACAACAATAAGTGGAGTTTTACATAAATTTGAAACGACTGTTTAAAATCTGTAGAGGGATTGGGGGTGTAGCTTAGTGGTAGCGCACTTGCCTAGCGTGTTCCAGGCCCTGGATTCTATCCAGCACCACAAAACAAAACAAATAAAATAAAATCTATGGAGACATGAAGTGCTTTTGAAAAAAAGAAAATAATACATATGCAATACAATTATTTGAAAGTATGCACCTATCTGAGCAAGTATTAGAAAAAATATATTAAAAAATGAAAATTGACCTAGAATGTCAGGGTTAGCACCCCAACCCCTAAATACACAAAAGACTTTACTGAAATTCTGCCTGGGCTTTGAAATTAGAGGGACCTGACTTTGCTGACAGCCTCCCCTACTTAGGAGTGGGACAGCAAGAAACTTACTTTTCTGAGTCTCAGTTTTCTCATCTGCAAAATGGGAACCATGGGAATTCCTGCCTCATTCACTGCCACACAGTGAGACATGTCAGAACACTGCCTTGCACATAAGAACCAATGGCAGAGATTAGGAATATCATGAACCCCACAGTGGCATTTTGCATACAGGAAATTTTATTTGTATATTTTTAGTAAAATATTCTTATTTGCCTGTATATGTGTTAAATTGAAATAGGCTCATTGTATAAAGAAAGAAAGTCATAACAGAAGTCTAAGGCAGTGAAAAATATCCCAAATTCTAACACCTAGAGATGACTGCTGAAAACATTTTAGTTAATGCTTTCCAGAATTCTATATAATATTCTATAACTGGGAACAAACTATACTTATATTCTGTATATACAATTGTTTTTTTTTTAATACCACAAGCTTCTTTTATGTCAGTAACTATAGATCTATGTCCATATTTTTCAAACCTAAGTTTTTACAGTGGAGAAATTTTTTAAATGTGAAAGTACAGAAAATATAATGAACTTGAGGTCAGAGTTGTGGCTCAGTGGTAGAGCACTTGCCTAGCATGTGTATGGCCCTAGGTTTGATCCTCAGCACCACATAAAAATAAAATAAAGGTATTGCATCCACCTACAACTAAACAAAATAAAAAATACATGTAATGAACTTGCCCACCCCATAGTTTCAATGATTAGCAACCCATGTCTAATCTCATTCATTTATAACTACCCTACTCCTTCAGCATCAGATTATTTCACAAGAAATACAAAGCAAATATTTTTAAAAAGTCTGAGTCAGGTGAACACCTGTAATCCCAGTGGCTTGGGAGGCTGAGGCAGGAGGATTGCAAGTTCAAGGCTAGCCTCAGGAACTTAGTGAGACCCTGTCTCAAAATAAAAAGGGCTGAGAATGTGGCTTAGTGGTAAATTGCCCCTGGGTTAAATCCCCAGTACCATCCTTGCTAAATATATAAAAAAAAAAAAAAAAAAAGAAAAGAAAAGAAACAAAACCTGAGATTTGTTTCCACATCATCGTGACTATAAATTTCTATTCTATGGATGTACTCATTTATATTTTTAACTAGTTTTCTACTGATGAGTGTTTTCTTTTCCCTTTTTTCTCATTATAAACAATGCCTTGGTGTATATTAACTTATTAAAAAGCAGAGTCCTCTTTCTCTAAACATCTAAAACATTTAACAACCTATAAGACAAGGCTACTGAACAAACGCAATGGACATGAACTATAGGGCTGGAATGGGGTTCTGGGGGAGTCCTTGCCCTCCCACCTCAAGCCAATTGCTAAACCACAGGGTGGTCTGGGGTGTTGGGGGTGGGGTGGAGATGGGACAAGCAAGGTGGTAAAGAGGACATCTGAGGGCCTTGGGCAATGGCCATTTACTAATCAGCATGGCAGTGTGTGACTATGCCCCCTACTGAGCATCTTGAGCATCAGCCTTGACTTCTAGTACCTTCCCAAGGGGGAACCTCTTTTAATAGTTTTTTTTTTTTTTTCCTGGAAGGGTATCCTTCCAGAAATACTCTGTGTGTGTGCGTCTTTGAATTTTTTACATAAATGAGAGCATACTATGTATACTATGCTACACCTTGTTCTTTTTATGTAACAGGAGATCTAGTAGGTATTTCCATATCAGCACAGATGGTTCTCACTTGTAGTGACTTGGTGTTATACTGTTTATTTCTGAGGTGAGTGTGTGTGTGTGTGTGTGTGTGTGTGTGTTTAAGGATTCTTTCCCCCTTCTTTACCTTTTCTACATTTCTCTCTGATGAATCCCTGGAGGACCAGAATGCTGAATGTGCCAGTTGGTAATACCATAGTCACCAGTGAGCCAACAGAGCCTTGAGAGAGTTGCTGGTTAAACAACTAGCAGGAAAAAAAACCACACAAACTATCTTTTCCAAAGAGTCTACCTTGGACTGCCTAAAGATTCATTTTTCCTATATGGTTCCTTCCAAGATCAAGAGTCTTAAAGAAACCACAATGTTATAGACAAACTACTCCTCATCCCCACAATATTAGAGTTCAGTTTAGGTCAAATCCAGAGGCTCCAAAACTCAAGACTTTAGTGCTTACTCCAAGTGGTTGAGATGCCAAAGCAGAGATCCACAGCATGCAGAGATAGACTTCCAGAGAATTCAATCACAGGTTTTCACAAAGGCCAAAGTGACGTGAATGTAACTTTCCTTCTGGAGACAGACGGGTTCACTCTCTCAGTATTGCGATGAAAGTCAAACTAGAAGAGAAAGTAACCCCTCTGTTCCAATCCTTTGACTTGGGCCTGACTGTGAGGTTGTTCTTAGGAGATGGCAGGTGAAAGTTTGTTTCTTTTGTTACTATGGAAACAGAATGGCAGGACCTCATTGGCTTGGGCACTGTGTTCTTAAAGAGGGAAGTTAAATTGTCCAAGACCCAAATCAGTGATTGGCCGTAATAGTAAGGAATTCACACTAGGTTTCCACTTAAAACCTCAACCATGAGACAAAATAAGTTTAAGATCTATTTTCAGAGCAAATAGCAGTAAAGAGCCTTCCTAGGCTTAATTGGCCTCTGGCCATAGTTGTCAAGCAGAATCTGTGATGGATTTTAAATTCCTATGCTGTTGTCTCACAGAAACCTAGAACTCTAAAGCAGGCACTTTATTTCTTGAATTTAAGTCCTTGAAATCTGTTAATGTACAGTGTCCTCTGGGCAGGGATCTTTTTTGATAACCAATGGTTTCAGTTTTTTTTGTTTGTTTTTGTTTTCCCTAAATAAAACTGCTTTCTAACCATAGGAAAAAAGTGCTTGTTCATTTTGATTTTATTGCAACATAAGATATATTTCATACATTTTATCATAAAAAGTTTCATGAAATAATACCCCTGTTGCTTACTTTTCTATTTGTTTTCCTTTTCTAAATGAAAGCTGATTCTAATCTTCTACATTGATTTAATGATCAGCTTCTAGGTCACTACCCAGTTAAAAGCCTTGTTATAAATGCATTTGTCCATTCAACTGCACATTTTTTGTCTCCTGCATGCCAGGAGCTGTGGGTGGGTGTGGGGATGTCCTCCTGTGCCTCAGCTCCTAGCTCGTTAGAGCCTAGAGACTAATGGAGAAACAGTAAGTTCAATGCCAGGTCCGCGAATCTTGCATTAAGAGACTCGCAGGTGCAGTGTGAGTTGATATCAAGTATTACTCCTCTACCTCAGCGAGTCGGGAACAGTTTTAATCAGAGAAGGGAACTGACTCAATCTGAATATCAGAAAGACCATTCTGACTGCGACGTAGAGAAAGATTTGGAGGAATCGAGACAAACGGCTGGACACCAGTCAGAAGGCTGTGGTAGAGGCAGATGAGACCCAGGGTGGCCCCTGCTGAGGGGCAGGTGTGGGGATGGACAGACGATAACGCACTAGGAACTGGCGATTGGCAGGATGTTAGGATGAAGGAAAGGAGGGGGAATGACTACTCTGAGGCCTCTGGCTAGAGCCATTCGGTCGATGGCAGTGCCATTTATTGAGATAGGAGAGTCTGGGGGATAAATAGTTTTAGGGGTGAGATTATAAGTGCCAGGGAGAGGCCCAAGTGGTGATGTTAGTGTGTAAGCGTCCTCCCAGAACAAAGGGCTCTCCTAGAACAAAAGGAAGGCAACGTGGCACAGTCAGCGCCTGTGTGCACATGCGCGGCTCTGCTGCAACTCGGAGACGAAACGTCTGACGTGTGAAGGGAACGCTAACAGTACATACAAGGCAGATAAATGCTGCTTCCTGGCAGAAAGCCTCAATGTCCCATCTCTGTGAGAATCCCGCACCATTTCTTGGGGGCTCGTGTCTGGGATTTGGAAATGGTGTTTCACCTCCCTTGTCACCAGGATGCAAGCTCTGGGATGCTGGTTGAGGTGACCTCACCTGGTGCCAGCGGGCCAATTAATTCATAGGAGACTAGCCCTCTTGGTGTGCTAGGACAAGAACCCTAGGAGCACAAAAACCAGGTGGAACTCAGGAACCAGCACAGGGAGCACCGCCTGTAGGACAGGTAGGAACCCAGCTTCTATAAGTAGACTGGCCCTAAATGGCAGATGGGGCATCAGATCACCTCCCAGAGTTGCCCAAGTAGTCTCGATTGCACAGGATAAAATCCCAAGTCTCAGACAGAGGGCTGCAGAGTTGTGTGAGAGTTAGTGAACGAGATGGACAATGGGAGAGTGGCCTGGGGGCCAAAGCCAGTGTGGACTTCTGATCAGCAGGTCCATGGCAATCCTCAAACGGTTTAGGGTGGCCCTAGTTGGAGGGGTCAGGATACTGGGGTTTATAGAGTCCCACCAGTGCAAAGAGGCCCCTGAAATATCTCTGTGAGGGGAGCAGGTGGAGATGGACAAAGCGATTGCTCACCCCTTTCCCCTTTCCCTTCTCATGTGTGTGATTATTGTCTTTCGGGGGAGGAAATGGGTTGCAAACAGAGTAAACTTACTCTAGAGTGAATGATAAAAAAAATTTTCAAAAGGGATATTCCAGAGACTATGGAGTTAAGTTGACTTCCAGAAAACTCCAGACATTTTGTGAAATATATTGGCTTTCTTTCAGAGTAGGTTGAACCTCTGGCAGGTCACTAGATAAAGAACTAGTTAGCAGGGTTATCACAGGGGACCCAGGCTACCCTCACCGATTCTCCTACTTTGTTGGCAAAACATGATCCTCTCTCAGTCACATAGGCTGAAGGGTTGTCTGGAAGAGAACTGTAATACTGGCCCAGTTGATGGCTCCTCAAAATACTGACCAGAACCTGAGAAGCCCATTCTATCTGGGGAACCAGATGCAATTTCCCCACCTTATGTACCACTGTATCCTCGTTGCCACCTGCACTCCCCTGACCTACTGCAGCTGGAACCCCATGAGAGGCTGCTCACACCCCTGAGGCCGCCTCTCCCATGAGGCCATGTGAAGCCCAGCTTCCCAGGTGCCCAACAGATGCCATGAAGAGAAAACCTGGGGCCCATCTACTATGATCAAGACAGCCAGGTACAAAGGGCACAATGCACCTTCGTATATCAGCATTTCATCACCTCTGATCTTCTGAATTGGAAAAAACCATACTCCCTCCTTCACTGAGAAACCTCAGACTATGATTGATTTTATGCAGTCCCAGACCCACAAGCCCACTTGGACTGATTGCCTCCAGCTACTCCTGCCTGTTTAACACTGAAGAATGCTGCTGAATTACCCAAGCCGTGTTAAAGTGGTCAGAGGAACATGCCCTGGCAGGAACCATGAATGCTCAGGCTTTCTTCCAGAAACAATTTCTTGAGAAAGATCCCTGATGAGACCCTAATGATGACCAGGGATTTCAGATGGTTGAGTGTTATCAAGAGGCTCTTTTAGGTGGCAGGAAGGAAGAAGACCATGAATGTGAACAAGAACTCAGAGATGTTCCAGGGACCTGAAGAGAGCCCAAATGAATTCTATGAGAAGCTATGGAAAGTGTTCCATCTTTACAACCCCTTCAACCTAGAAGCAGCCAAATATCAGTAAATGGTTAGTGTAACCTTTGTTGGTCAGACTGAGGGAGACATGCAGAGTAAACTACAGAAGTAAGAGGGATTTGTTGGAATGATTGCCAGCCAACTATGGGAGGTTGTGACAGAAGTATTTGTCAACTGTGATCAAGAGGCCTGATGTAAAACAGACCAGAAAATGAAAAGGTAGGTCTGCTTGCTGCTGTTCTAGTGAAATGGTCAAGTCACTCACAGAGAGGTGTCCTGTTGGGCCAAAGCTGAGGTCAGAAAAGAAGATGACAAAAAGGATCACCTTGCCCAGAGGTGAGATTAGGAAGGAACAATTGTGGTCATTGCCATTAAGAAGGTTACTGGAAGAATGAATACCCACAACAGTCAGAGAATTATTACCCAGTCCTCAGATAAAGCGGGAGAGGCCAAGTGGTTCAGGATGGTACCAATGCAACAACCATATGAAGCCCCTGAGGATGATTTTGTTGGATTGGCCACCATGGGAAACTATGAGGAAGACTAGGACAAACAAGGCTCCATTTTATTAGGCCCCCAAGAGCCTATGGTCCGAATGACCATTGGGGGGCTGGCTCATGGACTTCATGTTCAATACAAAGCAGAACACTCCATGGTGACTCAACCTCTGGGCCCCCTCTTGCAGAGACAAGTCACTGTTGTCAGGTCATAGGAAGCTGAGCTCATCACCCCTTCTCACTGCTTCGATGATGCAATTTAGGCAGCCATGAAGTTATTCATAAATTCCTATATTTCCCTTCCTTCCCTGTGGAGGTTGGGGCCCTAATGAGAAAACTGCAGGTACAGATGACTTTCAACTCACTTCCAAGCCACCCTGACCCTAGGAAAGCCAGAAATGAAAATCCTGACTGATGATCCCTCAAGGAGAAGAGTGGCACTTCTATAGTCTCATAGAAAGTCCAAAGTAGGGACTTGGACTTCCTTTCAAGGTGCCTTGGGAGTGGACTGAAGATAATCCTCCTGAACTGGCCCAAAACATACCCTTAAGAGTAAAAGAAATAAAAATAGGAACTGGACCCACCTTCCAAAAACAATATTTCATTCCTCACAAAGCACAATTTGAGATCCGGAGGCACTTGGAGAGACTTCTAAAGTATGGAATCCTCCGACCCTGCCTGTCATCCTGGAACACACCTCTCCTGCCAATCCAGAAGCCAGGACAAATGACTATCAGCCAGTTCAAGACCTGCCAGCAGTAAACCAGGCTACCTTTACCCTACACCCAGTTGTCCCTAACTCCTATACTCTCCTGGGTCTCATTCCCACCGAACCTGCCTTTTTCAAATGCCTGAACCTCAAGGATGCCTTCTCCTTCATCTGCTCCACACCTCAGAGTCAAGCAATCTTTGTCTTCCAGTGGGAAAATACTGAGAATGGAGGCAAAATCCAACTGACCTGGACTAGACTGCCTCAAAGATTTAAAAATTCTCCATCCATTTTGGCACCACATTAGCCTCTGATTTAAAAGTTTTCCCAGTGGACCAACATAGCTGTACAGTGCTCCAGTATGTAGGCAACTTACTGTTGGCGGGGCAGACACGAGAGGATTGTATGAAAGGAACACGACTACTCCTCACACTCCTGTGGAAAGCTGGCTACAAGGCTTCAAGGAAAAAGGCCAAAATCTCTCAAGAAAAAGTCAAATACCTCCGTTTTTACCTATCCCAAGGACATTGGCCCAGAGAGTAAGTGGCTGTCTGCTCAATACTGGTTCCTTTAACCCAATGCCAGATTCGAGAGTTCCTTGGGGTTGCAGGTTTCTGTAGAATCTGGATACTTAACTTCTCTATCTTGGCAAAGACTCTTTATGAGACCACAAGGAAAGGAGAAGGAGAACCTTCATTATGGGAATGAGTTCAACAAAAGCCCTTTGAGGATATTAATTGGGCCCTCCCAATGCACCCAGCTTGGGACTCCCAGACATGTCCAAGCCTTTCTTGTACACACATGAGTGTACTGGCATTGAAGTGGGGGTCCTGACCCAGATGCTGGGGTCTTGGCATCATCTAGTGGCATACCTCTCTAAACAACTTGACTCTGTTGCCCGAGGCTGGTCACCCTGCTTATGAGCACTTGAGGCCATGGCCCTCTTAGTGTCAGAGGCTGACAAACTGACTATGGGGCAAGAATTAGTGCCATGCTCAGTACTGACATTTAGGGAGTATAAGGGGCAATATCAACTAATGCCTGGATGGCCAGATATCAGGGAATGCTGTGCAAAAATCTGTGCATCCACCTGGAAGTAGTGTGGACCTTAAACCATAGGACCATACTGCCTATATACCAGCTCAAACACATCATGACTGCATCGAAGTCATGGATGAGGTATTTTCCAGCCGACTGGACTTAACAGACCATCCTCTCAAGCATTCTGATGCTGAGTACTTCACTGATTGTAGCAATTTTGTGGAAGAGAAAGAATGCCTTGCTGGGTCCTCCAGGTGACCCTGAATTCCACCATTGAGGCAGAACCTCTGCTAAAAGGAACCTCAGCACAAAAAGCAGAACTCATTGCGCTAACCCAAGCCCTTCAGCTGGTAGCAGAGATACGTGTCAACATATACACAGACTCTAAATATGCCTTCACCACCCTCCACATGCATGGAGCTTTGTATAAAGAAAAGGGCCTAATCGACTCAGGAGGGAAAGACAGAAATACTCAAATCCTTCAACTCTTAGATACTGTATGGGCTCCTAAAAAGATGGCAGGCCTGCATTTTTGGGGACATCAGAGGGGAAATGCCACAGTCTTGAGAAAACTGTAAAGCAGACTGAGAGGCAAAACTCATGGCCTCCAAGGAGGCAATAGAACCAATGGCTCTGGCTGCTGCCCTATTCCCTAATTTATTGGCAGAAAGGGACCTCAAAAACTCACAACGTGAGAACACCTGGTTTAAAACTGAAAATGGGAACTACCTCTTGGGCAGATGGTGATTTGAAAATGGCTGCATAGCAATTCCCGAGGCCCTAGCCCTAGTCCCAGTCAAGCAGTTCCATTGGGAGATTCACATTGGCTGGATGGCTCTTGAGGTCACATTTGGCCCTGGCTCTCCAGCATAGCCCGAGTGGTGTGCAAACAGTGTGAAACATGTGCCCAAAATAACCCTCATCAGGAACCTAAGTCCTGGGGTGCAAAGTGTTGGAGGGGCCCCATTTGAAATAGTTTTGGACTTCAATGAGCTCCCCCAGGTTTGGGGTTAAGTATTTGCTAGTCTTTGTGTGTAATTTCTTGGCAGGATAGAGGCCTTCCCTACTCTCACAGAGAAGACACATGAAGTGGCTCCATTTCTCCTAAAGGAAATCATTCCTCAGTTTGGAATCCCAAACACCATGGGATTGGATAATGGGCCAACGTACATGGCTGAGGTGGGGCAATTGAAGGTAAAGGGATTGAAGATCATTTGGACATTACACGCTGCATACTATCCCCAGAGCTCTGAGAAGGAAGAACAAGTGAACCAAACTCTAAAGTCACAACTAAGCAAACTATGTCAGGAAATCCACCTACATTGGCCAATTGTTTTGTTGAGGATTAGATCTAGACTTACTAGACAGACAGGGTTCTCCCCTTATGACATTTTTTATGGATGCTCTTCTCCCATTATAAGGGGTATACAAGGCTATCTAAAACAATCAGGAAGCATTACTCTGAGGCAACAGATGCAGGCTCTGGGCTCAATCCTGACCGCAACGCGCCTGCACCACTGGGTCAGGGAATGATGACCTGTAAGGCTGACCACAGATGTCCACCCATTTACACCAGGAGATGCTATTTGGGTAAAAGAATGGAATGTCCAACTCCTAAAGGTTCTTTGAAGGGATCCGTTCACTATCATTTTATCCACATCTACTGCTGTGAAGCTGGCTGAGGCAGTCCCCTGGATCCATCGGAGCAGAGTAAAACCAGGTTCTTAGGACTGGGAATCCATTCCTGATCTGCTGCGCCATGCAAGTTGACCATTTGAAACAAGTGAACTGCATCCAAGAGACTCCTGAGGACAGCAGCCTTGCTTTAATCACTCAAGAAACTTCACGTGGCAAAACTTGAGGAATCGGCTGCCTGCCAGAACTGGACTATTTTTATTTCCAATACTGGCTTCTTCACTGTAATGCTTTGGCACTGCCACCACATACTCATCTCTGTGTCCAACTGGCATTGGGTTGAAAAGCTTCTATCAGCAGTCTTTTACCTCCTTTGACAGGATGTTTTGTTGCTATTGGCTGTGTCTAATCTGGCCCCTGTTTGTAGACTTAAGCTCTTCATCCTGTGACCCATGCCTTCGCGTGACTCAATCAGGCTGGGGCATTGCCACAACCCTACTTTATCATACCCATTTCTCCTTTCAAGGAACAATTTTAAGACCTGTAAGCATAATAAGACTACCTATTCTATCTGCCAGCAAGGGAACCAACACACATTTCAACCCACAGTGCTCCCCAACTGAGGAATGGCTAGAGGTCCTAAGCAGTTACAATATGGGTCAAACAATTAACTGAGTCCAAATTATTGACCCCAATCAACCAGTGTCAGTCCTTTTTGACATGTGTGAAGCCATAAATAAGCACTTGTCCTGGTGGTCTACAGAGGCTTGTGGAGGGTTATCTTGGGAATAGGAATACAGACTTACTGATAAATCATGTGTGAGCAACCCTCAACTCAACCTTAATACACCATTAACAATAGTTACTGCCCCTTCTGGAGCTGTGCATTATGGGCCAACAGCACTCCTCCGAAAGGGTATTGCCACCTCCAGCTGTAGGTTAGGGGCCTGTAATCCCATTAATTTTACCATCCTTAACCCAGAATACTCCAGAAGAAAAATGGTCACAAAATTGGGGTAGCTATAAATTGACAGGGCACAGACCCCTGGGTCCCAATATCCATCAAAAAGGTCACAACTCCCACTAAGTATTCCTCCCACTAAGTTTTTCACTCCTTTTACGAAGAGATGGAGGCTGAATTCCCCATCTCTGCTGCAACCAGAAACCTGTTCCTAACCTTGGCAGAAACTATGGTCCAATCTCTGAATGTCTCTTCTGGCTATGTGTGTGCAGGAACTAATATGGGGGATCAGTGGGCATGGGAGGCTAAGGAGCAAGACCTTCATGAGCTCTATAAAGAAACATCTCTCATTCAATTACTGGTGGTTGGTTCCACAAAACATCAATTATTGGAAAATATTGTCTTGCCCAAGAGGGAAAATAGTTTAATGTCTCAGTTGGGACTTTAACATGTCTGGACCAAAAATTCTATAATGTAACTACCCAGAAAAACCAGTAGTAGGGAATCCTCAAATCACACTGAACCAAATCCCCATCTGCTGTCAAAATTCCTAACCTCAAATAGGCCTGGGACAATGCTGCCACAGATATCAAATGGCAGGTCCCAGGTGGACTATACTGAATATGTGGAAGGCCTACCTATGCTAAATTGCCCTGATTTTGGTCCAGATCTTGTGTACTGGGGACAATTAGCTTCTCCTTTTCCCTCCTTCCATTAGCCAGAGGGGAGCAGTCGGGAGTCCCAGTACATGAAGCCTGAGGAGCACAACAGGAGTGGACAGCCCTGGTAATTGGTAACTGGAAAGATGATGAATGGCCTCCTGAATGATAATTCACTATTATGGCCCTGCCACCTGGGCAGAGGGTACCATACTGTTATTTATATGTCAAACCCTGTTACCGGGCTACAAGTCATTATTGAAATTATTACTAATGAAATTGCAAGAAACCACAATTTACTGGCCAAACAAAGCACTAAAATGCACAATACTGTCTATCAAAACTGCTTAGCCTTGAACTACTTGCTTGCTTATGAAGGTGGGGTTATGTAGGAAATTTAACCCGAGCAACTTTTGTTTACAAATTAATGATGAAGGCAAGGTCATAGAAGAAATCATAGATCATATGAGAAAGATCGCTCATGTCCCAGTTCAGACCTGGAAAAGTTGAAATCTCGGGGAATTATTTGGAAGATGGTTTTCAACTTTTGGGGGATTCAAAACTCTCAGAAGGGTTTTGGTTTTAAAGATGGAGGCCTGCCTACTCAGACCCTGCCTGCTACCCCTGGTTATAATATCTGTCTACAGTCTCATGGAGGCTAAGGTTGAAAGGGAAATGGCTGCACATGTTATGATGGTATAAAAGTATAAGCTGTTGAATCAGGATGATGCTCTTTGACTCTGAGGATCCAAGCATCAAGGAGGAGAATATGGTAAGATCCCTCTCAGAACAAAGAGCTCTCCCATAACAAGGGAAGTTGACACGGCACAAGCAGTGCCTGTGTGCACATGCACAGCTCTGTTGCAGCTCCATAGTACAGAATGCCCAATCAGAAGGTATGTGACCACACGGGGGAGACAAAGGGTCTAACATGTAACAGGATATATAAGGCAATGCCCCACTGTGCTCAGGGCTCAGGGCCAGCGCCAGCACTAATAAACACTGCTTCCTGTCTGCAAGCCTCCATGTCCTGTCTCTTTGAGCAAGAATCCTGCAACATTACTAGAGTTTTATTTCATGTTTTAGGAGTTCAAAGAAGTGTCTGGGCTAGAAACACACTTGGTAGTCTTTGGAGTGAATAATCTTTCAAGCAAAGGGAGTGGATCAGATCACAGAGGAAGAGGGTATCATGTAAGAAGAGAGGGTCTAGAACCGAGCCCTGAGGAACACCGAGGTTTACAATGACATTTTTCAAAATATGGGCCAAGGGTTAGTTAAAATATGTACAACTATTACTTGACTACTAGTGGCTTAAGTCAAAGAGGCTTATGAACTTAATGAAATACGAGTCTGAAGCAATGCCATCAGTGTCAGTGCAAAGGCTCCTGAGTGTCCTGGGCGAACCAGAGTCTCTT
The DNA here is from genome assembly GCF_902686445.1 of Sciurus carolinensis. Classification (NCBI taxonomy): domain Eukaryota; kingdom Metazoa; phylum Chordata; class Mammalia; order Rodentia; family Sciuridae; genus Sciurus; species Sciurus carolinensis. The sequence goes on from NC_062215.1 coordinate 148,619,738, forward strand.
AGGCCTAGTGTGTTGACCAACGGAAGCCTCATGGTTGCCCTGGGGCTGCCACAACTCCAAGTGTCACAGACGATGAAACAAAGACAGGCATTCAAAGCTCAAAAGGAGGAAAATTCACAAAGAGGAAAACTGGTAGATTTCACTAGTGATCTAGTCAAATCCATCTCCATTTAGGGGTTGAATATTTGAGCCTGTTTATCATGTAAAATTCTGTACTTAAGTCCTTTTTATGATTAATAAGAAGCAGTAGGATTTGGGTTGAGTGGAAAGGCTGAAAACAAAGGCACAAGAAGCGGGTGCAGAAGGGAACCCACCAGAAGATGGGGCCAAAGTTCAGCATGGCTACTGCTTCTTAAAACAGCAGAGCGGAGAGAAGCTCTCAGCAGCTAACTGAGTGTTAACTCAGTGTTAACTGCTCTTCTTTTTGATTGTGCTTTGGGAAATGGCATTCTCATGTCTTTTGCCAAAAAATTGCCTTCATGTTTGGAACAGAGGTGGGAGGAGGTCAGAACACCGACATTGTAAGTGTAAGGGAGACAAACTGTGACTTAACAATCTGGTACACTGCAGGAGGGGGCACTTTCTTGTCTGATGCTGTGGTCCTCATGAGATGGCAAGTGGGATCAACTGTGAGCAGCAAGAGCCCCTTTGTGGCTCTATGAGAATATTCCCAGTGTGGAAAAGACACTGTTCTCTCAAGGAGTTTGCAGTTGCCTCCAATCTGCTCCATTCCCTTTGATCATGTCCTGTATTTCAAGACCTAACTTTAAGGTGCCATGCTAACTCTTCTGGACTCATGCAGCTATTCCCGATGGCCAAACAGGAAGCTGTGGGAATCATGTGAAAGACTCAGACCTAGAAAGAGTGGGCACTGTTCTGAGTCCTGACAAGCAGAGACAGGCACAAACACCCTGGTTTATTGATCTAGAGCTCAGCAATGCAACAGCAAGATCCACGTGACTAATCATGAACATCCCATCATGAACATCATTCAGGCCTCAGGGAATGCTTCTCCACACGTCTTGCTCTTTACCAAAACATCTGACAAAAACATGGTTTCAGAGGTCTTAGTCCATAAATGGCTAACTCCATTGCTCTAGGCCTGAGAAGAGGCAGAATATTATGGAGGAAAGGTGTGGAGAAAAACTCAGGACATGACAATCAGGAAGCAGAGAGAGCTTTTGCTCTCTCTGATTAAACATATGCCAGCAATTCATCTCTAGCCATACCCCACCTGTCTACAGTTACCACCCAGTTACTTTATCAGCAAATTCACTGATTGGGTTAAGGGTCTCATAACTCAATCATTTTGTCTTTAAAGTTTCTTGAATTGTCTCACACATGAGCTTTTGGGGAACACTGCATATCTAAACCACGATACCTTCAAAACAAGATGGCTATATCCAAACACTATGAAGGTTTGTGATTTATTCTCCTGTTAAGGTCAGAGACAGACATTGCTTTGAAATGCAGAAGGGATTGGGGTAGCAGTAGTTAGGGAAAAGAAAAGGTAATTTGCAAAACCTCTCAGCATTAATGCAAGATTCATGCATTAGGAAATACTGTTTTCCAGAGGTGCTGAACATCCATTTTTTTGGTTTCTTTTTCTGCATTAATTTTAATTCCACAGGTACTTAGATATTTGGTAGTATTTGCAAGAAATGCATATGGTGGCTGGAGAACATTTTGCAGTACAAATTCTGATTACCCTTAAATTTATGTATTTGTTAAGTCCGGATGGAACATGAACCAAGTGTAGAATCAAATCTTCATACCACTGGATAGATCATGAGATTATGGGCCAGGTGCAGTGGCACACACCTGTAATCCCAGCAGTTTGGGAGGCTGAGGCAGGAGGATTGCAAATTCAAAGCCAGCCTCAGCAACTTAGGGAGACCCTGAGCAACTCAGCAAGACCCTGTCTCTAACTAAAATATTAAAAGGGGTTGGGGATGTGGCTCAGTGGTTAAGTACCCCTGGGTTCAATCCTTGGTAGCAAAAAAACAAAACAAAACAAAAACAAAAAAGGATTATGTGATGGTGAAAATAGCCATAGAAGAGGGAATGAGGGCTGGGGATATATCTCAGCTGGTAAAGTGCTTGCCTAGCAAACACAAGTCCCTGGGTTCTAATCCCCAACACTGGAGGAAAAAAAAAAAAGGCAAAGAACTATATGAGATTGTTTGCATGCGATGTGAAAAATCTTGCTTTTTTTTTTTTTAACAACTTAGTGTTTTGCTCAGAAGGTAAGAAAATTAAATTTTGAGAAATAATACTTTGATTTTTATATATTTGGGCTAATATATTTTTTCACTAACATCAAATATCATTTTTTGCATGATTACACTTTCTTAAAGAACAAAAACACTTTGTTATTGCTGAAAATGTTTGCCAACTAACTGCAGTACTTTAGCATCTTTTGTTCATGCGAAAGTTTTGTGGCACTATGACCCTTAGTTTTATAAACTAATGAATAACATAAACAAAACTTGATAGCAGCACACTTCCAATTTAATATAGAGAAAAAAGGATGTGCAAATTCCCAAATCTTTACCCCCATCGAAAGGTTTCTGGACTTAAATATATTCATTTGTGAAAGAAAAAAAAAAAAACACTATTGAGTGTTAATGAATTTCATATCCAAGAAGAGTCTTATACTGAATTTATTCTTCACAAAATTGTTCAAAATTCTATATGGATGTTATGGTTTGGATGTGAGGTATTCCTCAAATGCTCATGTGTGAGACAATGCAAGACAGTTTGGAGAATTGATTGGGCTATATCCTCAACCAAGTCAGTGAATTAATCCCTGTTGGGTGGTAACTGAAGTGGTAGGAGGGGGTGAGAGTTAGGGTCATGGCTTTGGTATATTTATATCTGCCAAGTGAAGACCTCTTTCTCTTCTTTCTGATCATGTGGGCTGGTTCCCTCTGCCACACTCTTCCTCTATGATGTTCTGTCTCACCCAGAGCCCTGACGAATGAAGCCGGCTTTCTATGGACCTCTGAAACCGTTAGCCCCCAAATAAACTTTTCCTCCTCTACAGTTGTTCTACTCAGATCTTTTAGCCACAGCAGCAAAAAAAGCTGACTAAAACAATGGATGAATCTTTAGAAATACAGAAATTGTAATGGAGATGAAAATATAAAAAGACCTTTTTCTTTAGAGACCAATAGTGTTTAAATTTAGTTTCTTGGAAACCCTAACTGGTTAAGAATTTCAAGAGAAAATTGTGAACTATAGGAAAAGAATTGTTTCACATTTCTGAATCTTCTCAAACTTAACATCTGCATATCAATGACTTGAGATGGTAGGGCAAGTGTCCACTGCCGACCTGCATCCCAGACATTGGAGTTTATTATTACTGTTACTTTGCTAAGGAAATATGGGATAGAGAGACACTACTTTAAAAAAAATCTGCAAAATCCAGTAAGATCTGTTTACTCCTTGACTGTTACTGGTTTGTTTAGTGTGTTGGCTCGACAAGTAGAGGTTGTTTTTCAACTAAAAACATCAAAGAGACTTAATGCAGGCTCATCTGAGCAAAGAGCTGGGACAAAACACAGGGAGACAAAGGAAAAATTAAGAAGCTTCTCATGTTTATTATCTGATTTACATTTTACAAAGCAAAGAAAGGTGCACAAAGAGTTGTTTGACAAAGTCAAATCCCAGACATCACACAATGGTATTTCCCTGGCTGTCCCAAACAGAGGGCACTTGTGCCTACTCCCAGGGGTCTATGCTCCGTGATGCAACAGTTATTACAACACTGTGCACAGTTGTGATGCACATGGACTACAGGTCCCTGTGCAAAGGACGGCGCACTAAATACTGACAACCCTAGTTCCAGATGTCCAAAGTTGATGTTAGAACCACCCAGTACTAATTATGTACTAGAATGGTCAGAAAAACAACTTTGAATACTGTGCAAAATATACCTTTTTAAAAAGAGAATAGGCTCTTGTTGTGCACCTCTAATTTATTTCCTCCCTTGCCAAAATCTGACCATTTATGTCAAATCAAGGGCATATAGCACAAGAATGTTTTTAAAAAAAAGACTTGTAACAATAATCGTTAACTTCTCCCTAAAGATCCATGCCTTCAGCTATTTACATAAGATTTGGGATCTTCCTAATTCAGGAGAACTTTCAATTCTGAGCTCAAGAAGGTTATCTCTCCTACTAGATAACAGGATACTCAGAAATACCTGAGGTATTAATCACTGAAAAATCTGGAGGAAAAACAAAAAGATTGGGGTTTCCTATACTAGCATGAAAGTACAGATCCAGCTAACGAGAGAAGAAACTATGAACAGAACCAAAGCATACAAGAGAAACTAAGGAGGAACTTGCTGTGAGGCTCTAGCTCTTCTTACTATGCTTTGCAGGTAGTTTTATAATAGAGATTCTCAGGCTGTACCAAAAATGATTTAGGTGGAAACTTCAAAAACAGCAAAACCCAGTTTTAAGATAGGATACATTTCTAGAGACAAGCATGCACCAGCATATAATTTTTCATTTTTTCACATAATATTTCTGATGACATCAGTATCAATTGAATTTTCAAAAACCCAGGTCTGGTTTTCTTTAATCAGATGTGCTTATTTGGTTGCTAAAACACCCACTCTGCCTCCAGTAACCATTTAAGCATTGAATATAAAAAAATTATGCTCAACACAGAACACTACAAAATCTAGCTGAAAGAGATTTATATAATATGCATCTAAATCTGATAATTTAACATTCTTTATACTTCCTAACCCTATATTTTCCTACTTCCTGATGTTTCTTGGAAACTATAAATGTCCACGCAACAGGAAGATTACTTTCTTAGGAAACAAATAAAAAGCTTTAAGAGTTGGCTAAAGTAAGCACCCCAGAGTTACTTTACAGAGTAGAAATTCAAATGCCACTTTAAAAAAATGTGTTCGAGTATTTAGGAAATTCTAACATTCTATTCTAATGCCTTACTTACTTGCCTGGAATCCTTTCTGATTGTGTGCGTGTATGCTTGCTGACATCAGCAAGGCTGAGCGAAAGGGAAAGAATGGGAAGTTCTATTTCTACCCTTTGTTTTTGAGGAATTTATTTAGAAAAGTTTTATTAAAATATTCTAAAAAGTATGAAAAACTCACACATTCTTACCACTGTGTATGTGTGTTGGTTTTTTATTTCTTTGGAGCACATAGCTCTTTATATAGGGGAGGCACCTCGAAAGGAGAGAGGAAGGACCACCCCTGGCCTGGGAATAGGCCTGGGAATAGGGACCACAGGAGTGGGAGTCAAGATCTCCTCAGAAAAATTGTCTTTCAGTTAATTAATGACAAAACAGCAAAGCAGTTGCAAACTAAGCACCAGAAAGACCAAGTGATGCATCTCCTGTTTTCATGAACAAAGTCACAAGTCTCCTCCCTCATCTTCTCCCTATCATATTTTTCATGTAATGATATTCCCTCCTGAACAGCCCCACTCAGACAAAGCCATGCCATCTGATGAGGGACAAGACCCTGATCAGCAACACTTAGAAAACAGAAAGACTTCTTCCTAATTCACAGCCTTCCTGTGACAATGCTGAATATTGAAACCTAATTTAATGGTCTCACTTTACCATTTTGGTTTGTCAAAAAAGAACTCCAGAGAAAAGAAGAAGCTTAACTCTTCCACGGTAAAGTTTGTCCTCTAATTCTACAGAAAACCAAGTACGAGGCAGATATGTTTTATTAGGACAAAAAAAACAAAAAAAAAAAAAAACAAAAAAAACCCCAAAAAACAAAATAACAACAACAAACAACAACAGAACACACTTGCAAAGCAAGCACCTGGGTTTTACTTCAGTTTATAATAATTTAATGTGCCTGAGAATTTTTGTGCAAATATACGTCATCTTTCATTAAAAATATGCATAGCGCACTTTGGAAAAAGTTGTGACCAACTTTCCTTAAAAAAAAATTTTTACATATATAAATATACAACATAACCTAATTCCTATCGATTGCACTTTTGGTTTAACCCCTTCCAGCCTCCAAGGAAATTCGAAAGACATGCAATTGATGTTTGTCTTCCTTAGCCACTGTATTATCCAAAAAAGATTCTAAAAACAAGTTTTCTTGGTTCTAATTTACCCATATTTTTCATCTTAAAGTAAATCCCTCCCAACCCCTACCCACATTTTGTTTTTTTTGTTTGGATGTTGTATAAAAATACAAATTTAAAAATGAGCTTTCAGTAATCATTAATACAATTCAATTTGATGGTGTTTGAGTTCACAGTGGCTCCAAGGCCTGAAAACAGGAAAAAAGGAGTCTCAACTTATGACCTAATGAAAAAGATAAGATTCCTTGTTTTGCTAATGCTATGAACACACCATTAGATGGACACATAATTTAACCAGACATCAGCAGTAACATTTGGGCATCTCGCTACTGTGAGTAACAGACTGAGGTTACCACACCAACTCTTCAGAAGGGCTTTCTCTGAGCAACGTCAATGTTTCTCCTTTTCTGTCCCCATCCTTCTAGGCAGGTTCTTCTGGCTATGCTCACTAGAAGTAAAGGTGTCAGCAAGTTCAGTTTTCTGCTGTGTTCTAATATTACTGAATTTGTTTTCTATTCACTTTTTATTTTCAAGACAAGAAAACTCAACTGAAGGAGTGTATTAAGCCTTTCTTTTCTGTCTTCAAACACTAATGGCTCATTCCATAATACTTTCAATTTACCAGACTTCATCCACAAGGACCTCAGCCTAATCTTGTTTCCACGCCTCCACTGCCCTCTCCACATTCACAATCCTTCTGCAACATTCCTTTTCTCTCAAGTCAGACCAGATTGCTTGATCAGTGCGTATCTATCCTTCATGTACAAGAGGTCAGGTAATGATAAGCTTCAGTCCTCCTTCAGGATACTCATTTTGGGTGAGGAGGTGCAAACAGGGGCACCAAAGCTACCCATCATGACTGGAAGACTCTGATTCCTCCTCAGTCCACCCAATAAGCTGCTTCCTGAATTTAAATAAACAGCAGAATCTGTTTTTTGTAGACTAATTTCTGCGTCTTGGCTTTTTCCATTCTCCTGGGTGCCAGGGGTCTTGATCACTCTGGCTATCCCCAGTCGCTTCAACCTGTCCACTAGGTTCATCTTCAACTGACCCACATCAGGAGGATTCCGGGAAGGTCTCAAGCCATACATTTCCTGGAGGAATGTTTCAGCTGGACGGGAGGCCAAAAAATTTTCAGAGAGATGCAATCGGGGCTCAAAGGGCAAGGGAGAAGGGCACGGTGAGTGAGATGGGGAATTTGGAGGTGTGGAAGGGATAGCCAGGGTTTTAGGAAGAGGCTGGAGAAGGGGGTTCTCTGAAACTGGGCTGTGGTACACTTTAGCAGAGATGCCGCGCTCCTGTAGAAGTTTGGCCAAGCTCATGGTGCTACTGAAGGTTATAGTAGAATCTCGACGGTTTGTGATGGATTCACCAATGCTGAGTCTATAGGACATGGCAGGAGAATTCACAGCTGTGTTTGATGAACTGCTCCCACTACTTCCACAGGATATCGAAGGAAATCCAGAGCTCAAAAAAGAAGCAGGAGAGAGTATTTAAGAATAAAAAGCAATCCTAAACTGGTGTTTAATCTTTTTTTTTGTACTAGGGATTGAACCCAGGGGCATTCTATCATTGAGCTACAATCTGTCCTTTTTATTTTTATTTTGAGACAAGGTCTCGCTAAGTTGCAGAGGCTGGCTTTGAACTTATTATGATATTCCTATCTCAGCCTCCCCAAGGAGCTGGGATTATAGGTATGTGCCAGTGTGCCTGGCAAATTTTCAGTTTATATTACTGAGAAATAAAAAATCTCTAATTATTAAATTCTCATTTTTCAAGAAATGTTAATTCCAAACAACAGTAACATACGGATACTTAAGAAACAAATTTTTCTCAACCTTAACTTGGAACATGTGTTTTTAGGAAATTAGAAATAATTAAAAGCTTTGGCAGCCATTAGACTCTTTCTTCTTATTTTATGCTCAGTTGAGAATAAAAACTAAATAAGAAATCAGGTACTTAAGGAAATGGTGACAGAATGTAGAGTTCTTCTTTAGCCAATTTTCTCCTGAACAAATGTTATCAGTATTTAATAAACTTTCACTTTATTACAAAATGCTCAGTATATCACAATTTCAAGGTTTTTAAAGATTAGGAACAAAATGTAAGTTTCTAGAGCACCAACTTGTATAGAAGAAGCAACAGTCAAGCAAGTTCGATTCCTTGGTCAAATTAATCCAACTAAGAACCTCTGATCTGGTGCAGTCCATATTCTTTATACCATCTCTAAACTCCCTGATCTTACTGTAGATTTCCGAAATCATATATTGTCATACATTCATATGACAGTACCAACCTGAATTAAAAGTCCCTTCAAGAACAAATTTTATAAAAGTTACCTTGGTGACAAGAAGAACAATATAGACTAGAATCGCTATTGGATAGTATTTAAATGCTTCCCTAAACAAATGATTTATTTCTATCTTATAGATATTATAAATCAGAATCTTATTTCCCTCTATATTGAAAGCTAAAAGTTAAGGCTCAAATGCATGAATCATCTTATCTAGTATACAAGACTTTATGGTACATTTTGTGCACTAGGTTTCATTCCTCTACCCATTTTATATCCTTGATTCCTCTTTACATCTTCTTTCTTTTTTACTTCTAGTTAACAATATCCCCACAATAGTCGATGTGTCTCTGATGGAAATGGCACCAACATGGCTTACCAAGAGAAGCTTGTGTAATAAATAATTTGACCTTGCCCAGAGAGGTCTGGTCTTTGCCCTCAGTTCCTCTAGGAAGCAATCTATGTCATAGCTGATAGAAATGTCTTTGGTTAGAGTGGGAGCTAGTCCCACTTAAGATGGGCCTGGCTACACCAAAGTCTTATGGTGAGGGTTGGTCATACCAGAATGACCAACAGTGTGATTTAGGATTGGGGCTTTGGGTCATACAGTATCAGTCAAACTGGATGGAGGCTGACTTCAACCATGTGGGTAATCAACCAGTCAATAATGAAGCCCCAGTAAAAACTCTGGACACTAAGGCTTAGGTCACACATTGATGGCAGAAGAGTTATGAACCCTAAGGACAAGAGATTCTTCATGTGTAGAAACCCCAGAGACTCTGCCCTATGCATTTATTCATTTAGATTAATTTTAACCTATGTTCTTTCTTTGTAATAAAACAAGTAAAATAATTTTCTGTGAGTTTTAGCAAATTACTGAACTTCATAGGGTTGTGGGAACCCTTTGAACTTCATAGGTAGTATCAAAAGAGAAGGTGGTATTGTGCAGTGGATTGGTCCCTCAAATTTTGCAATGTGGCTAACTCTGGATATAGACTTAACTGGGTCATTAACTAGCTGACCTTGAACCAGTCACTTCAACTTTCAGAGTCCCAGTTTCTTCATTTTAAATAATACTCACTTGTCCTGCCTACTTCAAAGAGTTAAAATGATCAAATAAGAAAATACAATGTGAAAATATTCTAAAAACAAATTATACAAAACATTACTTAAAATTCTGGGAATTAAAATGAAGGTAATTTTATAAAGAAATTCATGCGAGGCCCCGGATTTCCCAGGCCCTCTTACCTAGGGGTAACCTGAGTGATATCAGAGGGATGTAATATCCTACAGGTGGTGAAGGTGAATGTCGAGTTCGTGCATGACAGACACTTTCCTGGGTTTGAGGTTGAAACTGAAATGAGATTTTTAGGGAGCCAAACACAAAAGTGAAAGACTAGGTTAATAATGTAAAAAGCTCATCATTATTTATTAATACTAAAGCATTTATCAGCTGCCTTTTGTAGTAAAAATTCCCAAATATGGAAATAAAATAAAAAAGATTGCACTAGTATTAATTGGTTAGTATACAGTTTAATCCTTCAAAACTTTAAAACTGTAAATTAAAAGGCATAAAAAATTAGCAATGAGACAAAAATACACTGAAAAAAATATTTAAAAAATCAACATTTAATCATCCAAATTCTATGCCAAATTACTTCTATGATTTTCAACGTGTAGTACGAGTTCACAGGTGAAAGCTGCTTTTATAGAAATGCCATGATGGGGACTTTTTTTTTGATGAGGTGACATTTGCATTGCTGGTGCAAAGGCAACAGTGGGTAGAAGTCCTGGCTCTTTAGCACAAATCAAGGCAATGTCACCAAACAATACTTGGATTTTTTGTTGTTATGCATTCACAATAACAAAAATACAAAGCCAGATTTACTTAAGAATGTCCTTGATGAAGCAGTAAGAATTATTTACTAAATCTTGAATCTGGCCCTTGAATCTTTATGCTGTGCAATAAAATGGAAGTATGTGTTAGCACTCCTGCTGCACACCAAGGCAATGGTTATTTAGAAGAAAAGCATGTGTGCAGATGAGCTGAAATTTTTTCAGAGCACCATTTTTACTTGAAAGAATAAGAGGTAAGCTATAGTTATTCAGATCCGGGTATCTGGCAGGCATTTTCTCTAAAAGGAATAAAATGAACCTACTCCTTCAAAAGAAAAAACAATGATATTTTCTGCCAGTGAACTTTCAAGTAAAAATCAGAGGAGAAACTTGTATCCACCACTGGAGAGCTTGAAAACTTCCTAACACTTTTCTTTTGGGATAGGTGGTGATATTAATACAATTTTAATATAAGATAATGAAATGTGTCAACATTTAGAAGATCTGCATAACTCACTAAAACAGTATTTTCTTAATGACCAATGCATATTTCAAAACTGTGCCTGAGTAAGATAAATTCAAAATGCAGACAGACCAATGCATTTTAATGTAACAAAGTGTGAAAATTCATTGATAGAATTTCAGATTCTATATTGCTACAAATGTTCAAGAAACTACCACTGACCAAGGTTTGGTGTAATATTAAAGAGTATACATAAACATCTGAAAAGACTATTAAAATACTCTTTCCTGTTTCAACTTTTAAATGATTGTGTGAGGCTGAAATATTTTCATATTGCTCAATCAAAACAACATACCAAGAATTCTGCTATCTTCTATTAAGCCAGAAATTGAAGACTTGTAAAACTGTCAAACAAAACATTTTTTTCTTACTACTTAAAAAAAAGCTATTTTTTAAACCACAGTATTTGTGTAACAGGTAATTATTTTTAAGCAACTTAATATTTTAAAAAATCTCTCAGTTTTGATTTCTAACACAACAAATATCAATTGATGTAACCCCAACCCACACAGAAACACTCTCTTGAATTCTCAAGAATTTTTAAGAGATACTGAGTCAAAAGGTAATGTGAACCACTGATGTATCTCTGCCGAATCCATGCAAGCTGGCTGAGATAAAGTATAGAGAATTAGGAATGTCACTACTACTATAGATTTTCATTATCTTAAATCCAATACTGAGTACACTCCAGTGAGATTTGAGCAGAGGTAGCCAGTTGATCATACAGAAGTCAGAATGCAAAGAGCTACTGTTTACTAGGCCAAGCTCAATCAAACACTCATCTCACCTGCAACTGGTCCACCTGTTGAAGTTATGGGTGGTAGGAAGATCCCTGTTACTGGTTTGGATACTGTGGGTTTCTGTTCCACGTGAAGAGTCTGCTGAACCTGAAAAGTGATACCCTCCTCTTCATCTTCTTCTAAATCTGAGATGTGATAGATGGCATCTTTGGGCAACTGGGTAAAGCCTTTAGTAATGACACCTGGTCGTGGATCAAGAATGGTTCCCAAGTTTGGTTGAGCAAGCTGTTGCCAGTGATGTAGAGTTTGTGATCCTGAGTAAGAAAGTCAAAGGGAAAAGAGAGGCATCTTAAATCTTGAAACAGAAGTTAAAATTATATGTGCAATGACCATAATGATAGTAATAAAACTACTTAATGGTGTTAATATTTTGTTAAACTTGGCAAATTAAAATTCTCTGTGAAAAGACTGAGAAGACATTGAAGGTATAATAATAATCTATTTTGAAAGTAAACTTTAAAAAGGACATTTAAAGAAAGGGAGAAAAAAATCCAAGAAGACACTCTTAATAGAAACCAGGATGCTGAAGCAGTGAGGAAAAGGATGATATGTACCTGAGAGATGGGCTGCATTTTCCCTGGTGGTAAAAGTCAATACTCCCCTGGTTTGGAACTGGGCCTATAAACTTGGAAGCCAAAGCCAGGCTCCTAGGTTGGGAGATAACTTGAATTTTCAGTAATTTCTATATGTACTTCCCCACCCTGTTCATGATTCTCTCTTCTCTGGGTTCCCAGGAAGAACAGGAAAATGAAGATGATAAAAAGAATACATTCCCTTGGTTCCAGTGTATGGGACCCTGGTGAGTGATCATCCCAAGAACCTGCACCAGATGCAGCATCTGGTGCATCCTAAGAATGGCAACTCTGACAAATGCCTGCATCAAACTAAATTATGCAACCTTTGAGTTGGGGGGGGTCCTTGTAGGTTAATTAGGAATTTTGTTTAATGCGGAATTCTTTTTTGATAATGTCAGAGTCTCTTTAGAGAATTGTCAATATTCCATAAAACAAGAAATTTATTTTTAATTCAAGTTCTACCTTAAAATAAAAACTTAACTGAAACAGAAATGAAAAAAAAAAATTGCAGGTACACACACCTCTAAGTCAATTATTCCTCTTGAGTAAAGAATTCTTTGTTGAATAGAAAGGTGGAGGTGAAATATCATCTCCAGACAATTTTCACTTATCATACCATGGAAACTGCTATTAATGACATTTCTTAGCAAAGGATAGGAAAAGATTCCTCCTCCTCCCTTCTCACATTTATATTAAAAATATCAAAAGAGAACTGATGGCTAACAACTTAAGGAATGCTGAACTCCCCATTTACTAATTTTCCATAAAACACTTAACATACTATCAGCCCAACAGTGAGATTTAAAAACAGATATCTTCCACACATAGTACTCCTATAATTACAACACAAATCTCAATTCCAGAGAAAGGAAAGTCCAAAACGCCACCTGATTTGGAAAGGGCCCTTACTGACTTATTACCTTCAAGGGGCTTGACGATTTGTAATTTTTCTGGCATAAAGCCTCGAAGGCAACTGGCACTGCTGAGGTCTGTGATCTCTGACTGGTCGGTGCAAACAGAAGCAAGGCTCTCTGTGGGAGTGTCACAGCCACTAACCCCTTCTTTTTGGTCAGCAAGAACCTGGATCTTCCGTTCCCACTCTTGGGCAAAGAACTGCTTCTCACTTAAGTAGTTCTGTCGACGCAGGCTAAGGCGATGCAGTGCTGTAGCCAAATCACTATCTTCAGAGGGCTCTGGTTGGCTCACTGACTGAGAGCGCCTGGAGGAAAATCAAATTCACTGATCAGATCAGAAAGACATGACCTCTCCTTTTATAATGGTGAACATTTAAAAGATTGATTTTAAAAGTGAAGTTTCTCATAGATTATCAGGAATACAAAAATAATAACAAATCCAAATCATCAGCAATACTATATGTCACTTTTATAGATCATTTCAAATGACTTGAGGCAAGAAATATCTTTCATTGTTATGCTGTGTTTGCCAATTTAATTTTATTTAATTCATGAAACTATAGATATATCCATCTATCTATTCAGATTAGGTAGTCACAAAAGTAAATGTTATCACATTTCACTGAATCTATCCATTGATAACAAAAGGTACCATTATTTTATGTAACATGATAAAAGAGAACATGCTATCCATTAAAATGGCATGTCATTAATTGAAACACAACAGTTTAGAAGTACCAAATTGTGAAAAAAATTCCTTTGGGCTCTGAATATTACAAAATATTTAAAAGACAACAAGATTTGTATAATACTGTATTTTCATAGTTTTCAGATGCACTTTTTTTTTAACTTTTCAACATTTTGAATTAGGAAATGTTTTACAAGTGACATCAAAGGAAAGATTATACTTGTTCAGTAACTGTGTGAATTCACATAGATTTGTTCCAGAGCTTCTCCTAAGACTGTATAATATGTATACATATTATAATAATATATAATAATGTATAATATATATTATATATATAATAATATATATAATTATTGTATAATAATGAATGCTACTGTGGGTCACAACATGCTCATGACAGACCAGGCAACACAAACAAAATCTCCTGTGATGGGTTTCTGCATTAGGCAAGATTTCCTCAAAGTGCCAAATATCCATGTTTCAAAGACTTCTAGTTGACTTTCTAATAAAGCTGCTTAGCTTCTAGTTATATTTAATTTAATGAACTGAACTAATATAAAGAAGGAAAATAATTTGAGTTTAAATAAGAAATCAGAAGCAACTTGGAACTTAGCAATATGTACTCAAACTCATTCTTTATCCCCAAAGCACCAAAGTAGCTGAGATTATAAATAAGGGATATGAGAAAATGTCATGTGGTGCATTTATAACATTGACCAAATTGAGTCAAACGAATTTGATTTTGAACATGAAAATTTAGACTCATAAGCAGTGAAGAATTTTGAAGTTAAATACAAGTTCTATTTTGAACACACTTAGTTTTTCCCCTCAAAAAACTTTGATGAAACTGATAATATATCCTACACAGATGTAGGACATTGAAACTGAATGAAAACGGAGAGTTACAGAACATGTATGGAACAGTACAGAGGAATGCTGGAATACTCAGTATATGTATCTGGTATGCCAACGCCACATGAAATGCAGAGTCACGCTGTGATCTGTGTTTCTTACCCTGGAACCTCCTCCAAGTTGCTCCCTGGGTTTGGGAGTGTTTTTTCCTCTGTGTGCTGTACACCAGACTCAAAAGGTTTTGCTGTCATGATGACACTGGAACGGTTTGAGCCTGGGATGGGCAGCAGGGCTGGAAATGGGACAGAGCGGCCCCGTGTGTCATTTGCAACCTTGACAGTATCAAATACCCGTTTCTGTTGGGCTCTGTCAAAAAAGGGAAGAATTCATTACTATTCCTGCCAACCACTAGAGTGCTCCAGAAGAGTCATGTATGTATAGTTCATTAGAAATAAAGTCACTTTGAATAGTCTCTAAAGTTTAGAGACTTTGGTTCTTAAAAGAACTTAGTTTTACTTTAAACTTTAGTTCTTAGTAGAACTCTTAGTTTTTAGTAGAAAATAAACTTAAGAACAAGAGAACTCTCTGTCAGTACAAGGAACAACAACAACAAAAACCCTGAATAGTAAGATTTACTATTGAATTTCATAATAGTTATCACTTTGGATTGTGGCTTTGTTTTTCCTACTTAGTGCTGGTGATTGAACCCAGCGCCTTACACATACTATTCTGAACAACATCCCCAGAACTGTGGCTTCTGTTTAATGTCCATTCCAGTGGTTGAGATCATCTTGTGACCTGTACTTACTTTTGTTTAAAGAGAGATTCCTCATCCAAATTCAACTTTTTACGCATGGTCCCCTCAATCTCAGCTGCCAGAGATTCCTTTAAAAAAAAAAAAAAAAAGATTATGTGCTTCCTGAAGTGATTATTGCCTTTAATCAACAGATTTTCTAGCAGCCTATATTTTTGGTGTTGTAATAAAAGAAAACACAAGTAAAACTCAGGGTGAATCAAAAGAGAAACTGTGGAAATAGAACATTTGAACAAGAACCAACTACCTTTGCATGAAATATTTTTATAAGAAAACAACAGGAATTATGACAAACAAAATATTACACTTGCAAATACGCAAAAACAAAAAGGTCTGAAAGGCCATTAAGCAAGAGCTATTTGTAATTCTCTGCAATGATTACTTCTTGTTTTCTGTAATTTCTATCTTATCCTTATCACACATATATAATTTTTATAACATTAGAAAAATCATTAAAACATTAAGTAAGTTTTCTCTTCCCCTGTCAGAGATGAGGATTCAAGTAGCATGGGTGACATGCTCAGTGGGGCTGAGCTGAGGATGACTGGAACTAAAGGCAATGAGATGAACTCATGATTTTTATTACATATACATATGTAAATATAAATTTGGTTAGAAAAATAGACCTATGTATTGTGTAGGTGTGTATGTATGAAATAGAAATATTCTCCAGCTATATCTGCAGAGAGGGCCAGGAAGCAAAGATACTCTAGTGGTAATAGGTATGCCTAGCACCTAGTCTTGCATTCAGAATACCACTCCTCTATAAAAGTGTCAGCAGAGCTCCCTGGAGAAATGGCTGATTCCAGGGCTGGGACAAAAAGTACAAGATAAACTTGAAGGAAATCCCACTGGTCATCTCTGGGACAATTTGAATATCAAAATAAATAATAATAATATTTATTATTATTATAAATAATAATATTTATTATCTCCAACTATCAATGGAGATAAAACCATGAGTGAAAGTCTGATAAGGAACAGGACATTTAATTTCAAAGTCTCTCTGCACAAAATACTAACACCACCAATAAAGGGATAAATAGACATTGTGAAGACTCCTGATACAATGCACTGAGAATAACATGGCTTTATTTCTGCCAAAAATGCATTATCTGAATCTAATCATGAGGAAATGCCAGACAAACTTAAACTGAGTACATTATACAAAGATTATGAAAGATAAATAAAGACAAAAGAACTGTTCTAGATTTAAACAACTAAATGCAATGCATCCTTTAAAGGACACTATTGGGGGAACTGGGAAAATCTCTATGGGCTCTGTGGATTAGACAACAATATTATATCAAGTCAATTTCCTGATGCTGATGGTTGTAATGTGATTATAAAGGCATGTTCTCCAGAGTGTTTTTAGCAGACACACACTTATATACTAAGGGGTAACAGGATGTATCTGCAACTTATTAAATGGTCCAGAATAAAAAAGGAAAGATACGTAATACAGCAAATATAGTAGTATGTTAACAGATGAAGAATATGAGAGTTCTCTTTACTATTTTTAGAATTTTATTTTAAGTTTAAAATTATTTCAAAATTAAAAAGCAAAATTTATACCCTCATATCCTTAAGAAAATCTACCAAAATTTACAGCTTTGGTTTTTTAAAAATTTCACAGGATTGCACTTAAGTGTTTAAGAACTAGATTGCTAAGACAATTCTTTGAACCAACATCACAAATTCTGGCATAAACTCAGAAGCTTTTATTAATTTCTTTCATTCAAAAGATACTGTCTTCTAATGAATTAAACAAACGCAACTCCTGTTCTCACGGAGCTTACATTCTAATGGAGTTAAACAACAAGAAACTTGAAAAGGTACTGAAAGAGGTTTCGATGCTTGAAGTACTGTTTAATAAGTAGTAGATGCTCAGATGAGAGCCACGTTTAAGTCGCTCTCAGTACACAGATTAAAATGTAATTTCCTTATGGTTCATCTCACTTATTGCAATACTCTAGGGGGTCATCTGTTAGAATTAGTGAGAGTATTAAGGAAGATGGAGGTCTAAACCTATAACTGGATCCCAGAAACAAGGACAAACCATATTATCTCATCTCAAGTTACCTTACGCCATCATAAACCCTATCACTCTCAGGACAATCTAATCTTAACAAGTTTCCTCAACTACATGGAATTTTCTGTTTCTTACCCCAGTAAAAGCTCCATAAGATTGGGAGAAGTAGAGATGAGCGGCAGGGCCAGACCTGCTACGAAGTTCCTTTATTTCTTCTTGGGATTCATGTAACATTCCCAGACACTCCATGTTCCTGTCTTGTAACTCATGTAGCTGAAAGAAAGGATGGTAGTGTACTTCACTATTTTCTCAAAACAACAATGAGAAAAAACATAGAAATCCTGGGAATGAGTATTAATTTTATCCAGGGGGTTAAGCTAACTTTATCAAACTTACAGAGGAAGTATAAAAGATATGGTCAAGTCATATCTTTCCTTAAACATCACTCTGAAGTCTGTAAATGACAAGATTGAAAGTACAGAAAGTGTACTTGTATTTGACATCAGGCTGTTCAAACACCTGAAACAAATAAATTTTCCCTTCTTGTTTCAGAATCTTCTCTTATAGCTAGACACACAAGTCTAGTAAAAAAGTATATAATTAAAAATTTTCTTCAAGTGTAGCATGTGTACCAGTTACTCATCAGAATCACTAGGGCTGGGAATGTTCATTAAAAATGTACATTCTAGCAGCTGGGCATGGTGGTGCACATTTGTAATTCCAGCGGCTTGGGAGGCAAAGCTAGCCTCAGCAGTTTAGAAAGGCCCTAAGCAACTCAGTGAGACCCTGTCTCAAAATAAAATATAAAAAAGGGCTGGAGATGTGGCTCAGTGGTTAAGTGCCCCTGAGTTCAATCCCTGGTATTGCACCCCACCCCAAAAAAGGTACACTCTAGGCCCTTGCTCTACAATTTAATTAGAAACTCTTGGATGGTGCCTGAGAATCTCCATTGAAAACTTGCTCTCCTAGGCAATTCTTATGCATGCAATTACCACTAAGTTATATCTAACATATAAAATTTTTTTTTCAAATTTTTTTGTTTTAATTTTTTGGGTTATGTCCTAATGTTTAGTTATTGTTCATGAGGGCAGCAATGAAGGAAACAATTTTTATATACATTAGTTACTTCCATTCTTACTCCTCCCCCAACACGAGCTATTTTTCACTTTGCTATCTTCATAGCCCATACTTGTCATATAAATTCATATTCTCCACAGTCACAGCATAACACTGTGAACATTTTATGACCTACTATACTTTTTTCTTAGTATTATATTGTGAAATAGTTTTCTAACTTCTACATAATTATTGAGCCTTTTAAATGGCTACAAAATACTCTATCAGGCACACACATCTAAGTTTAAATGGTTTAATTTCACTTCTACTAAATGTATTTTTCATTCTTTGATTTGCAGTCATAATCAAAATCAGTGGCGTTATTTTTTACTACTCATTATTTAAATTTCAAGTACACTCAGCCCAAACTTCATAAGTTAATTCATCTGCAAGCATTATTAAATCTCCATCAACATGTCTTCCTCTTCCTAACATGAGGACTAAGCGGGCTACCAAGCTGGTTTGCTAAAGGCAGCCCCTGTATTTCCTTCCATGGAGACAACACTCTGTCATTATAGATAGTGGCATCACAGCACAATCTCTAGGCTGTCAGTGTGCCTCTAATACAATGGCAGTACCACCCTTAATGTCAATTCGTCCACTGGGTTGTAGTGAAATGTCCAGTTCTCCTCCTCAGGAGGAACACTGAAATGCATGCGTTTCTTGCTTCCCCAGCTGCTGAGAATAGTGTGTGTAGACCCTGTTACAGGATCTTCAGCCACACCAGCCCATGGCACAAAATATATGGAGTAAAAGTCAAAGGCTTGGGTCTGCCCAGCAGCCTCTCCCTTAAGGGAGAGAATGAGTCCTTGCACCTTCCCTGTGTTTTCAACTTGTGGTAGATTCTCCAGGTTCACTTTCAGAGTCTCCAGAAAGGATCTGTTGTAACAATCACAGAGCTGGACAAGGAGATTTGGGGTAAATTTTTATGTAGACAGAAACTAAGAGTTTTGCTATCTCTCCTGACATACCTGCAAAACCCCTTACTACTGAGAAATGATCTTATTTTAAAAACTGCTGGTTGTTAAGGTAGACTGGTAAAAGGGTCCTATATTTCTAAAAAATCTTATAAAGGCCAAGTTTTTCTCTATTAATCAAGGATGTTGCTACTATTAGTTTTAAAGACAGAATTTTAAAAATGCTTTATTTACTTCACAGATTTTATAATTTCATCTTAATTTTTTGCTGTTGTTGCTGCTGTTTTTCAAATCTGGTAATTCCCCTTTAATAATTTAGTTATGAAGATGAAAGAAACTACTCATCCCAGCCTTCCTGAATTGCACAAGATCAAGGAAGACTTCATTACCTCCATTGTCAGTTGTCGCTGGGCATCTTTGGAAGCTTGTAGGTGAAGTCTTAGTTCTTCCTTTTCAATAACATGCTAACAACATATTAAAAGAAACACATGAAGTATACCCATATTAAAAATGTTTACTCCTTCCCTTTAAAAAACATCTTAAAAGTTTCTCTCTGGGGCACATAGTTTTAAGGTCTACAAAAGGCTTTTAAAATGAACAGATTTTTCAAAGGAAAATCTAACTACACTTACAGAGAAAAACGATGACTTCAAATTGCTTATTCATGACATTTTAGCAAATAAAGAAGATTAAAATAGTAATTAGATAAGACATTTAAAATGGGCTGGGAACCTGTGTATTTTGCTCCATGTATCTAGTGTTGCTTAGCAGACAGTGAATGATACAAGAATCAGTGCTTAGAAAACATCAGATAAATGAATGAATCACCTACTTCTTTAAGTTTGTGCTGAAGATCTACAATCTGAGACAAGAGTGAGGATATCTCTTCTTGGTAACGAATCAGTTCATCACTCTTCCCTGACAATTCTTCAGTCATTTTGGACATCTGAGCATTTGTTTCACCTAGGAAGCAAAGTAAAAAGTTTAAAATTTAATATAATGGTATAGCAGGGGTTGGCAAACTACTGCCTGTAGGCTGAATTCTGATTTATAACAAGGACTGGACAAGCATAAATATATTTTTCTTTAACACATTACAAAAGCTTTTTCCGGGATACGCGAATGCTGGGAATTACACAGGAGACAATGACACTGAAAAGAGATGACTTACAAAAGCAAACAGGCTAAATGTTTTACTTCAATTCTTTTCTTTATGAAAGATGGCTGTTCCAATCTTTCTCTTTATGAAGGACAAAAACACTAAAAGGAGAGAGTTAAGTGAATTATATATTTTTGCAAGTGCTAACAGGCAATTTCATTTGTCTTTGAGAACTTTTCAGGGACATAACTTAAATCCCATAATGATAATTAATCTTAACAAATCTAACAAAGGAACAGTTCCAGAATGGGACAGTCACAATCTGTGACAGAACAAGATAAAGCTATTGAAATGCTTCTGTAGGAGATAGACTTTCTGGGCTACCCAGCAAACTAAGCAGAGCCTCCAAAGTAAATCTTGCAGACTACCATTCATGCATGTGCATAAGATAGAACCTTCAGAATTCCACTGGAGAAATAAAACTTTATTTCATATAGAAAATCTGACGTCTAATTACAGGTGGAAAACCTACTTTGCACTGTTGTATAAAACTGTTTTTAACTTGACAGAGAGCCTCCTACACTTCAAAGGATAACAATAGGGAGGCAGGAGACCTGGAGCTGAGGTTGGGGAAAGTCACTTCCTTCTTTTTTAAAATGTGAAAGGTGGGTAATGGTAGTAGAGAAGATTCAATTACATTTCTTTTGGTTCTCTAATATTCTGTTACTCTAAGGTATCATATTTTGGGACCCACAGCCAGGATGAACTGATGTGACATTATCATATTGTGTATTTCAATATTAAAGGCTATATAATTACAGAGAAATTAAATCTTTTTCTGGTGAAGTCAATCTTTTTCTATGATTTACTTTAAAATTATTTTAGAGAACATTACTTCAAATCAAAATATATTCCTTTAAGGACTCAATGAATATTAGATTTAATCCCATATTTTAAGCCCTCATTCTACCTGTAGTTGGTTTTCTGACTTTGGCAAATCATATCCTCTTTAGAATTATTTCCTCAGTAACAAAATGAGAGCTTAAAGTCCTTTCTTACTAATATGCTATAATTTATTTGTAGTAATACAAGGCTTGGATCTCATGAAAATCAAAAGGAGATCAGCAGAGGAAAGGGATTGGGGATAGTAGAAGGGGAGAGAGTGGGGAGGTGTTGAGAAGTGATACTGGCCAAATTATATTGTTATATGTGTGCATTATGAATATGTAGTAAGAAATCCCATCATTATGTATGACTATAATGCACCAACAAAAACTGTTGAAGGAGGAAAAAAAAATAAGAAACAGGGCTTTATTTAATGATGATGGCAATTTGAAACATATTTCTTATAAATACATAAGGTATCATATTTAGGGTTGTAGGCTCAATGTGATAATACAGGACTTTTAGTAACTGCTATGATTTGGATGTGGTTTGTCTCTCAAAGGTTAATGTGTTGGAAGGTTGGTCCTTAGGGTGGTGGTGCTGAGGTAGTGAAACCTCTAAGAGGTAGGACCTAATGGAAGGTATTTGGGTCATGGAGACACTGCCAAAGAAGGATTTAATGCTGGTCTCTCCCAAGTATGTTAGTTTTCTGGAAAGCAGGTTGTTATAAAGCAAGAATACCCCAAGTGCTTGGCCCCTTCTGCATATAGCTAGCTCCCTTTCCACTGCTCTGCTATGTTGTGACCCAGCCAGGACCCTTGCCAGGATGCAGTTACCATGATGTATAGAATCTCTAGCCACCAGAATTATGATCTAAATAAACCTCTTTGTTAAGTTACTTATTCTTAGCATTTTGTTATAGCAACACAAAATAGACTGACAGGAAATTTTAAATTATTTCTTGAGCTGCTTTTACTGAAACTATTAATCAAATATCTAAATTGGAGATTTCCTAACAAAGAATTGTGCAAAGGCTTTGAAACAGAATATATTACTACTTACGAAGTTCTTTAACACAGTCATTGACAAGCTGTTGTTCCTTCTCTTCATAAGTACAAGTTTCTGTCTTTAAATGACAAGCCTTCAAGAAAAAAATCAGTATATGACAATATCTTCTAATGTTTTTATGGTAATAACTACAAAAAGCTTTGCTGTTTGAAGATTAAAGTTCATCACTTTTAAAGGAAAAAAATTACCAACAATGTGTCAAACTTAACCTATCACAAAATAAATGTATGGAAAAGGATATGACAAGCATCTTCCCTCACTGCTCTCAGGGCCTTTGCACATGCCCATTCCTGCCTCCTGTAACCTACATCCCTGATGAATCTCTAATCTCAGTTAAAATGTCACTTGCTTAAGTAGGACTTCCTTGATTCACTACATTATGCAAACTCATAGAAACCTGCATTTTTTGGATAGAGTTCTTCTCCCAGTTATTTATTTATAAGTATAAACTCCATTTGATGTCCATCCTGTGCTGTGGCAATCCCTATTTTTTCTGTCTATCTGCTATTATCAACTTTTCAATGGGCTCTAAGTAACAATGAAAGGCAAACAGTTTCTTGTCTGCCAATCCTTAATAAGAATGTTATGCCATAATTTACCTCAACACTATGTGCATCTGAACCTTGTAGCCTTTAAAGTAAAGGACAATAAGAGTGAGGTTGAATATACCTTGGATCGAAGAGCCATGTTCTCTTCTTCCAATTCCTTGAGCTTTTCTTGTAGCATGTCCAGCTGTAGCAAACCTTGAGATAAGCTAAAGGACTCATTGAATCTAAGAGGTGTAGAACAGCTAGAATCAGTTTCACTCTCTTCAGAAGCAATGGAGACAATTCGAAGTAATTCATCTTTCTTGGATAGCTCATGTTGCAGCTGATTAACCTGCACATAAGAAGTGCTTGGTTATAGCTTCTAATAAATGGAACAATTGTTTTTTTGCCATAAAAACATCATAAAACCAGATCCTAGATTTGAATGACTAAGATAACTAGTGCTAAAGATAATAACGAACCCCAAATGCTTCCTCAGCTACAGTTTTTGATCATCAACTAAACCAATACAGATTTTTCTTTAGTAGGTAAGAAGAAAAGTCAATTTTCATACTCTACAAAATAGGAAAATAGAAGATAATAATATAATCAGTTGAAAACAGTACAGAAGAACCATTGAAGTACCAGAATAGACCCCTTATATCAAATTCTTTTCCCAAGGGCTTATACTTTTAAGCTGTATATAACTGTGCATGTCTTCCTAGGAGTATTGATTTTCGTTCTAGGAAACAAATATTTTGAACATAAAGACCCAAATATTATCAACTGTAATATATTTATAAAATATAAATGAAACCTGATAAAAATAACAAGTTACAGAAAATGTGAAATTTAACCATTTGAGTTGATAATGAATTAGTTCTTAAAACAAATGTTTTATCAATATGAAATAAATATATTTTTAAAAATTTATTTTTCTTTTCTGCCTCTTGTTTTGGCTTTAGAGTAAAGATACCTATACTTGGGTACTTATTTATTTTATTTAAATAAATTTAAAATATGATTACACACAAAGTCTTCATGCAAAGGGGTAAGGATAGTTTTAGAATCCAAGCAGGGTGCTAGAAGTACCACAGATACTGAATATAGGCCTTAACATATAGGTATAACACAGACTAAGATAGGGTCAAACAAGCGCTCTTCTATATAGTAACATCTCATTTCTCTACTATTTAGTTTGATGGTTACCAAGAAAGTCAACAGGGACTGGTACTTACCTACTGTCATCATTTTCAGGAGTATCTGTGAAAATAAAGTTCTCCATTACACAAGACCTAACCATTTCATGCTGCAAATACTAGATCAAAGGCTTACTTGATCAAAGGCTTGTCCCAGTTGCTCCTCCAAGGCTTCATTCTGCTCAGATAAGACATGGTTTCGCTTTAAAAGAGCTTGTCCAATTCGAGCAGCTAGCTCCAGATCACGATCCCTCTGTTAAAACAACAAATAAACCCATTTCTTTGAGTACAAACAGAATTAGATGTCAGGTTAGAAATTCTGCAATCAATTTTGCTAAACTCAAAAGCAATCTCCTATAAAACACTGAGATTCATTTTAATGACCAGATACAAATGAACACAGGGCCAGGCACACAGGTAGTGTTTAATAAATTGGTCGATGAATGACTATTATAGTTATATATGCAAGAGAGCATTTCTTTTTTTAAGACTGAGTGATATTTTATTGATCATTCTAGTTACTAGAGTCCAACAATCAAACCTTTAAACTTATAAATGGAGAATTAGAAAAATCAACATAGGAGGTTGGGGTTGTGGCTCAGTGGTAGAGCGCTTGCCTAGCATGCGTGAGGCACTGGCTTCTATTCTCAGCACCACATATAAATAAATGAATAAAATAAAGGTCTATCAACACCTAAAAAATAAAAAATAAAAAATAAAGAAAAAGAAAAAGAAAAATCAACATAGGCTTTAAAAATAAGGATGGGGGCTGGGAATATAGCTCAATGGTAGAGTGTACACTTAGCATGCTCAGGGACCTGGGTTAAACCCCCAGCAAACACACACACACAAACACAAGATGGAGCCTGTACCATAAGAGCCCAAATACTTGTTGAGTGTAATTGTGTATTAAGTACAATAATGATATAGAATTAGCCATTTAAGATATGGGGATCAGGAAAGTATGTTAGAAATAGTTTCACTTAGGGCAAAGCTTATGTGCATTCAGAGCCAATGGTTTGGAAGAAAATATAGCCAAGAGCA
Source organism: Sciurus carolinensis (assembly GCF_902686445.1). NCBI lineage: Eukaryota > Metazoa > Chordata > Mammalia > Rodentia > Sciuridae > Sciurus > Sciurus carolinensis. The sequence goes on from NC_062215.1 coordinate 148,645,012, forward strand.
AGATGATGTGAAATAAAATGGGGAATAAAATAAAGGATTGGAAATTTTGAGGCTCAGGGGTCTGCCTACAGCATGGAGAAGGAAATCTAATGAAGTTGGTGTTAATGATGCAGGGAGCCCTGTAGGAAAGCCAAGCAACAAGCCTTAATTCAGAGTTATACTTAGTAAGAACACTGGAATTCCATCTGCATAGTAGTGGAAGGATTTTATTCGTAGCATGGAAAACTGTCAATTTATATCTAACTGCCTTACATATGAATTCAGTTACGTTATGAATAAAATCATTATGAATAAAATCATTAATCATTATGAATAAAATTGTTTCCCTCTCATAGCACATACAAATGGATGGATTATCTCCCAAGTATCAAGGTAATTTATCTCATTTAAATATAAGCTAAGTGGCTTATACAGAAATCAGTCTGGCAATCTAGGGAGGAGAGGGGAGGAAAGAGGTATATACCAAAGAGAAAGTCTAATGAAACTGAGGTACAAGGAGAGAACACTATTGACTATTAATTGGAAGAGATACACTATACATGTTTAAAAATACACTAAGCATGTTTAAAATGCCATGAACAAAAGTAAGCTCATTAGCCCAAACTGAAAATAAAAACAGGAAATGCTTTTGTTATGGTTTAGATATACGCATCTCCAAAAAACTCTGTGTGAGACAATGCAAGAATGTTTAGAGGTGAAAGGATTCGGTTGTGAAAGCCTTAATCTAAAAAGTGCATTAATCCACTTGACTGTATTAACCAAGTTGTAACTATAGGCAGGTAGGGAGTTGCTGGAGGGGGTAAGTCACTGGGGGCATACCTTTGGGGTATATACTTTGTCCCTGGTGAGCAGAGCTCTCTCTGCTTCCTAATTGCCACATTATGAGCTGCTTTCCTCCACCACACTCTTTCACCATGATGTTCTGCCTCACCTCAGGCCTGGAGGAATGGAGTCAGCTATCTATGGACTGAGACCTCTGAAACCATGAGTGCCAAATAAACTTTTCCTCCTCTAAAACTGTTCTTGTTAGGTCTTTTGATCACAATGACAAAAAGCTGACTGAAACACTGCAGGGGTTGATTTGCAATGGATCTCCATTTGCAATGGATCTTCTTGAATGGGCAGCTCTAATCCAGGGTAATAGCAGGGGCAATTTAAAAACAAGATTCTTTTTTTCTAGGACAGAGAGTCCAGCCTTCACCATATTAATCAGTCAGTCAACTGATCGACCACCCTATCCTCTATTACTTCACAACAATCAACGGTTCAGAAACCATCTACTTTGTAATGCCAGGTGGCATGCCCAGCGTTCTACTTGTAACAATCTTACCCAAAATAACCCAGAGCATAGATATCACCATTTTTTATCTGATGTGCAAATCTAATAAATTACAAATGATTCTCAGTTTTACCTTTTTGTACCAGAGAAAGAAAAGATATATTCCTACCTCTGCGAGGAGATGTGTAACCATGTCAATGTCATTGTAAGTTTTGGTCATCTGCTCCACTCTATCTGTACCTAGAACTAAGTTAAAAACAATTTTAGAAAGAAGAGAAAATTTAAAATATGCATAAGCATTGAAAGATAACAACAAAAGCTCCAGATTTTTACAAAAAGTTATTTAGGAGTACTAAAATGTATGTGGAAAAAGGGAAGATTTTTCATGTATTAGACAATCAGGAAATAGACCAACCATTACGAAGTCCATATCATACAATTTTAGAAGTATCAAATGATCACAAGGCAGTCACTTCTTGATCACCTCCTCTGCCCTTGGGAAAATAAGAAGCTTGGCCTAGTCACATCTGAGAATGTGGCCTGGGAGAATAAATCAAATTGTCCACTGTTTAAAGCCCTATCTAAATTAAAGTTACTGAGGGCTGAGTTAGTGATGGGTAATGCTATTAGAAAAGAAATGTAATTAGCATTTTCCTGTGACTATCTTGACCATGAAAGGTCATCTAACATGTATCCCAAGGTAAAAAAGGAATAGGACTTGTAGGACTTTTGTTGTTCTGTTTTGAGCCACAATCCTTTTACACTTAATTAAAAACTCTTTATCTGAACAATAATCTACATAATTTCTATATCTCTGCTATAAAATTGATTGCTTTAGTTGCATAATTTAACCATAGTGATAGGGAAACAGGTGTTTGGGTCTAAGGAATAGAAATAATTTAGAGTGGGAAGTGTGAACAAATAATTAAAATATTAAGACAGTTACCTACAGTCAGTGGTCTCTTCTACTTCTGATCACACAATAACAAATCAGAGGTAAAAAAAACAAAATATCCATGCTGTAAATTAATTACAGGAAGCAGTCAATGATTACAAAACCAATGTAATCTGGAGTAGGTTCACATTTAATGTATCTGGAGGAGTCCTAAGACACTGGTGGAATGTAGAAGATTCCCTGGTGTTCTAACATGGAGCCAGGGAAGAAAACCACCAATCTAGCTGGGTGTGGTGGCACAAGCCTATAATCCCAGTGGCTCAGGTATCTGAAGCAAGTGGATCACAAGTTCAAAACCAGACTTAGCAACTTCAGGAGGCCATTAGCAACTTAGCAAACCCTATCTCAAAATGAAAAAATAAAAAGGGCTAGGGATGTGGCTCAGTGATTAAGCACCCCTGGTTTCAATACCCAGTACAAAAATAATAAATAAAAATAAAAATTAGAAAAACCCCAAAAACTCACAAATCTGAGCTAACAAACACACAAAAGTGAGAACAAGGAATCCTAGAGGCTTAGTTAAAAATATTTTTACACAATTTAAAAAATATTCCTGATACAGCTTACATTACATGATTGACCAGAGTGGAGATGAGGTGGCAGATTTAACTTGGAATAAATCCAGTAAGCTAAAGCAAGTAATAAACAATGGTGAATTATACATCAAATAGGATAAAAGGAGGAGAAAAGGATATTAATACAGTTTAGAACTATTTAGAATAAAACATATTTTAGAGAATATGAAAATTTATTGCCTAAAAATACTTACCATTTATCATAGTATGAGAATTTAAAGTTCAACCCTAAGAAGTTACCCAGTTTAATTATCTTATTTTCTTCCATGAGGAATCTTCTTTGAGAGAAATTATTACATGACATGTTTTAAGACAAAGCAAACTATTAGTGGCAAAGTCAGGATTTTAATATGCCGGTGATAATGTGCAACTCACAAGGTCATTAGAAAAGTAATGAGCTCTTCCTATTACTATGTCATAGGCCAGACTCTGAGGGTCCCAAAAAGTCAGGCCCAACCACTTGCCAAAAAAGAAACAAACAAAAGTAATGGGGAAATCAGGAAAGGAACTTTAATCAATATGGTCATAATGAGAAGGCAAAGTGAGATCAAGCATCTCAGTCCCCACTTCTTTGGGGAACTGATATGAGTTTTAGGTTTAAATAGAGAAAGAACTGGGGCAGGCAGCAAGAGGCATGCATAATTAAATAGTCTTGGTCAAACTGGTCTGGCTGATTGTTATCTCAGTTCTGGTTCTGTGAGTGGTTCCAGGGAGTCCTTATTGGAAATCTCTACTAGCTAGATCTATTAGCTATATGATAGATATTTATCTACCAGACCTGTGATCCTAGGAGGGGGCAATTCAGGAGACAACTGCTCCTACTTAGGGGATAATTCTCATCCTTAGGTGATCTGCTGGTAAGACTCTGCTATTCCTGGAAGGTTTAGGGCAATGACTAGAGACTTTTACGTGCCATTCCAGCAGTCTTGAAGAGACTTCATAAAGTTGACAGATGAAGTCCCTGCAAATCTTGAAAACATCCTACTCTTATCTTAGTGACCTCAGTCTTGAAGGAAGACAAGATAGGTTAGGTAAATTTAGGGCCAATAAATCTTTTATTGCCAGTGTTTAGATAAACTCCCCTTAAATAATTAGCATGCCTTTGTGTAGAGCTGAGTATGAATCTGAAGACTAATAGAAAACGAAGGCAGAAATACCAAGATTTATTTCTGTTTTTAGTTCCCCACTGGGCATCCGCAGACCCAAATGAAGAGTCAATGTTTTTTGCAAAAAAAAAAGTCTATGTCCTACCATGCTGCTGTTTCTACCTTAGCTCCATTAAAAACATTAAAATGGAATATCAGTGTAAAACACCTGACCGTGAAATGAAATTGACCAAACTATCCCATGCACATATATGAATACATCACAATGAATTTCACCTTTATGTGCATCTATAAAGCGCTAATTTAAAAAAAAAAAAAAAGACCATAAACAAATGGAAGCCCACTAGAGTAGTGGAAAAGGAATAGGGGGAGGGAGAAGAGGAGAGAAGGGGAAGTACAGGGGACTGAACTGTAGCAAATTATATTCTATGTTTATATAATTATTTCAAAATGAACCCCAAAATTATGTATAACTGTAATGCTTTAATAAAAAAAACCACACACATAAAAACATACCCATGAATATATGAAACAGTATAAGTCCCAAATTTGCTTTTTAAAGTGTGAGCATATCTATACATAATCTATATGTAAGAAAGCCTGGAAGGACATAAATTAAAATGTTAATAGAGGCAATCTCTCACAGTAGGGATTATAGCGACACTTGTTAAGAGATTTTAAAACAAAAATGAACTTTAAAACACTTAAATATTTATTATGTCAAAAAGTTAGTACAACCATAATTCTCCAATTCTTTTGTTTTATGTGAAGCAGCCTATATACTATCAAGCCCCAAAGACTGGACTACCTCCAAGTCAGTCTCAAAGCTGATAAGGACACAATGGCTTCCTCTCTGCAACCTCATCAGTGGTCTTCTCTTCCTTGATACAATGTTCCCAAGAAAGATGCTTCTAGGGATGATTCCAAAAGAGCTCAGAGAAAAATCTTACAGGTCTCTTGGCATTTAGGTATTGTAATTAAATGCTTCAAAAGTCATAGACTGAGACAGGGAAGCAGCTGTCTATTCCAATCAATCCTATCAAAATCTATTTTCCCTTTAGTGCTTAGTTGTTGAAACAAAAATATGTTAAACAGCTCAGAAATTAGCAATGATCCTTGCTTATTTCTAGACTAAACTTTCTTAACTCTCTAAAAAAATATATATATTTATACATCAGGGAGATGATAAACATTTTTATGGGATAATTTTGCCACTTGTTTCTGAAAGTTGTTAATTAACGTTCAGTACTTTTGGTATAAAACTTGGAAAATCTAATGTTTCTGAAAATATAGTGTCGAAGGTTAGTACACATAAGTGCTTCACTACTCCTTACTTATGTGTTCCATCCCTGTCTAATTTCATGTCAACCCCCTCCCATTCTCACACTATTTGCAAGATGGGAAACACCAATGTTACTCCATTCTGATATTTGTAATTTATATGAGGTGCTCAATAATTCTTTCATATGTCTCTTTCCAAAATAGGTTTTTACCATAATTTCTGAATTTTAAAAAAGAACTCTAATCTTTCATCACTCTCCAGTCTTCCCTCACCAAAAACCAAAACCAAACCAAAACAAAAAATGAAAACAAAAATGTAAAACAAACATGTCCCACATGCATAGTAAAAGCTCCAACAGCTCCTGACAACTATAAGCAGGTCTTGTGGTTTTTAACGTTAAAGAAGTGACTGCACGTAGTTCCAACTACTTGGGAGGCTGAGGTAGGAAGATCACAAGTTCAAGGTCAGCCTAGGCAACTCAAAATAAAATAAAAAGGGCTGGGGATATAGCTCGGTAGTAGAGTACTTGCCTAACGTGTGAGGCCCTGGGTTCAAAAATTTCTGCAAGATAAAAAAACTGCAATATAAAAACTAATAGATGTATTTGAACATATAGCTCAATTTTCTCATAGAACTGGTTGTGAGGGTTGATCTAGAGGGATTATAAATCTGCTAACCTTTAGGACCTGGCTTATAATTAATCTGAACATTATCAGTCATTTCCAGTACCAGTTAATGATTTTAAAGGGCAGAACATGAGGGAAAGAGAATGCACCAATGAGAAGTCATAATTTCTACAAGTACATTTCTCTGCAAAATTTTATATTCTCCCTAATTCCTTAAGTTTCCCAATTAAGATCACTGTAAAATGGTCATTAGCTTTGGTTTATAATGCTTTATATCAGTGGTTCTCAAACTTGAGGGTTCATCAGCATTGCCAGGAAGGTTTGGTGAAGCAGAGTGCTATGACTCTCCCCTGGAGTTTCTGGTTCTGTAGATGGGGTAGGAGCCCACGAATCTGCATTACTAATGAGTTATCAAATGATGTGCATGGCAGGGTCCACATTTTGAGAACTCTGCCTTAAATAAAACTTATATATAATAAATCACATGCCCCTCCCTCCCTCTTCTTATGCCTTAGAGAGTAGTCCTTGATTCCCAAATAAAATCTCCAGAAAGACACATCAGGTTTCTACTTTTAGCTTTCACATGAACAAATGTTTCTTTCTATCCCACATATGTTCTGATTGCACAACTTATGCCATAGCTCACTGTGGGGCTTACTCGTAAAACAAAAATAAAGAAACACATCTGGTGTGACCTGCTGTGTATGTAATACATTCACTGAGCATCTTAAGTTTTGTAAGTAACATGGCAGGAACAAAGATGGAATTATTTTTTGGACCCACTCATAGTACTCGAGCATTTTATTTTATTTATGTATTTATTTACTTATTTATTTTGGTACTGGGAATTAAACCCAGGGGCACTTTACCACTGAGTCCTTTTTATTTTTTAAGACTAAAAAATCTCACTAAACTTAGTCTCACTAAGTTTCTGAGGCTAGTCTGGAACTTGTGATCCTACTACCTCAGTCTCCAGAGTCACTGGAATTACAAGCGTGTGTCACCAAACCAGGTTCAAACATTCTATTTTAAGTAAATAATCTTTTTCTGGTTTGGGTGACTTCACAGGTCTTTATTCATGTGACAAAGACTCCCAACTCCAAATGCTTCCTACTGAATCACTATTTTCTTCTCACATCTCTTATTTTTTTGGAAAAGTGCCTTTACCTGGGCCACCTCCTTTTATTAGTTGTTAAAATTTCGCTTTATTGAGCACAAGTACCCACTGTAACAGGAGGGGAGTACAGAAAAGGAGCTGAAGCAGCACCAGGGAGCAGAACCTAGATGCCCTGCCAAAGTATGCAATAATTATTCAAAGCCATAAATCTTAAAGTCTCAGGGGGATAGAAAACTCTGGGAAAGGGTAGAAGAATGCTTTGCATGTTACTTTTCAAACTTTTGCTAAATAAAACAAATCACTTGTCTTTTATATTCATTGGATACAAATCTATATTGCAAGTTTATTTATATTTGATTGAATTATTAACCCCAAAAATGATACCTTTAAAATCAGTGAAATTATAGTGCAGAAAAAAGTATTAATGACAATTAAAATTATAACCTATTTATTTCTTGATCTTAGGTGTATCATCTATAGTTTAATTTTCAAATTGTTGAAGTGAAAATAGTACCATAGACTAAAGGAATAGGATATTTTTTCAGAACCTTGAAGTACGGACCTGTATCCCATGAATCTCAAGTTTAAAACTAGCTTCTTGAACACTGTGATCATTTTGTAAAAGGTCTTGAAAAGCATTTTAGAATTTCTGTACCTTTTACTTCTAATCTTTTATTTAAAATTATTCTAGAAGAGACTTCATTAAAACATGATCCTAAGACATCTTTCTAGCCCACCCTTCCCCTTGGTGACCTGAAGGACAAAGAACATTAAAATAAACAGCACTGTTTGCGTCATTTTATTAAAATAATGACAAACTCAATTTCTCAAACTAAAAACTTAAGAAAACCATGAGAGCCTTAGCTTAACTTAATTCAGTTAATTAAAGAAATATTAAGGACAGAAATACAATTTTATTTGGGCTTCTTGATATTTCAATTCAAGTTTAAACAATGTTTATAATTATTCTCCCTGGGCAGTAAGTTCTATAAGAAGTAAGTAAGAAACTGTCTGGTTCTAGGAAACTACTGCTAAAAACAAGTTAATGATTACTATGGAATTGAACATTTCACAACAATTATTCTCCAGCAACAATCTTCCATTAAAAATACTGAAGCACCCACTGGGAAAAATAGTAGCACCTGATATAATCTTATATTTAATTCAAATTAAAATAAGTTTACAAACATCAATAATGAACTTAGACTTTTCTTCTAAATTCTAACAGCTACTAGGCACACAACATTTTTATACTGAGTGAAGTAAATGGAAAAAGAAAAGAAAAAAGTCTAGCCTTAATGTAGAATTTGGGGATAAGAACAAGTGGAAAAAGTTCTTCATACTTCAAAGTTTAAAAACCCCTCTATTTAATTCTGTCATTTCTGCCAGCTTGGTATAAAACAGAACTATTTTCAGAACAAATTAGGCTTAGCCTCTCTTTAGATCCTTAAGAAAATAAAGAAGCTTACTATATTTCTCCTTGGCTTGATTAAATTACTTAAGTATCTAAGAACTGTGCTCCTTATGACTGACAGAATTTCCGTGATTGTGTTTAACAAAAGGAAGAGTAAAAAAGCTAATGGCACACTATCAGGATAATAAATGTTGACAGACACACAGGGATATTAAAATTTTCAAAAATTTCACTACTTTCTTTTTTTTTTTTTTAAGTTCTCTTTTCTACTCAGTCCGAGGAAGGTATCAAGTACAATACGGAAGAAACAAAAATCTAAGCATGGCCATTCGGCATCAAAAGGATGATAACCTTTCTATTAAATTAGTCAGAATTGGGCTGGGGTTGTAGCTCGGTGGTGGAGTGCTTGCCTAGTATGTGTGTAAATCACTGGGTCCAAACCTCAGCACAACATAAAGATACATAAATAAAGGTATTTGTCCATCTACAACTAAAAATATTTTTTAAAAAATCAGTCAGAATTAAAGCAGGTATACACAAAGCAATGGCTACTAAATGTCAAATGTTTCAAAAGCCAATACCAAGATACCCATGATCTTCATTTCCATGGACAGATGATTTTTCTTTTCCCATTTTTTAATTAGAGCTTTATAGTTATACATAGTGACTGGGTTCATTCTCACAAACTCATACATGTATGGAAATTGATTTCAGTTCATGATCCCCCTCTTTCCCTCCAGTCCTGTACATATTCTAAATAGGTCAAAACAACAACAACAAAAAAAAATACTCACTCATGTAACGGAAAGTCTCCTCAGCAAGGACTGGAGAGAGGGCATCAGATGCATGCTGCTGCTGCTGCGGTGACTGTGTCCAGTCCTGGTTTTCATACAGAAAGAGAGAGTCTACTCTTAGCTTATACTGTGGTAGCTGTTCCTCTAGCAGATTCACCAGCTCAACTTCAGGGAGATCCTCATTGGAGCAGACATCTAAAGAGGAGAGTCCATGTAAATGAATCCAGTACATTTCAGTTTCTTATACTAAGGAAAATAAATTGATGAAAATAGTTTTTCAAAAGTAGGAAACCAAAGAGACATCAGACAAGATCACTTCTCCACAGATTTTTATTACCATATTCTAGTACTACAGTTAGTCTTTCTCAAGATTTATTTTTTATTTTTTATTTTTACAGACTGCATTTTGATTCATTGTACACAAATGGGGTACATCATTTCATTTTTATGATTGTGCACGATGTAGATTCATAACATTCGTGTAATCATACATGTACATAGGGTTATGATGTCTGTCTCATTCCACCATGTTTCAGACCCTGGCCACCTCAAGATTTATTTAAAAAGAGAACTTCTAAAGTAAAAATGATACCAGAAAAATTTAATTTACACATTATCTAAAATACATTGTTTAGTAGTGACTATAATAACTATGTTCTTAAAATTTTAAATGAATTGGAACAATTTTCTTATTTCCTCCTTATGGATCTATTTCACACTGTTTTTAAGAGATCTGACCTTAACTTATATGCTGGGTGGTGGGGTGGGAAGGAGCAACACAAAACAACCAGCAGAAAATAGCCAGTTCAAAAGGGATTAATTATAGTTTCTTTAATAAAGTATATAAAGTGATTCATAGAAGGAATCTTCAAAATCTAAAAAAAATTACATTTTAGTACATTTGACATTTCAATCATTTTTTAATTTTAAAGATATAATACACTAAAAGCTCTAACTATTTGACAAGAAGGAAATTTAAAAGAGAAGGGGAAAAAAAAGTTTATTCCTAAAAAAACTTTCCTAGCCTTCACATAATATAATAGTATGATATAGAGAAAAAGAACTTGTAAGTCAACTTGTAAGTCAGATAGTCATGAGTTTGAGTCCTGTCTCTGCATGTACCATAATATAATACTAGGTAGCTTACTTAACCTCTAAGCCTCAGCCTCCTCATCTATAAAATGGAGATGGTGACAGTATCTGATACTTCCATGGCTGCTCTATGAATTGAGATAAATGCATGAAAAATACTTATACTAGGTTCAATACCTGACACACCATGAAAACATTCTCTAAATGTTAGTTATTTTTATTATTGTTTTGCTACTGAGTATTTTACACCTGGAGATCAAATCAAGGCAAAGGTTCCCATAACATCTAAATAATTACAGAAAATCAGTGGTGGAAGGTACTTCAGAAATCATCTAATATTGCCTCCTAGATAAAAGAAATTAGGACTTAAAGATAGGTGATTTGCTGAGGACCACTGGATTTGTATCTCAATTTCCTATCCAGCGCTATGCCCACTCCACCACAGGTCACCTCTTATTGCTACCTCTCATTTACTTATAGGACAAAGGCAAACCACTAGTCCTAGAAGGCAAGGTCACACACATCATGTCTCTACCATCCCACATTATTTCCATGTACTTCCTAATTCCTTCAGGTGCCTAGCCTAATTTGTTTTTCATTCTTAGTACTAGAAAGAACATGGGATTTAGTCAAATCTAGTTCCTAAATCTGACTTCTCCACTTATTAGTTATGGAATGTTAAACATATGATTTACTCTTTCTGAACCTTAATTTCCCCCATTTGTAAAATAAAGAGATCATTTCCCATACACAGCAGTTAGAAGTAAATAAAATAACAATTAAGGTACCCAGGGTAATACTTAGCACATAATAGATACTCACTGAATACCATTCATATCATTATTCTCTAACAGGCACATTGTCCCTGAACATAGTTGGGATTTTCTTCTTTTTGCATCTGCTCCTGACTTCCTGGTCTCAAGACTACCCATCATTTAACAACTCCCAAATTTAGCCATTGATATAAAAAAGAAAGAGTTATCCCTTTCAACATGCTTTAAATACTAGGGCTTAAAATAGAGAAAATACAGGATGTGATATTTTCCTTCTCACTTTTAAGGATCTGATATTTCCTTTGTGGGTGGTACAAAGGAACATGCCCTAACTCTGGGGAGGAAAAAAAACCCAACGAAGTGTTTAAGAACACAAACCTTAAAAGAATAAACTTATACTACTTGACCTGAACTTACCAATTACAATTTAATGAGTCAAATACAATGAGACTAGCAATATCCAGCATCCTTATTCACCCAGAAAAGTAAGCAGTGGCTTCATAACCACAAAGAAAAGATGAGGTTCATTTAAACTTTAATTATGATTCTGCTAAAATTCAGGGATTTTCTTTTAATAAGTGTTAATGAAATTCTCTAAAAATTCAAGATCACCAATTACCTATTTCTAAAAAAGTAATTTAATAAGTGAATGCACAAACCAGGCTTAGTAAATTCAGTTAAGTATTCTTCAGACTAGCTCCCTCCTACTTGCTTGCACATTTCTAATGTACTATTTTATTATTATTCTGTTTGTAACAGATCTGACAATGCCCTCTCTCCAAACATCTCTCCCAATAAGCCTACTTCTTTCCAGCCACATTGCTTCCATTGAGGTTCAGGATTTTCTTTTGTTTCTCTTAAATATGGCCTCAAAACTGGTCTGCATGCATTGCACTCAAATTACTCTCCACATCGTCTATCACTCTCCTACATAATGCTAAGAGAGTTTAAATTTCATCTAGCCAGTATAGAAAAACCTCATGGAATACTTTAGGTAATGAATAAAGATTTCAGAAGGGCCACGCCTGCTAGTAGTAGAAGTAAATTAATACTAGAATAAAGAATACTAGAATGTGGTCTAGAGATCCACATAACAAACATTTAATACAAGGTACATAGGGCTGGGGTTGTAGCTCAGTGGTAGAGTGCATGTGTGAGGCCCTGGGTTTGATCCTCAGTACCACATAAAGATAAATAAATAAAATAAAGGTATTTTGTCTATCTACAACTAAAAATATATATATTTAAAAAAAAAGCCATAAAAACATCAAACTTATCAGCAAATAATCTGCCCAAAACAAATTTTAAGTCTTCCAAGGAAGACAACAAAATCCAAAGAGCTAACAATTTAACAGTTATAATACTCAGCATCCCACAAAAAATTCCCAGATATGCAAAGAATAAACTAATTTAATTCCATAATAAGAAGAAAAATGAGGCAAGAGAAACACTCGCTAATGACAGAGATGACAGAATTAGCAAGCAACATTGAAACAGTTATTAATTAATGTGCTCAAAGATTTAAAAGAAAAAAAAGTACTTAAACAAGAAATAGAAGATATATCCATAAACTGGATATATCTATAAACAGGATAAAACTAGAGTACTATCTCAAAAATGAAAAATTCACTGGATAAGATTAACCACTTAGATATTCTCCAGAAGAGAAGAAGAGGAAAACCTGAAGGCACAGCAATGGAAATTATCCAAAGTGAAGCATAGAGTAAAAAAGATTGGGGGGTGGGGGGAAAAAAGAACATCAGTGATTGCTTCATAATACCAAATAAACATGCAATCGGAGTCAGAGAAGAGGAGGAGAGAGGTAAGAATCAAAAAATACTGGAAGAATAGCCCAAATTTAATTAAAACTATAAATCTATAGTTCAAAGAAACCCAACAACTTCAAGCAGGATACACACAAGGAAAACCACACTAAACCAAATTGCTAAAAACCAGTGATAAAGAGAAAATCTTAAAAGCAGAGAAAAGGGATATATTACATTAAGGGAACAAAGAATGAATTGACACTTCACTGGAAGCAATACAAGGTAGATAACAAAGGAACATCATCACTAAAGTATGCAAAAAAAAAAAAGTCAACTTAGAATTATTTACCCATGAAAATTCTTTCTAAAAAGGTGAGATTTTCTTTTTTTTTTTCAGATAAGCAAGAAATAAAAAGTGATAGAAATGGTAAATATGTGGGTAATAAGCCTCTTGGTCTCATAATTTATAATTAAAGTTTATGAAGAAAATAATAAATGTATTATATGTATAACATATGTAGATGTAAAAGGCATGGCATGGCAATAATAATACACAGAATGGTAGGGGAAAATGAAAGAATATTATTTTAAGGATACTACTTAATGAAACAGAAGAATGTTATTTGAAGATAGGTTATGATAAATTAAAATACATATTGCAACTTAGAGCAACTATTCAGACAAACAGAAGATATAGCTACTAAACCAACAGTGGAACTAGAACAGAATCCTAAAAAGAATACTCAATTTTTTAAAATGAGGAAAAAGGAAGAACAAATAGAAAACAAATTGGAGCACAGTGCACTTAACTAAATTAATAATTACATTAAAAATAAATGGTCTAAATGTTCCAATTAGGAAGCAAAGACTGGGTTAAAAATAAAAAAGACAACAACTCAACTGTAAGTTATCTGTACGAAGTGTCCTTTAAATGGGAAGATTCATACGAGTTAAAAGTTAAAAGATGGAAAAATACTATAATATCAATTTTACACAATCTTTTTCCAGACACAGAGGGGAGAATACTTCACAAGGAAATCAAGAAATACATTGCAAAAAAAAAAAAAAAAAAAAGCACAAACCCATAGTCCCCATTGATGGAATTAGGACACACACACAAACACACACACACTCTAACAAAACATTAGTAAATCAATCTTGCAATATGTGAAAAGACAAAAAAATCTTCATTTTATTCATTTAAGTAATTTTATTAATTTTTATCATACTTTATTATTTATTATTTTTATCTCTCATTTTAGATGAGAAGGACAACTCAATTTGATAAAGGGAATTCTTCAGACAAAATGGGTGAAAGACTAATTTTTCTCAAAATATGGCAAGAATATCTGTTCTTACCACTTTTATTCAACAATGTAGTGAGATTCTGTCCTAGTCAATGGGGCAAGAAAAAAATAAAAAGGCATCCAGATGGAAAAGTAATATGTAACACTGTCTCCAGCTGCAGATGATATGACGGTATCTAGAAATTACAAAGGAATCTACAAGAAAGTTACTAAAACTAATAAGAAATATAGGCATTTGCAGAATACAAAGTTGATATAAAAAAATTTCATTCCTATATTGAGGGATGAAATTAAAGAAATATGGTCCTTTAAAAACAAAAATATGTAAGATTAAATTTTACAAAATGTAAGACCTGAACAACAAAAACTGCAAAATACTATTAAGAGGAATTAAAGAAAACTTAAATAAATGAAGAAATATAACTAGTTCATGGACTGGAAGGCCCAAAATTCTTCAGATGTCAATACTTTATAGAATAATATATGTAATTTCATTCAAAATTTCAACACTCCTTTTTGGTACAAATTAACAAGCTGCATCTTGTGAAAGATCTTAGATGGTCAAAATAATTTTTGAAAAAGAAAGTTAGAGGATTTATATTACCTGATTTCAAGATTTACTAGTTAGAGTATCAAGACAATGTGGTATTTCTGTAAACAAAGACTTGATGTTTAAAGGAATGCAATAGAGTCCAGAAACAGACACACATATACATGAACTAAGTGACCTGCAATGCAATGGAATTACCAAGGTAATTTAATAAGTTTAAAGATAGTATTTTCAATAAATGGCACAGGAACAATTAAATATTTGACTAGAAAAATACACACACACACACACACACACTCACACACACACAACCTGGACCCTAACTTCATTCTATACTTAAAATTAACTATAGCCAGGCATGGTGACACATGCCTATAATCCTAGCAGCTCAGAAGACTGAGGCCAGAGGGTCTCAAGTTTGAGACCAGGCTCAGCAACTTATGGGAGGCCCTAAGAAATTTAGCAAGACTATCTCAAAGTAAAAAAACAAAAAGGGATGGGGATGTGGCTCAGTGGTTTAGCACCCCTGGTACCAAAACAGACAAATAAAAATAACTGTAAAATGGACCACTGAGCTAAATGTAAAATCAAAAACTACAAAACCTTTAAGAAAAAATAGGACAAAAATCTTAGTGATTTTTCAGATATTCAAAGATTTCTCAGAAATGAAAGAAAATGAACTGTTATGCCTCGCAAGCACAAGGCCCTGGGTTCAATCTCCAGCACTGCAAAAAAAAAGAAAAGAAAAGAAAATGAACTGTTGAAGCAAAAATTGCTCAAATAAACTACATCAAAATTTAAAATTTCTGCTTTCCAAAAGACATCATTAATAAGATGAAAGGAAGCTAGAGAAAATATTTGCAATTCATTTATTTAACAAAGAATATGTAAGAATATGTAAGAAACACTTATAATTCAATACTTACAATTCAATAATAAAACATTAAAAAAAAAAAGGCAGGGCTGGGGATATAGCTCAATTGGTAGAGTGCTTGCAAGCACAAGGCCCTGGGTTTGATCCCTAGCACTGCAAAACAAAACAAACAAACAAAACAAACAGGCAAATGACTTGCATAGAAATTCAAAATGAGATCCAGAAATGGACAATAAACACATGAAAAGATGTTAAACATCACTAGACATTAAGAATATATAAAATAATACCACCAAGAGAAGCGGGTACACATCTACTAGAATGACTGAAAAACAAAAGCACTGACCTTACTGATGATGTGGAGCAATCTATAGCCCACAGGCCAACTCCAGCTTGTTGCCTCTGCCTGGCTTTATAAACCAAATTTCACTGGAACACAATTACACTCATTCTTTTATGTATTACCTATGGTTGCTTTTCTGCCATAACAGAGATGTTGCAACCTCACAGTAAAATTGAATGAACTACCATGCTTAACACAAGTGGATTAATCTCAAAAACATGCTGTAGCACAAAAAAAGCCAGCACAAAAATTTTGACTTATCTGTAATTCTAGAATAAGCAAATTTGATCTATAGTGGCAAAAGCAGATTTATGATGCCTGGAGCTAGAAGTAAGGAGTGAGGAGATTTGGTTATAAGGAAACTTCTGTAGAAAGATAAAAAATTCTAAAACTTTGATTATACTGGTAGTTATATGAGTGTAAATATTTGCTAAAACTCAAACTGTACACTTAAAATAGGTATTTATTTAATAAATGGGTATTTATTTTAAATGGGATATTTATTTTATCTTAATAAAGATGGTTCGATAAAGCTGATTTTGAGTTTTTGTTTTTTTTTTAAACGCAGTACTGGGGATTAAACCCAGGGGCTCTGTACTACTGAGCTATATTCCCAGCCCTTTTATTTTTTATTTTGAGATAAAGTCTTACTAAGTTGCCCAGGCTGGCCTCAAGTTTGCAATCTTCCTGCTTCAACCTCCCGTAGCTAGTGCAGCAATATAACTGAATTAAAAACAAACAAACGAACAAACAAAACACAACTTTAGGTTTGGATGGGTGTTAGCATTTGGAATTTTTTTGATTTTTAGAAAAGTGGCACTGTGTGTTACATAACATTCCCATCTGGTTTTCTAGCTGTATCCCATATTTAATATATTAAAACATCTTTAGTAAACATGAATATTCTCAGATAAATCTAGAAGAGGCCACACAAACCAGAGTAAATAAATTTTAGAACCAAAGTTTGGAAAATATTTTTGAATTTTCCGAGTTTTTGTTTTGTTTAAATTTAGCATTGCAGATGAGACATTAAGGTCCTGTACCTATGTTTGTATATCCTGTAGGTCCCGAGAGCTTCTCGTGTGCTAGGCACTGTTGTCAGGGTACAAAACACACAGGTAATCCTGTTTTCACCCTGTGGTGAGATAAGAAGATTGGTGCAATGCAGTCTCTGCTCACTAGCGGATCAGAGGGCATATGGAAGTCAGACATACAAGGGAGCTTTTGATAATGCAAAAGGTGACCAGGGCATGGAGAGATTAATTCAGTCCGAGGAGATCAGGCTGGAGGGAAGCTGAGGTTTCAACATGGCAGGTCATATAGGGCAGATTGAGGTGTTTGCATATTATCCTATAAGCAATAGCACTTCAGTATTATCAAACTGGACTTACCAGTGATGCTCTCCGAGTCTCTGTGATTGCTACTCATGAGGTTCTCTTCACCTGTTGGTGATGTAAAAATGGCATTCTGGGATTGACTCATGCAGGACCCTTTCTTGCTTTGGTTGAAAAGGACAGCTTTGGTATGAATCAGGGTAAAGGAAATCCATCAAGCCATTTAATAAAGAAATAGATGTAGTCATAAGGATGTTTTCTTTTGAACAGATTTTCTCTGATGAGTCAAATGGCATCTGCAGCAATGAATGCTCTCATGTGATTATCATCGCTTGGACAGTCATGACCTAAAACAAAGAACAGATCACATGATTAGAATTCAGCATGTTCTTTAATAAACAGTAATCTAATTACCTGGCAAGTCTGTCAATTAAAAATATTTTTCTAATGATATACATAACAACATGCAAAGTCTCAAAGGAATTATGCTGCAAAAAAGTCAAGATGAAAAAAGTATATGGTTTATAATTCCATTTAAATAAAAATTCTAGAAAAAAAAAACTTATCTACAGTGACAGAAAGTAGATCAGCAGCTGCCTGAATTGGGGGAGGAATTACTAAAGGGCAGGAGAAAAAGTCTGGGGTATGATGAATATGTTATTATTTTGATGGTGGTAATGACTAAGTGTGTGTGCTTGTGTGTGAAATGTGATCAAATTGCATACCTAAAACATGCAATTTGATGCATGTTAATTATTTTTCAATATAGCTATTTACATTATTTTTAAAGGAAATCAACTGTTTAAAGGTATATAAAAATATCATAGTGTAGGAACTAGAACATATATAGAAATAAAATGTAGTACACTAGTACAGAGGCCAGGAAGGAAAAACAGGGGCATCCTGCCATAAGGCTTTTACACTACATGTCAAATAGTAAAATACTATTTGAAGGCAGACCATTATAAATTAAAGAGAGAGGTAGACTATGATAAAATAAAGAGGTATTCTATAAACCTGAAAGTAAACAATGAAATAACTCAAGAATTATAACAAACCAATGAAAGAGATGAAATGGAATAACACAAATCAGGTTTCTTAACCCTGCCCACTATTGTCATCTTGGGTCATTTGGGTGGCACATGGTGTGTACTAAAGGATGTTTAGCAGCAACTCTGTCTTGTACTGACCAGGTGTTAGAAGAAAAAGTTATTTTCAATTTCTAAGAAAACATTTTTTAAAAAGTAATGTTACTGATTTGCTTGTGAAAAGGGAAGAGAGGGAGGGAGAGTACAAAAAGAAGAAAGTGAAAAGGAGGGAGGAGGAAGAGGATGAAAAGGGAGAGAATAAAAGCAAATGATCTCTCACACTGGTCTGACTTAAGCTGATTTTTAAAAAGATCTGTGATTCTTTTAATCACATTTTAATCAAAGACCACAGTGAAAACCTAACAATAACCTTGAGATCTTCTGTTCACCAGTTAGTTACAAACTAGCTGGTTTAATCTCATTACCATTTCTATTTTTTAACTTCAATTTTTTGTATCTGTATATCACACAAGAACACACACAAAAAATTGCATATGAGTTTTGACACTGGATTCCAGAACTTTGCTCTAAAGCATTGCTTTGTAATTAGCTCTGGATGTTTTGTTAATTGTTTGGTTTGAATTCTTATATAAAAGAATAGAGAAAACCAAGTTGAACACAAAACTAAGTCCACCTTAAGAGTCATGCAAGGAGAATGTAGCTCTCCAGGACAATCCAGGAACCTGCGCAGCCTGCACACCATGCAGCAGGTCAGGGATCTGAAAATGGAATGCTCCTCCTGGTGACTCCTTAGAACATGCCCTGGTCTAAATCTGAACTCAGTACAATCAATTTGGAGTAGCAGCAGTAAGTATACTACATGTATGCACCTCGACATTATTCAAGTCTGAATTTTAATCTCATTTACTGCTTTTCTTACCTTTAGCACATAATTTGCCATTTTTGAGTCTTACTGTTCATTGCCAAGATGGGGGTATTAAATACCCTTATAAGAAAGACCAGATATGAGGATTAAATTTAAAAAAAAATTTCCCTGCTTGGTACCCAATACTCAGGAGATACTCATTTCTTTCGGCTTTTCTCTACTATAGCTTGGGCATGAGGAGATGTTTTCTACCTAACATTTCTTAGGTTTCTGTTCAAGTATGGAACAGATGCATTTGAATATAATCTGAGTAATCTCTTTGTGCTCCTGGGAAAAAAGTAACAAGGAGCACAGAAGAGATTACTCAGGTAATAAAGGAATAAGTAATTTAGGAATATAGTAACAGTGTCATAAAACTGGGAATACTGAGGGTATTATTACCAAAGTTTATTCCTTTGATATTCTGAAGAAGGATTGCTTTTAATAGAAAGTCTTAACTTTCTGCATAAACATGGTGGCTATATTAGTTTCTACAGCTGCTAAAACAATTTGCTGCAAACTTAGTGGCTCAACACCACCCACCCCGGTATTATCTTACAGTCCTGGAGGTCAGAAGGACGAAAATGTTTCATTGCACCAATACCAAGGTGTTGGCAGAGCAGCGTTCTCTCCTGCTGGAGGCCCCAAGGGAAAACCCATTCCTTGCCTCTTCTACCCTCTACAGCTGTACTCCTTGGCTCAGGGCCTTCTCCACCATCTTCAAAGCCAGCAGTACAGCATCTTCAAATCTCCTTCTCCGATTCCATTGTCCCACTGCTGCCTTTTGCTACCCAAATATCCCTTTGTCTCCTTCTTATAAGGACACCTGTAATTATGTTTAAGGCCCAACAGGCTAATCCAGGATAATCCATCTCAAGATCTTTATTTAGGCATGTCTGCAAAATCCCTTTTGCCTACTGTAACATTCACAGGTTCTAGGGAGTTGGGTCTGGATACTTTTGAGGGGCCACTATTCAGCCTACCATGGTTAAAAACATGAATTCTTCAGCTACAGTACCTAAGTCTGAATTGCAGAGCCACCACTTATAATTTATGGTGATATAATGGGGATTAAATGAGTTATGAGGAAGAAAAAGTAGTATCAGTCTCAGGGTATTATTGGGAGAATTACATGAGTTAATACATACATAGGTCTTGGAATAATGCCACAATATACAGTAAATGCTATATAAGTATTAGTTATTTCTATCACCACCAAAGTACATTCTTATTATCATTATCATTACTATTATTGTACCTTACACAACGTTGGGTGCAATGGAAAGTCTATCACTGACAGCTTGATGGCATCTTCTCTCAACATAAGAAGTCAAGAAGTCACATTTACTTCCTGCCCTCTGACAAACTATGTTAAGTTTAGGACAATTATTTTCTTTCAGTCTCTTAGATGTACAAATAAACAGAAAGCACAGTCAGAGTTCTGAACTTGGTAGAAACTGAATTTTGACAAGTACAAACAACACATTTTCAGTGCCTTTTCTAGTTTGGATACACATATTCTCAGTACTTCTTTGAGAACCACCTACTTTCTCTGCTGGATCTTAATTCAATCCTTTTAGAAACAACTGTTTTTGTTTAAAAAAAAAAATCAAGCACATGTTACTTAACAAAAAAGCAGGTCTCTAATTCAAGAACATATAGGAGGGGGGAAAAAAGTAACCAAATAACTTATTTTAATAAGAGACAAAAAGACAAACCAAAACAGGTCATTGATCTAAATATTGCTGGTAGACAAAACATGGCTAATTACTTAGTTTAGCTCAGTCATGGAACTAAATGGTCAACAGTGAATGCCTAAATGTAGGCCCTGTGCCTTAAAAAAATCTTGCTACTTCCTTAAAACAGGATATTCTGGTCAAAACAAGGAAAGGGATAAAACAACCCAAGGAGAACAAACTTGTGGGAATGTAAAGTCTGGAAATACAGTAAATATAATGACTTAATGAAACACTGACACCGGAAATATATTTCCAAATTTAATTTTAGAAACGATATTTGGCTTTTACTTTGGCTGCTGATCTACATGTAGGAGTAGAAACAGTGCCACTTACCCACTCTGTAGCAGCTGCCCGGGCAGTGGCAAATAAACCCAGACCAAGACAAGCTGTGTAATTTTGAAAATAAAATAAATTCACTATGTTCCTATATTACATAATAGATTTTTGACAAAGACCCATTAATGGGAATGTACCTGGACACACCACAGACAAAATGTACCAAAAAGAACCACAGTAATTTAAAAATAAAATATTGAGCCACATAAAGACTCCAACATGGCTTCAGTACTAAGAGTGAGGGCAAAAAAAACCAAGGTGGCATGTGTGTGGAAGGATGTCACCACAAAAATCCAGCCCAGCTAGGGAGCAGCAGACATCCCAAAGGCAGAGACCATGAACCATGTCCAGCTGCAGAGTCCACAGAAAACTACACTGGTTACATCCCAGCTTAGCTGTTCTACCAGCAATTATACAGAACAGCACAGCTATTCTTCCAGCAATCTGTCTCTCCTTTTTTTTTTTTTAATTGCCGTTCAATTTATCAATCACTAGGGTTTTCAGAATATGAAATGCACAGAGGCAGCTCTACTTACAAACACTGGCTTCCAAAAGGCTGCTAAATCCAACAGTTTAAACATCCAAAACCATGAGAGAGATTTAGGCTTATGGGTTCAGCATTTCCTCCTATCTTATATATTTTGGGCATTTTCTGTTTAGAATGAACATTTGCAGAGGCAGGCAACCCCTCCTTACCACAATCTTCACCAACAGAAGGGTGGTAACCTCTGGCAGCTAAGGAATCCACATCAGAGCTTTGCCTGCAGATAAAGGACCTGGAACCTATGGTGCCAACTGTAGTTCTTGATAAGTTTCCACAGAGCACTTTCATTTGCTATGCTTAGCCTTTAAGGTGCTGAACTCCTAACCTTTACCTGAATTAACCTCTGACTAAGTAGGCATTCTATTTTAATAATGATCCTCTGCTAAAACCATTTCTGATAGTTTCATAACAGCTAAGCTGCTCTGCCTGAGATGAGGGGAATAACATTTTTCTTTTTCTTGAAAGGAAGAGGGAAGGAAGAGAGATCCCATGGAGATGACAGCAGCTTGGAGGACACAGGAAATCCTAGGGAGGGTTTTGGCATCCCCATAACATGAAACTGAAAGTCTGAGTCAACTATTTACCTCTTGAAGGATCTGGACACTCACTGACATTAGGTGCCAGACATACTAAAATATTATTTTACAAGGGCAGCTGCTACCAAGAATTATGATCCAGGATGTTAATAAAATCATCAGTTATTTTAGTTTTAAATATTTTCTTGTTATTATTGAGGCAGGATCTCACTATGTTGCTCAGGTTGCCCTTGAATTCCTGGGCTCAAGTAAACATTGTCTCAGACTCCAGACTAGCTGAACTATAAGTGCATACGACTGGTTTTGTCTTTTTCTTAAACACAGAAAATAAGATCCTTCTGATTAAAGTAATGGTTAAAGAAAGGAAAAGTCAAATAGAGGTCTTTAAAAAATGAGTAAAGCAGAGTAAAAGGCACTACAGAGTTTGTGGGTTTCCTGTTCTCCCCTCTGCCCATCCCCACAAAATGACGGAAACACCTCAAGCAGAGACATTTTATATAATAGATTCTGGGGTTATTGAATTATGTACTATACTTTTGGGACCAAATAAATCCTTCTCCAGCAAGTCAGAAAGCATTTTCTCTAAATGTAGATTGGCAAAATTTAGTTAGCAGATTAAATTTAAAGAAAACTACCAATTGGAAAACCTAGAAACACTTTATGGAAGATTAAGAAATAGGTTGAACAATAGATAGAATTATACTGTCAGACTTAAGAGTATTACTAAAAAAGATAATGAAAAATAAATAAAAGTAAAGTAAAAAAAGTATTACTAAAGCATTAATCTCTAGGGTATATAAAGAACTCAAAAAACTTACCACACACACACACACAAAAACCCAATCAATAAACAGGTTAAGGAACCGAACAGACACTTCACAGAAGAAGAAATACAATCTATCAACAAATATATGAAAAAAATGTTCAACATATCTAGCAATTAGAGAAATGCAAATCGAAACTCTAAGATTTCATTTCACTTCAATGAGAATGGCAATTATCAAGAATACAAGCAACAATAAATGTTGGCGAGGATGTGGGGAAAAAGGTCCATTCATACATTGCTAGTGGGAATGCAAATTGGTGCAACCATTATGGAAAGCAGTATGGAGATTCCTCAGAAATCTTGGAATGGAACCCAGCTATCCCATTCCTTGGTTTATAGCCAAAGGACTTAAAAATCAGCAACTCAATTCACAATAGCTAAACTATGGAACCAACCTAGGTGTCCTTCAACAGATGAATGGATAAAGATAATGTGATATATGTATACAGTGGAATATTACTCAGCTTTAAAGAAGAATGAAATTCTGGCATTTGCAGGTAAATGGATGGAGCTGGAGAATATCATGCTAAGTGAAATAAGGCAAACCCAAAATACCAAAGGCCAAATGTTTTTTCTGATATGCGGATGCTAATTCACAATAAGAGTGGAAGGTCTAGGGAAGAATAGAGTTACTGTAGATTAGGTACAGGGAAGTGAAGGTAGGGGAAGAGGTATAGAGGTAGGAAGAATAGTAGAGTGAAAGAGATGTTACTATCTCATGTACATATATGACTGCATGACTGATATGATCCTACAACATGTACAATCAAAAAATGCATAAATGAATTCTACTATCCTATATAGCTAATTAGAACAAATTTTTAAAATTTTAAAAATTTTTTTAAAAGAAAAAATGTTGGGGGGCAGTAATAAATAGTGATTTTGCACAAGGAAAAGAAAAAATATGGTGAAATTCTATGTAGAGATAGAACTGGAGAAGAAAAGAATGGGAAGTACTTTTAGAGAATCAGAGCTAATATGAACTAGATTGCTGACTTTTATTTGGTTATAAAATTTGTTTGTGATTACTGATTTTTTTTTTCATTCCATCACTGGCATAGTACTTTTATGCTGGATGGCTGCTTTGTTGATATGGTTAAAGTTGCTTTGCCTGCTGTTAAAATGCGAGTAGGACTGTCCTGTGATGCAATAAATGGTGTTTGCAGGGAAAAAAAAGTATTACTTTATAATTCATAATTTGTAATTTCTTTAGGACTCAGCTTCAAATCAAATAGCTAAGAAGACCCCTTGAAATGGTGCTTTCACATAACAGTAAGGAATATAATATTTTTAAAGAGCACTAAGAAAAAAATGTGGTTTTCATTATATTTATTAGCATACATTAATTATACAAAATAATGGGTTTCTTCACACATGCATATAATGTACTTTGGTCAAAATGTAAATTGCTTTGGGTTGCTTAAAATGATTCTAAATTCTTCAGTTATTTAAAAATTATAGTACTTAAGGCCTTCATAAGCAGAAGGTCCCATGTAATAAGCAAAACTGTAGGCAATACTGCTCTTCAAATAAACATTATCACTGACATTAGAACATGCAATCTTACATGACCAGGAACAGGGTGTAACTTAAAAAGGGGAGTGAGTGATGTTCAGGATGGAAGAATAGTGATTACAAACATATTTATAAACACATGTAATTCAAGAACTATTCTAGCATTATCTGCACGTCTAAGACATGTAACTATTTTAATAATGTAACTCTCCTAGGCAAGAGAGTTTCTAATTATATTATGATTAAACATAAGACTCATTTTTCAAAACCAGTTGTCACAATCATCTCCAGGATTTCAAGATACACTTACTTTTGAGTAAGAAATGACATGTATTGGATGATTTTGGTTTGCAAATGAAATTTAGGAAATGAATAAGAACAGATAATGTTTTGGTTAGCTGTTGGCTATTTGTAACTCAGGAGACCATGAGATTCTGAGCTTAAAGATACAGTTAGAAAGTAGCTGAGGTAATTCAGGAATTCTCTTCCTTGACCTGCCTTTAATGACTAGTAATTACCAGTTCTTCAGGATTTTCTCATGAATCCTCTTGTTTTTCTCCCCAGAAATCCTTCTACTTCAAAGGCCTTAATTTCCAACTGCATGATAGTCAATCCTCAAGTTGTATCTTTAGTTCCAACTGGCATGTCAAGACTTTAAACTGGAAATCTCAATATCAATTTATAATTGGTACCATAAATTCCTTACATTCTAAACTGAATTTCTTTTTCTTCTCCCATGAAATTAGTTTTTTTCCTGCTTCACTGACAAGTTAATAAATCTAAGTCATCTTTCCTCTCCTCAACCCCTGCTTTGCATGTGGTCACTGATTTCTGTGGATTTATTCTCCAAGGCTACTGTGCTGGTCTTAGTTTAAAGCTATCTCTGTCCCTGCCTGCTTCAAGAGCTTCAGACCTGGTCCTTCAGCCTGGCTTTCTTACTCCAGCTAGCATGGCTCTTGGAATGCAAATTGCTACTCTGCTTGCTCTGTCCATTCTCTCATTGTGCTATTCCTTTAATTCCAGTATCCTTCAGCTCTAAACTTCTGGTAACTTGGTTTCTAGCACAGATTTTTCTATGAGAAAAATATACTAACTCTATGGGGGCCAAACTACACAATTCATTTGACACTTAAACTGTATATTAAGATTAGATATTCTGGCTTAGTTATCATTTGTTCGTGAGTTTGTTTAGTGTGACATCTCCAGGCCTGTTCAACTTTGAGTACACTGGGAAAACTTCAGTTTCTAGACCTACACAACTGAGGAGGAGATAACACTACACCATGAAAGTTTTCATGAGCAGGAACTAGTTCTCTGACACTGAAAGCATTTTAGATAATTCATGACTTTACTGGAGAATATACAAATGAAACTATATTGCAGAAGTTTTCTAAAATCAGCTTATAATGGTAAACAATTTATAATATGAGCATAAGAGCTTTGAGTTTCAAATGAAAATGATGAATATATTTGCATTTCTGTTCCAATTTTAGTCTTTTCTAATAGTAACAGTTAATACTGATAGAAAACTTACTGTGTACCTAGTATCACTTAAATGATTTTTGCCCATAATTCTCTTTAATTCTTACAACACCCCATGAAGTGGATGTTATTGCCACCATTTTATAGACAAGGATATTAAGGCTTAAAGATTTATTACCTTGCCTAAACACCAGGAATGAAACCTGTTTCTCTAAAGCTGGGGACCTCTAACCTGTAAGGTGTCCTGACAAAACATTGGGAGTGTAGGGGACAGAAAGTGTACATGTAGTTTGGAAAAAAGCTTCAGATAATTCTAATACAATCCTATTTCTCTATTCCACTTTTAAAAAACACATACTGATTACTGAAGAAAGAAGAAATTAAAAAGAGGGAAATAAACTCTGTTAAGTAGTTTATATTTGCTCTTAAAATTGAGCTATCTGGTCCTAAAGCTGAGTAAATTTACAATGACACAGAAGTGATCTGTGTTTTTATATACAACAGTTGCCTCTTTAATAAGACAGCCCCAAATCTGAATTTAATTCTGCCTTTAAATGGGTTATTCTACAACAACAACAACAACAAAAATACAGATCATTACTATAAATTGTTACTTGTTTTGAGTAATAAGTGGAATACAGATCAAAATAAATCATTCCAATAAATTAAGTCTACTTATATCATACTATCTTGTAAACAACAGGCATTCAATAAATATGTTAAATGAATGAATAGGCTATGGTTTAGTTGTATCCTTGCACTCGATAACAGGACAAAAAGTAAACTACATGAGACTTAAGAGCATCTGAAAATTGAAGAACTTCTTAGTTCAATCTATTAAAAACTATTAGGCCTCTCATGGGGTTCAGTAATAGTGGTATGTGTATGTGCAGGGGTATGCCAATAAAGCCCATCATTTACACTGTAGTTGCAAACATACCCTAGAGATGGAATTAACAGCATTATGGTAAACCCCCCAAGTCTTCAACATATACATATATTTTTGGCTTTCCACAGTCTTCTTATTTTAAAAACATTGACAGTAAGATGTTTTCCATCTAATGTTAAGACATGATAATGAGGAAAAGTCAAAAAAACTGCTATAGGAGGAAAAATATGTCTTTATATAAAAAAGAGTGAAAATAATTTGATGACTCAAGGCCATTATTATAATGTATGTAATAATGTATGGTGATATCCTCCAGGATTATAAGATCTTAAAGAGTTCTTTCTCTATATATTAAATGACCCCTAATTAACTTATTTTTTCTTTTTTAGATTTTAAGCCCAACTCTAATTTTGTTTCCTTTTCCTATGAGGCTATCAGCTATCACACTTCAGTGTTGCCAGTGTGCTTCTCCCCTTTCCAACCTGATGTTGGGCTGAGAAACCAGATAACCAGGTTATCAAAGAACCCATAAGGTGTCTGCTTGAGACTGAACCCCAGGACCTGTTTTTCTACCCCTGGCTGGTTTCCCAAGAACCTCTGTCTTTCATCCCTCCAGCACCAGGGATTGAGCAGGCATTCTTTTCTTCCTTTGGCACTGTTGCCAAGTGCTTTTCTCACCTGTTTTCTTTTTCTTAGGCTGGCTCTGAATACACTCTATTCTTTCTTTACTACCTCCCAAGAAAAGTACAGGTCTTCCTCTTCTTTTGTGAGAATTTCACTGTTGATACATGGAAATACAAAGTGCATTACAAACATGGAAAAAAAGGTTTAGGAAATCTTAAAATTTCTCATTGTGATTTTGTTCTTTACCAGTGTTTAATGAAGCCTCTTCTTGGATTATCCCAGAGGACAATGTGTTCCCTTTTCATTTCTCCCTCATTACACTCTGAGCTCCTTAAAGGAAGATATCTTTTATATGTCCAAAACCTAATAGCCACTGACAGATTTAAAAGACTACAATACATGTAATACATTAAATGTCCAGATTAAAATGTCAACACACTGAATTAGAGAAAATTAATGAACAGCTTGTTACTAATAGATTTTTCGTTCATCACCAACTAAATGATTACCTCAAAAAGCAAAATCAAGCAAAGATTAAACATTCTGAAGAAAACACTGTATTTGCTTTATGAAAAACTCTACATAAAGGAATTGTGTTAGCGTGAGTTCAAAGCCAGCGTCAGCAAAAGCGAGGCACTAAGCAACTCAGTGAGACCTGTCTCTAAATAAAATACAAATTAGGCGTGGGAACTTGGCTCGGTGGTCAAGTGTCCTTGAGTTCAATCCCCGGTACCCCGCTGCGCAAAAAGAGAGTTGTGAGTTGTGTTAGAGTAATCTATCATTTTTATAGTAATGACACAGTACCACTTTTCTTATAATAGCTAAAAGAACTGAACCTTTATTTGGCTTTCATTAGTGTTTTTATGCTCTCTACTAAGCATCTGCAGATGATTACAAATGCATTTAAAATAAGCCCTGCATCAAATGAGAAATGATTCGATGTCTTCTTTTCAAAATTCACAACTGCTAAAATAAGCCTCATTTGTAGTCTTTCAATTTTGTGACTAAAAAGAAAATAAAAGCAAATTCAGAGGTTTGTCCTAGTACTAACTAAGAAAGATGAAAAGGGTTGAAAAGATTTTTTTTTTAAGCTGTTAAATTATATGGTTTAGGACAGTAGCACCATCTCAGAGACATTGTATTGGTTTCCAGGCTCCTCCTCCTCCTTTCTCCAGACAGAGTGCTCTTTCTTAACCAACAAACTTCCCTTTGTTTTGATTTATAACACTGGCCTGAAAATCCCAGCACTGTACATGACATGCCTATGACAGAAACCAGTAAGAGCAGAGAGCAGAGCTCTGTCACCTGGATTCCAAACAGCATTTACTTGATAGAAGAGATAAATTTTTAAGCAGTCCATTTTCTAAGTTCACTTGAATTTTAAATATAAAGAAGCAGTTAAATTCTCCTGAAGGATCACAAAACCATGTGAAAAGAGGCTGCAGCAAACTTAGTCACCAACCACAGGCCTCCCACCACAGGCATGCCCTCTATGACTTTCTTAAATGCCCTTTTTCTTCTGATACAGTTCCACATCACATCTCTCTCACTCTTCTCTGACCTCCCATTTGTTCTCCACTTCTCTCATACCTCCAATAAATTCACACAATGTATAACTAACTTCCTCTTCAAACACTGAGCATTAAGTGTAAACATAATCTCAATCATGCTCTTGCACACTAGTTGATGGGGGTATGAACTAGTAATGGTTGTAAAAGAGGAAGTAGGTGCCTAGAAGACAGAAAGGAGAAACTGACTTTTCATCATATGCCTTGCAATTTTTTGACCATGTATATATTCATATCCAGTTAAAAAATCATGAAACATGAGTCACTACTGCTGCCTTATCTAAACCATGCTCCACTGGCTATCCTTGTCCTCTACTAGCTTCACCATCTTCCTTGGCTTATTAACATGCTCAAAATCTTCCGCTTTACTAAAAACAGAAAAAGTTACAAAAGTCTCCCTTTCCCAAGACTTTGGTTTGCCCTCTATCAACTGCCCTCTGAGGTGATACTTGCACAATTTCTCCAGAGTGTTTTTATTTTTTCTGCCCCATCTCTCATTCATACACTTCATCCCATAACCTGATTTCTCCTGAAGTCACTCTCCTTTCCTCCACTGAGAGTCCCCGCCAACCAATCTATCAAGACTTTGCCAGTTGTTAAGCCATTTCTGGTTCAGTATTGATTGATGACTCCCTACTTCAAGTTTCCTTCCTTGGCTCTCCTGGGACCTACATCTTCCCGCCTGTTCTTAGATCCCTCACTGGATCCCCAGCACCCTCTTCTAGATCCTTAAATTTTATACTTTCCAGAGTTTTGATTGTGACTATATTTTTAGTTCTTGTTGCTATTGGATTTGTTTTTAATTTTTTTTCATTTACCTTTGTGTCAGCCAACTACCACCATGGATTACACTGCCTCTTTGGTTAACAACTCTCCAACTGGTTCTTCAGACTGCTACCTGAGCTCCACTCAAATTTCCCACAGGTTATTTAGGATCACTGAATGCTAGATTCCTCCCTTCCTCACCTGCCACAGCCAATCCATTAATAAATCTTGTACAACTACCATTGTACACCTCAAATCTACCCACTCTTCTCCACCTTTTCTACCCGCATCCGAGTTCAAGGAACCATCTCTCTCAGTTTACAAACCAACCTTGTAACAGAACTTTATGCTTAAATTTCTTGCTCCTCTTCCTTCTCTATAAGGCCGCAAGAATCATGTTTTTAAAACTAAACTCCTTCTTTAAAAAAAAAAAAAAAGTTCTCATGATACCTAGAATAAAAGTCACACCTCTAGTCACAGTCTTATAAGGTCTGGCCTAGCCTGGACCCTGCCTGTTCCTCTTCCCTCACCTTCTTGCATCACTCTCCTCCTGGGTCATCCTAAGTCACTGAGTTTCCTTTTGTCACTTCTTTTCACCTCCTTCTTCTGTTCTCTCCTTTCTATGGGCCTCTGTAACTGTCATTTATCATACCTAAAATACTATTCCCGCTTGTTCTTTGTATGATAACTACTTTTAATCCTTCAAGTCTCAACTTAAAAGTCATACTTGGAGAGAAGTTACCAGTTCACCTGATCTAATGTAGTCTCCCCTGCCCACCTTTGTTCTATAACAAAGCATCTTATTTGTATCTTTCATAGCATTATAATTTATTTCCTGGAAGTCCTCTTAAAAGAAAAGGGAAGGTGCCATCTCCTCCCTTTCCTTCTCCTTCCTGATCAGAATGCAAATACAATGGCACGAGATCAAGCAACTGAATAAATAATTATTGAAATGAACTAATAACTAAATTGGTGGGTGGATACTTTCACCAATAACACATGTAATTCATCAACTACACTGTTACACAAAATAGTGCAACATTCTTAAATTAGGCCCTATCCTAACTGTTCCTTTACCGTTTGTGACTTCAAAAAGCTTTCTAAAGAGTAAGAACTCAAGTTTGGCAAACTCTGGCAGATAAATATAAATAAGCTTCAAAGATCTCAATGATGTTTATAGAGGGAATTAGTTTTACCTCTATACCGCTAGCAGACTGTATGCTCATTTTCTAGCATAAATATAGGGTTAACAGAATGTCCTGAAGGTTATATTAGTCAGTGGTAAAGCTAGGTATAAAATCAGAATATTCCATACAAAGCAGTCAGTTCTAAAAAAAAAAACAACCAATAAAATAATCTCAATTAAAAACTAGTCAATTAGCTATTTACTAAACAGCTTTCAATAAATGCCACATAAATTGAACTAAAGAGTACACAAAGAGATAAACAGAAGTACATGACTGCCTCTGACCAAAAGAAGGTTAAAGATTTAAGAAATTTAATATTTAATGGGGAAAGCACTAATGATCTCCATGATCTAGATTAGACCTAATATCTAAGGATCTAAGAAACCTAAGAAAATAAGATAACACTACTAGTTAATAAATATTTAATAGGTATTATAACCTAACAGTTCTATAGATAGTATTGTAGGGAGAACTCTTTTCTGGCTTCACATAGGACATAAAATTTTTATGAGTTTCTTAAGAATGAAAAAATTTTGGTGAAAATGGGGTATCTATTAGGATAAAGTAATTTTTAAAAAGCACCCGCAGTCTCCAAAAACAGACCCAAAAGCAAGGGCAGTATACAGACCAATCTGAGTGGTAAGAATTGTGGGTAAGGTATTTGGAGATCTAAATCTGACTAGCTCAACATAAGAAGTCTGTACTTAATCCTGTAGGAAACAAGTTTCTAAATGGAAAGTGACATTGAGGAAAATAAATCCACTGGCAGAAAGGTGATAAATTTTAGGTATAGAGAGAATGGAGACAGAAAAATAATTAGGACACTTTATCACATTATATAGGGATTACTTTAATAAAGTCATAAAACAGGTGAATGACAACAGTAAGAGAGAGAAATTTGTGAGGTAGTGAAAATGGGACTTGTCAACTAATGATCTGGGATTCAATGAATTTTTCTGTCTTCAAAGATAACCACATCTGGCATACACTTCAGTTATTCAGGCTTGAAATCGCAATTTCCTTGCATAGCACACTAGAAAGTTCTCTTCTCCAGAGCTTTGTTCCCTAACCCCCAAACTGGTTTCTCCAACTTCCTTCCCCAACCACACAATATAGTCCAGTCAAAACAAAGGA
This sequence comes from Sciurus carolinensis, assembly GCF_902686445.1. Lineage (NCBI taxonomy): Eukaryota > Metazoa > Chordata > Mammalia > Rodentia > Sciuridae > Sciurus > Sciurus carolinensis. The sequence goes on from NC_062215.1 coordinate 148,677,297, forward strand.
CTGCATTTACTAAATCCCTAAGCACAGCAGGAAGTTCCCAATCCTATAATTTTGTTCATGCAATTTCTTCTATCTCTGATGTTCTCTCCAAATTCTACAGATTCAAATTCTAACCCTGGTTAGATTCAAATTCTAACCATTCTTCATACACCAGCTCAAATGCTACTTTTTCCACCAAGCCTTTCCAGAAGCCCAACTCAAGGCAAGCAATCCTCCCCATCACTCTCTACTTTTTCTAAAACACTTCTAAATTATCTCTTTATCATCTCCTCTTATAAAATTTGTCTATCCCTGGCAGTATACATACTCAATTTGTATTTGTATTCCTCCCTGCTTCTCTCTCAAGTAGTAAAAGGCTAAGAACAGACTCAGAAGATAGACCACTTGAGTTTGAATCTTTGCTGTTCATTAACTAACGTGACCTTAGGCAAGTTATATAACCTCTCTATGTTACTATACATTTATGTATAAAATGGAGATAACAGTAGATAGTTCATAAGTCTGTCAGAGGATTGGGCTTGGATGGTGTAAGCACCATAAATGTCTATTAAATACATTAAATCATTCTTCAAAGTAGAAAAATACTGAATATTCTGTTGTGTAATAGTTGTAATAAAGCTTTATGACCCATATAAGGAAAGCAAAAGGTCAAAATAAGCCAGTGTCTAGATATAATTGGCTATACACAAATTCTTCCTAAATCTTCTTACATAGGCCTTAGGGGTTAGCTACGCATTTTATAGTCTTCCTTATATCAACAATGGTTCTGTTTTAGTTTGACATCTCAATATTCTAAGAAAATCTTTAGTTTAGATTCCTATGGCAATAGCCACTAACTTGGTTTCTCTGCCTCCAATCTTATCCCCTTTATTTAAACTATCTTCCCCAAGGCTCAGAATAGTGTTTCTAAAATGCAAATTTGTTTTTCCATTGCTACAAATCCCTCCATTCCATCTCCCTTAGTACAAAGTTTAAACCCCTTAGGTTCTCAAACAAAATCTTCCTAACCTGCCCAGCCTAGTCTCCCACTTTATCTCTCAAAACTTCTCACCATGAAAACTAAATTACCTGGTCACAACTAAAAGGCTTTTTATATGTCATTCTTTTTGCCTAGAACATAGCTGTTTGTTCATTTGACAGGGATATCAAAACAAAATACCACAGACTGAGAGGCTTAAACAACAGAAATTTATTTTCTCACAGTTCTGGAGGGTACAGTCCAAGATTAGTGTGTTGGCAGGTTTGGTCTCCCTTGAGGCCTCTCTCCTTGGTCTTCTTGACAAATCCTCACACAGTTTTTTACTCTGTGCAGGTGCATCTCTGATGACTTTTTGTGTCCAAATTTCCATCTCTTATAAAGACAACCTGTCAGAATGAATTAGATTCCACCCTAAAGGCCTCAGTTTATTTTAACCACTTCAAAAGCACTACCCCAAAAGAGTCATATTCTGAGATTATGAGGGTTAGAGCTTCAACATGAGAATTTTGGGGAGACAAAGTTTAGCTCAAAAAACCCTTACCCCTTTTCTTTATCCAGGCTAATTTTAATTTGTTTTCTCAGGACTGGCCCAAGTCCTCTCATTCTGGTTGATTCCAGTGCTCTTTGTGCTTCTGGAGGACCTCTGTACACAGCTCAACACACTATCATAATTGGGTCTCCCTCTTCAGATTGTATGCCTAACAACGAAGACTATGTACTAGCATTTGTACAGTGGACCACAGAAAGAATTTAATAAAGATTTGATTAAGAGGAAGTAGAGGAAAAGAACACGGACTGTGAAGTAAGGGAAGCATGGGTTCAAATCCTGGCTCTGTTCATTTACTTTGTGACATTAGGCAAATCATTTAATGCTGAATTTCTGTTCAAAAAAGGTAGCTGCACAGAAAAATGATTTAATTATAATAAAAGTACCATTACTGGGTTGGTAATAGATACCCAATGTTAAAGATTTGATCTTGTCTGGTTTGACACCCAGTTCTACCACTCAGAAAATTACCTTGGGTATGTTTACTATTCCCTTTGCTTTAGTTGCTTATCTATGAGAAAACACTTCATGGTGCTACCATGAGGATAAGTTAAAGTAGGTAAAACTTTTAGTACATATCACATAGTAAATCTACAAATATTTCCTATTATTATATAAAACCACTTTAGGTCTGAACAGAAATGACTGGAACCATGAATAATTTAGCTCCTTTCATGACTAAGTCATTTAAATATGACTATTACCTTAATGCCTCAGGTTTCTTTCCAACCAAATAGGACAAACTAAAGAGGTTCAAGAGTCAGTGCTGATGATGTTAAAAAAAAAAAGAGCTCAAAATGAACACATTATTATCTGATTCATTCTTTGTGTTGGTATTTAACATATTTGAGGCATTGAAATGACATTTGGGCATTGAAATAAATTTTTTTCTACTGTTTGTAATGTTAATCATTACATTAAAGTAGATGTTAATCATTCACAGTGGAGAATAACACTTCTTGGCTCATAATTTCAACTGTACAACCATAAAACCTATGAACTGGAAAGGACCTTTGTGATAAAAGTCCAAGCCCATCGTTTCTTACAAAAATAGACTGAAGTAGATTTGGAATGGGTTTTTGGGGTCTTAATGGGAGGGATGGGAATTATAGGTAAAGAGAAAAATTTGTTCAAAAGTACTAAAGCAGGAAGTCTGGGCTTATTCCAGATGTGTTGGAACCAGTATTAGAAAATAATACCCCAAACTCCTTTTTAGCCAATCTTTTAAGATCTGTAATTTCTGAAGTAGGTAAATTACCTGATCTGAAACTTTGAAACAAGGCAGATTTCTATTTGTTACATAAGCAAAGCATTTAAGCCTGATTAGTGCAACAGGTTCATTAAGTGATTAAGTGAGCTATGTATGTAGAGCTCATAACTGGCATGCCTGGCAGATTATAAGTACTCAGATACTGGTTCTTTCCTATCTCTTCCATCATATGAACAATATCTGAAAGATTATAAAACAGTTTTTCACATACTATGTGCCTGCTAAATGTCTGAGACTTGTTGGACATTACTTAATTTTAAAAATAGAAAACTGGAATAACTGTTGCTATGATAGTGTCTTCATCTCTGCCCTTCCTCTCCACCAAATGTCCCTCACCATTTGTTAAGTGTCACGTCACCACCATTAACATGCTATTTGGAGATAACTGTAGCTCAGACTTACAATGCAACAGCAAAGATTTGAAAGTCACGAAAAAATTCACTGAGAAAGTTCTAGAACTGGAAGAGTCTGTTTCATGTTATTCTCATGGTCCATTCCAGCTTGATGAATTTCCAGTGAAAAAGTTACTATTCTGCCAGCAAAGAAACAGTAGGTGTAAAGTAAAAGCTGTATGAGCATGTAACTCTACTGTGACACAGAATTGTTTTTAACTGTTTAGATTATTTTTATGCCGGTACTAAAAAGGACATCTGCCAATATCCATTATTCACACTTAAAAGTATAGCTAACCATTTCTTTTTAATGTGGCGTCTGGCTCCAAATCAATTGGAAAGAAAAGCCCAACTCAACACAGAAAAAGCTCTTTCCAATATCTTCTCCTCCCCTTTACATCACAGATGGTCCCCGAGGCTTAAAGTTTAACGGCCAGACACTAAAGCCACTCGTCCTAAAAGACCGGGCTCCAGATGGATGCTGTCTGGAGGAGGTTAAGAGGCTGCCAATCCTCAGAAGAGCAGCTGGGGTGAATCCCAAGGCCAGAGCTACATCGCTTCGCACCAACACTTGAGAAACAGTCCACTTCCCACCTCGGGGCGAGGACCGGCATGCACCCAGCTCTCCCAGTACCCAGCATCGGATCCGGGTGTCCGCGCGTGACCTCCGAGGACCAAAGGGGCGCGGGGCGGGGTGGCTCCTCCGCCTTCAGGCGAAGTTGGCAAGGGCAAGTTCGAGTCGCGCGCGGGAAGGTTACTCACTGGAATGGCCCGGCGTCTGGCGTCCTCCATTCGCGCTCCCTCAGGGAGAAGCCCCTAAAGAGGCGGCAGCCTGAAAGCAGCAGCCGAAGCTACCGCGGCTGCCAGTAACCACCCGGGCGTGGCAGGGACGGGCGGGCGACTTCACATCATCACTCAGCGACCTCGATTCTGCAGTGACGCCGGGTCAATGACAGCCCCCGCACAACAGGGGAAGCTCCAAGGAGACCCGCTCTCCCAGCAGCCTCTACAGCACCAACGCACGACCTGCTGGGAATTGTAGTTTCCTGTCGGCCCCGCCCCCAGCTCGGAGGCCCCGCCTCCTGGCTGCCGGCCCGGGGGCAAGAGGCGGGGCGACGGGTCGGACCGCGACCTGGGCAGGGGTGGGGCGGATCCTATCCGGGGCGGCTGCCTGGGACTGGGACAGAGTTCCCGGCCGATAGGCCTCAGTCGCCGCCGTGTCGCACTCCTGTGGCTCTTGGCCCGCGCTGGGAGCGGGCCTAGCGCTCTTCTTTAGCCCCTCCGCGAGCTGGGCTCCCGGATTCTGGGGCTCCGGGCCCACCCCGGCCCCTCACAGCAGGCAACCTGAAGAGTCGCTGGCCGTGGTCGCCACTAGGGTAATGAGGGGAGAGGGGAAGGGAATGACTAGGGGTCGGTGGGTGACGAGGGAGCCCGGCTCGGTCCACGCACGCTCGGGGAAGCCAGGGGATAGAACCCGCCGCCCCACTACGAACCCGGGCTAGAGTCTGGCGCGGCGAGTAACCCGCGCGGCTCTGCTGGGATCCCCTGGCCGCGCGTTCCAGCGCGCACGGCGGCCCAGGCACCTGAGTGCAGGGTCGACGGTGCCCCGACGTGTTGGCAGCGCCAGGTACGCGGGCCGGATCCGCCAGTGGTTCCTCTTCCCCAGCTCTCACCTTTCGCGGCCTGGCAAGTTTCCAAACAGAAGACACTGGCCCTGGCTCTATCTGCCTGCAGTACTAGGAAGGAATCTTGAACCAAATTAAATGCCCCGGAGTCGCTTTATCCTCAGCATTTAAGTTCAGCGTTGGTTTCTCCTCATAGGTTTGAGGTGTCAATACCAATTTTTTCAAAACTTGATCAGGATTTGTGACACGGTGCCTACCAAGCACGGAGCCTGGCACACAGTAGGCACTCTGTAAACACTTGATGAAAGCATGAGTCATGATACTAAGTTTGGAAAATTCTACCAAGCTGTGTGTCGCTGTAATCTTTTTTATGCGTTCCCAAGATCACTTTGAAAATTACAGTATTTTTGAAGCCCAACAAAGAGAGTTAAAGTTGGTTTTTTGTTTTGTTTTGTTTGTATTCCCTATGACTGTGCCTCGATGCCTAAATTAACCCAGAACCCGAGTTCTGTAAATAGATTCACCCTTGTTTCCACTGAAAGTGTTCAACTTTCAGACTAAAGCCTTGGGATGAACCGATCAGTTATGAAACATATTATTTATAAAACTTTATTGTAATTAGCTTTTAGGTACATGTGCAAGGGGCTATACTGAAATGCTTATGAAAAACTTTACAAATATAGGTCTTTTAATTATGAGTTTTTAAAAAAGGATTTGTATTCATAACTAGTGAAAGAGCATGCCCAAGAAAATTGACAACAAATCTATCCTACTCCTTTGCCAGATGCAGCTGCTGCCTTGACCTCAAAATGTCTTGTGAAATTATCTCTTAATGGTCTCTGGTGTATCTAAGGCAAAGCCTGTAGGATTACAGGGACAATCCTTTTAATACTAACAATTCTCACAAATTTTCTTCTGATGTAATGGACTTTCAAATTATTTAAGACAAAATGAGTAACACCTTGGCAACTATTAAGTGAAAAAAGGAGGATTCAAAATCATGGTAACCAGAAAATTCGGTTGATCATGATATCCTTAACCTTTCTGCTTATGGGAAAAAACTGCTCCAAGTAGTCAGGGACTTGTTGGCCTTGATTAACAGTGAGTGTCCCACATAGTACCTGACTCATGGTGGGTATTTATTAAAGGAGGTGAATGAAACTTGGCTGTTACAGATAACAGTGTGATGACTTTCTTTGTGTGTTTGGTTCATTTATGTAGATGTCTCCTTGGAATAGATGATTATCAGTGGGAATTTTACAGGGTCACAAAGTATGACTATTTTCATGGTTATCAAAACATTGCCAACTTGCTTTCCACATGAGCCTTAGCATTTTGCACTGCCATCACTGCATCTTTCAGAGCATCCGCTCTATCTTGTGTACACAGTGTTTGGTACTTATGAGCACTTTCAGATGAAGTATCTCATTTGATCTCAGTCATCCTGGAAGGTAGACAGGACAGGCACTGCTTTTCCCCTTTTGTAGTACAGGAAACTCTAGTGCCTTAATTGATAATGGATGGCTGGCAATGAAATAATCATCTTTAAGGTGCTTCTTCCTCCCTTTCTCTACCTTTGGTTAATAGTGGACATCCTAAGTGAATTCACTTCTTTCTTTAGCAATAAAATTGGATACTGCTCTATAATATTTATGGTTTACAAACTCTTACTTCCCTTATTTTTGCTTAGATAATTGTAGATGCCTTGATGAAATTCATGGACTTCAGCACAATTTATAAGTCCAATTCTCTATCCATTCCACCACAGAGCTACCTTCAGCACAATTTAGATGAAAGGACTGACATTGTTTAGAAATAAAGGAGCACCAAGTGCTAGCAAACTTAGAACAATGCTCCCTTTTCTGTTAGTAAAAGTTTGGTGCTTTGTATCTCCTTGAATTCAAAGATGTTACCATATCAAAATTCTCATCTGTTGCAGAAATTCACAAATTATTGAGCTTAACACTTTATTAGTGAGATGATGTAGACCTGTAATACCAGCTGCTCCAGAGGCTGAGACAGGAGGATCTTGAATTCAAAGCCAGCCTCAGCAAAAGTGAGGTGCTAAGCAACTCAGTGAAATCCTGTCTCTAAATAAAATACACAGTAGGTCTGGAGATGAGGCCTAGTGGTTGAGCACCCCTGAGTTCAATCCCTGTTACCAAAAAAAAAAAAAAAAAAAAAAAAAAAATTCAGTGAAAATGATTAGGAATTATTTGCGTAATAATCTATGTATTTAATATCAACAAATTTTAAGAATAGAGTTAATAACTAAAAATTATAAGGTAAAACAATTTCTTACAAAAATGTCATTTTCACATAAAAACAAAAAAAAATGCCTTTCTTCTTTTTAAAAATATGTTAACAAGAAAACATTAGTTCCTCATCTATTACTAATTCTAATTCTTTCCCAGGTTTGGTAATCAGGGACCCCAAATGATTTAATAGGTTAATACAGTCAGGAAGTGTTGAAAATTCTTGGGGTTTATTGTAAGTGGGCCCATTTATATCAAAAGTGAGTCCAAAATTGCTTTTCTACATTGCTTTCATGTTTGTTTGCCCAGGGTTCTTTCAAAAACCAGTATAGAGAAGATAAACTGAAGTTTCACAAACATTCAGAACCTCCCTTCAACTTCACTCTGCCTTTCTGTGGTGATCCCAAATAGTGTTCAGTAAAGGAAATGCTTTTTAAAGACACTTTTCAGTAATGTCTCTAGTCTATGTATCAAGGAATAGCTGCCTACATACTGAATGAATTTATGACAATTAGTTCTTCAAGGAACTTTTATGTAAATCTAAATTATTTTGCTTTTATTTTTTATAGTAGGATATTTCTGCATCTCAAAAGGAAGATAAATCAAAACTCTTCTTTGAAATAGATGGATTTTTGTCACTTTCTGTGAACTAAAGCGATTCAATGTCTCTTCTGGTAAGTTTTTGTTAGTATGATCTGACCTGGTGTCATGAGTAGTCAGATGTTTGTGCAGAGCCATAACAGAAGGCATATTCTGATGGCGTATACTTAGATTCTGAGATGTTTTTTACTTGAATGACTTGTGGTCTTGAGAAATGAATTCAATTATCAGTGAGTTTTTGTCTCTTCTGAAAAGAGCTTCTCCTATACTTTTTTTTATATACTCCTTATCCTTATCTTTTATCCCATACCCACTTTTTTTATATATATACATTTACTTTATATGTTAGTTCCATCCAGTTAGTTATGCCTCATCCTTTAAGTCTTTCAAAAATCCCTTTTTATAAATTTTCATGAATAAAGGCATGCAAGATAGCATTAAAAATAAGCTCTTTGACTTAATTAGACAGAACACATAATAATGAGGTATGGATGCCACTGTTTTCTGTTTATATTAGATCCACTTCAGAGTAAATATTTTGAGAACTTTTACTCTTGTCATATAAAATATAATTTTTGAACAGGGAATTTGTAATTAGTTATACTTGACAGAAGAATGCATTTTGACACATCATACATAAGTGGAATATAACTTGAACAGAAAATTTTTTATATTAAGACAATGATCTTGGTCTTTAAAATTGTGAGAAATAACATCATCCTCATTTTGAATTTGCCCATGATTGCCAAGAATTGGAGCCAGGATTCAAACTCTTTTTTTATCTGCCAGTCTACTCCATCAGTCACCAGGGCTGATGGCAGAACAATGAAGTTAGGATTCTGTATCATTATTTGTATGCACAAATGCATAAGGCATTTATTTTAAATTTATATCTTCATTGCATTGAAGTAAAATACCTCATTCTCTAAAGCAGGGATCAGCAAACTTGTCTGTAAAGTCCAGATAGTATTTACATACTGCATGGTCTCTGTTCCTACTGCTTTTCTGTCTTTGTAGCAGGGAAGCAGCCATAGGCATTATTAAATGAATAAAAGTGATTGATTGTTCAATAAGACTTTATTCTCAAAACAGCTATGAATCAGATTTGGTACATGGACCCTATTTTGCTGACCCCTGCTTTAAAGGATTACATGAGATTGATAATTTTCTATCAGTTTGTAAGTTGGAGAAGATAGAAAAACTGTTTATTTAGTTCCTTCATTTGATAGATGAAGATTCTGAGCTTCAGAGGCTGAATTCAACTTAAACTAATCAGTAAACTAGGTGAACTATGGAAATGACCAGTTTGATTATTGAAAAACACTGACATATTTTAAAAGAAAGAAACTTTGGTTACTTTTAAGTAACTGACTATATACAAAACATTAAGTAGACATGGATGGACTTTTAAAGACTCACTTGGTATTGTACTCAAATGTTCATGTAAATATAATGTTGATGAGATGCTTGAAAACAATTTATTACAAAAGTCTCCCATGCAGTGTGTTTATGCTTTTCTTTTGATATCCTTTTTCTTCAATAGTGTAAGATCAACTTTACTAATTGATGAGGTGATAGTTCACATGCAGGTGTTAAATTTCTTCTTTGGTAATACGTGATGATAGAATCACGGGTTAACATGCAAGAAAATGTAATTGTGATCATAGAAGTCTCTTAATTTTCTTTAAGACATGTTTGTCACCTTAAGAAACAAAATTGGTTCCCAATACACTCAATATGTGGTTTAATGTTATAAACATGATTCCTATACTGAAGAAGAAAAATGAGGATCAAAATTAAATTATTATAATGAATACAGCAGAATAATCTTTAGCTAAAAATTCAGAAATGCATCAGAGGTGTTGAAAGAGTTAAAAGTTAACATCAACATTTAGAATTAATGTTATCACCTTCAGAAAAGAGGGGGCATGGATCAGAGATAGCACCTTTTAACAGATGTAAAGTTTGCCTTCTGCATACCTACCTACTCCTCCCTTCTCTCCCATACTGAGGACCTCCAAGGTATGGATCCTGGCTTCAAGTCCAGGCTGTTCTTTCTCTCTGTTCCCCACCCTCCACACAAGTCCCTTTTATGCATACACTACTCCTGCTTATCCTGCACCATGCTTTTAACTAACATAATGTATTTCTGACTTCCAGGATTGTTTCTGTACTTCACGAACACAAGTTGAATCACTCAGAGCTGAAAAACAATCTGAAACCAGTATCCATCAATACTTGGTAAGAAAATGGTTGAATATAATTAATGCTCATCCTTTGCTTTCTATAATACCATTTACTCCTCACTCTTATAGCTCTTTTTCTTTGCAGTGTCTTACCATTTCTTATATCTCCTGCTACTATAATTTGACTTCTCTTCCTACACTAGCCCTCCCTGAAGTAGCCTCACTTATCCCTATGGTTTCAATTGCTCAGTTTTCAGATTGTCCTGGTGCTACATCAGGTGTCCTGAGTGGACCCTGGCATCAAACAGAACTGATGATCCTCAGATTTTTACTCTTTCCTGGGATCCAGATGTCTCTATAGAATATGTCCAGTTATATTTGTCAAACTCACCTCTACTGAATTTGATTAAAACCTTAAATCCTTCTTCCAACCTCCCTAACCCATTGTATTTCCTCTTTTGGTTACTGAAAACCTATCTATTAAGTCATCTTTAAGTTATCTACATAGAAGCTACTAAGTCATCTACTTAGTCATTTACTTTAAAAACTTAGGAAGTATCCTCACATTCTCTCTATCCCTGGTCCCATATGTATTTAGATACCACATCTTAAAGTCTGTCTGTGAAAACCCTTGAGTCCATGCCCTCCTTAACAGGAGCACTGCTGCTACTCAAGTCGTCCCATCATCTCCCATCTGACCTATTGCAAGTAGACTCATTGCCTGTAATCTTCAAGACTCACATGTGGTCTTCTCCCACCAGCTACATCAGTATTCTACCAAGACAGTCCTGCTTGTTTCACTTTGCAGTTTAAAAACTTCCATTGACTTCCTACGGGATGAAATCTAAACTTCTTAACATGCTATAATGACTCTCAGTGGTATGGAATATGTCTAATTTTTTAGTTTTATTTTCTATTACTGAATCTTGGCTCATACTCATCTTTATGCTTGAAATGCCCTTTTTTCTCCCCTAGACTTCCTTTTTATCCCTAAAGAATTGGTTCAAATGCCCAATCTGTGAAGTATTTTCCATTATACTTTCATCTACCTTAGACATTCTCATAAAACAGTACTTACTATTTTTATCTCACAATGATTGATGTGTATGTCTCTCCAACCAAAATGTAATCCTTATAAAAGAAGCATCCTGTCTTATTTAGCTTTATCTCCCTTGGTCAGTGCCTGATGTATTAAATAATATTTAAAGTTACATGCTTGGTAATAAATATTTCTCTGGGATCCTTTCCTCCACTTAATCCTTAATTTAAGCTGCAATTTTTACTACAGAAGGAACATGCCTTACAAAATTTGCTGTCAAATAAGGTAATCCCATTTCCTCCTGCTTATAATTTATCCCACTTTTATCTTGAATCATCTTCATTTATGTCATTTCACTTTTTATTCACTAATACTCTAAAACCTTCTAAGTACTTAACCTTCTGATATACTAGGAGGTAGTATCCAACCCAAGTTTTGGCTCAAGTAATACCCTTCAGGCTAAGGTATTTCAGAGTCACATGACTATTTTATCTCGCTGTTACCAAGACAGAAACATAGAACTCAGGAAACTTCTAGATTGGAATCCTTCAAACTTCCAGTTAAAACCACTTTATATTTTAAGGAGTGCTCTGTTATTGGAGTTAGACCAAAGTCTTAAGGAAGCAGAGGTATAATCTGTCTGAAGTATCTTGTAGAGAAATAAAATTGCAGAAGTTTTGTAACATAAATTGACACTAGCTGGAAACTGGCGTCTGATAATTAGAATAAGCTTCTTGAGACCTCCTTGAGTCACACTTCACCACCTGTGGTCTTCTATTTGTGCAATGTGTAATTCTTCATTAACCTGGACCCTAAATATGGGAATCCATTTTAGGTTAAAATATCATGTTTCCAGAAAGGCTTAGTTTTCCAAATGCTATTAAAAGTCTTTTTATCACTTTGAAAATCTCTATGCCTATTTTTTAAAGCCCATTTTCTATAATTAACCATTTAAAATGAAAGGCTACAATTTTTGAGTTAAAATCCAGCTTTTTAAGATAATGTGATTTCAGCCAGGTGCAGTGGTCATTGCCAGGTGCTTGGGAGGCTGAGGCAGGAAAACTGTGAGTTCAAAGCCAACCTCAGCAATTTAGCAAGGCCTTAAGCAAATCAGTGAGACCCTGTCTCTAAAATACAAAAAGGGGCTGGGGATGTGACTTAGTTGTTAAGAACCCCTGGATTCAATCCCTGGTACCTAAATAAATAAATTAATTAATTAATTAAATAATATAAGTTTAGCATCGTAATTATTCCTGAAAGACCATCTAGTTCAATTTTCAACCCATGCAGGAGGTGTTCTTTACAATATCACTGAGTTAGTTGTAGAAATCCAAATTAAAAAAAAAAAAAAAAAAAAAAAAAACTCCACCATAGGAAATAATACAGAAAGGTATGTTTCACCACAAGTAAAAGTTTAGTAGAATTTCTCAAAAATACTACACTAACGGCCATCCTATCTTGATTTTTAAACCATGATTTGATGTTTGTTCCTTAGCCTCTTAGGATCAGAAACTGGGTTTAGTCAGGAAATCTAGAGTAAATCCATATGAGGCAAGCTCATTAGTCTTGTATAAATCTAGGTTCCCATTGTCACAGGAAATGGTCTTTTTACATTGCATCATCAGTCCATTCTTTAAAATTGTATGAGAGACCAAATAATAATTAGAAGCACTTTAATTTATATGGAGGTTTCAAATTACTTGGAATTCATATCACAGTACTTTCTTTTGTGGTAAGCAGGCATTGCTGTCTTCTGTTTAAACATTAGATCTTTTCTGTTTCTACCTTTCCATTTGCTGAGCATCTCCTCTTCACTTCCAGTTCTTGGATGTACCTCAAGTACTGTCACTAGTGGTCATCTAACCTGTTTATCAGTGAAGAGGGGATAATGAAAGGAGGCAGATTGATGCCTGTTGCATTGTTAGATGACACTAGTTATTGTGAATTTCTTAATGTTGAGCTGTAATCTGTTTCCTGTTATTTTTGTCTATTGATCTCAGCTCTGCTGTTTGAGCAGTTGTATTTACCTTTCTACCTTAATCTTTCAGTTACTTAAAAATGGCAACTATACATATTCTTAATATTTTCCTTGCCATATTAAATATTCCCAGTTCACTCAGTGTTACCAGAACTTTCACTGATATGGTTGACCTTCTCTAAGCATCACCATTTTGTAGTGTCCCCTCCTAAATTGTGGGGACTCAATTATTCATGGTGCTCCAGATTCTTACTCTTCAGTTCAGAATACAATGAGACTCTTATTGTATCCTTCAGTCCACATTTTGCTTATGTAAATATAACTGGATATTGTGTTTTTATATAACCAACCTATAATACTACTGACAAAAAACCTCCAGGCCATAAACCTGGTATTTTCAGTTTTGTATTTAGGCTATTGATTTTTTTTTTTTAACTTAAGTGTGAGAGTTTGCATTTATCCTTCTAAAATTTTCCTGGGCCCTTTCTTTAAATTACTCAAGATAATTATGGTCTTGACTTATTCTTCTAATAAAAAGAAGTGAGGTTAGTTTGGAATGATTTACTCTTCATAAACCTGTGTTGTCTTCTTGTGGTTACCATGTTTTTTTTTATGTATCCATAATTAACCTAGCTAATTTTATCTCAGACTTTATGGGACAGCAGCATCAAGCTTGTCCCTTTGTGGTTTTTCTCCTTTCTTTAAAACTGGACCCATTGACTATTTTCATTCTGATTACTACTGTCCTCATTTGACCACTTCTGTCTCTCTCTCTCTGCAGACTTAATATTCTATGTATCATTGGCCTACAGGTTTGAGCCTGTTTAAAACAACCTGTTCAGAGCTTTGAAAATCTATCTACTTGTAGCTCTTCTAGTTTAAAGACTATTTCCCTAATGGTATAGATGGCTGGTTAACTGTAACTTTAATCTGTCACACAGTAATATTAGACCATTTTTCAAGCAATGAACTATGAAGCCTCCCTTCATTTATGTTTCTAGCATTCCTGATGGGCTTATGGGTTGATATTTCTTTAAAATTTTAAAAACTCATTATGTGCTTTTCTATTTCTTTCAATCTGAATTTATCTGCATACTAAACTAAATTGATTCCTTTAGATTTCTTTTCTCTTTTCATTGGGATTATTTCCAATTGTTTTGTAGAATTTCTCTATAATATTTTATTCCTTTTGGACAATATTCACCTCTTTCATCTTTAGCCACGAGCTTAAAATTATTTATTTTTTCCTGTACTCTTAAAAGTTTAGGGAACAAGGCTGGGGGTATAGCTCAGTGGTAGAGTGCTTACCTAGTAATGTGCAAAACCCTGGGATTGATCCTCTGCATCACCAAAAGAAAAAAAAATTTTAGGGATCTTATCTACACTGTGTGCAGAAGTGCATCTGTCACTTTCAAACTCCATCTCTTTCTTCTGATTAAAGAGTCAAGAATGTGAAAAGAAGTTAGCACAATTCCTAGCACATAGTAATATTATTTTTTTTTTTCCCTTCTGCCTCCCTGCCTTGAAGGCAGTAATGAGATTCCTGCCACCTGCTGGTGCCAGTAAAGACTTCCAAGTGTCCTTTAGGGTCCTGATGTCCTTTAGAAGATCCTCATGGCTGACATATGACACCAGTGGTTTAGGCCTGTTCTTTCTCCTGGATGTGTGTTATTTCAGTGCCACTATATTTAGGTGCAAACCTGACCCTGGCTTCAAAGCTCCCCCTGAGACCTGGTGGTCCTTCACTAGGGATGTACCCTACTCTACCATCTCCTGAGTTTTTTTTCCCCCCCCACCTCCCTTTTGATACATCTTATAAAAAAACTTCTTCAGCAATTTTTAATAGGCTGTAGTGTGCAAATTGTTCCCTGTTAACAGCTCCGCTAGCAGAGTATGTATCTTGTAGGAGAAATGGATGTAACCACTTGAGGAAAGAGCACAAGCATGGGATTTCCCTCACAGATTGCTGTAGCTCTTCCATTGATACATTTATTAGATACCCTGAAGAATTATCAGGCATTCTTGGCAACTTCTAAAAATTTTATTGGAAATTTCATTGAAAACTATTCCTGCTTATTTATAATTCTGCTTTTCCTGCCCACTCCCCCTTTATAGGCCAAGAGCTCTCCAACTCACATCAATTAGCAATTGGTGAATTCCTTTTAGATCTTAAAAATTTCTTCAGCACCTTTCAGTGCCTTCCTAATGAGCACCTGTTTGAAAATACATCAGTACTTTATATTGAAGAGGGGATTCTACTTGGAGAACATAAAAAATATATATACTTATTTTGTTTTCATCTTGTAAAAAAAACACAGGTCAATGAGCCAACTGTTTCCTGGTCGCCTCCATCTACTAGAGCCCATGAAGTGATATGTTCTACCAATGTTTCTCACTATGAACTGCAAGTAGAAATAGGTAATAACCCTGGATTTCACATAACTGACCCTTCATTCCTAGAAATAAAATTGATAACAAAAAGATTATTTTGTAGGCAAATCATTTTCTGTTGTAACCTGTAGCATAAAAGTGGATATTAATTATGTCAATCAAATTAATTGAATTAATTTTATATCTGTCTCAAAATAATGACCCAGATTACTGTTTAGAAGTTTTACTTTTCCACTGAAGTACATTTAGAGAAGGAAGACACAAATTCAAAACTTATTATTTTTTGTGTATTTATTGTGGGAAGCTTCTAATTTTGTGGGTTTAACTTTATATTGGGTAGGAATTAAAATCACATAATGTAAATTTTTGTTGATATGGGATCTTACTGCCCATCTGGTTTCAAGCTCCTGAACTCAAGCAATCCTCCTGCCTCAGCCTCCTGAGTAGCTGGGAATACAGGCTTAAACCACTGCACAACTTACACCATGTAAATTTTCTCTGTCATAGATCTTTAACCGGTTACTTTCTAATTTAAAATTTTGTCTAAAATTCCATTTATAGTAGAAATATTTCTTGGTCAAGTGTGCAATAAAATGAGTATTTGTGTATAGCTTTCTATATGTGAAATATTCTATATAACTGAACATTCAGAAATACCTTTTAAACCAGGAAATAGTAGGTGCTAGGGATGCAAAACCCTCTGAAACACTTGAGAAGGTGTTAGTTGGCGAATGGTCACTGTGACCAGAATATCTATCACTGTGACAACTTAAAGGAGGAAAAGTTTATTTTGGCTCATGGTTTCAGAGCTTTAGGTTATGGGTGGGCTGTCTCCATTACTCTGGGCTCAAGATGAGGCAGAACATCATGATGGAAGGGTGTGGTGGAGGAGCATTGCTCCATTCAGGGTGGCCAGGAAGCAGAAAGAGAAAGGAGAATGAGCCACAGGGAAGATACCCTTCCAGAGCACCCACCTGGCCCTATGATCTGCCTTCTTCAGCCACATACCACATGCCTACAATTACCAACCCAGTTTGTCCTTTCAAACTAGGGTGGACTGATTAGGTTTTAACCCTCACAATTCAATCATTTCACCTCCAAATATTGCTGCACAGAAACATGTGAGGGACACCACATCTAAACCATTAAGTTCTACCTTCTGGCACCCAAAAGCTCATGTACATCTCACAATGCAAAATGCACCTCTGGGAAGATGACTTCATTAAATAGCGTTTTTTCATGGTCTTGAGAGTACTACAGTAGAGGTACGAGCTAAGTGTTCTGGGAGCAGAGAAGATGGAGCATACAACCAAACCTCTAGGAGTCAAAGAAAAAAAAGAATCAGGAAAACTTGGCTATGTGTTCTAGTTAGTTTGTTTTTGTTGTTATAAACAGCAGAAAACAATACTGGTTAACTTTTAATGCAAAAAGGTAATTCTTGAACAATACTGTTAGCTCACAGAGTTGTTGGCTAGAGAAATAGGCTTGGAAGAATCCCAAAGAAGCTGAGTGATTTAGACCAGGACCATGGACTGAGGCAGCATAGTTTGCACTACTTAGTTGGGTACTCCTGCCACAGACATCGGGCCCCACTGCAGTGAATTCCGATAACCCCTGCTTCTTGTGTCATTCCCTCTGTCCTCCAGCTGGCCACACATAGTGCACATGCCAGGGTCAAGGAGATCAAGGGAGAATAAGAATCTGACCCTTTCTAAAATAGTACCTGATAACAAATTCATCAGCATTAGAAAGGCAGTTCAGAAGATACCAGACTAAGAAAGGTAAAGATGCTTACCTCAGTATATGACTGCAGAAGGATGGGTAGAGGGAGAATGTTACACAGTTCCTCTGTAACTACAAATGGAAAGAAAAGAGTGGGCAGTTGTGGGAAATAAATCTGCAAAGGCATGTTGGGAACACATTGTGAAGGACTTCAAAAGATGTATTTAGAAGTTCAGATTATACTGGCCCTCACATCTTACCAACTTCCTTAAGGAATTAAGGCAGAAGTTTGAAATTTATCCTCTCAGTGCTAGAGAGACATTGTTGATAATAGCACTGGTAATTCTAGCCTCAGCTATAATAGCTAAGATTTGAAACCATTTATATATTAAAGCTAGAGATTTGAAACCATCTGTATTTTATTAGATGGATACATACATACATACATACATCTATAATAAGCTAGAGATTTGAAACCAGACCTTTCTGACTGTGGGTCTAAGCTCTCAACTGTTGCACTACAGTACCCTCCTATTGATAAAAGCCAACTTTAGAACAACTCTGACTGTAGTCCGTAAGATACAGTAGATTGGTGTTTCATAACCAGAAATATCATCCTTGTTACCTGTGTCCTTTACAAGATTGCAATGTCTGTATTCCATTGCAGAGCTCCTGAATCAAAATTTCTGGGGAATGGGACCTAGGCATCGGTACTTTGAAGAAGTTCTCTCATAATTCTGGCATATGCCGTAGTTGAGAATGCAGGGAGTACTGAGGCAGTCACAATGCATAGCCAGGAAGAGAGGAAAGACTTGAACTAAGGCAGGATGTGGACACTGGAGAGAAGGAGGTGAACTTAACTTCATTTCAGAGGTAAAACAGATAGAATCTGATGACTGTGGATAGCAGGAGAGAACTGACATCAATCAGGTGCTTGTTAATAGGTGCCACTCCTAAGTGTCACACTTCAAAACTGGTACCACCAACTGCTGTTGAGTGTGCCAAGCAGTTGCCACTCTCATGCATTGTAGGAATGCAAAATAGTTCAACCACTTTTGGAAACAGTTGGGCAGCTTATAAATTTAAGCATACATTTACTCCATGGCCCAGCAGTCTGACTCTCAGGTATTTGCCAAAAACAGATGAAAGCATATGTCTCCTCAAAGACTTGTGCAGTGATGTTTTTGCCAGCTCTATTTCTAGCCACCAAAAATTGAAAGCAGCTGAAGTGTCCACCAACCTGTGAATGGATAAATAAATTATCCATATGTAACTCAGCAATAGAAAAAAAACTACTGATGCAACATAGATGAATCTCAAAACCATTATGCTGGGTGAAAAACTAAACACAAAATCTTACACTCTTTTTGATATCATTTATATGACAAACAAAAGTCAGATCAGTGATTGTCAGGTCCTAGAAATGGAATAGGAGGTGGTTGAATGACATTCCATTGTTAAACTATATCACAACTTGCTCAAGTTACAATTTTCACTGTTATAGTAGATATATAATGGTCTGGCATTATTTTAATTTGCATTTCCCTATCTTGTGCATCTTTTCACTCACTTTTTGGCCTTTCCCATATCTTATTTTGTGAATTGCCTGTTAATCCTGTTTCTTAATTGGACTGCTTGTCACCTTACAGAGTTATAAGAGTTCTTTATGTATTCTGAATGGAAGTTGTATCAGATATAAGTATTGTGAATTCTTTCAGGTAGTGGTTTTCCTTTTCACAGTCTTAATTTTTTTTTTTTTAAGAATACGGATTTCTAATTTTGATGAAGTACACAGTGTCAATTTTTCTTTTGGTTGTTATCATTAATTTTACATCTGATTACAGGAAGAGGATTTGACAACTTAACCTCTGTCCATCTTGCACGGCATACTCCTACAGGAACACTGGTGACTATAAAAATTACAAATCTGGAAAACTGCACTGAAGAACGCCTAAAAGCTTTGCAGGTAACAGTATGAAGAAAAGGACATACTTAATGGAATGTCTATTTGAGGAGATCACGTCTGTGAGAATTTTTTTTCCCCCAAATGAATAGTTCTTTCTGTTAGCAAAAAGTAGATTTCTTTCTTCTAATTAACATGAAGTTACTGTATTGGAAAAAATACTTGAAACCAGATCCATTCTGTGAAAAAACAAATATATTCAAGCTTTGGTAACTACCATTAATTCCTTCAAGTGACTCTCGTATTCAAAATGCCAATCTGGAGGTTTATAATACCACTACTTGGTCCAATCACAAATAGTCTTACAGGGAACTAGAAAAACACAGAAGCACTTTTCCAATTATTTACACAAAATTCACATCCAAATTGATACATTTTAAAGTGCCATCCTCTATAAAATGGGAACCATGTATTTCATGGAGTGACTGTGGGATTTAGAGAGATGAAAGCACTAAGAACAGAGCGTAGTATGAGAAACTCCTTGGTGTTAGCCGCCACTACTGCTCTCTTCATCATAAGAAAAATAAAGGTTGCTTAAAAATGTCTTGTCTCTTGTATGTTTATCCTAGAAAGCAGTGATTCTATCTCACTTTTTCCGGCACCCCAATATTACAACTTATTGGACAGTTTTCACTGTTGGCAGCTGGCTTTGGGTTATTTCTCCATTCATGGCTTATGGTAAGAAAATTGGTACTAAATAAAATAAATCATTGTTTAGTCTGGATGCTATCATTACAAAGATAAATGAGATCTTAGATTTATTATTCACTACTTTAATTTTGATTTATATACATAATGACCAATATAGATGTTATGATTGATATCTATATTTTATGATATATTTCTCTATCATGTTGACTTTGTCTTCAGAAAAAAGAAGAATGATGATCAGTGAAACCACCACTAATTCTCTTGAGAACTCCATGCCTTTGTTCAAGCTGTCTCTTCCCCTGTTTCAGAGAGCAGCTGTTATTTTGCAAGAAAAGCAGTTTTCTGACCCTATGCACCATAAAAGGATTTCATGTTATTGTAAACATCTGTGTGTATGCCTTTCTCCCTCACTGGTGCTTCTTGAGAGCAAGGATCATTTCTATTTTCTGTTTTGGGTTCCCCCACCCCAAGTGCTCATATAGTACTTAGCACATTTTAGTGTTCAGTAAATGTGTTGAATGAATAAGTGAATAGATTCTAGAGCTTTGAGCTTTAGAACAGGTTTTGTGGATTTTTTTCTTGATTTAAAACATTACATATTACATATATATGCAATTTGTATTTTTACTCAGTACTACTGAAAAATTATTAATTCTCTTTCCTAACTTTTTAGGTCATTAGAAAAAAACCGTGTGTGTGTGTGTGTGTGTGTGACTGAGGATTGAACCATGCTAGACGAGCACTCTACCACTAAGTTATATCCCCAGCCAAAAAAAAAAAAAGTCTTAAAAAAGATTCTTCAAGAAAACTCTCTTTTGCATGGGAAGGCAGTTAGGTTTCCAAGTAGCAGGTGTATGTGTGAGTTTATGATTGAAAAGAACACTTAAAACATAGATGGACTCCATTTATGTATGATGTGTCAAAATGCATTCTACTGTCATGCATAACTAATTAGAACAAATAAAAAATATATTTAAAAAATAGATGGAAGCAAAATCACTTTTAATGTTCATGTAAAGATGTCAGGGTTCTTTCAGGTTCAGCAAGTCAGCTCTTGAGGACCTACTTTCCTGAAGGAATGAGTGAAGCTTTAATAAGAAACATTCTCTTTGGAGCAGTGCGTGGGTTGAACTATCTGCACCAAAATGGCTGTATTCATAGGTATTTACTTACTTGCATTTTACAAAATGAAAGAATTGGAAGAAGTCTTTTAGGGAGCTTTTAGGAAGGAATAGTTGTGAGGAGGGAGTGTAAAAAGTTTAAAAAGAAAAAAAGGATAAGAAATATATGAACACAAATTTAGGGAAGAAGGGACTAGTAGTTACAGTGGATGTTTACCAGATTTTGAGACCAGATAGACTGTGTCAAGCACTGTCCTTGGTGCTGGTGGAGTACTGACCTCATGGAGCACACAGGTTCAATCTAATGACGGATCTGAAAACCTGTATGTTCAGAATACCAGTTTTAAGGAAGGGGGTCCTAGTTATCTGGGTTTTTTATTGGTTTCTTTTTTTTTTTTTTTAAGCAAATAAAGTTTATTTGCCTTTCAGCTTATTGTCATATTTATATCATGTTCAAGTTGTAATTAATCCCTTCTTGAATTTTGAAATATCTTGCAGCACCCTGAGATTTTCATATTAAAATCAGTTCTCTTGTTATCAAACTGCAGATGCAGAAGGAATTGTGAAAAACAGTGTTCTTCTAACGCTGGGACTTTGTTTTGCTTTTTAATTAAGTTACTTTTAAATAAGTTTGCTTGCTTATTGTTTTGTTCCAATTTCCTTGAAACTTTTTGGCTTGCGATTTGTTTATTAGCAGCATTCAAGTTAATTGAGGATTTCAAATGGTATATTCTAATATACTGAGGTTTTCATTATACCTTACCAGTCTCTTGGCTGTCCTGCTTTTTAGTGTCCAAATTCAGTGTTTTGGGAGAAAAAAAATAAAGCTCTTTTATTATTTATCTGACAACAGGATTTTTTATACAGCATATCTTTATAAATGATGTTATTGCATGAGAGGCTGTCTTTTATTGAATAGTATCACATTTAATTTTAAATTATAACCTTATGCTTCAAATAATATTTTGGACTTCTTGGGTGTTTTTGCAACAGCAGCCTAAAATAGTAAAATGAATAATTTTATTCCATTCCTTGTTTGAAAAAATATATTACCAATTCCATACATGTAGCTGTCATTTGTATTTTTCCTTGTTCTAGTACTATATTAAGGAGCTGGAAGAATTCCTTAATTCCCTCAACTTTTCCTGAATGTAGAGCAGTGTATATGAGACACTGTTATTTTATAAAGGGTATTTAAGTTCCAAGGATGGATTTATTCTGACCAGACTTTTATTCTCTCCTTATGGGCCAGATTCCTAGTACTTAGGATTGTTTCTTTTTGTTCTAGGAGTATTAAAGCCAGCCACATCCTCATTTCTGGTGATGGCCTAGTGACCCTCTCTGGCCTGTCCCACCTGCATAGTTTGGTTAAGCACGGACAGAGGCATAGGGCTGTGTTTGATTTCCCACAGTTCAGCACATCAGTGCAGCCGTGGCTGAGCCCAGAACTACTGAGACAGGTCAGGTGTGGCCGTGGCATTGGGTTGTCTGTACGTCTCGAGTGTCTTCTGAGTTTTATTAAAGGACAGTTGCATCCTTATATTTGGATTGATGAATGGCCTACTACAAGACTTTCCCTCTTTCTTGTCAAAATTATGTTAGGAATTTTTAATCATAAGCCATATATTAGGTAGACGTTGATTTTGCGCTTACGGGTATTTTTTCTCACTATCGTTCACCATACTTTATCAAAAGAACACATTTGTAACTCTTTTGTTATTTGCACTAAAGGACATGAAATTAATTGTATTCTCTAGGATTTACATGGATATAATGTGAAGTCAGATATTTACAGTGTTGGGATAACAGCATGTGAATTAGCCAGTGGGCAAGTACCTTTCCAGGACATGCAGAGAACTCAGGTAAGTGCTACTAAAATTGCTGAACTTCTTCCCTTTCATAGGGTCTCTCACACTCTAGATAATTTCTGTTAAACATGTTTACTGTAGACTCTTAGGAACTTTATTATTATTGTTGTTTTAATATTTTATCTGAAAAGTGTTGAGGGAAATTTTTGGTTTTTTTAGATGCTGTTACAGAAACTGAAAGGTCCTCCATATAGTCCACTGGATATCAGTATTTTCCCACAGTCAGATTCCAGAATGAAGAATTCCCGATCAGGTGTAGACTCTGGGATTGGAGAGAGTGTACTTGTCTCCAGTGGAACTCACACAGTCAACAGTGATCGATTGCACACACCATCCTCAAAAACCTTCTCTCCTGCCTTCTTTAGCTTGGTACAGCTTTGTTTGCAGCAAGATCCTGAGAAAAGGTAATATTGGTCAACTATAAATAGCGCAAAATGTGTTATATATCATGTAGAAGAATTGTGATACTACCCTTCTGTAAAATTCAAATCTTTTGGTCAAAAAATTAGTCTAATATAGAAAATATCAATGCTAAGAACAAGTAGAGATGAAAAGCAAATGAGAACACTAGATTGAAATCAGGAGTTGGACTGTAGTCTTAGTTGTACCATTTCTTAGCCAACTCACCTGTAAAAATCAGTTCCTCTTCCTGGACATTAATTAGTGCATTTATGTTAAGACATTTCAGAAACTTCCAAATAGTATAAATATGTAAGATGCTACTATTATACTAATATAAATTATTATTTTACATAGCTATGTATTAGCATTAGTATTTTGGATAGAAGATATGTTTATCTTATCTCTTTTTACCCCTTAGTGCCTCATATAGTTCCTAATAAATAGTATGTGTCCAATAAATGTTGTTGAGTATGGATTAATTGACAGATACTTCTAGAATTAGTGCTTCCCATTAGTTAAGGTTAGAGCTAAGAATTGGACTTTGGACACATATTCATTTTCTTTTAAAATTTTAGATGGGTTTTATGACTCTGAATCTAATTTCTAATATAGCTTATACCTAAAATCTACATTCTAATATTAGGTTCTATTTTTTAATAACTTTTTTAAAAATTTCAGGCCATCAGCAAGCAGTTTATTATCCCATGTATTCTTCAAACAGGTAAGCTGATCTATTATCTGTTGTCCAGATGTTTTCAAGTACTATTAAAAAGTCATTTAGTTGGCTTAAGGGGATACTTTGGTTGTCAAAAGTCTGACTAGTAACTTTCTTACAAGATAAAGGTAAAAACAAGAAAACATTTTTGGTAGTTCAATTACTTATAGACTTTCTAAAAGATTTCCACTCTGTAAAACAAAATGGGTAGAAACAACTGGATTACCATTATATGCTAATACATGTTCAGTGTATGTTTTCATTGGAGACATTTTCTTTTTCTATATTGGCTAGAAGAAAGGACAAAATAATTCTGATAAAAATCAGTTACTTGGCTCTTTATTCTTGTTTTCGGATGATCAGAGTCAAAAGCATTTTTAGGGAAAATACCTGAGAACAATTTTAAACACTTAAAACAATTTCTTTAATGATTTTTTATTGGTAACAGAACTGATAATCACCAACAGCCCTATTTTGGGTTTCCTTAACAGATGAAAGAAGAAAGCCAGGATTCAATACTCTCACTCCTGCCTCCTGCTTATAACAAGCCATCAGAAGCAGTACCTCCAGTGTTGCCATGGACTGAGCCAGAATGTGATTTTCCTAATGAAAAAGATTCATACTGGGAATTTTAGGGCTGCCAACTCATTTTATGTCCTGTATACTTGACACTTTCTCTTTGCTGCTTTTTCTTCTATATTGCTAGGTATAAATACCAGATTATACTTGAAAATACAGTTGGTGCACTGGAGAATCTATCGTTTAAAACCACTCTGCTCACAGGGTTATGAAGCCATAGCCCCTCTACTTAGAGTGCTTTCACAACTCCAGGGAAACATAAGAATTAGCTACAGATAGTATTGTCTACTTTTTAATTTTTTCCCCAAGCTGTGACTAACTCTTCCCTTGATCTCAGTATAATTTTTGAGCCAGTTAATTTTTTGACATTTTACTGTCCTCTTGGGAATGAGCCTTCAGAGGACAGTACTTCCAAGTACATCTTTGTCTTCCAGATTCTCCAGCCTTTTTGATCAGCTCTTGTTAGACCAATAGGCTAGTCTGTCCTGACACCAAACCCTTTTTTTGGAGAAGGACTGTTTATTCTTTTCCTTTTTCTTCTGTTAAAACATATGGTAACATCACACTGAGCCTCACTCACATTAAATGATTCACTTGAAATACATAGAGAAGATATAATTTGCTTTTTTAAAAAAAGGGGGGCTAAAGTGATACTTTTCTACCTATGTAAATTATAGATCCTAAATCCATGCACCCTGAGGGAACTCAATAAAAATTTATTGAATCCAGATTATGCTTTTATTTATTTTCCTTGTGTGGGTTAATAAAGTTGAAACACAGATTTCAATTTGTTTAGTCAAGAAAAGCCCTGTCTCAAACTGATTTACCTAACCTTGTAGACTGGGGACAACCCAATGAAGGCAGAGGACATTTTGACCTTCTACATGGTTATTGCTCCCGTCGCAGGTGTAACACTTAAGGACATAGAGGACTTAATTAATGATATTTATTATTAGTAAAAGAGATGCTACATCTCAAAAAGTGTTTGAGCAGTGGTGAATGGGAGCCTATCTTAGCTGATTTTCTTAATCTTTATACTTATATTACATTAGAAATTATTTTAAAATGATTATCTTAAGGCTAAAAAATTAAAACCAAAAATATAAATAATATATAAATTAATAAACAACTTTAACACAATCCCTTTTATGTTTATTGGTTAGATCCCTTCAAGAACAAAGGTTGGGGTTACTCCTTTTAGTGCAGCCACCAAAATCTGCCAAGGTGAAAGAATTTAGATTGGGTAGTAGAGGAAGGAGAGGATGACCACCATAATGGCCCCAAGAGCAGCTGCAGTGGTGGACGCTGAGTTCATCCCACCAACCTCTCCCTTCTGAATTCCCCTCAGCAAGAGAGGCCTTGGGGAACCTTACAGGTTCTCCCACATTGGTAGGGCAGTTCTGCACATGTACAGTGAAAAGGGTGGGTTGAGAGCTCATAAATGGCGGGTTCTCCAGAGAAACAACCAAGAGAATGTGTGTGCACATAATATATATGTGTATGTCTGTTATATATACATATGTGTGAAATATATAATTTATATGTAATAAAATATATAAAATCTTTCTATAGAGCATTTGCCATTGGGGACTCATCTTCTTCATCCCTCCTATCCATTCTGAATGCTTGCACCTTGGCAAATCTTGATAGCTGCATTAAGAGAGTAACCACAACCTTCCTTCTTGAAGGGGTCTAGGCAATAAACGTAAAAAGGATTGTTTCAAGTTGCTTATTAACTTGTATACAAACACATGTACACATACACACATTATTTTGAAGAATCAATTTATGCAACTACAGGAACTGACAGGTTCCTGATATGCCCTGTTAGCCATTGGCAGAGTTCAAGTCCAAAGATTGTCAGGCTCAAGAACTAGGAAGTGTGGATTTTCCAGTTTGAGGCCAGACAGGGAAAAACCAATGTCCCAGTTCAAAGGCAGTTGGGCAAGAAGAACTTCTTACTTGGTGGAGCTTCAGCCTTTTTGGTCTATCCAAGTCTTCAACTGATTGTGTAAGGCCCCATATTAGGGATGGTAATCTGTTTTAGCATCTTACCAATTGAAATGTTGATCTCTTCCAGAAACACCCTTACAGAAAATCCAAATAATGTTTGACCATTATCTGTGCATTGTGTGGACTAGTACTATTGACTCATAAAATTAACCATGACATTGGGTATTATAACTGACAGCTTCACCATTTGCATGAGTACCTTGAATTTTATCATAGTCACCTGGCTTGCTGTGTTAGTTTTCTATGACTGCTATACCAAATCACATGTTTAGTGGCTTAAAACAATACCAAT
The DNA here is from genome assembly GCF_902686445.1 of Sciurus carolinensis. NCBI lineage: Eukaryota > Metazoa > Chordata > Mammalia > Rodentia > Sciuridae > Sciurus > Sciurus carolinensis. The sequence goes on from NC_062215.1 coordinate 148,703,885, forward strand.
TTACTGTTTTATAGTTCTGTAAGTCAGAAGTCAAAAATGGGCCTTAGGTAAAACTGAGGTGTGAGGAGGATACATTCCTCCTAGAGGCTTTGTAGAAGAATCCATTACCCTGCTGCCTCCTGCATTTAGAAGTTATCCATATTCTTTCAGCTTATGGCCTTCATCCACCTTCAAAGTCAGCAATGTTGAGAAGAGTCTTCACAATGTCATTTCTGTGGCTTTCTTCTCATTCCTTTTTTTTTTTTTTTTTTTTTGTACCAAGTATTTAACCCAGGGTCATTTAACCACTAAGCCACATCCATAGTCCTTTTAATTATTATTTTGAGACAGGGTCTTGCTAAGTTGCTTAGGGACTTGCTAGGTTGCTGGGACTGTCTTTGGACTTTTGATCCGCCTACATCAGCCTCCTGAGTTGCTGGGATTACAGGCATGTACACACCATGCCCAGCCAGCCATTCCTCTTTTTAAAGACCCTAGTGATTACACTAGTCATAGCTAAATAATACAGGGTAATTTCCCTGCCTACAGTCAGAATTAAGCAACTTTGATTCCCCTTAGTTGTACAACCTCATATATTCACAGGTGCTGGAGTAGATGACCATATAGTCATTTTTGGGATGATATAATGCTTCCTACTACACTTGCCTAGCTCTAGTCCCTACTCCTGGCAGCCTGGATATCAAGTCAGACCCATTTGTTATGGTTTGGATGTGAGGTATCCCCCAAAAGCTCACATGTAGACAATGCAAGAAGGCTCAGAGGAGAAACTGGGTTATGAGAGCCTTAACCCAATCAGTGAATTAATCCCCTGATGGGATTAATTGAGTGATAACTGAAGGGAGGTGGGGTGTGGCTAGAGAAGATGGGGCATTGGGTTCATGGTTTTGGGATATATATTTGTATCTGGCAAGTAGAGATCTCTCTCTACTTCCTGATAATCTTGTGAGGCACTTCCCTCTGCCACACTCTTCTGCCATGATGTCCTGCCTCACCTGTAGCCCTGAGGAATGGAGTCTGCTGTCTATGAATTGAGAACTCTGAAATCATGAGCCCCCAAATAAACTTTTCCTCCTCTGCAATTATTCTGGTTGGTCTTTTAGTCACAGCAGCCAAAAAGCAGACTAAACCACCATTGCTAGGAGACAACGACCTTTTGTGATGAATGGCTTTGGCTAGGGGATTCTCTATCAGCTCTGTTGAAATTTACATAGTGACACTGCAGTCTGACATTTCCTGGTCTACCCGCTGTTCTTCCCTTTCACCAGGATCACAACTGACAGCTCTCCCAGTCATCTCTAACATCTCATTTTTCCTCAGAGGCTTCCCCCTGACCAAAAAAAAAAAAAAAAAAAAAAAATCATGTCTCCTATTGCAGCGCTAACAAATTGCCACAGATTTAATTGCTTAACACAATTTGTTATCTTAAAGGTCAGGAGGGTTGGCAGGGATATATTCTTTCTGGAGCCTCTAGAGGAGAATCTCACCTTTTCCAGCTTCTAGAGGCTTTCTGCTTCCCTTTGCCTCATGATGCAGCATAACTTCAATTTCTACTTCCATGACCACATCTCCTCTGATTAACTCTTCTGACAAGTAATCCAGGAGAATCTCCCCATCTCAGGACCCTTAGTATAGTTGGAAAGTCCCTTTCACCCTGTGAAGTAACACAGTGTCTAGAATTAGGATATGGAGAGGTTCGGGGTCCATTAGTTTGACTGTGGCATAAGGTCTAACCTTATCTTTGTGTCTGCTTTTTGAAGGACCCAAACTAGCACAGTTGTCTGAATTGAAATGCCTGTAAGCTTCTATAGAACTTTCTCCAAATAACACTTAACACAACTCTATTTTAATTACTTCTGTGTTTATGTCTCCGACTAGTCTGTGGACTCTTTAAGAATAATGTCCTTACATCCATTTATTTATATATGATCTATCAAACTGTATAAATGCATTCTACTGTCATGTACAACTAATTAGAACAAATTAAAAATAATAATAATAAAAGAATATTGTCTTATTCACTAGGATACTCATAGTATTTAGCAAAACTGTCTGACATATTACAGATGTTTAATAAATATTTAACAAATTCTTCCTTCAATTGGAATGAGATAAAAAACTTAAAAGATTTCCATCTAGTAATTTCTCCTTTACTTCAAGCCAGATCAGAGGTTTTCCTCTTAAGCACCATTGATCAGTTGCCTATTGGCTCTCAAATCCATTTCTCCACTCTTTCCAACTCTGCTTCTCTGGGAACTGTTTCCCATGCACCCTAATTCTCTGGTGTCCAGGGAGGCAACAGTGAAAGCCAAGAGAGGGTGAGAGAGGGCAGAAACATGGTATTTCTCACCTTCTGCCCCATTCGTTTCCTCTGGTGTTCCTGGCAGTGGCTGTATCTTATATTCCAGCTTCCAGACTCTGACAACTTCACTTCCTCCTGCTTCCCTTTCAGCTCAGAGGTGGGACCACTTCCAGTTCTTGCTAATCTCTGGGTTCCCTCACTATCCTTCTGGTTTCTTAGCCTTAGTCCCATTGCTAATAAAACCAATTCCCTATATTTCTTCTACCTGAAAGGTCTGGAGTTGTTTTCCCAGTTACATGCTAACTGATTCAAGTATAATCACTCCTTGTCTTACAGGGTTTTTGTCCTGACAAACCTATCATAAATTGAAAATACTCCAAGTGGAAAATACATTTAAGACATCTAACCTACAAAACTTCAAGACTTAGCAGCACTGCTCTCTGCAGGGTTCATTGCTTCACCTGATGACCATGTGGCTGACTAGAGTGACAGCTCACTGCTTCTGTTCAGCAGCATGTGAGGATGGTAGGTGTACCACTAACCCAGGAAAATATCAAAATCACAAATTCAAAGTATGGTTTCCATTGAATGCATATCAGTTTCACACTATCATAAAGTTAAAAAATCCTAGGTCAAACCATCTGTACAACTTTGAGGATTGCAGGAAATTCTTGATCCCCATAAAAAATATTATCACCCGGATGATAACATTGAATGAATGACCAGGAATTATATTTTCCACTGGGAAATTCTATTTAAACCATAAGGTCTTTATAAATTCTGATAGAAAGATTAAAACTGTTAAGAATTCTCTAAGTTGATGTTTTTGTTTTTCAAAAGTGGATCAAAGTTCAGCAAAGACTATGCTTTATAGAAATAGAACCAATTCTCAGACATCTCTGATTTAAATCCTTTGGTTTTTAGATTATATGTTATTATGCAGTTTCCTGATTTTGGTGCAATTAAAAAGACCCTTTCAGAGTTTTCAATTTAGAAAGTCACTCTAGTTAGGAGATGCCTCAGGAATTAGCATTAAAAGCTTTTATTATCCTTATTTTCAGTGTAAAAAGATGTATTACCAAGGCTGGGATGTAGCTCAGTGGTAGAGCACTTGCCTAGCATGCACAAGGCCCCAAGTTTGATCCCCGGACTGGGGGTGGAGGGAGCAATTATCAGATGTTAAAATTAGCAGAAGTTCTATGAACCCAGAGAATTGCAGACTGCTCAGAGTCTGGGGAAAATAACTAGATCTGATTTGTAAAGTTCATTCATAACAAAAAGATTGAACATAGATGACTGCAAAAAGAGAACCTGAAAACTGGGTGGACAGGGATAATTTAGAGTGTAACAAAGGTTGGGGGAAGCCAAAGAAATATGGAATGACATTTTTATATTTGTGAAAAAGGGGAAAGCTGGGAAACAAAAGTCTGCTAGTGGATATCAACTGGATAATACTTCTGGGTTTCTTCCCTAAGGTTCATAAACAAAAACACGTTTACATCAAATGTGTTTATTTTTCATTTTAATTGTAACAAAATGGTTCTAACAAGATGGAGTTTGGTTGCTAACTTCTATCACACACAAGGACAGATTTCCAAACCATTTTGTTAATGGAGAAGTGATAATTCTGACTGTTGGCCTCACATATCATTCTGAACTTTTTAACATTTGGATAATATCACAAATGAGCGAACATTTTTCAATATCCTCTTTTAATCTTTTTTTTGATCGCATTTTACGTATTTCATAGTCTGGGGTTGTATCATTTGTATTTGCTAAGCCTGATGAAACCATTCGAGGACTTGCGAATTTTCCCGTGTAGTATTCTCGTCGTTTGTTAGGCTCTGGAGCAGTATATGGCCTTGCAGCGTGTTTTGCCTGATTGCAGCTATCATCTGGGCTCTTTGCTACAAGTCTTGCTCTTGATTTTGTTCTATTAAGATGCTGCACTGAGGGCACATGTAGATCCTCAAATCTATCTGAACAATCCTAAATTTTAAAATAAAACATCAAATTGGTAAGTTAGGGTTTAAAAGTACATTTTAAATTTACAAGGACTAAAGTTTGTAACATCAACAAAGATAAAGAATGAAAGCACTCAATGCTTCTTGGGCCATCCCCAGATTCAGACTCTACACCCAATGATTCCCCTTAGATCCTCCCTTAGAAACCAGGCTTTTAAAAAAATCTAACTGTTCCAAAAGATCTTTTATTTCAAAAGTAGTTAGATCTCTCAGAAAAGAAAATCCCAATTATGTTTCCGCGGCATTCCGCCACTGCTAAATGTTGTGCAGGCTGTCATACAAAGGTCCCTGGCTAATTTTTGTCAGGACTAACATCCAGCAAGTTCCTAGAGGTTCTAGGCTATGCCAGATGGAGAGTCTACCCAGAGGAAAGGGCATCTTTTTCTAATTCCTTCCCCAGAGAGGCTGCCCTTTATCTAGTTCATAAAAAGGTATTAGATGTGTTATTAGTCCCCCCTGATTTTGTGATTAGACTTTCAATCAGGCAAGGTGATAATCTGAATTCCAGAAGAATTTTTAAGCTTGGAGGTCTGTATCTCTTGGGGCAATTAAATTTACACCCACACTTGCATTCAGGCATAAGTATCCTAAATGAAGTTATTGATAGAACTTTGACAAATAGAGAAGTAGAAGACAGGGAAAGCATTATTACATGTATAGTTCTCCGTGCAGTCCAGTGAAGCAAAGTCCTTGGCGCAGATTTCCTTAGATGACTTCTTGTGGTAGGCAGCATGGTTGGTAGGATCCTAACTACCTTGTTAAGTGACTTTTTTGGTTTGGTGGCATAATCTCTTTCTTTCCGAACCTTGGGTTTTATGTTTTCTCTCTTCAATACTTCTGGGAAGAAGGATGGTTTTGAGTTTTTCTTATTTTCTTTATACTTAAAGGATTGTGGTTTGGGGACCTTGGCATATTTTTCAATGCAAATTTCACTTGGGTTTATATAAAGATTTTGAAGTTCTCTTTCATATTGTGCATATGTTACTAAATGTTTTTTATTATTGTTATTGTTTCCTTTAAATCTCTCACAGTATAGGTCTAACTTTGATTGTTCTTCAATCTCTGAATTGAAATGAGCTAAAAAGTTATTCTGCCACAAAGGGGGAGTGAATCTATTTAAATATTCTTCCTCTTCCCTTGGTATTTTGCAATTAGGAATTCTTGGATATGACAGAAGTACTGTTTCCGTTTTTTCCTGAGCAGACAATTTGCAAACGTTAATGTTCTCCTTTTTATCAAAGGGCTTCACTTTCAATGTCCTTTCACAGCAAACTTTTGATGGAACCATTTTTGATTTGCCATCCCGACTGTATGGTTCTTGCATCTCTGTTTTATAAACAGAATTTTCTGCTCGAGGAAACTGCATGAAACCATGTTCTTTCTTGTGTTTCTTAAGCAATATATCTGTAGGTCTGTCTGATGACTTATTTAATGGAACAGCCTGGACGTTTTTGTTGGAAGGTGGTTCTTTTCTTAAACTTACTGCTTTAAAGCCTTCTCCGGGGCAATAATTTTTCTGTTCCCTAATTGTTGGTGGATTCTCTTTTAAATTGTTCAAGGAAAAATAGTCCTTTTCTTCCTTTCTGACCAATTCTAATCCTATACGTTTCTCCTCAGAAACTTTTGGTAAAGTGCTTTGACCAAGTTTTGAATATTTACTTTGCTTTTCTGAATGTTCTCCCAGAAAGTAATTTTCATCTCTGAAAGGCAAATCTGTTTTTATATATTTTAATGGTATCGAACTAGAATTATACAAGCTTATATGCTGGTTGATCCCCTCTAATTGCCTCTCTGTCACTAGTCCTAATTTTGAAAGCTTTTCTATAAAAAGTCTCTGGAGCTGTTTGCTCAAATCGGCTTTTAAATTTAATAATTCATTTTCTGATAAAGCTTTAAGGAAGTTTTGTAAAGATTTGCTTAAAGGATATTTCATGTTTATTTCAAGCTTTCCACCAAAACTCCCGCCTGAAATATCATGAGGAGATAATGAGGCACTTTGGGTTCTTACAGAAGCCATGTTTGAGTGGATAGTCATGGATTCTGTCTCATTAAATAAACTGCTCTCTGAAAGGTTTGAAAGGAAATAGTTTTGGAGAATTTCATTTAAAAAAGATCTTAGCTTTATTTCTAAATGTTTATCTATGAATTGATGATTAAATTTATTTACAAAAGACATGATTTCTTTAACAGTTTCTGAATATTTCCCTGGAAAAGCATTCTGTTCTTTCAGTTCTTTCTCATTCATAAGATACAGATTTTGGTAGATTTTTGGTAAATCCTCCTTGGTGATATGTCCTGATTCTGAGAGTCTTTCTACAAGATAATGCTGGATATGTTTACTCAACTCAGATTTTAAATTTTTAACTTCTGACTCTGAGAGTTCTTCTAGAAACACACGTAGCTTTGGACTCAAAACAGGTTTTCTGTCTAATCTGTCTGCTTTATTCGAATTCCCTTGAATTTCTTCAGAGTGTTCTGTGTCAATTGAAAAAGTATGTTGAATTAGACTTTCTAATTCCTTTTCTGGTTGTTGTCTTTTTTCAGGTTGACTATAGTTGAAAAAAGCATTAAATATGTTTTTTAAAAAGGATTTTAACATTGGTGTATCAGACTCATGAAGTTTATCCATTAATGAGCTACCAAAACTTTCTAAAATAAACATTAGGTCACTTTCTTCTCCATCAAGTCTCTGACTTGACGAATCTGTTACTGTATCTGGTGTTGAATGATATTTTGAATCTCTTAGGAACATGTTTTGGCTGTCTTCTATAAATTCAACTCTACGCCCAGAAGTGGATTCTTTGGGAACACTGGGTCTTGAAAGAAATTGTGTCTTTCTTTTGATTTCTGGATCATGTGTGGAATCCCTGGGGATTTCTTCAGAAGAGGCTTCCTCTGTATTCACCAAAGTGCTCATCTGGTGTTCTCTATCTAGTTCCATCACTTTTATTAGCCCAGATTCTAAAAGAGTATCTACAGGAAATGCTTGTATTATCTCACTTATCACAGATTTGGACTGTGGCAATTGTATTTCATCATCCTTATCTCCATAGTTAACTAGAATACTGGAAGATAACCGTGTCTCCCAAGATTTGCGTAACTGATCCTGCAGGTTCATCTCTGTCTCGCTCAGTTCTTTCATGCTTTTCTCCAACTGTGAGAAAATAGGTGCAGTGAATATTTGCTTTATAATATAGTCATGTATACTTCCGCTGAAACCTGACACGGGGCTAGATACCTCACTTGTTAAATGTTTCTTTTTGAAACTACTCTTTTTTTTCATCGGAAAATCTATTCGATCAGCCTCAGAGACAACTTTGTCTACATTTGGAGATTTTCCCGATTTACATTCTGAAAGTAAGTCTGAGGTGATGTTTTTAATTACTTGAGCTAAAAGACACTTTGAATCTGAAATGTTTTTTTCCGAAAGTCGGCTGTTTAAATCTTGAATTGTTTCCAATACTTTGTTTTCCAAACAATTTGCTGGTTTGTCCTGAATACACAGAGATGGAGAACTAGTTTTCTTCTTTGCTTCAGTGTTCTGACAAACTTCTGGTTTAGAAAATAACTTATCAGAAAGATCTTGCAGATTTTTACTTAAAATGGACTTGAGCACCATTGATTGTTTTAAATTTTCTATATGGGGGTTAAGACTTACTGACTTTGAGAGGTGAAGGGTACTTATGTTTCCAGTCTTTGATGGTTCTCTGAAGCATGGTAAATTTGGTAGTCTTTCCTTTAACTTATTATTAGAGTCTAAATTCTTCATTGTATTGATAGCAGGATCATGGGCTGACTTACTCTTAGGGTCCAAAGTTTTCATTGTATTGATAGTAGGATCACAATCTGACTTATTCTTTTTGGGGATGGTACTAGAATCACGGGCCCGGGATACACAGCTATATCCTACAAGTTTTGAACGTGTTGGGTGAGGAGGATCTTGGTCTTCATGCTCTATAACCTCTGAACTTAAAGTATTTTTACACTGGTAAATATCTTGGTCTTTCCTTTTCCTGACTGACATCTTGTTGTTTATGTTCCTTAGAAAAGGATCAAAACCACTCTTCTTGTCTTTCTGAAATTGCAACATAAATAAGGTAAGAAATTCTGTAGCATTTACTCTGAATTTATAATAAATTTTTTAGTCAATTTTCTTTGAATAGTATGTCAATTTATCTATTCATTCTCCTACCTTTCACAAACTTTAATTATTTTAAAACTTGAAGCTTATTTTTATAAACTTTAAAGCAAAAACATCAAATTTCTAATTCTGACACTACCTTGTATCTAAATGCTTTTGCACCTGGAATAGACATCCATAAATAGCTTCTCCTGATGGCTGAATTTCTGGTGTTAGCTGTGTTTGCTTAAATAATAACAAACAGTGGTTAACATCAGGATCGAAGTCTCAGTCGTGTGTTTATCAGCAGTGTAGGAAATTTTTTAAAATGCAAGCAAATAATAGATATCCCATGAAAAGTGTCATAAATATTGTTTAAAGACAGGATTGGGGACAAATATCATCTTTCTTAGGCAGGAGAGTTTCAACAATGATGAAACCCAATCCTCAACATGTCACAGTGGAATCTTGCTGTTTGATGTATAATGTGTATGATTTAGAAATGGTTAAAAGAGAAAAGTACAAAAAACTTGAATTAAAGTGAAATTTCAGTGTAATATCAATAAGCAATGTGAAGTTTTGGGTTCAGGCTTTTCTATCATTGAAAGTCTTCAAAATGAAGTCTCTCATTCAAATTCTTTTTTCATACAACTTCTACATTATTCAATCAAAAATGAAAAATCTGAAATAATCAGCCTAGTATTTATTTTATTTCAACGTAGTAGTTCAAGGTTAATTTTAATGGCTATAATTATTATAAGTGGTTTTCAAATGCTTGTGGGTACAGAATAAGAATCCCCTAAGGCTTCTTGAAAAATGCAGGTTCCCAGCTTCCATTTCCAAACTGAGATTCATTAGGTCAGATGAGACCTGTGATTAAATATTTTTATTTTCTAGAATAAATTTATTTTAAGTACTTTTTAAAGATAGATGTTTCTAATGAGTAGCATGGTTTTGGAATCATTAAATCACATATATGTGTGTGTATGAATGTACTGTATGAATTAAGTATTAAGTATTAGAGAGACCCAGTAATTAACTATACTCGATATTGGGATAGGATAACTCAGGACTTACCTGATATTTTGGTTTCAACTCTATATATTCTGATCTGAAATATGATGGAAAGTGTTCTTTTGATGAAAAAGCCACCTTATAAAAGAAGAAGTTTTAATTTAGACTACTTATAATACAAGGATATTTGTCAAGGTCATTTTATTCTTCCAATAGTCATCGAAGATATAAAATAATTTTTAAATCTAAATAAGTATTTTACATATAAGTGCTGTGTTTCTAACTTTTTCAAATAAATGTCTGTTTATGTACTACTAGTTTCCTTAGTATTATAATTTTCACCCTACTGAATTTGTAAAATCAAAACAATGCATAGACACTTTAAGCAGAAAGAAAAGTTGGAATGAAATGGAATTGTCAGAACAAATGTAATCTGATTTTAAAGGGTTATGAAATTATTTTAAAAATAAAAATAAATAACACAGGTCTGGAGATATAGCTTAGTGGTAGAGTGCTTGCCTAGCATGCTCAAGCTCTGGGTTCAACTCCAAGGATCGCGAAAGAAAGAAAGGAAGAAAGAAAGATATTATATTGACATAGCATTTTCTGATGATTCTCAACTTGGCATTATTACATGAATACTATAAAGTTCCTAAAGAAATAATTGGTGCTAAAGCAAGGTATATAAGAACAATTTTAGAATCAGAACCATTGAATTTTTAGAGATAAAGTCACTTTAATCTAGTCTGAATCTTTATTTTTCTACACAAGAATCTAAAGCTGAAGTTCTTTTCCCCAAGACACCCAGTTGAGTAGTAGCCTAGATTCTGAGTCCTAAGTCATAACCAGGTACTTCTTCCACCACACAATTAAGACAGCATGAGGAAGTCTGAGTGGCTTTAGAAGCATCCTAATATACCTCTCCAACCCACAATGCACAACATAGAATGTGACTAAGTGACGAGGAGAAAATCAAATATGGAGAGAGGTTTACACAGGGAACAACTAGTCATGGAAACCCATCCTGCTCTCCCGCTCCCACACCAATCTTGCTGCTTTCAGGAACAAATGGGAAAGAAACACTTGGCTGGAAATTCTACTAAAGGGTTGGGGTGAGAGAGATTGAGATTGGAGACTGAACTTGACACCAGGAAATGTGGGGTCTGCAGGTGACATAAGGGACTAAGTATTGGCTCCCCCACCACTAAAGTGTAATCCAGAGGAGATCCCTGGGGTGCAGTCTTCCAGTGTGAACCAGCAATTGCTATACCCTAGAGGTACACTGATTTAAAATCTCCAGACTGATTGGCATTCAGCAAGGACCCTGCAGCCCACCTAAGCCTAAACCCCACTCCCAGGAATTCTGCCTGTGTGATTACCTCTCTCACTCCAGCATTCTGGAGGGTGAAGCATCCAGACAACCCCACCTAACTCTGCTGAGAAGAGATGCTGAGAATCTTTGGAACTCCAATGCAAACAAATTTTTTTTTTAACTTTCCATTGTTTTTTTTTTTTCTTTTCTGTTTAATTGTAACTTTAATGGTTCATGAACATTTAGACATATTCATTTTTTTATCATTTCCAGCATTTTTGAAGTCAGTTATTATTCATGGATCAGTTTTTTGAAGACTAGGATGATTAGTATATTTTGGGTTTTTGTATTCTATTATTTTTATTTTTAAAAAATTTTTACTTTATATATATTTTTTTCTTTCATGTTTCCCTTGATTCTCTTTCTCTTTTCTCCCACTAACAGCTAATCTCTATTATTCTCTTTCACTCTTTCTTTAATTTTTTACTTCTATCTTCTCTCCTCCCACATAATCATCACATCCTATATCACTTCTATTCTCTCCCTGTTCACCATTTGAAATTGTGAACCCTTTTGCACACTTACTATTTTTATTGTAGGTAATAACTAATCATATCATTTCTGTTTATTGTGACAATTAACATTGTGCACATCATAGCAGGAACTATTTGGTTTAATACTGTTTATTGTTTGCATTGGTTGTTGTTACTTTTCTTCCCCTAAGTGGTGAGGTACTAGAAACCTTCAGGGCCACTATAAGTCCACAGGGTAGAAACTCTACTGCCCCAGATTCATTCTGTTAGAGGAGAAGGCACACAAACAATATGAAAAACCAAGGTAAAAAATCACCCCAAGCAAACCAAGATAAATAACAGAATCCATTGACCACAGTGAAAGATATATCAGAGAAGGAGTTCAGAACATAGTTAAACTGATCTGTGAGGTAAAGAGTGATATAAGGAGTGAAATCAGAGAGAAAAATATAGGAAATGAAAGATCACTTAAATCAATAAGAAAGAGAGAGATTCTAAAAAAAAAAAAAATCAAGCAGAAATTCTTGAAATGAAGGACTCAATAAAGCAAATTAAAAATTCAATTGAAAGTATCACCAACAGACTAGAGCACTTGGAAGACAGAGTTTCAGGCAATGGAGACAAAACATATAATCTTGAAAACAAAGTTGACCATGGAGAAAAGATGTAAGAGACCATGAACAGAACTTCCAAGAAATATGGGATAACCTGAAAAAAGCAAATTTAACATTTATCAGGATACATGAAGGCTAGGAGACACAAACCAAAGGAATGTACAATCTTTCCAATTAACTAGTATCAGAAAATTTCCCAAATCTAAAGAATGAAATGGAAAATCAAATATAGGAGACTTACAGAACACCACATATACAAAATTACAACAGACCCACACCAAGGCACATTATTATGAAAATACCTAACATACAAAATAAGGATACAATTGAAAAATGACAGGTAACATTTAGAAGGAAACCAATCCAGATCTCAAATATAGTAGGTCTTGGATGCCAGCCAAGAACACCATACCAAGCAAAATTGGCAACTTCAAAATTGACAATGAAATTAAAAACCTTCCATGATAAACAAAAGTTAAAAGCATTCACCACTAGAAAGCCTGCATTATAGAACATATTCAGTAAGATATTTTATGAAGAAGAAATGAAAAATGAAAGTAAAAACCATCAAAGGGAGGAACCACACTAAAGGAATAGTCAAAGGAGAAACTAATTCAAACTAAAAACCAGAAATAATCAAAATGGCAGGGAATAAAAAAATCATATCTCAATAATAATATTGAATATAAATGGCTTAAACTCATCAATCAAAAGACACAAACTGGCAGATTGGATTAAAAAAAAACGAGACACAAACTGGCAGATTGGATTAAAATATGCTCTCTCCAAAAAACTCAACTCATAGGCAAAGACATCCACAGACTGAACGTAACAAGATGGGAAAAAACATAATTCACATGGATCTTGTAAACAAGCAGGGCTTTCTATCATATCAGGTAAAGTGGACTTCAAGCCAAAGTTAATTAGAAGGAACAAAGAAAGACATTTTATACTACCTAAGGGAATTATACAGCAACAAGACATAACAATCATAAATATTTATGCCCCAAACAATGGAGCATCTACATACATCTAAATTTCAAGACTCAAATAGACTACAATACAACAAAATAATACTGGGTGACTTTAACACATCTCTCTCACCACTGGATAGATACTCCAAACAAAAACTAAATAAGGACACTATAGACTAAGAAATACAATTAACAATTTAGACTTAACAGACATATAGAATATTTCATCCATTAATGACTGAATACACTTTCCTCTCAGCAGCACATGGATCCTTCTCTAAAATAGACCATATCTTAGACCACAAAGCAACTCTTAGCACATACAAAAAGATAGAGCTAATACCTTGCATTCTATCAGATCATAATGGAATGAAATTAGAAATCAACAATAAAAATAAAAAATAGAAGCTACTCTAACACCTGGAGACTAAATCATACACTATTGGATAACCAATGGATAGCAGAAAAAAAATCAGGGATGAAATTAAAAAATACTTAAAAGTAAATTAGAGTAATGACACAGCATGTCAAAATCTCTGGGATACTATGAAGACAGTGCTAAAAGGAAAGTTCACTGCATTGAGCTCTTTTATTAAAGCAAAAGAAAGTCAACAAATAAATAACCTAACATTATACCTCAAAGCCCTAGAAAGAGAAGAACAAATTAACACAAAAAGTAGAAGACAGGAAATAATTAAAATCAGAGCTGAAATCAATGAAATTGAAACAAAAGAAACAATCCAAAAAATCAACAAAACAAAAAATTGGTTCTTTGAAAAAAATAAACAAAATTGATAAAGTCTTAGCTAAGCTAACAAAGAAAGAAAAATTACTAAAATTCACAAAGGAAAAAAAAAGAAAAATCACAACAGACACTACTGAAATAAAGGTGATAATCAGAAACTATTTTGAAAATTTATATGCTAATAAAATAGAAAATCTTGAAAACACTGACAAATTTCTAGAGACATATAAACTACCCAAATTGTGTCAGATGGACATAGAAAATTTAAACAGATCAGTTTCAAGTAATGAAATTGAAGATGCCATCAAAAGCCTACCAAGAGAGAAAAGTCCAGGACTAGATGAATTCTCAGCCTAGTTCTATCAGCCCTTCAAAGAAGAACTAACATTAATCCTTCTCAAATTATTCTATGAAATAGAAAAGGAGGGAACCCTTCCAAACTCATTCTATGAAGCTAATATCACCCGGGTACCAAACCAAAGATACATCAAGGGAAGAAAATTTCAGACCAATATCCCTGATGAACATAGATGCAAAAATTCTTAATAAAACCCTGACAAATCACATACAAAAAATATTAAAAAGAAAGTGCCTCATGATCAAGTGGGGTTCATCCCAGGGATGCAAGTTTGGTTCAACTTACAGAAATCAACATCACATAATTCATCACATCTATAGACTTAATGACTAGAATCACATGATTATCTCAATAGATGCAGAAAAAACATTTGACAAAATACAGCATCGATTCATGTTCAAAACACTAGAAAAACTAGGGATAGCAGGAACATACCTTGACATGTAAAAGCTATATATGCTAAACCCAAGACCAACATCATTCTAAGTGGAGAAAAATTGAAAGCATTCTCTCTAAAATCTGGAAATAGACAAGGGATGCCCTCTTTCATCACTTGTATGTATTCAACAGAGTCCTGGAAACTCTAGCCAGATCAACAACAAAAGAAAGAAATTAAAGGGATATGAATAGGAAAGAAGAAATCAAACTATCCCTATTTGCTGATGACATGATTCTATATTTATAAGATCAAAAAAACTCCACTATAAAACTTCTAGGATTCTTAAATGAATTCAACAAAGTAGCAGGATATAAAGTTAACACCCATAAATCAATTGCATTCCTACATATCAGTGATGAATCAACTGAAAGAGAAATTAGAAAAACTATCCCATTCACAATAGCCTCAAAAATAAAGTAAAATATTTGGGAATCAATCTAACAAAAGAGGTGAAAGACTTCTATAATGAAAACTACAGAACTCTAAAGAAAGAAATTGAAGAAAACCTTAGAAGATGGAAAGATCTCCCATTTTCTTGGATAGGAAGAATTAATATTGTCAAAATGGCCATACTATCCAAAGTGCTATACAGATTAGTGCAATCAATTCCTATTAAGGTTCCAATGACATTCTTCATGGAAACAGAAAAAGCAGTCATGAAATTCATTTGGAAAAATAAGAGACCCAGAATAGCCAAAGTAATCCTCAGTGAGAAAAGTGAAGCAGGAGGCGTCACAATACCAGAACTTAAATTATATTACAGAGCTATAGTAACAAAAATAGCATAGTATTGGCACTAAAATGGGTAAGAAGACCAATGGAACAGAATAGAAAACACAGAGACAAACACACATAAATACAGTTATTTCATTACTAGACAAAGGCACCAAAAACATGCATTGGAGAAAAAATAGCCTCTTCAACAAATGGTGCTGGGAAAACTGGAAATCCATATGTAACAAAATGAAATTAAACCCCTATTCTCTCACCCTGCACAAAAATCAACTCAAAGTGGATCAAGGACATAGGAATTAGTCCAGAGACCCTGTGCCTAATAGAAGGAAAAAGTAGGCCCAAATCTCCACCATGTCGACTTTGGAACTGACTTCCTTAACAAGACTCCTAAAGCACAAAAAGAAAAAGTAGGCCCAGATCTACATCATGTTGGCTTAGGAATCAACTTCCTCAACAAGATTACTAATGTACAAGAAGTAAAATCAAGACTCAATAATGGAATAGATTCAAACTAAAAAGATTTTTTCTCATCAAAGGAACAATTAGTAATGTGAAAAGACAGCCTACAGAATGGGAGAAAATCTTTACCATATGTACCTCAGATAAAGCATTAATCTCCAGGATATATAAGAAATTCAAAAAACTTAGAACAGAAAAACCCCCATATAACTCAATCAATATATGGGCAAAGGAACTGAACAGACACTTCACAGAAGAAAAAATATGATCAGTCAACAAATACTTGAAAAAATATTCAACATCACTAGCAAATCATAACTACACTGAGATTCCATCTCATTCCAGTCAGAATGGCAATTATCAAGAATACAAGTAATAATAAATGTTGGTTAGGATGTGGGGAAAAAGGTAAACTCATACATTGCTGGTGGGACTGGAAATTGATGCAACCACTCTGGAAAGCAGTACTGAGATTCCTCAGAAAACTTGGAATGGAACCACCATTTGATCCAGTTATCTCATTCTTTGGCATATACCCAAAGGACTTAAAATCAACATACTGTAATGATGCAGCCACATCAATGTTGGTTGGGGGAAAGGGAGGAGTGGAGGTTCACCGGATTGGACAGCAGGGAGTGGGAGGAAGAGAGGGGAGGGAATAGGGGATGGGAATGGGAAAGAGTAGAATGAATGGGACGTAACTTTCCTATGTTCTTATTTGAATTCATGACCAGTGTGACACCACATCATGTCAACCACAAGAGTGGGAAGTTATACTCCATGTATGTATGATATGTCAAAATATATTCCACGGCCATGTATAATTAAAAATAACATGTAAAAAAAAATTTTAAAAGAGCCAAACTACCAAAACTGACTCAAGAAAAAACAGACCATATGAACAACTTACAATAAAAAGACTGAATTTATAAACAAAAAAACAAAAAATTAGCTCCTCTGTATCTTAGATGCTCTATTATAAATCCTTACTCAGAATCTCCTGACCCCATAGTGTGTGGGTTTATTGTCTTCTTATAGCTTTTATGACCAGTTCCCACTGCTTTCCCCACCTGCATTCCAAGGTAGGCAAGATGGAGACAAGCAAGCCAGGGATCCCCCCCAAGTTAGAGTAGACAGACACCATGATCCCAAACAAGGTCTGCTATGTTTCCTCCAGTCCCATGAGGGGAACTGGGAACTAGGGTTCCACAGCTCATGATCAAGCAGCCTGCTTGATACTTGGGAGAAGGGGACTAAAATAGCTACAAAACTTTCCTAATGTTTAGAAGTTGAAATAGTAGATATGGTAGTTGTCTACCAACATTAAATGAATTTAAAGCTATAATTAAAGTTGTATAGTAGTGTATTATAACAAAATTATATTAATGGGACATAATACAGACTACTGAAATATCCCAAGTAAACAAGGAAATCAGCATGCAGTAATTAACATATCAAATTAGCCTATGATAAAGGTAAATTTCAACACAGTGGGAAAAGATGGTCTATAACAGGGGGAAAGAAAGATAATGGAATGAGACAAACATCATACCCTATGTACATGTATGATTACACAAATGGTGCGACTCTACATCGTGTACAACCAGAGAAACGAAAAGTCATGCCCCCCATTTGTGTACCATGAATCAAAAAAAAATAAATAAAATGTAAAAAACAAACAAAAAGCTCCAAAATATAATCTATTATTTTCTATTCTCTTCTTCTACTTTGATTTTCTTAGAGGCACTTATTGTTGCTTGATATTATATCATACACTTTAAAAAAAAAAAGATGATCTATGTAGTTAAGATTCTCATTTGCAAATTATGAAAACTAGCATACATTTAAAAAGAAATGTACGTGGGCTGACAAATGGATTTATTATCTTTCTTCAAAGAATAAAAGTCTTTTAAGTAAACTAGGAGAACAAAAAAATAATAAAATGCATTAGAAAAGTGCCAGTGGCAGAAAATTGCTAATTTGCTTATGTGTATGAAACTGCACTTATAATCAAAAAATAAAATTAAAATAGTAAATGCAGTGAACCACTGAAAGTAACATTAGTTGATCTAAAATAATAAAAATGAAGATGTCAAAGTTCAAACTTTAAGCAATTACAGACAATATGTATTTCCTACAATTGAGAGATTTTTAAAATTGTGATAAAAATAAAATAACATTAAATTTACCATCTTAACCATTTTTTAGTGTACAGTTGTGTTAAGTATTTTCACTTTACTGTGTAGCAGATATCTGGAATTTTTCATCTTGCAAAATGGAAACTCTGCAATTAATAAATATTACTTCCTTCAGACCTTGCCAAACTCCTTTATACTTTTGATTTCTATGGTTTTGGATTCTTTAGATACTTCATATAAGGGGACTCATGCAGTATTTGTCCTTCTGTGACTGGCTTATTTCACTTAGTACAATGTTCTGAAAATTTAAACATGCTATAGCATGTGACAGAACTGCTTTCTTTTTAAGGCTGCATAATATTCCACTCTGTGTTTATACCGGATAAAGGACATTTGGATTCTTCTACATCTTGGGTATTGTGAACAATGATATAGTGAACATGGGTGCACAAATATTTCTTCAAGATCCTACTTTGAACTCTTTTGAATATATACCTAAAAGTGAGATTATATGTAATAATATTTTGAATTTTTTGAGAACCCTCCATGCTGTTTTTCATAGCAATTGCATCAACTGCATCATTTTATGTTCTTATCAATGTGCAAAATTTCTCCATATCCCGACACTTGTTTTTTATCTTTCTTTTGATAGTGACTAATCTAATGGGTGTAAGATGATAACCCACTGTGGTCTGATTTGCCTTTCTCATATGATTAATGACATTGAGCATCTTTTCATATGCTTATAGGCAACTGTATATTTTCTTTAGAGAACTGTCCATTTTAAAACTGGGTTTTGATTTTTTTGTTGCTGAGTTGTAGAAATTCCTTATATAATATGGATATTAACTCATCATTAGATACTTGATTTACAAATGTTCTCTCCCATTGCACAGGTTACCTTTCACTCCAGGGACTGTTTCCATTGATGCAAGAAGTTTTTAAGTTTGGTGTAGTCGCAATTGTCTACTTTTACAAATGATTTCAGGTGCTCTGAAATACAGACCTCTGAAGTCGAGACTCCCAGATAAAGATGTTAACAATTTTCTCATGAAAAGAGGTGAGATATTTACATCAAAACATGTTCTATTTGTCATTTAAATGGAAACTCCAAATAGTGTGTATTATTTCATGCAGTGAATTCTGTCATTTAAAAAAATATTTATAAGTGTGCCATTTAGTTTTGAAACATTTGACATGTGGGGTTCTATATATCTTAAGGTGATTGAATTCTAATGTAATAAATCATGCAGGAAACACAGTCTGCAGGACTTCAAATTTTAAAAGAAAGTAATGGAAATGCTTTTTATATTGATTGTATCGGTTACAAGCATGTCAAAACTGATCAAACTGCATTCTTGAAATATGTGCATTTTATTGTACTTCAATTTTCTCTCAATAAAGCTATGGAAAAATAAATTAAAACATTTGCTTTTCATTATTTTCACACTTAGAAGTTTTACTAATTGTCATACTTAATTTTATTTTTTAAAGGTTTCTTAGTGAAGTTTTATATGAATTTACTCATTTGTCATTTTTTCACTTAATCAATTAGTTTCAAGCTCTCAAATGTGTGAAGCAAATACTGTATATTAGGCAGCGCCCTAAATATTGGGTGACAGTTGCTCTCTTCTCTCTTCCTTGCCCCAATAATGGAATAACACCTAAGTATAATCATCCTTAACATGTCCATTTGACTTTAAATGTACCAATGCATTTTATGTTTGCTTTGTAAGTAATATACTTCATTAAAAAAAAGAAATATATTGGTTCATTGAGTCCCAGGGACTCAACGTGATCAGGACACTCTCTCTCCGTGTCTTTATTCATCTCTCTGTGTTTGCTTTCACAGGCATTCTTTCTTCACTTGGTAAGAAAACCACCACCACCAGCTACTGCTATAAAAAAATAAAGACTTCTGCTTTTAACATTCTTGTACAAATTTCCTGGTCATCCTGGCATGGGTATAAGCAGAGTGCTATGAGTGTTAGATCGCCAACCTGATGAGAGATTGGAGGTGGGGTGGAAATGACTCCCTCAGGAAGGGATGCTAGCAGACAAAAATGTGACTACTGAAAAGTTAATAAATGGCATTAAGACAATTGTCTATCCATTTCAGCAAAGATATTGGTAGATTCTTACATTGTACAGAAAAAATAAATTATAGGTGGATTGAATAGTTAAACATAAAAAGCATGTAACAGAAGAACTAGTAGGAGAATACTGATATAATCTTGGGGAGAGGAAAGACCTTTAAACAAGTTCTAAACTAACAACCACAAAGAAGTTACCAGATTTGACCCTGTAAATGTTTGATCCCAAAAGAACTTAAAAACATAAATAACAACAACACAGATGACAAAATCTTATAATTAAGAATACATAAAGCATTCTTACAAATAAACAACATACAACCCAATTTGTAAATATGGCAGGTTATAAAGTCAACAGAAAAACGAATGGATAATATGCACATGAAAAGTATTTACTCTCATTAACAATCAGAAAAATGCAATTGTAAATATCATGGAATATAATTTTTTAGCTTTAAAGTAATAAAAACTAAACTGTGAATGTGGGATAATGGGTATTTTCCTATATTTTGAGCACAAATGCAAATTAGTACATCTGGTTTCAAGGCTAATCTTGCAGTATCTATCAAAATTAAACATGCTCATTCTCCTTGATCCAACAATTCTACTTCTCATATTTATCCTACAATATATACTTGTACATGTGAATAAAGATAATACTTACCATTTAGTAAGTGCCTATTATGTTCCAAGCCCTTTAAAATTCTCTGAAAGAGGTGAGAGTGTACTCATTTTGCAGATGAGAAAACCGAAACTCAGATGTAAATTGCCCAAAGTTATGTGACCATGGAAATGGAAGAATCTGGATTTGAATCTAGGTATTTGGCCTGTAAAATCCTAGCTCTTTTTACTGTATTGTTTCTCTTACCACCACCAAACACTACCTTTCTTTGGTGAGTAAAATTAAATTCCTCATCTCTCCCCACCTTTCTTGCATCCTGACCTTTGGGGAACTGATTTTGAGGCCAGACAAGGTCCCTGTTTAAACAGAAGCTAATTTAGCATATCTCGAAAATCTTAATTTATGGAGGGGCTCTAAAAATGTGAAGGAACTATTGAAAAACTGTCACCTGCATCAGCTATGAGTTGAAAGAGATGTTATCAATCCTTTCCAATTCAGATTAGTACTCCAGAAGTCTGTCTTGCAATTCTGTGTTCCTTTAACATACTGTCTACTTTGGTTCATAGAAAACTCTTCTTTTAACTTCAAACAACTCCAAGGTTTATTTTCCCATAGAATTCTGAAGATTTTGCAACTTGTTTGTGAAGCAATTAACTTGGACTTTTAGAAATTTGTTCTAGAACTCTGACATGTCTTCAGTTTATAAGTCTGTTGCCCTAGGTGACGGATTCTTTCAATCTTCTAATTCTGTTGATTGCAAATGTTCTGTTTTATGGGTTGCCAACTGAATTGCCTTGTTTAACTTCATGTAGTTGTATATGCTGTGTATAGGTTTGACTATCACCCTTAAGAACAATTTTAAGGTAAGTTTTCTTTCTTTGAAAAATCAAATTTTCTTTTTTAAAATTAAACTCTTATAGGACCTAATTGTAGATTCTCATGCAGTTTTAAGAAATAACAGAGAGTCTGTATACTCTTTATCTAGATTCTCTCAACAATAACATCTTGCAAAACTGTAGTACAATTTAACAACCAGTATACTGATAATGTACAGTGAAGTTGAAGAACATTTCCACAGGGTCCCTAACATCTTTTTATGGTCACATCCATTTCCTTTTTGCTTCCATACCTTATATAATGCCTAAAACCACTAATCTGCTCTCCATTTTTTATCATTTCTCATTTTAAGAATGTTATTGAAGTCGAATCATACAGTGTAAAATATTTGGGCATTTTCTTTTTTTTTTTTCATTCACCATAATTCTCCAAAAATTCTTGAAGATTGTTGCTTGTATTATTACTTTGTTCCCTTTTATGGTCAAGTATTATTTCCTGATATGAATGTGCTTCAGTTTTTTGATTCATCAACTGAAGGACATGTGAGTTGTTTCTAGTTTGGGGCTATTATGAACATTTGCGTACAGGCATTTTTTTGTGAACATGTAAAACTTAATTTTTCTAGGATACTTGCCCAAGAGTGCAGTGGCTGGATCATTTGGCAGTTGCATGTATAATGTTTTTAAGAAACTGCCAAACTGCTTTCAGGAGTGGCTACAAAATTTAAATACCCACAAAAAAATCTCTCCACATTTCACTAGTATTTGGTTTCATCCTGTTTTTAATTTTGGATATGAGACTTAGGCCATTATTAATAATAATTCCTCTTCTTCTCCTTCTCCTTCTCCTTCTCCTTCTTCTTCTCTCTTCTTCTTCTTTCGGTACGCGAATATCCAGTTGCTTCAGCACAGTTGTTGAAAAGTTTCTCTTCCTTCCAGTGAATTGTTTTTTCCAGAATTGTCAAAATAAGTTGAACATGTTTTGTGGGCCTATTTGGGGGATGGCTATTCTGTTCCATTTATCTGCATATCTACCTCTCCTCCAATGCCATTCTTTCTTGACTTTTGGTTACTTAATTTCAAGTAAAGTGATTTCTCCTACTATATCCTTTTTAAAGACTGTTTTAGCTATGTTAGGGTCTAGGCCTTTGTATACACTTTCTGGG
Source organism: Sciurus carolinensis (assembly GCF_902686445.1). Lineage (NCBI taxonomy): Eukaryota > Metazoa > Chordata > Mammalia > Rodentia > Sciuridae > Sciurus > Sciurus carolinensis. The sequence continues at coordinate 148,726,366 of NC_062215.1, forward strand.
ATGATCTTGTTTGTTTACTTCTAAAAAGCTGCAAATAAATTAGAATTGGTATTAAATCTGCAGATAAACTGGTGCAAATTGATATATTTACTATGTGGATGATTTATTTCAGATTTGGTATATGTTTTGTTAGATTTATAGGTAATTTTCTTTGAAATTATTATATTATTTATAATAATCTTTCCCATTCCTTTACTATGCCATTGTATTTGAAGTTAGTTTCTTCTAGACAGTATATTGTTGGATCAAACATCAGCCCTTAGATTTAAGGCAATTATAGGCATGTTGGAATTTAAGTCTGCCATTTTGTTATTTTCTATTTATTTCTGCTATTCCTCATTTCCCTTTCTCTTCCTTCCTGTGAGTTTTTCCTCTAACTTCATTGTGCATGATACCAGATGGTTTATAATCTTTGCTTCAACCATCACATATTATTTAATACTCCTTAGAAGTAGGATAATCTATTATAATTGTTAATTATAATGTTCTTTTCTTTCTGAAATGCTGCCTCTTCTCTGTTTTCATTTTCTTTTTTGATTTAGAGAACTTCTTGTAGCCCTTCTTTAATAGTATGTTTGCTATCAACAAATTGTCTTAGATTTACTTTGAACACACCTTTATTATTCCTTCATTCATGAACAATATTTTTACTAGGTGTAGAGGTAACAGGTTACAGATTCTTTTTTCAACATTAAAAAATATTATGCCATATCTTTCTAGTCTCCATTATTTTAAATAAGAAAATCACTGTCATTAAAGTTGATATTCCTTTATAGGTATTATTTCTGTCTGACGGCTTTCAAGATATTTTTGTTTTTATTTTTAGTTTTCATAACTTATGATAATGTGTCTTATTATGGAGTTCTTTGGGTTTATTCTATTTGAGTTGTGCTCAGCTTCTTGGATCTATCGGTTTATGTATTTCACCAAATATGGGGATGTTTCAACAATTATTTTTTCCAATTTTGTCATTTTATTTTCCTCTCTTCTTTCTACCTTTCTTCCTCCTCATTTCCATGTGTCCTCTCTCTCCTCATCATCTTCTTCTTCTGAGACTCTAATTATATAAGCATTAACTCTTTTTGTTATTATTCCACAGTCCCTGAAAATCTATTTTATTTTATTTTTTCTATTTTCTATCTGTTGCTCAGATTGGCTAAATTCTATTGATCTTTCCTCAAGTTCTCTGCTTCTGTCCTCTGTTGTATAGTTTACTATTAAGCCTAAGTGAGATTGGAGGTGGGGGGATTTTTCCAGTTCTATAATCTTTTTATTATTATTTTGTAATTTCTTATTGTTAGCTATTTTTCCCACATTTTTTACTGGTGCATTATAGCTGTACATATTGATGGGATTTGTTGTTACATATTCATACATGCACACAATATAACAATATAATTTGACCAATATCACTCCCCAGTCCTTCCCCCTCCCTCCCCTGTTAGTCAGCTTTTTGTCACTGTGACAAAATATCAGGGAAAAATCAACTTAGAGGATTTATTTTGTCGTGGTTTCAGAGATCTCATTCCATGATTGGCTCAAGGCAGAAACACCATGGTGAAGGGCATAGCAGAACAAAGCTACTCACCTTGTGATGGCCACAAGGAAGCAAAGAGAGGGAAATAGAAAGGAAAGGGCTAGGGACAAGATATCCCCAGAGGAACCTGCTTCTGGTGACCTACTTTCTCCCACTAGGCTCCGCCTTTTACAGTTTCTATCACCTATATTGCCATCAAATTATGAATCCATTAATTAATTAATCTGCCAATGAATTTAGTGACTTTCTCATCAAATCACTTCCCAAAAGTCCTACCTGTGAACATTGCTGCATTGGGGACCAAGTCCTCAACACATGAACCTTTATGAGATACAGTCCAGATCCAAACTATAATACTTCTATTTCTCTGTTGAGAACTTCTATTTTTTCGTTTGTTCCTAGAGGACTTAAAATTGCTTGATAAAGAATTTCTGTGAGGTTGTTTAAGATCCTTGTTAGATAATTTAAAAACATCTGATTCATCTTGGTGTCTGATTATCTTTTCTCATTCATGTTGTGATTTTTCTGGTTCTTGGTAGGTCGTTTTCAATTTTATTCTGAATACTTTAAATATTATGAGGCTCTGTGTCCTTTTAAGTACATATTTTAACAGGCAGTAAATCTGTTGAGATGTAGAGTAAGGGCCAGCTTATAGATGTGCATGTTCATTTTCCTCTTGGGCTTTGTGACACCAGGTCAGTAAGAGTGGGGCATTGACTCACATTTCATGGTTGGAGGCAGATAGGGTGGAAATTGAGCTCCCACACTGGCCCTGAATACACTTTCCCAGTGAAAGTGGGGTAGCTACTCACAACACCTCACTTCTTGGTGTGATGAATATAAAATCATCACTCCATTGGGCCTCCTTACATCTGAGATTGAAAGAGGAGACACTGAGAGCATGTAGCATGCCTCTCACCACTGAGTTTTGCCTCATTAATGAAGGTGTTTGGGTGGAAGTTCACTCCCCATTGAACCCCCTTAATGTGGGAAGACTGTGAGGATTAGCAGTAAGTAGGACCACGTTGCATAGCCCTAGTAAGTCTTGTTCCTATTAGGTGGGTTCAGTTGGTTACTGGATACTACTCTGATACCCCACTGATACTACTTTGGTGGAGACACTGGATCATTGTTAGTTTTTTTGCTTCGTAGGGAATAAAAGATTAGCTCCCAATTGTCTTGCTAATGATATTAAGGCAGGAGAATTGGAGTACTGGGTATTCCTCTGGGTGGAGATAGAAGATTGACTGCCTCTTAGTCTCATGAATATCCAGTAGGGAAATCCGAGTGTACCATTTTCTTTCTAGGAATGAAGTGGGGTATTGAGATAAATGAACTTCCAGCCTAGATCCCCTGATACCACATGAGGAGGGGAGAGGAGAGGGGTGTGATTTTTCCATTGGTGTCTGGCTAGTGTAGGACAGGTATTGCCAAAAAGGTTTTCTGCTGTTGGACTACTTTTTTTTCTGTGTTCTTTGGCTAAGGGAAACAGGTTTTCGTTGGAAACATTTTGGTCTTTCTTGTTGGCAGTTTCTGATTGGAGGTCAAAATACAGGGAAGGCAATAAGGAAACTTGGGCACTCACCATCATCTCTTTCCTCAAGTCCTAAGATCCCCAGGCGACCTGACTTCTTATTTCCATAATTCAGAGATTTGAGTGTGTGTGTGTGGGTGGGTGTTTTATATCTACATATTTTTAATTTTAAGGGGAGGAACTGGGAGAAACAGGGTTATCCCATCTTGGCAGAACCAAAGTCTCTCAATTTCAATATAAACGTTCAGAATAATGTAGGTTCCTTTAGCATTGTTATTTAATTGCTTAGTGCTTTTATAGTAACAATGTTGTATTTTAAACAGTAGCAGTACCCAATGAAATTTCTGCCAAGATGACAGATTTGTGATATATATCTGGACTCCGCTCTACTGGTATATATCAAAACAGTTGTTTCTCCTCTTTCATTAGCCACTGTGTCTGTCCCTATTGCCATGATAAACCTTTTTTTCCTTTATCCTCCATATCTTTTCTTTTCTTCTGCCTGTATCTTAATGTGATAAATGTTATTTTTCAGAAATCATATAAATATTATCTGTGCATATTTGTGTCTTTTGGGACTGATATTGGTAGGAAAGGTGGTCTTTGTGAAACAAAGAGGCCTCTAACAAAGAAATATGTTCACCATTTACATGGTCTCAGCTGAGTATCTGCCACCCGACCCAGACTTTGACATAGGCCCCTGGAGGGTTGTGGCATCAGTTCCCCATAACTTCAGGTGGCCTCTAGCCTTGGCTGAGAGTAGGAAAATATTTAGTATATTCTTACAAGTATCTGTCTAAAACTCCTAATACCTTTAGAAGAAAGACACAGGGTAGACGGCAACTGGGTAGGTAGAAACAATTGGTGGTGACAGCAATAAGCCCAAATTCACAGACTACTCTGTACCTCTGTGCCACATGCCAGAAGATAGAAAGATGAATGGGATAAGTGCCTTACCCTAATCTGGTAAGGGATATGGTCACAAACTCATTATAAAGAATGGGATATTGCTTTGGTGGTACTATACACTGAATTTTTATTTTTCCCCAAAATTTGTATGTTGAAACCCAATCTCCAATGCCATGATATTTGTACATGGGACTTGGGACTTGTGAAAGATGATTTGGTCATAAGGGCATATCCCTATGATTCAAATATATTCCCCAAAGTTCACATGTTGGAAGTTTGACTCCCAATGTGTTGGGAGGTGGGATCTCATGGGAGGTGTCTGGGTTAGGATTGGGAGTGGGTTTGTTATCACAGGAGTGGTTTTCTTATAAAATGACCAATTGTCCCTCACTTGTTCTCTCTTGCCCCTCTGTGCCCCTTGATCATGGGATGATGAGGCAAGGAGGTTCTCTTTAGATGTGAGCCCCTCAATCTTGGACTTCCCAACCTCCAGGCCCATTTACAAATAATTTCTGTTCATTATAAATTACCCAATCTGTAGTATTCTGTTTATAGCAGCACAGAAAGTACTAAGATACTACCCTTAAAGGAGACTCTGGAGAGCTTCCTTGTCCCTTCTGCCAAGTGACAACATGATGAGAAGATGGCCATCTGTGAGCCAGGAAGGGAGTCCTCAACAGACCCCAAATCTGCCAATTCCTTAGTCTTGGAATTCTTAGTCTCCAGAACCATGACAAAGGTTCCTTCTACTTATAAGCCACCTGGTTTATGGCATTTTTTTTAATAGCAGCTCAAATGGACTAAGACAGAAATTTGTACCAGGTGTGGAGCACAGCTAAAACAAACATCTAACAATGGAGATGCAAGCAGAATATGTCTCCATTTCTAAAGGCAGAACTTTAATAGTGATTCTGGTGAGGGCTCAGGAAGAAAAGAACAGTAGAAAATCAGTTTTCTTAGGTAATACCTAAATAATCATAAACAGAAGGTTGGTAAACTACGGGTGGTAAAATCCATTATTTATTTATTTTTTCTGAGACTAGGACTGAACCCAGTTAGTAGGCAGGTGCTTTACCACTGAGCCACATCTCCAGTCCTTTCTATTTTTTGTTTTGAGACAAAATCTCACTAAGTCATGCAGTCTGATCTCAAACTTGTGATCCTCCTGTCTCAGCCTCCCAAATCTCAAGGTAAAGTTCATTCTGATGAGGTGTCAGATGGACATGACAAACATGTTATTGGAAATTGGAGGAAAGGTGATCCTTGTTATAAAGTAGCAAAGCATTTGGCTACATTGTGTTCACATTCTAGCCTTTGCAGAAGGTACACCTTATGAGCTATGGAATTGGATATTTAGCTGAAGCCATTTCTACGTGAAATGTTGAAGGTATGACTTGGCTCATCCTAACTGCTAATTATAAACATCAGAGAAGAATGACTTCAAGATTGAGTAGTTAAACAAAAAGGAACTAGAATTGGTAAAGTTTTTGCCTGTTCATATTGCAGAAGATGAGAAAGCATGGCCACTAAGGATGTGACCAAGTGACCGTGTAATAAGGAGATTAGTATGGGTGTGAACCACAGCCTTATCAGCCATCTCAACAGAAGTCAGGCACTACTATCCAAAATAAGAATGATCCCAAAGGAATTCAGAAATCATTAGGACTCCCTCCTACTTTTCAAAAAGGGGATTATTGCCTCATTTTCAACAGATTGAATGGTCCTTATCCAAAGCTATGGAGATGAGATCACCCAAGTTCTTTCTGGAAAAGCTGTGGGAACATTCTCTGTCTCAGTGGGTATAGAAAGCAGGACCTCAGTCCAGTGGGCCTTGAGTGCAGAACATCAAGTCAAAAAGAACTATTTTCAAGCTTAAAACCTTATAGTTTGCTTGTAGTACAAAATTGCTTGGGATTTTCCACTCCTTTCTTCCTTCCTATTTCTTCTATTTGGAATGGGATGTCCCTTTTATGCCTATCCCACGGTTGTACTTTGGAAGGCATTATATGTTTGGCTTCACAGGTTCATAACTGATAGGGAATTGGTGACAGGATACCTTACATCTTACCCATATCTGATTTAGATGATATTTACATGAGACATTGGATTTTAAACTTTTGAGTTGATGTGAATGAGTTAAGACTTTGGGGGCCATTGGGAAGGAATGAATTCATTTCTCATGTGAGAAGGACATGAATTTTGGGAGGCCAAGAATGAAATGCTGTATACAGAATGTTTATATGCCCCACCAGATCATGTGGAAACCAAATCCCTAATGTGATAGTATTTGGAGGTCAAGAGAGCACAGCACTCATGAATAGGACTACTACCTTAATACCACCCCATCACCATGTGAGAACACAGAGAGAAGACAGTTATCTATCTATAAGCCAGGAAGCAGGCCCTCATCAGACAATGATCTGCAAGAGCCTTGACCTTGGACTTCCCAGTTTCCCTAATTGTGAGAAATAAATTTCCTTTGTTCATGAGCCACTCAGTTTATGACTTTTGTTATAGCAGTGGCCTAAAGTGCCAAATCACCTAATATGAAGTCAAGCCCAATCTCAAACCAGCTGTCAGATTTTTAGAGTCCTGCTTTGCCTATACCCATTATACTTTGTAAGATTTATAAACACATCTCCAAGTACATTATTTTGATAAAATGGTTCACTCAAGTAAATCTGTCTGGCTGAAAGGTCTTTGAACTCAGGGCTGTATTCTTTTTATTTTTGTATCCATAATGCCTGGCATTTAGTAGGCACTCATTCAAAAAGTTACTTGTTGAGTATTCAGACACGGTCCCAGATGCTGGGAACATAAAGCATACAAACTTCACACTCAAGGAGCTGACATGCTGATGAAAAAGAGTGACAACTATGACTGAAGACCTTGGGACACTAGCTTTTAGGAAACAGTTTGTACTTTGCTTAGAAACCTGTTTCTGAGTTCCTTGGAGACCCTTAGGGCTGCATATTTCTGACAAATTTATCTTTGTCAAAATATTTTAAATTTGGATTAGACATAAAATTTCCATTTCTTTAGCTCAATGATACTACCACAACATGACTTGTTTGAATGGTCCTGGAAATTCTATTGCTTGGAGACTTTAGTTCAATTCAACTTACACAATGCCAGTTGTATGTGCAAGGCGCTGGGCAATATTTTACATTTTCTGTGAATTACCACTTTTGACCAAAAAGGTTTTCATTACCCATTTCTACTCTCCTTCCCCTACTCTAGGTCCCAATTAAGTACATTCTTCATAAGATGCTCCTAAGGGAAGCCTGTGCATTCATCTAGTATAGCTATATTATAATTCTCTCTTACTTTGCTGTCACATTCACTAATACAGTTATGAGCTTCACAATGGCATTTCAGTCAATGATGGTGGACCACATATGAGACAGTGGTCTGACAAGATTATATCACCTAGTGATGTCATAGCCACCTTAATTTTGTAAGTACACTCCATGACGTTTGCACAATGAAATAGCCTAATGATACATTTCTTAGACCCTATCCCCCTCATTAAGTGAGGCATGAATTCATGAATGAATATTTTTAATTTTGCAAGGTTAGAAAGCAAGAGAAGGTGGTTAAACATATGCACTCTAGGACCAAATCCCAATATCATTATGTAAGAGATTATGTTAGAGAACTTCACAGAGCCTCAATTTATTTCATCTTCAAAATGTAAATAATACAAATGCCTTCTTTCAGGAGAACTAAATAAAAATACTCATAAAAAGCTTAATATGGTGTCTATTACATAGTATAATCTCATCAAGTATTAATTAGCATGGTGTCTGCTACATAATAGGTATTTCTATAAATCTGTCATAAATTGTACCCATTTAACCTCCAGCTTACAAATGAAAAGACTAAAGCCAGAATTCAAGTCTTCTGAAACATGTACTCTTTCTGTAACAACATGGTACCTTATAGATACATACCTTTTTTTTTCTCCTAAGTAAAAGTTTAGACCATGTAATCAGATGGATTTTTATACTATTTTTAAATGTATGAGTCAGAAAGAAGTAGTTTAAATACAAAAATTAATATTTCCAGGACATTTTGATGTCTTATTGGACCAACTGGACTAAATATTAGAATCAGTAATGTTCTGGACAATTTGGGATTGCAGTCTTTAAAGTAACTATATCCTATTAACTTGGAGTCCTAGAAATTCTTATATCAAATTTCCACTTTCTATAAGAGTATTAGCATGAGCTTGCACTGTCTTGGATTAAGGAGTCAGTTAATCACCAAAAATTACAAAGATGCTAGGCATTGTGATCAATGCTTGTAATCCCAGTAACTTGGAGGCTGAGCCAGTAGGATTACAAATTTGAGAACAGTCTCAGCAATATAGTGAAGCCCTTAGCTAGATCCTATTTAAAAAAAAAAAAAAATTTAAAAAGGACTTGAGAATGCAACTCATTGGTAAAGTGCCCTTGGGTTAAATTCCCAGTAAATCAACAACAATTAAAAAAAAAAAAGAAAAGAAAAAAAAAAAAAAAAGAAATTACAAGGAAAAGCACTGACACTTCTTTTAGGACTAAGAATCTTTTACCCTATGTGAGCATAATTCTTGCCTTCTGATTGAAAAATATGAGGTCAAACACACATTTTCTTTTTCTTTTCATCTTTCATCTCAATATTCCTTTCTAGCCTGATCCTTATCCCAAGCCATACAACTGCTGTTTCTAAATTACTTATCTGTTAGCATGGCATGATATTTAGACAACTGAACCTTGAATAATTAAAAAATTTTCAAAAGAAAAGAAATCCAAAATAGTTAAATTCAAGTAATAATAGGCAGTAGGCAATTGGGATAAGGAGGATGGTTTTTTAAAAACTGTTCATATCACAATGGAAGATCCTGTATGGTCTGTGCTTTCCTAGTGTTATTGTGGTTTGCCCGTTGAGCAATAGCTTTTTGGGGAAGGCAGAAACAATGAATTAACTAGTGTAGCCTGCTAAAGTTGTTGTTTAGATTTCTTTATAATAATGTATAAATGTATAAAAATAAGTAAAAATGAATATATGATAAAACCATTTTATAAAATAACTTTCTTGATATCAGAACACTATCAGTAAATATTAATGAACTCAAAAGAATATAAAATGCTAACCATGATTTTTAAAGGATATAGCAATCTACTTACTGTTTTTCCTTTTTTATTTGAATTTTTATATCCAAGGACTTTTTCTTGCATGATCACATCTGAAAAAGAGTGAGAAAAATGAGTACACAAGTTAAGTTCCTTTTTTGGCATTTGACACGTGTTCTGTAAAGGCTCAGGCCTCACTAGTGATTACTGAAGCATAGTGGCTCAGTGCACAGCCCCTGGAGCTGACTTGTTGGACTCAAATAGTTCTTGCAACTAACCATTTAAACTTGGACAACTAATCTTGCCTCTGTTAGCTTTGACCTCATCTGTCAAAGAACGAAGACAGGGCTGCTATGTGATTCAGTGTGCTGAAGCATCTAACACTGTGTCTAGAACAAGAGAAGCAGGAAGCAAGTGTAAGTTTTGTTGTTATCATTACAATTCCACCCTTTTTTCTGACCACTGAACACACTGCACTGTTGGGTTTGTCACCTAATAACTCTGATTGCTATTTTCCATTGTATTGTTAAAATGTGTATGTTGGGATTAAAATTAAATGTCACTATACTGTGTATTTTCTTTTAGTTAGAGTATAGTAAATGCTGGCATTTAGTACTTCAACTTTTGACTCTGACTCCTAATGTCACTACAAAAAACTAAAACATTTAAAAAAATATCTCACAGTTGCACTTCTGGTGATTTTGAGCATTTTGTGACTGCTAAATATAACATAACATTATTCAAAGCTGTGCTTCACTGAATGTATGAAAGATAACTTTTAATCATCCTTCTTGGAGCTACCTCAGGTTAGCTCTCCTCTGTAATCTTGGGTAATCTTCCATCATACCTTTGGTATTCATACCCAACCTGCTAAAGCTGTGTAGAAAAACAATCTGTAGTCCAAATATCTTTCGTGAATAACTCTATTTCCTCAAGAATTCAATTCATGATTCTAGAGAGGAGTCTTATTAAGAAACTAAGAGAATTATAAAGTAGGGAGGGCAAAGACTATGATTTTCAGTGAGCTGCAGGGATAGGCTGAAATGCATATATCCAAGTACAAGGAATGGGAAGGTCTCAATGAGAGAAGCTCTGAAGTAAGTGAGCTGGCCACACACATCTAATTTACTTACAGGAATGATAATTCAAGGAATTAAGCAAGAATGCTATGTGAAAGTGCTAAAGTTTAAAAATAAACTTTTTAGTGTACTGAATTTCACTTTATATAATGTAGATATGCTTTATGCAATGTTTTTATATAATGTATTGGGTTAATAAGACTGGTCTGCATGAGCAAATTGAAATGTATAATGCAAGGCACAGAAAAAGCACATTATATGTATTATATATCATATTAATATAATATATCATACATAATATATTATATTAAATATATATACATATATATCTTGTTTGGATAGGTTTTTCCCCTTGGTACTAGAGATTGAAGCTAGGGGTGCTCTACCACGAAGCTGCATCACTAGCCCTTTTTGTTTTTTATTTTGAGACAGGGTTTACTCAGTTGCCCAACCTGGTCTTGAACTTGAGATCTTCCTGCCTGAGCTTCCAAAAGTAGTTGGGATTATAGACTTAGTTTTTTAAAGGCTCTTTTCAGACATAAATATATAAATTTCTAAAGTAATAGGAGACAAAACAGTCCTGAAACCACCTCTCTGGTTTTTTGCTTTTGTTGTTTGTTCAATTTTTTTATTGGTGCATTATAATTATACATAATAGTGGGATTTATTGTTACATATTAATACATGCCCACAATATAACAATATAATTTGGTCAGTTTCATTCCCTGTATTCTCCCTTTCCCTTTCCTCCTTCCTACCCCAAGCTCCCTTCTTCATTCTTATTTTAAAGATAAGAAAATTTGGGAAAAGTTAATGACTTGCCCAAGAGCTAGATAGTCGTGGTCAATAAGAAAATAAGCCCCATTTCCTCCCAAGTATTATTTGCTTTTATTTTTACATACATCATAGATTGTATTTGTCATTGCTTACAAAGATTCTTCAGAGGAAACTAGACCACTACTTCTTTAATATACTCTTTTGTATTATTTTCAAATTATTCAAACTTTCCATGCCTTAGTTGCCTCTTCTCTAAAACTAGGATAATAGTGTCAATTTCATAGAATGTATGAAATTAAATAAGTTACTATATGTGAAGCATTCACAGAATTCTGAAGATGGAATGAGGTAATATAAAGCAACTACAAAGTACTAAAATATTATAGTTAGTACCTAGTTCCATTCTTTCATCTTTAAAGTAGGAAAACTGAGGCTTTTATAAGACACATAATTGTCTAAGTCACAGACATCATGGAAAGCAGGGACAGGATCTACTTCATAACTTCATTTTACTTTATAAAATAATTCCCCTTTTCCAACAAATAATTGAGAGAATAAAATAAGAATCTCCAAAGTTTCACTCCAAAAGTTTTTCTATGGTTTAAAGAATTCAGAATATATTAGAACAAAAGTTTTATCAGTATCTTTGTCTGTTTTGTGCTGCTGTAACAGAATACCTGAGTCTGGGTAATTTATAAGGAACAGAAATTTATTTCTTACAGTTTTGGAGACTGGAAAGTCCAAGATCAAGGGGCCAGCATCTGGTGAGGGCCTTCTTGTTTCATCATACCATGGCAGAAGGCAGAAGGGCAAGAGAGGATAAGGAAGAGAGAGAGAAAGTGGGCCCAGACTCCCCCTGTTATAACAGATCCACTCCTTAACAAACCCACTCTTACAATAATGGTATTAATCCATTCACTCCACCCTTATGGCATAATTATCTCCCATTAGGCCCCACCTCCCAACACTTGCACTAGGGATTAAATTTCCAACACAAGTTTACTGGGAAACACATTCAAACCATGGCATTCTGCCCATAACCCTCAAAATTCATCTTTCTCACATGTAAAATATTATTCCATCCCAATAGCCCCAAAGTCTCAAATCAGTCCAGAAACTCAAAAGTCCGAAGTCTAGAGTCTCATCAAATCATGTATGGGTGAGACTCAAGCCATGATTCATTCTGATGCAAGTTTCCCTTCAGCTGTGATACTGGAAAATTAAACAAGTGTTCAACTTCCAAAACACAGGGTTGGCATGGGCATATGACAGGTATTTCCATTCCATAAAGGAGAAATAGTCGAGAAAAGGGCAACTGGTTCCTAGTCAGCCCAATCCAAGAGGGAAAATACATCAAATGTTAAGACTACAGCAGTCTTCCTTGACTCCCTTGTCCCACTCTGTGGCCATCTGGTGTATGGGTTTGGCCCAACCCCCAGACCTCAGGCAGCCTGCAGCTCTCACAGTTTGGAGTCTCAGAGTCTGCTGCTCTTGCAGGTTGGCATTGCATGCTGGTAGTTCAACAGTTCCAGGGATTCTGCAACAGCCTTGACACCACAGTTCCATTGTGAATTTCCCTAGTGGGGGCTCTCTGTAGTGGCTCTGCCCTTGTGACAAGTTTCTGCTGGGTTCTCCAGGCTGTCCATGATGTCCTTTGAAATTTAGGTGGATGTAACCATGCGTCCACAGTTTATAAACCCATGTGTCTACAGAATTAGCAACACATGGTGCTACTAGGGCCCATGACGTTCACCTTCTGGAGCAGTGGTATGAGCTGCACCTGAGCTGGCTTCCACCGTGTCCGTAGTGGTTGAGGAGCATTGTGCCAGAACACAGGGAGCTGATATTTGAAGTGGCATAGGACAGCAAATGCAGAGGTCCTATAAATGCCTCACTGGAAACCTTGCCATGAAGGTCCTAGCTTGCCTTGAAGTTCTCTGAAACACTTTTGGAGTCACTGTCCCGTTGTCTTGTTGAATAGCACCTGGTTCCCTTCTACGTGTACTAATCTTTTTAGCAAAGGGTTGCTTGGCCACACCCTTGGTTTGCTCTCCTAAGCAAAATGTTTCATTATGTGAATGACCTGGTTGTGAATTTTCCAAATCTTTCCATTCTGCTTCCCATGTAATTATAAATCCCTTCCTTTAAATCATTTCCCTCCTCTAGCATTTTACTACAAACAGTTAAAAGAAATCATGAAGCTCCTTCAATACTTTGCTTAGAAATTTATTCTGTCAGATATCCTAGTTAATAGCTCTTAAATTCTGCTTTCTTTAAAGTCTCTAGATATGAATGCAATTCAGCCAAGTTCTTTGCCACTTTATAATAAGGATGACTTGTTTCTCCAGTTTCTAATACCTTGTTTCCTATTTCCATATGAGACTTCCTCAGAATTGCCTTTACCATCCATAGGTCTACAAATATTCTGACCACAACCCCTTAATCTCTAAAAAGTTTCAGATTTTACCTATAGCTTCTTTGTCCTCACCAAAATTTCTATGCTGGCCTGTTTATGACAATCCAGGCAGTTTTTTGTTCGTTTGTTTGTTTTTGTTGTTGTTTTGTTTGTTTGGTTTTTTTTTTTTTTTTTTTTTTTTGGCATCAGGGATTTAACTCAGGGTGCTTTACCACTAAGCCACATCCCCAATCTTATTTTTTTTTAATGTTTTTAAAATTTTTGAGATAGGGTCTTGTTGAAATGCTGAGGGCCTTATACCTCACTAAGTTGCTTAGGTTGGCCTTGGACTTGTGATCCTCCTGCCTCAGACTCCCTAGTTGCCAGGATTACAGGCATGTGCCCCTTAACCCAGCTCAATCTATATCTTGCTCCTCCAAATTTTTCCATCTCTACTCATTGTGCAATTTCAAAGCTGCTTCCACATTTTCAGGTATGTGTTACAGCAACTTTGTTCCTTAGTTCATTTTGCGCTTTAACAGAATACTTGAGACTGGTAATTTATAAGGGGTGGAAATTTATTTCTTATACTTTCAGAAGCTGGGAAACCTAAGCTCAAGGGGCCAGCATCTGGTGAGGGCCTTCTTACTGCATCATCCCATGGCAGAAGGCAGAAAAACAAGAGAGAAAAGGAGAGGAAGAGGGAAGGAGTGAGGGAGGGAGACAGAGAAAAAGGAAACCAAGCTTCATCTATAAAAGGAGGTGATTCCCATGATAACAAACCCACTCTCCAGAATAAGTCATTAGTTCATTTCCTCTACACTCATGGGGTAATGTCCTCTTATTAGCACCCCCCTCTCCTACTTGAAGTTTGCAACACATGCTTTTTGCAGACACATTCTAATCATATCATTATCATTTTATAGGCAACCAACTATCCCAGTCTCTCAAGATACCTTATTAATCCTGAATATTTTTCCAAATTTTTTCTTCTAAAATAAAAAAATAATTGAAGTGTATTTTAAATTTTTTCCTCTCATTTTGTGCAATAGTTCCTAAGACCAACGTATCATGTTCTAAAATGGCTTTCTGCATGGAACAGATGAATAAATATATATGTGACTAAAGCATTCAGCTATAATCATGCTAAAATCCTTAATTTTCACCACATTAAACTATTAAAGCTAAGTTGAATTTGCCATTTGCTGGTTTTGTTATAAAAATAACTTGTCATTTACACTTTTGATGATTCTTTCCCCCCATAAATCCTTAGTTAGAGAACCCTCTCTAGAATCCAAGGATGCTTTTATGTTATAAAGAAATATGACTGCTTGCTCATTGTCCCCCTATAGTAAGTGGTACAGCTATCTTCCTATTTCATTTTCATTTTGATTAGATTATTATAGTCCTCTCCAAATGGATATGCAGTCACTACATAGTTATGCCCACTTCAGTTGCTAGAATTTTAAAAATATTTCTGTGCTAAATATTGTTAAACATTTCTCCTTCAAGAAGTACAAGTGTTCCTTTATATGAATTACCCTTGATTACCACCTTGATTCCTTGTGAACTTCCCATTTCCCTTAACCCCAAAATGGTACATCACGGACCTCTGGAATTCTGATCCAACAGAGTTAGATCTGTTGTTTTCCATGCTTATGCTGGATTTATTGATAAATATTTTAATTATCACCTTTGGGTTTAGTGATATATTAATGATAGCACTGATCTAATTCTCAAATTAGAAAAACCTTTTCATTAGTTAGAACTACACAGTAGACAAAAGTTTAGGAACACAGATAAACAAATATAAGAGGTAATTTATAAATATTATATTATATGTAAAATAAAAATTTTCTAAGCTTCTAGATTTTAAGGCAAACTATTTTGTTGTATTTTCCTATTGATACTGTGTCATAGTCCTCATACCCATAATAAAAGCTTAACTTACCTTTTGAAGGCAAGTCTTGATAATAATTATTTTACATGAGTTAATATTCTAAATTTCATTGAATAAATATTTGAAAATTATAATAAGATATATGTAAATAAAAACTTACCTGAAAAACCAGGAATATGTGAACCTGAATTTGTTGGGCTAGCCTGAAATGAAAGCAGATCAGAGGAAGAGAGAGAAAAAATAAGTAAATGTCCATATAATCTTGAAAAGGCATTATTGTTATTATAATGAGAATAAGTGTTACCATTTGGTTTTATCTCATACAAAAAAATTTATTTATAACTAACAAGTACATTTAGGACATGGTAAGATACATGTATGACTAAAACATTGTATCAGTAAGTTTTTTTTTTTTTTTTGTATCTGTAAGTTTTTAAGATAGAAAATCCCAAACATCAAAAGAAAATGCATGATATTGCATCACATGTCATTAATCTCTTCTAATTCTCCAAGCTCCAGGGGGCAAATAGTAATTTAAAGGTCAACAAAAATAAAAACTAGGTTAATATCAATGAAATGATATATCCAAAGGCAGGGGGGAAGAAATTACATCAGGGAAAATGGTAGCACACAATGTTTAAAGAATCACGGAAATGAACTGTTAAAACCGGACAGGTTAACTATTTCAGAATTCTATTATAGAATCTAAACTTTAAACAGGGGACTGCTTAATAAATAAAAAAAAGCAAGGAAAATTTTGATGTATAAGGAAATGTCTCCCAGGTCACTGGCTGACTACCAAGGTAACAGAACAGAAAACAAATAGATCATAATAAAGGAGAAGGATGATTGCATCCTTCAACAATAAATAATAGTAATCCCTGAAGAAGGAGGAGAATTGATTTCCAGGATTACCCATATTATATTAGTTAAAATGCCTGATTTTCAACCAAAAAAAAACTAACAAATGTACACATAAATGTGAAATATGGCCCACTTAAAGAAAAAAAAATAGAAACCACCCTTGAGGAAGCCCAAAATTTGGACTCAAGAGCAGATATTTTTAAAAAACTCTTCTACATATGCTGAAAAGCTAAAGGGAACCATAGACGAAGAACTAAAGTAGACCAGGAAAATAAAGTATAAATAAAAATAAGAACATTAATAATGAAATGAAAATTATAAAAAGGAACTAATCAGAAATTAAATTTATAAAGCAAAATAACTGAAATGAAAAATTCACTCAAGGGGTTTAACAGCAGATTAAATCAGGCAGAAGACAGAAGTAAGGAGTTTAAAAATAAGACATTTGAAATTATTCATTATGAGGGGCAGAAAAAAAAAGAAAGAGAGGGAATAGAGCCTAAAGGATCTAAGGAACAAACAAACTAGTCTACCAATATACACATTGTGGAATAACAGGAAAAGAGTAAAACTTTTCAAAAGAAGTATTTGAATAAATAATGGCCAAACGTGTCCCAAATTTGATGAAAGTCATGAATCTACACATCTAAGATCAATGAGTTCAAAGGAAGATAAACTCAAAGAGAGTCACATTAAGATACATTATAAGTCAACTGCCAAACAACAAAGAGAGAAATTAAAAGTAGCAAGAAAGCAATGACTTATCATGTACAAGTGATTCTTCATAAGATTAACAGTTAATTTTTCATCAGAAACCATTAAGTCAGAAGACAGTTGGATGACATATTTAAAGTGTCATACTACCAAAAACACGATGCAGATTCAATGTAATTCCCACCAAAATTCCAATGACATTTTTCATGGAAATAGAAAAAGCACTCATGAAATTCACCTGGAAAAACAAAAAAGAAGCCCCAGATTAGCCAAAGCAATCCTTAGTGAGAAAAGCAAACCAGAAAGCATTGCAATACCAGACCTAAAATTATACTATAGAGCTACAGTAACAAACACAGCATGGTATTGGCACCAAAACAGGCAAGAAGACCAATGGAACAGAATAGAAGACACAGAAACAAACCTATAAAAATACATTATTTTGTACTAGTTAAAGGAGCCATTAACATTCATTGGAGAAAAGATAGCCTCTTCAACAAATAGTGATGAGAAAACTGAAAATCCATATGTAATAGAATGAACTTTAACCCCTATCTCTCACCCTGCACAAAACTCAGCTCAAATTAGATCAAGGACTTAGGTATTAGACCAGAAATTCTGCACATACTAGAAGAAAAGGTAGGTCCAACAATCCACTATATTGACTCAGGAACTGACTTCCTTAATAAGACTCCTAAAGTGCAAGAAATAAAATCAATAATTAATAAACAGAATGGCATCAAACTAAAAAGCTTCTTCACAGCAAAGGAAACAAAAGTGTGAAGAGAGAGTTTACAGAATGGAAGAAAATCTTTGCCACCTGCACCTCAGAATGAGCATTAATCTTCAGGGTATATTAAGAACTCAAAAAACTTATCAAAAAAAAAAAAAAAACCCAATCAATAAATGGGCAAAGGAACTGAACAGACATTTCACAAAAGAAATATGAATAGTTGACAAATATATGAAAAAATGTTCAACATTTGTAGCAATTAGAGAAATGCAAATTAAAACTACACTGAGATTCCATCCCATTCCAGTCAAAATGGCAATAAATAAATAAATAAATAAAATAAAGTGCTTGGGGGGATCTTTCAACCCAAAATTTTATAACCAACAAGGCTATTCTTCAAAAATTAAGAAGCTATGACAGTCTCAAACTAACAGAACCTGGGGGAAGTTTTCTGCTAGTAGACCTGTCCATAAGAAATGCTAAGGAAGTCTCAGGAAAGGACATTATACTTAAACATATATTAGCAAATAAAGAATGCTAGAAAATGCATGTGGGAGTGGTAAAACTGTAGAAATTTGTTTTTTGTTGTTTTGTTTTTGATACTGAATACTGAACCCAGAAGTACTTAAACACTGAGCCACATCCCTAGCCCTTTTAATTTTTTATTTTGAGAGAGGGTCTCATTAAGTTGCTTAGGGCCTGACTAAGTTGCTGAGGTTGACTTCAAATTTCCAATCCTCCTGCCTCAGCTTCCAGAATTGATGGAATTACAGGTGTGCACCACCATGCATGGCAAAACTGTAGAATTTTTTTAAGCAATGAAAGTTAAGTTGTTATCAGTTTCAAATAACCTATTGCAACTATAAGATGTTTTATGTAAGCCTAACCACCAAGCAAAACCTATAGCAGATACAGAAAAGATAAAAAGTGAGAAATCAAAGCATACCACCATCAAAAAAATAAACAAAATCATTCAATCTCAAAAGGAAACAGCAATAGAGGAAGAAAGGAACAAAGGATCTGCAAAACAACAATATAACAAAATGTCAGCAGTAAGTCTTTACCTATCAATAATTATCTTAAATGTAAATGGATTAAATTTTGCCATCAAAAGACATAGAGTGTCTGAATGGATTAAACAAAAATAAAACAAGACCCAACAGTACATTTCCTGCAAGAAACTCAGTTCACCTATAAGGACACCTTTTGATTGAAAATGAAGGGATGGAAAAAGACATTACATGCAAAAAGAAACTAAAATCATAAGAGACAGAATGTCATCATACAATGATAACGGGTTGATTCATCAAAAGCGTATAATAATTCTAAATGCACAGTCCTCAACTTTTGATGACTTATGTTTCAGTTTTATGATGGTTCAAAAAGCAAAACACACTTAATAGAAACTACACTTTGAATATTGATCTTTTGCCAGACTAGTACTAACCAATATGATATTTTCTCACAGTGCTGAGCAGTGGCAGAGAACCACAGTTCACTCATGCAATCAAGTATGTAAACAAGCAGCACTCTATAATGTGCTATATTGCTAAGTGAGGATGTTTGATAGGTTAGGTGTACAGTATTAAAAGCATTTTTTGGTTTAAATAAATTTTCAACTTAGTGAGTTTATCAGGGTGTAAGTCTATCATAACTGGAGAAACATCTGTATATATGCCCCCAAGATAGAAGTACCTAAATATAAAGCAAGCATTAATAGATCTCAAGGGAGAGACAGACTGCTATAAAACAATTGTAGAGAACTTCAACATACCAATTTTGAACAATGGGTAGGTAATTCAAACAGAAAATCAATCAATATGGAGACATTGGATTTGAACTACACTTTAGACCATGATCTAGAAGACATATACAGAACATTCTATCCAGCAGCAGCAAAATGCACATTATTCTCAAGTGCACACAGAACATTCTCCAGGGTAGATCATATATAAGGGTGCAAAACAAGTATTAACAAATTTAAGAAGATTAAAATTATATCAAGTATCCTCCCTGACTACAGCAATATGAAAGAGAAATCAATAACAGGAGGAATTTCAGAAAAATCACAATTACATGAATGTTAAACAACATGATCCTGAACAAAAAATGGGTCAAAGAAGACATCAAAAGTGACACTTACAAATATCTTGATACAAATGAAAATAGGTCACAACATTCCAAAACTTACAGTATGCAGCAGAAGGCATTTCTAAGAGGGAATTTCACAGCAATAAAAGCCTACGTCAAAAATCAAGAAGAGGCCTTTCTGCACAGAACCAGATCAAGTCCCGGAGCCAGCGGCGAGATCCGGCCTGCAGGCAGCTTCAGGGACCAGGACAGGACAGCCAGGGACTTCCCCAAGCAGCCCTGCTCCCTCCGATGGCAGGTGCCTTTCAAGGCTAGCTTCTCGGACCAGACCGCCCAGTGAGAGACTTTCTACACAGAGCCAGCCACAAGTCCTGGAGCCAGCGGAGAGCTCTGGCACGAAGGCAGCCTCTGGGACCAGGGCAGGGCAGTCAGAGACTTCTCCAGCTGGCCCTGCTCCCTCCGGCGGCTGGCTCTTTCCACGGGGTGATCCAAGATGGTGGACTAGAGGGTGACTACATCTCCTGTTGCTCCAGAACCCAGGATTCAAGAAGAGGAGGCATTGAGAGACTCGGACTAAAATAGAGCCACAGGGTGAGTCTCCCCCACTAGGTGAAGCTCAGCCTGGGTGGCAGGCCCAGATAGGGGTGGCTTCTCAGAGCAGGGCAGGGCAGCTAGACTCTTCCACAGGTAGCCCTGCTCCCTCCAGCAGTGGGCTCCTCCCACATGGCCAGCTTCTCAGAGCAGATCCCCCAGTGAGAGCCTTTCTGCACAGAACCAGCTCCGAGTCCCAGAGCCAGCGGCAAGCTCCGGCCCGCAGGCAGCTTCAGGGACCAGGACAGGGCAGCCAGGTACTTCCCCAAGAAGCCCTGCTCCCTCCGGCAGCAGGCTCCTTTCACGGCCAGCTTCTCGGAGCAGACTGCCCAGTGAGAGCCTTTCCACACAGAGCCAGCTCCAAGCCCTGGAACCAGTAGTGGGCTAGGGGCAGCTTTCTTCAGAAGCACAGCATTATCAAGTTCCTCCAAGACTTCAGGCTACTGAAGGTTGGGAGGTGATACACTGGAAATCTACAGGGACACTATAAGCCAATAGAGGAAACCTGCAATATCTCAGAGTCCCACTGATATCTAACCAATATGAGAAAACAAGGGAAGAAAATGTCCCAAACAAACCTAGATACTATATCAATAAAACCTAATGACAGCACAGCAGAAGAAATGTCAGAAAGGGAGTTCAGAATGTACATAATTAAAACAATCAGGGAAGCAAACGAGGAGATGAAAGAGCAAATGTAGGCATTGAAGGAGGAGATGAAAGAGCAAATGCAGGCATTAAATGATTGCACCAATCAACAGTTAAAAGACCAAATACGGGAAGCAAGAGATCATTTCAATAAAGACTTAGAGATACTGAAAAAAACAAACAAACAGAAATCCTTGAAATGAAGGAAACAATAAACCAAGTTAAAAACTCCATAGAAAGCATAACCAATAGGATAGAACACCTGGAAGACAGAACCTCAGACATTGAAGACAAAATATTTAATCTTGAAAACATAGTTGACCAAACAGAGAAGATGGTAAGAAATCATGAACAGAATCTACAAGAATTATGGGATATCATGAAAAGGCCAAATTTAAGAATTATTGGGATTGAGGAAGGCTTACAGAAAAAAACCAAAGGAATGAACAATCTATTCAATGAAATAATATCAGAAAATTTCCCAAATCTGAAGAATGAAATGGAAAATCAAGTATCAGAGGCTTATAGGACTCCAAATATACAAAATTACAACAGACCCACACCAAGGCACATTATAATGAAAATACCTAACATACAAAATAAAGACAGAATTTTAAAGGCCACGAGAGAAAAGATTCAAATTACATTCAGGGGGAAACCAATAAGAATATATCAGCAGATTTTTCAATCCAGACCCTAAAAGCTAGAAGGGCCTGGAACAACAATTACCAAGCCCTGAAAGAAAATGGATTCCAACAAAGAATCTTATACCCAGCAAAACTTACTTTCAGATTTGACGATGAAATAAGATCCTTCCATGATAAACAAAAGCTAAAGGAATTTACAAAAAGAAAGCCAGCATTACACAACATTCTCAGCAAAATATTCCATGAGGAAGAGATGAAAAACAACGATGCAAATCAGCAATGGGAGGAACTAGCCTAAAGGAATAGCCAAATAAAGGAGAAACAAAATCATGTCAAAAAACAAAAATGAGTCAAATGACTGGGAATACAAATCATATCACAATAATAACCCTGAATGTTAATGCCCTGAACTCTTCAATCAAAAGACATAGACTGGCAGATTGGATTAAAAAGAAAAATCCAACGATATGCTGCTGCCTGCAAGAGTCTCATCTCATAGAAAGAGATACCCATAGACTAAAGGTGAAAGGATGGGAAAAAACATACCATGCACACGGACACAGCAAAAAAGCTGGAGTATCCATCCTCATTTCAGATAAGGTGGACTTCAAGCCAAAACTAGTCAGAAGGGATAAAGAAGGACATTACATACTGCTTAAGGGAAGCATAAATCAGCAAGACACAACAATAATAAATATCTATGCCCCGAACATTGGCTCATCCATGTACGTCGAACAAATCCTTCTCAATTCCAAAAATCAAATAGACCACAACACAATAATACTAGGCGATTTTAACACACCTCTCTCACCACTGGATAGATCTTCCAAACAAAAATTGAATAAAGAAACCATAGATCTCAATAACACAATCAACAATTTAGACTTAACCGACATATATACAATATACCATCCAACAAAGAACAAATACACCTTCTTCTCAGCAGCACATGGATCCTTCTCTAAAATAGACCATATTTTATGCCACAAAGCTACTGTTAGCAAATACAAGAAGATAGTGATACTACCTTGTACTCTATCAGATCATAATGGATTGAAATTAGAAATAAATGACAGAATAAAAAACAGAAAACTTCTCCAATACCTGGAGATTAAATAATACACTATTATATGATGAATGGATAACAGAAGACATCAGGAGGGAAATTAAAAAATTCTTAGAAGTAAACAAGAACAAAGACACATCATATCAAAATCTCTGGGACACTATGAAAGCAGTAGTTAGAGGAAGATTTATTTCATGGGGCGCATTCAACATAAGAAGTAGAAATCAACAAATAAACAATTTAACACTACAGCTCAAAGCCTAGAAAAAGAAGAGCAGACCAATACCAAAAATAGTAGAAGACAGGAAATAGTTAAAATCAGAGCTGAAATCAACGAAATTGAAACAAAAGAAACAATTGGAAAAATTAACAAAATAAATAGTTGGTTCTTTGAAAAAATAAACAAAATTGATAAACCCTTAGCCACACTAACAAAGAGAAAGAGGGAGAAAACTCAAATTACTAAAATTCAGAATGAACAAGGAAATATCACTACAGACATGAGTGAAATACAAAACATAATTAGAAGCTATTTTGAAAATCTATACTCCAAAAAAAACAGAAAACCTAGAAGACATCAAGTTTCTAGAGACATATGCATTACCTATTGTGAACAAGGAGGACATACACAACTTAAATAAATCAATTTCAAGCAATGAAATAGAAGAGGTCATCAAAAGCCTACCAACAAAGAAAAGTCCGGGACCAGATGGTTCTCAGCCGAGTTCTACAAAACCTTTAAAGAAGAGCTCATTCCAATACTCCTCAAAGTATTCCATGAAATAGAAGAGGAGGGAACCCTCCCAAACTCATTCTATGAAGCCAATATCACCCTGATACCTAAACCAGACAGAGACACATTGAGGAAAGAAAATTTCAGACCAATATCCTTAATGAACATCGACACAAAAATCCTCAACAAAATTTTAGCAAATCACATACAAAAATATATTAAAAAGATAGTGCACCACGATCAAGTGGGTTTTATCCCAGGGATGCAAGGTTGGTTCAACATCCGGAAATCAATAAATGTCATTCACCATATCAACAGACTTAAAGTTAAGAATCACATGATTATTTCGATAGATGCAGAAAAAGCATTCCATAAAATACAGCATCCCTTCATGCTCAAAACACTAGAAAAAATTGGGTTACTGGGAACATTTCTTAACATTGTAAAGGCCATCTACGCTAAGCCCATGGCCAATATCATTCTAAATGGTGAAAAACTGAAAGCATTCCCCCTAAAAACTGGAACAAGGCAGGGATGCCCTCTTTCACCACTTCTATTCAACATCGTCCTTGAGACTCTAGCCAGAGCAATTAGACAAACCAAAGAAATTAAAAGGATACGAATAGGAAAAGAACTCAAACTATCCCTGTTTGCTGATGACATGATTATATATTTAGAGGATCCTGGAAATTCCACCAGAAAACTTTTAGAACTCATAAGTGAATTCAGTGAAGTAGCAGGTTACAAGATCAATGCTCATAAATCCAATGCATTTTTATACATAAGTGATGAATCTTCAGAAAGAGTAATTAGGAAAACTACCCCATTCACAATAGCATCGAAAAAAATAAAATACTTGGGAATCAATCTCACAAAAGAGGTGAAAGACCTCTACAATGAGAACTACAGAACACTAAAGAAAGAAATTAAAGAACACCTTAGAAGATGGAAAGATCTCTCATGTTCTTGGATAGGCAGAATTAATATTGTCAAAATGGTCATACTACCTAAAGTGTTATACAGATTCAATGCAATTCCAATTAAAATCCCAATGATGTACCTTACAGAAATAAGCAAGCAATTATGAAATTCATCTGGAAGAATAAAAAACCCAGAATAGCTAAAGCAATCTTCAGTAGAAAGAGCGAAGCAGGGGGTATTGCAATACCAGATCTCCAACTCTATTACAAAGCAATAGTAACAAAAATGGCATGGTATTGGTACCAAAATAGACAGGTAGATCAATGGTGCAAAATAGAGGACATGGACACAAACCCAAATAAATACAATTTTCTCATACTAGACAAAGGGGCCAAAAATATGCAATGGAGAAAAGATAGCCTCTTCAACAAATGGTCTGGGAAAACTAGAAAACCATATGCAACAGAATGAAATTAAACCCCTATCTCTCACCCTGCACAAAACTCAACTCAAAATGGATCAAGGACCTCGGAATCAGACCAGAGACCCTGCATCTTATAGAAGAAAAAGTAGGTCCAAATCTTCAACTTGTTGGCTCAGGATCAGACTTCCTTAACAGGACTCCCATAGCACAAGAAATAAAAGTAAGAATCAACAACTGGAATAGATTCAAACTAAAAAGGTTTCTCTCAGCAAAGGAAACTATCAGAAGCGTGAAGAGAGAGCCTACAGATGGGAAAATATCTTTGCCACTCACACTTCAGATTGAGCGCTAATTTCCAGAATCTATAAAGAACTCAAAAAACTCTACACCAAGAATACAAATAATCCAATCAACAAATGGGCTAAGGAAATGAACAGGCACTTCACAGAAGAAGAGGTACAAGCAATCAACAGATATATGAAAAAATGTTCAACATCTCTAGTAATAAGAGAAATGCAAATCAAAACTACCCTAAGATTCCATCTCACTCCAATTAGAATGGCGATTATCAAGAACACAAGCAACAATGGGTGTTGGAGAGGATGTGGGGAAAAAGGTACACTCATACATTGCTGGTGGGGTTGCAAATTAGTGCAGCCACTCTGGAAAGCAGTTTGGAGATTCCTCAGAAAGCTTGGAATGGAACCACCATTTGACCCCGCTATCCCACTCCTTGGCCTAGACCCAAAGGACTTAAAATCAGCATACTACAGAGATACAGCCATATCAATGTTCATTGCTGCTCAATTCACCATAGCCAGATTGTGGAACCAACCTAGATGCCCTTCAGTTGATGAATGGATAAAGAAACTGTGGCACATATATACAATGGAATATTACTCCGCCATAAAGAATGATAAAATTATGGCATTTGCAGGCAAATGGATGAAATTGGAGAATATCATGCTAAGTGAGATAAGCCAATCTCAAAAAACCAAAGGACGAATGATCTCTCTGATAAGCAGATGAGGACATATAATGGGGGGTGGGAGGGGTTAGTGTTAGGGTTAGGGTTAGGTTTAGGGTTAGGGATAAGGAGGGCGATAAGAATGGAGGAAGGAAGGACTGCATAGAGGGAAAAGGGGGGGGAGTGGTGGGGGGGAAGGGAAAAAATAACAGAATGAATCAAACAACATTACCCTATGTAAATTTATGATTACACAAATGGTATGCCTTGACTCCATGTACAAATAGAGAAACAACATGTATCCCATTTGTTTACAATAAAAAAAAAGGATTGTTCACCACAAACAAGTGGGATTTATATTTGAATGTGTTATATGACATTAAAAATGTAAGACAAAAACCTCTTAATAGATTCAGAAAAAGCATTTGACAGAATTCAACACCCTTTCACAATAAAAACTCTTGACAATTGGACATAGAAGCAATGTACCTCAACACAATAAAGCCCATAAAGCACTAGCTAACATTCTACTCCACAGTGAAAAGCTGAAAGTTCTTCCTCTAAGAACTTTCAGAAACAAGGATGTCCATTCTTCCCACTTCTATTCAACTAGTACTAGTTTTCTCTGCCAGAGAAATGAGCAAAAGAAAGAAATAAAATGCAACCTGATTAGAGAGATGTTAAACTTTTTCTGTTTGCAGATGATATGATCTTATATGTAAAAGACCTAAAGAATCCTCCAAAATTCTATTATAACTAACAAGTTATTTTAATTTACAGAATCGACAATCAACATACAAAAATCAATTGTTTCTTTTATTTATTTATTTTTGCACAGTACCAGGGATTGAACCCAGGGCCTTGTGCTTACAAAGTAAGCACTCTACCAACTAAGCTATCTCCCCAGCCCTCAATTTTACACTAACAAGGAGCTAACTGAAAAAGAAATCAGAAAAGCAATGGCATTTATAATAGCTAACCCCCCTTAAGAATAAATTTAACAAGGTGAAAGATCTGTACACTGAAAACTATAATCAGTGATTGGAAAAACTGAAGTAGACACAAATAAATGGAAAGATCCTATGGTCATCAATTGGAGGAATAAATACTGGTAAAATGTTTACATTACCCCAAACAATCTACAGATTCAATTCAACTCTTGTCAAAATTCCAATGTCATTTTTTTCACAGAAAAAAATCTAAAATTTATATGGACTCAGAAGAGACTGATTAATCAAAGAAATTTTGAACAAACTGAACAAAACTGGAGACATCACACTACCTGATGTTAAATTCTACTACAAAGTCATAGCAGTTAAAACAGCAAACTGTTGGCATAAAAACCAGACACATAGGTGAATGGAACTGAATAGAAAGCCTAGAAATAAATCCATGCATTTATAGTCAATTAGTTTTCAACAAAGAAGCCAAGAACAAATAATGAGGAAAAAATAGTTTCTTCTGTAAATAGTGACAGAAAAAAACTATGTCCCATGTGCAGATGAATGCATGCATTTGGATCCTGATCTTACACCATATATAAAAATCAACTTAAAGTGATTTAAAATCTTACATCTAAAGACAAATGTAAGATTTGAAACTATTAAACTACTAGAAGAAACCACGGTGGGAAAGTTATAACATTGATTCAGGTGATGGACTTTGGATATGACCCCAAAAGCATGGGTAACAAAAGAAAAAACAGACAAATGGAATTTAAAAAGCTACTGTACAGTAAAGGAAGACAATCTATGGAATGAAAGAAAGTGTTTACAAACATAACATCTGATAAAGGGTTAATATTCAAAATATACAAGGAATTGAAACAATTTAATACTAATACCTTCCCCATTTAAAAAGAGATCTAAATATACATTTCTCAAAAGAAGACATACAAACAGGTACATGAAAAGTGTTCATCATGTCTAGTCATCAGGGAAAAGCAAACTAAAATCACAATGAGATATCATCTCACGTCTATTAAAATGTTAATTATAAAAAAAGATAAAAATATAACATGTATTTCCAAGATGTTGACGAAAGGGAACTCTGTTACACTGTTGGTGGGAATTTAAATTAGTATAGTCATTATGGGAAACAGAAAGCACAAACTTCCCAAGTGATAGGATGCTAAATAAAACAGTATTCCCAATTAAATTTGAAATTCAGATAAATAAGATTTTCAAATATAAATATATAAATATAAATAAATATAAATATTTTAAAGTATCAAGTATTG
Source organism: Sciurus carolinensis (assembly GCF_902686445.1). Taxonomy (NCBI): domain Eukaryota; kingdom Metazoa; phylum Chordata; class Mammalia; order Rodentia; family Sciuridae; genus Sciurus; species Sciurus carolinensis. Next base: position 148,754,249 of record NC_062215.1, read on the forward strand.
CCTGGGAAAAAAGTGTTAGCTTTCTGTTTATGTGATTAAAATACATGAGAAAATCAATTTATAAGAAAAAAGATAATTTTTGGTTCATGGTTTTAGTCCGTAGTTGGCTGGTTGCATTACTTTGGGGCCCATGATAAGACAGAGAGGCATGGCACAGCACAGCTGCTCACCTCATGGTGGCCAGGAGGCAGAGGGAGAGAGGAAAGGTCCAGGAACAAAACATACCCTTCAGAAGCATGCCTTTTTCTACCTAGGCCCTACTGCCTAAAGTTTCTACCACCTCTATGTAGTGCCACCTACTGGGGACAAATCTTCAACAAATGAGACATTCTAGATCTAAACTGTAACAGAGATTTACTTTTTGTTTAACAGAGATTCAAATTTTACTGAGTTTTCTGTATTTCTATTTACTAAATCTATGATGACCTTACCAAGTACATGACTATGAATGATACTAAGCAGGGTCACTCCTGCTTTCAAACTGTGGTTCTCAGACCTGTGTGTTCTAACTGTTGGGAGTCACAGCTTTGTATAAAGTGTTAAAGGCGTGGTCCTCCATGTAACAATGTTCAGAGGTGGGGCTCTTGGAAAGTAATTGGTTTATGAGGGTTTTAGCCTAATCAGTGGGTTGATTCATTAATGGATTCGTAGCTGAATGGACTCTTAGGAGATGGTGAAAACTGTAGGAGATAGACTTAGGTTGTGCCCTTGGGGGCTATGTCTTGTCCCCAAACCCTTCTTCACTCTCCTTTCTCTTTCTCCTTCCTGGCTGCCAAGAGGTGAGCAGCTTTCCTCTACCATGTCCTACCATCATGATGTTCTGCCTTGTCACAGACTTAAAAGCAATGGAGTCAGTTGGCTATGGACTCAAACCTCTGAAACTGTAATCCAAAATAAACCTTTCCTCCTTTAGATTATTTTTCTCAGGTATTTTGCCACAGTTACAGAAATCTGATCAATAAAGTAACATTTTTACTTCCTATATGTATCCCATAATATTGTGCTGTAGACCTTAAATCTATGCAATGAAAAAAAGTATGGGAGGCAATAGGTACATTAATTAGCTTTATTTAATCACTACAAAATTTTATATCCATAACTCAAAACATGTTGTGCACCATAGGTACCAATACTTTTTCATTTGTCACTTAAACCTTAATAAATCTGGAAAAAACTTTTTAAAAGCAGAAAAAAACCAGAAAAATTTGAAAGTGGTAAGAGAAAAATAATTCAATGTACAAGGAACCAAAATAAGATTAACATCTAACTTCTTATCAGAAAAGATGGAGGCTATGCTGGGCATGGTGGCACATGTCTCTAATCTCAGTGGCTTAGGAGGCTGAGGCAAGAGAATCACAAGTTCAAAGTCAGCCTCTGCAACTTAAGCAAGGCCCTAAAGCAACTCAGCAAGACTGTGTCTCAAAATAAAAAAAATAAAATAAAATGAAAAGGGCTGGGGATGTGGCTCAGTGGTTAAAGGCCCCTGGGTAAATTCCCAGTGCCAAAAAAAAAAAAAAGATGGAGGCTATAAGACAATGGGATGATATTAAAAGTACTGCAAGAAAAAAATACAAAAACTAAACAAAAACCTGTAAGCAAGAATTAAATATCTAGCAAAACTGTCTTTCAAAAATCATGGTGGAAAAAAACACACTCCTCAATTTTAAAATAATACCAACCCCAAATAAGAATACCGCTTCCTACTCTTTCATTAAATATTAATTGAAGGCCTATTGAATATCAGTTGTATTAGGCACTGGAGATACAATGTACTATGCACTATATAAAAACTGATACTCTTGGGTCTAGTGTAGCTTTTAGCCCACTAGTGGTGAAGAAAAGAGATATTAAAAAAATTACACTATCAAATGCAAGTTTGAATGTGAGATAGATACCCCAAAGAGCACGCTATATGGATGTTAAAATAAAACCTTCACAAAAGATTCCAGAGAAAGTGACATTCAAAGTGATTTCTAAAGGCAAGCATAGAGAAAAAATATTCCATACAAATAAAACAAAACAAACAAACAAAACCTAGCAACCTGTGCAAGGAAGGGAGCCTGGCTCTCTGAAATGTTTGAAGGGTATTTGATTCTGGAACACAGAGAGAAGGGGTAGGGAAGGAGTAATACAAAACAAAGTTACAGCAGTAGGTAGCAATCCCAAAAAGGGGACTCTATCATATTCAAAAAAAAAAAAAAAAAAAAACAGAGGTAAGGTAATTTAGGATGTGAGCAAAGTGGTAAGAAGGTGGAGTCAAAGCACCCCTTGAATGACTCTACAAATGAGAAGAAACAATATTCCAAGGAGATAATGAGAAGACAAGTTTCAGAAATCAAGAAAGAAAAGACAGGAAATATATAAACCACCAAGAAGCATAAAGGCAACTCAGGAAAAAGAATGAAGCAATCCACAGCTCTACCCTGGATCCCCTAGTGGAGGGGAACTGGTAAGTCTGTGTCATGAAGCCAGCCCCACTGATAATGAAATGGCAGCCCAAGCCATTGGAGAAAGTCTGCTCTTACAAATCCTAAGTTCAGTGCAGGGAGTTGGGCTGAAAGTGACTCTTGTGGCATGGTGGGCCAGCTTTGGTGTGGTCACCATTTCTGTGAGTGTAATAACCAGAAGCTATGGTTATGGGGGTCTTGTCTGGGACTGAGTTATTCTGGGTATAAGGAATCATGGAACAATCACAATCAGTGTTTTTATGGACACCCTGCTGCAGCAATCGACTGGGGGATGGCCAAGAGAGACAGTCATGAGAGGTGGGAAAAGGTCAGTTGCAGATCTGCTGAGAAGCTTAAGCAGCAGGGAGCTCAGGCTATAAAGGGTCAGGGGTTGGTGGCTGTATCTAGTGAGGAGTGAGTGATTTACTGAGGGCCCAAATCTGAGAGTATCGCGACTCAGGCTGGGGGCTGGGGTTGTGGCTCAGTGGTAGAGGGCTCCCCTAGCATGTGTGAGCCACTGGGTTCTATCCTCAGCACCGCATATAAATAAATGAATAAAATAAAAGTCTATCAACATCTAAAATAATTAAAAAAGGAAAAGACTCAGGCTAGCAAGTTGCTGAGTTCCCAGGGATGCCCTTCTCCAGCACAGCACTCAGAGGTCAGTTTGCTTTCCCTACTCTCCAACATACTGGGGGACACACCTCTGCTTGGATATTTGCCACACCCCCAGATGCACACACTGAGATCCTTGGGAATGAGTGGGCACCTACTTAGCCCATATGTTATAAAGTTGGTTGGGGTTAGTGGTGGATAAAATAAAATAATAACAATAAATAAAAAAATTTAAAAGCCTCTGTAGTTAATACAGTCCTGCTGCCAACAGCATATCATTAACCAGCCTGACCCAGCAAGAAGCGAGGGCAGGGCTCAGCTTACATGCAGCACTAATTTATTTGATAAGAGCAGAAAGGAATTATAACAGGATGGAGCTGAGACTACTATATACCCATACCTGGTTAATTTCAGTATTAAAGGAAGTTTCTCCATCCTTAGTACCTCAGTTAGGAGGAAGTTTTTTAGTTCAATTTTATTTTTCTTTCTTATTTTTGTCTAATTTTATTTACTTCTTAAATCTTTGATTGAATTTTTAGTCTCTTGCTCTTATTCCCCCCTTTCCCATTTTCTTTTCATTTAAAATTTTCTTTAAAGTAGTAAACCTTTATTTCTTTGTTTTGCATAAAATGCTAACTAAGTTGTTGCTTTGGGATAATTAGTCAAAGAGAACAAATCCCATATCCTCGTCCAATTCCTCTGACCCTTACTTGGCTTCAACCTTGTCTGGGGTCACAGCAGCAGGAACAGCAGCCACAAATGCAAACGGATCAGCAAAGAAGGCCTTGACCTTCTCAGCAAGTGGGGAGGTGTACTCAGTCTCCACAGACAAAGCCAGGACCCTCTGTACCCACTGAGGATAGAATGGGGCACCTGAAGCAAGAGCTGGATAACCAAACACTAACATGTTGCGGACACCCTCCAGGAAGCAAGAATGCAGATTCTCTCATGTGATGTCAAGCACTTCAGGGTTGTAGATGGTGCCATTGTCAAAGGAGAAGGGGCAGATATTCAGCACGTTCAGCAGGGTGGTTTCGCTGGTTCCCACTTTGTCTCCAGCTGCGCATCACTCAGGATTTCTGTGGTGCCCCTGAAGATTTAGTGGTAATGCCTAAAGCCTGGAAGAAGGAAGTCTTCTCAGACCCCAGCCCAGAATACTGGTGACTTCACATGGTGCAATGGCACCAGCACAGGCAGCAGCTGGAACCTTATTGGCCAGCACCATGTCCCTGACCTCAGCGAGGTCCTCTTTGGTGAGCACAAGTCCACATTCCCCCTGATACAATGCAACAGTTTCTCCAGAGTTGGGTTGTTTTCCAGATGCCCTTATATGGCCTTACACATCATGATGTTCTTGCCCATTCAGGATCACATCCTTCTCTCAGAGGGACATGTGGATTTGCTCCATCTGCTTGGAGCCCACATCGTCTGCTCCCACAATGAAGCATTTTGGATAGTCATCCAAAAGTGGGATGATCTTAAGAAAGTAGTTGGACGTCCAGGTCACCCTGTCTTCCCTGGGCCTCACAGCGGTGCATCAGGGATGGCCACACAGGGCTTAAAGATGATGTCGCTCTCACAAGTATGCCTGGTGAGAGAAGGGCCTCCTTTTTAAAATCTTAATCCTTTTATCTTTTTTTCCTTTCCCTGTCCCTCTTTATTATTATTACATTTACCTTTATTGATTTGAACTTTTTCATTCTATATTAATTTTGAACCTTTTTTCCTATTGCTATTGGTGTTATAGATGTTGGTTTTAAGTCATTTTTAGTTTCTTTCTAGATCTGATTTGTCTTTGTGTTGTCTTTAGTGTGGTTTGTTTTCTTCTGTCTAGGTTGTCCTGAGGACTGAAACCTCAAAAGAAGGCAGTACACTAAAAAGAATCTCACACAAAAGAGGAAAAGCCATTCATTCCAAAAGATGTACATATTTCAACACAGAAACAGAAGAAATATGAAAAAAAAGAAAATGTGTCTAGAAAATGACTTCAAAGATATTGAAGTGGATGAAATGCTAGACAAAGAATTCAAAAGATTGATTGTTAAAATAATCAATGAGTTTAAAGAACAAACAAATGAATAGCTGAATAAATTAAGGAATAATGCAGTCTATGAAAGAGCAATTCGGTAAAGAAATAGATTCTGAAAGAGTACCAAATAAAAAATCTTGTAGAAGTTCAATAAGTCAAAAAAAAAAAAAACTTAGTTGAAAGCTTCACTAATAGACCAGATCAAGTGGAAGAAAGAATATGAGGGTGTGAAGACTAAGGAGATAAACTAGAATATTCAGAAATCATCAGGGAACAAAAAATAAGAAGCTACTAACATGACAATAATAAAAGATCAAACATTTGACTTATAGGTTGAGAAATGGTAATAGAGCTACAGGGAAAAAAGCACAGAAAATCTAATTAATTAAATTGTAGATAAAATTTCTCAAATCTTGGGAAATATATGGACATCCAGAAAATGGAGGCATTTAGAACTTCAAATAGACATGACCAGAAAAGAAACTCTGCATATCATATTAAACTGTCAAAAGTACAGAACAAAGAAATATTGAAAACTGAAAGAAAGAAGCACTGAGTCATTTACTTTTAAAAGCAAACCCATTAAAATAATAGCAGATTTCTCAGCAGAAACCTGGAATAAAGTATTTCAAGCCCTGAAAGAAAATAATTTCAACCTAGATTACTATATCTAGCAAAGTGATCCTTCAGAATCAATGGTGAAATAAGGATATTATCTTCCAAGATGAGTATAACCTAAAGAAAATTCTTGACCACTAAGCCAACATTATAGAAGATACTTAAGGAATCCTGTACATAAAGTGAGGAAGTAAGACAAACACAATCACATGCGCACAAGAAATAATAAATCTTACTACAAGCAAATGAGAATTAGCAAAGAATCAAATATGATTAACTCACTAAACCATCAAAACTTTAAGATGAATGAGAAAGAACTGAACGTAGATCATTCAAAACAACTGGAATAAAAACAACAAAGTGATAGGAACAAGTACATTTCCTTAAATAACCCTGAATGTAAATAGTCTGAATTCTCCAATTAAAACACAAACTAACTGAGTGGATTAAAAAAACAAGACCAACTATTGGTTGCCTATAACTCACCTCACTAGCAAAGACACACACGGTCTAAAAGTAAAAGGATAGAGAATGATATTCCAATAAAATGGAATCCAAAGGAAGCAGAAATAGCTATACTTATATCCAACAAACTAGACTTCAACGCAAAATTGGCCAGAAGAGACAAAGGTCAGTATATACTGATAAAGAGAACACTCCATCAAGAAGATGATTATAAATATATATACACTGAACATCAGAGAATCAAATTTTATAAAAGAAACACTATAAGACAGAAAGGGCCCTAGTACAATAATGGTGGGTGACTTCAATAACTCACCCTCACCAATAGAAAGACATTCCAGACAAGAAAACCAACAAAAAAAATCAGAACTAAACTATACTATAGAGCAAATGAACTTAATAGACATCTACAGTGTATTTTAATCAACAGTGGTAAAATACACATTCTTTTCATCAGCACATGGAACTTTCTCCAAAGCACATTATGTTTTAGCCCATAAAGCAAATCTTGAAAGTATTAAAAAAAAATAATTCCTTGCATCTTAAGAAATCATAACAATGAAATTAGAAATCAACAGCAAAATAAACTACAGAAAATATACAGCACACTGAAATTGAACAATACACCTATGAATGAGCAGCAAAATTTTTTTATTGTAGATGGAGATAATGCCTTTGTGTATTTATTTTTATGTGGTGCTGAGGATCAAACCCAGTGTTAGGCAAGTGCTCTACCACTGAGCTACAACCCAAGTCCCCGTTTGTATTTCTTCTTTTGAGAAATTTCTGTTTCGTTCTCTTGCTCATTTGCTGACTGGGTTATCTGGTTTTTTAGTGTTAAGTTTTTTGAGTTCTTTATATATTCTCCATATTAATCCTCTGTCAGAAGAGCAGTTGGCAGATTTTCTCCCATTCCGTAGGCTCCCTCTTCATACTCTTGTTTCCTTTATTGTGCAGAAGCTTTGAATTTGATGGCATCCCACTTATTGATTCTTGGTTTCACTCCTGAGCTTTAGAAGTCTTGTTGGGAAGTTGGTGCCTGCACCTATGTAATGGAGAGTTGATCCTAAGTTATTTTCTAGCAGTTGCAAAGTGTTTGGTCTGATTCCTAAGTCTTAGATACTCTTGTGCAGAGTGAGAGATAGGGATTTAATTTCATTCTTCTAGATAGGAATATTAGGTTTTTAAAGAATAACAGTGCTCCTCAAACTACTCCATGGAATAGAAAGGGAAGGACCTCTTCCAAACTCATTATATGTAGCCCTACTACCAAAACCTGATATGGAAACAACAAAAAGAAAACAATAGGCCAAAGTCCTTGATGAACATAGATGTAAAAATCCTCAATTAGATCATTGCTAATTCATGGTAAAAAGATTATACACTATTATTGAGACACCCATAGCCAGTATCATACTGAATGAGGAAAAACTGAAAGAATTTACTGTAAAATCTGGAATAAAACAAGGGTCCACTTAGCCAGAGTACTCAGGTAAGAAAAAGAAACAAAAGGAATACAAATAGGAAAGGATAAAGTGAAATTATCCCTGTTTGCAGATATAATTCTATACCTAGAAAATCCTAAAAAGTCCATCTAAAGTCTCTTAGAACTGAAAAACAAATTCATCAAAGTAGTAGGATACAAAATCAATATACGAAAATTGGTAGGTTTCCTACACACCAACAAGAACTTGCTAAGAAGGAAATCAGGAAAACAATGTCATTCACAATAGCCTAGAAAAATCCTAAGAATCAACCTAACCAGAGTTGGAAGCTCTACAGTGAAAATTATAAAACAAGTAAAAAGAACTGAAGACACTGCCACATGGAAAGACATTCCATGTTCTTGGAGTAGGAGAACGTAAAATGTTAAAATGGCCATACTATTGAAAGTGACCAACAGATTCAATGCAATGCCCATCAAAACACCAAGGACATTCTTCACAGAACTAGAAAAAAGTGATCTTGAGCAAAAATAATAATGTAGGAGGCATCACAATTCCCAAATTGAAAGTATACAAGAGTCATTGCAGCAAAACCCATATGGTATTGGCATAAATACAGATACGTAGATCAATACAACAGAATAGAGGATCCAGGAATAAACCCACACTTTCAGTAATTTGATTCTTAACAAAGAAGTCAAAAAAACATGTGGGAGAAAATACAGCCTCTTCAACAAATGGGTCTGGGAAAATTGGACTTAGTACCTGTAAAAGATAGATCCCTCACTCTGTATGAAAATGAACTCAAAACGGATCAAAGAACTTAAAGTTAGACCTATAACTTTGAAACTGCTAGAGGAAAACATAGGGAAAACACTTCAATATATCAGTACGGGCAATGATTTCCTGAACAGGACTCCAATAGCTCAGGAAACAGTAACAAAAATTGACAAATTGGATTACATCAACTGAAAAGACACAGCAAAGGAAACAATCAAAAAAGTGAAGAGACAGTCTATAAAATGGGAGAAAATCTGCCAGCTAGTCATCTGACAGAGAATATCCAGAACACATAAACAACTCAAAAAATTCAATACCAAAAGAATAAGTAATCTAATCAATAAATGGGCAATTGAGCCAAATAAACACTTCTCAAAAGAAGCACACATGGCTAATAGTCATATGAAAAAAAAATGCTTAATGTCTTTAGCCATTAGGGAAACGTAAATCAAAACTAATCAAGATTCCATCCTAGTAAGAATGACAGTTATCAAGAAAAAAATAACAATGCTGGTGAAGATGTGAGGGAAAAGGAAACTTTATACACTGTTGGTAGGGATATGAATTAGCACAATCATACCATTCTTGGGTACATACCTGAAGGAATCAAAGTGAAGTGAGCATACTATGGTGATACCTGTATATCATGTTTGTGGTATGTATATACAAAGTAGTACTATTTAGCCATGAAAAAATAAAATCACATAATTTGCAGGAAAACAGATGGAACTGGAGATCATCATGTTAAATGAAATAAGTCAGATTCAGAAAGACAATTATCACAAGTTTTTTTCTTATCTCTGGGGGGAAAAGATGACATGAAAGTAGGTGGATATTAGGGAAGGAGAAGAGGACCAGGGGGAGGGTGGACAGATGGGTAAGAGAGGGTCATGGGGATAGTAGATACAATCAAAGAACATTATATGTGTACATGAAAATATCACACAGAAGCCCTTTATTTTGTACAATTAGTATGTGCAAATAATTATAATTTTAGAAAATCTAGTACCGTAGAATAAGATCTTTATTCACGTAAGAAAATGAATAAAGGAGATGGAATGGAAGAAAGTAAAAGTTCAATAGTAAAAGTTAATTCCACAGAAAAATCTGAACCAGTTTCAGAAGTGAATTGAAAATGAATTAGTTACCAGATATAAGCTTGGAAATTTAAGAAAATCCTCATCCAAACAAGATAAGAAACAACAAATAAACGCATTCTGGCTTATAGAACATTCAAGTGGAAATGTCTAGGTAACTACTGGATAGAGATGAAGTATGAGAACTGTATTATATGTGTAGTTTCATCAACATATACGTGACAGATGAAGCCAACTGTACACATGATATAACAAAAGTCAGTGGACAGTGAATCATGGTAACAGGGATCCTGGCTAAGGGTTGGGTTGGTATCCTGATCTCTCCATAATTCAGTAAGTGCTTACCATCATGTGAGAACACAGGACTATCAAAAAGATCCTCAACATCATACAGATTCTTTTCAAATCAGTTTCCAGGCTAAAGAAAACTGGCACACCTGGTATAATACTCATTATTGTCAGAAATAAAGGGTGGGGGGCTATAAAGGCAGCACAATCTGAAGTTCTGGGTACTCACTGAATACAGCTAAGATGTGGTCTAGTCTGCAGTATACACTAGTAGAGAAGAATGACATTTCCCCTTAGCACTGTAGTATTTTTCTGTGGCTGCTGTAAAAAAATTATCATATACTTGTTGCCTTAAAATAATTGAAATTTATTTTCTCACAGTTCTGGACACCAGAAATCCAAAATCAATTTCACTGGGTTGACATCAAGATTTCAGCAGGGCCACGCTGCCTCTGGAAGCTCTAAGATAGAATCCGCTTGCTCTTCTGGATTCTGGTGGATATGAGTGTTCCTTGGCTTGATACACTATACCACGTCTCTGCTCCATCTTCATACTACCTTCTCCTCGGGGGTGTGCCGGACCTTCCTTTGCTTCTTATCCAAGGATGGCACCCACCTGGGCAACCTACTATAACCTCCCCATCTCAGGATCCACCACTTAATCACATCTGCAGTCTTTGTCACATGAGGTTAACATTTATAGGATCCAGAGATTATGACATGATATCTTTGGAGACTATTAGCTATCCCAATACAGAATAAACTGAAATAGTTGTCCCTTGGTATCCATGAGGGATTGGTCCAGGACCCCTGATGATATCAGAATTCTGAGATGCTCAAGACCTTTTTATAAAATGGTGTAATATTTGCATATAGCCTGCACGTATCCTCAAATAATCTCTAGATTACATATAATAATCAATACTACATAAATGCTACGAACATACTTGTTATACAGCCAGTGCTTAGGAAAAATGTCAAGAAAAAAATCTGTTCATGTTCTGTGCAGATGTATTTTCTTTTAGAATAGTTTCAATCTGCAATTGGTTTAATCTGTGGATGTGGAATCTGCAAATATTAGAGGGTTGATTATGTATATTTTTATGTTAAATATAAATATAATCCTAATACCTTAAGCTATCATGTAAGAAGTCCAACTACCCTACTGTGAATAAACACATGGAGAGGCCACTGGGGTAGGAGAGACCGTGAAACTACATGGACTGCAAGGCTCAGCCATGTCAGGGTCCTAATTGAGATCAACTTTCCAGTCATTTCCTGTAAGACACCAGACATATGAATGAGCCATCTTAGAGATGACTTATCCCAGGAGAGCCCCAGAAGACTGTATGTGAAGCAGAACTTCCCATATAAGTAGTCAATACACCAAAGGCATGGCAGTGAAAATGTTTTCAGACACTTAAGTTTTGGGGTGGTTTGGCATGCAAATATATAAAAATTGGCACCTAGAGATCGATTGCTGCCACAACAAAAACCCCAAATGGTGCAATTTATTTGGGGACTGCATGTTAGGCAACAGCTGAGGGGGCCTCAATAAAACTGTTAGATAATGCTGGAAGGACACAAAGGTAATTTTTACTGAAGACTAAAAATGGCAACCAACTTTTTCTAATTGTGGAAAATCTGGCAACGCTGTTCCCTGTGTTAACACAGGAAATAAAAAGCACTGAGTATTTGGCTAACAAGATTTCTAGAAAGCATGATGAAAGTGCCAAATGAATTCTTTTAGCTGTCTATTACAAAATAAAAATAAAGTGGGCTAAAAAGGAATCATTCCATTTTCAAGCAAAATTCAGGGGAAATATTTATGAGCCAGAATTTTCCTGGAAAATAAGTGTTTTTCATGCATACCTCTTCTAGTCAATGACCCTCAAAGTAAGAAACAACCTCAGGATGAAGATCAAATCTAGGGCGATACCAGTAAAATGTGGCTTCAAGGTGTCACAGGGGTATGCATGTCAGATTGGTTAAAACCTCAAAAAGGTTTAAGGTTGTGCCTCATAGACCCACTGAGCTAGATAAAATTTATTCTAAGAATCTTCGGTGGCATCCCAGTCCCTCTCTGCTAGACAGGAGCACTTCTAAAATTCTTAAGGATGTTGTGCCACAGTACCCTGATTCTCAACCCAAGGAAATAGAGGTCTTTCTTAAAGATATTAGGGGGTATGATACTTATCCAATTAAGATCATAATTTGTTAAATAAGAAGACCACAAAATCTTTAAAAGAAACAGTATCTTGAACTGAATAGGAACAGTCAGGCATGGTGGCACACACCTATAATCCCAGCAGCTTGGGAGGCTGAGATAGGAGGATCACCAGTTCAAAGGCAGCTTCAGCAAAAGGAAGGTGCTAAGTAACTCAGTGAGACCCTGTCTCTAAATTAAAAAAATACAAAATAGGACTGGGGATGCAGCCCAGTGGTCAAGTGCCCCTGAGTTCAATTCCCGGTAATGTTCCCTCCCCGCCCCCCCAAAAAAAACCCAATATGAACAGTTTAAAATAAAAAGAGGCACTCACCCCCAACTTTCACAGACAAGACACAGATTACAAAGATATTCAACTACAAACAGAAGTTCTTCCTTATGGAAAAAGGATTAATCTGAGGTGAAAGCCAAGAACTTCAGAATTATTATGGTCCACTGACAGCTACATGTTTCATGTTGGCCCTCGTCCATCTTTGGAATCCCAAGTGTCTATTCCAGTCTTTCTGTTCTGGACTCACTATTGTATGTAGGAGGCAGATAACTGATCAATTCACAGATTTTAATACAGAGGAATCACAGCCAAGTAGCCTCTCCCATCTGGACCTGGTTTAGATGTTGAAATTCTGTATTTCAAGTCTGAACCTGATGCAGTAATAGCATGAAGTCTGAGGATCTGGGAAGGTAAATAAATAGAGTTTGCATGTGGGAGGGAAATGACTTGCTTGGTAATTAATCTGTAGTAGTTAATCTCCAAATATGGTCCCCAATGAACAACACCTCCCAAGATTTATACCCTTCTATAGTCCCCTTCCATATTGAATCAGGACTAAGCTCGGGGCTTGCTGTAACTAACAGATTCAGAGGAGGTGACCCGTGCTAGTATGAAGCCAAAGCTTTCAGAGGTCCTGAAGTTTCTATTTCTGCAATTTGGAAGACCTCAGTTGCCACATAAGTTCAGTTGCCTTGTTAAAAAAGACCGCGTAGAGCACATGAAGAGTTCACACAGAGAGGTAGAGGGACAGTCCCTGAGAGTGCGTGCTCAATATCAAACTAGACTCAGCCCAGCTGTAACTGCTTCCATCAAAGTGTCAATCACGTAAGTGAACCATAAGTGTTTCAGTCCAATCAAGCCCATAAATGACTGCAAGTCCAACAAATATCCAATATCATGTGAAGCAAAAGTGCCCAGATAAGCACAGTCAGTCCCACAAAATCTTGAGAAATAATGAAATAGTTGTTTTAAGCCACCAACTTTTAGAGTAGTTTGTTATGCAGCAACAAATTACTTATCAAATGAAAACCAAACATTTTGGAAGTTAGACTGAATATAACAAAATCAAAGCAAACTACAAATTATAGAAAAGTACTTGCCTATACAAGTTGTCACTATTCTTAAAATTAAAAAAAAAAAATAAAAAATTTAAGATCCACAAATCTTCAAAAGAGAAAAAACAGACAAAGGACATGGTCTATCTACTTACAGGAAAAATGAAAATGACTAATAAACATGAAAAGGTTTTAATCCTTATCTAGAGACTGTTAATACTGTTGGTATTAACTGTTGGTCTTTCTGGACAGCAATTTGTCAACATGCCATTTTTATACTACTAAATAATCACATATTCAAATAAACAGTGAAAGATTGCCAATTTCAAACAATGTCGAATAATATGGAAACTTTTAAAAATCATAGAATATCCATGCTTGAGTATATTTTGTATCTTGCAAAATTTTGAGAAAATTCAGGTATTTATAATGTTAACTCAAAAAAAGCATAATATAAAATTAAATGTATAGTTTTATCCAAGTTGTAAAAATTAAGTATATATATATGCATAGTGAAGATAAGTATAAATATATATAATGAAATATAAACTTTCTAAATTTTATATGATAATGCATTACTTTGTTGTTGAGTAAGCAGATTAACTCCCTAGGTTAGAGATATTTAATAAAATTGTATCTTTTGAAATTTGGAAGGGGATTTAGAAATGATCTGGTCTGCTATATAAAAGGATGAAAAAATAGGTCTAGAGATTTAGGTGACCAAGCTAGCTGAAATATTTAGAGACAGAACCTTACTTAGAACCCTTACTTGACCCATATGCCCTTTTATACTGTTTTTTAAAGAGCTACCTATAGTACATGCCTGTAATTCCAGCTACTTTGGAGACTGAGGCAGGAGGATCACAAGTAAAAGTCAACTTGGGCAACCAAGTAAGACCCTGTCTCAAAATAAAAAATAAAGGTGGGGGCGGCACTGGGACTGGGGATGTAACTCAGGGGTAGAGCACCCCTGGTTCCATCCCCAGTACCAAAATAAAAGCACTACTGTAATAGTGATTCAAATGGGATGCAAAGATCTAAGCAAAATACTATCATTTTGAGAAAGACTTTACTCTGGTGTACCTTTAAATTTACATTCAAATCATTCTCGTTTAAAGTATAAAATTATCTGTAACAAGGATAACATGCTATTTCCTGTAGTATAACAGTTTCATTAATTTTTTCTACTGAAACAACTTCCAAGGCTTTTAAATTTCCTTTGAATTTATATTTCGGTACTGATGTTACACTTTCCGCAGAATTTTACATAAGCCTAAGAGATTAGTTTGTATTATTTGTATCTCAGATCACTTTTCTTTTTCTTCAAAGGTTTTCCTTATTGATCAATATAAACAGGGTATAGGAATATTTAATACACTCAGACACATTTCTACTTGGAAAAATATGAATACATTTTCAATTTATTTGTCTTTGTTTTTTAAAATTAATTATTTTCCCCCTGGTCTTGTACTTCAAATATGAGGATAGGCTAATTCAAGATCTTCTAAATCTTGGCTTTGAAAGCTACCTTTCAATTTCAAATCTGGGGAAACTAAGCTTGTGCTCTTCCTTTCAGCTAAGATTAGATGGTTGCTTTGCCACCTAGTTTCTCTTGAAGATGAAGCTAAATTCCTTCTCCTTATGGTCTCTGGCTTTATACAGGTACTTCTCAACTTTACCTCTGATAGAGATGAAATTGTTTTCAAAATGCTTCGATGTCTATCATCTGATTTTACTTCTGGTATGAGTGGTATACTTCTCTTTCTTTCCTCTGGCTTGACTTCTGATTGGCCTTCATTGGAAGACCGTATTTTGTTTTCTACGTATTTTTCCTGCCGAAGAATAGAGGGCAGTAGAGTGTCTGAGGATGGAGGTGTTGAAGTAACACTCTCAGGAGTAGTAGGAATTGAATTAGGTTGGTACAGTTGGCTCAAAGTTGATGTGGGCAGGCCTTCTTTGTTATCATCACCCAGCGACTAGAAAATACAGCAATAAAACAAGCTACCAATTAAATGTTATTCACTAGAAAGTACTGAAAACAAATTAAAATCAATTGAAGCCTTATCCTTTATCATATTACCATTAATATTTGTAAATGACCATATTACTTAATAGAAGGAACAAGAAGTTCTCTACTTCTGAAATCATAGTTATGGAATATACATTTGTATATATATAAATTATTAAAATGATAAAGCAGTGGCTTATAAAATAATTGTTCTCTTATGTCAGGATTTTATAAATCAGCAAAATCTTTAAAAAGAAAATCTGGGGTGTGACATTTTACTGTTATACTATCACCAATATGTTATGAAACATGGGAAATTTTAATAGTATAATAACACAAAGAACAATATTATAAAATTATGACATATTATAAAAGAAAGAAAATTTTAATATCAAAATAGTATAAAGACAGGTATCATAAAATAAAGCATAGCCTGTTTTGTTACATAAAATTAGTTACATAAAATTTATGAAAAATTCAATTTATTAACTTTTTTTCTTCTCTCCTTGAACTGAGAAAGACAGTACACACTGATTCTTCAAATTTGTATTTGTGAGCCACTGACCAAAAAATGGGAATCACTAAATCTAACTTGTCAAGTAGTAGAGAAAAAAATGTTTATTTCCTATTATTGACATGGGATCTACTATCAGAATAGAATGAATGCCTCCTATGAAATTAGCTGAAGAACAAATTAAGTGAATATCATTTTTGCTCATTTTTACTATAAAACACATGTATTATTCTATGAAAAAAAGTTTATAACATGATAAATTAAAAGATTTGATGAGAAAGTCAAGAATGTGATTAGGTCTATGGCAGCCATGTCTAAGCTCTTATGCAGAACTTCATACTTTGTTCTTATTTTCCCTTCTTCTCTATTCCTAAATACCTTGTTTCCTACCTTCAAATATATGTTTAAGGGCTACTGTTTTATGCTGAAGCCATTATTTCCAGAAGATAATTTAACTTTAAAAATTGTGCAATGGTATAGATAGTCTCATACAGAAATAACTATGAAACAACTGAATAATTTCTCAAGTGCTTTTTTTCTTTTCATATATTTCTCTATTCACAAATATTTCATCCCTGCTGGGTGTGGTGAAACACACCTGTAATCCCAGCATCTTGGGAGGCTAAGGTAGGAGGATCCCAAGTTCAAAGCCAGCCTCAGCAACGTAGTGAGGCCCTGTCTCTAAATGAAATACAAAAAGGACTGGGGACGTGGCTTAGTGGTTTAAGTGCCCCTGGATTCAATCCCTGGCACAAACAAAGCAAAACAACAAACTCAAGCATTTCACCCCTTCATAAAATAAATGACTATTAGATATTTTCTTCCAACTTGACTTACCTCACTTGGAGTAATTTCAGGTTCATTGTCAGGGGTATCTGTTTAAAAAGGCAAGTAGAAGTATTTTATGTTACACAAAACAATAAAAACACTATTTATATGTATGTACACCATAAATATTATTATACTTTTTCTCACCACAAACATCAATTTAAGTCAAAGCACCTATCCAAACATAAACACTGCTCAGTTAAAATCCATCAGGCTGATGAATCTCTGGGAAGATAGAGGAGTAGTAATTAACAAGTATGGGGATAAAATCAAAACATGCATGTAGTGACAAAATTTTTATGCTATTTGTAATAACCTATATACTATTTTCCAAAGTGCCTGCACCATTTTATATTCCCACCAATAGTGTTCAAGAGTCCCACTTTCTCTACACCCCTGCTGACACGTGATCTTTGGACTTTATCATAATAGCTGTCCAAATACAATTGTGGGATGGTACCTTGTTTTGATTCTCATTTGCATTTCTCTGATGATTAGTGAGGTTGAGCACATTTTCATATAGCTATTGGTCATTTGTATATCTTCTTTAAAACAAGTATGTATTCAAGTCCTTAGCCTATTTTTTAATTGAGTTATTTAGTTGGTTTGTTGTTATTGCTTGAGTTGAAGTTATTCCTTATATATTTTAAATATGAATCCCTTATCCGATACATGGTTTGCAAATATTTTCTCCCATTCTCTAGGTTATCTACTCACTCTGTTGCTTCTTTTATTGAACAGAAGCTTCCTAGCTGGAGGTAGCTCCACTTGTTCATTCTTGTTTTTGTTGCCTATGTTTTTTGTGTTGAAGAAATTATTGCCCACACCAATATCATTGAACTTTCCCTCTTTATTTTCTTCTAGAGGTTTTACAGTATGAGGACTTATGTTTAAGTCTATAACCCATTTTCCTTTTCAGATAATTCATGGTTGGTAGTCAGGTTTTTATATGGTGATTTTGTATCCTAAAACTTCACTGAATTCATGAATTATTCTAGTGGGTTTTTCTTCTGGAGTCTTTAGGATTTTCTACGGATAAGATCATGCCACCTGCAAAGATAATTTTACTTCATCCTTTCTTATTTGAAAACCTGCTATTTATTTTTCTTGACTAATTGCTCTGAGTGTGAGGTCTAGTACTATGAACAGTATAAGTGGCAAGAGGGGCCATTCTTGTCTTGTTCCTAGTCTTAAAAGGAAAAGTTTCCAGTTTTCACCATGGATAATGTTTGTTCTGGGTTTTTATACATAGCCTTTGTTATGTTAATGTATTCTCCTACTCTTGAAAGGTTGTTGAATTCTGTCAAATACTTTTACTA
Source organism: Sciurus carolinensis (assembly GCF_902686445.1). NCBI lineage: Eukaryota > Metazoa > Chordata > Mammalia > Rodentia > Sciuridae > Sciurus > Sciurus carolinensis. The sequence goes on from NC_062215.1 coordinate 148,772,255, forward strand.
CATCTATTCAGAAAATCATGTGGTTTTTTATGACTTAATCTGTTAATATACTGTATTACATTAATTAATTTCTAGATGATGAAATATTCTTGTATTTCCTAGGAATAAATTCTACTGGCTCATGGTGTATTTTTTTTTAATTGGGGGTTGAATTCAGGGACACTTTATCACTGAGCTATATTCCTATCCTTTTTATCTTTTATTTTGAGACAGGGTCTTGCTAACTTGCAGAGGCTGGCCTCTAATTTGCAATCCTCCTGCCTCAGTCTCCCAAATCACTGGGATTACAGACATGCACCACTGTACCTGGTTCTTGAACAATTTAGTATGCTGTTGAATTTGGTTTGTTAGTATTTTATTGAGGATTTTCACATTTATATTCATCAGGGATACTGGTCTCTAGTTTTATTTTCTTATTGTAACTTTGTCTAGTTTTGGTTATCAAGGTAATGCTAGACACAATGAGTTCAGAAGTGTTTCATCCTGTTGAATGTTTTGGAAAGTTTGAGAATAATTGCTGTTAATTCTTTAAATGTTTGGTAGAATTCACTAGTGAAACCATCAGGTTCTAGGCTTTTCTTTATTGGTAGATGTTTGACTACTGATTCAATCACCTAGTAATTATAAGTGTTTGATTTTTTATTTCTTCAGTACCCAGTGTTGTAGGCTATGTTTCCAGGAATTTATCCATTTGTTATAGGTTATCCAATTTATTGGCATATAATTGTTAATAACAGTCTCATGGTTTTTTCCCTGTGATATCAGTTGTAATGTTTTCTTGTTCACTTCTGATTTGCATCTTCTCTTCTTAGTCTATCTCCCAGTGTGTCAATTTTATTTATTAAAAAAAAAACCTCAGTTTTATTGATCTTTTCCTATTCTTTATTTTATTTCTGCTCAAATCTTTTTTTCTCTGCTAACTTTGAACGTAGCATAATTTCCTAGTTCTCTGAGGTATGAAATTAGGTCATTTATTTTAGATTTTTAAAAGAAGGAATTTATTGCTATAAACTTCACTTTTAATTCTGCTTTGTTGAATTATATACATTATAAACATTCTGGGATATTTTCTAATTTTGGTTTTAATTTATTCTTTAATGGACTGGTTATTCAAAATTGAATCGTTAAATTCCCACGTATTTGTGAATTTTCCAGTTTTCCTTCTGCTATTGATTTTAGTTTCATTCCAGTATAGGTGGAAAAGATACTTGGTATAACTTTGATCTTTTTAAATGTGTTGACTTCTTTTGTGTCTAACATGTGACCTACCTTGGACAATGTTCCATGTATACTTTGTTCAAGAAAATGGATATTCTGCTCCTGTTGGGTACAATGTTCTATTAATTTCATTTGGGCTATAGTTATGTCCATCTGGTTTATCATGC